>NW_026606064.1:22102500-23420000 GCF_029834395.1 Sorex fumeus | reverse complement strand
TTTCTCTCTCTCACTGTCTCCTGTCTCCATTTCTCTGTCCATTTCTTCGTTTCTCTCTCTTTGTCTGTGTGTGTCTCCATCTCTCTCTGTCTCTATCTCTGTCTCTCTGTCTGTCTGTCTGTCTGTCTGTCTGTCTCTCTCTCTCTCTCTCTCTCTCTCTCTCTTTTCTCTTAGTCCCAAAATAAACTTGTTTTACCAAAGGAAAAAATCATTATACATTCAGCCTGTTTTTTTTAAATACCACATTGAGAAAGAATAAACAAGAATGTAATTGTACTGATTGATCGGTTGGTTGGGTGGCTGGGGCTTGGAGGTCACATTCAGAGACACCCAGGGTTATTCCTGGTTCTCAGGAGTGACCCCTCACGGTGCTCATGGGACCATGGGTGGTGCTGGAAATTTGAAGCAGGATCGGCTACACGCAAGACAAAATCCTTAACGCCTGTACCACCCCTCCAGTCCCTAGAATTTCTATAATTGTTTTTAAAGAGAAGCAGTAAGAAAGAGAAGAGTGAGCAAGAGTCGAAGGTAGTTATACTCACAAAACAGATTTATTTCTGAGCTTCCTGGCAGCCAAGGAAAAAGTTCTCAGCACACTGGCACACAGAATTCTCACAATCTGATACCCATAAAGCAGCACTGATATTTGTGCAGACACAACTTTCTCTTTCTGTGCTGGATGTGAGTCACCTTGGTTATACTGCCCGTCCAGAAAGTTCACTGTGTGAAAGGACTGTCCTTGTGTCTCATGACCACCAAGCAAAAGATAAACAATCTTTAGAACGTTTTTGCTGCTTCCCGGCCTGCATGCCTGAAAAGGCAAGTCTAAAGCTTTCGAGTCAGACTGGCAAAGTCATTTCCTTAGGGATCTTCGTTATTTGCTGTCCGACTGTCTATCTCATACCCCCGGAGTGTAGTATTTTTAGAACCCAGACAAGCAGGAAATGAAAATAACTTTTACTCACATGGACCTTACAGCAATGTGGAGACCCACGGAACTAACAGCCTAATAGCCACCAGCCTGCCCCTCTCACCAAAGCCGGAACAGAGCTCCCAACACCAACCCACAGAGCCATGTGCTTTGCTCACGTGCTCCCCATGGATCTCCATGTTCAACATTTCCTTCCAACCCTCTGCAGCCAACCAAGTGGGTCTCTCTCCTTGCCCCACAGGCCTGGCCCACCGCCACCCCACTCCTCCACCTGCTTATGCCATTCCCACCCTGACTCCCCCTCTCACATTTTTTCTAGTACTCCCTCCTCCAAACCTTTCCCAGCTCTCCTCAAACACCAATTTTCTACACCATAGATAAACAAGGCACTGACTATCAGGGACCCCACCCCAACTCCTGAGTGACCCCAGGACACCGGGGAGAGAGAACTGCTGCTTTGCCTCTCAAGTTCAGTCTCTAAGCTTTGCAAGCTTAGACACTCCTCTCTGCTCTGCACCTCAACTTCACGTCCCCCTGACCAATGCCATCCTCCCTGAGACCCAACACTTCTAAAGCCCCTCTGGGAAGCCCTCCTTGGGACCCCACACCTCCTCTACATATCGCCCTGTCTTCTGCATGAGTTTCTGATCTCCTGTGGCAAAGGGTCCCACGCCAAGGAGGGCTCAGAACATGTAGGTCAAAACTCCTGACCTCCAAACCACTGGTGGCTGCTGGACTCCCGGCTCCGGAAGGATGGAGTTTGGCGTTGTGCTCCTCTGTGACCCCGTGTGGGGGTGCCTATGTGGCCGGTGTGAAGACATCACTGGCAAGCTGGCTCCTCACCCTCCTCTCTTCCCTCGGCTCTCCAGAGCCTCTATTTACCTTTGGCCCGGCAAAGAGGAGGTCAGGGAGCAGACAGGAGAGTGTGGATAGATGTTGGGAGTCGGGGATCTTTCATCACACCAGCCACTTTCCCCCAACTGGGAGAGCCCCGGTCAGGCCTTGGTGGGTAAGTGGAGCAGCGCTGGGCTGGGCTCAGAGGGGCCAGGGGTGCCCACAGTACAGTCTGGGACTCCTGGCAGGAATGCTTGGTGGGGCCTGGGCTAAAGTCACTAGGGCAGGCTGGCAGGGCTGGAAAACCTTCATGGAGGGCACACAGCTGTTCTGGTGGGAAACGTTGGCCGCTGGACCCTGTGACAGGAAAGGACATCTCTGTGACCTGAGCTGCTTTCCCCTGCCCTGCCACCTCCCCTCATCTCCCTTCCTCCCCTCCCCTCCGCCTCCCTCCTTTGCTCCTCTCTCCTCCTCCGTCCCTTCCCTCTCATTTACTCCCCTTCTCCCTACCCTCCTGCTCTCTCCTTTCTCTTTCTCTCCGCCTCCTCCTCTTCTCTTCTCCCCTCCTCTTTATTTGTAGGTGGGGAGGTACCCATGCTGTTCAGGTGCCAGTCCTGGCTCAGTGCTCAGAAGTGTGACCCCTGGTACTTGAGGGATCAAACATGGTTATTAGGGATTCAAACTGGGTGGTCAGATGCAAGGAAAGTATCCAACCGCTATACAATCTCTTCATTCTCCTTCCTTCCTTCCTTCCTTCCTTCCTTCCTTCCTTCCTCTTTCTTTCTTTCTTTCTCTTTCTTTCTCCTTTTTTCTTCCTATCTTTCATCCTGTCTTTCTTTCTTTCTTTCTCCTTTTTTCTTCCTATCTTTCATCCTGTCTTTCTTTCTTTCTTTTAATTTTATTGTCCTTCCTTTTTCCTCTTCTGTTATCTTTGTTATGATGACACAGGGTCCCACACATAGTGGTACTCATTTGACAGTGCTCACACACCCACTGGGTTGCTTCAGAAACTGCACGTTGTTGTGGTGCAGTGACCCTAAGTGGCCGTGTAACTAGGACAGTGTCACAACACGGGGTCGGACCTGGGAGAGGAACTGAGGCCTCCCTTACAAGGCAGGTCCTTTGCCATGAGCCACTGAGCTGTCAACGCTCTGGGCTGGTCTCCACTGGGGCTTCCCCATGCATTTCAGTAGATGTGACAGTCCTACCCAATCATACTTGCAGGAAGTTGTCCTACCTCTGGCTCAGCAGAGATCTGTGCAAGCCTCCCACAGGCCACGTCGAGTTCCCTAGCTTCATTCTTTCTGTTGAGATGATTCTGTTGGGCATCTTGCTTCCCCAAGCTACATGACAGAAAAGCCCAATTCCCTCGTGCCATAGTTTTGAGGGTTCACCCTCTGATTCCTCCCATGTCCGCTTTATGGCTCTGTTTCCCGTTGCTGTTGAGTGGCTAGCGGCTAAGGCCGTTACAATGACATGCCAAGGCAAGATGGCCACCCTAGGCATTAAAACTGACATCCCAAGGGGTATTTTTCAGCAAGGTAAAGAGAAGCCTCCAGGGGGAAGAAGGGAAATTGGACATGCTCACCTAAACTCTCCAAAATATGCAAGACAGAGGGCACAACAGGTTAGAGCGTGTGGGGTGCGTGCTTGGCATGAGGGAGGCCTGGGTTCTAGCAAGGTCTCCATGATCCCTCAAGCACTGCCAGGAGCAACTCCCAAGCACCAATTCATGAATAACTCCTGAGCAACTTGGGTGCAGCTCAAAACCAAGAGAAAGAAATAATGTGCATTCTGAGGATTCTCTATTTATTTGGGAATATATGCCAAATAAGCACAGATATGCTCAACTATTTAGCTATCTATGTATAGCTATCATTGTATTATTCGGTGGAAAACAGAAAATATGCCCCCAAATAAATATATTAGTTAATAAAATTATGGAATCCTTTCAATGGAATAGGAAAAGCTTAAAGCAGATTTATATTCAGTGAAACAGAAAACCACAGCAAAGCTTCCCGTGATGTATTCAATATGCCAAACACAGTAACAACAAGTCTCACAATGGAGATGTTACTGGGCCCGCTCGAGTAAATTAATGAACAACGGGAGGACAGTGTTTGACCGTTTGTTTGACAGAAACAAAAAACACGTTTCTTCAATCTTAATCAATCAAAAAAACACACAAGAGATGCTTTTATAATTTAACCCCATTTCATTAAAATATGTATGTATATGTGTGAATATATGGAGAAAGTTCTAGAAGGATGGTTACCAAGAAGCTCATGGTAGACACTGCTATGCAATGGAGTCATGGTGCTTTTACGATGTAGTCCTTTTGCTAATCTGCAATTTACACATTCCAAACAATTAAATTCTGTTGTTTTTGTAAATGCAAAAAAGACACTGGCAATTATTTTAAATCATTTTGAAAAAAAAAAACCGGAGTAAGTCACTGTGAGTCATTCCCACTTTCTTTACAAATAAAATCTCTAAATATCAGAAAAAAAATGTGCTCATATGTGGTTGAGACTCTGCCACCCCATACCCGTTCTTCTCTTTTGGGTCATAAAATTCCACTGTTATCCTGAGTGATTCCATGAAGTAATGGTCTATTCCTGCCTCCTTTGCAGATGGTCTGGCTCTGAGACTAAGCACTGCCCTATGAAAAGCCTGCCAAGGTGTGGGGTGCCGCTCCCAGGATCACTCTGAAAGGAAGCTAGCCCCGATGAGGGATGGGTCCATCTGTCCTCCCCACTTCCTCCTTCCAGCCTCCACGATGCTCGATGTGCCATCAGCTTCTCTCCGTCACCGGTGACGTTGGGATGGATGTCACAGTAGTGAGAGACAGAGTAAAGAGGCAGACCCCACCTGCCCTCCCCCCCCCCCCCCCCCCCGTCTTCCCAGTCAAGTTGGCATGCTGTTGGACTTCACTTATATGGGAAAAAATTATATTCTTGTTCAATCTCTAGCAAATCATATTTTCAGCTAGAAGCAGTCATTCCTAACTCCTTGCTGCCACAGTGGGCCAACAGTTACTTTGGAAAAGAAAAATAAAGCAAGGAAAAGGACTTGAAAGTCTAAATTGGTGTGGCAGAGCAAGCCGGCACATACTTCAGAGCTGGGCTTTTATGTGCTATTATTTAAAATCATAAATGCTGACATTTATGCAACGAAGCACCATCATTTCAAGCATTAGCAGCACAGAGCTATGGCAAGTTATTTCACTTAGAAGATGTTTAACACGGGTACCGTAATTGGCACTTAATGGGTCAGGGAACCAAGAGAGCCTTGCCTTTGTGTGGCCGGGCCTCTTTTTTGCAGATCACACGTATTTCCTTTCATGTTTAGGAAATGTAATTATGTGTAATGCAAAGGACAAGCCAGAACACCACCACGGTGCTTATTGCTATATTGCAGTGGTTTAGTTCTTTCATTATTTCACAAATGCTGCAGGCCGACCCCCACACTAACCTCCCCTCTCCACCCCCATCTCAGAAAAAAAATAGCTTAACTCTCAAGATCCTTTGGAGTACATTTCATTATTCCCAGCATGGAGTTGATCACAGGGAACAATGCTGGCTGGCCTTAGTCAGGTTTCCCAGATAGCTTTTCAACCACATCCTTGCCCAAATTAAGTTGTCGGGGACCCCCTCTCTTGCAATGATTGGTACCTACTGACCTTTTAAGATCTGGGTCTAGTATCCCCTCCTTTGGGCAAAGTTTAATTGAAGGGACTGGCCCTAGCATTCCTGTAAAACTTGGTGCAAAGCTTTCACCACAGCTGCCACTCATGGAGTCCTTTTCCTGCACCTGGTGCGTTGCTAACTGGTGCTGATGGAGCCATAGCACCCAAGCTTCCAGTAGTCCAATGAGGGACAGACACAGGACATGAGGTTTAAAGAAACTAAGAGCTTATCCAATGAGTCAAAGATCATAAAATAATGATTCAACCAGGCTGTCTGGGTGTAAGGCCAAGTTATGTTGTCTGGCAAACCATAGCAGCCTTCCATGGGCCCAACAGTGCTTTGCATTCAGTAAGCACTCAATAAATGTTAGCTGAGTGACCAGAATAATAATGTCCATGCATTCACACCCAAGTCCATCAACTAGTTTAAGAGTCAAAAGGGAGAGGCCGTCAAATGCTGGGAAGGAGCAGTCCAGTTTCCTTGGAGCCAGGCAAAGGGTGGAGGCCTGTTTTAAGTCACATCCTTAACTGAAAGAATACTGCTTCCTCCCGCTTCTTCACAGAAACCAAACCACAGCTTAACATACCTAAGGCCTGGAGGTAGGCCCAGAGACAGTAGTGCCAGGTTCAGAACAGGGCTGACAGGGCATCCTTGAAGAGGCTCCAGACATTGCCAGGGAAGATTTGGCTTGGGCTGGGGCCAGGCACGACCCAGCCAATAAGCCTCTTCCTCAGCAGCACAGTGAGGCTTGGCCCTGGCGTCCCCATCACACCGAGCGCTAAGCTTGCCACCTCCTCAGACCTCACTGCACACCGTTGCTGGTTCCTGTGTTCCTCTCTGGAGAAGAGTGCACAGGGCTGGGCTGGGGAATCTTTTATTCGCCTCAGGACACTCTTAGAAACCAAGAAGTGGTGTATGAAGAGATTGTCAGTCACTCCCTCTCTCCTCACCTTCCTCCCTCCCTCCCTCTCACCCTCTCCTTCTCTCTCTCTCTCTCTCTCTCTCTCTCTCCCCCCCCCCCTTTCTGGCCTATTGTCCCTACCTCTCCTGAGCCCTCAGAGAGATCCTCCATAAGCCTGCCTCTCTCTCCCCCCTCACTGTCCCCCTCTCTTTCTCTCTCTCTCTCACACTTTCTCTTTCTCTTTATCTCTCTCTCTCTTGCCTGCTCTGTCACTCACTCCCCTGAGCCCTCAGAGATTCTCCAGAGCCCCCACCACCATCTTGCTCACTCACTCGCTGTCTTTTTCTGAGCCCTCTGAGCTGTGGCCGCAGTGCCCACCGCCCAGCCTGGGCCCAGGAAACAGCGGCCATGACAGAATGTGGTGCCAACCGGGAAGATGGCTTCCAGCAACAGCACCTGGCCTCCTGGCAGCTCCTCAGCCAGGCTTGGACTTGTGCCTGAGGTTTTTTGTTTCTGATTTTTGACATCTCCCCCACTTTTTTTCTCTCCCCTTCCCCCTTCTCCCCCCACTCCCACCAAACAGTATCCTCTTGAAATGGTTCCCTCTGTGATCTCATGAGAGGCCGGACAGGGCTGAACCGGAACAGCTGTCCTGGTTTCTGCTCCAGAAGCTCCTCCATCAACCACAGGCGGAATCTTGCCCCCTTGAATGGGTGCGCCTGATTTGTGAGGCCGGAAGGCTGTGCGCCGTGGCTGCTTCAGTTAAGTTCAAGTGTCTATGGAAAGCTCTCTGGCCCTGAGATGGACCAGGGGCAAGATCTGGTCAGTCTCATCAATGATCACTGTTGGATTTCAGTCTCCCCTGGAAGAATGAAGGACACAAGTGTGGGCTGGGTCATGGAGGCACCCTAATCCCAATATTTCCTCTTCCTAACCAGTTACCTCTTATCAGGACATCCTACTTTGGACAAACTTGCAGGCTATCGAATGTAGGGCAGAGTCTGGCAAACTCCCCGTGGCGTACCAAATATGCCAAATATGCCAGTAACAATGATGGGTCTCATTCTCCTAAAGAGCCTTGAATACAATCTCAGGGCTAGGATGAAAGAGACGTTACTGGGGCCTGCTCGAGGCAATCGACGAATAACAGGATGATGAAATGAAATGAAATGAAACCAGTTACCTCCAAGGCGGCAGAGCAGGTCTGGTGGCTACTCAGAGCTTCATGCCTGCACATGATCAGGGCACAACACCCTTCCTCACTGTCTTTGTCCTGGGCTCTTAGAGCTCTTAGGTCTCTCCTCCACACTGTAGCCCCAAAGCACAACATGATCCAGTCACCACTGTCGATGTCTGCGACATATGGGTCTGGCCCAGCTAGACTTGGCCATCCTGATCCTCATCTCGGGCGACCCTCTTGCTTTCTGCCCTGCTCATACCTGCAGAGCTGTGCCCCTTGCTGCTCCAGCTGGTCTGCGGTGTGTGCCACTTCAATGGTCAGTTCAACATGACCCCCTTGGAGCTGGAGATGGCCAGAACACAGTCTCACTCTAAGCAGGGTAAGTCCCTCCTTCCTTTGGGTTCTGTCTCTGTTTGCCTGTTCTGAGTGCAGAACCTGAAGAATCTGTGCCTGAAGAATGGACTTTGCACTTGTCCTGTGTGTGGGGGGGGGGGGGGGGAGGGGGGAAGGGTGCAGGGGAAGCAGTTTTGAGGAATGAGTGAACATGTACATAGATGCTAACCCAGGAGCCAGGCTCAGGTGAAGGAGAAGATACCCCCCAAACCCCCACCACCCCTGAGTTATCCAGAAAGACTCCCATACTCCTCAGCAGGTGTGAGAACAGGGCAAGAAGGATTACCCGGGACTCAGAGTTTGAGCATGGGGCTCTCCCACTTTCTCTAGGTCAGGTCACCCACATTCCTGAGTCCCTCCTTTCCTCTGCCTAATTTCTTCACTCTGACCTGCTCACATCAGCCCTGATGCCAACTGTGTTGGCGTAGAACTGACCACGGGGTTCTCTCTGCCTCTGATGAACTCAGCTCCCAGGATCACTCATTCTTCTCACACAGGCACCTCATCTGTAGGCAGTGGGGCATCCCACTTTTCTCATATAATGTGCTGCTGAGTTAGCTAAGGGCAAGAATAGGGTCTGACCTGTTGCTCTCCTGACACACACTACAAACTCATCTCAGAGTGGCTCCATCGCTGTCACGTGTGACAGGTGAACAGTGACAGGCCACGGAGGCTCCTCAGCCACACAAATCTACTGTCCAACTTCCTGTCACCCTTCCCACAGCCACCGCCCTAGGGTGAGCCCATAGGCCTTCACCCAGGTTGTGAAGTGACGTCCCATGAGCTGATCTTCCACCATCATCTACTTCCTTGCCCTGAATTCCACCCTGCACAGAAGACCCAAGTGTCTCCCTAAAGCACACGTGTATTCTATCACTCTCCAATTCAAAATCCCTCAATGGCTCCTAGGTCCCCACTTCCTATAGAATAAAGTTATATCCTCTTTACTTATCATTTAAGATCTTTTCATCAGTTAGTCTCAACTTATTTTTTTCAATTGAGATAGAATTCTGTGTGGCACTATATTCATTTCAGATGAATCACAGATACATTCAAAGTATTCAGATACATCATCACGATCACAATCATCCTGTTGTTCGTCGATTTCCTTGAGCAGGCACGAGTAACGTCTCCTTTTTCCTAGCCCTGAGATTTTAAAAGAGCCATTTCAATGCTCTTTCAGGATTAGGAGAATGAGACTCATCATTGTTACTGGTATTTGGCCTATTGAGTACGACACGGGAAGTTTGCCAGATACATCATATATATGAACATATATATGTACACACATCTATAATGAAAAGATCACCACTAGTTCATGTCCATCACGACATATAGTTACAATCTTTTTTCTTGTGATAAGAACTTTTAAGTGATCTCTTGCAGCAACTTTCAAATAAACAACACAGTAAGTATAATCACTTCTGCATTACAGGCCAGAGCAGACTTGTTTTATAACTGAAGGTTGTGCCTTTGACCACCTTCCCCTAATTCCCCAAGTGGAAGGAGGAAATCTCCCCTTCCACAACTGCAAACCATCGATCTTTTCTGTGTCTATGAGTACAGAGGTTTGAGGTCTTTGGAGGTTTAGCTTTTAGACTCCTTATGTAAGTTAGATCATATTTGTTCATTTTTCTTTGCCTTTGCCACTTAACATAATGTTCTTGAGGTCCATCCATATGTCACAGATGGCAGGAATTTTGTGACTGAATAATATTTCACAGTGTAGAATATATATGTACACACATATATAAACATATATTTATTAAGCATACCCAGTAGCTAAAAGGGCTGGAGCAATAGCACAGCTGGCAGGGCGTTTGCCTTGCATGAGACTGACCAGGCCGACCCAAGTTCGATTCCTCCGCCCCTCTTGGAGAGCCCAGCAAGCTACCGAGAGGATCTCGCCCACACAGCAGAGCCTGGCAAGCTCCCCATGGCGTATTCAATATGCCAAACACAGTAACAACAAGTCTCACAATGGAGACATTAGTGGGCCCTCTCGAGCAAATCAATGAACAATGGGAGGACAGTGCTACAGTGCTACTCAGAAAGTATACATACACTTAGTCATGTGCTGTTGAATGACATTTCAGTCAACAAATAACTGTCTACATAGTAATGGTCCCTACAGCTTAGACCCAGCACTCCGCAATCTAGGTTGGTATAACTACACTCTACAACGTCACATATAAAACCACCCAACAACATGTTCTCAGGATTCATTCCTGTCATTAGGCCACCAGTATTGTACAGAGCACTTTTGTTGTTGTTGTTGTTGTCATTTTTGTTTTGGGCCACACCCAGTGGTTCTGAGGGCTTACTCCTAGCTCTGCACTCAGGGATCACTCCTGGTGGTCTCATGGAACCATATGGGGTCCCAGGGACTGAACCTGGATTGGCCGTGTGCAAGGTAAGCTCCCAACCTACTCACTGTATTATTACTCCATCCCACAGAGCACATTTTAAAATTTATTCCTTTGCCCTGCCACAGAGGCAGGATGGGGTGGGGGGTAAAGGGTGGGGCTGGTGGGAGGGATACTGGGACCATTGGTGGTGGAGAACGGGCACTGGTGGGGGGATGGGTGCTCGATCATTGAATGAAACACAAACACAAAAATTTGTAAGTCTGTAACTGTACCTCACAGTGATTCATTAATAAAAAAAATTAAAATAAATAATCGGAGGTATGGTGCCGCCAGCAGGTCAATCTGTACCTGTGAGGCGAGTGCATCAGCAGCCTCATGGCACCTTCAGACTTTCAGATACCCCAAAATTGCTGCTGTGCCTTTGACCAGACCCTAAAAACTTGGGGCAAAGTTTACCAAGAAAGTAACGGCCAAAAGGTAGGTATGTGGGAGACACACCCACAAACCACTTCCGACTCAGCTATATAATTGGAGGCATGGCCTCTCTAGCTCCTGTTTGAACTGCTTAATGGCCATGATCCCAGAGACTCAGAAACAAATCTCGAAACCCAGTGGCTTTTGGCAGAAATGCGTCTGGTCACTGCAGTAGGTTACCGGTGCTGGACCAACCCAGGTAGGAATAGGTTTCGTGCCTTGGCCTGTTCCCCCAGTGGCCCAGTGGCCGCCATCCTTCAGAAGCCATTGGACAGTCAGGTTTGGGCCCTCAGTGATGAGACACGCAGGGCCTCATGGGATGGAGGTGGAGCCATTCCTGTCCTCCCCACCCCAATGAGACCCCAAGTCATTGCCTACAAACGGCCTCTCTGGCTCCTGATCAAGCTGCTTAATAGCCATGAAACCAGAGACTCAGAAACAAATCTCGAAACTCAGCGGCTTTTGGAGAAATACGTCCGGACCACGCAGTAGGTTACTGTCGCTGGGTCACCCCAGGGGGAAAAGGGTGCTGTCCCTCTGCCTGCTTCCCCCTGGCAGCTCAGTGGCCGTCATCCTCCAGAGGCCATTGGGACAGTCAGGTCTGGGCCCGCAGTGACAAAACTTGTTGGGCCTCACAGGATGGGGGTGGAGCCGGTCCTGGTCTGCCCGTCCCAATGAGACCCCAAGTCATCGCCCACAAACGGCCTCTCTGACTCCTGATCAAGCTGCTCAACGGCCATGATCCCAGAGACTCAGGAGCAAATCTCGAAATCCTGTGGCTTTTGGCAGAAATCCCTCCAGATTTAAGTGTTAAAATTTTGGAATTTCAAAATCACATGGCCCTACTATGTTATTCATAACCAGCAATAGAACACAAATCGTCTACTGTTGCCTTTTTAGCAGATCTGAGTGTTGGGGTAAAATCTCAAATAATAATGGTGGGTCTGGTGTCGAAATATTGAATGTGATCAAAGTAGAAAAAGAGTAATGTGTAAATCATCTGCCCCACAGGTGGGGGAGGGTGTGAAATGGGGGTATACTGGGGTTTTTGGTGGTGGAGAATGGGCACTGGTGAAGGTACGGTTGTTTCATTGTATGACCGAGACAGACCCGAAAGCTTTGTAACTGCTCTCACGGTGATTCAATAAATAAAATTATAAAAAATGAAAAAAAAGTAAGGTCGAGTTCATGCACAATTCAATCAGCTAATCAGTGGCTGAATAAACAGCAGTACTCCTACAATAAATAAATAAATAAATAAATAAATAAATAAATAAAATTTATTCCTTTATCAATGGGCAACCAAGCTATTTTCAAGTCTTGATGATTATAAATTATGTTGCAATACACACAGGAGTACAAACATATTTTCAAGCTAGTTGTTTTCCAACTGATTTTGTTACCTATCTCTTAGCACTTGCCTAGGAAGCACTTGCCTCTCCTTTGCAAAAAATTATCATTGTTTCTCTGGATTTAGATAAAATGTTCCCTTCTCTCCAGACAAAACCAGTCCCTCCATTCATAGTAACACTGCAATACAGTGTATTTTATTTTATTTTTTGCTTTTTGGGTCACACCAGACAATGCTTAGGGCTTACTCCTGGCTCTGCACTCAGGAATTAATTCTGGCAGTGCTCAGGGGACCATATGGAATTCTGGGGCTCAAACCCAGGTTGGCCACATGCAAGGCAAACAGCTACCTGCTGTGCTGTTGCTCCAGCCCCCAGAGTGTGTACTTTAATGCAGTACTCCTTTATTCTGGCCATTTTACTTGATCGCTTTCTCTGCAGACTAGTTCCTAGCCTGCAATTTTTCAGGGGCAAGAACCCTGCCTCCACCTCTGTAATTGTCCCCAATGCCTTCGGCACTTGAGTTGATCCCACATTTCCATTAACTGCCAATGTAACATGAATCAAAGACACCATGAGTTGTGTTTAAGTAGGCCTGTGCTGGTTTGCAAGGCACTGTGTTTAGAATCATAGTATAAAGCAGTTCTGGATAAGAAAATGGCTCTTCGGCAGCTCAAAATACATTTGAGATTATATAGATGAGTGTCCAGAAACCAAAAATCACAAAGGAACATAAACAAAAGCAATGTTTTTCAGGCTGGAAAATAGTACAATGAGAGGGCACTTGCCTTGTATGCAGCCAGCCAGATTGCATCCCCGGCAACACATATGGTCTCCCAAGTCCCTTCAGGATTAGCCATGACTGCAATCACTTAATCACTTAATCACTTAACTTCCCGTTAGTCGTTGATTTGCTCGAGCGGGCGCCAGTAATGTCTCCATTTCCCGGAGCGAACAGATGCATTCATGACTGCAAATCTGAGGTAAATCTTGAGCATCACTGAGTATGGCCCCAAACTCCAAACAAACAAAAAATGAAAGCTTAAAATCAAAAACCAAAAACAATTTTTTCAAGCATGCATGTAAAATGAAACAGATGGTGGGAAATTTCTGCCACCTAGAGAGATGTTTACATTACTTCAGTATTGAATCACAGGTCTAAGGTTTAAATTACTATCACCTTTGCTTGGAGAAACATTTACCGAAAAGGGAGAAACATTTACTGAAAAGTCTTACTGCTGTTGTTTATGTTAATGTTGCGAGAGTGAATTTTTCTTACACTAGTGGTTCTTGAGAATTGTAATAAAGGCTTGAATACAAAACTCAGATGCTTAAGAATTCAAAATTTATTGTACAGTTCAAGTAGATGGGTACAGGCTCCTCGTGTATGACTCTCTATCTCTACCACCCTCCCTCTCTCTCTGGAGATAGATAGATCATTTGCATTACTTGTGTCACTTGTCATCCTGATGATCTTCGATTTGCTTGAGCAGGCGCCAGTAACATCTCCATTCATCCCTGTCGCATACTAGTGTAGCCCAATGGCATTTGCTCGCTCCAGGAACACAAAGAGATAGATAGATAGATAGATAGATAGATAGATAGATAGATAGATAGATAGATAATCTATATGTCTGTCTGTATATCTATATATCCCTCCTCCCTCCACCGTGCCTTGTCTGTATTACCATAACATAAATTACCATTGTCACCTCCAGTGTACATGATCTGGCCTAGTCCCTATGCCACTCTTCTCACATTCAGTGTACTGGTTCCTGATCAGCAAACAGTCCTGCTGAGAGGAACCCTGTCACCTGTTGGGACTTGCTGCTCCGTAACCTGTCACTGAGCCTCTCTATGACTGTACCCCATTGGTTCCCTGTCATCCAGCTTTCCTTAGTCTTCAGCACAGCTATGTGTGCACGGGTGAGATACTTGTGCTCTGTATCTTATTGCTGTCTGGGTGTAGGTGCCCTACCTGATTCTGCCACTTGACCAGGTGTATGATCCCCACCTCGTCCCGCCATCATCAATATGCACCCTGCCTATTTCTTCTGATTGTCTGGGAATAGATGAGGAGGGCAGAGAGTGACAGAACAAGAGAGAACCACCTTCTCCTCTTTATCTCTCTTCCTCCTCTTCCTCAATCTCTTCCTTCATCTCCTTTTTCTCCTTCCCCTCCTGTTCTCTTCTTTCACTGTGGTTTCTGGGTGTGTTCCTGCTTCCTGACTGGGACTTCCTTTCATTTGCTGTTGTTTTTTACTTCCAACCATCCTATTATCTACTACTGACTAGATAATTTTCAGATGAGTGAGATTAAAATTATTGATCAAATTAACCGATTAACTGGGTTATCTGACATTCCACCCTTCTACTCCCACTGTATTACTGGTGTCTGATACGATCTTCATGATTGATCTAGTCTAATTGCTAGGAGTCGGAGCACTAGGTTCAAATCTCACTGCCCAGTGTGAGATTGAGTGATGACTTAACCTCTAATAACAATACTACCTAAATGACAGGACCCATCAGAGGGAATGATTGAGTTAAATATGTTGTATCAAGAACACAATAGATTCGTAAGTCAACACAATCATTTATCACAGGCAACTATGCCAACTTCCAGAGAGGAAGAGAAACAGTCTAGGTGATAGGCATTATGTAATACCTATTTTTATATTAGTGAATCACCATGAGGTACAGTTACAGGCTTACAAACTTTCGTGCTTGCATTTCAGTCATACAATGATCGAGTACCCATCCCTCCACCAGTGCCCATTTCCCACCACCAATGGTCCCAGCATCCCTCCCACTACCCCCACCCCGTCCTCTCCACCCTACCCCGCCTTTCTGGCAGGGCATTCCCTCTTGTTCTCTCTTTTTGGGCGTTGTGGTTTGCAATAGAGGTAATACGTGGCCATCATGTTTGGTCTATAGTCTACTTTCAGCCCACATCTCCCATCCCAAGTGTAATGCCTATTATTTTTTTTCTTTTATGTAGGAGTACTGCTATTTGTTCAGCCACTTATTAGGCTGATTGAATTGTGCATGAACTCTACCTTACTTTATGTTTCCCAATTTTATAATTTTATTTATTGAATCACCGTGAGAGCAGTTACAAAGCTTTTGGGTCAAAGTCTTGGTCATACAATGAAACACCCGTACCTTTACCAGTGCACATTCTCCACCACCAAAATCCCCAGTATAACCCATTGCACACCCTTCCCCTACCTGTGGAGCAGATGATTTCCAAATTACTCTCTCTCTACTTTGATTATATTCAATATTTTGACACCAGACCCACCACTGTTATTTGGGATTTTACTCCAACACTCAGATCTGCTGAAAAGGCAACAGTAGACAATTTGTTTTCTATTGCTGGTTATGAATAATATACGATGTTGTGTGGCTGCAGTAGTGGCCACGCAATTTTGAAATTACGAAATTTTAACACTTAAATCTGGAGGGATTTCTTGCCCAAACCTGCTGAGTTCCGAGATTTGTTCCTGAGTCTCTGGGATCATGAACATTAAGCAGCTTGATCAGGAGCCAGAAAGGCCATTCCTGGGCAGCAACTCGGGGTCTTGTTGGGATGGGAAGGAAAGGGCCGAATCCACCCCATCCCACGAGGCCCTGCGTGTCTCATCACTGCAGGCCAAACCTGACTGTCCAATGGCCTCTGGAGGATGGTGGCCACTGAGCCACCAAGGGGAAGCAGGTGGAGGGACAGCACCATTTCCCCCCTGGGGTGGCCCAACAACAGTAATTTACTGTGTGGTCCGAATGCATTTCTGCCAAAAGCCGCTGGGTTTAAAGATTTGTTTCTGAGACTCTGGGATCATGGCATTAAGCAGCTTGATGAGGAGCCAGAGAGGCCGTTCATGGGAGGCGACCTGGGGTCTCGTTGGGATGGGGAGGAAAGGGCCTGCCCACCACCATCCCACCATCCCATGAGGCCCCATGTGTCTCATCACTGAGGGCCCAAACCTGACTATCCAGTGGCCTCTGGAGGATGGCGGCCACCAGGCCACCAGGGGGGACAGGTCAAGGCACGAAACCTATTCCCACCTGGGGTGGCCCAGTGCCAGTAAACTACTGCAGGGACCAGACACATTTCTGCCAAAAGCCGTTGGGTTTCGAGATTTGTTTCTGAGTCTCTGGGATCATGGCCATTAAGCAGCTTGATCAGGAGCCAGAGAGGCCATTCATTGGCAGCAATTCAGGATCTCGTTGGGATGGGAAGGAAAGGGCCGGTTCCACCCCCATCCTGTGAGGCCCAGCATGTCTCATCACCGTGGGCCCAAACCTGACTGTCCAATGGCCTCTGGAAGATGGTGGCCACTGAGCTGCCCAGGGGGAGCAGGCAGAGGGACAGCACCCTTTCCCCCCTGGGGTGGCCTGGCAACAATAACCTACTGCATGGCCCGGATGCATTTCTACCAAAAGACACTGGGTTTCAAGATTTGTTTCTGAGTCTCTGGGATCATAGCCATTGAGCAACTTCATCAGGAGCCAGAGAGGCCATTCGTTGGCAGCGATTCAGGGTCTCATTGGGACGGGGAGGAAAGGGCTGGTTCCACCCCCATCCCATGAGGCCCCGCATGTCTCGTCACTGCGAGCCCAAGCCTGACTGTCCAGTGGCCTCTGAAAGATGGTGGCCTCAGAGCTGCCTAGGGGAAGCAGGCAGAGGAACAGCACCGTTTCCCCGCTGGGGTGGCCCAGCAATAATAAGCTACTGCGCAGTCCAGACGCATTTCTGCCAAAAGCCGCTGGGTTTCGAGATTTGTTTCTGAGTCTCTGGGATCATGGTCGCTAAGTAGCTTGATCAGGAGCCAGAGAGGCCGTTCGTGGGCGATGACTTGGGGTCTCATTGGGGTGGGGAGGACAGGCCCGGCTCCACCCCCATCCCGTGAGGCCTAACAAGTTTCGTTGCTGTGGGCCCAAGCCTGACTGTCCAGTGGCCTCTGGAGGATGATGGCCACCGAGCCGCCAAGGGGGAGCAGGCAGAGGGACAGCACCCTTTCCTCCCTGGGGTGGCCCGGTGACAGTAACGTGCTGTGGGGTCCGGACACATTTCTGCCAAAAACCACTAGGTTTCGAGATTTGTTTCTGAGTCTCTGGGATCATGGCAGTTAAGCAGCTTGATCAGGAGCCAGAGAGGCCATTTGTGGGCAAGGACTTGGGGTCTCATTGGGGTAGGGAGGACAGGAACGGCTCCACCTCCATCCCATGAGGCCCTGCGTGTCTCGTCACTGGGGGCCCAAACCTGACTGTCCAATGGCTTCTGAAGGATGGCGGCCTCTGGGCCGCTGGGGGGAATAGGCCAAGGCACAAAACCTATTCCCACCTGGGTTGGTCCAGCACCGGTAACCTACTGCAGTGACCAGACACATTTCTGCCAAAATCCACTGGGTTTCAAGATTTGTTTCTGAGTCTGTGGGATCATGGCCATTAAGCAGTTCAATCAGGAACCAGAGAGGCCATGCCTCTAATTATATAGCTGAGCCGGAAGTGGTTTGTGGGTGTGTCTATCACATGCCTAACTTTTGGCCGTTTACTTTCTTGGTAAACTTTGCCCCAAGTTTTTAGGGTCTGGCCAAAGGCAGAGCAGCAATTTTGGGGTATCTGAAAGTCTGAAGGTGCCATGAGGCTGCTGATGCACACGCCTCACAGGTACAGATTGACCTGCTGGCGGCACCATACCCCCTCTAATAATTATTAAATTATTAAAATGCTGTTCTTTCCTTCTCATTGTTTTGAGGAACTACTTTTATTTAGTATTTGACCTCCCAAGCAGTACTCAGGGGTCCTGGGGCCACTTCCAGCAATACTTGGACAGACAACTCATGGTGAGGATGGGGCACTGCTCTCTCCTGCAGGGCTGGAGAGACCCCAGGGCTTCACTGGTAGTGTTTTGGGGCATCCAGAGCTACACCCAATAGTGCTCAGCGGGCTGTGTGATGCAAGGGATAGAAACTGGGTCTCAACACATGCAAAGAACATATTTGCCCTTGAATGTATGCTACCCCCCAACCCAAGAACAGGTCTGAACTTCTCTATTTATTTCTGCATTATTTCTTTTTATTTAATGAGCCATAGCCTATAGTGCTGAGGATTAATCCTGGTGCACTGCTCAGGGGTTGCTTCCCATGACACGTGCGGGACATGTGGTGCTGAAAATGAAGTCAGCTGGTGTATGTTCCAACCCTTTGAGCTGTCTCCTCAAAGGCATTGGGAAGGGATTTTTTGGGGGGTGAAAGGGAGGTGAGAGTCAGTCACACTTAGGAGTAATTCATAACTTTGTACTAAAAAAAATCCAGAATTGTAGTTAAAAGTTTTGGGCTTTGCAATCAAGTCACCTATATTATCTTTCTACTATGACTTAACCTTCATGGTTCTGTTATCCTCGGGTATAAAAAGGGAGTGGATGGCAGAACCTCTCTGTAGTTACTGTGAGGATTAATGAGCAAAACTTGTAAAAGGCTTAGAATAGCATTTGGGGTGTTGTTGCTGATGTGAAGAAAAACAGTTATTCTTGTTCAGTCAACAGGTGCTGAGCTCCCACTAGCCTCATAGCCAGGGACCCAGCAGTTGGGATGAGAAAAATCCTGTTCTCTGGAGATGGAGGGACTATTATCATCATCACCTGTCTCCACGGTGAGGCTTAGAGGGGCAAAATCCATCTGAAGTTATTCGCTAGTAGGCCATCAGGCTGGGATTAGGACCTGGCAGGGCTGTACCAGACATCATCCTGTTTCAGCACAGAACACTTAGGGGTCACCCATTGCCCCTTTCTAATCTTTTTTTTTTTTTTGATTTTTGGCTCACACCCGGCAATGCTCAGGGGTTACTCCTGGCTCTGCACTCAGGAATCACTCCTGGCGGTGCATATGGGATGCTGGGAATCAAACCTGGGTCAGCCACATGCAAGGCAAATGCCCTACCCACTGTGCTATCACTCCAGCCCCACCCCTCTCTAATCTTAAATGTTGTGTTTGTGGTCCTCAGAATTAAAATCTAATCTCCCTGCTTCTCATTCCCAATAACCAACCATTGTAGCAGCCACCTCTGGAATCCTTCCTTACTGTGCTACTAACCAGACCCTTGCTGTGCACCAGACCCAATCTGCAGGCCATCCATGACCTCTGATGTCATCAGCCTTAAAACTGTTCAGTGAGGAAAACAGGAAGCAGCCAAATCAATCAGACTCAAAGCCTTCCTGCAGAGCACAGGTTCCCAAACTTATTTGATCTTTTCCAGGAAAAAAAAAAGTTACTCAGAGGTCCCCCTCACCCAGAAATCTACATTCTTTAAAGCAAACAAACACACAAATATCCACCAACAGCACCTGCACTGGATTATTCCAAAGCTGCCCCCTATCCCACTAGGGACAGTACCACCCACTTTGGGAAAGATTGCTCTAGATTAAGAATGAAAACTTCATACTGGTGTGGTTCAATGGGTTGGGAGAGCAGGAATGAAAAGTACCAAGAGGCTGTGTACGAGGTCTGTGGCAGGGCATGGGTTTTGCCTGTGTGAGGCATTGGATCCAGTCCAGCATCCCTGGCTCTAAAGCACCAGCATGTGACTGGAGACAGTTGTGCTAGGACTGCCTTAGTCCAACAACAAAAATAACAGTCCCTCATGCCACCCACAAAAGAAACTACTTAAATAAATGCAGTCGCCCAAAAGGAGGAGCACCTACACAGTGGCAGAGGGCAGAGATGAGGCCCTCCAATGCTGAGTACCCCAAGGAGCCTTCCAGGACCTTGGTGAATCCCTGGGTATCCCTACCGACCTCAACACCCCATGACGTAACAAAGAACCTCTTTCTGCAAGAGAGCTCCAGAGACTCTCCAGCCATTCCTAGCCCACCTGTCTTGCTTCCTCTTTGTCTGCTCCATACAGAGCCACTGCTGGACAGACCATGCCCAGTTCTGTTCAATGGCTTCTATTCCCCACTCCCATCCTTCAAGAAGCAGCCACGTACACATCCAGCCAGAGGTCTTTCTCAGCAGGGGCTGCTCACTTCCTATGGCTCTCTGCCCTCCCGATTCTCCCTGGTCCTAGAGAACAAGTCCTATCTCCCAGAATCTCCTGAAGACTGTCTGTTATGGATCCAGTGCATTCTGCATAGTGCAGCCAAACCCACAGACCAAGTGCTGGCTTGCCCGCTGATAATGCAAAGTACCACAGAGTCTGTGAGTGACTGTGGCTCCCAGGGCACCTTCAAGAAATGTGTTACGTCTGGGGGCATGGGGTGCTACTGGCATCTACCAGACAACATGTGCCTAATGTTCTAGAATGCACAACCCAAACCCTCCCTTTGTGGCAGAAAGATAGTAGAGGGGTTTGTACACATTCTGCTTCTAATTCTGAAAATTAGGCTCACATTTCTTTAGAAAGTTTCTATAGGAGACCTGAAAGGGTTCACACACTGCTGACTTGGGTCTGCACACACTCTGCTGACTTGGGTTCGATCCCTGCCACTACAGTCTCCTGGAGTGATCCCTGAGCACAGAGTCAAGAGTATTCCCTGAATATTGCTGGATATGACCCCAAATCTCCCCCACCACAAGGATTTTTCATACCTAAAATGTAAATAATTCTACAATACTGGGGGGCGGGGGCAGTGGATTCTGGGCTAGAGTCATAAGAAATTGAAAAAAGAAACCAGATTTGGAGAACACTCTTGCAACAAATACCACAGTGTTCTTAGAAACAGGGCCTGACTAAATAGCATTTCTCTAAGAAGTGCTTCTGATTTTAGAGAAATAACAGTGAAACTCTCTGGTTCACAGCCCCGTGATAATGCTGTTAGATATAAGGCAATTGGCAACTGGCAGCAAACTCATCCCAGGGTTTCCATCTCTCAATAATATGACCCCATCTGACATAGGGAGGAATTTTGAGAACCCAGTGAAAGCGTTATAAAGAATTCTATGGTGGTTCCACATTGTTGGCAGAGATTCTGAGCAGAGAATACCATTCTGGCAAGTCTGATGGTATTTTTCTAAATCCAATTTATGGGAAATCCCTGAGATTGGGCCTAGGACCATCTTTTGAATTCAAATGGTATTTCTCCTTCCTGCGGCTCACACGTGCAGGCCGTGAAAAGAGGTAAAGGCAGATCTGTTCTCAGTTCTGCCAGTGGATTGGACATGAGACAGCAGAGGTCACACATCTGTCCTGTGCCCACTCCTTGCCTGAGGAGGCGGGAGTCCCAGCAAACCTCCATGGAATGGATGAAGACACCGTCTGCTTCTCCTCAACTTCAGGTTCTTACTGACAAGAGGCAGAGACCTAAGGAGGCAGCTGTTGCCAGAACTGAGAGGAGACACGAAGTCTGTGAAACATGTTGCTCAGCGCACGGCAGCTCATCTTCCATCCACGCCAGCGAAAGTCAGCGGGGGCTCTCACGCCAGGATTTCCTCATCCTCCTCTTTTCTTCAGAGGACTATTCTAGCTAGAGAAGCTCCGAAGCTCTGAGAACAGGGCCAGTCTACATTTCCGAAACTAATTAGAAACCCAAAGTTCTGCCATGATTTTCAAGCCAAATTTATTCTCACATGTGGGCTTCACATTTTTAATTTGATTATGCACATCTCAGACGAGCAACAGGAATGGATGAGGGCCAGGCTCCTGTCCTTTTAGATTTTCTCAGCATTACCTACCCACTGAGGTGCCCAATACGTAGTAAGTGAACAAAGGAAAGAGCAGTCACCTCAGATCTTAGCTACTGGAGTTGCTGAGGGAGAAGATGAGCTGCACGTGCCGGGAAGCTGGTGAGCTGGCACTCTGGCTCACAGTGGAAATAAAGCTATGTGGATGGGAGAGTTTAACTGCAGCCAAATCCTTGGATAACAACTTGCAGGCCCCACAGAAGCCGAGAGCATCCACGAGGCAGTGTCCACCAGTGCACGCAGACACAGAAAGGCAGCTCGGATAGGACAGCAAGCAGAATCACTGGCTCCAGATGAGGAGGGGCTCAATTTCCCTCTCTACCTCCTTCTAATTCTGCAAATTAGGCTCACATTTCTTTGGAAAGTGTTTCTATAGGAGACCCAAAAGCTGAAGATCTGGCTCAGCCGTAGAGCACTTGTCTGGCATGTGTGAGGCTCGATTCCTGGAGTTTAAAAAAAAGGAGGGTGGGGAGTTAACAGAACAGCTGCTATTTTGAAGAGGGGAACTGGGATCTACCCTGCAGTGCTCAAGGGTTACTGCTGATTCTGTGCTCAGGTATCACTTTTGGAGGCGCTCAGGGAACCATATGTGGTACCTGAGACTAAACAAGGGTTGGCTGCATGCAAGGCAAGTATCTTAACCTTTGTTTTATCTCTCCAGCCCAATATAGCTACTATTAAGGGCAGAAATGCCAATCTCTCCCAAAATTATATGTTGGTATAATAATCCCCAGTACCTTGGGATGTAACATTACTGGAGATATTTTCCTTTATAGGGAAAATCAAGTTGAAAGGAGATTATCAAGCTAGGTCCTCCTTTGATTAAATTAAATCTGCATATATATATCTTACTAAATATAAACCCATTTTAAAGTATAATGAAAATATAAAATTATAATGCACACAAATTAAGTATGCAAATTTATCTAGCTTACTGACTATATTTAATGTTACATTGATATCATTGAGTATGGTACTAATTTTATTGTCTAATTATTCACTGTACTATACTGTATAATTATAATCTTAGAAATATTTTTGAATAGAGGCTAGAGAGATAGTACAGTGTGTATGGCACTAGCCAACCTGGCTTCAATTCCCAGTATTGTATTTGGTAACTAAGTAAGCCCTGAAGCCCACAAGGAGTGAGACGTGGACACAGAGCCAGGAGTGAAACTTGAGAAGTACCAAGTATGGCCCCCAAACATATATATATATTAATCTTTACATTTTCTTATTATAATTTTATATTCAAACATAATCTTTGTTATCATTGGAACCTTTCCTTTGAGGTGGAGGCAGGGCTTGGGGTCACACCAGGCAGTGCTCAATGGCTATACCTGCCTGTGTGTTGGAGGTCACTCCCCATGACGTTGGTGATTAAACTCAGTTTTTCCACATGCAAGGCAAGTACCACAATTCCTGTACTATATCTACTATTTCTCTGGCCCTCAGTGGAAACTTTCTAATTTTTTCCTGAGAATTTCATCTTCAACTCTATTTTCATAATTCAAGATGCAGCACTTTTGGATCTGTGTATGAATGATAATACACCTGGTAGTTTTCAGGCTTTACTCCTGACTCTGTGCTCAGGGATCATTTCCTGCCATGCTCAGGGGATTCTCTCCTTTTATTGTTATTGAATCACCATGAGATAGTTACAAGCTTTCATGTTTGAGTTTCAATCATGCAATGATCAAACACCCATCCCTCCACCAGTGCACATTCTCCACCACCAATGTCCCCCGTATACCCCCCCTTTCTAACCCTCCCCTTGCTTCCATGGCAGACAATTTCCCCCGTACTCTCTCTCTACTTTGGGGCATTATGATCTGCAATACAGATACTGAGAGGTTATAATGTTTGATCCTTTATCTACTTTTAGCACACATCTCTCATTCTGAACAAATCCTCCAACTATCATTGATTTTGTGATTCCTTCTTTATTCCATCTGCCTTCTCCCCCAGCTCATGAGGCAGGCTTCCAACTATGGGGCAATATTCATGGCTCAGGAGACTCTGTGCTTCAGACTCAAAAAGTTTTTCCTGTGCAAGTCAAGCACTTAATCCCCTATACTAGCTCTAGAGATCTGGCTGTCTGAAACTTAAAGGCTTACAAAGAGCATATTGATGATATATATTAAACTTTTATTGTTACCTCTTTTTAGCCATTACATTGTAAATAGCATAAAAGATTAGGAAATATTCTCCAACTATCTGCCTCACTAAATAATACTGATATAAATCTGTTATATCATTCACACTGAAACTGTACTCATTCATCAAATATGCCTGCAACTTCTTTGCTGAATCAAATTATGTTCAAGCATTTAACTGTAATGTGAGTTTGTCAAATTACTGTTTGATTATTATCACAGGTACAGATACAGGAGCTCAGCAAAAAATCAACAAAAGCATCCCATAAAAATCAGCTGAGATTCGCAGTAAAATGTGTTGTAGATTTTAACATAATTTTACATGTTAGCAATATACACAAATAGGATACACATCTTTTATGCCAATAAAATATATATTTTCCCAGAATCACTAATTATCTAAAGCATACCACTGAATGAAACCACGGATAACTTACACAATTCTTCTGGTTATAAATTTCCATAACAGTACAGACAAGATCCTCAGTGATTCCTAAAAAGCCTCTTAGAGAAGTGACATTTCAGGAACTACCTTTTTTTTCTTCAGAAACAAATGTATAACTCCAAACATTTTTGGTTTTTTTGATTGTTTGTTAGTTTGTTTTGGAGTCATACCTGGCAATAGTCATGGATTACTCCTGGCTCTGTACTCAGAAATAATTCGGCAGTGCTCAGGGGACCATATGGGATGCCAGAATCGAACCCTGGTCGGATATGTGCAAGGCAAATGCCCTACCTGCTATACTATTGCTCCACCCCGCAGCTCCATACTTCTTAATAAAGTCTGGGTCCACCTTCTAGAACATTAAGCACAATTCACTTAATTGAATTAGAAACTTGCCACTGCAGCATGACTCAGAGACAAAACATACTTGTTGGAACAGAGTCTTCCAAACAGCTTGGGAAAAGTTCTTCAGAGCCTCTTCTTAGTTAAATAACTTGACTGTGAAAACTTCATTGTACTTATCATGTGATATTTCTATTGACTCATTTACACATCTATCTCCCCTCCTAGCTTGTAATCTCCATGAAGACAGGGTGTCTCTTATTTTTTTTTTAAATTACTTGTTTATTGAATCACCGTGAGGACAGTTACAAAGCATTCAGGCTTAAGTTTCGGACATACAATGATCAAACACCAATTCCTTCACCAGTGCACATTTTCCACCACCAAGAACCCCAATATACCCTCATCCTACCCTCCCCCTGCCTGTGAGGCAGATGATTTCCATTTAACTCTCTCTCTACCTTGATTACATTCATTATTTCGACAAAAGATGCACCATTATTATTAGGAATTTCCCCCCAACAATCAGACCTGCTGAAAAGGCATCGTTAAATACTTTGTTTTCTATTGCTGGTTATGTAGAGCATACGATGTTGCATAGCCACAATAGCAGCCATGTGACTTTGGATTTCTGGTATTTTACTAATTAAGTCTGGAGGGATTTCTGCCAGAAGCCACTTGGTTCCAAATTGGGTCCATGTGGGGCTATGGTTGTGCCAGAGAGCTGCTCGTGGGGGGCAACTTGTGGTCTTGGCAGGGTAGGAAGTTCCACCCCCCATCCCACGAGGCTGCAGTTGCCCCGTCACCATTGGCTCATACACAGCTGTCCAACAGGCTCTGAGGTGGCAGCCACCATGCCACCAGTGGGGAGAAAGGCGGAAGGGACAAACACAGGGCATCTCTTATTGATCCCTTGTCCAGCCAGAGTTCAGTCAACCTTCCTGTACTCACATATACGAATACCTGAAGAGAGGGAGTCTGAAAAGAAGGAAGTGCCTCCTTTACAAATATGGTCTTGGTAGAATTACCAACTGATTCCCTGAGTCAATTCAGGATTTCTCATCTAGCTCAAGAACAATGTTTTCATGTGCCACTACACACAAATAGATGTAATGGCAAGTTAGTTCAAAAAGGCATCCAACTTTTCAATACACGCTGCTTCTAATTCTTGTTCTACTGTAACAAGGCACATGAGATCACCACAATTAATGAACACTATCCATGGGGTCCATACAAGCAAGTTGTCTTTGCAAACAGGATTCCCAATTCCCCAAATACATTATAAACACCCTTGTTTCTCTAGAACCAACATTCTATTGTTACTTGTCTGGGAACAGATTCTTTATATATAAGATTATTTGAAGATATCCCATTTATCTTGTTTCTGAGCATTTAGAAAACAGTTCAGGGTACCTGGGAGACTGAAGGTCAAGAGACAGTGGGGTGACAGCGAGTCTCCAAAAATGATTGATCCTGAGAGCAATGCACACAGGGATAGCTGAGCCAGCCAGAGATTGGGCAGTTTCTAAGCTGTGGTTGGAATTACAAAGAAAACATTTCTCATAATTATATGATCATTTAACTCAATCAGTGACATCACATCTAAAGAGGCCCAGAACTCCCCTTTGGGATTCTTCTGGATTGACCCACCTTCTTGATTTCCAAGATTTCTTTGTCTTTTCGTCTCAATGACATGAAACCAAATATACAATCTTCTTCTTAATTCTCTCTCTCTCTCTAAGGAGCTAGAAATTGTCTGATAGAACAAGCTAATAAAATACACATTACTATAATAAGGGTTACTTTGCAGGTAACTTGGCATTGAGGGGTTAATCTCACACTATTTCTATAATAGGCAGGAATAATAGGCAGCAGGAAGGGGCTTTTGTAGCAACCTTCTTAAGATGGTGCTACCTCTTCAGAGCACAACAGTTAAAGAAAACAAGGAGGAGGGGTGTCCACAAATGGAGATGAATGGTACGCAGGCCACTGAGGTAATTAAAAATGTATTTTCCATCTCCTAGTAATTGAATTGTGTACAAGCTGCAAGTTAATGAGGTCATCTACCCTCGAGCACTGACAGGAAAGCAGGAATAATTATCTTTCAATTTTTTCTTATGTAGCAATTAATTTTAACCATTCGCCTCCACCCCACATCCACTCCCCTCAATCCAGTCAGTCAAAGTCATGGCTAAACTGAATTGACAAGCAATTGATACGGTGGCGGCACGGAGCTGCCGAGGCGGGCAAGGTAATCAAGGGGCTGCAGCTGTTGAGGGCTAAGCGCTTCCAGGTGAATGTCGCCTGAGATTTCGCATTCTGCCACTCGGAGGACGCGGGACACACAGTGGTGGCTGACAGAACATCTGGTGCCAGGTGGGCTGGGAAGAGGCACGGCTGACTTGGGAAGGCAACAGAAGGATGGACAAGGATTGATGGATGGACAAGACTCCAACAAAATGTCACTGACAGAAAGTGCTCTCCGGAAGAGGGGGAGATACGGGCAGCCACTCGTTCTATGTGTTCCCGAGTTTTTGGCACCATCAAACTTCTTGGGAGATTTCTGGCTGGCTGACTTGGGATTGGTGTTCTTTCTAGCCAATGCTTCTAGAATTTGCAGCACAAAAGCTTCTTTGCTTAGTAAACCCAACAAAAAAGCATGGCACTTTTGAGATATCCTTTTCCTCAATGCAAAGCTCCCCTCCAAGGCAGTGCTGGGGATGGTTTGCTCTCAGTTTTTATCCAGCTCAAGCCCAGAGGCATCATGTCATAATAGGCATTCACAGAAGCCTGCTCATCTGTGAGGCTCATCTTCCCAAGGTTTAGATTAAATCCTAGTTAGTCTACTCCATCCTCACATCCCTTTCTAATTGGTAGATAGCGAATTCTCATTTTAAAACGCCATTATTGAGTTGCTGTGATTTACAATTCTGTTAATGATGGTTTTATGCACACATCATTTCAACACTAGAGTACCTACTTCCCTCCACCAAGATTCCAAAGGCCATTCAACCTCTGCTTCCCACCCCAGCACCCAGCTCAGTTCTGTGGACTCCCTCTTCAGTTCTGTTGCTTTTGGCCATTTGATGCTTCCTTCCTGTATATCTTTAAATCCCACATATGAGAGAGATCATTCCATATTCTTTTCCTTCTGACTCACTTCACTTAGCATGGTATCCCCTAGTTCAATTTCCAGAGAGGCAAACAATGTTTTTGTTCTTTCTTGAGCTACATAATATTCCATTTTGTATATCTACCACAATTGCTTGACCCATTCATCCATAGTTGGTTATGTTGGTTGTTACTATGTTTTGACTATTGTACTAATCAATGAATGCCTTCAACCTTTCAAAATAATGTTTTTGTGTTTGGGGTGTAAATGCAAATAAGTCGTATTGCTGGATCAATTGGGACTTTGTATCTGGGATGGGTTTTTTTTTAGAGATCTCCATTTTGCTTCCCATAGCAGTTCAACCAGACAATATACCCACCAACAGTGAACAAAGGTTCCTTTCTCACCACATTCCTGATTATTTCCATATAACCGGTTATTTCATATGATTCCAAATAACAGTGTTTATTTCCAGACTTTTAAATACATGCAGAAATTATCATTTTTGATAGGATATTACCAACATGAATGAAAATTTTAAAAAGAGGGGGAGAGAGGCAAGTCTTCATTTACCCTGTTAACCCAATTCAGATGTACTAAGTACCTGGACAGCACCTTGGGCAGGATGACCAGATTGCTCTGTTCACCTCTTGTCGTGATACAACTATTCATTCACCTCCTGAAAGTCACTCATTCTAAATGCTTTCTTTTAAGGCCTCTGAGTGCCAAGGAGTAAAGAGTATCAGGGATAGTATGAGGGTAGAAGCTTCATTAACATCATATGCTCACCCCACTCTTTGAGAGTAGGTATCCATGTCTGATTCTTCTTCCCTCTGTCTCAATGGTCCCAGGGTTGTATCTTCAAGTTCTTTGGAACTCCAACTGGCCATTAAAAGTCAGGGCAGGAAAGGGGTCCCACAGTCATTTTCTATTAGCCAAGGTGCCAACAAATCTATACTGAGATCAGGCTGGTTTCTTCATTCCTGACTCCTGAATGGCTTTTCAAAGAACGTGGATCAAGGCAGACAACAGGGCTGGAAACCCTGACACCTTCTCAGATATTCATAAAGAGAATTTTTGGGGATCACAAAGAAATCTCAAAGGGGTAGAGCACAGGCTTTGCATGTTCCACAGCCCTGCCCGCAGCACTAGGTTAAGAATAAAGAGTGTGTTTTTTTGGGAAGGGTGGAGGGGATGGACTTCATTTTTAAAATACAGCTGATGGTTTTGAACACAAATCAGCTCAGAGAAAAATAAATTTTCTCAAAAGCTATCCATAAGGACTACAGACATAAACTGGGTGATGCCAAGCCAAGCAGAATAACTGTGTGTCTTTGAGCGGGGGGCTTTTCCCTTTATTCTGAGGCTTTTTCTGCATCTCTGTTCTCATGAAGCTATTGCCCACCCTCAGCTCTCTGCTCCCGGCCCACACTCCCAGGACACATGGGATGAACAACTTAGATCTAGTCTTATTCTGATCCATGCAAGAGTGAGCTGGTGAACTCAGAGACCCCCACAGAACAGAAGAGGAAGGAGACTCCCTCCAAGCCAAGCAGGTGCATCCATTCATCTCCCACCTGCACCCTGAAGCTACCTCAGGAAGAGAATGAGAGGGTAAGCTTTCTCAGGCCACCTAGGCAAAGAAAGGGGATCAGTTCTCGCCACAGCTTTGCTGCCTCTGCAAGGCTTGTGTACAGCTTCTACCCCTGAACACTGGGACCCCACTGTGAAAGAGCTACTTTGTTGTAGGCAAGGAGATACAGGGGAACCCAGATAATGCATACTGGAGAGAATCCTGTCTGGAACCCAAACCGACCCAAAGCCATGAAGGCCTTCTTTGCAATACATAACTCGTCTCTGGAGCTAAGAAAGCATTTAAGATGTAGAACTCAGGCCCAGAGCATTATCTGGGACACACAGAGCTATTCTGCTTGACTTGCCATTACCCAGCTTATGTCTGTAGTCCTTGTGGATAGCTTTTGAGAAAATTTATTTTTCTCTGAGAGGAGAGGTTCCACCACTGCAACAAAGGTCATGATAAGAATCTCATAGAAGACCACTGACAGTTCCAAGTTCCCCTCTGCAGAGCTTGTACCCCTAAAAACAGACTTTGTGGGGCAGTTTGGAAAAATTGTATACAAAAATAACCAATTTGTGAGAGGCAAAGGCACACATTTCCCTATTCTGTGCAAGGGGTCACCCACATCTTCGCCTGAGATATGTACTCTTGGCACATTCTCCATTTTGGCATTCACTTGCAGCTTTATTCAGAATATATTTGTGATTCACTACACTTTCAAGAAGCCCCCATTCTCTCCTGAGCATAGAAGTGCTCTCTGTCTCTCTCTCTCAAATAATTTTTGTATTTCCCAAATAAACTTATCTGATTTCACAATTTGTCTCATTCCTTGTCTGGACATGTGGAGAGTGGTCTCAGCATGGCTGTGGCTGGTTCTGAAGGTCTTCGGCTGCTGGGACTCTGCTCAGGGCAGGGAGGGAAACTCAACCTGCCCCCTTCAAGAGGCCCCGGTGAGGACAGCCAGGCACAGGGGCAGGAGACTCTGCACTTATGCATGAAGGAACCGGCTGAGGAGCCCAGGCATGCAGGTCCTGGGGCTGAGATCTCCAAGCCTGCTCAGATCAGTACTGGGCCTTCTCCACCCAGATCCCCCATCTTCCAGTAGGTAGGCATTACACCCACCAGCTGCTGCCAGTGCCAGGTGATTCCATCAACGGCCAAGACCCAGAGACTATAAAACCCAGCTCCTGGGAAGAGAACAGTGCAGAGTATCCTGCCCCCGCGCCTGGCTGTCCTCACCAGGGCCCCTTGGAGGGGGGTGGGTTGAGTTTCCCTCACTGCCCTGAGCAGAGCCCCGGTAGCCAAAGACCTCCAGAACCAGCCACAGCCATGCTGAGACCACTCTCCATACGTCCGGACAAGCCTCACGCATGAAGGAACCGACAGAGGAACCCTGGCATGCGGGACCCAGGGCTGAGATCTCCAAGCCTGCTCGGATCAGGACTGGACCTTCTCCACCCATATCCCCCATCTTCCAGTAGGTAGGCATTATACCCACCAGCTGCTGCCAGCAACAGGTGGTCCCATCAACGGCCAAGACCCAGAGACTATAAAACCCAGCTCCTGGAAAAGACATCTTATTATCTCGTTTTTACTTTGGAGAACCCACAGGCTACCAAAAGTATCCTGCCTGCAGGGCAGAGTCTGGCAAACTTCCCATGTCGTACTCAATATGTCAAATACCAATAACAATGATAGGTCTCATTCTCTAAGCCATGAAAGAGCATTGAATATGGCTTCTTTAAAATCTCAGGGCTAGGAAGAAGGAGATGTAACTGGTGCCTGCTCAAGGCAATCGACGAACAACAGGATGATCGTGATTGTGATTGGCTCATTCCTAAAAGTCTTTTGTGTGAGAATAGTTAAAAAATCAAAGAAGGAACCTGAGGAAAGACAAGAGCTGATTTTCCCTTTTTCTGTAAGAGCAATTCCTTACACTAGCATGAGTTCTACAATCTCTAAGAATCCAGGTGGCAAGGATCAATTCCCGTGCTGTATAGATCAAGTGGGACTCAAGAATAACTGTCACATGAAGATGGTGAGACAAAGTCTGTGCTGTGCAGGTTCTCTAAGCAGACATTCATCAGTCCTAAACATTCCAGGAATTTCCCTGGGGACAGAGGTGAGTAAAGAGAAAAGGAGTGCATTTCTCTATCCAGGCCATCACCTCTCTCCTCCCCACTTCACACCTGAACCAACTTTGTACCAAGAAGGTAACAACTTTTGTAGGTTTGGTCTCATTACCCCACCCACTTAGCAATAAGTCTTTTTTTATGAAGATAAAGAAGCTAGGAGCAATTTATCTCTTGCGACGTGCGAGACAGTTTACATGTGTTAATTCCAATGATTTCACAGCAACTCTCTGCAGCACTGAAGCATTAATGTACAGATGAAAAAATGAGCATGCAGAGAAAAACAAAGAGGTGAGGTGGAACCAGGATTTGAGCCTGAGCCCAGCACCAAAGCATTTGCTCATCCTCAACTGCATGACGTAGACTAGTGTTAGGTGCAGAGCTCCTTTTTGGGGGCTCTGCCTTTAATAAGATCAGATTTCTGGGGAAATGTTGGAAAAAACACTGTCTGGAACATCAATGTCTGGTGACATCCCTGCCAATATCTAAGTATCAATTTTTGGTGGGTTTTTACCAAGCATTGGCTTCTTCCTCTCTACACAGAAGCCCTATGTAGAAGGAGAGACACAAATATAAGTAACTGCCCAGTTGGGACCTAGGTCTAACAGGATCTTTCCTCCTGAATTAGGTGGCTGTTGGGAAATAAATTCTCAAGATAAAAGTACATGTGGACAATCTAGGATAGTGTACCGATCAGAATTATTCAAAAGAACATAACTATATGGTTAGTTATATTTATTTATATACATATATGCATAAAGAGAGAGAGATGTGCAAGAGAGACTTAATGAGATTATGGAAGCTTAGTGACTAAAATCTGATGGGAGAGGTTAGCAAATGGGAGACTCAGGAAAGAGTTGTAATTCAAGTCCAAAGGCAGCCATGCAGGATATCAGGAAGAGTCAATGAGAAAGTGATCAAAGCACCCAAGTATAAATGCCATCTGCCACAAAATTCCCTTTTACTCTGGCATGGTCAGACTTTAAAAAATGTTGTCTTTGACTGGCACATGAGGCCCACCATACTATGAAAGCAAGTGATTTTCCAAGTCTGCTGATTTACATATAAATACACCCAAGATAAGTCTGGCCACAGAGCTGGTCGGTGTGGTCCAGCACTGTGGACACATTTACCATCCTGAGCAGGAAGGAGGGACAAAGCCAGAGTCATCTCAGAGCAGGTATTTGTGTGGAAGAAGTAAGAATGACATGCAGATTTTAATAGCATTTATTATTTAAATATTATTTATTTGGATATTCCAGGGGAGTCTGCAGGTGAATGTTGTATAACATGACAAGGGGCTAACCATTGGGACAGGGCTGTCATAGAAAGGAAACAACATTGCATCCACCTAGTCTCATGCTGTGCCCTCCCCCATCAATGGCTCTTTACCTGTGGGCCCCTTGGAAAATCCTAGAGACTCATAGAGGGATCATGTGGCCCTCAGTTGAGAAATACTGGTCTGTAGAGATTTAAAAAATGTGCTAATGATGGGACACAATAGCTAGTGTTTGCTGACAGGAAAGACCCACCGGCAAGAGAGAGGTGAGTCATTCAGAAGGGACAGACATGACCTAGGGAAGCAGAACCTTGAGGTTAGAAGCTACTAGTAGAACCATAGGAGCAGGTCCTGAGCTCTATCCTGGCACCACATGCTCCCCTGAGCACCACCAGATACTGTCCTGATGATACTCAAGCATTTAGTGGTCAGCTTCACAAAATGGTCAGGCTGAGTCAAGTATTACCAGGAGTGGTAATGGGGTGCCCTGAGTCCACTGTATCACTGTAGCACTGTCCTCCTGTTATTCATCAATTTTCTCGAGCGGGCACCAGTGACATCTCTATTGTGAGACTTGTTGTTACTGTTTTTGGCATACTGATTACATCACAGGTAGCTTGCCAGGTTCTGCTGTGTGGGCAAGCTACTCTCGGTAGCTTGCCAGGCACTCTGAGAGGGGCAGACCAAAAAAAAAAAAAAGATCACAAGTGCTCAGGGTAGAAGAAATATCCAAGTCCCCCTAATATGTTCTTCCTGCCCAACCACCAACATGGAACTGAACCCCAAGGCCCCTCAGCTCCTAAGTGGCACAGACAAACCTGGAACCAGACCCCACCCATGACTTACTCTTTCCTGAGCACTCACTCTGCACCAGGTATTTCTTCACAGACAAGGAAATTGGGCCTAAGAGATGCAAGTCACCCCAAGTTACAGAGCCATTAAGACAGAGAGCTGGGATTCATTCTCCCCTGGAAATATGGGGCTCTGAAACTTTGAACACTTAATCTCAACACAGCAACCTCCTAAGTCAGGGTGCCCCTTGACTGACAGACTCTGCAACTCCTCACTGCAGTTACTCAGCCCTTCTCAAGAGGACAGGCCAGAGCCTGATTCTCAGAACACCAGAGAGAGAGATGATTCTGCCTCTGTCTGTGGTGGCCTCTCACAGTGAGAGATAAGGTCAAGATCGGATTCCTGGAAATGTCTGCATGAGCATGTACACACACCAACACACATGCACACGAAGACATACATTTACACACCTGCACACACAAACACACAAGTACGTGCAGAGGTGCTCACAGCAGACGGCTTGGCTTCACAGGGCTCTGTCAAGAGAGGGCATGGCCAGCGGGACATCCTACCATCACCTGCTCAAGACAAGCTGTTCCACCTCCGCGCTGAGCCCTGGAACCAGTCGGCACTCAGGCACATAACAGCCCAACTTCACTATAGCAGCCAAATCATCATTCAAAGAAAAGACTTCCCAGGACAACAGATTTTTCCCGGCATACAAAAGGATGGACAGGTGGCTTCCCATCAAAAAGCGTCACCCCTAACTTTGTCTCCAAACTCCAGGCTGCCTGGTCAGGCCTGGAGAGGAAGAGACAAAGCTGGCTCAAAACAGAGACATTTTGAAATACAAATGTAGCTTTTGAATTGTTCAGATAGTTGGCTTTAACAGATAAAACTCTTAGAAAAAAAGCAATAAGGGGGAGGAGGAGGAGGAGGAAGAGGAAGAGAGGGAGGAGGAGGTAGCCACTATTTATTTAGCCTAATAATAAAGGTGACTACACGTTACTTCATGCCAGATACTGGGTTTTACATGTCTTCTCTACTTGGAGCATAACAGTAACCCTCAGAAGCATCTTCTTCTCAGACTGCTGTTATATACTGAAGCAAATGGAGTGTCCAGAAGGTTAACTGAGTTCCCAAAGAACCCAGGGAGGTAAATATAGTCACAGGTGTTTAAACCCAATTCCAAAGCCTGAGCCCCACTCAAATTTGTGTGCACGTCTTTTATTTTAAATTATTATTATAAAGGTCTTTAATATTATTCCTTTTTCCTTAATTTTAACCCAATGTTCTTTATCTGTTGCAAAACCCCAGCTAGTATACACATTGCAATTATTATATTTATATTTTTTATTTTTTGGGTAGGGGGCCGTAGCGATAGCACAGTGGGTAGGGCGTTTGACTTGCACGCAGCCAACATGGCCAACCTGAGTTCGATTCCTCTGCCCCTCTCGGAGAGCCCGGCAAGCTACCGAGAGTATCTCCCCCGCACAGCAGAGCCTGGCAAGCTACTTGTGACGTATTTAATATGCCAAACACAGTAACAACAAGTCTCAAAATGGAGACATTACTGGGCCTGCTTGAGCAAATTGATGAAAAACAGGAGGACAGTGATTTTGGGGTAATTTTTAAAATTATTTTATTTTTATAAAGTTGTTCATGAGGTGCTGGGAAAGCCATATTCAAAAAAAAATGAACTCAGACTTCTGCCTAAGGAGAAGTACAAAAGACAGATCAAAATGGATTAAATACCTCAATATCAGACCTGAATCTATAAGGTACATGGAGGAAAATGTAGGTAGAACCCTTTATGATACTGGAGCTAACAGCATCTTCAAAGATGAAATATCACTGACAAATAAGTGAAAACAAATATAAACAAATGAGACTACATTAAACTAAGAATCTTCTGCACCTCAAAAGAAACAGTGAACAAAACACAGAAAGAGTCCCTGTAATGGGAAAGTATATTTACCCAATACCCATCAGATAGGGGCTTAATATCCAGAATATACAAGACACTGGTAGAATTTTACAAGAAAAAACCTCCAACCCCATAAAAATATGGGGAGAAGAAATGAACAAAAAGGAAATTCAATGGCCAAAAGGCACATGAAAAAATGTTCCACATCATTAATCATCAGGGAGATGCAAATCAAAACAACAATGAGGTATCATCTTACACCACAGAAACAGGGAGACATCAGTAAGAACAAGAACAACCAGTGCTTGCCCGAATGTGGGGAGAAAGGGACTCTCATTCATTGTTGGTGGTAATGCCAACTGGCCCAGCCTTTTTTGGAAAACAATATGGATATTCCTCAATAAACTAGAAATTGAGTTCCCATATGACCCAGCACTACCACTTCTGGGAATATATCCTGGAGATGAAAAAAAAGAACCGCAGAAATGACAACTGCACTTGTGTGTTTATTGCAGCACTGTTCACAATAGCCAGAATCTGGGGGAAAAAACCCAATTGTGCGAGAAAGAAACTTTGTTAAAGGCAGAGCTATAGACCAATGGAACAGTGTTGAATATACTGACATCTCCCCCAAAGCATACGAGCATCTAATCTTCCATAAGGGGGCAAGAAAAGTGAAGTGGAGCAGGGAAAGCCTCTTTAACAAATTGTGCTGGCAAAACTGGACGGCTACATGCAAAAAAGCGGGCTCAGATCTCTACCTAACTCCATGTACAAAAGTAAGATCAAAGTGGATTAAAGACCTCAACATCAGACCAGAATCCATAAGGTACATTGAGGAAAAAGTTGGCAAAACCCTCCATGACATAGAAGCTAATGGTGTCTTCAAAGATGTCACACCGCTGGCCAATCAAGTGAAAACAGAGATAGACAAATGGGACTATCTTAAACTAAGAAGCTTCTGCACCTCAAAAGAAACAGTGACCAAAATACAAAGACAGTCAACAGAATGGGAAAGGATATTCGCCAAATACACATCCGATAAGGGGTTAATATCAAGGATATATAAAGTACTGGTTGAACTCCACAAAAAGAAAACATTCAACCCCATCAAAAAATGGGGAGATGAAATGAATAGAAACTTTCACAAAAAAGAAATCCGAATGGCTAAAAGGTACATGAGAAAATGCTCCACATCATTAATCATCAGGGAGATGCAGATCAAAACCACAATGAGATATCATTTCACACCACAGAGACTGGCCCATATCCACAAGAACAAAAGCAACCAGTGCTGGTGCAGATGTGGCAAGAAAGGGACACTCCTTCACTGTTGGTGGGAATGCCGACTGGTTCAGCCCTTTTGGAAAACAGTATGGACGATTCTCAAAAAATTAGAAATTGAGCTTCCATTTGATCCAGCAATACCACTCCTGGGAATATATCCCAGAGAGGCAAAAATGTATAGTTGAAGTGACATCTGCAATTGTCTGTTCATTGCAGCACTCTTTGCAATAGCCAGAATCTGGAAAAAACCTGAGTGCCCGAGAACAGATGACTGGTTAAAGAAACTTTGGTACATTTACATAATGGAGTACTATGTAGCTGTTAGAAAAGATGAAGTCACGAAATTTACATACAAGTGGTACTACATGGAAAGTATCATGTTAAGTGAAATGACTCAGAAAGAAAGGGATAGACATAGAAAGATTGCATTCATCTGGGGAACATAAAGTAACAAAATAGGAGACTAACACCCAAGCATGGCTGAGATTAGTACCAGGAATTTTACTCCATGGCTTGGAGGCCAACCACACATGCTAGGGGAAAAGGGAGCTCATATAGAGAAGGGAACACCAAATAAAGGTGTTGGGAGGATCCTCCCAGGATGGGAGAAGCATGCTGAAAGTAGACTATAGACTAAACATGATTGTCATCCATTGCCTCTATTGCAAACCACAACCCCCAATAAGAGAGAGAGAACAAAAGGGAATGCCCTGCCACAGAGGCAGGGTGGGATGGGGGGGATGGGGTGTGGGAGGGATACTGGGATCTGTGGTGGTGGGAAATAGGCACTGGTGGAGGGATGAGTATTTGATCATTGTATAATTGAAACCCAAGCACCAAAATGTGTAAGTCTGCAACCGTACCTCATGATGTCTCACTATTAAAAAATTTTTTTAAAAATCCACCAGAAAACGGAAATAAAATTGAAACTTCAATAAAAAAAAGAAATTTTGTTATATCTTAATCACTTAACTGCCCGTTAGTCGTCGATTTGCTCGAGCGGGCGCCAGTAAAATCTCAATTTGTCCCTGTCGCGTGCTAGTGTAGCCCAATGGCATCTGTTCGCTCCGGGAACATGAAGAGCCTCAAACCGATCATTCATGATCTTGACGAAGAAGTCTGACCATCTGGTAGGTGGGCAGCCACGCGGTCTTTTGACATCCCGTGGAATCCAGTCGGTAACAGCTCTAGTCCAGCGGTCGTCTTTAAATCTCATTACGTGACCAGCCCATCTGATTTTCGACACCTTGGCAAATGAGACAGCGTCCCTGATTCTTGATCGTCGACAGATGTCAGAACTCCGGATTCTTTCTCTTATTTGAGTGAAACGTGATATTCCAAGCATAGCTCTTTCTATTCTTCTTTGGGAGACCTGAATAGCGTTCTCATCTTGTTTGCATAGGGCCCAGGTCTCTGGGGCATATGTTAATGAAGGAAGAACAGTGGAACCAAAGAGATGTGCCCAGAGCCGGAGGTTCTTCGTCCTCTTAGCTATTTCTTCGACGTTCTTGAAGGCGTTCCAAGCTGCTCTCTTCCTCCTGCGCAGCTCGGGTGCCAGGTCATTTGTCATGTTGACTTCTCGACCTAGGTACACATAGCTGTTGCATTCGGAGACGGTCGTTCCGTTGAGAGTGAATGGGGCGTCAGGAACGAGGCTGTTTCTCATAAACATTGTCTTCGTAAGATTCAGCTGTAGTCCTACCTTTCCACACTCACAGTCAAAGTCGGCCAGCATTTGTGCCGCTTGGCTGATGTTTGGTGTTATTAAAACAATGTCATCAGCAAAGCGGAGGTGGTGTAGTTGCCGACCATCTATCTTCACTCCCATTCCTTCCCATTCCAGTCGTTGCATGATATTCTCGAGAGTGGCATTGAAGAGTTTCGGTGAAATGGTATCACCCTGCCGCACCCCTCTCTTGACATCAACAATCACTTCTTTGTAGAATGGTGAGATCCTGGTAGTGAATCCGCAATACAGCTCACGGAGGATCCTGATGTATTGGGCTTGAATGCCCTGATTGGCTAGGGCTTCAATGACCGCTTCCGTCTCAACAGGATCAAAGGCCTTCTTTAAATCAATGAACGTTAAACAGAGCGGCATCTTGAACTCCCGAGAAACCTCAATGAGCTTGGTTATCGTGTGGATATGGTCGATGGTGCTGAATCCTTTGCAGAACCCTGCTTGCTCGCATGGTTGTCCTTCATCTAGTGTTCTGCCAATCCTATTTAGGATGACTCAAGTGAACAACTTGTAGATGACAGACAATAGGCAGATCGGGCGATAGTTGCCAATGTTATGGATGTCTCCCTTCTTGAACAGTAGTACGGTCCTGCTGGTTTTCCATTGGGACGGAACCTTGCATTCAGACAGGTAGCGTGTGAAGAGCCGAGCCAGTGTATTGATGAGTACTGACAGCAGGTTCTTCAGGTGTTCAGGTCTGACCTTGTCTGGGCCAGGTGCTGTTTGTTTCTTTACCGACGAAATGGCGTGTCGGATTTCAGAAGGGAGAACGTTGGGAACGACATATCCATCCTGTGGAATTTGGTATGTCGGCAAGTGGACATGGCTATCAAAGAGATTTGAGTAGAAGTCATGGATAATCTTCTCCATTGCCGTTCTGGAGGATGTAATGGATCCATCAGGATGTCGGAGGGCAGTCATCTTGGTCTTGTAGTTGGCAAAGGACAGGCGGGCGTTACGAATACTTTCCCCGGCTTCTGCCGCATCTACCAGTACTTCTGCTCTTCTCTCTTTGAGGTCTTCCTTGATCGCATCTCTGCACTGCTTTGCGAGCTCGTACGTTAGCTTGCGGTTGCCTGAGGCATGCACCAAACCACGCTGGCGAATTAGCTCAAGAGTTTTCGAAGATAGGCGATTTTTTGTGGCTATCTCTCTCTTGGCGTTCCTCGCACATTCATGGAGGTGCTGAACCAGTCGATCGTATTCCTCGTCAGTGTTGTCAACAATGGCATCTTCCCATGTTGCCACAATAGTACCAAAGAGTTCCCAGTTGGTGGTCATTCTGGGAGTTCTCTTTTTGAACTTTGCAGCCCTTTCTCCCCGCTCTGTGAAGTAGAATTTTGTATGAAGGAGACGGTGGTCCGATCCCGTTCAAAATTTTGGGACAACAACAACATCATTCAGGCAAAGCCGTCGATTGAATATGATGTGGTCTATTTCGTTGTGGAATCGTCCACCGGGAAACTCCCATGTCCATCGCTTAGATTCTGCCTTCTGGAACTGTGAGTTACCATGAATGGTCTTGGTCGACATGATGAACTCAGACAGTCTCTCACCCTGTTTGTTCCATTCTAGGCCATGGGTCCCGATGTGAAGTTCTTCAGCTGATCTTCTTGGTCCTATCTTGGCAGTAAAATCACCCACAATGATCTTGTAGAAGGTGTGGTCTTCTTTATAGAACTTCTCTAGCTCCATGTAGAACTTCTCAATTTCTCTTTCATCATAATGAGATGTTGGTGCGTAGACAACAAAGATAGAAACTGCAGGCAGTGAGCCACATCTATTCAAGTAGTATGCAGCTGTTAGGAAATATAAAATCATGATACTTGCATATAAGTGGATGGACATGGAGATTATCATGCTAAGTGAAATGAGTCAGAAAGAGAGGGACAGACATAAAAGGTCTACACTCATTTGTGGAATATAAAGTAACAAAATACGAGTTTAACCCTAAGGACAGTAGAGATAAGGGCCAGGAGGATCACTCCACAGTTTGGAAGCTGGACCTTCGTGCTGGGGGAAAAAGGCAGTTGGGATGGAGAAGGGACCACTAAGTAAATGATGGTTGGAGGAATCACTCGGGATGGGAGATATATGCTGAAAGCAGATTAAGGATCAAACATGATGGCCTCTTAATGTCCCAAATTAGAGAGAAAGAGAGAGAGAGAGAGTAAGAAGGAATGTACCTGCCACAGAGGCAGGGGGTGGGATGGGGTGGGTGTGGCAGGAGGGACACTGGGAATAATAGTGATAGAAAATGTGCACTGGTGGAGGGATGGGGCTCGATTGTTGTATGACTGAAACATAATCATGAAAATCTGTAACCATCTCATGGTGATTCAATAAAAAATTAATAAAGTTGTATATGATGATTTATTACATTCAATATTCCACCACCAATCCCACCACCAATGCACCTTCCCACAACCATTATTTCCAATTTTCCCAACCACCACCCAAGCCTGCCCCAATAGCAGGCCCTAATTAATTTACTTTATATTGCTTGTTGTGAGTAATTCACTAAAAATGATCAAGAAAGATTGCTCAGAAGAAAGTGTGTGAAGATTGTTATATATCACCTTGGAGTCATTAAACCCTGGTATGAGATTACTAACATGTTATTATAGGTTAAGCCTTGTGTATTAATATTTTCTTAATCGAGATTGGTTGCCTTCTACTTTACATCCCATCCAATATGGTGTGCTACTCCTGGTATATCAGTGGTGTAGAGTTTGAGATGTCACTCCAGGAATTCTAAAATTTGAATAGGGTGATACAGCTGGAGTTAAATTTTTAACTGGATGATGACTTTGGGGTCTGGAGGCATATCTGCAGCTTGCTGATCTCTTTCCAGATTTATTTATGAGTCTCTGGATCATGGCCAGTTAATGAGCTTTTATGGCATCAGGAGCAGTTTGTGTGCATGACCACCATGCTAAGGGAACAACAGGGGGATTGGGGAAGGTCGCCCATCCTGGACTTCATGAAAACGTGGAGATTTTGATCACAAAACCAACATACCTGAGTTTTTCAGCAGATTCATTCCTGAATGAGTCTCATCCTGAGTCTGTGGAGTCCAGCCATAAGCATGTTGGTGATTATAGTGTGGAAGTTTTCAGCTGCTGGAGTTCTGTTTGGGTGGGTGGTGGGCTCACCCCCCAAAGGTTCCCCAGATATAAGACAGATATAAGACCCGCCTGGTGCGGGGTCTGGAGGCATCTCTCTGTGTGCACATCTTTGTGTGCATGTGTGCATAAGTATGTATGTGCATGTGTGAGAAAAAATTCACACACATAGTAAAGAATACAGCATCCTGGCCTGAGCAGTAAAAGTTCAGAACATAGTGAAGTCCTCTCTTCTCTCTTTCTGCACTAACAGATCCACATTCACTACCCAGTGCTGCCCAGCAACCAGAGTTCAATTGGGAGAAGAAGAGAGAGCTCACGTCCCCCCTCCCTTTCCACTTCACCAGGTTTTCCCAGCTTTTCCAACATTACTGAGATTACATGAGCTGTACTTCATGGCAAGTCCTGCAAGAAACCTTGGGCCTCATATCCATTGTCCCCAGATACACTTTGGGTGCTGACCCAAAGTCATTGCCATAACTGACACTACAAGCAGAAAAGAGCTACAATAGCTCCACCATTCTGGATTCTGCATAGTCCCTACATCCTCCCACTGGCAGTGTCCATACATGGCCTGGGGCATGTGAATGGGTAAAGTGCTGTGAGGGCATCCTTGCTAAAAAGAGGCTGGGTAAACAAGTATGAGCTATTTTTAGCTTCTATGCTATGTGAGGGAAACAAAACCATGGTTTCTTGTAGTCCCAGGAAATGTGTCAGTCACTGACTGTCAATGAATAGTTGAAATACTTGGAGCGGGGGGTTGGAGGGGGGGTTGCCTTTTGGGTCATACCCAGCAATGCTCAGGGGTTATTCCTGGCTCTGCACTCAAGAATTACTCCTGGTGGTGCTTGGGGGACCATATGGGATACTGGGAACCAAACCCAGGTCGACCACATGCAAAACAAATGCCCTACCTGCTGTTCTATTACTCTGGCCCCTAATAGTTGAAATACTTAACCCAGGACCTCAGTGCATGTTGAGCACAGTGCCAGAACTCCACACTGTAAAGATATTCACAACCACACTCCACTCCCTCCCCTAAAGTTTCGGATTATGTGTCCCCTAATAAAAACTACCTGTCATTACGTCCAGTCTTTCACTCTTCTACACAAGAAGTCAAGTAGTAGACAAATCTCTGCTGAATGCTGACAACTGAAAGGAGGCTATTATGGAGTCCTTCATGTCCAAGGGAAATTCCAGGAGCCGTCCAAAGGGTGCTGAAGCAGCTGAGAGATTGACCTTGGAGAGACTAGGGTCAGCAAGATGGCTTTTGACAGAGGTAAATACTCTTCAGTAAATAACCCCAGCAACTCCAAGATCAACAATGATTGAAGAATTCCTTACCTTTGAGCATGCATCACACACTTTCTGCTTGTTCGATTTCACCCAACCCTCTGCCAAACCAAAAGCAATCTTTGAAATAAATGTTATTAGTTTCTGAGAGGTTTACTGGCATTCCTAAGGGACTAAATTTAGAAACAGGAGACCTGAGACTAGACTAGACCTGGCTTTTCTGACTATGAATCGAGTTGTTTTTTTTTTTCACATTCTAGGATCTCTTGGCAGACTTTTCCCAGGGTAAAAATAATTTAAGAGGTATTAGTGAATAAGGGAATAAAAAAACTGGTGATACAATCCATACTTTAGGAAGGAAGAGAGGGGGTGGGAGAGAGAGAGAGACAGAGAGAGAAAGACAGAGATCTCCTTCTCTGAATGCATCCCAATCTTAATGGTTTGATTTAACTCCACATATTTTCAAATGGGTTCTGATTCCAAAACATTTACAGTTCTCCAGAAGTATCACATATAATTATTTCCATTTTGTCTCAAAATTTGTAAAACTTAGGGGATGTACAACAACTATGGAAGGAATACAGAAATCAAGGTGGTGTGTGGGGGGTGGGGGGGGAGCCCAATCTGCAAAACCAGTGTGAACCTTTTTAGCTGCAGCAATGGGGAAAGTGTGTCTCTGAGCTTCATGATTAAAGCAACTACAAATTAGTTTCTGCAAAGGTCTTTCTCCTTAAATTGAAAAGCACCGTGTAATGGAATTTCATAGACGCTGCTTTGGAAATGACTTCATACCTCACTCTGTTCGGAGCTGAAAGATGGCCACATGCTGTGCATCCTAAGAAGCAGAGGCTCCGATGGGGACGGAACTTCCTACCACAGTGCATTAGAGGCTCCAGGGCAACTCACCCCATCCCAGCCCCCAGGAAAGGAATGACCTGAGCCCTGGAGGCCCAGCTACCTAATTAATGTTCATCTCCTTTCAGGCTATTTACCTGCAAACCAGAATTTCACAACTTTTTTTTTCTACAATAGTCTCCTTCAGACCTTGTTCCTTGCTGTTTTCCTTGCCCACCCCCAGCTCCCACCCTCTCTCCTACTGGTCTCACCCCTAGTCTCATGCCCTGGGCCCCATTTTATGAGATAGTAACTTGAGGCCCTCTTAAAACATCCTGGCTCCCAGAACATGCTTGCTACCTACCCATCACCCAGGCACACACATATTAAATGAAAGACTCTGGAAGACTTGAGGATTGCTTTCCATTTTTCAAAGTGGGGGGGTGGTGGTGGTCTGGGGGTGTCTGTCTAATAACATTTCCAGAAGAAATAATGACATTCTAGCAAAGATATTCTGAAGCCACAATGTTTTCACGGAATGCCTTAGCTTTCTCAAAGGGCCCATCTCAAGAATAGCAGAGTCCTATTTCAAAACTGTCTGCAGCATTACATGAATCAAACAGGTCAGCCCTGACTGGTATTTCCAGACAGTCCCAATAGTTCATTCATTCAGGCAAGAAACATGCACAAGCATTTGGATGTGCGGGGCCGGGGCCTGCCCTGTTGGCAGTACAGAGGTACCCAGACTTCTGAGGGCATCCAGAACACACCCCCGAGGAAGCAAGCTTGTAGCTGAGAACCCTGCTAAGGAAAGGTGAACCTAGAGGGCTGGTGCAATGCCCTCTAGGTCAGGGTGGGGTCTGCTGAGTCCTGGCTCTGCTAACCAAGGGAGTCTCCAGAGGAGGCTGAGAAGAGGTCCCTGCAGGGCTTTACCCTCTTTACCAGAAAAGTGAATTGTATTCTGTAGAAAGTTGTAAGTCAGTGAACATGAAAAGGTTCTCTGGTATGATGAGGAAATGTCTCTCTGGCTGCAACATGGAGTCTTATAAGAGGGGGTGCGGGCTATGAGCTGTTTGCTCTGAACCCCATAAGGCAGTTCAGTGCCATAAGGCAGTTCAGTCTTTCCCGTCTTAACAGTGGTCTGAATCAACCTCAGACACAAGGTCTCAGTCAACCCAGAAAAGCAGAACATGTGTCTCCTACCTCAAACTGTTTCCCACTCCAGATTTATCTCAGAGCATAATGTTTAAGATGTTTATGAGATGATGCTGTTACCCACAGAGTATGTCCCTTCAAATTTCTGGAAAAGTAGCCATGAGCACAGATAACACTCACAATCATTGATCATCCATCAATAATCCCCCCCCCCGCCCCCCTCACATACACATGCATGTCACGGTGGTTTTTAATTTTGTTGTTGTTGTTGTTGTTTTAATGATGTTTTGGTGTGACTTCCAGCAGTGCTCAAGACTGGCTCTGGTTCTGTGCTCCAGGTTTTGTGCTCTTAGTTCTGTGCTCCAGGGTCACCCTGGTGGCACTCATGGGACCATATTGGGTGAGAAGATCGAAATTAGGGTTAGGTGGGAGCAAAGCAAGTACCTTAACCCCTGTGCTAACTCTCAGCCCAGTGAGGTAGTGTTATAAGAAACACACGTTCACTGTATTAACTCCCTGAGAATTGGTATTAATTAAGCACAGTGGCTACTCTATTCTGTCTCTGACAGGAGAGCTACTAGAAGCTAGTCTGTCTATGAAGGACACAGAGTCACAGCCCCTGGCAGGTCTAAGGAAGTTTCTGGGATCAAGAAGTGAAGGGCAGCTGATGACTGTCCTATCCTGAGTCAGGAAATTGCCACAGGGGTAAGGTCAACAGTTCAGTGGAACCTTCACACTTTTTCACTCCGAACGACCAGAGGCAGGGCCTTGGGAAACCACTCTTAGCAACTTACCCAGAATCCAGCAGGAATCCCCCCACCTTCTGTCAAGGAAATGCAGAGCAGCCTGAGGGTGTGTGTGTGTGTGTGTGTGTGTGTGTGTGTGTGTTGGGACTGGCTGATGATAACCAGCAAAGTCCGTTTAGTGTATGGTCTGGTCTTGCTCTGACTAATAAGATGATTGGTTGAATATATCCTCTTTATGGTTGTTCATTATATCACCCTAACATAAAGTAATTTAATTTCAGTGGAATAATTAGGGTCTTTCTAATTTAACTGATAGTCAGAATGAAATGAGATTCTCTGAGGGAGATTTGTGTATCAGGAGACTGGTGACCTCCGGCCCCAATCTTCACACAATGGATTAATCTGACAGCCTGACTTCCCAGGCATAAGGCATCCGTCCATTTCCCAGCCGGTGCGTTAGAGCACACACCCGCAAATGAGATTACTTTATTTATAATGAGATTTCCTTGGGCTCAAGGAGACAGATCATAATATTTTCACCGAGGCCTTCAGACTGACAGAGCATCCATACGTTAATGGGTGCCTGAGAGGCGAACACGCGGAAGAGGGAGCGGGACCCAACTGGGGCTCAAAAATGCTCCTGGGAAGGAGAGGAGACCCAGTTCTGGAAAATGCCGAGGGTTGAAGGTTGCTCACGCCAGGCCTCTGAGCAAGCAGGGCAGCTGAGAGCCGTCACTCTGCGCCCCACTCCCCTGAACATGTCCCAGTGGTGGACCTATTCTCTTGCTTCCCAGTCCCCTGAATCACCAGGATACTGCTGGCTCCTGGGAAGTTGGTACTGAAAACCCTTCCGCTTATAGGCATCTTTCCCTGCAAGTGCGATTAGTGCTCAGACCCAGAACTAAGTCACTCTGTTCCAAGCCCTTTACATTCTGGTAAATTCCTTTACATCCCATTTGGATTTTGAGAAAAAAGGCAGTATTTTCTGGGGAAAATTCATGTTTTTCTTGATCCAGTCATGAAAATTACGCAGCTTATCTTATTCCCCTGGTTCTCTTGGGTGCTAGGAAGTTCAGAGAGCAATGTCACACCTGTTTGCCTCATTCCTTCTTGCTTTCTATTCTTCTTTTTTCATTTATAGTGAAATATTTCTTTTCTACTCTGCTGTTGAGTTGTTCAAGTTATTATATATTTTGCATATTAGCCCCTTTTCGATATTTTATTTGCAAATATCTCCACCCACTCAGCCTTTTTCAGAAATATTTTAGTTTACCATGGTGCCATTTGTTTCTGTTTTCCTTGCCCTATAAAACTATAGTGTTAAAATTTATGGTGAATTGAGGCAGAGTCTTCTGCCCCCGCACCTGGCTGTCTTCACCAAGGCCCCTCGGAAAGGGGCAAGTTGAGTTTTCCTCCCCATCCCAAGCAGAGCCCTGGCAGCCGAAGACCTCCAGAACCCAGCCACAGCCATGCTCAAGGCCACTCTCCACATGCTCCAATGAGCCTCATGCATAAAGGAACCAGCAGAGGAACCCAGGTGTGCAGGACCTGGGGCTGAGATCTCCAAGCCTGCTCATATCAGGACTGGGCCTCCTCTATCTAGATCCCCCATTTTCCAGTAGCTAGGCAGTCACACCCTAGCTGCACACAAACTGCCCCCCACCCCGACCCCGGTGGCACGGCAAACTACTGAGAGTATCTCGCCCGCACGAAAAAACCTGGCAAGCTACCCATGAAGTATTCAATATGCCAAACACAGTAACAACAAGTCTCACAATGGAGACATTACTGGGCCCACTTGAGCACATTGATGAACAACAGGAGGACAGTGCTACAGTGCTACTATATACCTGAGAATTTCTAAACATTTTAAAATAAGCCAAGATATAAGTACTGACTCGCAAAGGGCACTATTAAAAATCCTTTGGTATTTTCTAAGCACCTATTAATAACTAACATCTGCTGATCTCATGACTTGAGCCAGTTTTTTTAAAGCACTTTGAACCTCACAAGCTCCTCTAAGTACCATTATTCTCTGCATTTTCTGACAGAGGGTAGCAGGGATGGAGATGCCAAAGCGTTTGCCTACAATTATACATCGAGTGAAAAGTTGAACCAGCATTCAAACCTGGGTAATCTGGCACCAGTGGCTGCCCTCTACCTACTGCTTCTCAGCATCTGCAATTGACTGTGCTGGCACTGAAAGTGGATGTCACAGGCACTGGAAGCTTCCGCCAGCTTCCTCACTGAACTCCCTCTTCCTCTCTGGCTATGGCAACACTAGTAGGCAGTGCTCAGGGTGACCTAACAGAACCTCACCACCAGCACCGCCTGGAATGTCTCTCACTTTCTGTTTGGGGCTGCCTCTACCTGAACCTTTGTAGGTGGCGGGGGTGGGGGGGTGGGGGGGTGGGAGGTAGGGGTCACTGTTTTATTTTCAAGAACTCCAACACACATGTGCTTGGAAGACAAAGAGAGCAAACACCTCCTGGAGTAACCCTTGCTCCAAGAGGGCTGGCGCAGGTAAATGCTTCCTGTTTCTGCCCTGTAGGCAGATAATTCCGAGGCTCACTCTCTCCAACTCCTCAGGGATATCCAGTTGAATTCAGCTGCTCACGCCTTTGATCAACTCAATAACACTGAACTGACCTTCCTTCTTCTAGTTCATTCCTCCCTGGTCTGCATTCTTGGTCCTTGGTATCAATTAAAAAAAAAAAACTACCCAGAGGCAAGAACTACTCTCAGCTCTGCATTAGGGGCAACCAATGACTTAAGAGGGAAATTTTAGTAACAATGTATTAAAAACCAGTGGCTAAGCATGCAGAGAAGTGACTCGGCTCTATAAGAGGAAAGAAAAAGCAGAGAACCAGGATATAGTTTGATCAGCATACAGAAATGTGGTCATTTACATGAGGTCTAAGGTGCTGTCCTGCTTACAGAAGCAGAGCTGAGTAGCCATCACAGAGACCTATGGCCTCCTGCACACCTAAAATATGTGATACCTGTTAACTGAAATAAATAGTGGATCTCAGATGCAGAAAATCCCAGATCTTTTCAGGATTTTCACTGGGCACATATTCTATTTGAAAGGTAGGAAACAGGGTAGCCAGATGTGGAAGTACAGGAGCCAGGCATCCTCAGATGAGGCTGCAGTTGGATTAAGACTCAGCATTCAGGGTGCTGATGGAGGAAAGAAAGCAACTATGAGTGAAGGTTAGGAAGGAGGCAGTGGGCAAATTCTGTTACCGGCTCTGTTGCTAAGCCATGCCCTTTGTTTTAGTTTATTTCCAGAGCATTGGATACCACAACCAAAAATTTCCCAAGAGCCTTGGACTAAACCATCTCCTGAAGAGAATTAAAGTGAACTTGGTGATGTCCTTGTTTTTCTGATGAACGGTGGAACGTAACCCACTTGTAATGTACCCCTCTTTGCACCTGGCATTCCTGGCACGTAAGACCCTTTGCCCTCTTCTGTAGCAACCCATGAGATATGCCTGCTTTGACTGCCTGCTGGGGAGAAACTCACTGGGCTGCCCGTCACCATTACAGAAGGTCAAACCGCACTCAGACCCCACTTGGTGCTCTGACATCACATCCCCCTGCCTTGCTCGTGTTTCAGGTACATGGAACAATGACATGCAACAAGAACCTTCACATAGAGCCACGATGGATTAATCAGCCCTGGAAATGGCTGAGTTCCTGGGCAGCCATTGGGTAAACTAGCATGCTCTAGTGCAAACGATCTCATCTAATTCTTTGAAGGCACATTCAGAGTGGACAGACACGCTGTGCCAACTCTCAGTCTCTGTGAATAAGTAAATTAAGATATGTCCTGCCCAGGGGCTCACAGTCTAAAGGGAAGGAAGAAACATGAGTTATTTTCCTGGCAAGGAAAGGAGTATAACACATACCCTTCCCCCATTGTGGGAGTGCAGTCCCTAGAAAGCAAGAATGAGATGACACTAAAAAATTAGCAAACACCTTAACCAATCTTTACTGATGAATAAGGAATAAATGATAGCTACCACATCAACTGGCAGCCTGCAACTGAAAACATAAGATATAGTTTCACAGCTCAAAACTTTCTATTCCCTTCAGATCCTCCAGTTTCCCCTGAAAACACCCATATAAATTTTTGACTGGTCTAGAGAACCAGCTCTGAATCAGTGGTACAAAGGCAAGTTTCCATCCCAAAAGGACAGAATTTGGTGACACAATTTAGTGACATATGACGCCAAGTAGCTGGCATTCAGACATCAACCTCAACTGTTTTGTATTGTATAGTCCAGGCTAAAAGTAGAAATAGAAACACCAACATCAATTTTCATTTTCAAAAAGGAAGGGGAAAAGTAACCTTTATTGAATTTGGACATTTACTCCAGCCCTGTGTGAACAGTTTCCTGTGCATTCTCTCAAGTAACCCTTCAAACAATCCACTAAGGCAAAGTCTAGTAGTGCAACTGTCTCCTGTTATAAGGCAGCAATACAGTCTTTTTTAGGGGGGAAGGTGTTTTTAGGGGAACCATTTATGGCTGTGCTCAGGGCTTACTTTTGGCTCTGTGCTCAGGGATCACTCCTGGTGGGAGTCAAGAGACCATATGGGGTAACAGGGTTAGAACCTGGGTTGAAAAGCATGTAAAACAAGTGCTTTAACTCTGTACTATCTCTCCCAGAGTCTTAAATGAAGAACTGACCTCCCACCCTCCACGGAGAAAGTAAGGGTCACCTGACCCTATTTCCAGTAACTCTACCAATGGTGTCCCCTTGCTGGCCAGTCCCCAACTATTGCCCCAAACATCTTTTATCAGCAGTTTGGCCCTGCCTCGGATTCAGAACAAGTCCCTTCGTTGTGATAAGCAGGGCTCGCGATCTCTGACAGCTGTTCCCTGCTCTTCATCATCATCTGAAACAATCAGTAAGCATTAGAGAGTACTTTTCCCTTTACAAAGGTGATAATTAGATAACAAGCTGAGATTAAAGTAATTACAGTTAGACAGCTGGCGAGGCAGCACAGTCATGTTGAAATATTGTTGGTGCTTCAGCATCTGGTTCTAATAACAGCATAGGCTAAAGGATTTTACATTAATTACAGAACATAATTTAATATAAACATATTTAATTACAATTGATGAGCGATAAACTGTTCAAGAATGACTTAACCCCTTCCACAAGTCAAAGGGAGAGGAACTTGGGGCAGGCTGCGGCCTCTTGTGTTGCCTTTCTCACCCTGCCAACATCGACCCCCCCCCCTCGGAAACTGGAGATTCCTCAGCTCCTGGAGGACATCCCCTCCAAGAAGGAATGTTCTAGATAAGGATGTATCAAGATCCAAGTGTCCAGTTCAGGCTAACCTGGAGTGCTTAACTACAGGGTCTCCCACAGGTGAAACAAGACTGCCTCTAGCCCTTTCCTTATATCTTTTCAGGGTGCAGGCTTGTCTTCTAACAGATAACGAATAAGCTACTAAGCAATTCTGAGATTTCTCATAATAAATATAATGGTAAACTTACTTGGGAGGTGATGACTGGGATCCTGCCCACATAGGAGAGTATTGTCATAATTCTGGAATCCAGACGTTAATATTTGCACATGTGTATGTGAAACAGGTCACTCCCTATTCAAACCCTCTTGAGATGGCCCAAAAATGACAGATGCAGATGCAGAATCAGGGTGAAACCACTCTTAGTAAATGAGAAAAGGAGACAGAGAGATAATACAGCAGATAAAGCAGTTGCCTTGCATGCAACTGACCAGGGATCAACCCCTTTGCACCCCACATGACCCCCAAGTCCACCAGGAATGATCCCAGAGCCAGAAGTAAGCCCTGAGCAAAGCTGGGTGTAGCCACCAAACAAACATATAAACCAAAAAATTAGGACCATACAGACACACTCCTATTACATAAAGAACTCAATCCTTATCATCTGCAGCTGCCACCATAAATGGTGGCATTTATTCAAAAGCTGTGAAAAGCATGTTTTGAGCTGCAAGTCTGTGCTCCCCCCAATTTGCCCCCCCTCCTCACACACACAAATTCATATGCTAAACCCCTAATCCCCAGTGTGATGGTGCCTTCAGCAAATTTAGAAAGGTCATGAAATTGGATCCCTGGTGGTATCACTATAAAAAGAGAAAGCCAAGAAAGTGCACTCTCTCAGATAGGAAGGCGAGGAAGAGGCATTCCCCCAAACTTGGAGGAAGGCTTGAACCCAAGCTGGACCACTCTGAATCCAACCCTGAACCTCCCAGTCACCAGAACAAGGAGATGCATGGTGTCATTGTTTCTGTCACCCACTTTGTGTCATTCTGCCACCGCAGTTTAAACCGACTAGCCACAACACTAGGTCTCAAGTGCACTGAAATCATTCTTCAGTCAACCCCAAAAAGTTACAAGTTGATCAGAGAGAGAGAGAGAGAGAGAGAGAGAGAGAGATGCCCTGGAGTGGGTTGGAAAATTCACTGTCAAGTTTCCCTTATGTGACAAATGATGAGAAATTACAAATAGCCTCAAATACTGTTTTTACCTCCTGCTGTGGATTTCAAAGTATAAAGCACACATTCTCCTAAAAGCTCAAATGAGTGCTGAAAAAGACGGTTTATTATTCATAAGTAAGCAAGTGTGAGCGACTTTCAGGGAACGACTGACAGGCACACACAAAGCAAAATTAGTGTGAAGATTCAGGACCACATAGCACCCAAGAGAGCACCAGGCACTCTTAATGTGAGAGGTGTCGTATACATTATCCTTTCAGAAAAAATAAAGAAATTTCAATTCCCTAACACGGCAAATCTGCAATGTGAGCAAGAACGATAAGGTACTTTCTGTAGATTAAGCACTCATAATGGAAGCACGGAAAGGACAGCAAGGGAAAGTAGTCAATAAAGCATTTGTTATTTTAAAAGTTACTGTTCTGTCATCAACAGCAAATACTTTTGTGTGTCAAAAGACACAAGCAAGAAAGGCGGGGGGTGGGTTATTACAAAAGAATTTGTAAATCATATATAGGATAAGGGTCTAGTATTCAGAATATAGTAGCAACTTTGCAACCTACAATAAAATAAAAATAACCAAACTGAAAAGTGGGAAAGGTATCTGAATGGATAGTTCACCCAAAAAGCAACACCAAATACCGGCAAGCACATGCAAAGATGCCACATGGCTATATCATTAGGGAAATGCAAATCAAAGCCAAAATGGTACCACTTGACACACAACTGAATGGCTCAAGTCAAAGAGATAAATAATTACAAGTGCTGGGGAGGATAACAAGAAACTGAAACCCTCATCCACTGCTGGCAGGGATATAAATGGCATAGTTAGTCATTGTAGAAAAGGGTTTGGTCATTCCAATTCCATTCTTGGTATATACCTCCCAAAGAATTGAAAATATGCCACACAAAAACTTGTACACAGCTATTCATAGAGGAATTATTCATAATAAGCCAAAAAGTGGAAACAACCCAAATGCCCATTAACTGATGAATGAGTAAACAAAGTATATCATATCCTTACAACAATATTATTTGGCCATAAAACAAGAATAAAATGCTTCAAAAGGATGAGCCTTGAAAACCTCATATTATGTGAAAGAAATTAGTTGAAAGGGACCATCTATCACAGGATACCATTTGGATGAAATGTCAGGAACAGATGAAACTATCGAGGCAGGAAGTAGATGGGTGGCTACCGGGGATGGGAGAAGGGAGACCAAGAGGTAACTGCCATCAAGAACAGGATTTGGGGAGAGTGATAAAACATTATGGAATTAGATAGTGGTGAAGCTACCAATCACTAGTGTTCTGGAGCGATAGCACAGCGGTAGGGCGTTCGCCTTACACGCGGCCAACATGGCCGACCCAAGTTCGATTCCTCCGCCCCTCTCAGAGAGCCTGGCAAGCTACCGAGAGTATTCGATATGCCAAACACAGTAACAACAAAGTCTCCAATGGAGACGTTACTGGGCCCGCTCGAGCAAATTGACGATCAACGGGAGGGCCTTTACCTGTACCTTTACCTTTTAAACTAAAAAAACAATGGCCTGTGCAATTTAAAGTGCTTTAAAAATGTAGGTTCTTGGGTCAGAAAGCTAGTACAGCTGGTCGGGCACTAGCCTTCCATCAGCCAACTAGGGTTTAATCCCCAGCACTTTATTTTTTTATATTTTTTAAAAAAATTTCATTAGTGAAACACCATGAGGTACAGTTGTAGACTTACAAATTTTTGTGCTTAGGTTTCAGTTATACAGTGATCCAGTACCCATCCGTCCACCAGTGCCCATTCTCCATCATTTACATTTTTTAAAAAATTTTTGTCAGTGAAACACCATGAGGTACAGTTGTAGATTTACAAATTTTTGTGCTTGGGTTTCAATTGTACAATGATCAAACACCCATCCCTCCACCAGTGCCCATTATCCACCTCCACGGGTCCCAGTATCCCTCCCCCCCCCCCCCCCCCGCCATTCCCCCGTCCCACCCTGCCTCTGTGGAAGGGTATTCCCTCTTGTTCGCTCTCTCCTATTGGGTGTTGTGGTTTGCAAAAGAGGCACTGAGTGGCAATCATGTTTGGTCTATAGTCTACTTTCAGCATGTTTCTCCCATCCTGGGAGGATCCTCCCAACACCCTTTATTTGGTGCTCCTTTCTCTATCTGAGCTCCCTTTTTCCCTAGAGTGTGTGGCTGGCCTCCAAGCCATGGAGCAAAACTCCTGGTACTAATCTCGGCCACTCTTGTAATCCCCAGCACTTTAAATGGTTGCCAGAGTCACGCCAGGAGTGATCCCTGAATGCAGAGGTAGTAGGAATAAGCCCTGAGCACCAATGAGTATGGTCCCCCATACCAAAAAGAAATTAAAACCAAACAAATAAAATAGCATGTTTTACATTACATGAATTTTCTCATTTTTTTCTCAAGTGCTAGTCTGGATCTGAAGCTTTTTCCCCAGGGCAGCCTGGGCAGCTGTGAAAAGCACTGATTTTCAATTGCTGGGCTGGTTCACAGGTGCAAAATGGTTGCGGACCACCGGTATCAACTGTATAGCTTAGAGTCTCCTCAACCAGGAGATAAGGGAGTGACTGAAGGATGCTAATAGAAGGGGTTTGGATTCGCCACACTTCTGGCCTGATGACAGATGGGGCTCTGATGGAAATGCTGACTGTTGACAGGGACCCAAGCGATATGAGTAATGCACAGACACTCCATGCTACTCTATCACCCAGTTGTACTGGGATTAAATGAGAAAGTCTGAGTATGAATGCCTCAGTGTTAGACAAAGACAGAGCTCCAAATATGCGTGAGTTATTTTTACAGGGACAATCTTAAAGTTAGACAATTTTATCAAAATGGTACGGCAAATGGATGATGGAGCTGGGATTTATGTAGATCTTTCCAAATGATACAATCCTTTACATAGACAATTATAATAGCCAAATATAGAGTAAGTAGTTTTGAGCAGCTATGACCTCAAGGTACTGAGGAGGTCATAATAAACACTGTCAGCCCCAGTGGCAGTACAGCAGGTAGGGCACTTGCCTTGCACTCAGTTACTCCAGGTTTGATCCCAGGTACCACATACAGAATTCTGGGCCCCAGCAGGAGTGACTGTGAGCACAGAGCCAGGAGAATGCTCTAAGCACCACTGGATATGGCCTCAAAAAAAAAAAAAGCAAAAACAAAACAGAACAAAAAATCCTTCACCTTGCTTCTGTCTTTCCCTTGGTCAGAGAAGCAATTTGAAGGCCAATGTGAGAGTTGGCTCAGAGTCCGAATAGAAAGACGCTTTGCTGCAGGGTGCTTGAGTTCACAGCCTACACATTTGCTGACCATTGAATGCAAAGAACTAAGTTACACAAACTTCTGAGGCTACTGAAGCTTCTAAGGCTACTGGAGTAAAGCAAAGCTTTCCTCACTCTCATCTCAGTCTTCCTGTTCTCCTTGGGAACAATCTTTCTTAAAAGCTTTCTTAAACAAAGCTACATGGATAGAGGAAAATGGTGGGATTCGTCCCAGCATGCCCAGCATCAACTTCACCACCAGCCTCCCCCACACACCCTCAACCAGAGGGTTGATGTGCAGATGTGGGACCGCAGAACCCCAGCTTACCTGATCAGGTAGTGGTTGATGATAGTATCATAGTAGCTGTAGTACACAACATTGTTCACATGGCAATACTGGTCATTGTCCTGCCATCTTGTCTGGATGGGCAAAAAGTATCCATAGGCTTCCAGGTGACGGTGATAATCTTCACTGCCCTGTTTCATTGCTGATGTGGCCAAGGAACGGCCATTCCGAGGAAGCAGCTTCAAAACCCAAGAGGCCATCGTTGGATCTGTGGGTGAGGGGTCCTTTAAGAAAAAAAGTCACAGAGGATAAGATGTCTTCCAAACTTTTTATTTTATTTTTACAAAAGAGATTACATTAAATTCGGACATTGGTTTCAGAAGGAAGTTAACTCTTTTCCCTAAACAATAATATTCCTTTTTAATCCTTATAATCTGGATTTAGAAAGCCTGTTTACTTTACCAATGAGACTTTGGCCAAGCAATGGAAACAAGTGAAGCTGCTATTTGGATGTAATTCATGGGAGTTTGAAGCATGTGTAGATGGCGGTTTGCTGCTTCACAGGTTAGTTTCGAGGAGGCAGTTTGATGAAATCCAAAATACTACTGGGGGAATAAAAAGAGAACTCAGACAACCAAAATGAAATATGTTTGGCTGAAAATATTAGCAACTAGGCTATATATTTATTTTTAAACATGTACTTATTCTCTCCTGGGACAAAAGTGATGCCTCATGGAAACAAATTTTTATATAAATTAAACTAAATAAGGGGTCAGAGAGATGTCTCAGAAGGCTGAAGCAAAGGCTGATTGGAAGTCCCTGATTTAATCTTAACACAGGAATGTTCCCTGAGTGTTCCCTCAACAACACCAGGTTGGCACTCCCATGAGACATTTAGATAAATTAAGAAAACCAACAATACAACAATACCAGCTCCATGCACTTTTTCAGTCACATTTAAATATCTGTGGAAACATTCTTACATTGGACCATATTGCACATGCTATTTTGTAATCTCACGTGTGGATCATTATTATTTCAAATATTTCTCTACATCATTTGCAATGTTGAATTGCATTATTTGAAATACTACAATTTGTCAAAATTTCTTTTGCTGCAAATTGAAGATTTGAAGGCTGGGTTGGCAACACCCCCAGTATTCTCAGGAGTTACTCCCAAATCAGTGCTCAGAAGTGGCTCTGGGGATGCTTGGGGAACATTCCATGCTGGAGATCACACCTGGAGCTCCCCCATGCAAAGCACTGCTCCAGCACTTTAAGCCATCTCCCCAGCCCTGGATTTTGTGACTGGAACCAGAGCTCTCTGTAAGTAAATATTCACACACATCCAAGATTATCTCTTCAGGATAAAAACCTAGAAGCAGAATTATTAGACCCCTGGGCAAATGAATTCTGATATAAATTAATGCCCGCTGGAAAGGTGGTACCAATTTATACCTTCCCCAGCAGTGCTAAACAGGCCAATTTTCTTGTCAATTTTTAAATGCTTTGACAATCTGACTGTGTTCTCTCATTTCCATACAAAGTTAATGAAATGTGCTAAATGGAAAGATGACTGCTTCTACTAGCTATGATAGTATAGATAACCATGCTTTTTAAAAAATATTATTGAATCACCATGGATTACAAATTTACTAGGTTATTCAGGATTGCGTTCCAGGCGTACTATGTTCCAACAACAATCACTTCATCACTTCCCGCCACCAAGGTCCCCAACTCCTACCCACATCCTGCCCCTTTGGCCCCCAGACTCCCTCTATGGCAGACACTTATTCTGTGTTTGTACATTTCCTTCTGACTTCACTCAGATCCACCCATGTAGCAGCAAACTGCATAACTTATCTTTTCTTACAGCCAAGTAGTATTCCATTCTGTAAAGGTACCATAGTTTCTTTACCCAGTCATGTGTCTCTGGGTACTTTTGAGAACAATGATGAAAGAAAATGCCCAAATGCACACCAAGACTGAGGTCTTGTGTGAGGAGGCAATGAAGTGTGGCAGGATATACAGGCTGCAGCTCTGAGGATGGAGAACTCGCTGTACTGCAGTGAGCCTCACCCTAGACCCTGCCTTCTCTCCCCAGGATTTCTGCGAACTCACCGCTAGAGAAAGCAAGGATGAAGAGATGGCAGCAGCCCAGAGCTCAGAGGTTGCTGTGTTCATGCTGGGCTGGGAAAATGTACCACAAAGGAAAGGACAACAAAGACCAAACCGCAGAATACAAACACTCACGGATCTCCACGCATCTGCTGATTTCTGAGCCTCACCCACTCAGTTGAGAGACCAGCAGAAAGCTGTTCTCAGGCTAACGCTCTAAAGAGAACAAAGGCATCTATCTCCTCCTGATGAGGAAATAAAACTTAGCTTTCTGGGCAGAAGAAAAGGTGTTCAACCACTTTCCATTTCGACCGAAGACATGTTAGTTACTCCTTTAGAGGGAGGGCAATTTAAATTCACCTAGTGATCTAACCACATGGGCTGATATTTTAGAGTTGGATAGGGGTGGGCTAGTATGTAGATGTAAGGGATATTACTAGAATAGCTGACAAAATTCAAACTTAACTGAACATAATAGCATTGTGTAAATATGAGGTTTCCAAATTTTGATAACTGTATTCTGGTTATGTAAAAAAAAAAATCCTTGTTTTTAAGAAGCACTGCACTGTCCTGTTGTTCATCGATTTTGTTTGAGCAGGCCCAGTAACGTCTCCATTGTGAGACTTGTTGTCACTGTGTTTGGCATATCGAATATGTCATGGGGAGCTTGCCAGGCTTTGCTATGAGGGCAAGATACTCTTTGTAGCTTGCCAGGCACTCCAAGTGGGGTGGAGGAATCGAACTCGGGTCAGCTGCGTGCAAGCCAAATGCCCTACCCACTCTGCTATCGCTCCAGCCCACAAACTAAATAATTTTGAACAAAAAAAGGCAATCTTACTTCACTATCATGTCACATTTTAAAGAAATTACATTGATGTGCATGGAGAACATATAATACCTGTGTGTAAGAAAAATTAATAAAATGGGAAATTTATTAAAAATTCAGTGAATTTATAAAGTAGGTATACAATAACATTCTTCAAATTTGAAATCACAAGTCTTGCTATCCCCAAAAGTTCACTGACACATTCAAAAACCATATCAGAAATTTGCTAATACTACAGAGCACTGGCATCTCTGAAATACAATTATTACTCAATTTGATAGGGTAAGCGACATATTAGTCTTAGTAAAGAATAAGTACAAGATAGGCCAGTGTAAATATTCGGATTGAAGCACAAATAAAAAGATTAAAAATAGATACGTGACACATAAGAAATTACCGTTTTTATGTAAGACATTACCATTTTAAGACCACTTTTTAAATTAAAGTTCTAGATAAACAGGAAAGATGATAAATAAGAAGCAATATTTGAAGAAATACAGAGAGAAAAATTCCCCAAATTGAAACAAGTAAAAATTCAGTTTCAAGATAAACCTGAGCTGAAAATTTTAAAGAAAATTTGAAAAAAATTCTAAATGAAGCAAAAACTTTTACTTTCACACACACACACACACACATAGCCAAAAAAGGAGACTTAATCAATGGAAACAGAAGAAGTCAGAATTCAAAAGAATTATAACTTTTAAGTTAATAAATTATAGAATTATAAAATCCTACATCTAGAAAAATATACTTCAAAAATGGCAGGAAACCATAGTTATAAGCCTGTTCACGAGTGGGCAGGGAGAGGACAGCTAGAGTAGAGAAGGGATCACTAAGAAAATGATGGTTGGAGGAATCGGTCGGGATGGGAGATGTATGCCGAAAACAGATAAAGCACCAAACATGATGACCTCTCAGTATCTGCATTGCAAAACATAATGCCCCAAAGTAGAGAGTATGGGGAATATTGTCTGCCATGGAGGCAGGGGGAGGGTGAAAACGGGGGGTATACAGGGGATACTAGTGGTGGAGAACGTGCAATGGTGAAGGGATAGGTGTTTGATCATTGTGTGATTGTAACTCAGACATGAAAGTTTGTAAATATATCTCACAGTGAATCAATAAAATTGAAAAATATTTTTTTAATGGCAGCAAAATCACGACTTTAAAAAAATTGACAAAATCCATCTCAAGGACATCATTAAAACGAAGGATGATTTGCTTGATCCTCAAAGTAAAATAATGAGGAAAATGAGGAAGACTGAATGAAGTTTATAATGCTGACTACATAAAAAGCAATATAACAATGCTTTACATGTAATTAAAATACCCCACAATAGCTGAAGGATAGGAGAGTAAATTCAGTGATGAAGGTAGTAAATCATCTTAATTTTTTAAATAAATGGTAAATATAAGAGGGCAATTCAACAAAATATATTAGATATCCTACATTATAGTAAAAACTAACACAAATATATTAGTAGCAGAACACTGAAAGAATTTTTCTAAAACTGAGAATCAAACAAGGATGTCTGCAGCTATTATCACTCCTATGAAACACTATATAGTGATTAAAAGATATTTAAATTTTTTTAAATTTTAAAGCAAAAACTTGGTCAGGGAAATAGCTCAAAGTCCTAGAGCACATGCCTTGCATGAGGTAGGTGGTGCTGACTTTGATCCTTTCGACCAAATGGCCTCCAGATCTCCTGCAGGGTGGCCCTGATAACCCCGAGCAACACTAGGCCTTAGCAATACCACATCACTGGCCAAAGCACCACTTGGGAAGCACACAAAAACATTAAAAAAAGTGTCACTTGATGAATCATACATGTGTATAATAACTTACAATAAATTATTAAGAATTAATAAGTTAATTTAGTAGCAGCTGGACACAGATATCATGCTTTAAAATTAACTGCATGTCTGGGGGTTGGAGCAATAGCACAGCAGGTAGGACGTTTGCCTTGCATGCAGCCAACCCAGGTTTGATTCCCAGCATCCCATATGGTCCCCCGGGCACTGCCAGGAGTAATTCCTGAGTGCAGAGCCAGGAGTAACCCCTGTGCATTGCCGAGTGTGACCCAAAAAGCAAAAAAGTAATAATAATAATGAACTGCATTTCTATATAATAATCCTAAATAACTGGATGGTGTACTTTTAAAATAATACCATTTCAGGATACTATAAGCTAAAAATAAGTAACATCAAAAAAACACAAGATAACTAGGTACAAAACTAATAAAAATGTGCAAAAAAAAGTACATTAAAAACTTCAAAAGGCGGACCTGAGCCCCTTCCTCCTTGCCCACCCCCAACGCTGCTCCCCCGGTCTCCTTCCCACCCAGGTCAGTCCGCCCACCAGCACTCGAATCCAGGACTTGGCTTTTGCCCTGCAAAGGCCCAGGTGTCCTCTGGGACCCTGGAACAAAAAAGGACCTGAGCCCCTTCCTCCTCGCCCAACCCCAACGCTGCTCCGCAGGTCTCCTCCCCACTCAGGTCAGTCCGCCCACCAGCATTCTAATCCGGGACTTGGCTCTTGCCCTGGAAAGGCCCAGGCATCCTCTCGGACCCTGGAACAAAAGCAGACCTGAGCCCTTCCTCCTCGCCCGCCCCCAACGCTGCTCCACCGGTCTCCTCCCCAACCCAGCCTTTGCCACTCACACACACCTGGTTCCCGTGGTGGCGTGGCCTCTTCAAGGGGGTATGGCTTCGGTAGAAGTGGACGTGGCTTAATTTCTGGTGCAGGTATTTTACTATACCAAGACATCTAGTGTGACATCACAGTTTCTATATCTAACACCAACATGAAGAAACAACGCAAATCCCCACCACATGGAGAGGATGATGTAACGAGTCCAGAAGCCTCAGTAGGTGCTATTCACCAAAGGGACCTCTCTGACTAAGAATTCAGATATGAAGTCATGAGGATGTTCAATGAACTCAATGAAACAGTCAGACAGATATCCAGTAAATTGAAAGAGGACATGAAAGAAACAATGGATCACACAATCGAGAAAATACAGAAAGAAATGAGAGCAGAAATTGGAAAGCTACACACAGAAATGCCAAGATTCTGTAGATGAAATAAAAAACTCAGTCTGTGCACTCAAAAGTAGAATGACCACAGCTGAAGAAAGAATCGGTGAGCTGGAAGATCAGCTGCATCAAGCCAACAGGCAACAACAAACAATGGCAAGAGACCTCAAAATAGCTCAAGAACGAATCAGAGTCCTAGGAGATGATTCCAAGAGGAACAACATTAGAATCACAGGAGTCCCGGAAGCTCAGGAAACAATCCCAATGAAAAACCCATGGTCAAACAAATCATTGCTGAAAAATTCCCAGAATTCGACAATGCAGCCATTCAGATTCAAGGAGCCCGAAGGGTGCCAGCTAAAAGAGACCCTAACAAAAACATTCCAAGACATATCATAGTTAGAATGACGGATGCCGCCGATAGAGACACAATACTGCAAGCAGCAAGGTCAAAGAAGAAAATTATTGCTCCAGCCCAGGTGTGACCCAAGAAAACAAAATAATAATAATAATAATAATAATAATAATGGGCTGGAGCGATAGCAGGGCTGGAGCGATAGCACAGCGGTAGGGCATTTGCCTTGCACACAGCCAACATGGCCGACCCGAGTTAGATTCCTCTGCCCCTCTCGGAGAGCCCAGCAAGCTACCGAGAGTATCTCGCCTGCAGGGCAGAGCCTGGCAAGCTCCCCGTGACATATTCGATATGCCAAACACAGTAACAACAAAGTTTCCAATGGAGATGTTACTGGGCCTGCTCGAGCAAATCGATGATCAACGGGAGGGCCTTTACTTTACTTTTACTTTACTAACAAATTTTATGGAGGACATTGCTAATAACACAATAGTAGCCGGAGACTTCTACATCACCTTATCACCTCCGGGTAGATCAACAAGAATGAAACTCAACAAGGAAACATTGGCTTTGAAAGAAGAAATAGAAGATAAAGAGCTTATAGACCTATACAGAACTTTACACCCCAAAAAGAAAGAATGCACATTCTTCTCTAGTGCGCATGGAACATTTTCCAAAATAGACCATGTGCTAGGCCACAAAACATACCTCAACAGAATCAGGAAGATAGAAATAGTATCAACCATCTTTTCAGACTACGATACACTGAGGATAGAAGTGAATCAGACACAGACACAAAGAACCAAATCAAACACCTGGAAATTAAACAACTCAATGCTGAACAATGAGTGGATCAGGAAGGAAGTCAAGGACAAAATCAAAAGATACCTGGAAACAAATGAGAATGAAGATATGAGCTACCAGAACTTATGGGATGCAGCGAAAGCCATATTAAGGGGAAAATTTATAGCTCTGCAAGCATTTCTTAAGATGGAAGAAGGGATACACATAAACAACTTGACTTCACAGCTCAAGACCTTAGAAAGGGATCAAAGAGCCCAAATCAGGCAGAAGGAAAGAGATCATAAAACTTAGAGCAGAAATCAATGACATGGAAACCAAAGATACAATCCAAAAGATCAGAAACCAAGAGCTGGTTCTTCGAGAAAATAAACAAGATAGATAAACCACTAGCAACACTCACAAAGAAACAGAGAGAGAGAACCCTAATAAACCTAATCAGAAATGAGAAGGAGTATATCACAACAGAAACCAATTAAATTCAAAAGATCATCAGAGACTACTTTGAAAGTCTGTATGCCACGAAACAAGAGAACCTAGAAGAAATGGATAAATTCCTGGATTCCTATCATCTCCCAAAGCTGAATCAAGAAGATCTAGAGTACCTGAATAAACCTATTAACATCAAGGAAATTGAAACTGTAATCAAAAGTCTTCCCAAAAACAAAAGCCCAGGTCCAGATGGATTCACTAGCAAATTTTTCCAAACATTTAAAGAGGACCTACTGCCAGTCCTTCTCAAGCTTTTCCAGGAAATTGAAAAAACAGAAACTCTCCCAAACAGTTTCTATGAAGCCCATATCTCTCTAATACCAAAAGGAAACAAAGACACCACAAGAAAAGAAAACTACAGGCCTGTATCCCTGATGAACATGGATGCAAAGATTCTCAACAAAATACTAGCAAATAGAATTCAACACTCATCAAAAGGACCATACACCATGACAAAGTAGGATTCATCCCAGGGATGCAAGAATGGTTTAACACTCAGAAATCAATCAACATAATCCATCATATCAACAAAAGAAAGGATAAAATCATATGATCATATCAATAGATGCAGAGAAAGCATTTGACAAGATCCAGTACCTGTTTATGATGAAAACCCTCGCCAAAATGGGGATAGAGGGGACTTTCCTCAATATAGTAAAAACCATCTACCACAAGCCTACAGCAAGCATCATCCTCATCCTCAATGGGGAAAAACTGAGAGCCTTCCCCCTAAGATCAGGGACAAGACAATGATGTCCACTCTCTCCACTGCTGTTCAATATAATACTGGAAGTACTTGCAATAGCAATTAGGCAAGAAAAAATATTAAGGGAATCCAGGTAGGAAAGGAAGAAATCAAGCTCTCACTATTCGCAAATGATATGATACTATACTTAGAGAACCCTAAAACCTCTACCAAGAAACTCCTAGAAATAATGGGCTTGTATAGTAAAGTGGGAGGCTATAAAATCAATACCCCAAAGTCCATGGCTTTCCTATATGCAAATAGTGAAAGAGAAGAAACTGTCATGAAGAAAACAATCCCGTTCACAATTGCGCCCCAGAAAATCAAGTACCTAGGAATCAGCTTAATTAAGGAAGTAAAGGACCTGTACAAAGAAAACTACAAAACGCTACTTCAGGAAATAAAAGGGGACACCAGAAAATGGAAAAATATCCCCTGTTCATGGATCGGGAGAATTAACATTGTCAAAATGAAAATACTTCCCAAAGCACTGTACAAATTCAATGCGATCCCTATTACCTTTGACATTCTTCAAAGAAATGGAGCAAACATTCCTGAAATTTATATGGAACAATAAGCCCCCACGAATAGCTAAAGCAATTCTGGGAAAAGAGAAAATGATAGGAATCAACCTCCCTAACTTCAAACTCTACTACAAAGCAGTAATAATTAAAACAGTATGGTACTGGAAAAAAGGCAAAGCTTCAGACCAATGGAAGAGGGTCGAATATACTGACATCTCCCCCTAAGCATATGATCATCTAATCTTCGATAAGGGGGCAAGAAATGTGAAGTGGAGCAAGGAAAGCCTCTTTAACAAATTGTGCTGGCAAAACTGGACAGCTATGTGCAAAAAAGTGGGCTCAGATCTGTCCCTAACACCAAGTACAAAAGTAAGATCAAAATGATTAAAAACCTCAACATCAGACCGGAATCTATAAGGTACAATGAAGACAAAGTTGGCAAAACCCTCCATTGAAGCTAATGGTATCTTCAAAGATGTCACGCCACTGGCCAAGCAAGTGAAAACAGAGATAGATAAATGGGACTATCTTAAACTAAGAAGTTTCTGCACCTCCAAAGAAACTGTGACCAAAATACAAAGACAGTCTACAGAATGGGAAAGAATATGCACCGAATACACATCTGACAAGGGGTTGATATCAAGGATATACAAAATACTGGTTGAACTCCACAAGAAGAAAACATCCAACCCTATCAGAAAATGGGGCAAGAAATGAACAGAAACTTTCTCAAAGAAGAAATCTGAATGGCTAAAAGGCATATGAGAAATTGCTCTACATCATTAATCATCAGGGAGATGCAGATCAAAACAACAATGAGATATTATTTCATACCACAGAGACTGGCCCACATCCTTCTGAATATGAAGGTGTTAAACTTCAATTAAAATTATTTACCCAGGGGGTATGGTGCCACCAGCAGGTCAATCTGTACCTGTGAGGCGAGTGCATCAGCAGCCTGATGGCGCCTTCAGACTTCCAGATAACCCAAATTGCTGCTGTGCCTTTGGCCAGCCCCCAAAAACTTGGGACAAAGTTTACCAAAATAGTAAACAGCCAAAAGTTAGGTATGTGGGAGACACACCCACAAACCACCTCTGGCTCAGCTATATAATTAGAGGCATGGCCTCTCTGGTTCCTGATTGAACTGCTTAATGGACATGATCCCAGAGACTCAGAAACAAATCTCAAGGTTTACTCCATGGCTTGGAGGCCAGCCGTTCATGCTAGGGGGAAAAGACAACTCTGATAGAGAAGGGAGCACCAAGTAAAGGGGATTGGGAGGATCCTCCCAGGATGGGAGATGCATGCTGAGAGTAGACTTTAGACCAAACATGATTGCCACTCAATGCCTCTTTTGCAAAGCACAGCACCCAAAAGGAGAGAGAGAACAAAGGGGAGTGCTCTGCCACAGAGGCAGGGTGGGATGGGGGAGACGGGGGGGGGGAGGGATATGGAATCAGTGGTGGTGGAGAATGGGCACTGGTGGAGGGATGGGTATTCGTTCATTGTATAACTGAAACCCAATCACAAAAAAAATTGTAAATCTACAACTGTACCTCATGGTGTTTCACTAAATAAAGATAAGAAAGAAAGAAAGAAAGAAAGAAAGAAAGAAAGAAAGAAAGAAAGAAAAAGAAATCTTGAAACCCAATGTCTTTTGGCAGAAATGCATCCAGTCCCTGCAGTAGGTTACCAGCGCTGGGTCATCCCAGGTGGGAATAGGTTTCGTTCCTTGGCCTGTTCCCCCCCCCCCCCCGGTGGACCAGTGGCCGCCATCCTCCAGAGGCCACTGGACAGTCAGGTTTGGGCCCGCCGTGATGAGACACATGGGACCTCACAGGATGGGGGTGAAGCCGGCCCTTTCCCTCCCACCCCAACGAGACTCCAAGTCGCCACCAACAAATGGCCTCTCTGGTTCCTGATAAAGCTGCTTAACGACCATGATCCCAGAGATTCAGAAACAAATCTCAAAACCCAGTGGCTTTTGGCAGAAATGCGCCCAGATCCTACAGTAGGTTACTGTCACTGAGCCACCCCGGGGGGGAAGGGTGCTGTCCCTCCACCTGATCCCCCTTGGTGGCTCAGTGGCTGCCATCCACTAGAGGCCATTGGACAGTCAGGTTTGGGCCCGCAGTGATGAGACATGTGGGGCCTCACGGGATGTGGGTGGAGCGAACCCTATCCTCCCCATCCCAACAGGATCCCGAGTCACCTCCCACAAACGGCCTTTCTGGCTCCTGATAAGCTGCTTAATGGCCATGATCCAAGAGACTCAGGAACAAATCTCAGAACCCAGCAGGTTTTGGCAGAAATCCCTCCCGATTTCACAGTCATGGTCCTCCCGTTGTTCATCGATTTGCTCGAGCGGGCCCAGTAATGTCTCCATCATGAGACTTGTTGTTACTGTGTTTGGCATATTGAGTGTGTCATGGGTAGCTTGCCAGGCTCTGCCGTGCAGGCGAGATACTCTCGGTAGCTTGCCGGGTTCTCCGAAAGGGGCGGAGAAATCGAACTCAAGTCGGCCATGTTGGCTGCGTGCAAGGCATATGCCCTACTGTTCCACTATCACTCCAGCCGGGCGTGCTGTCGCGCGCCTGTAGTCCCAGCTACTCGGGAGGCTGAGCCGGAGGATCGCTTGAGTCCAGGAGTTCTGGGCTGTAGTGCGCTATGCTGATCGGATGTCTGCACTAAGTTCGGCATCAATATGGTGACCCTCCGGGAGCGGAGGACCACGAGGTTGCCTAAGGAGGGGTGAACCGGCCCAGGTCGGAAATGGAGCAGGTCAAAACTCCCTCCCGATTTAATTGCTAAAATTTCGGAATTTCAAAACTGTGCAGCCACTACTGCAGCCACACAACATCATATGTTATTCATAACCAGCAATAGAAAACAAATTGTCTACTGTTGCCTTTCAGCAGATCTGACTGTTGGGGTAAAATCCCAAATAATGATGGTGGGTCTGGTGTCAAAAAATTGAATATGATCAAAGTAGAGAGAGAGAGTAATGTGGAAATCATCTGCCCCACAGGAAGGGGGAGGGTGTAAGATGGGGGTATACTAGGGTTTTTGGGGGTGGAGAATGGGCACTGGTGAAGGGACAGGTGTTTCATTGTATGTCCAAGACTTAAACCCGAAAGCCTTGTGACTTCTCTCACGGTGATTCAATGAATAAGATTATAAAATATGAAAAAAATATAATTAAATAAAATAAAATTATTTACCCAAAACTAACTGTGATTACATTAAGACTCAATTGTCCAGAGAAGTTTAAGTTATACATCATATATGTATATATATAATGCTACATTATACATAGCATACATATTCTATCTATTCACCCTAACATAAACTCAGAAAACTTGAAGAATTTAGCACAGCGGTAGGGCGTTCGCCTTACAAGCGGCCAACATGGCCGACCCGAGTTCGATTCCTCCGCCCCTCTCGGAGAGCCCGGCAAGCTACCGAGACTATTCGATATGCCAAACACAGTAACAACAAAGTCTCCAATGGAGACGTTACTGGGCCCGCTCGAGCAAATCGACGATCAACGGGAGGGCCTTTATCCACAAGAGGCCTTGAGTTAACTACGTTATAATGGTTTTTTTTGTAAGTATGGAGATATCCATACAGTCCTACTAAAGAAGTAGACAATGAACTCTCCTGTAGAGAAGAGTATGCAGTGACTTAGAATATTGGATGACCTAAGAATCAGCTACCATCTCCGTGACATTTTAAGAGAAGGTTCTTAAACTTGAGCATTTTTACACTAAGCTTTCCTAAGGAATCATTCTTCATCATCTGTACCTTTAAGTAAGACACACAAGTGGCTATTCACTCACTTGGACAAGCACACAAAAATCTCCAAATAGAAGAATGCTCCATGCTACACTAAGTACCAGGGGGCATTTTGACAAACCACTAAGAGAAAGTAGGGGGAAGTCATTTTCAAAACCAATTTTAAATAACTGTGTTATTAAGCTGCAAAGCACACTTGCATAACTCAGAGGACATCAAACTTGACACCTACTTTATAGATATTCAGATTTTTACAAATAATGAAAGGGGACTTCCAAACCTTTTGTAAATGTGCCACAAAAGAAAGTCGCCACAAATGGGCACTTAGCTGAAATCTCAGTGAGTGAGGGAGGAGGCCCAGCTATGCAGAACAAGTCTCAGGAAGCTGTGAAGATATTAGCTATTTTACTCAATTTATTCCAAGCTGAAACATAATAGTACATTATAAATCTGTTTTGATTTTACTTAATCTAATGAAAAAATGTTCATCTTTTTGATAAGTGCTCATTAGCCATTTTTTTCTGACATAAACAGACAAGAAAGATGTTCTTGTACTGCGTTTAAAACGCAACTCAGTTAATTACAGTGCAATGACTCAAAGAACAAAATCAATGCACTCAAGTTTCTCACTTGAATTGTCTTTATAGTTGGATTAAAAATATAACAAAAAATGTTTAAAGGGCCCCAGCAATATGTTTTACACTAGGGTTGAATATTGTTTAAGTAAACAAAGGTCAAATTCCAGCACATGATACACACATTTAAATTTTCCTAATAGCAATAGCTCCCTGAACAGTTATTGAAGTTACCCAAAAGACAGATGCTTGGGAGAGAGGAGTGCATGAACTCTTTAGCAGAATAGGATAAAACTGCATGAACAGATCGCTGAGTGGCAGCACACCTGCCTCGCAGGCAGGAGGCAGAGAGGTTCTTCCCAGCAGTGCTGCACATGCCGAGTGCAATCCCCGGAATGGCAGTAAAGAGCTTGTGAGCACAGCAACTAAAGTGCCGGACGCCTGGTAAAAACCACAACCAGAGTGCAAGCAACACGACCAAGCATGTGACACCAGGTCATCACAAAAATCCTCCCAAATATGGAGAGGGAAGCTGAAAATTTTTGATTGAATGAATAATTCATTCTATTTCACATAGTCCCTAGTAAATCTCTATGCAGATAATAGCCGTGAAGGATCAGGTTTGGAGTCAGGAATAGCATGAAGCTATGTAATCCCATTTAAAAAAAAGCAGACGTATTTACGGCCCAGGTTTTTGTCCAGGCCTTTCAAAAACATCAGATGGTTTGGGTTTTTTTGAATCAGAGTATAATATGCTGAAACATTATACTGAATGAGTCATAGAACTAATGCCCTTTTCCAAAATGCTGGATTTATAATCCAGGAAGAATTTTAATCTGCATAATATGACATTTTGTGTATGTTACACCTGTTTATAAACCAAGTGATAATTTCATTGATTGCTAACTCATTTTTTCTTATAAACCCTAAGTCTTTCAAATTATTTTTAGATCTATGCGAAGTATATCCAAACTTTCAGGCTCAACATCACAATAAGTAAAATTAATTATTTAAATGTGTCACTGATGACCCATTCTCCAAAGTCAGCATTTAAAGAAATTCATGCAAATTTTTGTAATGTTTGTTTTAAAAAACAGTACATCAAGAGAACATTCTACTACTGAGGTCATTTAATAGTTGGCTGTTGTAGTCACCTTCATAAATGATTTTGCTAACATTGCATAGTCATTGGACATTGAGTGCTGAGAGAAAACTCATCTGTGTCGTAGAGCAATTCATACTACTCTAATATAAGTTGAATAAATGACAAACTTTCATTAGCAAAGCTTGATGTATGTACAGAATAGCTGCACCAACAAGAAGAAAGGCAAAACCTTACAGGAAACTAGGGGCAGAAAATACCACCAGTTCAAGGGAGACAGAACAAGATCCTTCACTTTTCTAAACTTCCTAAAAGAATAACAGGAAATGATACCCTGCTGTTACATTCCATGAAAGATGTTAATTGAAAAGCACTTACCATAGAACCTGACACATCACTGGGTTTTAAAAATTCAGCTAAGATTCCTGGACCACCACTAAGGCTTAAGTGTTCAGGGCCTTTCCCGAGGTGTGAAGTCAGTCTTTCTCCTCATGCAAGGTCACTTTAGGGGTCTCCAGAATGAAAAGGCAAACCCTTATCCAATATTGAATTAATTGAACTGTTTCCAGGCAGCAAATTGACAACTTTGACCTTGTTGGTAAATTCCTACTTAACCAGTTCTATTAAAAGCTCACCTGAAATTGTCAAGATATATTAGGAACATGGTGCATGGTATGATTCATCATTTCAGGACGTTGAAAAACGATACTTTTGACATTCTACTGGATTTATGTATCCATTGATGGAGTCTGGCACATAGGAAATGTTTACCAACTAAACAGCAAAAAGGGTTGCTTGTGTGATAGTACAGTGAGTAGGTGTTTTCTTTGCACATGGCCTACCCGGATTCTATTCCTAGCACCCCATAAGTTCCCTGGAGCCTGCCACGTGATTCCCCTCCCCCGGAAAAAAAAATAGTAACAGAAAGGGTCACATTTGCTTTACTCTGGTTTTAGCTTGGCATATAAACCCATCAATGTTTCCCAGTCTTACATCTGCTTTTCAAACTACTATTCAAACACCTCATTCCTCTCTATTCACATAAAAAAAATAGCTACTACTGAATGTCCATTACATTCCAAAAGCTGCCTGAAATTCTTTTCACTGGGAAGAAAGACTGACTTAAAGCCATGTAGCTTGTAAGTAATGAAACCAGACAAATTCCAGTTTGTTCTGACTCCAAAACTCAGACCTTTTATCACAATAGAAAAACTAGACAGGGACAGAGCTTTCCAGAAGAACACATGTTGGGGGAGGGGCAAGGAGGGAAGGAAAAAAAAGAATTATTTCTAATATGGAAATAACTGGACATCAGTTGTTATTATTTTCACATTGGGGATCACAAGACAGTATTTAAGAAGGGCATCTTTTCATTTATTTCTGTGTACATTTCCTTAACTTTACTACTGAATCTTACTACTAAATTTTTACTACTATACAGTAGCGATAAAGATGAAAACAACACATTTCCTAACCTAGATCATCTGTTTCTCCCCGAAGGCCCCATAGAACATCCAGTAGACGTTTCTTTCCTCAACTGCCATCTTTTGGAAAAGCACAATAGGCTTGAAAATAAATGAATAAACATTTTCTATATGTTATACAAATTAGTTTATCAAGTCTTCAGATAATCAACTCACATCAGAGGCTTTGTAACCTGTCACAATTTTCCAGAGCTATCTTCCTTTACTCTCCACATATGTGTGAAGCACTAAGAATACCATGTAACTCCTATTTTCCCAGCACACTGGATCCCTCCCTACATCCATACCTTTGCATATGCTGGGCCTTCTGCAATGATATACCAATCACTCTTAAAATTTAAACTCACTCTGCCAAACTCTGTTCAAGTATTGCCTTCTTTCTTGTCTCCTCTGATCATTCCCCACTGCTGGTTATAATCTTCAATGCTTAGAAACTGTTGGCTGTTCCCTTCCTTTATTCTTCCGGTGACTTATTACCAGAGTTTGTACTCATCAGTGAACAGAACCAATCAATACCTTTACCCTTGGGAATCTGACATTCTTGCACAGGGAAAAAAAGTAATATATAAATACAGATATAGATAATATAATGATATCTGATATATAAATTTTCAAGTTGATAGGTGATGTGAGAGAAGAACAAGATAAGGAATGAGGGGAGGTGTTTGAGGGACTTCAAGTAAGTGGAGTTCCTGTTAAATGTGGTGTCAGCTGTATTTCAAACCAGAATGTCCTAAAGGACAGTGAGAAAGAAGGGAAGAAGGAAAAAGAAGGATAAGAAAGAAGAAGAGGAAAAGTGGACAGCGAAGGGAAAGGAGAAGGGGAAGAAGAAGAAGAAGAGGAGGAGGAGGAGGAGGAAGAAGAAGAAAAAGGAGGAGGACAATGACAAGGAGGATAAGGAGAAGAGGAGGAGGAGGGAGAGGGAGAGGAGGAGGAGGAAGAAGAAAAGGAGGAGGAGGAGGAGGAGGAGGAAGATGAGGGGGAGGAGGAAGAGGAGGAGGAGGAGGGATGCTTGCCATAGAGGTAGCAGGGTGGGGTGGGGGAACTGGGGACATTGGTGGTGGGAAATGTACACTGGTGAAGGGACAGGTGATGGAACATTGTGTGGTGGAAACCAAATCGTGAACAAGACCAGATATCTCACGGTGATTCAATTTTTTTTTTAAAAGTGGTAGTTAAAGCTGGAGAGACAGCACAAGAGCTAAAGCCTTGCCTTGTATGTGGCTGCAACCCAAACTCCCAAATTTAAAATAAGTCATTTTTTAAAACTTTTTCAGGTTTTGGTCTGGAGAGATGGCAGAGACATTAAGGTCTTGTATGCAGACTATCCCAGTTCAATCCCCTGAACCATTTATTTCCCTGAGCACTGTCAGGAGTGACTCCAGAGCAGAGTGAGGAGTAGCTCTGAGCACTGCTGGGTGTGACTTATACAACCCCCAAAATAATAATAATAGCTATTATGAATATATGAATGAAGGTCAGGGACTGGAGAGGGTGTAGGGTTCAGGTAGAGGACTGACATGCAAGCAACCCTGGTTTGATTTCAGAATGACATGGTCCCGATTCAGGGTACAGGCTGAAAAGCCTCCATGCACCTCCCCTGTGTGTTCACAAAGTGTTTGTGGGGGCGCGTGTGTTCAGTGGACATGTGCCACTTTCCCAGCCCGGTCTATGGCATGAAGGAGGAAACAGGGCCACCAAGTTAATTAGTGATCAATCATTGCTTATTCCAATCTTCATCCCACTGTTTATTCCAATCTCCCCGCGTGCCTATTCCAATCTCACTGTGCACCCCATTCCAGTTTTGCCCTACCCCTCATTTCCATTTCCTACTGTCCCTCATGCTAGTCTCCCCACTGCCAGTCTCGAAGCCTTAGTTAAAGGAACAATCACCAACGGTTAGGGGTCACAATTACACAAAGGTGCAATAGCACAATCAACATATGTAAAGACCTTCCTTCTGGGGAAGCTTTTTCTAAAACAAAGATTTCTTCCTGCTAGGAGAGCTGCTCAAGGACAGAATTTCTCCTTTCCTTCATCCATAACCATTTAAACAGTCATCATAACTCTAATAATATTAGTCATTTTGTATGGACACAATAAAAGATACATTAAGCTTAAGGGATGGCTCTCCTGGGGACATCTCGCTATAGATCCCGGACTACAGTTGTCTGGCCAGATTAGTCCTTCCTAATCCCTGCAGGGTCCTTATCCAGTTGTTTCTCTTTGGGTCATGACAAAATTTTTCCATTACTATGCTCTTAACCTATTATAAGTTTATGGTGCTTGGCCTGTCCTGTTTCGATGCCAGGGTAGCTTACAGCTTACTCTGGCTCCATCCAAGTCCCTTCATCAGGACCCTGCTTTGGGGGTGCTAGGAACTAAGGGCAACTGAGATTTGTCGAGTAAATATGACAGATGTCCAGGAGTAGCTATTATTCGGAGCCAATTAACTCCCAAGTTACAAAAGCATAGCATTAACTGTCTTCCTGTGTCTATACATAAGGATACTGCTCTAAAGTAAACAGAAAATGGCAAAAAGGAAAGAGAAAAAGCAAATTGTATTGTATTGTATTTTGTATTTCACTTACAAATACAAAATCCAGAGATCTCTGAAGAATCTGATTTTATAAGTCACAGGGTGGAATAAGGGGAAATGAGTGATTAACAGATAAGAGAAGCAGAGGACAAGGGAGAAGTTAGAGATGAATACCGAGAACATGGAAGTGCTTTGGGAGCATGGTGATGGGTGTGTTACTTGGTAAAACTAAGGACAGAAGAGAAAGGACAGGGAAGAGATGAAACAATGTTATCCTACACTCCCCAGCACCTTACAGCCTGGGCAGCACCACATCCTCTGGCCTTTGCATTACATTGAACCACCAATCTTGTTACTAAGAATCCCTGGAGATGCCTCCAAGATTCCTGAGCACTTCTTGAGAGCCTCCCTAACCCACTCTGCAAAATTTGTAGTCCCAAGTGAACATTCCCTCAAGAAAGCTCTGGAATGATGGGGGAGAACAGCAGCCTCGGGCATAATTGGGGGCACACTGTTTACTTAAGAAAGTTGATGTCCAGGGAGTACATGAAAAGCTTTATTATTCTGTGAAAGGGGCAGTAGCCTAGCAAGTTTGAGAACCTCTGGAGCAGATTAGTTACGAAAGTGACAAAGACACACTGGTAAGAGCCTCTGCTCCTTCCTTACTCTTTCCCCATCAACCATTATGCAATTCCCTTATTCTTCCTCATAAATCTGGTACTCCAATGGGGCAGGACTCTGAATTATCTCTTTTCTCTCCCGTGTACAATAATGCACCTGGCAGAAATTGTTCCCTCTATTGCCCATTGAATAAAAGAAACAAACTCTTCAAGGCTCCATAGTCAGAAGATCAGACTGATTTTTCTCCCTTTGTCTACATTTTAAAGTAAATTTTTACAGTGTTTGCCTTTAGTGACCTGGAATCATATCCTCATTCCTCTCACCCAGTGATCTTTTCTGTGTGGGATTTGGATCAGGGCAGTATGGGAGACAGGAAGGAAATATCAGAACTTCTTCTCACGTAAATTTTTTTTATAAATACAAGAACGAAGAGCCAAATTAAGTGTTACTAGATTATAATCTATGTGGTGCTACTGATCCCTACCTTTATATGGGAACCTGAGATATCCTAAGACAAAGGGGAAATCAGACTCCAGCATGACCTTCCATGATGGAAAGGATCCTAGATAAGCAGACACACTGTCACTGTCACTGTCACTGTCCTCCCATTGTTCATCGATTTGCTCGAGAGGGCCCAGTAACGTCTCCATTGGAGACTTTGTTGTTACTGTGTTTGGCATATCGAATACATCACAGGTAGCTTTCCAGGCTCTGCCATGGGGGCAAGATACTCTCAGTAGCTTGCCGGGCTCTCCGAGAGGGGAGGAGGAATCGAACGTGGGTTCGCCATGTTGGCCGTGTGCAAGGCAAATGCCCTACCACTGTGCTAGTGCTCCAGCCCTGTAAGTGGCTATAAACTGGAACTTCATATCCTCCCAAAATTCAGATGTAGAGACCTAATGTGTCTCAATGTTGAACCTGAATAAGCCATGTAGCAACATGTGGAGGCTGGAAACTTTGGAAGGTTGCTGACATCATCAGAGTCGGGGCCACAAGAATAGAACTCATGTCTTCACAAAGCAGGATCTCAAGTACTCCCTTCCCCACCTCTTGAGGACAACGAGAACCTGGAGCTCTGTGAACTGGAGGTGGGCATGCAAAAGACACAGAATCTGCCAGCAATTTGATCTGGACTTTCCAACCTCCAGAACTGACAGAAGCAACAGTGTGTTGTGCGTAATCCACCTTGTCTATGGTAAGGTTATAGCAGCCCCAAAGAATCTGCTAATAAATATATATGGGCAGGTGGCTTCAAAATAAAATCTTTATAGAAAGCTACAGGATGGTGAAATGCCAAAAATTCAAGCAGAAAAAAAGGAGAATGGCAGAACTGATTTCTCTCTAATTTCTAGTGCAGCTTCCTTATAAGGTATCCTGTGTGGTGAAAAACTAATTAAATCTGTCAAGAAACTGGTCAAAGATTTCAAACTGGAAAGCTATTTTAAATGTAGATGTGGAGCAACAATAGGAAAAGTGCATCTCTCCTAAAATGTAAATTGTGTCTTATTCAATTTTCTGAATTTCACTGAACTAGTTTAATATTTAGATAATAAATAATAATAATAAATATTTAGAAGTCTCTAAATAATAAATATTTAGAAGTCTCTTCTTGCTCACCCAATATCCATTCTTACATTCTCTCTAGACACTGCTTGTTACTCAGCCATATCCATTCTTACATTCTATCTTACTAATAGAATCCTGAATTTTGGTGAGGATTATCTGAGACTCCCTTGCAGGCATGTGGGCTCATATTAGATCAGGGAAAGCAAGTAAAAATCTACTGGAAATTTCAGGGAATGATTTGGCTTCACTAATATACTGCCTATCTTTCCTTCTTTGCTGATGTAGAATTCTGACTTAAGAGGAACCATCCTTCACTCCCTCTTTCTGTCTACAATTTGGTGGTGAGACCACAGAGCTGTCTTGTGAGCCAGAAGCAATATGCATGAAGACACACGGTCCTTATGAGAAGGATGTCAGAATGGGAAAGACAGAGGGGGCTTGGAACCGCCCTTACCAGTTTCCGGCTATGAGAAAACACAGACCCTGCTCAATAATGCACTTAAGTCAAGTGTTACATGCAGCCAAACACAATCCTCTTTTGAGGTTTATAATTTAACAGCAGAAGACAAAAGGCCATACATCAATGGGAAGCATGTGTTCTCTTTGCTGCTTTTCAAATGACAGATTAAACACAGAAAGCCACCTGGCAGCTCATTTCAGTGCATTTTCTAGTCTGCAACACTCTTAGAAGAAGAACTGGTTGCTCAAACAACAGTTCACAACATTTGAAATTGTTTGTGCTTAATATTTAACATTTCTAATGGTAAGACCATTTGAATAAAGGTTTTATCTGCCCTTTGAGCTCAATAATAGTCTCCTATAGGTAAGGATAAGGATTTCAAAAGAAATCAGGAAACTCTGAGGCTGAAGAAATAGTACAGGAAGTAAGATACACACCTTGCATGCAGCCAGCCCTGATTCAAACCCTAGAACTGACAAACTCCACCTGAGCTTCACTAGGTGAGGCCCTAAAGAATCCCCTGAGAATGGCCAGGGTGACCCAAATTCCAAGGCTTGAGCTGCACTGCAACTTCAAGCCCTCACACTGAATTACCTGACCTGTTGGCCAAGAATCACTGGGAGGGACCCCTGTATCTCCTGAGCACTGAGAGATCTAAAATAAATAAATAAATAAATAAATAAATAAACCCCAAACTTCAGAAAGGAGTTAAACACTATAACTCTTTATCTTCTTCAGCATTTCTTTTAAATCCTTTTTATTACAAAAGTGACACATACACTTGATAAAACATGCAAGAGCTACAGAAAAGCATTGACTACAATTTTCATCTCATTATCTTTACAAATAGTTATTACCACATTATTCAATGTTTTGTTCACCACTTTCCACCCACACCAATCCTTCCTCCATATCACATCTCGATGTCCACATTTACTGACAGGATTATTTGGATTGTCATGAAACCACCAGACTGATTGAGGCCTCTCTGTCCATTCTTTCAGATCATCTCCTACTTAGACAATTACATCTGCTTGTGTGAGTGTTGAATTAATGTCTGTCTCTTCTCTAGAGGCTCTTTGAGGGCAGGGACCCACCCACTGCCATTGTTGTTTTACAGTATGCCTCTGATCCTAGAGACATTCAACACTTGTTTGATGGCTTAATGAATAGTGATGAAGATTACAGCTAGTGAACATTCTGGAGAACAGAATTCAAACTTTTTTGCACTTCCATGACCCCCAGTAAAGATTGGGGTGAAAACTAATGTCAGATACAAAAAGGTCTGCATGACATAGGTCAAGACTTCCCTGCTGCCTGTGTCACTCCAGTCACAGAGTAGTGGCCCTAGTCTGTGTCTCACTGGAGAGAAAAGGGACTTCTTGTACTGCAACCAGCCCAGTGGAGGAAAATTTTTCCTTCTGGAACCTCTTTACATACAAAAGTTTCCTTCCTCAGTACCCAAAAATGTAAACCCTTGTGATGAGTAGGATTTGCTCAGTGTAACTCAGGGGGAAGGACCACTGTTGAAGCAACGCACTGTCCTGATGGAAAAGTTAGTGCTACATATGTGTCCTTCAATATCAAATCTTCATCTGAAACATTCCAACCCTCACCCTTGTACTTGGCACCCTGACCATGCAGGAGGCAGAGTTAGAAAGTGGGTAAGCCAATGCCTTCCGTGCCAACGGGCAGGTCTTCCCCAAATCGCCTTTGAGGAGAACAAAGCAGGGGTTGTGCCAAGAGTACCTGGTGATAACTGATCTGTTGGGTCCCAATTAGACCCTGTGGTTTCTTCTTCCTCTCCCCTCCTTCTGGGATGGAGAGCTGGTATAGAAAAATCAGAGAAGGCAGCAATCATTTCAGCTGCCTTCAGGACGGTATAGGAGACAGACTCCAGTTCAGCTCGTTTTATATTACATACCCAGAGGAGACCACTGGGGAAAATCTCTCCTAACTCATTCAGTTATCATTCACTGCCCCAGTGATATCTTGTTGAGAATGGAATGGACGGGGGAAAAAAGAGAATATAATGGATGGCCAGAGAAGTAGTATAAGGGTAAGGTGCTGGCTGACTGGGATCAACCCCCTGCACCATAAATGGTCCCTCTGGCACCACCAGGGGTCACTCCTAGGCACAGATCCAGGAATAGCCCCTGAGGTCCCCCCAAAATAAATAAATAAAGGAATTTAATGGAATCAGATGGAGGGAATCCAACAGACTCTGGTGGAGGGGTAATGCATTGTGGTGGTGTAAGTAAAGTAAGTAAAGTAAAGGCCCTCCCGTTGATCATCGATTTGCTCGAGCGGGCCCAGTAACGTCTCCATTGGAGACTTTGTTGTTACTGTGTTTGGCATTCAAATACATCATGGGGAGCTTGCCAGGCTCTGCCGTGCGGGCAAGATACTCTTGGTAGCTTGCCGGGCTCTCCGCGAGGGGCGGAGGAATCGAACTCGGGTCGGCCATGTTGGCTGCGTGCAAGGCAAACGCCCTACTGCTGTGCTATGTACCCCTAAAACTATATAAATAGTTATACTTTTGTAAAACAATGGTACATAAGTAACATAAATTTAAATTTTAAAAATGTAATAGAATCTATCAGCATAGAAAAAGCAAAAATATGGAAATTTGCAACAATTTTTTTTAAATGGAGAAGTCACACAAGAAGCGTGTGTGTGTGTGTGTGTGTGTGTGTGTGTGTGTGTGTGTGTCTGTGTATCCCGGTCTAGGTTTTCCCATTGTTCATCAATTTGCTCGAGCGGGCCCAGTAATGTCTCCATCATGAGACTTGTTACTGTGTTTGGCACATCGAATACGTCACGGATAGCTTGCCAGGCTCTACTGTGCGGGCGAGATACTCTCGGTAGCTTGCCGGGCTCTCCGAGAGGGGCAGAGAAATAGAACTTGGGTCGGCCATGTTGGCCGCTTCTAAGGCAAACGTCCTACCGCTGTGCTATCGCTCCAGCCCCCTGGTCTGTGTGTGTGTGTGTGTGTGTGTGTGTGTGTGTGTGTATATATGTATATATGTATATATATATATATATATATATATATATCAAGGGTATCCTACGTGGTATCAGGGTTTGAACCTGGGTTAAAAGCATGCAAAGCAATTGCCTTAACCCCTGTATTATCTCTGAAAGAGAATCAATTCCCTCAGTCTTAAAGCCAGATCCTGTTATTCTCTATGACTTTAAATTGGATTGCTTGATATTTCTTAAATATATCTTTGAGTTAGTTACTTAACTACTGCCGGCATCACTGACATTATTTTTAAAGTGAGAATATTAATATGTTATGAATATTAAATGGCTAATGCATATTTAGTGCTTAGCACAGGAGCTGGCATGGAGTGAGTGCCCAAGCTATGGCAGTTTGTTATTAACTACAAGCATAAAACACATTACATAATAAAAGAAAGGAACTTCAGTGAGCTGAATTGTAAATTTTATTATCATCTCCTTAGGAACAAATCCTCAGTTTCCTTGGATTGGAATTTTTGCTTCTTCGTATGTATAGAAGGCTGGAGCAATAGCACAGCATATAGGGCATTTGCCTCATACACGGCCGATGTGGGTTTGATTCCTCCATCCCTCTCAGAGAGCCTGGCAAGCTACCAAGAGTATCCCAACCGCACACAGAGCCTGGCAAGTTCCCCATGGTGTATGCGATATGCCAAAAACAGTAACAACAAGTCTCACAATGGAGATGTTACTGGTGCCTGCTTGAGCAAATTGATGAACAATGGGGATGACAGTGATACAGTGTAGTATGTATAGTAAAAATCTAACATCTGAAACATTTACAAAGACACACAATTTCTTAAAAATACAGCAATGTGCAATCAAATTCTCTATTGTTAAAAGTGGACATGTACCCCTGGGAAGAAGCTGGACTAGGTGTTTTGTAGCTTCCCATCCTAGTGTAAGAATTGAATGAAAGGATTCTGTAAAGTGAAAACAAAAATATTATGCTCGTCCCAGAAAGATCCTTTGTCAACCTGATCTCAGGTGACCAGATTCCAACTGGAGGCAGTTTTCTGAAGTACTTGCAAAATCAATGGATTCCTGGACTGGGGGATGACTCACATGGCCAGATGCCAAATCAGAGTGTGGATTAATCTGCTTATCTCCTGAAAACCAAATGCAAATCTAATCAATAGTCCAGATTTATCAAATCTAGGATTATGGAAAGTTCTAGTCACGGACCCAGAAATAAAACTGAGACATGAGAAGCAGTCTATGCAATCACTAAAGGGAACATGGCTCACAAACCTTCCTTTTATCCCAGGATCTTGGCTGTCCCCTGAAGCAAAAGTCAAATTTAGGTAATAATAGAAGAGTTGGGAATCACCCTAGGACACAATTCTTTTTTTCTTGAAAATTTCTTTATTTCTCTCTTTCTCTTTCTCTCTTTTTCTCTCTCTTTCTTTCTTTCCTTCTTTCCTTCTTGTATTGAACCACTGTGAGATACAATTACAAAGCATTCATGAGTGAGTTTCAGTCATACAATGATCAAACACCCATCCCTCTACCAGTGCACTTTTTCTATCACCAATGTTCCCATTATCTCTCCTGCTACCCCAATTCCACCCCACACCCTGCCTCTGTGGCAGACACCTTCCTTCTTACTCTCTCTCTCTCTCCACTTTTGGGCATCATGGTTTAGATTACAGATACTGAGGCCAGCATGTTTGGTCCTTTGTCTACTTTCACACATCTCCTATCCCAAGCACACATCTCCTATCCCAAGAGATCCTTCCAATGTTCATTGACTTAGTGGTCCCTTCTCTATCTCAGCTGCCTTCTCCCCAATACATGAGGCAGGCTTCCAATTATGGAGCAATCTTACTGGCCCTTGTCTCCACTGTGGAACACAATTCTTTAGTCTATTCCTAAATGTGGAGTGGTAGGTATTGAAGGTTGCAGCTTTCACCTATGGAGACAGCTGCTTGAGGTCTGATGCCTGCAACAGCATTGTCAAGCATAGTTCCTTTGGCAAATTATTCACTAGGATAGTGAGAGCAAGAGGTAATCATTTTTTTAAAGCCCCAGACAGAATATTCCAAAGGTTCACATTTATGCTTTTGAAAGAAAAGAATATAAGAGCTGAACAAATAAAAAATATCTGCAAAATTCCTCACTTATATGAGAATTTTTTAAATATATTGTTATTTCAGGGGCTGAGCGGTAGCTCAAGAGGCAGAGAACCTGCCTTGCATGTGTGAGGCCTTTAATTTTATCCCCACACCATGGGATATGGCCCCTATACACACATATCTGTGTGTGAGTGTGTGTGTGTGTGTATATATATATATATATGCATGTATATGCATGTATACATGCATGTGTGTATATATGTATATTCATGTGTGTATGTATCCGTATATACACACATGCTCGCATGTATACACACACACAATTTCTAAAGCTACTCTCTGGTTACTTACAAATAAGCATTAACTTTGGTTCCTATCGAAAGCTTTTTTATGCATTTAATCCCAAATTGTCTCGCTGCCTACAAAATCTGCAATGAAGCAATTAGAAGCTGTAGAGTAAACAAAATGTGTTCAGTCGAATGGTGGGCTCGGGAAACAGAGCAGAAACATTCACACACTGTCTGTCAGGGTGTTTTCAGGCTTTCCCTCTGTTTTACTCATTCATACTAATGTGTGGACAAGAGGGTTGAAAACGTTTTTGCTAAGAATGAAGCCTGAGATTTATAAGTAATTTCTAAGCTTAGCCTTGGGAAAGAAGCCACAATCTGTTTTCAGGCAAGAGTAAAACACTGGCAATTCCCTTTGAAAAACAACGTCCAATCTTCCCTTAAATTGAGATGCCAGGGCAAGTAGATTGCGATTTAAATCAGAGAACAAAATTAGCTCAGGTACACCAGGGTGGGAGAAGAGGCGGAACCGACACTAGCAAATAGCCTATGAATTCAAAATGTTGAGACCTCCCCCAGCACCAGCAGTTGCTGACTTCCAACAAATTAGAGAAATAAATTGGCAGTTCACCTCCAATTCGCCAGTAAACAAACATTTTTCACCCGCTCACTTCATAAGTGTCTCTTGAGTAGGGCCTTTTTAAATTCCACCGAGGACTGAGGGTGAGAGGGTTCCCAATAACCATTGGCAGGGATCTAATGACAAACAAAACTCCCCACCTAATTCCAACAATTTGACGCAGTCATGAAATCCTGTATGGCATTCCAGTTAGCCAAGTCTGGGTCCAAGCTAGAACCACGGTGAGGGGAAAGGAACTAAAGGGAACTAGAATGTCACAGCTGCTGGTCAAATCCAATGAGATTCGGGTTTCAAAGCGGTTTTAAAAAGCAAAGTCATGGACCATTACAGGGCTGGACTGGACCAACCCCATCAGGTACAGCAAAAATGAATGGAACATTCTGGTTGGACTGAGGCTCAGCTCGCGAAGGTTTCCTTGTGCCAGGAGCAAATGAATCCCTTTAACATGCGGGATGAAGGCTCCTGACCTTCACAGTCCCATAAAATTCAGTCTCCCTTAGGAGTACCATAACCCCAGATTCATCTACTTTTCTCTTTTAGTTCTGTAACAGCTGAGACCACTGCTGCTGACAGAGAACTGGGAGGGAGAAAAAAATGTTCTGACTGGAGGACTCTCTATTCAACAAAGGTACCTTTATTTCTTTTTAAGAATTTTATTTATTTATTTATCTTTGCTTTTTGGGTCACACCCGACGAAGCACAGGGGTTACTCCTGACTCTGTACTCAGGAATTACTCCTGGCAGTGCTCAGAGGACCATATGGGATGCTGGGAATCGAACCCGGGTCAGCCGCGTGCAGGGTAAATGCTCTACCCACTATGCTATCGCTCCAGCCCCACAAAGGTACCTTTATCTTTGCAAATATGTCCCACTGATAGGTTGGCTGGAAGGAGACCTCTTTCTTGTTCAAACAAGAGCATCTCAGGACTCAGCCCAAAGAAGCATCTATTTAGTTCAAAATTTACTCATTAATTGAGCATACACTCTCCTAGTAGGATTAGTGTAGTTCGCCTACCCTGATCAGTTGGGGAAGGAATTGATCCCAGAAAGGAGACATAGCCAGAAACAGAAGACTTTGTTACAAAATAATGTTCTCAAGGGTTCAAGCAGAGAGAAAAGGGCAGAAGACAATCTGTGTTAATCAACATTCCAGCATTAAATTCTCTTCAAGTGGTCTTTTGTAAAACAAAAGCAAACAAAATTGGAAAACCTGTACCAAATGCTAGGAAGTGATCAACAAATGAAAACAAACTTGTTTTTCTTATAGAACGGTTCCACACTCGCATTTTTCAAGGGAAACTAATTGAAAATAGATGGGGGAGAGGGGAGGTTTCAAAAGACACAGATCACAAATATAATGATCAAACACTGTTAATGACATCTTATCCCAGATGGCAAGTGAAGGAGACTCTGGGATGTAAGGCACCTAGACACTTGCCAACAGACTATGAACACATTAGGTAATGGGGAGAAAAAAAAAACACTCCTTAAAGTGAAAATTTAAAGGCATGCAGGTTATAGAAACAATCTAATGAACAATGTGAAGAATAATAAGCATCTGAACATCAGAATGATACAAATCTTCAAACGCAAAGAACAGGAATGCTGACGCCAATTAAATCTGTTCCGAGACTTTGTTCCAGGGCATGGGGCTATGCACGGCAACGTACACAAGTGGGGTGTAAAGTCAATGGGATTACACTTTCCTAATTATTTTCTGCTTGAGGTTTACAGCACATACACAAAATGAGATCAGCCGAGACTTGCCTCTCTAACAAATCACTCAGATTTAAACATTGCTCACATAAACAAAGGGGGGTGGAGCGGGGGAGAGGGGCACAAGGCTGGGAAAAGACAGAGAAGGGCTTCTTCAATCACAGTTGCAAGGAACAAAAACCTGGAGGGGGAAAAGAGCTGCTGGACCGCCACCAAATCTCCCCCACTGGAGACAAGAGCCCATCTGCTGAGCTCGGCAACTTCGCTTTAACTACCATTCAGCTCTCGTCTCTGCAGAGATCTGTCTGCGGAACTGGCAGATGGACCCCTGCTTCCCTGAGTCGCTGTGTTATTTGTTTAATAAATTTAATTAATATCCATACTGCATTGGATTGCTCCCAGAAAAGGAGCCAAGGTGCTCCCTTCCCCCTATAGTTACAAGATGGAGTGATTTCCCCCAAAAAGAGCAGATAATGTGCCCCAGGGTCACTATTTTTTTTAAGTACCATGAACTTGCATTACCTGTATCCATTTCTTAAGTGAACTAATATACTTTTGCCCATATGAAAGTGTACAATTCTATTAAAGGACGGATTTCCTCTTCTTTTAGGTCAGTTCTATTTGTTGGAATGTTTTGGAAAGAATTCAAGTTAACCACACTGTCGATACTTTTATCTATTGTGCTCAAACTGAAGGTCCATGAATGTTAAACAGGTTTCTTCTGGCAAACAGCTAACTGTACAGCTGTCTTTAACAAACTGAAAAACTTCTCTGGTCATACTAAACTTGTATTTTTTCTCCTAAGCTAAAATATGTGTATTGCAAACATAGAGGAGAAAAAAAGAGTCTTGGACAAAATCGGGCAAAAAGTAACACTTATCTAAATATTCACTGAAGGAAGCGCAGAGCTGCTTGTGAATGAAGTCCCTACAATCAATAAGTATGAACTAAGGTGGTGTTTTACTGGACTTGTCACCCAATGCCCGCACCGTATTTGATGAGGTTCAGACATTAGGCAACAAATAATAGAGAGAAATATATCAATTATATGCCTCTCGGAAAGCCCAGCAAGCTACTGAGTGTATCCCGCCCCCCACGGACAGAGCCTGGCAAGCTACCCATGGCATATTCAATATGCCAAAACCAGTAATGACTCCAGGTCTCATTCTCCTGACCCTGAAAGAGCCTCCAATCATTGGGAAAAGACGAGTAAGAAGAGGCTGCTAAAATCTCAAGGCTGGGAGGAATAGAGACATTACTGGTGCCCGCTCGAGTAAATCGATGAACAACGGGATAACAGTGACAGTGACAGTGAAGAAGAAACTTTAAAAAGTGGAAATAACTGATATATAAGTAAATTTCTGAGAAATAAAAATATGACCTGGATGCTAAGAATAGTAATTTATCATGTCAGCTTAATTTTACTGGATACATTCATAAGTTAGATGTTAAGGTCACCATTTGATATAGAAAAAAATGAAAATTATCAGTGAAAGCAAATGTTCAAGGCGTCAGTGCACATTATATTTAAAGGTCTTTAACTACCGTGTGCAAATCACAAATAGGTGATGCTCTATCATCTTCTGTGAGTTACATTAAGTAAAGCAAGTAAAGTAAAGGCCCTCCCGTTGATCATCGATTTGCTCGAGCGGGCCCAGTAACGTCTCCATTGGAGACTTTGTTGTTACTGTGTCTGGCATATCAAATATGTCACAGGGAGCTTGCCAGGCTCTGCCATGCGGGCGAGATACTCTCAGTAGCTTGCCGGGCTCTCCGAGAGGGGCGGAGGAATCAAACTCGGGTCGGCCATGTTGGCTGCGTGCAAGGCAAACGCCCTACCGCTGTGCTATTGCTCCAGCCAAAGAGAATTAATCTCAAGTTGAAAAGAAATCTTCACAGTGATACTATAGAAAGAAATATTTGGGCAGTCACTGTTCCTAGCTACATTTTTATTTCATTTTATTTTTATAAATCCAAGTTTGATTCCTCCGCCCCTCTCAGAGAACCCAGTTAGCTAGCAAGAGTATCTCGCTTGCACAAGCTACCTGTGACGTATTTGATATGCCAAACACAGTAACAACAAAGTCTCACAATGGAGACGTTACTGGGCCCACTCGAGCAAATCGATGAACAACGGGAGGACAGTGACAGTGCTACAGTGTCACCCAACACCATCCTGTCCTTCTAAGCAGTGTATTTCATCTTTTTAAAAAATTGAATCACCATGAGATATCCAGTTGATTGCATTTCAGTCATCTATTGTTCCAATACCGTCCCCTGACCAGTGTACACTTCCCCCCACCAATGTCCCCACTTTTTCTCACACCCACCCCCAATTCCATCCCCACAGCCTGCCCTTATGGCAGACACTTTTTTTCTCGCTCTCCTTCCTCTCCCCTCTCTCATTTTCTTTTTAGGTACTGTGGTTTGCAATATGGTTACTGAAAGGGTATCACGCATATCATTTTACCTCCTTTTCTCAGTTTTTGTTCAGAGTGATCATTTCCACCTATCACTTGTCATAATGGTCCCTTCTCTGTCCTAACCTCGTGGCAAGTTTCCAACAATGGACCAGTCCTCCTGGCCCTTCTTTCTACTATCTTTGGGTATTATCCACATACTGTAGTGATTTACTTTTATATCCCGTTAATGAGTGCTATCATTCTATGTTTGTCCTTCTCTTCCTCTGATTTCACTCATCATGATATTCTCCATGTCCATCCATGTATAAGCAAATTTCATGATTTCATTTTTTCTAACATCTGCATCGTGTTCCAATATGCATATGTGTACCACAGTTTCTCTATACATTCGTCTGTTCTCTGGCACTCAATTTTTTTCCCAGTTCTGACTATTGTGAACAGTTGCACATTGTGCAACAAACAGGAGTGCAATGGCTTTTCTGTATTGTGTTTGTGATTCACTAGAGTATATTCCCACAAGTTGTATCAGTATGTCATATGGAAGCTCAATTTGTAGTTCTTTGAGGAATGTCCATATTGTTGTTCAGAAAGGTTGGACCAGTCAGCGTTCCCACCAGCAGTGAATGAGAGTCCCTTCCACTCCCCCCACCCCACACTCCCCACACACATCAAATCCACCAGCACTGGTTGTTCTTGTTCTTTTTTGATGTGTGCCAGGCTCTGTGGCATGCTATGGCATCTCATTGTTGTTTTGATTTTCATCTCCCTGACAATTAGTGATATAAAGCACTTTTTCATGTGCCTTTTGGTCATTTGTATTTTTTCTTTGAGGAAGTTTCTAGTCATCTCTTCTCCCATTTTTTGATGGGGTTGTGTGTTTTTTCTCTTGTAAAGTTCTACCAGTGCTTTAAATATCTTAGATATTAATCCCTTATCAGATGATTGGATAAATAATGTTTCCCATTCCATGGGCTGTTTTTGTATCCTGGTCATCATTTCCTTTTGAGGTGCTAAAGCTTCTTTAAACATTTTTATTTGCTTCCACTTGTATGGTCAGTGATGTTTCATACTTGAGGATGCCTTTAGTTTCAATGTTATGGAGAGTTCTGCCTACATTTTCTTAGTTACCTGATGTATTCAAGTCTGATACTAAGGTCTTTAATCCATTTTGGTTTGAACTTTTGTGAATGGAATTAGAAAAAGGTGCGAGTTTATTTAATTTTTTTTTGCATGGAGCCGACCAGAGTATATTTCACCTTATGGCAGATTTCCTAAAGTGTGCTTCAAAAAAAAAGAGTCCTACCAGTACAGAAAACATATTCTCAAAAATGTTAAACAGGTTTCTTCACTACAGTGCTTGTCAGTGCCTTGAATGTGCTTTAACTAGTGCACTTTCCTGCAAGCAGGATGAGGCAGGGATGGTATTCAACGTGAAAAAGAAGAGCTTCCACAAAAACAGGCCTGTTGGTTTCACCACTGTATCTCAGGGATTAGCACGGAGCATGGAAGCTTGTAGGTTCTCATTATATATATTTTTTTAATTTTTATTAGTGAAACACCATGAGGTACAGTTGTAGGCTTACAAATTTTTGTGCTTGGGTTTCCGTTATACAATGATCAAGTACCCATCCCTCCACCAGTGCCCATTTTCCACTACCATGAGTCCCAGTATCCCTCCCACCCCCCACCCCTCATTCCCCACATACCACCCTGCCTCTGTGGCAGGGTATTCCCTTTTGTTCTCTCTCTCCTATTGGGTGTTGTGGTTTGCAAAAGAGGCATTGAGTGGCAATCATGTTTGGTCTATAGTTTACTTTCAGCATGCTTCTCCCATTCTGGGAGGATCCTCCCAACACCTTTTATTTGGTGCTCCTTTCTCTATCTGAGCTCCCTTTTCCCCTAGAGTGTGTGGCTGGCCTCCAAGCCATGGAGGAAAATTCCTGGTACTAATCTCGGCCACTCTTGGGTGTTAGCCTCCTATTTTGTTACTTTATGATCCCCAGATGAATGCAATCTTTCTGTCTATCCCTCTCTTTCTGACTCATTTCGCTTAACATGATACTTTCCATGTAGTACCACTTGTATGTAAATTTCATGACTTCATCTTTTCTAACAGCTACATAGTACTCCATTATAATTTTTAAGTAGAAACTCTTTCATACTTGTTGAACAAATGAAAGAATAAGCAAGAAATGAGCTCCTGATGGTGTTGCTTAAAGATAAGTTTTGGGCATTTAAACCTGATTGCTGATAAGACATCATTAAAAAAAAGGAGAAAATAATTTCCAAGCTAGAAACAAATGAAGAGGGCTTGAAATATTAACTTTGGAGACATTCACTTTCAGTGTTTTTTTTCTTACTTGAGATTTATTTTGCATTTAAACTCTTCTTCATTGCTAAAGATCACTCCTATTCCTTGACATGGAAACCCATTCTTGTAGAATGTTTTTTCATACTTCTCAGCTCCTGGGCAATATCCTAATTTATTTGTCTTTAATACGATTAATCCCTTCATAAGGACTGAGTAATGAATTCAATTCAAGCATGGGCATTGAGCTGGAGAGATAAAAAAGTACTCATTTCAAGTGAATTATTTTAAATTCAAAACTCACAAAGGCAGAATTATTTTGAGTGTTTATTGGTAATTTCAACGTCAAACATGTCAAACTAAAATTAAGGTTTTACTAAATAGGAAACATTTAAAAATTATTTTCATATAGATTCATCCTTGTACATTTTGACTGAATCTTTCCCTTACTGTTGTTTATTTGCCTTCTGTAATTTTCTTATAATCCTCCTACTGTTAAATGAAGTCATCTTTATTCCACAACTTAAAACAACATATCTTCCTGATAATTTAACACTTACAGAGAATTTTTAAAATGACAATCCTCCATATCAAGGATAGTGAGATGATTAAAAAAAAATATTCTTCCGTATCTCAGCTGGCCCCTTGCAGAGGGGTGGGTTGAGTTTCCCTCCCCGCCCCAAGCAGAGTTCTGGCAGCCAAAGACCTCCAGAACCAGCCACAACCATGCTGAGACCACTCACCACACGTCCAGACAAGTCTCAAGCATGAAGGAACCGGCAGAGGAACCCAGGCATGTGGGTCCTGGGGCTGAGATCTCCAAACCTGCTCAGATCGGGGCTGAGCATCCTCCACCCAGATCCTCCATCTTCCAGTAGGCAGGGGTCACACCCACCAACTGACACCCGTCCCCCCAGAGTCATGTAATCCCATCAACGGCCAAGACTCAGAGACTATAAAACCCAGCTCCCGGAAGAGAACAGCGCAGAGACTCCTGCCCCTGTGCCTGGCTGTCCCCGCCAGGGCCCCTTGCAGGGGGGCGGGTTGAGTTTCCCTCCCCACCCCGACCAGGGCTCCGGCAGCCGAAGACCTCCAGAACCAGCCACAACCATGCTGAGACCACTCTCCACACGCATGAAGGTACTGGCAGAGGAAGAAAGGCATGAGGGTCCCGGGACTGAGATCTCCAAGCCTGCTCGGATCGGGGCTAAGCATCCTCCACCCAGATCCTCCATCTTCCAGTAGGCAGGGGTCACACCCACCAATTGGACCCCTGGCGCAGTGTAATCCCATCAACAGCCAAGACCCAGAGACTATAAACCCAGCTCCTGGAAGCGCGTGGCCGCAAATGAGGCCGCGCGACATCTTACTATCTCATTTTTACTTTGGACAACCTGGTAGGCTACCGAATGTAACCTGCCCACACAGCAAAGTCTGGCAAACTCCCCGTGGCATACCCAATATGCCAAATACCAGTAGCAATGAAGGGTCTCATTCTCCTAACCCTGAAAGAGCCTTGAAATGGCACTTTTTAAAATATCAGGGCTAGGACGAAGGAGACGTTACTGGTGCCTGCTCGAGGCAATCGACGAACAACAGGATGATTGTGATCGTGATCATGATCTCAGCTGGCTAAAATCTTCTATTATCTGGTGAATTCAAACTACTGATTGCAGTTTTAAGTTGCAAGTTTTTAGGAGGCTTTGCTAACATTAAAATCTTCAGGAATAAAAAAGGAAATTTAAAAAGCCTTAAACAAGTAGGACATTTAAAATTCTTCCTGTAAACCCAGATATGCGGGAACCCATGACTCAGATCTCCAAGCCCACTTGGATCGGGACTGGGTCTCCTTCCCCCAGATCCCCAGTTTTCCAGCAGCATAGCAGTTACACCCACAAACTTCCCCCAGTGCCATGAAATCTCATCAATGGCCAAGACCCAGAGACTACAAATTAAAGCTCCCGGAAGAGAGCACTAAAAAATGTCCTGGACATTATATTCTATCCTTAACAAGCACTGTCACTGTCACTGTCCTCCCGTTGTTCATCAATTTTGCTCAAGCGGACCCAGTAACGTCTCCACTGTGACACTAGTTACTGTGTTTGGCATATTGCAATACAAAACAAATTGTCTAGCATTGCCTTTTTGGCAAGCTTGAGTGGTGGTGGGACTGGTGTCAAAATATCGAATGTAACCAAAGTAAAGAGAGAATATGGGGGAAACTGGCTGCCACATAGGCAAGGGAAGGGTTGGAACGGGGGTAGGTAGGGGGGGAATAGTGGGGATTTGGGTGGTTGAAAATGTGCACTGTGAAGGGATGGGTGTTTTATGATTGTATGACCGAAGCTCAAACATAAAAGCTTTGTAACTGCATCTCACAGTGAATCAAAAAAAGGGAGGATGGAAATAATAATAAAATAAAATTAACATTCTGAATAAAAAAAGAAAAGTATTGTGGAGTTCATGCCCAACTCAATCAGCTTAATCAATGGCTGAATAAATAGCAGTACTCCTATATTATAAAAAATAAAAATAAATAAATGAATAAATAAAATTCTTCCTGCATCAAAATGTGCTTTAGATTTGGAAAATATTATGGCCCACATTTTAGGAAGCAGGGATAGGGAGAGGGGGAAGGGATAAGAAACTGATGTTTATTACAAACAAACAACCTGTCAGACAGTGTTCAGTTCTTAAAAAAATAATGAAAACAGTGACAGTGATTATTCAATCATATGACAGATGGGGACTAATCTTTATATGTAGATCTATCTCTACTAGTACTACAGTTTTAAAATTGAGAACACTAGGTCTTCACAATTGTAAGCAATGCACTAAAAGTCAGATGATTAATGAAAGAATTGGGTGCGCCACATAGGAACTCTTCCCCATCTGACTACAGGGCCCAAGCTCACAACTTACTCCAGATGGATGCATCAAGACTATGATTACAGAGAGCTTTAGGGGCGCTCAAAAGTGGAAAAGGACATTATGGAAGTATTTTTATTGGTACTCCAAATAAATGGCAATGGCATAACATTGTTGAGACTCAAGATTATCCCTGAAATTAGATCCATTAGCTTCATCAAAACTACAAGTCCATCGGAATCAATTTAGTCATCCTTTCCTCTGCCTTTCATCCTTTTCTGGCCTCCATTTCAATGGAATGTTTCTCTTGCAATAGTTTACCTAAGGCTGCCCTTTAGACCCTCCTAACTTTAAGAGCAGCAATGACTAAAGGCATTTAACACAAAACCAAACAATAAAACAAAATGAGAACCTTTTTATAATTGTCTGCTACCTCCTTCATTTCTCTTAAGGCAACATGAAAAATTTAAGTCTGGATTTCCTTGTTTTTTCAAACCTATATTCTTTCTTGAAATCTCTCCTCTTCCTCTTCCTCTCTCTCTCTGTCTCTCTCAATTCCTCTTTCTCATCTCACATCTAAGTTTCTTTCAATAAAAACTATTTTGTGACACAAACAAAAGAAAATTTTAAATTCAATAGCAATTTAAACATTTGTATCACTGACACTTATAATAAGCATATATTGGGCACTTAATGAGTATTCATTCCCTCCTACTAGATGCTACTAGGAAACATTCTCTCAGCCTTACTTCACCTAGATAATGTCTTATTTATTGCAGTACAAAAAAAAAGACCCCTATATCTTTTTATCTTAAAACCACAAACATCCCTATCTCACTGATCTGTGAGTATGAAATCTGGGCATGGCTTATCGAGGGGTCTCCAGCACAAGGTCTACCATAATGCTGCATCCTCATCTGAAGCTTCAACTCAAGCTGAGAATGATCCTATTCCAAGCTCACCCATGTGGCCATTGCCAAGTTCTAGTCCAAAAACTACTCGACTGAAGGCCTCACTCACTGTTTGGCTGATTGTAAAAGGTTGCCCTTCCTCAATTCCATGCTATAAAACTCCCTCTTCATAACAACAGCTTCTCTTTTCCTTAAAGAATGAGAGACAAAAACCAAGAGAGAAGCTATACTACTGATGTCACCTAATTCCAGAAGTTACATTTCATCACCTTCTTCATATTCTACTTGTCATAAGTGAGTCACCAGGTCTAGTCTACAATAAAAAGAAGGTGTACACAATGCACTTGACAACCAGAGGGTAGGACTTATCAGGGGCCAGAGGTGCCTACTTTGAATGGTGCATTTTTGTGCCTCTAAAAATATCACATACACACGCAGACAGACACACACATTGAATATCTATAAAATAATTATATTTTTCAACATTTCTGCTTAAAAATGAAATTACTGCCTTGAAGAAAATCCTCATGTACATACAGTATATGCTTCCATTCATGTAACAAATAGTTAAGAACTTAATAGGATAAGACACTGTTCTGGCACTTTTTAAAGAAAACACTAAAATTGTATTGTAAAAATGCACCAGGATGGTGACCACACTCATTTTTCCTAAGCAGAGATACTGAGAATAAAGATGAAGACAACCATTGTTCTTTTCTAATTAAAACTACCTCAGCATTTACTGTGAGCAACTATTTTAAGAATGTTTTCTCAAGCTATAGCGGTGATGAGTAAATCTACTTGCCAACAGATACAAAACATCTCTAACATCAGCTTTAATAATGATAGTGCTGCTATTTTAGTTTTCATATGCCTTCCTCTTTTCTCCTATGGTTCAATTGATCAGAGTTCAGAAGAGGAAGATGGATGCTGTTTATTGATTCCCTTCAAAATTCAATCACATTCAGTACAGAACATCAACGATAGGACATACAAACTAGACATCTATTCTTTGATGTTAAAAAAAATAAATTTCTACAGAATTTGCATTGCTAAAAGGGAGAGGAAAAGGAACAGGAGAGATGGAAGCATTCTTAACTGTTAAAGCATTTACCAAAAAAGAAACTGAGAAGATTCAAAATTATCTGAAGTTAACCTGAATTGGCAAGACTTCACTTCCCCCTGCCTTAATCAAAACAGGGAGCTGGTTTAGGATCAGCTATAGTGAAGTAATACTGCATTTTGCCCAAGTAAAGTTTTTGAAGATTTATACGCATGACACAGCTGATAAATACTATAAAAACCTATGACAAAAAGAAATGAGAGGGAAATGATAAAGGAGGAACGATAAAGAATTTCCTAGTGAATGGATATCTTTTAAAGGGTGATATTTAAATTGAAACTTGAAGGGGGCAGATTTTAGGCATGTGAAAAGTAGGAGTGTTCTGGGTAGAGAAAACAGCCTATTTCCTGATAGGAAAATGTGCTCAGCATGCAATAGTACTCAGAAGACCACTGCTAACTAGGGCATATAGATGAGGTGGAGAAAGTGAACTCAGGAAAAGTTTATAAGGGAAAATAGAGAAAATGATAAATGCAAAGTATAATTATTTGAGCCCATCATTCCCTTCCCCAACTGCCATCTCATTACTAGACACTGATAGTCCCACTCCCAATTACTTTTAACTCTCTATTACAAACTCTGTCACATACAAAGTTAGTGAGAGATTAATATAAAACATTTCTTTTCAGGAACTGGAGCAACAGCACAGTGGGTAGGGTGTTTGCCTTGCACGCGGCAGACCCAGGTTCGATTCCCAGCATCCCAGATGGTCCCCTGAGTACTTCCAGGAGAGATTTCTGAGTGTATGAACCAGAAGTAACTCCTGTGCATCGCTGGGTGTGATCCAAAAATGAAAAAAAAAAAACCATTTCTTTTCAACGTGCAACTCACCCAACTCACAGAAACGTATTTGACAAAATTAAAGTGCTCAGGAAGAGACAACTTTGAGAGAAACCGTTCATGTACACTTACATCTCCAAGATTTAAATATATATATATATATGCTTATGTCAACACATCTGAATTTTTACATGAAAAAACAAATAGCCCTCATACATATTCGCACCCACCAACAGAGAAATCAATCTATCCCAAACCTATCCACTTTTCTTAAAATTATGGGTTGCCTTTGCGGGATGAAAATGTCTGCTTGTAGACCACAACACCCAAAAGGAGAGAGAGAACACAGGGGATTGCCCTGCCACAGAGACAGGGGGGATGGGGGGATGGGGGTGGGAGGGATATTATCCATGGTGGTGGAAAATGGGCACTGGTGGAGGGATGGGTATCTGATCATTGTATAATTGAAACCAAAGCACAAAAAATTGTAAATCTACAACTTTAAAAAAAATAAAATAAAATAAAGGGAAAAAAAAAAGATACATCATTATGCAAAAAAAAAAAAAGAAAATGTCTGCTTGTAAGCTGTAAAGTCAGAATTAATTTAATATAGCTACCAAATTCTTACTTCTTATGTAAATTTGGAAAATTTGTATGGAAAGTATGGGAAATTCAGAAAGTTTTCGTGAAAAGTATGGAAAGTTTGTCCATTGCAATCTGAGCACATTGCAAATTTCAAGTTTGGAAAAATGAACTGCTTTCTTTTTATTTCACGTTCTTTCACTAAAAATGGTTGGCTCAACTTAGACCACTTTCACCCCCAAATACCCCATAAGACTTTTTGTTGCAAAGCATAGTCTGACTGCTCACAAAGTAGTGAGTCATGGAAAAGAGAAGGTTAAAAGCATTTCTCCTCTAAACTAAATGAATTTATTTGTTGCCAATTTATTGCCATTTATTGCCAATCTCATACACTAAGTCAAATGAGTCCATTGCAATCCAGTAAACTAGTCATGTAACTCCCCACTAGATTCTTCTTAAAACTGTACAAAAAAAAACTGTACAACGCATTAGCACAACCTTCACCAAAGGAGCTAAAGAAATATCCCACCCTGTTTCTGTAATTCACTGATGATTTTATGAGACTCAATAATTTTCTTGTCAGCAGAAAGATCCAACTTAAGTCTTCAGTTCAGTTGGTGTTTAAATGACACCTGGCAGTTTAAATGATAAGCCTTAATCAAAGAACAAGGCAAGGTATCCCCTGCCATTCTACTATATCATAGACAAAGAGGGCAGTCACATCTCAACCAATGAGCCCAGAATCAATGTTCAGAGACCGCAGTCCCTGGCTAAGAATCTCCAACAAGACAGGCTGGGCAGAAAAGAGAAAAAGAGGAAAGGAAAAGTTTGACCCTAGCATCCACTCAAACCTTTCTTAAGTATCTTCAATTTTTCTTTAATGAAACCAAAGGAGTTTTTATTGTTGATGGTGGTCGTTTTGTGGGGATCACACCTAACTCATGTGTTTAAGAGGCTATTTTTGACTCAAGTGTTTAAGGGCCACTCTTGGTGGTGCTCAGAAAATGATCCAGGCTGGACCTCCTGCATTCAGAGCATAAGCTCCTGACCTTTAAGCTCTATCCCCACCCCATAAAGGGTGTTAGAGTTTTTAAGTATGTGTTCATAGGGTCTTCTACTCAACAGGGCCCCCAAAAGGCAGTATCCATGCCTGTCCTTAAATAAATAGTACAATGGTTAGGTGCTTGCCTTACACACAGCTGACCTCAATCTGGTTCCCAGCACCAGAAGGTCCCTGAGCTTGGCTGGGGCTGACCCTCACCCTCCTCCCCACCCAGCACAGGGTTTGAAGTAGCCAACAAGCACCACCTGCTGTGGCCCCAAGCCCCTATATAGTCTCTCCCATTAACTACAACTCGATTAGCAGCACACTGAACATGTTTCTCAGTCAAGGGCTACTGTCCCATGCTTATTTGCCCTTCAGTCCTGGTAACCTGGCCACTGTCATGCTGGAATTGGTGAGTGCTCACAGATCTAATATATACGTACCTGGAGCAGACTTCCCAAGAGAGGTCTTCGAACAGAGACCATATGCTCCATTTCAGAGGACTTTCCAGTTGCCTTAATACCAATCAACTTACTTGGGGCTCCCTTATTAGTCTTGCTTCTCCATTGCACACACAGAAGGGGAAAGAAGAGTTGAGAGGATGGGGTATAGGTCATCTACAATACTGATCTTCAAGCACTTCCCATAGACTGATGTCTGTCCCCAGGTGTGGAAAGACTGAAAAAACGACTGGCTTTCCACATTGGTTATAACTGCCAGTCCATGGACCAGTCTGCAGACAGGTGCTAGGGTTAATACTGCCAGTCCGTGGACCAATCTGCATACAGGTGTTGGAGTAAAGAGTCTACAGAACACTGTTTAACTAGCCTGACTTTGACAAATCAAAAGTTGGTATCCATACAAGGAGGCATTCATCCCCTAAGCAAATCCTTATACCACAAAAAAAAACATTAAGAGCAGATGATGGAAAAGAATCTAGACTCTTTTGTAGGTAGGACCACTTCATTCTCAAGTTCTAAGAGGGATTTTGTTACTAATATTATGTGTCCTGGGCTGCAACATATATTGAGTCTTTCAAGAATTCTTAGGCAAACACTTTTTCCCAAATATAAGTCAACTATGATAAACCCACTGGTAACTAAGATACCCTAGGATTTTGTTCGTATTCTTTTTTTAAGCACAGCATTTACTTCTGAAAAGCTATATTGAGGTCCAGATATGGACACCTCTCTCCACCTAAAATTTAAAATGGAAGTAGTAAACTTGCATGTGTGCATGTACATGTGTGTGCCATGTGCATATGTGTGAAATAAAATATTAAACCTGGGAAAGAACTCTGAGTAAATCAGGTCTGGGTTAAGAAATACCTTAGTTCTTGGCACAGAGACAGAGCTCAACAGGACATGCTCTGAGTATGGAAACCCCAGGCTCAACCCTAGGACCACATGCATCATCTCCTATGTACCAACAGAAGTTACCCTGAGCACATAGCCAGGAGTTTCCCTATGCACCCCCCCCCCAGGGATGGCCAAAAATATTAAAAAATAAAAAAGTGAGGAGGAGGAGGAGGTGGAGGAGGAAGAGGAGGAAAGTACCTTTGGCCTAAATGGCATTTTTTTTGTTTCTGAGCATTTATTTCATTTACAAGAAACCACATTCAGCCTATAATGACCAACATGTGTCATGATTTGCTGCATACCATGATTCCTTTTGTGATGCTTGGGGGACAATGTTGTTCCCGGCAGCAAAATTAGGACTCCTGCATGCAGAACATATAGCTAGTCCCTGAGCCATTGTCCCAGCCATGATTTACTAAAAATCAAAACCAAAATCTTTGTACCCAAGTATGGTGTTTCTCCAGGCAGGCTACAGCAACTGTGAATAGAAATATTATCCCAGACACTCACAACTGTGGGAGAGAAATGGGTGAAATTTTATAGCTATAAAGGTTCTGAGAGGTACTGAGCCAAAGTAGGCAGGCCAAGTGTGCTAATCATGAGACCAATGTAGAAGGCTGAGACCTTCGCTTGGAGCTTTATGATGATCTTCTAAAGCTCACTTTACTGCAAGTAGGATTTTCAAGATATAAATTTCACTAAAGCACAAACTGAATAGAATCATGTAGGTATAATCCTCACATAGTTCTGCCAGCTGGGATCCTGGATGTTGAGCTGTGACCGCCTCTCCATGGGCCTGAAACCACCAATCTGTTTCACATGGGTCACTGCACAACCATCAGATGGAGACACTATTTGGTCACTACCCTAACAAATAGATCCAAAGCACCTACGAGGAGGGAAAAGGCTACAGTGCCCATTTCCAATCTCCCAAGCCACCCAGTCCCTCAGCATCAGAGTATCAATAGAGAGACTAAATGAATTGTTTGCTTAATTGTGCTGTGCAAGCTGAATAATTGCACGCTTTCCAGAAAGGCTTTGTAACCAATGAGATGGAGTTGAATCTGCCAAAACCCTTACCTTGAAGCCAACATCCTTTCTTTTTACAGTCTCTCTCCTATCACAAATAACGGCAACCCTGGTATTATTTCCAGAGAAGGCAAAACCATGGCAAAAACATCAAAAATCATGTCTTTCAAAATGGAAAAAAATCTCCATTAAGCTGCACCCACTGAGAACTGCTACATCCATATGTGCCAATGTGAACACTTTAGTCACAAACCCTGTTCCACACTGAAACAACCAACAAATAGCAAAATACTCTCTTTGGGGTGAGAAAGATAAGTCCATTACCTATAATTACCACATTTTACAAGGAGAAGAGACACATAATGAAAATAAAGGGGGCTGGGAAATGGCTTTTAAAATACCAAATAGTGTAAAAGAACAGAAAGGAGAAAATTAGAATATAATTTGTCAAAGAGTCCTCAGGGTGCTAAAAATCAATTAATACCAAAATAGAAAATACTGAAATAAGACGTGATGAATGAAAAAAGAAAACCATTAAGGGGGAAGCACAAACAATATTTCAGCCAAAGAAAACCCCATATTACAAAGTCAAGTGAATAAGGCCATGGGAAATGCCTTTCGAGCACTTCCCCAAATATGTTTGAAGCATGAAAAAGCCCTTCTAAAATGGAAATACTTGCTTCTGATAAAGAAAGTGAGCAATGACTCGTGTTGTTTTAATTTAGTTATTTTTGAACAGGTTCAAAACTAAAGGTACCCCTCAAGGGGATCTCTAGTCAACAACCCCCCTTTCAGAAGACAAGCGCTACTACATTCTTATGTTTCCTTCCAGAACTGAGATCTAGTTTTCAAACTCATTTTATAAGTTCCCTTCTCTATCTTTCACCAGTTCACAATAATCAGTGTACCTGCCACAGAGGCAGGCGGGGGGATGGGAGTGTGGTGGGAGGGATACTGGGGACATTGGTGGAGAATGGGCACTGGTGGAGGGATGGGTACTTGATCATTGTATGACTGAAACGTAAGCACAAAAGTTTGTAAGTCTGTAACTGTACCTCACGGTTATTCATTAAACAAATAAAATTTAAAAAAAAAAACACACAATAATCAGAGTCTTTTCTGTTCATACAGTATTGAGATTACCCAACCAGCTCTTTTGCCTCCAGTGCCATTATTCCCCATGACATAGTATTATGGGCATTAACAAGATTAGGATTCTGGAGGAACAATGTGCAAAGATGCTATTTTGATGTAAAATACCCATTTTGTGGAAAAAAGTGCTTTGAAATAAATGAAAAATAGAGCTGGAGAGACGAAGTGCTTGTCTTGCATGTAGTCAGCCTTGGTTCAATTCCAGGCACTCTCCAAGCACACTGGAAGTGATCTATAACATCAAAGCCAGTAATAAGCCTGAGCAACTCCAGGTATAGCCTTAAAAAATCAATCAATCAATAAATCAATCAATAAAAAGCACAGTGTAGCTGCCACTCAACCAAGGTTTTGGTCTTTGCTCCACATCCAGAGATGCTCTGGGGTTACTCCTGAATCTGACTCTGAAATTGCTCCTGACAGTGCACAAGGAACCATATATTGGATTCCAGGGATCGAGCCCAGGTCAGCCACATGCAAGGCAAACATCCTACTTACTGTTCTATCCCTCTGGCTCTGAGTGTTTGAGTCTTGACAAGACAGTCCTACACTGATCAAGAGCCAGATGACTTGGATTTTGGATCATCAAGCTCATCTGATTTTTTTCATGTTTAGACAGACTCAGGCAACACTGGTCTGAGAGGGACCAGTGTTCTTTGGAAGAGGGAAAGAGATGATGGATATAGGAGGAAAGATAAGGAAGTGCCACACATGAATGGAGAGGCCTTCTGATGCTATAAAATTATCCAAAAGGACAGTAACAAGCAAAGATCAACCTTTTTTTAGCTTCTCAAATTCAACTGAGGCAAGGGGCATTGGGACCAGGGTGGGAGAAAGACTCAGGTTCTGGTCATGGTTTTATCATGGACTATATGTGTATCCTTGACCTACTCACTTTTGATTCTGTCTCCTCGTTTATAAAAGGAGAACCCTGATGAACTTTTAAACTTTTAAATCATTTTCCTGTCTGTATTTTTAATTTTATTTTTTCCAGTCTGTATAGCTATTTTATTTATAACAAAAAAGGATATACATCTAGAAGTTTTCCTTTTTTGCTTTGTTGTTGCTATTGTTTTATACCCTCCTTCCCATCTCAATCTCTCTCTCAGAAGCAATCATAACAGTTTACCTTCTTTTAACCTCTTTTCCAAATTATTTCCTTAATATCTGGACAAATTTGCAAATGTACATTTTCCAATGTTTAAAATGTCATATAGGCTTCTCCACATTTTACCACTTTCATTTAACAATATAAAAGTGATTACTAAATCAGTTCATGAAGACATAGCTCATTTTTTTCATGACTGAATAACATTTTACAATATACATAAATCACTATCCACTTCAGCATGACCCTACAGGTAGAAACTTAAGCAATTTCCATTCAGTAGGCTTAAGGTTTAAAAACACTGCTTCAACTGTCATCCCTTATGTGCAAATTTTTGCGTGAGTATGAATTTCATATATGTCAGATACCTCATGGAACTGCTCACGTGAAACATGTTTTCATACAAATTTCTCTCCAAAAGGGCCATGCTTACTCACAATATTATCACAGTAGGTAGTAACATATTTTTCCCCATATGTAAGTTCTGAATATTATTATTAGATTTTAATACTTGTCTATAATTTTTACTGGCAGTTGTGGGATAACTCCTAGTACTATGAGGGGTCAGAGAGACCACTAGGGTATTCTGGGCAGTGCCTAGAGACATACAGTATCAGGGAGCAATCCCAGGTCCTTGCATATGCAACAAATGTGCTCTAGTACTTGAGCCAAGTCCTTGGCTCAATATTTGTCAATCTTAAAGACAATGATTGGCATCACAGTTTGAAGTTTTTAACTCCCTGACAACTAATGATGTGTGTTCATTCCTTTTATTAGCTTTTAAAATTAGTAACATTATATATGTGTCTATACATATATATTAATGTCCTATTTGGGTCTTGAGCTTTTTCTTATTAATTAGTACACATTGACATATTTGACCACCTAAAACTTATGTTATAATGCAATGTTACTTTTTAAAAATAGAAGTATTTATTGCACTGCCCTCAAAAAATGGAAAATCTAAAAGTTATTTCCACCTTTAATCTTTTCAGTGTAAGGTGTAATCTCTGCATAAATTAACTGTCTGCCTGTTATATGGGCACAGAATTCATTTGATTATTCCACAGTGTACTTGCCAAGAAATAAAATTTAAATTAAAACTTCAAATATTTTAAAAATTCACGAAACAGAAGTGACTATTGTGGACAGTTATCATTTTGAAAAAATCCATTATTCATTTCTCCCCAAGTGCCTTTTGAGAGAAGGAGATCTGTGTATAATTTTGAGAGGATAAATCCAAATATTTGCCTACTGAATTAGAAATACAAATGAAAACTGTAAGTCCGTCTACCAGATGCTCATCTCACGAATCAATACAACCACAGAAGGGAGAGACATGCAGCCCCTCCAGTTTTATCCCCCAGGATTCTGAACTTATAGCAGAGCAGCACAAAAATAAAAGAAATAACCCAGGTTCAATCCCAGGCATCCCATATGGTCCCCTGGGATCACTAGGAATTATTCCTGAGTACAGAGCCAGGAGTAACTTTCTATGCATTGCCAGTTATGACCCAACAATCTAAAAAAAAACTATCAGAATAAAAATAAAAGAGTTACGGTTTATTCACTTTAGAAAAGGAACCCAGATGAGACTGTTAATTCAGGTAGCAAGGTCTTCTGCTCCAATCCTATAAGCCATCCCATGGCCATCCTATAAATTCTCTTTCTACTTAGTTAGTAGTGTGCTGCATAATGATCCAAAATTCAATGGTTTAAAACAAATAGCAGTGAATTTTTCACAAGTTCATAGACTGACAATCTGGTAGAGTTCCACAGAGATGGTGTGTCTTGGCTCCATGTGATATCAGTTGTAGTCTCCTATGATTTAAATTCGTTTAAGTACCTATCATCATTGGGCAGATCTGCTGGGGTCTGACTCAGAGTGGATTGTCTTCTCTCACTCATTTGGATTCAGCTGGAGCTGAACCCCAGTTCTCTGAGTGGTCTCCCATGTGCCAGGGAACAAAATTTGGGCTTCTTTCCATGATAAAAATGTTATGACAAACAAAAGCAGAAGCTGCTACTTCCTTTCACCACATTCCATTGGCCAAAGATGATTTAAAAACCAACCAGGATTCGAGGGTGAACAGATTTCATCTGTTAATAACAGGGGTGTCAGAAACGTTGTCAAGAAAAGTGGCTACAGGGAGATATGATTCCTTGAGGACCATTACTGTAGTAATCTACCATGTGGACATTAGTTTCTGTTGCTTGCAACCTAAGAACCATTACTAATCCACCAATCAGTAAAATGTGATATGGAACACAGATTTTTCAAAGGCTCCACATTTAAAACACGTTCCATGTTTATACTTCATATAATTAATAATATAATTGAAGAATGTGGGTGTCATTAAAGTGAGCTATAAGAAGCAGAGCATTAAAAGGGAAATTAGTCAACAGGGGATATAGCTCAGTGGTAGAACACTTGACTCACATGTGTGAGTTCAATCCCCAGCACTTCAAAAAAATTAATTAAAAATAAAACTGATCGGGGGTATGGTGCCGCCAGCAGGTCAATCTGTACCTGTGAGGCGAGTGCATCAGCAGCCTGATGGCGCCTTCAGACTTTCAGATACCCCAAAATTGCTGCTGTGCCTTTGGCCAGACCCCAAAAACTTGGGGCAAAGTTTACCAAGAAAATAAACGGCCAAAAGTTAGGTATGTGGGAAACACACCCACAAACCACCTCCAGCTCAGCTATATAATTGGAAGCATGGCCTCTCTGCTTCCTCACCAAACTGCTTAACGGCCATGATCCCAGAGACTCAGAAACAAATCTCGAAACTCAACGGCTTTTGTCAGAAATGCGTCTGGTCCCTGCAGTAGGTTAACAGTGCTGGGCCACTCCAGGTGGAAATGGGTTTCGTGCCTTGGCCTGTTCCCCCTTACGGCCCAGTGGCCGCCATCCTTCAGAGGCCATCGGACAGTCAAGTTTGGGCCCCCAGTGACAAGACATGCAGAGTCTCACGGGATGGAGGATGGGGAGTCGGTCCTGTCCTCCCCACCCCAACGAGACCCCAAGTCATCGCCCACGAATGGCCTCTCTGGCTCCTGATCAAGCTACTTAACGGCCATGATCCCAGAGACTCAGAAACAAACCTCGAAACCAAGTGGCTTTTGGCAGAACTGTGTCTGGACCCCGCAGTACGTTACTGTCGCCGGGCCACCCCAGGGAGGAAAGGGTGTTGTCACTCGGCCTGCTCCCTCTTGGCGGCTCAGTGGCAGTCATCCTCCAGAGGCCACTGGACAGTCAGGTTTGGGCCCGCAGTGACGAAACTTTTTGGGCCTCGCAGGATGGGGTGGGGGAGCCGGACCTGTCCTCCCCACCCCAACGAGACCCCAAGTCATCGCCCACGAACGGCCTCTCTGGCTCCTGTTCAAGCTGCTCAATGGCCATTATCCCAGAGACTCAGGAGCAGATCTCGAAACCCAGTGGCTTTTGGCAGAAATCCCTCCAGATTTAAGTGTTAAAATTTCAGAATTTCAAAATCACATGGCCCAACTGCAGTCATGCGACATCATATGTTATTCATAACCAGCAATAGAACACAAATTGTCTACTGTTGCCTTTTCAGCAGATCTGAGTGTTGGGGTAAAGTCTCAAATAATAATGGTGGGTGTGGTGTCGAAATATCGAAAGTGATCAAAGTAGAGAGAGAGTAATGTGGAAATCATCTGCCCACAGGTAGGGGGAGGGTGTGAGATGGGGGTATACTGGGGTTTTTGGTGGTGGAGAGTGGGCACTGGTGAAGGTATCGGTGTTTCATTGTATGACTGAGACTTAGACCCGAAAGCTTTGTAACTGCTCTCACGGTGATTCAATAAATAAAATTATAAAAAATGAAAAAAAAAGTAAGGTGGAGTTCATGCACAATTCAATCAGCTAATCAGTGGCTGAATAAATAGCAGTACTCCTACATTTAAAAAAAATAAAATAAAATAAAACTGATCACAGCCGAAGTTCTGAAAGTTTCTTATCTATAAATTATTGAATCTATACAATCTGCAATTTTCATTTGAAAGACAGCTCAATTGATGATATATAAGAGGTAATAGTGTCACCTGAGTTGCAGAACTGTGAATCTGAATAGTATAGTTCTATGAACTATTCTAAAGTTCTCACTTTGCACATGACCCATAAAAATGACCAGGCATGTTGAAACTAAAAGAAAATGTCTCAACTGGAAAAAATATTCTCAGATATAAACATTTCTGTCCAAAAAATTTTAAGTTTAATTACTATTGGGTATACATGAATAAGAAAATAAAAAATAATAAAACTAATGTCTACCTAATATATCACTATTTCTTTCTAATAGGGAACACTCACAGAAAAATGTGGCCTGATAGTCAGATCCAGTACTAGGGGATCAAGGGCCACACTCTGTGGTGCTCAGGAACAATCATGACTACAGTGCACAGAGGTCATGGGGTGCTGGAGAATGAATGAGAGTTTCAAGGATGTGAGGCATGTGCTCTACCATTTGAGCAATTTCACTAGCCATGACACTATCATTATAATTAACAATACTGAAACTAAAATACTTAACACGGTTTTAAAAACTCAACAACATTAGCTTGAAAAAATCATCTTCTTGTCATACAACTCGGAATATTGAGCAAACATTTTTTCTTTCTATGCTTTGGCAAATGTCAATCTTATTTTGAAGTTTACATCTGCTTCCAACATTTTTAACCCCAAGTTTTTAGTATCATCAATATCAACAAGAATACAATTATGTGATTTTTTTTGGCTGGTGTCACTTCCTCAGCAGCCTCTTCATCTTTTCATCACAACCAGTTTCCTCATTTATCTCAATAAACTCACCTTCATTAAGTGTAACTGACTTTCATATCTCTTGGATGGGAATAATGTCAACATTCCCAGGCCAGATATTTCTTTCACCTTTCATTTATGTTTTATTCCAATTTCATTTTCAGAATTACTTTCATTTCTCTGCTGCATTTTCATTTTCAAAACCTTTTTATTTTTATTGTGTTTCTGTGGTTTCCATATTGCTAATAATAGTTTCTTGTGCCACCACACCACAATTCTAGCACCACACCATCATGAGTGCACCCTCTTCCCTCTCCCAAATGCCCCAATCCAATGCCTCTCCCTCCCAAACACCCCTACCACAAAGTTAATTTTGTGGATCAGTTTTCCCAGTATGCTGCCTTCGGACCCTTTTTCTTACCTTGCTGTGTCCCACACTTTTATTTTTACTGGCCAATTCTCACATTGCTTTATCCATTTGTATAAAAACCACATGGGTTCATCACTGAGAAATAAGGAGACACCACAAATACACACTTCTGCAAAGTGAACACCAGATGCACAGTTATCAGTCACTGAAAATCCCTGAAAGAACTGATGTTATTCACAAGTCAGGAGGTTCCTCTGTAACTTAACTTAGCACAATGTGAACTAAAGACCTAATGGCAGAGTTTGTGTTTTATGAAATGCCTAGTTAATATATTTGTTGGGAATATACCCTGAGAATCTGAATCATATTGTTGGGAGACTGGTGTTGCTGAGCTAAACTGTAATGAGTGCAATTTCTACATTTCAGAATTATGTTAAGTGAGAACTGTTAATTAAAGATTAAGTCAAATTTAACAATTGCCACTGTTGTAAAAGACTAGACTACATTTTCATCTTCTATTCTTTAATAAAACCTATTTTAATAGGTTTGATTTAATTAAAAATGTACTGGACTCTCATAATTTTCATCTTAGCCCCTGGAAAATCCAGTAGACCCATATTAAATACAAGTAGCCAAGAGAGGAGAAAGGACTGGGAAAACAACTGCATTTAACACATTCACACAGGGTTGATGAAAAATTCCTGAAGAGGAATATAAGAGAATAGTAGAAGATCACCAATAAATGAAGAGAAATTGTGCAAATTATGTGCATCTTTTTATTACTCTATTTCCTGGGTCAGAAGGAAGCTATGCCAATGTAATTTCCCATGAATGTGGCTGGGGATCTCCCAATATCCATTTTCCATTTTTCTTAATAGCAAATCCCTGATTTGGGGCTGATTATGCTCCTACCCAAATGAAATGCTATCAATGAATACAAAAGCATTAGCACTTAAGGCTTTAGCCATACTAATGTTTATTGCAGGACTAGTTAAACTATAGAAGCAGCCAAAGTGCATACTGACATATAATTAGAAAAAGAAGATGTGCTCCATTTATACAACGGAATACTAGTCAGCTCTTTAAAAGATCACTTTTTTTTCATTTGCAATACAATTCAAGGAACTCAAAAGAATTATATGAGGCAAAATAACAATAAATATTGAATGCTTTCACCTATATGTGCAATTTAAGGATATATGATTAATGAACAAATAAAATCAAAAAACATGCCAGCGGTCATGATGAACAACAAATGAAGAGAAATTGTGCAAATTATGTGCATCTTTTTATTACTCTATTTCCTGGGTCAGAAAGAAGCTATGCAAACGTAATTTCCCATGAATGTGGCTGGGGATCTCCCAATATCCATTTTTCATTTTTTCTAAAATGAAACTAAAGACCTGAGGAGAAGGGGTGAAGGAAGGGACTTCAGTTGAAGGGGCACAAAAAGTAATGAAAGGCCCTATCTTCAAATTATTTTGCCACTAGTGTGTCTATATGATTAAATCCCGTTCAGTGAAATTTAACTTAAAAGCATTGTGGAGATTTTTTAAAAATTGTATCATAGTGAGATACAGTTACAAAGCTTTCATGTTTGAGTTTCAGTCATACAATGATCAAACACCCGTATCTCCACCAGTGCACATTCTCCACCATCAATGTCCCCAGTATTATCCCCCCATTTCCAACCCCATATGGGGGAATTGCTTTAAAAGGGAGTTGTTTGTTGGGAATAGCAACTTTCTGTGTTGGATCTGTAATACAGGTGTGGTTTCACAGAGCTACCTAAGGCTATGAGGGAATGTTGCACAAAGAAGCCACGCTCTGGCAGGGTAGAAACAAATCCAGAAAACAGAATCCTTCTGGACACTGAAAACAGTACACCTGCTCGGGGCTGCTTCTTCATGTTGCCTTACATATATGTAGGCCATAATTTTTTTCATTCTTTCTTACATATCTGTATGCACTTGTAATTGATAACAATAATTCTATAGCTCCAGTTCTAACTAATGTATACTCTTATCAGGACAATGACTATGTCAGTGACTCAAGTGACAGTGGTTGATTCTTTTGTGTGTGTGTGTGTTGCAGTCAAATCCACAACTCTAGTAAATCAGAAAATTCTTTTTTTTTCCTTTTTTTTTATAATTTATTTCTTTATTGAATCACTGTGGGAAAAGTTACAGAGCTTTCGGGTTTAGGTCTCAGTCATGTAAATATCAAACACATTTCCCTTTACCAATACTTATTTTTAACCACGAACTCCAATAGAACCCCACCTCCAACCCCTCCCAATTCCTGTGAGGCAGATGAGTTCTAGTTAATACTCTTATCTACTTTGACTAGATACATTGTTTCGATAGAAGATGAACAATTATTGTTTAGAGTTTACGACCCCCCCCCCAATCAGATATGCTGAAACAGCGTTGTGAAATGATTTGCTTTCTACAGCTGGGTTTAAGAATAAAATGATGTCGTGTGGCTGCAATAGCGGGCGCGCAGTTTTGGATTTCTGCTATTTTACTTATTAACCCTGGAAGTATTTCTATTAAAAGTTAGATAGTTAAGAGATTGGTTTCTACTACAAAACGCTACTTCAGGAAATAAAAGAGGACATGAGGAAATGGAAAGATATCCCCTGCTCATGGGTCGGGAGACTTAACATTGTCAAAATGGCAATACTACCGAAAGCATTGTATAAATTCAATGCAATCCCTATAAGGATACCCATGACATTCTTCAAAGAAATGGAGCAAACACTCTTGAAATTTATATGGAACAATAAGCCCCCACGAATAGCTAAAGCAATTCTTGGGAAAAAGAAAATGGGAGGAATCAACCTCCCGAACTTCAAACTGTACTACAAAGCAGTAATAATTAAAACAGCATGGTACTGGAACAAAGGCAGAACTGCAGACCAATGGAACAGGGTTGAATACACTGACATCTCTCCTCAATCATATGCTCATCTAATCTTTGATAAAGGTGCAAGTAATGTGAAGTGGAGTAAGGAAAGCCTCTTTAATAAATTGTGTTGGCATCACTGGACGGCTACATGCAAAAAAATAGGCTCAGAACTCTGCCTAACACCATGTACAAAAGTAAGATCAAAATGGATTAAAGACCTCAACATCAGACCAGAAACCATAAGGTACATTGAAGATAAAGTTGGCAAAACCCTCCATGACATTGAAGCTAATGGTATCTTCAAAGATGCCACGCCACTGGCCGAGCAAGTGAAAACAGAGATAGATAAATGGGACTATCTTAAACTAAGAAGCTTCTGCACCTCCAAAGAAACAGTGACCAAAATACAAAGACAGTCTACAGAATGGGAAAGGATATTCACCGAATACACATCTGACAAGGGGTTGATATCCAGGATATACAAAATACTGGTTAAACTCCACAAGAAGAAAACATCCAACCCCATCCAAAAATGGGGCAATGAAATGAACAGAAACTTTCTCAAAGAAGAAATCCGAATGGCAAAAAAGCACATGAGAAAATGCTCTACATCATTAATCATCAGGGAGATGCAGATCAAAACCACAATGAGATACCATCTCACACCTCAGAGACTGGCCCACATTCAAAAGAACAAAAGCAACTGATGCTGGCGTGGATGTGGCGAGAAAGGGACACTCCTTCACTGTTGGTGGGAATGTCCACTGGTTCAGCCCTTCTGGACAACAGTATGGACAATTCTCAAAAAATTAGAAATTGAGCTCCCATTTGACCCAGCAATACCACTCCTGGGAATATATCCCAGAGAGGCAAAAATGTATAGTCGAAGTGACATCTGCACTTGTTTGTTCATTGCAGCACTCTTTACAATAGCCAGAAACTGGAAGAAACCTGAATGCCCAAGAACAGATGACTGGTTAAAGAAACTTTGGTACATCTACACAATGGAGTACTATGTAGCTCTTAGAAAAGATGAAGTCATGAAATTTACATACAAGTGGTACAATATGGAAAGTATCATGCTAAGCGAAATGAGTCAGAAAGAGAGGGATAGACATAGAAAGATTGCATTCATCTGGGGGATATAAAGTAACAAAGTATGAGATTAATACCCAAGAATAGCTGAGATCAGCACTAGGAGGATTACTCCATAACTTAGAGGCCAGCCGGGTATCCTAGAGGAAAGGGCTGTTCAGATAGAGAAGGGAGCACCAAATAAAGGATGTTTGGAGGATCCTCCCAGGAGGGGAGATGCATGTCGAAAGTAGACTATGGACTGAACATGTTTGCCACTCAATGCCTCTTTTGCAGACCACAACACCCAAAAGGAGAGAGAGAACACAGGGGATTGCCCTGCCACAGAGACAGGGGGGATGGGGGGATGGGGGTGGGAGGGATATTATCCATGGTGGTGGAAAATGGGCACTGGTGGAGGGATGGGTATCTGATCATTGTATAATTGAAACCAAAGCACAAAAATTGTAAATCTACAACTTTAAAAAAAATAAAATAAAATAAAGGGAAAAAAAAAAGAGATTGGTTTCTGTGCTCTGGAGTCGTGGCCGTGCCGGAGAGCCGCTCGTGGGGGGCAGCTGGTGACCTCGGTCGGGCGTGAAGGACGGCCCAGAACGCCCCCCTTCCCATGAGGTCCCTGCCGACCCCCACCCCCGGCTCAAACCTGCTGTCCACAAGGCTCCCGTGCGGCCACCATCTTTCTTTCCAGAGAGGATTGGGCGAATGGAGCAACACCCATTCCCCTCTGGGCAGTCATGCTGGCGCGGTTTAACACATAGTCCATTTGCTTTTCTGCTCCAAGCAGGTGGCTTTCTGTGCTAAGTCCTTGTGTTTCCGGGGCTGTGGTCGTGCCGGAGAGCCGCTAGTGGGGGGCAGCTGGTGACCTCGGTCGGGCATGAAGGACGGCCCAGAACGCCCCCCTTCCCATGAGGTCCCTGCCGCAGTGATTGATTCTTACACCCTTCATACAACAAAGGTTCCAAATGAGACAGAAACATGCGGGTGAATCTGGACCCTCATATGTATATTTAGGAAAAATTATTTATGACTGTAAAGTCCTAGTAGGGAGTTAATGAAAGCTCAAAACCTCATACAGAGATCTGGCTTAAGAGGTTTTTAAACAGAAAAAAGAAAAAGCAAGTATTGGTTCATAATAATTTATTATAAATCCAGAAGTGTGGGGAACAGGAGCTCCAAAATATAATTCAGTGGTAGGCTACATTCATCTACAGTTTAGACGAAAACAAAGGAGATGTTAGCTCATGTGTTGGTGCCTCCTTAAAGGGTAATTAACAAATATAAGAAAACTGAGGTGAGGACCACCAACGTGGTCTAGATACCACCATTTCATGAAAAATGGGAGAACTGGGATTGAGTAGTTAGAAGTAAAGAAAATAAAACAGAAATGTAATTTCAAATATTTTTGGCATTAATTTGTAGGGGAGCATTGCTTTGATCTACATGGTTCTAAGCAGAATTTGTACCAATGAGTTTCAAAAATATTGAAACATGTTTCAGATCAATGAAAAGAAACCCTTTCTGAAAATTACAACCTTCCAAAACTGGAAAGTACTAATTTGATGATCTGATGTAATAGTGGATATTTTAAAAATAGGGACACTGTATATCTTGAAATCCTTGAATAAATTATTTCTAGGGTGGAGATTAATGAAGAATATTGAGGAAGGGGGGTCTCTTTAGGCGGGAAACTGGACCAGCTGTTCAGTTTTAACATTCTGCTCATTCTCATTTTCCTGTTGCATATGAAATGGTTACTATGCAATGACCCAGGTGTTGAACAAATATTCTCAGAGGAAAATAATGATTGTATTGGCCAAAATGCATTTAAACATAAGTGGAAGAAACCAACTCACAATATTTTGAGGGGGAAAAAATAAGACACTCAATGGAAGGGATAAATCTCACTTAAGGGACAAATGCTCAGACAATATGGTCAGAATCCTTTCTTCATCTCTTGGGTCAATTTTCTTGGAGCTAGTATCAGTCTCAGGCACACTCATCCTAGAAAAGTCCAGGCTGTCGCTCTCCACTTCATACTTTATCCTCTAATCCAGCAGTACCAAAGGACAGAGATGTTTATCTTCACAAGGTTTGTTAACTGACTCAGACTAACCAGCTTCAGACTCAAGTCAGTCCACTACTTTTTCTGTGTACCTACACTGACTGTGGGTGGGTCATATAAACGATAAGAGGATAAGGGTGGTTTCAAAAAGGAAAATGCTGCTGAAGAAAGGAATGCTGGGAAGATTAAAATAATAAATGTCCACGACAATAACAACAATGAATGTACAGATTTTAGAAAGTAGCAACGTTAATGGAATTCTGTGCCTATTTTGAATTTTAAGATAGGAAATGGAAACACTGTTGCATTTAAAATCCATGAGAAAATGAAATGAATTTGATACTGTACCTTAATCTAAAATTCTAAAGCTCAAGAAAATAACAATTTTAACATGTCTGTCTTTTCACCAATTCCTTTTTTTCCCCTTAAGATGTCTCTTGTTCACAGACAGCCTCATCAGACAAAGTAATAGCAAACGAAGAGAAAAGCATAAAATGTTTATTGAAGTGGATGAAGGCACGGCATGTAAAGAAAAATTCTTCATTAATAGCTGAAAAAATCTTTCTCTATATTTAATATTTAGGTGACATATTTCTATTTCGGGGAAAGTAAACATTATAGTCATGAATAGCAAACAGAAACACAAACTCCATTTATTTGTAAAATAAACTCATTTTCTTTTCATATCAATGCAAAATATGACCCAATGCCATATGTTCCATTTGCCATGATTCTAAGACAGCGAAGCTATACAATTTCTAGATCATTAACTTGTCTTCCTATTTTTCCATGTCTTACAGTTTTGCTAGGTAAGCGTTCGTTCATTCACTTTGATAATGCTACCTTTTATAGGTTTGGTATTTCATTTGCTCAATTACTCCATGCAAAACTACAGCAGCCAGTGACTGTGGGGGGGGGGAGGGGGAAGAAAAAGACCCATCCCACAGTTTCTCGGAAAGACGAACTCAAGACTATACTTGCAATGTTTCAAACAAAAGAAGATTTAGTCTTCTGCTAGTTTCAAGTTTGAAAAAGACATTTATACCCCCTCATTTTACATCACTGGAGCAAAGCCGAATGCCACAGTGCTCAGGATAGCACAATGGCACAACAGAGCAGCATGTCAGCTCTCTAAGTGGTAGGTGGCAAGATGAGGAAGAAGCAAAGTACCTGCAGTCACAAGGGAATCGTGCAAGGGTATCGTGCCCCTGGAATAGAAGAGGGGGAACCATGGGGCTTTATGTTCTGCGTGTAAAATCAGAAAACTAGAATTCTGCAAATAAATTCCAAAATTGGAGCTGAAAAAATACAATCCAAGGTCACTGCATCAATATGAGAGAGAGACCATGAGGTTAAAGCAGCCAGGAATCATCTCTATAGTTTCCATTTTTATTGCATTGCTTATCTATCCATAGAGAGATTTGTTTTGGCTGGCTTGATTCAGTCAAAATGGCTGTATGGGACTGAAACCATTCTGGAAAAAAATTTTACTTAACTGCCCAGATAAGTCAAAGAGTTCATACCAAAGAGCTCTTTCATATGACTGAGAAATAGTCACTAGCAAAAATCAAACAGGAACTAGTACACAAATTGAATATATAAACACTTGAACAAGATGGAGAAGCAGAAAAGGACAAGAGACATAAATGAATGCAGTAAACCATAATGGGTGTCAGCTTACAAAATTAAAATTTACTATTTCTTTTCTGGAGTTTCAAACAGGGCAGTTTACAAAATGAATTAAAATAATAACCATGAAAAGACCACCATGTTTTATTTATAAATACATCATAAATCTAAAAAAATACATCATAAATCTAGCACAGAGTACATTATTGAATCTTTTCTATATAGGTATGCTCTAGTAATATTTACATAAATATTAATTTATAGGGTTGAAGCAATAGCACAGTGGGTAGGGCGTTTGCCTTGCACGTGGCCAACCTGGCCTACCCAGGTTTGATTTCTCCACCCCTCTCGGAGAGCCCGGCAAGCTACCAAGAGTATCTTGCTCGTACGGCAAAGCCTGGCAAGCTCCCCGTGTTGTATTCGATATGCCAAACACAGTAACAAGTGTCACAATGGAGACATTACTGGTCCCACTTGAGCAAATCAATGAACAACGGGAGGACAGTAATAGTAACAGTGATTAATTTATATAAGAGGAAAGTAGATCTCAGAGAATTCTGTGTCACTTATCTAAAGCTACACAAACTAGCAATGGCAGCGCTAGGATTTTTTTTTTTTTGAAGACAGGGGTGAGTAACGGTTTTATTAAAGATGCAATCCAGCTATAAAAATTAACTATATGAGGTATATCATTCCATAGTTTTCAGTCTGTTCAGAATTGTGCAACCATCACCACAATTAATTTTAGAACATTGTCATCACATCAAAGAAAACCCAGACTGTAAAAAAATTTAGTTAACAGTGATTTATAAAGTTATTGGTAGTTGAGTTATTATTGGCATACAATAATCCAAAACCAACCACACCCCCACCACCAGTGTCTCCCTCCTTCCACCAGTGTCCCATGCTCCCTCCAATACCCTTGCCCCCCAAGATCTCCCCCCACATGTACCACCTGCCCCCTTGACAGGCTCATTTCAAAGGTTGGTGATTTGTATTTTAGGTCTTGTGATTTCAGTGTTGTTGAGTCTGTGCTCACTAGCCCAGTCTCCCACATCACGGGTAGGCCTGCAAAGGCCAGGCCCTTCAAGGACCATATCCTCCTTACTCTCTTCCTCGCCCTCCACAATGCTTAGCAACCACCTTCCGTCTCTAGACGGCCTTAATGTTTCACGTGAATGTAAATCACCGTGCAGTGGTCTTTTGTGACCAGTTTCTTTCACTTCATAAAATATTTCCAAGGGATTAAAGAGATGCTTTAATGGGGTGAGTGCATACTTTGCATGCAGGAAGCCTAGGTTTTATCCCTGACACCACTTGGTCCCCCTGAGCACTGCCAAAAGCACTGCCACTCTATCTGTACTTGGAGGCAGGAGTAGCCCCCACGTACCACCAGATGTGACCAAAAATTTTTTTAAAGATTCACTTGTGTCTTAACAAGTCAATATACCTGATTGAGCGCTAAGATTTTAACTAGGATTCCCAACCCTGCTCTTTTATACATCAGTATTTTGACACAAGAAACTAGCTTAAACTTGTTCATGTAACTCAATTCCAAAAAAAAAGAAGAAATTACTATCTTTACATTTCCAATGAGAAAATCAATGCAGAGCCAAGGCTGAAACTCTGGTTCTGACCCTTGAGACCATTTTATTGTAGATAATATACCATAGACTGAAACTCAACAAACACAATATACTCAGTTCTTCCTGGATGGAAGGCTTCTGAGCCCAAAATCACACTTCCAAGCTTCCCTTCCAGTAAAGATATGCCAATCGACCAAGTTCTCACCAAAGGAAAATGAGTGGATGTGATGTGAGCGACTTATGAGCCACCATAAAATCCCTTATTTTCTCATTATCTGGTGCTCATGTAGGCAGAGGCCAGGCTTCTGTGATACAATGACCTACTTTAACAAGACAACAGACTTTAACTATAGGAGGAATTCAGTGAAAGACTTAACAGAGCAGAACTCTTCCTACACCAAGACCACACATCTTGACACAATTATTAGAACTCTGAGCATTTCATTTCTACATTATTCAAACCATAGTACATGGAGATCTTGTTAGAGCAGTTTAAAGGAACTCTAAGCCAACAAGAATCATATGAACAGAACAGAGGTTTTATAGGCTTAGATAAGGTGAAAGAAGGCAGACATAAGAATATGAGATCAGTGAGATCAATATTATAATCACTATACCCTTCCGATCAAATCACCACTATAATACATTCTTCATGCAAAAAGATGATAAGACATTCACTAAAAGGATACCTGCACAATATCACCTAATGAAAACATATTTCATTACTTTGCTTTACAACTTTGAAACTGACTAGGAAGGCCTGAGATATAGTACAGGGATTAAGGTGCTTGTTTTCATAAGGCCCATGCAACTTCAATCCCTGGCATTACATGGTAACCAGGGTACCACCAGGAGCTACATGCAAGCACAGAACTGCATGTAGCCCCTAAGCACTGTTGGGTATATTTCCAAACCCCCCAAAAAATAAAATAAACTGAGTAGAAATCGATGTGAAAGAGTTTCTAAATGAGCTCCTGGTAGAGTTTGTTGGAACAACCAAGGTAGAATTCATTTGAACATACCAAACAAATCTCCTTTAGCCAGTTGTACTGATATAAGCACACATCAGAATATTATGACATGCTAAAGTAGTTCATCTGGACACTGTTTCCACTACCTTCAGTCTCTACATTCCAGACTGGCTCTCTTGGGCATGTTGTTTTGGCTCAGAGAATGTGGAATGCAACTCTTTTATCTCTTCAATGATATGAGGAAAAGTTATAAGAATAAATCTTTAATTAATTTATTAAAAATAAATCTTTAATTATACAGAACCTTGAGTCTGGGGTTACCCAATGCACCCACAAGAGCTTCCCAACTGAATTCAAAACATTTACTTTTTTTTATAAAATGAAAATGTATTCCTATAGAACGTAATTTTCCTATATTTCAAGATTCATTAACATGATTATAGCTTTTGATGCCCTAACTCCACATCTAGATGCCTTTTGGGGGTAAGGCAGGGGTTTCAGATCACACTCAGGGCTTACTTTTGGCTCTGCAGAAGTACTTGCTTGTGGCTATCCTTGGAGGACCATATGGGGTGACTGACAGAACTTGGGTTGACTGCATGCAAGGCAAGCACCTAAGACACTGTACTATCTCTCCAGTTCAGAGGTCCTTATTTTAATGAAAGAATAAAAGCATATTTTCAAGGATGTTTACAAAGTATACTTAAAGAAAGGGAAAACTGCAGATATACACAATATCAAATATTTGGCAGGAGTGATGGGCGTATTCACCTCATCCAGCAGTGTTCAAGGACTATACCTAGGGGGTCACACCTAGTGGAGCTGGGGATAAAACCAGGACCAATAACATACAAGGCAAGCACCAACCCCAAGACTTATTCATGTAAACAAATCTAAAGATCCATAGAAAAAAGCTCTGAGAAATAAATTAAATTTTTCTGGGTATTTTATACAGCATTAAAAGAAAATTCTCCATTTTGCTCTGTTGGAAAATGTCTACCTTTTGCCTCGCCAGGTGCCTCAAAATACACCACTTAGCCAAACGGGGTTGGGGAGGGGGGGAGTGGTATTGTTGGACAGTAAGTGAACAGACCTCCAGAGTGATCAAAGTCCAAGCCCACCCCTGATGGGTTTCTGAGTGCTGGAAGAAGTGTATGATAACCCAAATGAACCCTCACTGCTGCAGGGGTACCTTTAAGACAAGAGATTCAAATAACCTCTGGTCCCTACATATTCACAAGTTCAGAGAGCTCTGCTTAACTGAGAAAGATTAAAGGATTGCTTTGAAGCTACAAAGAATGTTTCTCTGTTAGAAGCCAACCTCTTGTAGTTAACCCAGAAATGATAGAAACCAACTAGGTGTCTTCTTTTGAAGAACAATCATGCATTCCTTTTGTGCTTGAAACTTGTCCACACAAATCAAGGGCAACACTGCGGATGAGGCCATGTCACTTAGAAGACCTAAGGTAGGACTCTGGACTCTACATGTCTGAATAACTACTTTAAAAACTTCTCCTTTCCTAAAGAACTCTGAATTGCTCTATGGCTGAGATTGCTTCAGTCAATATTATTTCAAAGAGATAAAGGAAATGTGCTTTGCTTGACCCAGAACACATCCAAGAGAGGCAACATTGAATCTAAACATTAAAGATACAGGTCACAGTCACGGTCCTCCCGTTGTTTATTGATTTGCTTGAGCGGGCCCAGTAACGTCTCCATTCTGAGACTTGTTGTTACTGTGTTTGGAATATCGAATACATCACAGGTAGCTTACCAGGCTCTGCCATGCGGGCGAGATACTCTCGGTAACTTGCCGGGCTCTCCGAGAGGGGCGGAGGAATTGAACTTGGGTCAGCCATGTTGGCCGCTTGTAAGGCAAACGCCCTACCGCTGTGCTATCGCTCCAGCCCAAAGATACATGTATTACAAGTTAAATGACATGGAGAAACAGACAAAGCCAATGCAGAGACTTTAACAGTTGACCAGGTTTCTTCAATGTGCTAGAGGCATTGTGGAGCACAGCATCTGGGACAAAGAGGTAATACACTGGGTAAAACGCCTGCCATGGACTCAGCCGACCTGGATTCAACCCCCATCACTGCATATGGTCCCCTGATGCCCACCAGGAATAGACCCTGAGGACAGAACCAGTTTTAAACCCTAAGCACTGCTAAGTGTGGCCCCAAATCAAACAAACTACAAAATGGGGAGTCTGACCTGATTTAAAGGTTGAGACCTCACTTTATAATTACAATGTAAAATTACAATAATCATTACAATGTGGACTACATTTTTCACACTAATCTATAAGAAAACAATATTTGGAAGATATTTTGTCTGTAGAACTGAGCTTATCTGACTGGACGTGGGAGTGGTGAGGGGGATGCCTAGGAGGGGCCTTTGGGACACTGATGAAAGAACGTGAGCACTTTGATGGTACAATGCATACATAGTATGTATAATTAGCCATATCCAAAATCCTGGTATCCGGTAATAAAAATGTATAGAAAAACAAAAGAACCAAGGCTGGTATGGGGGGGGAACCCAACTGGTGCTCAGAAGTCCAGGGGCATCTGGGGTCTTTGGGTTTCATTTTTAGCACCACACACAAAAAGAAATAGCATGAGAACTGGGGGTTTTCTTTAACTGTTGCTTCTGTTATATACTGTTACTTCCCTTACAGTAACAGTTACAGCAATAATAGCATCACATACCAGAGTACAAGCCCTGCAGTCAGCTGACACAACAGTTTCTTGGAAACAATTGGAAACAACCCAAGATCAGGAGGATAATCTCAACAGCTTCACGTAACAGAGTCATGTGAAGACATTGGGGTTCTATTCAAAGAGGTCTAATGGATGTGGTACTTTCTTTAAATGGACTAGACTTTTTTTTTGGGGGGGGGGGGTTGGGCGCTTTTTTGAGTCACGCCAGCAATGATCAGAGGTTATTCCTGGCTCTGTGCTCAGGGATTGAACCTGGGTTGGCCAGGTACAAGGCAAATTCACTGTACTATTGTTCTGGTCCTGGGTCCATTTCTAATATGCACACATGCACATACACACACACACACACACACTCCACAATGTAGAACCAATTTCCAAGTTAGCAGTGAAAAAGCAATTCCCCTGACTCCCTGAAACTAAATGGAGTATATGCTATTATGCATGTGTCTTAAGGCAGAGGGTGAGGCAATAGCTTTGTGTGGAAAGTTGTAAAGACTTCTGATGGTGAGGAATAGGAATGAGATTAATTTTCCTTTCAGAGGTTAGACTGGGGGCCAGAGCAATAGTACAGCAGATAGGGTGCTTGCCTTGCACACGTCAATCCCTGAGAGATCTTTAAGCACAAATCCAGGAATAAGTCCTGAGCACTGTTGGGTGAGACACCAAAGCAAATAAATAAGCAAATAAATTCAGTCTGTATAAAGCCAGTGATGGACAGGAAAGACCTCCTGTCTCTCCTTTGGATCTTTCTCCCGTGTCTGGATCTAGCTCCTGCCCTGTGTTGAGAGCCATGCCCTCTGCCAAAAGAGTAACTCTGTGCCCAGTCCAGAGAGAAAGGCAATGGTGCCCACAAAGCCACTGACGGAATTCAGAGGTTTCCAACAATGGAGATGGATCTTCTTAATACATAGAATCTGTGGAATTCCACTGAACTGGAATTTTAAGAAACGAACCCAGATTGGTGGCTGGATTGCTCACTGATACGCTTCATTATTCCCAGGTAATTCTTATTTGACCAGCCCATATGGATCCACAGAGCAGTTTTTAATGCAAATTTGCTTCTGCTTGTTAAGGCCATTTCGTTCGGTGACACTTTGGTCTGTGAAAATAGACCCTTGAGTTTTCCTGAAGGGCACTTCTGTCTGGAGTGGCTATAGCCATGGAAACCACCTTCTCTCCTGTCTCTGCACTAGCTCAATCAGTGAACCAGTGCCCCCCTGACCCCCCACACGTCCACTAAACAGGATGGCCTCAGTATCCCTCCATGCAAAGCAGCCTCAGTACCCAGCGGCAGCCTGAGGAGGCTGAAGCTGGGGACTGCACAGCCTATTTCAACACATCCTGTCCAACAGCCACCAGGACCAGGGAGAGGAAAAAGAACCAGTAAAGACCTAAGGGGGTCTGGCAGAAACCACCGCAAGTGTTTTCAAAAACCCTGGGAAGACAGACACAGAATGAATGAAGGGAGGAAGAAGAAAGGGAAGAAAATATAAATTTCTGTTTAAAAAGAAAAGCTTGAAGGGCCGGAGCGATAGTACAGTGAGTAGTGAGTTTGCCTTGCATGCAGCCAGCCCAGGTTTGATCCCCCGACATCCCATATGGTCCCCAGAGCACCAGCAGGAGCAATTTCTGAATGCAGAGTCAGGAGTAACCCCTGAGCATCACCAGGTGTGACCCAAAAAGCAAAAAAAAAAAAAATTAAATAAAAAACATTTTTCAAAAGTTTGAAAACGGGGCTGGAATGATAACACAGCGGGTAGGGCATTTGCCTTGCTCACATCCGACCCACGTTCGATTCCCAGCATCCCATACATATGGTCCCCCGAGCACTATAAAAATAGCAAGAAGGACCGTTCTTCTGAAGAAAGGTCATTTATTCGTGGAAGCACCTGAGTATAAGGAGGAGAGCTATCTCCTCCACCAAGCCAGCATGAAAGACACGGCCACGTGCAAAATGACAGGGCAGCAGGTGCCCTCCTGGTCCTCACTGGACACTGACCACCAAGCGTGATGCCGGGTAAGGAAGGCCAGGTTGTGCAGGGAGGCTGAGCTGTGTGTGCTATATTTGGCGGGTGGGCAAGAGAGGCATGGAGGGGGACGAACCCACAGAACAGCTGTTCTGAGACAGGGATGCCCTCTCCCAAGGGGACAAAAGGCTCAAAGGTGGGGTCATGGGACTCTTTCTGTCCTCTTCAGAAAAGAGAGCTGGAAAATATGAAAGAGGCTTTGTCCTGTGAGCAGAGCCATATTAATAGAATAAATGGACACTGAGTAAATGAGGAGAGAGCCGGTAATGCCCTGACAACTCAAACAAGAGGACAAAGGAGAAAAGAAGAAAATATGGCTAAAATCTGGCACTAAGTGATGTCTCTCGGAGAAATCCTTTTCCTGTTCCCTCTGTGTGGGCAGGTGGGCACAGAGAGGGATGCTTATATATGTGGTGTTGTAATTGGTTTCATTTGATTCCACAGTAAAATGGGTTAATAGTGCATCCATATTGTGACAACATTCTCTAGCAAATGTCCTAATTAGGAACCCTAACTAGCTTTCCATTATTTCCAAACTGTCCAAATCTGGGTAGACCCCAAAGACCATCTGGAACCTGGATTCCTGCCCAGAGACACAAGGGATTGTCCTTCATTAGACCTCACCATGCCCCACTTATCTGAGGGGGGAATAAAAGGGGTGCTGGAGAAGTCCATAGTTAAGAAAGATCCTGAGTAAATAACATTCCCGCCTAAGATATTTGGTTTTATGGTTTTATCTTCCTTGCAATTGACCACATTCATAAAACTTTAAAGAAGATTTTTTCTGGTACTTTTGCTATTTAAAATTAACTGGGACATGCATTTATTTAAGTATGCCTTGATGTCTGCGTAAATATGCAGAACGCTCATCCAAGACACAGCAGAAAGCACTGCTGTTCTTTATTTTATCTTTAAACTATTTTCGTTTGAAAGGGAAGAAAAGGCTTTTAAAAAATCAAGAATAACTTCAAAATCCAGAGGGAAAATTGCCAATAAAGTAAAACCACTCCTGTTGATTTATCATTGTATTTCTGTAACCATTGCTTGCTTCAGTAGCTTGTCACTGGAGTGGGCGGTGAGGAGGGGGGAGTCTTCTGAATCTCACACATAGAAAACCTATTGTGGATTTTAAAATTCAATCATAAAGCTCCCCCAAGTGGACGTTTTCTTAACTGCATCTGGAAACCAGTCACTTTCCCAGTGATTTACCCAAATAAGACTGAGCCCTCGAATAGACTTGATTAGGCAATAGTGACCTGGCTTGGTCATAATTTGACCTTGATGGTACCTGGCACATAATTTTAAAAGTTAAGTATGTTTAAAAAGCATTCAAAAACTTTTAAATGGATTTTGCAAAAACACTCCCCATCCCCAGCTTCCTGGAAACTTAAACCAGCTGGTGATAGCTATGCTATCACTTACCTGGACTAAAAGGATGCAGGGATATTGTGAGGTACAGCTGCTCAGGGGTAGAAAATCCCCCGTGGTCCCTCTGACAAAGCTGCCTTGTCCATTTCATTGTGCTCCTTATTCCACTATCTGGACTGATTATACTGAATTACTTGGCATCCCTGTTAAGCCTGTCACTTAGATTCTAGAACAAATTAAGTTTGCTAAAGGGCTTTGCTCTTTCTCTCTATTTAAATATTCATTTCTGCTCTAACAACCTGATAAAAACTGGCTAAAAGCCTTGCTGATATCCCCAATAGGGAGTGCCATTTTTAATGAACCCACAAGCATCATAAATAAAAGATAGCGGGTCTTAATAAAGAATTGATAGAGTCACTCTAGCCCAGTTAGGTGTCAATGGGAAAGTTACAATGTCGTGTGAGACCCAAAGCAGCAGATGAGTCCCCAGATCCTGAAGGTCCCCAAATGACACAGAAATCTTCAAAGCCAGCATCAATGAACTGACTGAAAAACTTCCCATCAAATGCCTGAAGCTAGAGGGTCTCATTGGGGTGGATGGTGGAAGATGGCAAGGAAACCCTTTTGGAATATAAAAGGAAACAGGAAGGGGTGAGGAGAGGAATGACTACATTTTGGACCATCTATTCCTCCTCACAAATGAAGGCCAGTGGAGTTTATGTGTATAAACTGCTTGAGCTATCACAGTCAGGAGGGGAATTGTCTGAATTCCAATCCAGATCTCATCTTAAACTGAATCCTCTGCTACTGAAAGGCAGTATGATGAGATTTAGAAATACCACATCCACCACTAATTCACTCCAGCTATCTTTGGGGCTAAGTGTGTGTGGTGGGGGGGTGGGGGGGGAGCATGAGGCAACAGTCACTACTTTCACTTGCTGCTGGGGCCAAAGTGTCAAACACATTAGCTGGGATCCAGGTCTTCTTCCTCTCAGACTGGGCGACCACTCATTGCAACGCCACCCCAATGGCCCCACGAGAGAGAGTGAAACTCAGCATCCAAATATCCAGAACGTTCATTATGTCCTCACCCGGCCTTTGGAATTGAGGCAGGACCACAGCCCCAGCTCTGCCATCTGGGAATGGTGTTACACCAGACAAAGTGGCTTTCACACTCTATTCCAGTGTGGATTTAAGGCCACAAATAGCATTTACTTCACTGAGCGGTGGAGAGAACAAAATTAGCTATTGACATTACATTAGCTATTGATGACAGTAACACTTGTTTCAAGGGAACCTCCATCAGGAGCCCAGGGAGGTGCCCGCTCCTCCCTTGGTCCTCCCTTGGACGCTTCCGTGGTCAGGAAACACAGCTCTCACCCAGCGCCCCAAACCACTCAAAGACCCACCCCCATTTTCCACTATAGCTTCCCCCAGGCTCCCATGCCAGAGCAACAACCCCTTCCCCCATCCTCTCAAGGATCCCACTGACTGCTGGGCCTTCTCTCTCCCCTTTCTTGGTGTTGTACTTGGCCAAGGGCGCCGGAAGCAGACAGAGAAAGGCAGAGGAGGAAGACAGAGAAAACAGAGTTGGAAACCATCCTAGCTTCCCTCCACTCATTAAGATTTCAGGAAACATCTTAGGTAACAGATAAACTACTGCTCCAGTGTGCCCCCTGCAGGAGAGACTGACCTTGCTTAATTCTAAAACTCCTTCCACCTAGTGATAGGAGGGCTAGAGGTACAATATGGGGTCCGCCAGTGTGGGGCATCCAAAGGAAAAGAGAACAGGCCTTGAGTTATGTGTGGGGAGGGCGGCAGTCCAGCTAAGCAGACCTGTCCTCTGTGGATGGGGGATAGACAGGCCCATTGGTGCTTCAGGGATACTCCAGCTTGGTGCTGAGGAGGTAGAGATGGAGGGATGGTGCTCCCAGAGGATCCTGCGGAGCCCAGGATGAAACCCAGGGCATCTCTGTGCAGAGTACGCACAAAAAATCCTTAAGCTAAATCCCCAGCCCCTTCGTTTTATTTTTTTGGAGGAATGAAGACACAGTGGCAATACCCAGTTGCGTGTCAGGGACTACTCCTGCAAGGCTTGAGAGAACATGCTGTGCTGAGGAGTAAATTTAGGCTTCCAGCAAAAAAATACATACTCCAGTCCTGTGAGCCATCTCCTTGTGCTCCCTTCGTTCCTCTTCAATCATGTGTCCTTGTTCAGTTTAATTTTTATTTTGGGGGAAAAAAGAAACCATCATTTTCTAAAATAGTTCTCTTTTTTTTTTGGCTGGAGTTTAAAAAATGCACATATACTAGCCCTGGAATGTGGCTGCCAGTTTGTGGCTGGGAAACACATTCCAAGATGAACCACTGGTATTTTTCTCAAAATGGCATCCAGAATTGACAGCCAGACTACAAGCATTCAAACCCTAGACAACTCTCTTAACCAACCTCAGGCTCAGTTTTCCATCTCCAGACTGGAACAGTGATAAATCGCACCCTGTCAGGTGGCTCTATGGGTTAAACAAAATCATCCATGTAAAAAGCTAGGCATATTAGTAATTAATTACTCTGCAACATTTGGTTTTTTATGACTAGAGTTTTAAAAATGTACGCATGATAGCCTTGGAACTTGGCTGCACAAACGTGGAAACATATTCCAAGAAACCACTGGTTAACAATGAACTTTCAACAACTGGAGTTGTTACAAAAACAAGAAGTTACCAGTGATTCTAGATCCACAGGCTGCATAAGAAAAAAAAAAGAAGACTGCTTTCTAAAATCAGTGCAAATATGTGGGCTCATTGATCAAAGCTGTGTTGCAACAAGCACTATTTCTTTCTTCAACAAGTCTAATTTAATCAGTGTGGTGTGTTTTGCTCTGTGTGAAGGATGCCTCTCAGCATGCCACGGGTTTCTGAGGTTTGGTGTCTAAGAGAACCGTCACCTCAAGGACCTCAAGGTCTAGGTGGCATTAGGGATCTTCACTCCAAGCAGCTCCATGCCACATATCTAGAATGGAATGCTTGCTAGGGAAGAAAGCAAAACCCTGTAAGGTCAAAGCTCTTCAGGGCAAGAGGCCCAGCCCAGATCTCATCTTGGTAGGAAATGAAAGTAGTGTCAGAGTTCTTCTTGCTCAATCAAATCTCCACCCTACTCCATAATCCCTTCAACTGATGTCATAGGCCTAACCAGTTCTTCAAAAAGCAAAGATCTTGCGGGAAATGAGTAAAGGGAGAGCTCTATTTGGCTGACACCCACTTTCTTCTGTGGTGGGATTATGGGTGATCTTCGTTTTCTACCTTCCTATTTATCTTTGTGTTCTAGGATTCTTTACCATAAACAATTACAGGACAATATTAATTTTTTAAAAGACGTTTCCTGAGATATCAGAGGCAGGCCAGGTCTCGGTCCAGATCTCTGAAGCCTCCTTGGGCTAGGGGCGCACCAAGTCCCCATCCTGCTGGAAGGCCCAGTGCCCCACTCACACCCGACTTCCTCTGGCATTTAAAGGATCCAGTTCCGGGACTAATCACAGAGAGACACTAAGCTAATGAATCATTCCAGTTCCACAGCTCCTGGAGTGCAGAGCCATATATACTGCCATGTGACAGCTCCAAATTTCACAGTACTGACAAGCCAGTAGAAGCACAGCAAACTAGAACTATAAAATTATATTTAATAGGAATCAACTTAAAAGTGGAAGATGGTGAGGCTGGAGAGACAGGGCAAGAGTCAAAGCACTATACACCTCACATGTGGCTGACCCTGGTTCTGCGCTTATCAGGCTTAGCCTTAGGGACACCCAAGCATTGTGAGGGTGGCCCGGGCAATCTCTGACACCAAAGGGCCTAAGCAGCATAGCATCTTCTGGCTCCCATCTTCAAACTCCCTACTGGCCAAGAATAGTCAGGAGGACCCCTGGTCCCATGAACATTGTTTGGGAACCTCCTCTGGAATCTCCCCACTGACACACACAGGGAAATATCAAATCATAATGAAGTATCACTTCACATTCATTTGGAGGGCATAATTTTTTAAAAGGAGAAATAAAAAGGTGTTGACAAGAACATGGAGAAATTGGAACCTCATTATACTTCTGGTGAGAATGTAAGATGATGCAGCAACTTTTCAGAGTAAAAAAGAAATTTAGACAATTCCTTAAAAATTTAGACACAGAATTAGCATAATACCTAAAACTCTCCTAGGTCAAATGGCATGGAAATATATAGCCACACAATAATTCACATACAACTTTTCAAACAACATTTTTTATAATAGCTGAAAAAGGAAGCAAATATCCATTAGTAGATAAATGGATAAAAAATATGGGAAATACAGACATTGGGATATTATTTGACCATAAAATTCAATAAGGTACAATATCCATTACTATGTGGATGAATATTTGGTAACACTATGTTAAGTGAAAGAAGCAGTCACAAGGACCCCATATTACATTTCTATGAGATGTCTAAAACAGGTAAAACAATTGTGACTTGATATAAAACAGTGGTTTCGGAGTGTGAGGGGAATGGAAGAGAGAGAGCTTTTCAGCTCACGGGTGCAGGGTTTCTTTCTGGGGGTGGTAATGTTCTACAACTGACTAGACAATAGAGGAAATGGTTATTGGTGCAACCTCTATGGAAAATGACATAAAAAGTCCTTAAAATGTGAGAATGAAAATCTCATGCAAACCAGAAATTACACCCTGAGATTTGTATCCAAGGAATAGGAAAACACTGATTTAATTATGTTTATTTATTTATGGCTTATTTTGGGTCACGCCCAGCGATGCTCAGGGGTTACTCCTGGCTCTGCACTCAGGAATTACTCCTTCCTGGCATTGCTCAGGGAACCATATGAAATGCCAGAGACTGAACCCAGGTTGGTCACATGCAAGGCAAATGCCCTACCTGCTGTACTATCGCTCCAGCCTCAACACTAATTTAAAAGAATATTTGTACCCCTATGTTCCTAGCAACATTATTCACAATGGGCAAAACATGGAATCAACCTAAATGCCTACCAACAGGTGACTGAATGAAGAAGCTGTGGTGTTTATACTCAGTGGAATACTGCTTGGCCATTTAAAAAGATGACCTCAGTCCTTTGGGACTAAGTGAACAGACCTTAAGATAATTATGCCAAGTGAAATAAGTAGAGAAGTGAAAGATCATTTGCTGTTGGTTTTTGAGTGTATGTGCAAACCAACTGGGGAAAAAAAACAGAAACAACAAAACTTTACTCCTGGACTAGACAGAATGATGATGGTGATCAGCAGAAGGTAGGACTGGGGGCAGAAAGCAGAGGGGTCTTTCTGATGGGGGAATTCACTGGAACACTGGAGCGGTGACAACTGTGACAACTGCACACAACAGAGGAAGGAAACTAAACCTCCACTCTTCCATATTACAAATAATATGACTGTGGATACAGTTGTACAACTTAACATTATAAATAACACCATTTTAAAATGAAGAACTTGTCTTGGCTATTCTTGGGTGTTAGTCTCCTATTTTGTTACTTTATGTTCCCCAGATGAATGCAGTCTTTCTAGTTCTGTCCCTCTCTTTCTGACTCATTTCCCTTAGCATGATACTTTCCGTGTAGTACCACTTATATGTAAATTTCATGAATTCACTTTTTCTAACAGCTACATAGGACTCCATTGTGTAGATGTACCAAAGTTTCCATGGCTTGGAGGCCAGCCGCACACACTAGGGGAAAAGGCAGCTCAAATAGAGAAGGGAGCACCAAATAAAGGGTGTTGGGAGGATCCTCCCAAGATGGGAGAAGCATGCTGAAAGTAGACTATAGACCGAACATGATTGCCACGCAATGCCTCTTTTGCAAACCACAGCACCCAAAAGGAAAGAGAGAATGAAAGGGAATGCCCTGCCACAGAGGCAGGGTGAGACAGGAGGGATGGGAGGTGGGAGGGATACTGGGATTAGTAGTGGTAGAGAATGGGCACTGGTGGAAGGATGGGTACTCGATCATTGTATAACTGAAACCCAATCACAAAAATTTCTAAGTCTACAACTGTACCTCATGGTGTTTCACTAATAAAATTTTTTTTAAAAAATGGATAACTTGTACAACAATTATAAAAATTCTAACAATTATATCTCAATAAGGCTGTTACTATCACAAAATGGAAAAAGCCATCTGAATCAGATGGACTGCTGGTCTGTGAGGAAACACCTCTGGGTCAGGGAGTGCCTGTAGGATGATCACAGGCTTGGAGAGGAAGAGGGTGTCAGAGAGCAGAGAGCAACAAAGGCGGGGAGCTGTCGGCAGCCAAGTGATCAAAACATTCGAAGTATCATTTAAGGTGCTTGGCACAAGCCTGGGTCTCCTTAAATCCCTGCATTTTACAACTAAAGCACTAGAGCCGGGATTATTCAGGGCTCACTGGAAATGTACTGGAATGAGAAAGGCAGAGCCAGGAATCAGGAACTGAGACCCCCAAAATCACACACGGGCTAACTCTCAAACCTGGCTGCTCAGCAGAAACAGCTAGACAGAATGATGATGGTGCTGGGCTCCACGGCACAGGTAATCTTGATCCACACATCTGGGAGAGACCTGGGAATCCCATACACCTTGCCTGCACTCAGGGATCGCTCCTGCTGATCATGTGGGACCACACAGGAAACCCTAAGAAATACCAAGGATCAGACCCAGGTTGCTGCATGCAGGGCAAGCACCTTACCCACTGTACTATCCCTCCCAAACCTTCTTCCCTATTTCTGACCATCGACCAGCGACAGGAATCTCTGGACTAAAACTATAGTTTGCCTGTCTAAAACTATATTTTGAATGGAATAAGGATAAACACATATTTTATATATAAAAAAGGAGCTTTCAAGCAAAGAAACTGTAACATGTTTTTAATATTATACCCTGTTATAGCTATGAAACTATTTTTAGTCACACACAATCACACAAATCATCCTGTTATTCATCGATTGCCTCGAGCAGGCCCCAGTAACGTCTCTTTCATCCTAGCCCTGAGATTATGTTCAAGGCTCTTTAGGAGAATGAGACCCATCATTGTTACTGGTATTTGGCATATTGGGTACACCACGGGGAGTTTGCCAGACTCTGCTGTGTGGGCAGCCTACATTCAGTAGCCCGCCAGTTTGTCCAAAGTAGGAGTGAGATAATAAGATGTCATAATAAGATGTTGCGCGGCCGCGAATGTGGCCACGCGGTTCTGGGAGCTGGTTTTTATAGTCTCTGAGTCTTGGCCGTTGATGGGATTACACGGCGCCAGGGGGCCAGTTGGTGGGTGTGACCCCCTGCCTACTGGAATTTGGAGGATCTGGGTGGAGGATGCTCGACCCCAATCCTACTATTTTTTAGTAGAATAAAAAATATTCACGCCTGCCTAATTCTTAGTTTGGGTCAGGTGATCATCTCTGCTTCCATTTCAGAGATTTTTAAAGAAAAGGTGACTTGGGGAAAGAGAAGTAAGGTCAACTCTCTCATCACAGACAACAAGGGGCCACAGACAGAGATGAAGTACTGGTATGTCTGATGAGCTAGCCAGGATCGGAGCCCAGAGCTCACCAGCTGTCACATTTTTCAAGAAAAGCTCATGTGAGGGTTTTTCATTGCAAAAAAAAAAAAAACTCATCTCTGCAGATATGAAGGAACTGCAGTTAAGCTCATGCTCCGATTGGAATTTCAGGGCCATGCTCAACCAGAAGTAATCTCAGTTACAAGACCAGAATCTGTAATTTAAGGAGCTGCATGAAAGCCACTCAGGAGATGATTAACAAGACTCCCAGAATCATTTCTGATATTCCTGATGCCCCTGAGAATGAGGCAGGAGGCAATAGGGGCCCATCACTCTGGCAACTTTTGCCTTTGCAAAGACTCTAGCACTGGTCCTGCTGAAGTCGGCATGCTCAGAGCCTCTCTATAGCAGTCACACAATAGCCAGGAGCTCTTCCCCAAACTTAAATGGTTTGGGATATTGGGGTATGGATCCTCTGTGTTGGTCAAAGGCCTGAGTAGCCCCTGCAAGACCTGCTATTTTCTTTCTCTCAGACTGTGCCTGTCACCATCTTCCCTGCCTGCTTGAAATTGGAGGACTGCACCCAAGGCTTGTATGCCAGGATAGAGTGTTTTGATTCATAGGAAGAAGGATACTTCCTGAACAAGAAGAGGGGCGGGGTCTGGATGGAAAAGTTGGTATAAGTGGCAGTCCCATGGAAGCAAGGGAAAGATGGAATCATGTGTTGATCTATGTTCACTATGACAAACCAGTCCTTCCGTCATTTATTCCCAACCCCCTTACACCCCTGTAAGATGAAAAGTACAGCTACCTGACTAAAATTCTCATTTCAGTAGAGTTTACACTTGTAAGAAACAACAATTTTGCTAAACTGAATAGGTAAAGCACAAAAGTTGCTATGTGACAATGGTGTTTAGGCCCTGGGACAAGGGTTCTCACAATCCTCCCCCACAATGTGTCAGATAATAATCAGAGCTACTATTTATTAAGCACTCATGGGGAGTTTTCCCTGCATAAATTCACTTCTCCCCAACATCCTATAAGGAAGGGACGTTAGGATGATTCCACTGAAGGGGAAAGAAAGGACAGAAACATTTGGCCATTGGCACAGAGCCCCACAACTAGGAAGGAGCAGAGCTAAGTAGGCGGTCCCACAAGTCCGCCAGACCAAGCTTCTTTCTTCCCCCCGCTCTGGAATCACCGTGAAATAGTTACAAAGCTTTCATGTTTGAGTTTCAATTACACAATAATCGAACACCCATCCTTCCACCAGTGCATATTTTCTACCACCAATGTCCCCAGTATCCCCCCCCCACTTCCCATCCTTCCCCCTGCCTCTATGGCAGAGAATTTCCCCCGTACTCTCTCTACTTTGGGGCATTATGGTTTGCAATACAGATACTGAGAGGCCATCATGATCGGTCCTTTATCTACTTTCAGCACACATCTCCCATCCCAAGCAATCCCTCCAGCTATCATTGACTTCATGATCCCATCTTTATACCAGCTGCCTTCTCCCCCAGCTCAGGAGAGAACAGGCTTCTTTACTCTTCAAGCTCCTCAGATGGGAGGTTACCAAATGCCAGTTCAGGTTGTTGGTGGCACAACTGTACTAATAAGTCTTTGTTTTAGACTTGGCAGGAGGCAAACTTTTCACAGCAGTTTTAACTATCTTTAAGAATCACTGTAACACGGAGCTCCTGATTCCCTTCATTCTCTTTCTATTTTGTATCTCTAGAAAAATTTTACCCTTCTCTGAGTGCCCAGTTCAGTCTTATCTCTAGTGCTCAATGTTATACCTTCAACAAACTGGCAATGGCTAATCTGAATCTGCCTGATAGAATAGAATGGGCTGTTTGTGTCTAAAATCTTTAGAAGGAACAAGTTGCTTGTCTCTGAAATATACCGTCCCTGAGATATTCAACTTAGGCACAAAGTGAAGAATATCTGAAAGAAGAAACACCCATATTTATTCATCCTCAGAACCATCTTCTGAGCTGTTGGCTTCCGGAATCCCACAAGAAACTCAAAGGGAAGTTTTAGCTTTTGAGCACACACCAAAAAAATCAGTATCTGAGGTTACAACAGACAGAAATTATGCTAGAGAGTCGCTGCTCTCCTCCACATCTCCCTTGCTGCCCTACTCCAGGACAAAGCCTTTTGTGATTAGAGGGTGAAGGCCCTAACAAGAACTGAGCTCTTGAATAGGATCCAGACACCCAGCTCCTTAATTAAGGGCAAGTGCCTTCCAGAACTTCTACCTTTCCTCACTATCTTTGATCACAATCTTTCTAATGCAACTTCTTCCTGCATTGCTCAGAGGCTGGCAGTTCCAGTTTCTCAGCATCACCTTCAAGAACCCATTGTTTGGCCTCCATGAATGAGTCCTATGCACCCACTGCCCCTTGACCCTCTTGCCACATACTACAGCCTGAACAGGCTAATGTCTACAGCCATTACTGTGGGGACAGTGAGGACATCACACTGCCTGGAACAGAAACAAGAAGGCAGCATAAAGATTGTTTGCTATATCCACGTGTACTTACTTGCTCTTCCTGAAATGAACCCTATTCTTTGCATGTCTGGATCTTGGTTCAAGCTCCTCTGATTGAATCATCTTTCCCATTCCTCTAACTTCTCTTTCACAAGAATCAGCTTTAGCAAGGGAATAGACAACTGCCAACAAAAACAAACCCTTACATTTTTGACAAAGGAATTGAGGTTACCTAGGGGTTGGACCCTAGGTAAGGAAAGACAAGACACCTAGGAACAGAGGTGGAAGGATATTGGCACTTCAGTGGGGGTGAGGAGTGTATGAGTAATGTTGTAAACCTAAGGCATAATGAGTTAACACTCTTGAAAATCATGTTACCTCAATAGGAAAAAAAATTTTATATCAACTTAAAAATTCTCTCTTGACAGATAATCTTGGAGCCTTTTAGAACTGAGCTAGGAACACTCAATACTAAAGATTATGAGTATGATGGAGAAGAAATGTGACTTAGTATGACCTTAATAAATGCACTAAAATTTATAGTCTATATTAGGCATGAACCCTGTAGTCATTAGTTCACTGGAAGAGATCAGTTAGTTTTAAGGGGTTAGTAACCTTATTTAAAGCAAAAAAAAAAAAAGTGGCTACATTCTCCAGAACATGATATCATTAAAGATGGCATTAACTTTTCCTGTCTCCCAGATTTTTGCATAATCAAAAGGACAGGGCTGGACATTAACCTGGAGATCACTTCAACCCCTCATTTACCACTTCAGAAACTGAGTTCTAACCAACCCAGAGATCAAGTAGGAAGTTGATGGGAATTCAGACAAGTTCATCTTCTAGCCAATCCCACATTTAAAACTCTAATCTTTTCATCTCACATTTAGAAGAAAAAAAAATCTGCGGAATTCCTCCCAATACTTGCTTTGAATTTCATTCCATGATTTGTTCTGTTTTGCTGCTTCACAAGCTAACCTGTTATGTTAAAATGTTAAAATAAATGTCACAAGTTATGCTGAAATGTTAAAGCAAAGGTGAATAACCCACAAGTTCCATCAGGGATATGGGTCACATGTCTTGCATGCACAAGGTCCCGGGTTCTACTCCCCAACATGGCAACAGCCCCCAAGCACTGCTAGGGAATAGTCCTGAAGGTGGCCAAGCTCTGTGAAGGTCACCCTGATGGTCACGCCAGAGCAGCACTGCAGTACCAGGCTGCACACCGAATGGTCTGGCCTGGTGAAACAAGCATCACTGCAAACAGTTGCCATCAACACCTGAACACTACTTGGGAGACCCAAAACTAACTCAGTAATTAGAGCTCTAGAAGATTTCATCATAAGACACATCTGTCAAGTCCAGGTACCATCTCCAGTAAACAAAGGCTAACCCCCAAGTTCTAAGAATTCCAGTCTTCACCCCCGTGTTTCTTAAATGTCTTCCCCTAGTATATTATTATCCCAAGTTTGGACTTATTTATGACTTTGCCTTTACTATTATTTACTTGCTGTTTTTTTTTTAATTCACTTGTACTTACCTATGTTTTTTAAGAGTTCTGGTTTAACCATTGGCTATGAAAAATAAATGATGAATAATCCAAGATTTATGAGTTTGACATGTTATTATAGTACAGGGGGTAGGACGTTTGTCTTGCATGCAGCCAACCCAGATTCGATTTCTCCGTCCCTCTCACAGAGCCTGGCAAGCTCCCCATGGCGTATTCAATATGCCAAAAACAAGTCTCACAATGGAGACATTACTGGTGCCCACTCGAGCAAATTGAACAATGGGAGGACAGTGCTACCATGCTATTGTTTACCTAGCACACTTAACACATTTAAAATGAACACATAACTGGTAAATTGTTTTTAAAAACTTCATGTGTCCTTTAAAATTAGTCTACATAATATAACCAGCATGCACTGAGCATCTTAGGAAACTCTATTTTTTAGAACAGTGTTGTTCCATCCAAAGGGAAACTATGTACTATATTTTCCATAACAATTTACATACACTCTGTCTTCTGCAAGCATCTATTTTATCTAAACCACCAATCAATAGCAAAAGGCAGATCCCAAACGATAGTTTATCTTTACACTAATAGCTTTTCTTATCAACCACTAGATCACTATGCCTTATGCACATTTGATCTGTCACTTTGTTTGAAATCATCCTTTACCCTAATGCTCTTCACTGACTATTAATAAATGACAAACAAACAGCAAAAATAATTACTCTTTCACCTAGGAAAACACTGGTGACTAGGACTTAATGGTCTGCCAGTGACATACGACTTTACCCAGCCTAATGGATGCAAATGCGTAACAGGATAGGGGTAAGTTATTTTCACACAAGCTGTCACTTGTCACACAAATTACACGGGGTTCTATTTGCTGTTTAATTCACAGATACAGCAGCAGCAGAAACAACAACCAATCACACCCTCAACACCTGCATCCTTCCTGGAGCTTCAGGACAAGGCAGGACCAACACACAAAACCATCAGAGAAGAGGCTGCAGGAATCCCTATTTCCACTCTGCAGGTATGAAAACTCGGCTGTAAAGAGTAAGAAGTCAGGTGAATGCGAGTTGTCCAAGGATCTGAGACTCTTCAAAGGAGGGAGCAGGTCTGAGTGTGAGAACAGTCCTTCTGGACAGACAGAGGGCACAGAAGTGCAGTGCAGAACTCGTGGGTCAGCCTGTTGATGGCAGGGAGGGCCGCCAGGCAATGCTAAGGTCGGTTGCTTTACACCATCAATCTAGACCGGTCAGGGCCCTCAGCACGGTGCCTTCCAACTCACATTCCAGAGGCACAGTGACTGGGCACCAAAGACTGACGAGCTGCCTGTGTTGCTTGAGGGCCTGGGCGCCTGGAGATGCAGCTTTTTGCTCAGTTTCTGCCCACAACTCACGATGACTGTCAAGTCATCACACACACCACAACAGCCCACTAGATACTTTAACCAGTCGGTCTGGTTTTATGCACAATGCAGACACACTAAAAACTAAGCTATTTTAAGTTTTCCCTCCTAATAATAAATATCCCTCTCCCACTTTCCAAAAGGCCCAACACTGCCACTCACTTCTCTGAAAGACCTACATTACTACTTGTTTTCGTCAAGTGTAAGAAATCTGAAGAGGGGCCAAGGAGATAGGAGGCTGCCAATGCTGAGCCACAGGTGTGGCCCCACCAAGCCCCTTCCCTGGGAACTCTGCAGACTCCACAGTCATCATCATGGCTTCTTTTCCTGCAAGAAATGTCAGGCATGTTGTGCTATATGCTATTTGGAATGATTTGGTTGGTTATTGGGTGGGTGAGGGGGCAGGTCTTAGAGCACTCAAAAATGTTTCCATTGGCCAGGGAGATAGCTCCTTGGCAGATGATGCTCAAGGATCTGTGTTTCATCACACACAATTGTCCCCGGAGCACTGCTGAGTGTAGTCTACAGGACTCTCAAGCACTGGGGTGGCCCTGGTGGCCCCCATCACTGTTGAGTCCCAACACTGAGCCATTAGCCCAATTAGCTGAGTATCACTGGGAGTAATTGGCCCTCCACTCCCCCCCACACCTGCCCCAAGTCTATCTGAGAACCAGGCCTCCATTCTCTGACCTGGTTAGAAAGTAAGGTAGATGAGAAAGGAGAACTAGTTTTCCCTCTAAGCTCAGAATGCCTGGGACTCCCTCTGAGCCAGCAGAGAAAAAGGCCCCAATGTCTGCTCCCAGGGACAGGGGAGAAGGAGGCCAGCATGTCATCTACCTGTCATCCTTGACTAAAGCATCATCAAGTTTCCTTCCCAGAGAAATTATTTGAATTCATCATTCCAGCTCAACTGTAGGAAAATGCAAATTAAAACAACAATGAACTATTCTCCAAAAACAAGCCCTGGAGAGAAGAGAACCCTAATCTGCTTTAGGAGTGTAAATTGGTGCAATCATTATGAAAAACATTACAGAGATGCCTCCAAAAATTAAAAATTCCAAATGATTTAGGTTAGCCCACTTCTGGGTATTTATCACTAAAATACAAAAACACTAATCCAAAGAGCTGTACCCCCAACCCCCAGTTTTTACTTTGAACTATTCCCTAGATCCAAGAGCTAGGAAAAATTTATAAGCCACAAACCAACACAAGATAAAGAAATGGTACAGCTACCAACTGAAATATTACTCAGCTATAAAGATGACATTTCACCATTTGCAACAACAGGGATGGATCTAGAGGTCTTAAATAAATCAGAGGGGAAAATCAAGCACTATGTGATTTCACTCAAAAGTAGCACACCAAGAAAACTAAACTTCAGGGAGGTGGGGGAATAAAAAAGAAAGAAAGAAAATAAACTGAAGAACTAATTAAAATAATAAACTTTTGAATTTTAAGACCAATTAGTACATCATAAAAGGAAGGGATGAGAATCAAGGGGACATGCACCATTTTCAATAATTGATATATACCTGAAGTGCATCTACTATTAAAATGCAATGATATTTCAAAGGGCTGGAGCAATAGCACAACGGGAAGGGTGTTTGCCTTTTGCCTTTGGCCGAGTCAGGTTCGATTCTTCCGCCCCTCTCGGAGAGCCCGGCAAGCTACTGAGAGTATCTCGCCCGCACGGCAAAGCCTGGCAAGCCACCCGTGATGTATTCAATATGCCAAACACAGTAACAACAAGTCTCACAATGGAGACGTTACTCGGCCCGCTCGAGCAAATCAATGAACAACGAGAGGACAGTGCTACCGTGCTACAGTGATATTTCAAAGTTTTAAACTGAAGTTTTAATTAAGTGAAGTGGCAACAGCAAAACTCAGAACCCAGTTCTTCACATTCCTAATAGCATTCCATAGAAGTCACTAACAAGTGAATGCATTTAAAAGAAAGAAAACAAACCTAGGGGGCTGACTTGGGAGCCCACGTGGGGCCTGCGGTATGCATGATTTATTAGAGCTACGCAAAGTGAGTTATTTTGCTCTTTCAAATATTTATGACACCGCTAAAACACTGAATACATCAACATCAAAATTAATCATGAATAATATTTAATTAGTGCTTGACAAGGATCAATTTGGCAACTCTTTTTGTTCTTTCTCCTTCCCCCCGAATAGAAAAATAGTCATAAACTAAAGTGTTTTATTTTTCCCATCTGCTTCTGGTAAAGCGCATCCCTGAATTGCTAACTTAGCTGAGATCGCCTGAACTTTCCTATACCCAGGTAATTAAACTCAGATGCCGTCGAACGGGGGCTTATAAATCAAGTCTGTGTATGTAAGCAGAAAACAAGCTGCTCACACCAGAGCTGGTGATGCTTTCTCACGGACCTGCCCTGGTAGCAGGCAGGCTCTATGTCTGCTTTCATCTAGCTGCTGTGCCAGCGGAAACCCTTGTCTCATCACCACAGTCCCCAGAGAGCGCTGATGATAACTGAGTCCTTTACAACCGGAAGGGGAACAGCCAATTTTGGAAACTCAAGCAAAAGTTCTGCAAATTGCTGCTTGAAAAGGTAGAAGCAGAAGACAGAGACAGCAGGGAAGAAAGACAGCAGGGAATGGAGGAAGGATCAGATACTTCCCTCATCAAAAGGTCTTGGCGGCTCCAGGAACCATTTCCCAATCAGGGAGTGTTGTTCTACAGAGGCAAGATTAGGAGAACTTTGAACCCATTGTTCTGTAACAATATAGGCATTCATTTCATTTTCAAGAACAGTTGCATTTGTTCCAGTGGAGTTCATGTTTTAAATTGTGCAGTTTGGGGGCTGGAGAGAGAGCGAGAGAGAGAGAGAGAGAGAGAGAGAGAGAACAGGGCCTAAGGTGCTTGCCTAGCCTCGCCTGCACTTTTTTTGGTGGTTTGGTGTGGTTTTGGTGATTCTTTGGGGCCAGATATCACACAAACCAGGCAAGTGTTTTACCACAGAGCCACAACCCCAGCCCACACTTCCAGGTTTTTGAAAACGCCTGAAAGGAAGTAGCAGAGTTCCCATGGATGGACGGACGAGGGGAGGCATGTCATTCTCAGGGGTCCCCTTTTGTTTATCTCTGAGTCATATCAGTAAAACTCAAGTTGGATACCCATTGTCGGAGCAAATACATAGTGTGTCAGAAGACATGGGGATGGGAAGTTGCATTTAGGTACCAGCCTGGTACCCCGTCCTATGTCTAAAAAGAGCACACCACAGTGCTGGGGAAGGGGCCAGCAACCATCAACTTGTGGATGAGAGAACACAAAGGCTCAGGTGGCTCTTGAATATCCCCAGAGTGACAGAGCGAACACCTGGGAGTTAGGATTCCAAGTTCAAGCCTTTCTGGCCACCAAATCCAGTTTTACACAGACTGGTCCTCTACCATGGTTCTCCCAGTCTTGAAACTATAATCACAAATATGTATTGAGACCTTCAGGCATCCCTTTGTTTAATCCTCATCTGAAGTTATTATTATTATTATGATTCCCATTTGAAAGGGGGGTATGGGGGGGGGGAGAGAAATGGCCTAGAAAAGACAAACATACTCTCAAGGGCACACTAGGAATTGGCTGTCTGCCCGCGGCCCCATCCCCTTCAGTATGAGGCTCCATCCGCCCACAAGGTAAGGTGAGTCACACTCCTAGTTCCCTGAGGTTCGGAATTCCCCTAGATTCGTAAATACTGCTGACTGGGCAAGCACCCCATGAATTTCCTGTGTCAGGGTGTAAATAATTAGAATTCTAGACCCTTTGACAGAGAACACTGGGGAGAGGAGAGACAGTACAGGCCTTGCATGAGGCCATTCCCTCCACATCCGTGTAGCCCCCTGAACACTTCCAGGTGCAGCCCTGGAGGTCTCCAAGCAACAGTGAGGTGTCCTGAGTAACCCCCCACCCCAGTCCTATATCTACAGGCTCTCCTTGCACTGAACTGCCAGCTCATCACTTGGGGTAGGGAGAGGGAGGGAGCTTGCCCAGCAACTGAGCCACCTGGGGACCACTTTAGAGGCCCAAAAATAAAAAAGAAAAGAAAAAGAGAGCATTGAATACACACACACACACACACACACACACACACACACCTTCTAAAACACAGGCCAAAATGGGCACAAACTGCAGCTGGATCATTTTCTCCCAGAGGAAGAATAGTATGATGAAAACTGTCAGAGTTTATCATTAAAGCTAAGCTCTTATAAGATATGATTTAAAAAAATAAATTTCTATGGGCTTTTATCCTTCCTGGGTTGAAGGCGGGTTTCCCTCCCCCAAGGCTTGGGAGATGAGGTCAGTGGATCTTGTTTCTGCTCCACTGACTTTTCCACATGCAACTTGATAGCTTCGGGAAACAAACCAATGGTTACAAGATCATTAAAGTATGTTATTTTAATTAAAGGAGGGTCCGACATGGAGAGAGCAGGGGCAGTGAGCCTGTGAGTGACCACCACAAGTCCCAAGTCACAATCTACTCACTCATCCATTCTGGTTCTGCGACCACTACACCATGGCCTCACGGGGTCTAATACTTTAAAACCCAATCGGGCCAGGCCAGCTCGCCCGGAGCCTCAGGCATGACATTTTCCAGAGATGCCTGGAAAGGTGAAGAGTCAGTACACTTAGGCAGCTATCACCTCAAAAGCTAAGAGAAGGCATTCTAAAATGGCAGCGTGTTCTTGGGAAAAGAAAAGGAAAAGAAAGACTAAGTCTAGACTGCCAAAAAAAAAAAAATGAATTGGCACTGTTGTAAAATTATGTTGCACAGAGAGAATACAAATATTTTTCATGTTAAGGAAAGGGTTGACCTAAGATGTGATTTATAGGCACTTCAAATGCTGTGCAGGAAGTAAACGGAAAAATTAGGGTGCAAGGTCACCGAGTAGGCAAGAGTCAACTTAAGGGTAAAGTTAAAAACTTTAGGAAGGGTGCACACAGTTCGGCTTGCCATATAAATTAAGCAATGTCTTTAAAGGAAAAAAAAATAAACTCAAATATTCAGGTGAGTCTGTGACCAAAAAATGTTTTACTCTCCATGTCAAGAAAATAGCAAGATTGGTTATGTGGTAAAAATGTCAAGGGGTTGGCTCAGAAAGGAATGAGAAGAGCTTAATGCAATCCAAAAATCTATGGTGTCATCACTCAGTAATCTAAGCAAACAATGGCTGCATGCTGATGGGTTTTAGAGGGGGATGCCAAAAAGCACAAGGAATCCAAATTGGATTTTAGGTTTAGGTTTTAGGGATGTGTCATTTTATAGTTCAAAACGCAGCCTAAACTGGCTTGGAGAGTTGCAGAAATTATCAGTGACAAAGAAGAGGTGAGTCAGTAAGTGATACTTAACTGTGGAGTTCCAAAGGTTCAGGTCCCCCCAGTCACCAGGCTTTCCCACCTAAGCATTTTGTTTAAATACAATTCACAGTGCGTTTTAAGGGTATAGGAATGTTTCCCAAAGAACCACTAGAGGGCAGAGCTTTGTAACGTTCTGAAATAAATCGTGGTTCAGCCTAGCCAGCTTCCTGCAAACGGTCAAGACGGACGATATATACGTATTTTCAGATATACATACCAAAACTCACACCACCCATACTTTAATAACATGTTAGTTATATCCTATAGAATGCCTTAATGGCTCCTGCCAAAATAGAACAATCTTCACACTGTTTTCTATATGAATACTTTTTTGTAAGCATGTTATGTTCTTTATAACAGACAACACAAAATATATTACTTCGGTTGTGTTTTGCGGCAGGGATTGGGACTTGGGATGGAAACATCCCGAATTTGGTGGTGGGAAGGTGTAATGGTGGTGGGATTGGTGTTTGAATATTAAATGTAATCAAATATTGTGAAGTAACTTATAAAATAAATAAATAAATAAAAAGACAGACGCTAAGGAAACTCTTGGAAAGCCAGGACTCTCTCTCCTGCAGCCAAAGTCCCCAAGAAGCAAAGCAGTCAACACCCCTCCTCCAAAGTTAACAGTTTCATAGGCTCAATTACCGACTGCCAGAGGGCAGGCCAGAAAGGGGAGCTCCAGGCTAAGGGGGCACAAAATTGGGGAGACTAGGGGACATCTAAGGGCCCCAGCAGCTTTCTGAGTCTCCTACAGAAAAGTGAAAGGGCTATCCCACCACACCCTCCTCACAAGTCTACCGCTGCTGCTTCACTGCCCTTCTTTCCACCAAACCCCTGATACTCATTTAAATGTGTTAAAACATTGGCAATAAAAAAAAATAATGCCAGGAGCCAAAGAGATACTACAGTGCCTTTAGCCTTGCAAGTGGAAGAGTGAAGATCAATCCCTATATGGTCCCCAAGTCCACCAGGAGTGATCCCTGAGTGCAGAGCCCTGAGCAGCACATCCAGGTGCACAACTGAACAGGCTTAACTGAAAATAAGACCTATTTCAGATTGTCAGCCCTCATTTAAAACGCTCACAGTCCTCTGCTGGACTGTGAATCTGCAGTGGCTTAGGTGAAAACTGCAGGCAGTTTCTTCAGAGTCAATGCAGTGCAGAGAGAAACCTTAGTGGGCAACTGGGAATCAGCCCTCTGCTCTGAGGATACTCCTCCCAAAACCCAGCTGCATTAGCCCCTGATGGCAGGCAAAGGAGTTGTTCTTTCCCCTGCTTGGGGAGCAGAACGAAGGAGCGATCGTTCTTGCCCGGACATCAGCAGCCAAGCCTGCAATCCCAGATCCACACTAAGGCATGTCCTCCCAACTGGTCTCCTGGAGAGAAATCTGATCTGAGCTCAGGGTGTGGGAAGGGGCAATGGGAATCTTCCCTTTCCTTCAAACTTTGAGTGAATGGCCCAAATCACGCATAAATCAAGATCTCACACAGGCAGCCTCTGCCCAACTACTCTAAGTCCCTGTGAAAAGGTGAACACAGGATTTAACTACCTTAAGACATCCTTCCCAGCCTGGAAGTGGCCCACCAGGTGTGTCCTAGTATTTACAAGCAGACCCTTGGGAGAGGAGTTCACCCAGGAGAGACAGGAGGGGGAGAGGGGGGCGCTACTTACCCACCAAAAAGTAAGAGGGCAAGGAGGGTGAGCCGCTGGCTAAGCTAGTGTGCTTCTGCCTGTCCCCTTGAAACTCATCTGACCTCAGGATAAGCCCCGGAATTCTCAGTTGTGAAACCACACAATTTTATCTTTGTTCCCTAAGGGCTACCTAAGTAAGGCATTGACTCAACTGGTCCAGAGATCATTTCTCACAGGTAGGCTTAAACTTGTTGACACTTAAAACTCTCTTGGCCACACCAAGGCTGCGTGACACTTCATACTACACGCCACCCATACTCCCAGAGTACTGCACCACATTTGATGGGTTTCAAAGTAGGAAAATATATATATATATATATGTGTGTGTGTGTGTATATATATATATATATATTATGCATACAAGGCTCAACCTTTAACAACATGTTAGTGATCTCTTACAGCACTGTAGCATTGTCATCCCGTTGCTCATCGATTTGCTCCAGAGGGCTCCAGTAACGCCTCCATTGTGAGGCTTGTTATTACTGTTTTTGGCATATCGAATATGCCATGCGGAGTTTGCCAGGCTCTGTCCTGCAGGCAGGATACTCTCGGTAGCTTGCCGGGTTCTCTGAGAAGTATGGAGGAATCGAACCCAGGTCGGCCACGTGCAAGGCAAACACCCTACCCACTGTGCTATCGCTCCAGCCCTATGTATATAAGAGATCTCTTATAGACAGGCTTAATGGCCCCGGGGTGAAATACAACAATCTTCACACTCTTACCTCTAAGGAAACTTCTTTTGTAGCATTTTCGTGTTTTTTCATAACAAACAATAGCACTGTACACTGTCCTTCTGGTGTTCATCGATTTGCTCGAGCAGGCACCAGTAACATCTCCGTTGTGAGACTTGTTGCTGTTTTTTGGCATATCAAATACATCACGGGGAGCTTGCCAGGCTCTGCCATGCCGGAGGGATACTCTCAGCATCTTGCCAGGCTCTCCGAAAGGGATGGAGGAATAGAACCCAGGTCGGCCTCGTGCAAGGCAAATGCCCTACCCACTGTAACTGAGAGATCTAAGATGATGCATTATGGTTTCAGTCTCCCATGAAGCCATGGATTCGAATCCCACTTCTGGCAACAAACAATATAAAGTATATTATTTCAGAGGTTGGGGTTCAGGATGGAAACATCTGAAATATGGTGGTGAGAAAGTGTAATGGTGGTGGGATTGGTGTTTGAATGTTAAATATAATCAAATATTGTAAAGTACTTTATAATCTAAAAAAAAAAATTAAAAAAACTCTCTTGGCAGGTCACAGGGAAGCTCAGGCAAGCTTTTACCCTGGCCAGAAGAGGGTTTGCCCTTAATGTTAAATTTCAACTGTCACCTGGTGGTTTCAGCACAGGTTTCAACATTGCTTACAATTACAGGAAAAGAGGCACATGCAGGGCAAAACTCAAGGCTGTTCACATACAATTTCTTTCCTGGCAAAATCACAAAACAAAAGACTGCTAATATCTAAAGAACTGAGGTACCAAGAGGGAGATATTGGAGATTCTCTTGGTAAGATCACATGAGAAAGATAATGTGTACCAAAATAATAGCATTAGGCCTACTATTAGCACAGGCACGTGGGGTAGCTTACTTTGTTTAATCATCTGTATTATTATTAAAGTTTGGTCAATTCAGGGCACTCATTGTCTTCCTGTTTACCTCTAGGCGCCTGTTCATCTTCAAACCCAAGTGTGAAGTGAACACCAGCTCCACAGGCTCAGAATGTCATGGCCAAGCCAGGGGACTTAATGTCTCTCTGTCTCAATTTCCCCCAACGACTAACAGGAGGGTGACGAGGGTACCCCAAGGGGGTTAGAGAAAGAAAACAGCGGGAAAGGTGTATGCCTTGCACATGGCTGACCTGGGTTAGATTGTCTCGCTGTATTTGCACCTTCTGCCAGTAGTGATCCCTGAGCACAGACCCAGAAGTAAAACCTGAGCACCATGGGGTGTCTCCCCCAACCCCCACCCCAAGAAAGAGTACCTTGAAGACTGGCAAGAAGAGTGATATTAAAAAGATGTGTTCGAGGACCTGCTCTTCCGATTCACAAACTAAATCTCCAAAGAAATGCAAGCCAAGCAGCTGAAATTCATTGATACACAAGTCCCCCCTCTGCAGCTGAAAGCTCTAAGACGGCCTCTGTCTCAGGAGGGAGATGGGCCAAGTTCCTGCCCTGCCAAAGTCCCAGAGGCTGCACACACAACCCCCTGCTGCCATCATGCCAACAGCCTGTGGCCTAATTCCATGGCTTCACCAATAATCTCCACTGACTCCTCCCAGCTCCACAGATCCTAAAATGCTTGAACCACATGGCCACATTTGCTGCAAGGCACATGTGGTCTTTCCCCAGCTCCAAATTCCATAGTGCTGAAATTCTAGTAGGAGCACACCAAAGCAGGCGAGAAAGAAACAAAGAAGCCAACTCAACTCAAGAAACGAAAACAATAACACTAGGGGAAGGCTCAACTAGCAACCAACAGCTTAGAAAATTCTCAAAGACTTAACAACCCCATGCTGAGAAATCAGTTTTCACAAATTTTCTTAAAACAGAAGTATTTTTAATAATTCTCTTTATCCATTTGGTTGTAACAAGGGATATAAAACAAATTACTGTGTGTCAATTTAAGGGGCAGGTTTGGGGGCTGGAGCAATAGCACAGTGGGTAGGGCTTTTGCCTTGCACATGGCCAACCCGGGTTCGATACCCAGCATCCCATCTTTTCCCCTGAGCACCGCCTGGAATAATTCCTGAGTGCATGAGCCAGGAGTAGCCCCTGTGCAATGCCAGGTGTGACCCAAAAAGCAAAAATAAAATAAAATAAAGGGGCAGGTTTGGGGAATGGGAAAAATGGGGACAATGGTAGAGGGAAGTTCACTCAAGTGGTGGGATTGGTGTTGGAACATCAAAAGCCTGCAACAATTTTAGTATGAACAACTTTGTAAACCATGGTGTTTAAATAAAATGGGGGGGTGGGGGGAGATGTGTTTGATGAAGGCGAGGTGGGCAGGGGAAGATAATTTGAAAAACAAAATAAAAGCAGTGTCTGCAGGGCCAGGAGATAGTAGAGGCTTTTAGTGTACATATCCAGCATGCATCTGACCTGCAGTTGATTCCTGGCACCACATGTTCCCACAAAGCACTCACTGCTGGTCATGGCTCTGGAGACCCCCAGCACCACCAAGGTAACCCCAAGGTAATCCTGTAGAGTCTGAGCAACACAGACCCTTTGCCACTTGCATTGAGCTAGCCAAGAATCAAGAGTAAGGACTTGGGCCCCCTAAGCACAGTTTGGGGGGTCTCCCATAATGATGCATTTGCATATGTGCCTAATGAAAAAGGTATTTGCTATAAAATGATTGTTGTGGATAGGAAAGCAGGTCCTCAGGCAACTGTTCACTGAGTGGAGGAAAGATACTCCTGAGGAAAAAGCCCAGTGTTCAAGGTTACCTGAGGGTTCTGGAATGATTTGTGAATCTCAAAGACCTACCATGGATTCTTCTGTTTTCTTCTCCTCAACCATACACACCTACACACACAATATGCATGCACCTCATTTACATATAAACACACAGAGACAAACCGAACTCGCCCACATAGGAAAACGTGAGCCCGTGTGCGCGCACGCGCGCACACACACACACACACACACACACACATACACACACACCACTCACGAAGAAAGTTTCATGAAGAAACTCAGCTTCCTATCAAAGAGGAAAAGACTGAGATTCAATTCTTCTGGTGCTGCCCTTCACTGTATCTGTGACCCTCAGAGAGGCAGCTGGACAGTCAAAACTAAACCAAGAGCAGGAATTCATGAAGTTCAAATGAGAAATAACTGAAGAAAATGCCTTAAGGAGGTTCTAGGATACAATTATACTGATTGCCCACCCCCAAAGGACACGCTACTTGGGGGGTTCATTCAGTGACACAGCCCAGTGAGGGGACTGAACCAGTCCTTTATGTTTACCTAGTATTTATCCCTCAGCAGAGTCCAGTGAAATCTGGGTTGGATGACGAAAGACAAGATCATGCCAGAATTCCATACCGTTTTCCTTTGTGTTGCCTCCCAGGAACATTGCCAAATCCCGTGTAACGAGACAGGGTACTCTTGTTTTTGTTTGGGGCTGAATTCTCCAGCTGGGAACTACCAAAACGAAGTGAGCCATGGTAGGCTGCGTGCACTGATGGGCAATGTGTGCCCGACAGTACATCTCCTAGGGAAGACCTCACACACGAGGCCCCCCGAGCCTGAGTGCCAGTAGAACATGGGAACCAAGTTGCTAGAATCGGATAAACAAGCCATCAGCACACCCGCCCTCAGACAACCGCTAAAGTGAAAGAGGCTTAAGGAGGCCAAGAGCAGCTCTGGGAAGAGCCCTGGGTAGTCCTGGCTCGATTTAAAGTGTCCTCCCCAGGCCAGCCCTGGAATCACCCCGGCAGTGGTTTCTGTAAAAGCCAGATTAGGTCATCCTGCCCTGCCTCTCAGAAGTTTCCACAACAGATGGGGTGACAGAGCGTTAGAGGCAAGCCCGCTCACATGGTCTGTGCTCTGTATTGGCCCTGTTCTCTGAAATGCTATATGTTATCTGGAGCCTGTTTGTTTTTATCTGTCAGAGTGGTTTATTGTTAGGGAAATGTGGTGTCAGCTGTCTCTTCCCCACCATCAAAGCTGCAACATTAAAGTTAATAGTGTTTGACTTGCAGAGATCTCTCTCTGAGGTAACCCAAGAAAGGCCTTGCTGCCTGCTCTTTTTCCGGCAGTAAAGGCAGCAAATGGGTGCAATAACTGCATTAATCATTTAGCAAAAAAAAGGAAAAGAAAGAGGAAGAAAGAAAATGAAGAAGAGGAAGAAAGAAAATGAACCCTATCACATCTAGTGCTTAAGAAAAGCCTCTCAAATTCAGAAGCCCGACTCTACCCTTCAGGGTTCTAATTCCTCTTCTGACTGTGCATCCAATGCCTCATCACTTCCCAGTCTGAACTTCAATTTATTTTGCCTAAGAAATAGGGGGTAGAGGTAGATTATAAGAAGGTCTTTTTTTTTTCCTTTTCTTTCTAACCACAACATCCATTGGATAAAAGTAATCTTTCATTAAAACCTCATCTATAAGCAGGTAAGGGCAAACTTGTTTGGGGGCCAGAGAGGTACAGCAGGTAGGGTGTTTGCCTTGCATGTGACCAACCCAGGTTTGATCCCCAGCACCCCATGTGGTCCCTGAGCCCTGCAAAGTATGATCTCTGAGCACAGAGCCAGGAGTAAACCCTGAGCACTGCCGCCGTTAAGGCTCCCAAACAACAACAAAACTCCTGTGAAGCGAAAGGGGAGAGGGAAACCAAAAGTTCCATCCTCTGCACCCTCTCCAGTCAACCCCCAACATTCCTCTCCCTGAGGGATCCTGTACAACCTCAGTGGGTTGCCACAACCCCCCATGGCCTTCTTGCAAACGCCATCTGAAAATGTGAAATCTATCAGCTTGGAGGGAATTCTCTCTCGAGTCTTTCCTGTCTAGAGTTTGGATTCTGTGACACAGTCACAGGAGTCCACCTGTCAGGGGACAATAACTGAGAGTAACAATAACTCCATGGAAGAGTATGTTCTCAGTGCCACACACACAGGAAACGGCACCAGCTTTGCTCTGTTCTCCGTCCTCCTCATCAGATCACTGGGTGGTGAAAGCTTGCTTCCCCGCTGGAGTAACAGTTCCCAAACAAGGTCCATCACCTCTGGTCGCTGTCATTTAGTGCTGGTTCTATCTAAATTATCCACCTGGGGGCTGGAGAGACAGTAAAGCAGGTAGGTGCTTGCCTTGAGCACCTGACTGGGTTCAATCCTCAGCACCCTATACTGTCCCCCCAGCACCATCAGGGCTGATCCCTGAGGACAGAACCAAGAGTAAGCCCAAAGCACTGCCGGGGTGGCCCCAAAACCAAAACCATAAAAAATGTAAACAAATAATCTGAAAGCATGGGGAGTTGGTGGGGAGGGGTCAGAGCTTACTCTTGGCTCTGTGCTAGGGGCTTTGCAGTGCTAGGGATCAAACAAGGATCCGTCTTCCACCACCCTTTGCAAGGCAATCACCTGAGCCCTTGTACTACCTCTCCCACCCCCTGACAGCATTTAAATAGTAGCACCTTCAGGCTAAGTTGAAGCCCAAGGTCCATCCTTCCCCCCACTGACACCCTCTTGGGTGGGAGAACCAGCAAGAGGCTCACCCCTGACAGGACTGCCCTTCTGAGGCACCAGCTCACTACAAACAAAGACATTCTAACAAGCATCATCATCTAGCAGGCTGGCCCTCCACATCCTGCCACCCCTCTGCCACTCCTCTTCTCTGTTCCAGAAGGCCAGAGGGCAGAACTGCGAGCCTGCTGAGCAAGCAGATGTCAGTGAGTGAACCTAAAGCCAATTTTCCCCTTGCAAACAGAAAGGAACTACAGCCCTCATTTCATTTGTCAAAGGTTACCTCGAGGCCTCAGTTCCAGCCTCATGGAAAGGGGAGAAAAACCCGAATACTGTTTCTCCCCAAGCTCGTAGCCAGGAAGCCCTCTCCACTGCCATCACCCCATGAAAGGCTGGGGCTGGGGCAACAGGACAGCAGGTAGGGCACTTGTCTTGTACATGGCTGATCTGGGTTCAATCTCTGGCACTGCATATGGTCCTCTGAGCACTGCCAGGAATGATCCTGAGCACAGAACCAGGAGCAAATTCTAAGCATAGCTGGGTGTGGCTAAAAGACTAAACAAAAAACAAAAACAAACAAACAGAAAAAAAACAGGTCTTCAAGATGAAAATGGTGGTTGGGTGAATGACATGGGTAGAAGGACCAAGGTGGATGCCCACCAATGGGAGGATTGGGAGTTGGAAGAAAGAAGAGAAAGGGGCCACAGTTGTCATGGAGTTTCTTTAAAATGTGGCAATCGCTACTAGAGTTGCAAAATTCAGCACTGGAGGGAAAAGTTCACCAAACAGCCCACACTGAGATATCCACCAGACTGTGGTCTGGCTTCTAAATGTGGCTCTGTCTTGGTTGGAAACCAGCACGGTGCACCCATATAAAACTCAAAAGATTCCCAAACCACACCTGCACTTGTATTTTTTTTTTTGACCCAAGTGCCTGAGAAAGAAAACAAAACTGGAAGGAAAAGGACATCCATTCCTCTTGCAAGCATTCATTTATGTAACACAATCCTTGCAGTCTTCATACTGGGCAGGTGCTGGGCACCGGATCCTGGCCCTGGTTACTCAGAATTCCAGGGATAATTCCACTTGCTTGTGTGTTGAGCATTGGTTTTCAAGAAGTTTTTACCTACAACAGACTATTAGGGTCTCCACGATAACAATAGGATGGTTTTGGCCATTAAAATCAGTTTCACAGCTGAGAAAACTATTAACATGGCAAGTTAAAGTGATTTGCCCAGTCCCAAAGCTAGTTAAGTACAAAGCAGAGATTAAAACGTAAGTGGTGCTATTTCTGGGATTTTTTTGTTTGAGAGCAGGTAGGGCGTTTGCCTTGCACGTGGCCAACACGGCCGACCTGAGTTTGATTCCTCCGCCCCTTTTGGAGAGCCCCACAAGCTACAAGGAGAGTATCTCGCCTTCGTGGCAAAGCCTGCCAAGCTACCCATGATGTATTCGATATGCCAAACACAGTAACAAGTCTCAGGGTACTGGGCCCGCTTGAGCAAATCGATGAACAACTGGAGGACAGTGACAGTGATCAAATCAAATGTATCCTATGATTTTTTATTATAGATGACATTTCAATGACTGTGTATTCTATACCCTCTGGGGCCAAAAAAATGCGGTTTTTAAAATTTTTTAATTTAAATTTTTTACATTTTTTAATAATCTCAATTCCAGTATTCTATTTCTTTCGCTTCTGAACTTTGCTTGTCAGAACACTTCTTGGACTTCTCTGGGAAATACAGACATCTCTGCCAGTTTTAGGTTTGAAAAAATAAAGCTTTCTTGGGCTCTCTCCGCTAGTTCATATGAACTGAAGTTAGATTTAGACTTGATGGGTATTAAGGCCAAGCAACGGTTATAATTTTTCAATCAGAACGTCCTTTGGTGTAGAAAATTACTTCACTAGGCACATTATTTGAGCTCTTCTGAAAACCACTCTGATGTTCTTTTTATTAATCTTTCTCCTGTGTCAGATCCTCGTGCATTTCTGCCAGGCCTCAGAAGGCCCTATGTGCGTGCTGCCAGGGCAGAAATGTATTCCTTTTTGGTTCATTGGAATTCTTCAGAATGTCTGGCACAGAAACATATTGGCTTTAATTAAAAGGCTATGATTTCTGTGAATTTCCATTAAGCTGGTGAAAGAAATGTGCATTTTAAAAACAGTTACCACATTAGGATACAGTTGTAATGAAAAATGGTTCCTGCTTCAAGAACTACTTAAGCAGATGAAACTAAGCTGCCTGTAATGAAAATATGCTCATTTTTAGTAAAACCCTTTCCTTTAAAATAAGGGGTTTAGTTTGGTACATATGTGCCCAATTAGCCATAAAGACTCAACTAGACATGAACCATACAAGGCGCCACTCTGCCTGTTGACATCCCAACATCGATCGTATTAACAGGGGTGTCATTTAAATAGTTAAAAAGTGATAAAGCACATAATTTGAATCTGATAGGGCTTGAAATATGATACCGCTGTTCACCAATGACAAATCAGTATTGAATTATGACTACAGCAAAGTTTGAAGTAGCTCAAGCATGTTAATTAGTGATCCACAAACTCAAGAGCTGCATTCTATTATGTTATATATTATATTCAGTCACACCTCTCTGCCCGCAAGCAAAAACATTCTCGAACAGTCTTCTCCAGAGTGGGGGAGCGGGAAAAAAACATGTGGACCCCTTCGAGTGCTAAGTTCTGATGTCCTAGAAACAACAGACATAACTTTCTACAACCGACTTAAATGTCTTTTTTTTTTTTTTATAATTTATTTATTTATTGAATCACTGTGGGAAAAGTTACAGAGCTTTCGGGTTTAGGTCTCAGTCATGTAGATACCAAACATATTTCCCTTTACCAATACTCATTTTTAACCCCGAACCCCAATAGACCCCCACCTCCCACCCCTCCCAATTCTTGTGAGGTAGATGAGTTCTAGTTAATACTCTATCTACTTTGACTAGATAGATTATTTCGATAGAAGATGCACAATTATTGTTTAGAGTTTACGACCCACCCCCCCCCCAATCAGACATGCTGAAACAGCGTTGTGAAATGATTTGCTTTCTACAACGTTGTTTAAGAATAAAATGATGTCGCGCGGCCGCAATAGCGGCCGCGCGGTTTTGAATTTCTGCTATTTTACTTATTGACCCTGGAAGAATTTCTATTAAAAGTTAGCTAGTTAAGAGATTGGTTTCTGTGCCCTGGAGTCGTGGCCGTGCCGGAGAGCCGCTCGTGGGGGGCAGCTGGCGACCCCGGTGGGGCGTGGGGGACGGCCCACAAAGCCCCCCTTCCCATGAGGTCCCCGCCGCTCCCCCGAGCCCGGCTCAAGCCTGCTTTCCACAAGGCTCCCGTGCGGCCGCCATCTTTCTTTCCAGAGAGGAGCGGGCGGGCCGGTCAACGCCCTTCCCCCTCCGGGCAGGCTTGGTGGCGCGGATCAACACAAGTCCATTTGCTTTTCTGCTCCAAGCGGCTGGTTCTCTGTGCTAAGTCCTTGTGCCTCCGGGGCCGTGGCCGTGCCCGACTTAAATGTCTTTAAAATGTCTTATACCTCAAGACAAAACAAAGTTTAAGATTGTGAAGTGTGGGGATGTTCACGAGAGCCTGGGGAAAGGCATAGAGCGACCAGTGTCATCCTTTCTCAGCATGCCAGTGACAGGCACACTCTGGAGGAATTTGCCTGGGAAAATTCATGAGAAGAAGCAGCTTAGTGTGTGTGTGGGGGGGGGGGAGGGTGAGGGGGTAGAAGGGGGTGCAGAGGGATGTTATCTGAGTCATTCTGCTTTAAGAGAAAGCTGAGCCAGTTCACCTTTGTATAATAAAGGTAAAAAGGTAAAGGCCCTCCCGTTGATCGTCGATTTGCTCGAGCGGGCCCAGTAACGTCTCCATCGGAGACTTTGTTGTTACTGTGTCTGGCATATCGAATACTCTCGGTAGCTTGCCGGGCTCTCCGAGAGGGGCGGAGGAATCGAACTCGGGTCGGCCATGTTGGCCGCTTGTAAGGCAAACGCCCTACAACATGGCCGACCCGAGTTCGATTCCTCCGCCCCTCTCGGAGAGCCCGGCAAGCTACCGAGAGTATTCGATATGCCAGACACAGTAACAACAAAGTCTCCGATGGAGACGTTACTGGGCCCGCTCGAGCAAATCGACGATCAACGGGAGGGCCTTTAAGGGGCTGGAGCGATAGCACAGCGGGTAGGGCGTTCGCCTTACAAGCGGCCAACATGGCCAACCCGAGTTCGATTCCTCCGCCCCTCTCGGAGAGCCCAGCAAGCTACCGAGAGTATTCGATATGCCAGACACAGTAACAACAAAGTCTCCAATGGAGACGTTACTGGGCCCGCTCGAGCAAATCGACGATCAACGGGAGGGCCTTTACCTTTACCTTTGGGCTGGAGTGATAGCACAGCGGGTAGGGCGTTCGCCTTACAAGCGGCCAACATGGCCGACCCGAGTTCGATTCCTCCGCCCCTCTCGGAGAGCCCAGCAAGCTACCGAGAGTATTCGATATGCCAGACACAGTAACAACAAAGTCTCCAATGGAGACGTTACTGGGCCCGCTCGAGCAAATGTATAATAAAAATCACTTCAAATCCTTTTGCACTAACCTTGGGCCCACCAAGAAGATCCTGATGGCCCACCTACGCTCAGTCAACCTTGTGTCACCACTGCTCTATATACTTAGAATATTAAAAGGTCAGGGGGGACAGAACTATAGTACAGCGGGTCAACCCCGGGTTCAATCGCCAGCATCCCATATGGTCCCCTGAGCATCGCCAGAGGTAATTCCCAAGTGCAGAGCCAGGAGTAATCCCTGAGCATCGCCATGTGTGTGCAAAACCAAAAACAAACCCCCGCTCCCAAATAAAGAATGTCACCGCAGCACTGTAGCACTGTCCTCCCATTGTTCATCGATTTGCTAGAGTGGGCCCAGTAACGTCTCCATTGTGAGGCTTGTTGTTACTGTGTTTGGCATATTGAATACACCACGGGAGCTTGCCAGGCTCTGCAGGGCCAGTGAGATACTCGGCGAGATAGCTTGCCGGGCTCTCCAAGAGTTGCAGAGGAATCGAACCCGGCTCGGCCTGGCCTGGCTGACTGCGTGCAAGGCAAACGACCTACTGCTGTGCTATCGCTCCTGTCAAAAGGTGGGATCTTTTTTTTAATAAGCATTTAAACGGATTACTTTGGGAAAATGAATTATATTCCAATCACCTCCATGAATGGTTGGGGAGGAGGGGCTGGATCGCGGGCAGGGAAGGCATACCCCAGAATGCTTACTCCTACCTCTGTGATTAAGGATCATTCCTGGAGGCTGGGGGACCGAAGCGGTGGGTACTGGGAAGAGAAGCGGACCCGGTCACACCTGCACTATCTAACAGTCCCAAACGGTCTCATCTTTTTTAAATGACTACCAACTGGGCTGAGGCCCCTTCTTCGTGCAGTTTTGGTTTTCTCCATCCTTAGAAGCAAAGTGGTAGATTCTGCTCTTGCAATCTAAGCCAAGTCTCCTTTGCTCAGGGTTACCGCTTTCCTGTACACAGGGGAAAGAAACATATCCTAAGACCATTTTCCAAATATCATGCCCACAGAAAACTACTAAGGGTTAATTAAAACTAATGTGCCCTACTATAAAAGCTCTGTCTCTGAAAAATCACTGCACCGGAAGCAAAAGTATGTGGTCTCACCGATGTCCCTAAAATAACTGAATTCTTGGAGAAGACGGGGGAGTCAGCATGTAAACACGGGTGACTTATCCATTTTGGTTCACAAAGAAGAATTCCAGTGAATCTGAAACGTTCGTTCAAAATTCATCCAATGTTGGGTTGGAGTGATAGTACGGCATGGTAGGGCATTTGCCTTGCACATGGCTGACCCGGGTTTGATTACTGGCATCCCATATGGTTCCTCAAGCACTGCCAAGAGTAATTCCTGAGTGCAAAAGCCAGAAGTAACCCCTGTGCAAAAGCAAAAAAAAAAAAAAAATCATACAATGTTAATTGTGGCATAACAAGGACGCCAGATTCTGACATTGTTGCCTTGCTACCCAGGCTCAGGCACCACCCCCCTCCCCGGCCCTCCTTTTCCTGCAGCTTCTCTCCAGAGCATCAAGCTCTTCAGCCTGGATTTCTGCAGTAGCTCCTGACTGGCCCCTCCAATCCCAGCCTCTCTTCAACACTGCCAGAAAGTTTTAGTCTCCCAAATGTCCGCCACTGACTGCGTTAGTCCTCGGACCAAAGAACTTGAATGCCTGGCTCCAAATGCCTGATAAGGTCTCAGTCCTCACTATGGCATTCAAGGCCCTTGCTTCATTCTAATGTTTCTTTCCAGCTGATTCCAAGCCCTCTTCAAGACCCACTCCTCCATGGAAGCCTCTATATCTTTGTCCTACTTGTTCTATGTCATTCCAGCTCATTCTATCACCTCTCTAAATCAAAATCCATGTTTGCCCAAATGAGAGAAATTTTATCTTTTCTAGGGGAAAACAGTGCAAAAAGCAGAGCCAGGTTTATAGGCACACAGTGGTGTCAACACTGGGCTAGGCAGAGGTTAATTGGAATAATTCCTCTTTACTGACCTGTATTGTGATTTAATTATACACTTAATCTTCTGGTTTTGGGCCACACCCAGCAGTGCTTGTAATTTACTTTTAGCTCTGTCCTTAAGGGTCACTTCTGGCAGGTTTTGAGGACCATACTGGACACTATGAATAGAACTCAAGTGGGCTGCATACAAGACAAGTACCCTATCCACTGTGCTATCGCTCCAGCCTCCTACAGATTTTTAACTCTGAAAAACCATCTTATTCCATTGACCTTTGTGCTCTCCAAATCAGAAATCAAAGCCGGTTGAAGAAAAATGTTAGATATTGCATTATGCCACAAGGGGGCACCATTGAGCTACGCTTATCGTGGACTCCTACAGTTAATAGGAAAGTTTTAGAATTGAGAAACTGGTCAAAGTACTGTGAATCTGTTTAAAATAAGTACGTATGATTAAAATATACTCCCATGTAGATGGCATGGCAGATGTAAGTGGCATTTAATCCAAAAACACAATAGAATTTACATGATCCCATTTTTCTAAGAGATCATTTATACGATTCCTTTTTTTTTCCTTAAATAAATGTTATTCCAGAAAAAGATCTGCGATTTGCATAAAATCCACAAATCATTATCAGCTGTTATTTCTGATGGGTGACGAAAATATGGAGACTTTATTTTGCGGTTGACTAGGGTTCGATTCCTCCATCCCTCTCGGAAAGCCCAGCAATCTACAGAAAGTATCCCGCCTGCAGGCAGAGCCTGGCAAGCTCCCGGGGCTTATTCAATATGCCAAAAACAGTAACAAGTTTCATAATGGAGACGTTTCACAATGGAGATGTTACTCCTGCCCACTGGAGCAAATCGATGAACAACAACAGGAAGGCAGTGCTACAGTGCTACAGAGTACATGCTCATTTTATAAGCAGAAAAATAAAGTTGTTTACGTTAGAAAACACCAAAGCAAAACATGCTATCTTCTCATCTTCCCCCCAATTTCGTGTCTGGTGTATTTAAAGTTATTGAAAATGTATGGAAATTTTCTACTAGATTAAAGACAAGATTCCCAAACTCTTTGGGTATATGACTTTACCCTGGTGTCTTCATAACAGCGCTCTGTGAATAAAAGGCTATGTCACCGTGTTATTGGTTAAGTGATGAGATTCAAACTACATAATGCTAATGTCCTAATAAGGTAGCATATTTTATGGTCCTACATTGCAAAAATAATACATGATATATTAATGTATTTCATCCTTAAAAATACCCAATTTCGGGGCTGGAGCGATAGCACAGCGGGTAGGGAGTTTGCCTTGTACACACGCGACCCGGGTTCGATTCCCAGCATCCCATATGGTCCCCTGAGCACCGCCAGGGGTGACTCCTGAATGCAGAGCCAGGAGTAACCCCTGTGCGTCGCTGGGTGTGACCCAAAAAGCAATATATATATGCAATTTCTTGTTTATAGGACATACGTGAAATCTGTTCAGCTTCTTAAACTCTGGGAGCAGATCAGACACTGCTTCCCTCAGCTCTTCCTCTAGACTAATTTTCAACCAGAAACTCAACTTTTATCACAGCAACTACCCCACGCGCAGCTTCCCACAGGAGGATGCAAGTGTTTGAGGCACTGTCTATTGTGAAAACTATGAACATCTCAAACCAGCAGTTCTGGGGCACCCACAGCTGTCAAGCACAGTTGTTTTCCTTTAACAATTGAAAAAAAAATATGGGGTCAGGGGACTGGCTCAAAGGGCTGCAGCATGCTTTGCATGCGAGTGCCCAAGTTCAATCCCGGGACCAAAATCCCCTGGGCATAGCCCCTAAAGTAACGTCCTGAGCACAGCCAGTCCCAAAAACACGATAAAATACAAACTTTAAAAAACAAAAATCCAGATAAACTGTAGCAACTATTTTCCATTCCTCCCAAAGGCCTCAAAAGCTTTCTACGCCACCTTTATCTGCTTAAATTCACTCAGGGTTGAGTCCCACATACTTCTTTTCCCATCTTAATGCCCCCCACTCCTGGGGAAGAGGGGGTGGGGGGGGTGAGCTATACCCAAAGGTGCTCAGGGGATCCTGTGTGTGATGCTAGGATGGAACTCGGCCTCAACAGGCAAAGCTTGAACCAGCCCTGGAGTTCTCTCTCCAGCTTTCCCCTGTCTTTATTCAAATTTGAAGCCCAGTTCAAATTCTGAGTGTTTATGAAATCATCATTTATCTTGTCTTTGAATTTCCCCCAAACACTTCCATTGCTGCACTCAAGAATTCTTACTAATGGGGCACAGCGGGTAGGGCGTTTGCCTTGCACGCGGCTGACCCAGGTGCGATTCCCAGCATCCCCTATGGTCCCCTGAGCACCGCCAGGAGTAATTCCTGAGTGCAGAACCAGGAGTAACCCCTGTGCATCGCCAGGTGTGACCCAAAAAAGCAAAAAAAAAAAAAAAAAAGAAAAAGAGAAAAAAGAATTCTTAGCACAGCGGTAGGGCATTTGCCTTGCACGCAGCCAACATGGCCGACCCGAGTTCGATTCCTCCGCCCCTCTCGGAGAGCCCAGCAAGCTGCCGAGAGTATCTCACCCGCACGGCAGAGCCTGGCAAGCTCCCCGTGATGTATTCGATATGCCAAACACAGTAACAACAAAGTCTCCAATGGAGACATTACTGGGCCCGCTCGAGCAAATCGAGGAACAACGGGAGGGCCTTTACCTTTACCTTTACTAAGATAATTAATGCCAGAGGTTTCAGAGCAATCAGTAGAACATTAATATCTGGAACCAACCAAGTTGGCCAAACAAGGAAAGCATCTTACCTCCATGCAATTTCTCAGTCCCACTGAACATTTATTCAACACCCCATTGTACCCACCATGTGGAACTTAAAGGAAAACTTCCTTCTAGCAACTGGTAGTTCCCAGAACATAGGTTTCCTCCCCAGCTGCCCTTTCCAAGTCCTCCTACTCCATAGGGAGTCTGTAAGCCGAGGAGATCTGTGTGGCCTTGAAGAGAGAAGCAAGCTGGCCCTAGGACACTCTACCTTGGTACTGCCCTGCGGGGGTAGAAGTGGGGTGGGTCCCTTAACAACAATCAATCCCCAGCTAACCCCCGGAAATTCCAAGCCTCTCTGCTCCCACTCCCTGCCTCTGCCTCTTCCTCATCAAAGCCTTCTCTGAGAAGTGAACCACATAGAATCAACAGGAATCCGTGGCCTCTGCCAGCAAGCCCGCCAATCCCAGCTCCATGGCCCGCCAGGCTCACAAGGGAAGGCCTGGGATGTTAGCAGCATGTCACTCCCCTAATTATTCCCCGAGCCTGGAGTCCAACAATAACAGAGCATCCTTCACCAGCAGCTCCCAGCGGGAACTTTGGGACCTTGTGCACGCAGCCAAGCACTGGGAAGTGCTAAAGGGTCGGTAAGGGCTCTTGGGCCAGCAGGCCCCAGGCCCCAGGCCCCAGGGGGAGAATCCCAGTTGTCCTGAGCTAGTCCAAATTCTGGATAAGGCTCCATCTCGCTCCCTGCCCCCAAGGAAAAAGAGAACTGCCTAAGGGCCCAGATGCTTTGAGCTCTAGAGATCTTAGTTTCTAATGCCCTAAAGCCGGGACACAGTGGGCCAGGCCTCATCCCAGGAAACGCCAGTAGAACCAGCAATAGTTGCCAGGGATGTTGAGCAGGGAGCCCAAGATGTTTCCCTGAGGGTCACAGTCACTGAGCAAGTGGTCCCAAAGCCACTGTTAACTGTGACTTTTTTTTTTTTCATCATCATCGTCGATTGCCTCAAGCAGGCCCCAGTAACGTCTCTTTCATCCTAGCCCTGAGATTATATTCACGGCTCTTTAGGAGAATGAGACCCATCATTGTTACTGGTATTTGGCATATTTGGTAGGCCACGGGGAGTTTGCCAGACTCTGCCCTGTGGGCAGGCTACATTCGGATAGCCTGCAAGTTTGTCCAAAGTAGGAATGAGGTAATAAGATGTCGCGCTTTTTTTTTTTTTAGTGTTTACTAAACCCCTGGTTCTAGCCAGTGGGTGATTCTAGAACACAACAGTAAGAAGTCTTACATGACTGACTGGGCAGCAAGCGCTAAGGAAATGAAGAATTTAGTACTTTGAAGAAAACAAAATTGTTAGTACTTTGCAGTGGCAGGAGGGCAGACAGGAAATGGGTATTTGAACAGAGACCTTAATAAGGAATTAGCAAAGGCAAGGGGGAAAGCACTGTGGGCAGAGACCTGACGCCTCTGATTAAATGCAGATTAGGGGGTAAGAAATACTTGATGAAATATTAGATCTCAAACTACTAGTACGGGGTCGACTCAGGGTTATTTTCTTGAGAGCAGAAAGATCAAAGTGACTCTGTAAAGAAATTTGCCCTTGGTTTTCCAGGAAGATGCCAAAACAACAAAAAGTGAATGAATATATATTCCATGTCTCGTGAGGGTTCTTCTTAAGCCTTTCATCTCCTTTATCCTTTTAAACTTTTACAATATAGGTTGAAAGCATGATACAATCTTGTAACTCCCAGTGCATGTATTGTGAAGGGTTCCCCCCCCTCAGAACTAATGAAGACTTCCGTTCTGTAGGGATATCATTTACCGACCTTGTTCCAAATTTGAAATCAGAATGGCAAGTACCGCTAATTGCAACTATGTAAACCTATGTGCTCCCGGATGAAGACAGTGGGACTGGAGGAAGAGGCCTCGGGATGTTTTTCAGTTTGCTTTTATTTTTCTCTTAGTATTAAATCCCCCCTCCCCCCCAAAGGAAAGAAATACACTGTGCACGACTGTGCTATCTCCGTGTCCTCCATGTTAATAAATGTGTCCTTAACTGCTGTTTATATCGCATTTCTAACACCACCACCACCTACATCCTCTCCAGGCTACAGTTAAAAGTTGAAAAGTGCAGGAGGTCTTGACAAACCCGGGTGCAGGGATGCCGCTGCGCACGTACCGTCCACGTGCACCCTAGTTTTCAGAGGAAGGGAATTTGTCCGGGCCGTCGTCCCTGTCCCCACCCCCACCCCAGACTCTGGGGATCCAAAGTCCTCCCGGGCCCCAAAGCTCCCCACTCGCGGTGGTTTCTTTCTTTCTTTTTTTTTTTTTTAATCTAGAGCGGGTTCGGGAGCTGCAAACACAAAGCAGGGAGCCGGGCTTGGCCGCCCCACATGGCGCGCTTGCCAAGAACCGCCGCGCGGCCTGGCTGAGCCCCGGCAACGTGTCCAAGGGCACCAGGAGGCTAGGGACAGGGGCCAGCTGGGGGCCCGGGTCTAGTCCGGCCGCGCTGCAGCCCTGTACGCCCCCCGCAGACAGCCCTGTCCCGGTGGGATGCAGAGGGGGACACGCACTGGGCCGTGGGTCTGGGCCCTCTGCGCTCCCGGAGAGGAGAGGGCGCCCTACCCGATCCCCTCCCTCCCTCCCCAGCCCCCTCCCCTGCCCTGCACCAGCAGATCCGGATTTGGCCAGGCGCTTACCCAGAGCAGCCGGGGTCACTCGTGCCTGGGGAGCCCGGGCTGTGCGGTCAAGGGAGCAGAGCAGAGTCACGTGCACCCCAAGCAGCTGAGCCTCCCGGACCCTGGGCACCGCCGCCTTTGGCCTTTGACCAGAGAGGCGGGCACCCTGGCTGGGGTCCCGGGTGGGGATGGGGTTGGAGGAATCCGCTGGAAGCAGCAAAGAGGACAACCCCCACTTTAAAACCCTCAACCCTTAGAGAGGACAGCTTCACCACACAGGATTCCCCTGGGCAATCTTGTTTGGCTAAGAGTTGAGGATTTGCTTATCTGATTTGCTGGGGTTCCTTCACATTCTGGGAGGGAGGGTGGCCTCAGAAGAAAGAGGGGCACTGGTAGGTTACGAAAAAGTCAAAACACAGCGATGAACCAGGATCTACCTGCCCCCACCTCTCTGCCCCCGCAAAAAAGGTCGGGGGCTGTGTTTTTCAACAGCCTTTTTTATTTTCTCACCTTTCTTATTACTGTTTGTAAAAGTCCATAGCTAGGTTTGAGGAAGGGAGCGTGTGAATGTGGATCACCCCAGGAGACAACAACCCAGACAAGGCTAGGGCTTAACATCGTCTGCAACGCTTGCCTGAGCTGCTAGACTCCTTAAGAAACGCTCCAAAGTGAGTCCTACACACACATTCCACCCCATCCTCATATCGTTGGGATTGGTGTCCACTATTTGGTGGCAAATAGTTTTCTCGATCTTAATCCCAAATTCCTGTGGCAGGTAATAAGAGAATTCCAGAGAACTTTTCAGATTCAAGCAATATCTGGAACTTGTAGGAAAACACTAAGCCAGTTTCTCTAATTGTGGTTCACAGACATCCAATCTCCAGGCTATCTCTTTTTCAGGTTTAGGATATAAGGCCTACAATATAGTTTAAGTTTAAACTAGATTAAGAGGAATTAAATCCAAAAAATCTGCATTAAAAAAAAAAGTTACTGGAGTTTTAGTTAACACAATTACAGTTTCACAGTTACAGTAACACATAATTTTGATGTACAACCTTGTTTTACCTAACACGATTTTGATAGACAAATTTACTTCACCTTTACCAGCACCAAATAAACTCCCCCAAGCCCTTCCACCACAGTTTTGGGCCACTTCTACTCAGCCCATTCTTTATCCTCTACTTTCTCCCCCAGCTGCTTGGTAATCTCAGTTTTGTAATCCAAGGCCAAGAGTTTATCAGTGTTCGATACAGTCTATTCCCTTGTTGTGTGTTTCTCTGTATCTCACAGATGAATGAAGTTATCAGGTAAATGACCTTCTCCCTCTGCTGTTTCGCTTAACCAGATACACTCCAGTCCCATCCAAGTTGCAGTGAACTGCAAGATTTCCTGTTTTCTTACAAGTGCGTAGTATTCTATTGTGAATATATAACACAATGTCTTTATACATTCATCTATCATTGGACATGCATGTTGTTTGCACATTCTGGTTATTATACTTAGCACTGCAATGATCCTAGTTGTGCAGATATCCTTTTGGAATTGTGGGGTTTTTTTTATTTGTGGGGTAGTTGCCAAGAAGCGGAATCTCTAGATCATATGGCAGTTTGTTGCTTTTTGAAAAATGTCCATACTGTTTTCCTTAGAGATTGAACCAGGTAAAATTCACAGCAATGAAAAAAGATTCCTTTTATTCACTGGTTGTTTCCATTCTTTTTGACATATGCCATTCTCAAAGGTGTAAGATAATATCTCAGTATCATTTTTATATGCAAGAAAACTGCTTTGTAACAAGCTTGCCTCATGAGATTTCTGCTCACTGTAATTTAAGAATTACTAGTCTTCGTCCTTTACTTGGACCTTCGCTGAAATGGTACTTATTTTCCATCTGGAATCCTTCAGAATCTCAACAATATTCAATGTGTTTTGTTGTTTTGTTTAGTAAGCCCTATATTTGGCTTCCAAAAAAATTACCCAATTTCAAAGAGTAAAGAAGTTCTTAAAAGAAAACATACCAAAAGCATTATTTGCCACTGTATAGAATAAACATTGATGATAAGAGGGTGGTTTATCCCTAAAACCTCTACCAAGAAACTCCTAGAAACAATAGGCTTGTATAGTAAAGTGGCAGGCTATAAAATCAATACCCAAAAATCCATGGCTTTCCTATACGCAAATAGTGAAAGAGAAGAAACTGACATGAAGAAAACAATCCCATTTACAATTGTGCCCCAGAAAATCAAGTACCTAGGAATCAGCTTAACTAAGGAAGTAAAGGACCTGTACAAAGAAAACTACAAAACGCTACTTCAGGAAATAAAAGAGGACACGAGGAAATGGAAAAATATCCCCTGTTCATGGATGGGGAGAATCAACATTGTCAAAATGGCAATACTTCCCAAAGCACTGTACAAATTCAATGCAATCCCTATAAGGATACCCATGACATTCTTCAAAAAAATGGAGCAAACACTCCTGAAATCTATATGGAACAATAAGCCCCCACGAATAGCTAAAGCAATTCTTGGGAAAAAGAAAATGGGAGGAATCGACCTCCCTAACTTCAAACTCTACTACAAGGCAGTAATAATTAAAACAGCATGGTACTGGAACAAAGGCAGAGCTGCAGACCAATGGAACAGAGTTGAATATACTGACATTTCCTCCCAAACATATAATCATCTAATCTTTGATAAGGGGGCAAGAAAAGTGAAATGGAGCAGGGAAAGCCTCTTTAATAAACTGTGCTGGCAAAACTGGACAGCTACATGCAAAAAAGTGGGCTCAGATCTCTGCCTAACGCCATGCACAAAAGTAAGATCGAAATGGATTTATGACCTCAACATCAGACCTGAATCCATAATGTTTATTGAAGACAAAGTTGGCAAAACTCTCCATGATATTGAAGCTAATGGTATCTTCAAAGATGTCACACCACTGGCCGAGCAAGTGAAAACAGAGATAGACAAATGGGACTATCTTAAACTAAGAAGCTTCTGCACCTCAAAAGAAACAGTGACCAAAATACAAAGACAGCCTACAGAATGGGAAAGGATATTCACCAAATACACATCCGACAAGGGGTTGATATCAAGGATATACAAGGTACTGGTTGAACTCCACAAGAAGAAATCACCCAACCTCATCAAAAAATGGGGCGAGGAAATGAACAGAAACTTTCGCAAAGAAGAAATCCAAATGGCAAAAAGGCACATGAGAAAATGCTCTACATCACTAATCATCAGAGAGATGCAGATCAAAACAACAATGAGATATCATTTCACACCACAGAGACTGGCCCACATCCATAAGAACAAAAGCAACCGGTGCTGGCATGGATGTGGTGAGAAAGGGACCCTCCTTCACTACTGGTGGGAATGCCGGCTGGTCCAACCCTTTTGGAAAACAGTATAGACGATTCTCAAAAAATTAGAATTTGATCTGCCATTTGACCCAGCTATAGCACTCCTGGGAATATATCCCAGAGAGGCAAAAAGGTATAGTCGAAGTGACATCTGCAATTGTTTGTTCATTGCAGCACTCTTTACAATAGCCAGAATCTGGAAAAAACCTGAGTGCCCGAGAACAGATGACTGGTTAAAGAAACTTTGGTACATCTACACAATGGAGTACTATGTAGCTGTTAGAAAAGATGAAGTTATGAAATTTACATACAAGTGGTACTACATGGAAAGTATCATGTTAAGCGAAATGAGTCAGAAAGAGCGGGATAGACATAGAAAGATTGTATTCATCTGGGGAACATAAAGCAACAAAATGGGAAACTAACACCCAGGAATGGCTGAGATTAGTACCAGGAATTTTGCTCCATTACTTGAAGGCCAGCCACACCTGCTAGGTGAAAAGGAAGCTCAGATAGAGAAGAGAGCACCAAATAAAGGGTGTTGTGAGGACTCTCCCAGGGTGGGAGAAGCATGCTAAAAGTAGTCTATAGACCAAACATGATTGCCACTCAATGCCTCTCTTGCAAAACACAGTACCCAAAAGAAGAGAGAGAGAACAAGGGGAAATGCCCTGCCACAGAGGCAGGGTGGGACGGGGGGGGGGGAATGCTGGGACCCATGGTGGTGGAGGATGGGCACTGGTGGAGGGATGGGTACTTGATCATTGTATAACTGAAACCCAAGCACAAAAATTTATAAGCCTATAACTGTACCTCATGGTGTTTCACTAATTAAAAAAATAATAATAATTAACAAAAAAAGAGGGTGGTTTATGTTCTGTGCCTTATGCTGAAGGTGGGGTGCTTGCATTCTGAGCTTCACACCCTCTGCCCTGCTGTTCCAGCCTGAAAGTTCATATCCTTCAGGATTCTTATGTTGAAACCTAATCCTCAAGGTGATGGTATTTGGACATAAGTCTTGGGGAGATGGTTAGGTCATGGGGAAGGAACCCAATGGACTTAGTGCCTTTATTACATAGATATCAGAAGACATGCTTTCATGCACTCGCCAGGTGAGGCCATAGCAAATAGTTGACTCTATGAACGGAATCTGCTGGAGCCTCTGTCTTGGGCTTCCCCACCTCTAGAAAAAAATGACAAAATTTCTGTTGCATATATATATATATATATATATCAGTTTATGGTGCCATTATTAAAGTTTAAATAAACTAAGACTTCTCATTTTAGTATTTTTTTTACTTTGTGGGTCACACCTGGTAATGCTCAGGGGCAACTCCTGGTTCTGCACTTAGGAACTAACTCCTGGCAATGCTCAGAGAACCACATGGGATGCCAGGGATCAAACCCAGGTCTGCCGCATGCAAGGCAAGTGCCCTATCCACTATATCACCCACTCCAGCCTCCTCTAATTTTAATTTTGCTTTGTTTGGATCTCAATTGGCACAACTTTCCTTGGGTAAAATGGAAGTTGAGTCAGTGATTATGGTGGTTTCCAAACTGACCTACTTAAAAGAAGTATCTCTGGAGATTTTTTAGCTAGCTACTAACTAGACTCAAGATCTTAGCATTCCCCACCCCACATGCAGCTAGTGGGCAGAACTTTTGTTTCACAAAACATGCCATGAGATTACTGTGTTCAAAAGTGAATGATCAGAAGCCGCATTCAGTAGTAGCACCAAGATGAATTTGGAGAACTAATTAAGAGCATAAAAAGAACTTTAGAAACAACAACAGTAAAAATGTTCAACACATCGTTGCTTAAGATAAATAACATAATCTACATTTTAACAGCAGTTGAAAGTTGATTAAATTCTGGGACATTCATATGAAGAAATACAAGTTAACTATCAACAGTTATATTTTAGAGAACATTTGTTGACCTGGAAAGATTTTTCTTTTTTGGCTGAGTAAAATGTGCAACATGAACAACTGCCTTCTTCTTGTTAAAGATAAAAGGTCTAGAGAGAACTTAGAGACGACTCAAGAGAGCAGCCTCCTAAACTGGTGTTTGGAACCCTGAAAGAATCTTCATTCATACCACAGAACTGGCAAACAGAACAGAAAACAGAGTTTTAGTTGGAAGTCTATTGAAGAAGCTGTTAGATATCCTCTCCAAGTCATTCCAGCTGGGTCACTATCCCCCAACCCTGCGAAAACACTTCTGATTTATTCTCTGGAGGTTAAGTGTGTGAAAAACAAGAGGATTAAATGAGACTTTAAATACTGCCCAATCTCTTTCTGAAAGGCAGGAAGCCTAACATGCATCCTCCAGAGAGAAGATGGCAAGAGTCTTCAACTGGTGAACCTGGTGAACCCACAAGAAAAGATACTGACTTCAGGGACTACCTGACTCAGGCCCAGTAAGATTGTGTTGTGGTGAACTACAATGATAAATTTCATCCACATGCAGAACTTGCAGTCATCCTATTTTCTGCTCCTCTTGGCAGATAGAAAGAATCCCCAGATGTTAGAAAAAAGATTCTAATATTAAAAGTTGTGGTAGGAACAAACAAGAAAAATCCAAGGCTATAAAAGGATAACAGAAAAACCCCCATGGGATTGTTATTTTCTTTTTTCATTAAAATTCTCAGAGATTTTTTTAAAAGAAAATTTAAAAAAACTACATATGAAACAATAATAGATTGTTTAGGGAAGAAGAAGAAGAAGAAGAAGAAGAAGAAGAAGAAGAAGAAGAAGAAGAAGAAGAAGAAGAAGAAGAAGAAGAAGAAGAAGAAGAGAAATGACTATAAGGCCTAGATTTTGGTCTTCAAATATAAGGGGAGAAATGAATACAGGTATAAAATATGGGTAAAAATATGTGAAAAAAAAGACCGTCCAAATCAACTCACTAATAAAAGTTCCAGAAGGAGAAGGGGAGGCTATGATGAAATAAATAAATCTATTAATTAATTAGTCACTCAATAGGATTTCCCCAAATTGGAAAACATAAGTTTCCTAATTAAAAGGATATATTGAGTTTCCAAAATAATGGCTGAAGATAAACCTACACTGAATGGTAGAGGATGAAAACATGGCTTTCAGTGGTGACCATAATATTAATATATATAGATGTCTAATTATCATGCTTAATATAACTCAAACTTATATTAAGTTAATGATATAAATCAGGGCTGGAGCGATCGCACAGCGGTAGGGTGTTTGCCTTGCACGCAGCCAGCCTGGCCGAGCCAGGTTCGATTCCTCCGCCCCTCTCAGAGAGTCCAGCAAGCTACCGAGAGTATCTTGCCCCCACAGCGAAGTCTGGAGAGCTCCCCGTGACGTATTCAATATGCCAAACACAGTAACAACAAGTCTCAAAAAATGGAAACGTTACTGGGCCCGCTCAAGTAAATCGATGAACAACGGAAGGACAGTGTTTGACAGTGTTTGATATAAATCAATGATATAAACCAATGTTGCCTCATGAAAATGTAAACATATATTTTTGTATTTGTAGATAATCCTTCTGAAAAAAGTACATCCAACCCAGAATTATATAACCAGCTTAAATTATATCAGTAGTGGGAAACAAAGACATTTTTTATTAGCATGTTCTAAATATATATGTGTGTGTGTATATATATATGTATATATATATACACCTCATACTTTCTTTCTTAAAATGCTATTGGATAGAGGGTGTGTAGATTATCTTGCACAAGGCTGATCAAGTTCGATCCCCAGCACCCCATACGGTCCCCTGATTCAAACAGGAATGATCCATGAGCACAGAACCAGGAGTAAAACCTGAGCACCGCTGGGTATGCCCCCCCAAAAAAGCAAAAAAAAAAACCCTATTTAATAAATGATAAATAGTAGGATTGCCAGTTATGTGCGGTACTTAGGTAACCAAATACATAGAAGCAGAAAACAGAACAGTGATTTCCAGGAGCTGTTGGGTAGGAACAAAAAGAAAGTTATTGTTGACAGGATACAGAATTTCAGCTGGAAATGTGACAAAAGTTCTTGCATGGGTGTGGTAAGGTGCCTAAAATAGCATATTTTGTTACTTTACCAAAGGGGGGAAAGATGCTAGACAAGAAACTCCATTAAAATACGGGAGTGAGAGAAGACAAAGGAAATTTGGGATTCAGGAAGCAAGAATTCTAACTTCAAGAGTAAGGCAGAAGGAGGAAAGAGGGAAGGAGATCACAGCTGTTCAGAGCCTCTGAGAACAGCCACGCCAGATTGGAGCAGGTCAGCCTTTCCCCGAGTCTCAAAAATAGATGGAATTGACAGCACACATAATTTTTTTTTTAACTTTTGGAAAACACATGAAGCCAACTGAGAGAATTTGAGGCTAAATTATTACATAAAATCTCAGCAAACAAACAAGTATCATAATTATTTTTCCTGGGGAAACTTAAGTTGTGAAAGAGAGAAAAATTCATCTTGGTACTCTTTTACACTGTTGATCCCAGTAGTCATTTGAATGTATCTAGTCAAAATAATGTGAGCACTAAATAGCAATCCAACCAAAATTATGATAAAACTGTATCGAGATGGTGGGGTGAAATGTGTGACTTCCAGGAGAGGCCAGCAAGGACAAAAGCTACATTCTTCCATGCCTTAATAGAAACCAATAGATACCTAAACAAGAATAGTAAACTATGGCTTAAACAGAAGTGTTCACTACTAAAATAAAACAACTAAAAGACTGAGAAGTCATTTTTCTCTAAGAGGTGTATAATTAAGGAGGCTGAGTGGTTTGTAAGTTGCTTTTTATTTATTTTTTTTAAACTATTAAAAAATGGAGACGTTACTGGGCCTGCTCGAGCAAATCAATGAACAATGGGAGGACAGTAACAGTGACAGTGCTGTTAAAAAGAAGGGGAAATGGAGAGAGTTGTCAGGAAAGACTTCAAGATGAAATTCAAACTGAACCTGCAAAGGTGGATTGCAGGGTATGAAGAGAATACTATCCATCGGGACTCTTTATGCAAGTAACACAAAGATGCAGGACCTGTAATATCTGTTAATTAAACCACAATCAAGTGTGAACCAACAGTGGTATGTTGCCAGCGTCAGCATATTCAGCCGTGGCAGCGTGTATGTTTGGTCAAAATCAAAACTAATTTTTTTCCTGGTTTTGGGGCTCTCGTGTTGCTCAGGGGTACCTGGTAGTGCTCAGGGGAGGGCATATAGGATGCCGGGATCAAACTTGGTCTGGCTACATGCAAGGCAAGCACCCTATTTGCTGTACTATCACTCCAGCCCCCAAGACTGTTTTTTAAAAAAGAAATTTTATTCTCCAAAAGCTCCTCCAGATAGTTTAAAATAATCTGCATCTACTCGCCCAAACCCCGCTCCCATTTCTTAAACGTCCTCAGTTCCAGAGAGTAGCGTTGTCATCCCTCCATTTTTCTCTGTTACTGTTCCGTAAAAACCGGCTTCTGGAGTGTGGTCAGGAAACTAAACCATTACATTCATTACTTCTCCAGAGATTTGAACTTCAAGTTCTAACCAAGCAGCTTCCCCACAAAAAGTTCCCAACTTCTATTTATTCATCTGGGACTGCATTATTCATTCCCACAGATATTATCATGCAACTGAAAAGACATTTAAAGAATCAGATACTGTTTTGATTGTACTTAATATTGTGCCAGTCATTTGGTACAGTCAAGGAATGATGTGGCTACTGGATAAAAAGAAGAGGCAATGGAGAGAGTTGTTAGGAAATTCAAACTGAACATGCAAAGATGGGTTTCAGGGTATGAAGAAAATACTATCCATTGGGACTCTTTATGCAAGTGACAGATACTCAAGTCAAGCTAACAATATATTGGCTAACTAACTAGAACATCTCAGGGGTTTCAGCTTTAGGCCACAGGTTGATGCTAGGTTAAAAGAGAACTTGATTGGTCCTCCCTGAGTTCAGGTGAATAGTATATTTTTAGTCAGGTCTAAGCTGACTGCCAGAAAAGGGAAGATGGGAAATAAGCTATTAGATTGCCAAAAATAATACCTATTACATCCCAGGATAATTGTACATACCAAATATGCTGCAAAGGAGATTTTTTCGTGCTTGGGCCAATTGGCAGTATGAGTAAAAATGCCTCATAAAATGCTAAAGCACCATGAAATGTTGATTGTGAGTCAGTACTAAATGTAAGTCTATATTGGCCCTGCTTGGTGAAACTGCAATTACTCCTGAATCTTAACTCTCTGAATGTTTTAAGTTTTTCTTTCTTCCTAGCAGATTCATTTGTCACAGTTTCCCGGGTACTGGCCTCTTCTTCTCAAAGAGTCTGCTTCCAACTGCTGTGAAAAATTTGCTCATGTCATTTTTCACAGGAACTCAGGAGGAGGGGAAAAAGTTTAAAGTTGGAATGGTTTGAAACTGAAGACATAATGGATAGATGTGTGTGTAATCAGATTGTTCTCAGGATCCTTCACTCTACCGTTTCTCTAATCTATTAAGTCACTTTCTTGGCCTTGTTGAGACAGTCCTCAAATAAGCCAAAAATGTTTTTTTGCTGATACTAGCTGCAATTTATTGAGTGATAGGATATTCGTAATGTACTTTGAGACTGAACTTATAGCCCCGAAAATTCAGCAATTAGTTAATAGGGAAATATTTTTGCCATCTAGAAAAAAAATTAAGATTAATTGGCAGTCTGTATTGCAATGTTCAGCTTTTATAAGCTTCTTTAAGACATCTGATTTTTTTTCTAAGTGTGAGTTATTTTCATTTGACTATCAACAATGTGAAGTTGGCTCATGCCTAAATTTACTTTCAATAAACCTCTCTCATTGATGTCAACACTAGAATACCTAATGTTGCATTAAACACTTATTATTTGATAATAGTATGGATGAAAGACAATTACCCTATGAGTCTCAATTTTGCTCAAAAGATCTTAAAGAAAATCTCAGGAACTTTCTCTGTAGTTGACACTAGCAAAATCACAGGACGTGGCCTCCCATTAATTAGCACAAAATTATTAACAAATATCGTTGTACGACTATCCAAGGACATTCTCAAACTTCATCTTTGCTTTCCAGCTTCCTACTTCAGAGACTGAAAATCTCAGGCATTTACTTTTCAAAATACCTATGGCCATAGGATCCAGTTCAGGCCAATTTTATGGATGAAATAGAAGACTAGAGACTTGTGGGAACTTCTCTACGTCAGTAAAAATGAGGTGTCTGAGAAGTGAGTCTTGTTTGCTTTCTTCCTGATTGGGTCAGATCTGAGAATGGAACACCTGGGGCTTGTGCCCATGGCCAAAATAATGAATATAACAAACAAAAAAAAAAACCCATCTATATCAGCAGGGTCAATGCTGAGTCACTGTACCAATTGTACACATTCCTATGAAATGAAATCAATAAGCATCTGTCACTTTCAACTAAAGACATGCTTAGTCTTTAAATAATTCCAAGATATAGATTATTTAACTGGTAGCAATTCTATGTTTATCCCTTACTTGAAAATGCCCAGATTTTCATATGAAAATCAAGTCTCCTTATGAATTTTGTGTAGCCACAGAAGCAAACTTGGCCTCCCATTGCCAGAAGTCATCACCAGTTAGTTTATATTCGTCAATAAAACCTGTTCACCAGGCTTAGTACAGTGTGTGTGTGTGTGTGTGTGTGTGTGTGTGTGTGTGTGTGTGTGGTGAGAGTTAATTCTAGAGTTGGCAAGTTAAGTTGTCTAAGCATGATCAATCTTTAGATTTTTGTTGTTGTTGGATTGCTGGGAAAGAACGCACTCTTACCTTTTTTGACTATTCACATACAAAGTCTAGAATCCTACAGCCATTTTTGCCACCATAACTAAGTCATTCTTTAGATGAAACAGATGTTACAAAAGGCAGACCAGAAAGACAGAAATTAAGTTCATGAGGTCAGAGAGATAGTGTGAAGAAAATGTGCTTACCTTGAATGTGGTAAACCCCAGTTAGATCCTCAGTACCTAACCCCCTGCATTGGAAGCCCCAGAGTAAAAAGAAGGAAGAAAATAATTTAAGTCCACAATGAAAATATCAAAGTGTTATATTGCTCTAGTTTTAAACTTGTCTTTATATAAGCTTGTTAATATTTTTTACTAAAGTTAATGAAGATCAAAATTTCTACTCTCTGCAAATATACAGCATTCTGATTTGATATATTCCTTATCTGGACTGTTAGAAAACAAGAAAAGAGGAAAACCAAACAGAACTCTTTTCAGAAGCCAGAATAAAAAATAACCCTCCCATTTCAACCATGTCAAGTAGGTCTGTGATCACACATCATTTTTTGTTCATCAAAGAAAAAAATGACACATCCAGCTGTCATTGCAATGTTCAGCTTTTATAAGCTTCTTTAAGACATCTGATTTTTTCCTAAGTGTGAGTTATTTTCTGTATGTAGTGTGTCCTGCCTCTTATTCTGTTCATCTCTGGATTAATTACATGATCTGCTCGTGCCTTTATCTCTATTTAAGTTGAGTTGAGAGATACTAGTATCTTTGTTGTAGGGAGGCTTAGAGATGAAATGAGGTAATACATGCACCAGTGATTCTGATAGGTCCTGTTTCCTGTTTATAGAAACACTAAAAAGATACAGATTATTATGATGGCTAAGAATCCCCAGTCAAGTAGGTATTGTGCTGGAGAGAACGAATGTCTTCTTCCAAGTCTTCCAAATGAACTCTGTACAAATATTATCTTGCAAAAGAGTTCCCCCGTCTTTCTATAAAAAGAGAATAGAATGGAGGTAAGGAGATAGCTCAAAAGGATTAAGTTCATGCCTTTTATTCATAAGACCCTGGGTCATTCCCCACTTCATGGGCCCCTGACAATTACCAGGTGTAGCTTTGGTGATTGCTAAGTACCACTGGGGTGGCCCTAGTGCCTCACCTTCCAGTACCATTGGATTGAGCAACATCACAGCACCAGGTCTGAGTTCAGAAGCAACAAGCCCACACATCCAAATCGAGTATCACCAGGAGTTATCCCAGGTCCTCTTGAGTGTTTTTGGGGAGCCCATAGCCCCCCTTACCCCCAACACAACAGATCCTCCAGATTTTTGTGAAATAAAAATTTCATGACTTTTTAACTCACAGAGAGATCTCTTAGCAACTTAATCTTAATAAGGTCAGAGTACTTAGCAATGCTACTGGTTCTCACCGTCCAGGTACCTGGGGACGAAGTCAACCCAGGGATCCAGACACTAGGTTTGTCAGCAAACCTACACCAGAGCATGGCATGATGGCAAGGGAGAAGGAGAAGCCTGCCCAGGTTGGGAGTGGGTGTCCTGGCTAGTTCCTTTTCCCTGAGTCCCCTTGGAAAGACAAGAGTGGGGGTGCATTTGTAAATCCAGAAGAAAAGGGAGAAACCCAAAGACTGAGAAACAGCCTCTGTAAACAGGGTTCAGGGAACGGCTGCTTGGGTGATTTCATTCCTGGTCAAGGATGCCATAAAAAAGAGAATTATTCAGTGACAACCATTTTACGTCTCTGAAAAACTTAAGACTTGGGGCCCAGAAAGTTTGGGTTCCAGCAACATTCTGCTCTGACAGGACCTTAAAATGCTTTCTGGAGTAAAGTCAGGGAGAAAAATTCTTAAGGTAACTGAGTGCAACAAATAACTAAGTATGAAGAATTTCCTCTAATTGCCAAGAAGGAATATGGCCAAGACGGCTAAGGAAAGGAGGGGGGAGAGCGAAAAAAGAAAGCAGAAACATTATGATAAGAAGAGAAGGGATGTTCATTTTCAAGCAGGAGATAAGATATGGATTAAAGTTCATCCTCAGAATAGTGTAGCAAGAAACTTTATAGCCAAACTGACTCCCAACCGGAAAGGCCCCTGTTTCTCGGATCTCTTTGAATTATAGGGAAAGCTAATTGGATCTTCATGTTTACTATGGAGGAAACCAAGTGTTACTCGGGATGTAAATCCTGGAGGTACTTTAAAAGGACAACGCTGACCTTTACAAGCTTCTAAACTTATAGATCTGTAAGGAGAAAAAAAATTGATTTCCTGACCTTTGACTGGTTCCTCGTCATTTTTCCCCCTCCCAGGGGACCCCCAACCCCATCCCATCACTCTCTTCCTGGTGTTATTTTTTCTGACCATGCCCTCTCTCTCTGGACAGGCCCAGGGGACAGGAATAGGCCGATTCTTCAGGCCGACCCTGGGACAGACGAGGGGCACTGAGAGATGACTTCCCTCAAACCCTGGTGGGAAGCCCATGGCCCATCAAGGAATAAATACCGTCTCTAGGAACAGATCATGTGTCTTGTAACAATAAAACTAGCAGCTACCTGTGGGTCCCTAGTCTGAGTGTGTCAAATATTGGGGTGAGACTTCTCTGGCCTTACTGGATTCAATTCACCGTCTAGAGGACCCAGGAGACTGCACATACTCTCGGATAGGTCTCTCTCTCCTCCATCACACCCCAGGAAACTGTTTCCTCACTCTTCCTTATTTCCCACTTCCTGTTCTTCTCAACCCCCCTCCCTCTGAGCAGTGAGTTACACAGAAGACAGAACCATTGAACAGAGATCTCAGCGACAGTGGGACAGGCACTGTGAAGATGAGAAAACAGAGACCCACAGTGGGGAGTGGGGAGTGGGGGTTGGGGTGACAGCTCAAAGCAGGTGGACTGCCTGCTTTGTATGCTCCCCTGGCACTGGGTGACCCCCAAATATCACCAGATAAGAGCCTGGTGGCCCTGAGCACTACCAGGATGGTCCTGGTGATCCCCAAGTACTATAGGGTCTGAGTATTATGTCATCGCTGGAATCCGGACACTGAGCCTCCAGGTCCAGACTGTCAAGAATATCATACGGATACAAAGTGGCCTCTGGCCCTCTGAGCCCTCCAAATAAAAACATATGGAGGTTCCAACAGATAGTACAGTGTCTAGGGTGCTAGCCTTGCATGATGCAATCCTGGCTTCACTCTCCAGAACCTTATATGATGTCCTGAGTACTGCCAAGAGTGTTCCCTGAGCACAGCACCTGAATTATGTCCTGAGCACCACTGAGTGTGTCCCAGCACCCACCTCCCATTTTTCCTACTCATCTCCCCTCAAAATAAAATAGATTGAGAGAGGCTTAGGGCACGAGGTTCCAGAATGTCATGGTCAGGGACCCCCACACCAGTGCTCTTCCACAGTTGTAGACAGAGCTTCTCTTCTGTTGAAAGTCCGCCCCGGGTGGCCCTGGGACTTGTCAGTCTGTGCAGCTAGCTTCCTGGCATCTTCAAAGCCAGAGTCCATATGGCGGCAGTTGTGAAGGGCAAGGCCGACCCTGAACAACTCAGCAGTGTGACTCTATCCCGAATCTTAGTCAGAGATGGGCTTTCTCAAAGCAGGCAAGGAACGAGCTGAGTGGGTGGCATCCATCCACTTTGGGGATCTGTGGGTGACCCCCAGTAATTACTCTTTGTCTCTTTACCCATGTCTGTTAGTTTGGAATCATAATAAAGATTTTTTCCCATATCTATGAAACTTCTGCTCTCTGGTGGTTTAAACCCCATTTTTAAAACCCTAAGGAGAGTTATTTTAGAGAAAATAAAAAGGATATTTTAGAACATCTGTACTGTAAAGTGAAAGTCAGTATCATTGACCATAAAGAAAGGCCAAACCTTGACCCAGAGACTCACAAATGAATCTGGGACCCGAGCAGCTCACTGCAGAGATGCCTCTGGGCCTTTCCCAGGCCAATTTAACCAGGGAGCCTTAGGCAGGAGCAGGCATCATCCTTCCACCTGCCCTCTAGGAATCCCAGTGGCTGCAAACTTCCAGAACCCAATGAAAAACCCAGGTACTCAGGGGACCAGTGACAGCAAACTCCAGGCTTCAAGGGCTGGAGGATGGGTTGCTCCTTCCCACCTCCCATCCCTTTGGGGTCCTGGCTGTCACGCCCTCAAACTGCCTCTGAGTGCCATTTAAGCGCGTTAATGTCCATGATCCAGACACTCAAAAATGAGTCTCGGAACTGAGCAGCTCACTGCAGTGATGCCTCCGGACCCTAATTATTTAAAATTTTCCAATTCCAGGAGCACGAAGCCACTTGCGCAGCCTCTCATGCTACTCATAACAAACAATACAAAATAAATTATCTAGCATTTGCCTATTGGGCAGGCTTAAGTGGTGGTGTGAAAATTCGAAGTAATGTTGGTGGGAAAGTTTAATGGTGGTGCAGTTGGTGTTAAAATATTAAATATAATCCATATTGTGAACAACTTTATGAAAATAAAATAATGATAATTTTTTAAAAAAGAGGGGCCGAATAAGCAACAATGAAAGCAAGACAGTAGAGGGAGACTCTGGCTTGCTGCTGTCCAAGGCCCAGAACTGTGCTCTCGCTTTGCAAAAGAAGAAAGAATAGCTGGGCCCAGAAGGAAGTATAAGAGTGAGGCCCCCATTTTGATCCTGGCACCACAGAGCCTTCTGAACACCACTGGGCACATACCTGGAGCACCAACAGGTGAGGCCCTGATGGTCCCCAGCATCGCAGGGTCCAAGCAGCACCACATCTGCCCACTGGACCCCTGACCACGTAGGCCAAGAATCACTGAGAATTGTCCCTAGGCCCCCTGAACACTACTTGGGAGCATGCCCTACCCAAAAAGAGAGTGGTAAGTGCTAAAATGGGACCAAATGGTGATTAGCTCCTTGACCTAATCCAGAAAGATTTATAGAGAAGCTAAACACTGTTAAACAACACCCAGGTCATCAAAAAGCTAATTTTCTTTTTCCCAAACATTGGGAAATTCTGAAGACCCCTTTCATGTTTCCTCAAATGCCACTTGTTGCATGCAAGAAGGAGCAATTCATCAGAAACCTAGGATCCAGTTCTGTGAGCTGAGGCTGTTTACTTCTCCGGGCCTCACTTTTCCTCATCTGCACGATGGGAATGTTGGAAAAGTTACCGTCTGGTAGGGCCTTCCAGGGCTAAAGTCCACTTCCTCTCTCACTTAAGGAAACAAATAACAGATGTGGTAATAGGACAGTTTAAATGAAACAAGGTGTGGCAACTTAAATGATGATAGAAAATGCCCAAGGAGATGGTTCAAGCGGAAGGGCCCCTACCTTACATGAAGCCCTGGGTTTGATCCCTAGGCACCCAGTATATGGTCCCCTGAATGTCACTAATATGGCCCTAGTGGCCCCTGAGCAACACTGAGTGTTTCTCCTATTTTAAAAAAATATGGTGATAAAGCAGGTAGCACCCTAAAAACTGGGAAAAGTGTGGGGTGCGAAAATATCTCAGCCTCACCTAGACTGAAATAATATTTCAACCCAGGGATGTTTAAACAGTGATAATGTTAAGCTCAGATTTTTTCATGTCTAACAATAAGATTTTAGCACAGAGTGATCAAATTTACAGTGAAAAAATTATACCTCGGTTATCTAAGAGGAGGAAAGAAAGAAAAGAACTCTTGTCTACTTTCAAATTTGGAACATCCTGGGCAGACTAGTTTTGGTTTGAGAGGTGACTTAGGGCACTGGTTGGGAAATGGGCCTGAATCCCATTACATACCTTAGGTATACCTTCAGATAGGACTTAGGTCTTCCTGTAAGACCTACTTTTAGTACTGTTCTTTTAATTTAATCCAATTTCATTAATTAAATTATGGCGACTAAGAAAGGAAAATACATGTAAAGTATATGTATGAAAATATGTGTATCAAAGTGTCTAACAAATGGTTATATACACATCAGAACATTTATTCAATGCTAAGATTTCCTGCAGAGGGGCTGGAGCGATAGCACAGCAGGTAGGGCGTTTGCCTTGCACGCAGCCAACATGGCCGACCCAGGTTCGATTCCCAGCATCCCATATGGTCCCCCGAGCACCGCCAGGAGTAATTCCTGAGTGCATGAGCCAGGAGTAACCCCTGAGCATCGCAAAAAAAAAAAAAAAAAAAGATTTCCTACAGAGCATGGCAAGCTCCCCGTGACGTATTCGATATGCCAAACACAGTAACAACAAAGTCTCCAATGGAGAGTTACTGGGCCCGCTCGAACAAATTGAAGATCAACTGGAGGGCCTTTACTTTTTTACTTTAAGATTTCCTGCATACAAGTAAGCATTTCTACTCGTTTCAAAGCAGCCTCACCCTCCTTTTTCTTTCCTCTCCCTCATTTTTTCCTTCCTTCCTTCTTCCCCCTCCTTCGTCTCTCCCCTATTTCCCCCTTCCTTCTCCCTGAGCCCTTCTTTTCCTCCTTTGATCCCTCCTTCCCATCCCCTCCTCCTCTCCATTTCCCTCTCTCTCACTCTCCATCCTTCTCCCTCTCTCCCTACTCCTTCCTCTCTCTGGTTCCCTGAACTCTTCCTTTCTCTGTTGTCACAAGCACTTCTCTCATGCTCCCACCGGTACCTGTCTATGCCTGTCTCTACATCCTTAACCAGACATAGTCATCTGCAATGTATCTGTTCTTTTGGGTGTCTCCCTTTGAAAATAGTGAAACTGTCTTTAGCTGAAATGGAAGATTTTACTGGGATAGATTTACATACTTTCAGGCTGACTTTTGAAAAACCGAACACTGAAGTGTGTGATATGCAAGGGGTGTTTGTACAGCACTTGCAAACTGTAGACCTTAGCTGAAACAATTCCTAGTTCGCTAATTTAAGATGGGGAGAACATAATCTCCTACTTCTGTTTCATTTCACCCCAGGATAAGAAAGAAAAGGGGATGAAGAGTCTCCTAAATGTCCTGGTTTTCTTCTTGGAATCGTCTTAAGTGTGTTTACAAAATACACACAGTGGACTCCTTAGTAACACACACATGATTAGCCCCTCCTGATATCTGAAAGATATATGAATTGCTGAACTGCTGATGAGAAAGATCCATGAAGAGGTTTTTAATTGGTTTAGTAAGATTATTTCCAGTCAACAATTCCCCGGTTTAATGGCAGAAGATAGATCTGTTTTCCATAAAAGTTAGATGCCAGACTTTTGAATCATTCTGAATAAAAACCATTCCCTTAAAGAGCCACTTGCTATCATTTGTTTTATGGCAAAAAACAAGAGTCAAGATAGAAACTATTATCACAGAACGGCATGCTGAAGAGGCACTAGCCGTGATAAGAACACAAACAGCTCTCTTTCCAGTACTAAATTTCCAACTACTGCTGCAGAATACTCTGTGCTTCGTTGGAAACAAATAAACAAACATAAGCCTGCTTGCCCTCATTTGTTTCTATCTGCTGGATAAAAAATGACTTGCACAGTGCTTTAGACGGTGAAAGTGCTTTCTTGTCTAGTTTTCATTTGATGTCCAGAACATCCCAGGGAGACAAATAGGGTGGCAAATAGAGGCAACATCAGAAACAACCCAGAGCCTGGGGCGATAGTACTGGAGTTAATCTATGGCACTGCACAATCCTGCAAGTAAGAGGATGGAGACTCCTGAGCCCCAATGGGTATGACCCTGGTGATCATCAGCACAGCAGGATTGGGACAGAATTGTGTCCTGTGTTCCTTGCATTGAAACACCAGCTCAGTTGGCTTCAAACTACCAGTTGCCCCTCGGCCCTCTGACCTATGCTTGGAAGTCCCCACCCCACCCCCAAAATAAGCTCATCGAGTGATGGATAGACAAATAGAATGTGGTATGTTTTGGGCTGGAGCAATAGTACAGCGGTTAGGGTTTTTGCCTTGCAGTGGCTGACCCGGGTTTGATTCCCAGCATCCCATATGGTCCCCTGAGCACCACCAGGATTATTTCCTGAATGCAAAGCCAGGAATAACCCTTGTGCATTACCGGGTGTGACCCAAAAAGAATAAAAAAGAATAGCACAGCGGTAGGGCGTTTGCCTTGCACGCAGCCAACAAGGCTGACCCGAGTTCGATTCCTCCGCCCCTCTCTGAGAGCCCAGCAAGCTACCGAGAGTATCTCACCCACATGGCAGAGCCTGGCAAGCTCCCCGTGACATATTCGATATGCCAAACACAGTAACAACAAAATCTCCAATGGAGACATTACTGGGCCCGCTCAAGCAAATTGATGAACAACAGGAGGACCGTGACCGTGACCGTGAATATCAAAATTAATAAATTATAAGCATATGTCACAAAATGGACAAACTGACAATTAGCAAAGGGATGAAAACCACCCCCAAAGGCTACATGTTGTATGGTTCCATCTAGATAAAATCTCCTTCAGTTCTATGTAAATAGCAGTTAGGGACCAGAGAGATAGTCCAGGGATTAAGGTGCTTGCCTTGTACATGTCCAATCCTGGTTTGATTCTTGGCATCACGTATGGTTCCCAACCTGTGCCAGGAGTGATCCCTGAGCACTGAGCAAGCCCTGAGCACTGCCCAGTGTGGCCTCAACCAAAATAGAAGGCGTGATGGGGTGAGATGAGAGAGAGTCAAAGTGTAAGGAGAGTCAAACATTCCGTGTGTTGATTGTGTGGGTTCTCACATCTCAGTGATGCTGGTTCTGAGGCTTGTGTGGCAGCACTGGAGAGTTTGTCTTTTGTAGTAGGGTGCCCGTGACAACTCGGTGTCCCCATTGCTATGGAGGCTCTATGAATCCTTCCTGCCAACTCTCTGTTGCAACTGCCCTCTCTCAGACATCAGTCCCTCCTTGGTGGGTGGTGTCCTCACTGCCAGGATTGGGACTTGGCTGCATTTGGTATGAGATGTGGAGGTTGCGAAGAGCACCAAGCATGACCTGCTCAGAAGTCTGGGTGATGGGAGAGAAATGGTCCTGCTGGCTTCCTGCTCCAAAGTATTTATCAGATCAGTCACCCTCACTTATGAAGCAGAAAGTTAGAAGAAACTTAGTGTTTGAGAGAAGAACTGGGCCTGCATTATATAATAATTTTTGGAGTCCCTACTCTGTGCCAGCAGAGCCTGGACAAGATATATGGTCTCTGTTCCCAAAACTCCCTAAAGGTTCCAAGTACTGTCTCAGAGACCTGACCAGGAGTTCAGTTAACTTGGGTTAGGCTGTTGATACCACCACTGTTTTGTTTCATAATCCTGGGCAAAGTGTCTAACTTTTCTTTTTTCTTTGTTAGGTTTTTGGGTCACATCAGAGGTACTCAGGGGTTACTTCTGGGTCTATGCTCAGGAATTACTCCTGGTGAACTTAGGGGACTGTAGGAGATGCTGAGAATTGAACCTGGGTCAGCCACATGTAAGGCAAATGCCCTACCTGCAGTACTATTGCTCTAGCCCAAAATTGTCTAACTTTTCTAAGACTGAACATGTGCAAGTGTCAAATGAGAATAATAGTAATTTTTAACCTATAAAACTGGTGTAATAGAGACTGGTGAGACAGGACAGAGGCAAATTGTCAACCCTGGTTAGATTCTGGCACTGCATGTAATCCCACTGCACTGCCCAGAATGATTCCTGAGCACAGAGACAGAAGTAAGCCCTGTGCACCATTAGTTCTGATCCAACCTGCTCCCTTAAAATAAAACAAAATAAAAAACTGGTGTGATAGTTTAATCAGATCATAAAGTCCTAAATACAGAGTCTGATATACTATTAACACTAAAAATAATGTACCCTGTTGTTATCATATTATTATATCTAGAACAGTGTTATAATCTAGAAACAACCCAAAATAAAAGACAAAGCTCGCTAAATTATTCAATTTATTTACATGTTTTCTAAACTGGAGATCTAAAGGGTATGACTGGATTTCTATGAAAGCCAGATAGGAAACTTCATGCAAAAGGTTTTGGGGTGGGATTGAACACACCCTGCTTTGCTTATGGGTTACTCCTGATTAAGTGTTCCAGGATTACTTCCAAGGGCAATGAGAGACCATACAGTGTGGGGTATCAAACCCGGGTTTCTCTTATGCAATGCATGCGTGCCAACACATTGAGCTAACTCCCAAATCCCTGAAAAGCATTTTTGATACAATAGGATTGTTTTCATTCCATGAAAGGATATCCACTCAGAACCTTGAATGAACCAAAGTGTTGCTTTGTTTTTTCTTGAACAGCAAAGCCCTTCTAAATTACAACCCTGGGGAATCAAGATGATAGTAAATTACCCTGGCCCAGGGGAATGAGGGTTAGGGTTCAGGTAGTAAGTCCTCGAGTGAGTGGACATGCAGCCAGGCTGTAGATTGATGGGCTCTGAGAGGAGCCGGTTATTTGATCCCCAGGAAATGTTTCTGTGCCGGGGTCACTGTTGCCAGCTTTAGCATCAATAAGGCAGCACCTTTCAGACTAGAGAGTTCAGTTCTATTTATCAAGTCAGAAGTGAGAGGAGCACCAAGGATGATGGAAGCAAGGCACTGGGACACCGGTGAGCCTCCACCCCCCCCCCCATCTTCTAAGAGGGCCGAGATCTAGGCAGAGTATCTCCTGGTTTCCAGAGGTCCTGCTGTCCCCAGACCTCCCTCCTTCCTCCAGAACCCCTCGCTTTCCTAATGTCTACCCAGAAAAAATCAGCAGACCTCAGTTCTTTCCATGAACGTTCACTGAACATGCACCATGGGCCAGACACTATTCTAGGTCTAAGGAATACTCATTCATGCATTGGCTCAACAGATCCATACTGACCACAGACTCTTGGCCAAACACTCAGAGAAATGAACCAATGAATGCACAGCCTTTGGGTACTTGCCTAGTAGAAGAAAAAAAATAAGAAAATAAATTAAAAAATTTAAAAAATAAAAGAGTGATGATGGTTTTAATGGTGAAGTGCTGGCCTTAAATATCTGAGACGTGGGTTTGGCCCCCAACATCACATACAAAAATAACAAGAAAACCAAGGGCCAGAGAAATGGTACAGGAGTTATGGTGTTTGCCAGCGTAACTGTCTCGCTTTAATTCTGGCACCAGTATGGTCTCCTGAGACTCCAAATAAAATGATTATTATAATGATAATTTAGCTAGCGATTACAGATGGATGAGCAGGGTGAGAGAGATGGCAGAGCATACAATCAAAGCACAAGCCAGGACCACACCACCTACTCTGGAAAAAAATGAAGGGTGACTTCCTAGAGAGGTGATTGCTAGCCAGGAATGGAAGGAGGAGAAATGAACTCTAGGCAAGCAGAGGAGCAGGTCAGAGGAACAAGTGTGAAATTCTTAAATGTTTTGGTAGAATGGAAAATCGTGGCATTTGACTATAATGGGAAAAAAACTGGCTAGAAACACTACCATAGATGCTGATTGGAACCTCATAACTCACACCTATTACTATGATGTGCCTACGCTCACCAAATGCCCATGTTCCTGCAAAAATACTGGTTTCTGGCTCAAGAAAAGAAGAAGAGGAATGAGGGGGCTGAGCAGTGGGTAGGGCAAAAGCCTTGCATGCAGCCGACCCAGGTTCAATCCCCAGCATCCCATATGTTATCCCAAGGACTGAGAGGAGTAATTCCTGAGTATAGAGCCAGGAATAACCCCTGAGCATTGCTGGGTGTGACCCTCCCCCCAAAAAAAAACAGAAGAAGAAGAATGAAAGCCTGCAGTTTCCTTGCCACACAAACCACCATCTGAGAAGCTCAGAGACTCCGTCCTGAGCCTGATGGTGGTGAGGTGCATCCTTCAGTCGAAGGCCTGACTTGACTTGTTTCATCATGCCTGAAGGTCAGTGTTCCTAATCTGCATCTACATCATAAAGGATGACATAAAAGAGCAATTGTCACCAAATACTGGTGCTCTTGTTGAGTTCATTGCTTGGAATCCGAACATTGCCTTCCATCCTCCAGCTGCTCCCCACTCCTACATGATAAGTTGGCCTTGAAAATTGCCAAGAGTTCCCTCGAGGGAGGGGATCTCTATTAGAGAAGCTGCCCCTTTCCAAGCCCACGAATCCTTAACTCACACTTGGAAGTCAAAGTGAACGCCCTTGGGTGCTTTCCCCATTGTGTGGGATCTTGCACCCATGACTCCCACTGGGCTCTCATCTGAAGGATTCCCTGAGTTGTTATCACAAACTTTGAGATTTTTGTATATGGAGGTACTTATTCCCCATGGGGTCTGGGACAAATGACAGGGACCCCCAACACACCAAGCAACATGGGGAGCAGAGGTACAGGCTTTGCTTCCTGTGGTGAGGGAGACAGAGAAAATATACATTAACTGGTTTAAAAGACTTTCCCTGGGGCCCAGGAGGTAGTTTGAAGTTTATGGTGGATGCCTTTCAGAGACCACAGGCTCAATCCTTATCCACATAGCATCACATCCTAAGCAACCATTGACCTGAGGCTGGTTTGATCTCTGCCACTACACTGTTCCCTGTACTCTGAAAATCTTCAGATGTGGCCCAAGAGGCCCCTGAGCACTGAGTATCCTGGCACCACATAGGACAAAGAGCTCCAGAACATCCTTGCACCCAGGTACAGACCTGCTTATGCAGTGGTTGAGAACCACAGGAGTGGCCCCAGGGAAATAAACGCCCCCCCCCCATCCCCTATTAAAAGACTTTCCTTGGGAGCCGTCTCTGAATTTCTCTCTCCCTGCCTGAGAATGGAGTGATGCAGCATTGGGGACTATCTGGGGTCTCAGCCAAATGCAGCTCCTCATCATCCCTTAGGCTGAGGCTCAAGGTCTATACTTCAGAAGAGCTCCCAGTGGACAGGATATCCATTATCTGAAGTTGTGTTAACAAATCACCTCCCCCCCCCAAAAAAAAACGTACAATGGACAGCAATGAGCTCCCCCAGTGGCTGAGAGTCAGGCATCTGGGAGCAGCCTTGCCTGGCTTCTACCCTAGAGACAGACCGGCTGGCTGGTGGGCTGCAGCGATAAAAGGACGGACCACTCAGTGTCCAAGCTCACTGGAAGGGGTGTTGATAGGAAATTTCAGACCCACGCCATGGAGGCCACTCATGCAATGAGCCCCTAGATGAACTCCACAGCCTTGTCCATACCTGGAAGTGACCTGCCAGCCCTCAACCCTGAGTTATTGAGTCTAGCCCACACTGAAGGTGAGAGGATTTAACCTCTATCCTCCAAGAGGAAAAGAACCAAGACATTGTGAACTTTTGTTTGGAAGGGAGACTCCCAAGCAGTGCTCAGAGGGCCCAGGGTCACTCTCCACAGTACTCAGCTCTAATCTGTGGGCCTGATGGTTAATGGTTGCCTAGAATGTGATGCTACGTGGGTGCAGTAGTGCTAGGGGCTACCCAGGGCCTCACTTGGCAGTACTTAGGGACCAGGTGGTGCTGAGGATTGAGCCTGGGGTCTGCATTCAAAGTAGGTGCTTCCATCCTGTGAACTGTTTCCTAAGTCTGGTATATAAAACATAATATATAAAATATACTATGTTCTTTGGCGGTGGGGAGAACTGAGACCCATTCCCAGTAGATGTGGGCCTGTTGGTGAGGGCTGACAGTTCAGTGATTGGAGCCTGCAAGGTGGCGCTTGGAGCTCCCTAGTGCTCAGGGACAAACCCTACTACGCTCCAGCTCTGCTCAGGAGCAGAACCGGAACGGGGTGGGGCAAGCAGTCAGAGATCAAACTCAGGGTTTTCCACAAAACAAAACAAGTGGGTTCCACCCTTTAAGTTATAGCACCATCCCCTGCTCAGTTAGTTTGTTTTTCTGAAGATCATACCTATCAAAGTTCAGGGATCACTCCTGGTGGTACTTGGAGACCAGATATGGGGATACCAATTAAACAAAGGTTGGCCACATGCAAGGGGAGTGACTTAACCCCTGTACAATTTCTCTAGCTCTCCTGGGGCATTTTATAAAGCCATCAATAGCTGGAGCTGAAGGATGTTTCAATTGCAAAAGCACCTGCCTTGAAGCATGAGGTCAAGAGCTCAGTCCCAGGAGTCAACCACATGTATCGAGAACTGTCCAACACCCCAATACATCACAGCCAAGTAAGTGTGAGCACTGCAGCTAAAGAGTTTGAGCACTGAGGCTAGACATGCAACCCCGGGAAAGCACACAAGTGAGCACAGGGGCCTCTCAGTACCTGTATTGCAAACCATAATGCCCTATAGTAGAGAGAGTAAGAAGGAAATTTTCTGCTATAGAGGCAGGGGGTGAGGGTGGGTGGGGATGGTGGGAGGGAATCTGGGGATATTGGTGGTGGAAAATGTACACTAGTGGACGGATTTGTGTTCGATCACTGTATGACTGAAACACAATCATAAAAGCTTTGTAGCTGTATCCCACGGTGATTCAATAATAATAATAAAATGTATGACTCTCAGAAAGCACCACGAGAGCACCATGACCAGATGCTTGAGCATGGGGACTGAGCACGTGTGATACTCCCCAACCATCCCAACAGCAACAAAGAAAAGAGAAGGTGTGAAGATCCAGTCCAGATCCCACCGTTCCTTATCTTCAGTCCATCCCTGGCGAGAACAGTGTTTAGAGCACAGTCTCCACTGTTTTGGCTGCTGATCTGGAAAATCATCTCAACTCTCAGTACCTCACTGAAGAATTGGTCCACCCAGGGAAAGTATCACACGGGGATTGTTGCCTTAGATAAAATGCACAGAAATGGCTCAGCATTGTGGCAGGCATGTAGACATGCTCAATGAATGGTAACCAATATATTGTTTTTTTAATTTTGTTTTGTTTTCTGGGCCATACCCAGTGGCCACACTCAGGGGTTACTCCTGGCTCTACATTCAGGAATTACTCCTGGCGAGCTCAGGGAACCATATAGGATGCTGGGGATCAAACCTGGATCAGTTGTCTGCAAGGTAAATGCCCTACCCACTGTACTATCGCTCTGGCCCTATTATTATTATTATTATTATTATTATTATTATTATTATTACTATTATTATTATACAATCGTTTGTGAGGCAGAACAGCTTCCCAGTATCAAGCCCAACTCCAGGCTCTGTCCTCTTGGCTCCTTGTCTCTAGTCCTGCTCAAGGCAGGTTGATTTCTGTTTCCAAAGCAGGAAGGTGTGTACGGACTGTTCCAGAATTCAGGTGACACACCTCTACCTTCTCACTGTTCTACACACCTCTACCTTCTCACTGTTCTCCAATCTCCTGCACACGGGGGCTGGAGGGTGGGATGGGAGACTGATACCATGTTAGAGGTGTGCACAGTCACATGATGGTTGATAGTTGATCCCAAGAGCCATCTTGGGACAAGGGGCCCGTGGAGAGCTCAGCAGGCTGGAGGGCCTCTGCATACAGGAGGCCCAGGTTCGATCCAGAACCACATTTTCCCACCGCACCACCAGGAGTGATCCCTGAACACAGAGCTGGGAGGAGCCCCTGAAGCCCTGCCTAGATATGACCCCAAACCAAAAGCAAACAGAGTCCATCTTAGAAGAAAACCCAGTGAATCAGACTCTGGAGAGTGAACCCCGTCATCTTTCTGGTTATTCCCTTGCATGCTGGAGTTCGAGAAGTTCTGAAGACAGAAGCAGGAGATTTATTTATCCACCTACCTCCCCCCTCACTTCCCCAAAGAACGGGAAGGCTTGGCTTTGAGTTCCTGAGAACAATAATGAGCTGTCCTCCTGGGGCCCTGTCTGAGGCCAGAGCTGGACTGGCCCTGAGGTTGACCCGGTGCAGAACTTCTGTCCCGGTGACTAATGACTCAGCACGGCCCAGCCTGGCTGCGGTTTGTCTACGGGCCCCATGACAAGCCCATCCACCCAGATAACCGCAATCTTGCTTTGTGGGATCAAATACTGGCTCAGGATTTATGAGTCCAAGAAATGACATGACTGTGCTCGAGAGGGGGTGGAGGGTGCGGGGTGAGCGGAGGGGGCCTCTTCCCTGCAGTCTTGGCTGCCCTACCTCACTGCAGGGCCGGCTGGCCGAGAGGACTGGCTGCTGGCAGTTTGGGTCGGAACAGGGTCAAGGTGCCAAGGACTAGGACGGCAGCTGGTTCATGTCTGCACTCAGGCCTGAGCAGTGTCAGGGGGTGAGATCACTGCATGGTACACGCTGGTGTGTTCTGTCATTCTAAAACTGAAGATGAGGTTAAAAAAAAATTTTTTTTTTTTTTAAAAAGGCCGCCTTCTCCCATTCCACACTTGGAGGCCGGAAAAGATGTTTGTCAATGCTCGCAGCCCCATAGCCAAGGCTGGAACCCACTGCTTGCTGCTGGGTTCTTTCTTTGGAACTTAGGTCTCTGGCTCAGACAGTTTTAGAAAATGAAAAGGCAGAGGCTGACTTTGCCCCTGAGTTTCCAGCGGCTTCCTTCTCCCCGGCTGGCGCAAACCTGCACTTCTTCGTGAAAGTCTGTGCTCACTTCTCTGGTTGTGATTCAGACCTATCGCTGGGTCTGGGCAAGTGAGCTAACAGCCATCTCCAAGGCCAATGCTAAAGCTGGCATTCTGGAAGGAGCCAGAGGAGCCAGATGATACATTAGAAAGCATGAACATCCACAGGATTGTTCCTGGGCCAGGGAGATGGCTCAAAGGGCTTAGTGCATGTTTTGCGTGTGGGAGAACCAGGTTCCCCAACCACCACTGGGAGGGAATGACACCTGATCATAGAGCCTGGAGGAGTCCCTGAGTACCGCCAGTGGTGGCCCCCAAACAAACTCACAAAAATTAAATTGTCCCTAGCGGTGATGAACAAGGCCCAAAAAGTTGCAAGGAGTTGTTTTTCACCCTCATTAATGTATGCAGAAGAAAGCAAAGACTTAGAAACTGATTTACAGCATAGATGTTGGAGTATTTTCTTATTGCTCTTCTGAATTGGTCACCTGACTGAAGATTTCTTTTAGACTTTCCTTCCACTTCCAATTTGGGTTTGGCTGAACACAGTGCAGCCTTATATATAGCTTTGGGACCCCATTAATAACACAGTTGTTACTACACAGACTGGGCTAGGTCAAATTTTATTGCTTTTGTCCCAAGATAGCCGCACAGTTTATAGAGCAAAGAGAGGTACAGTGTGGGCTAACTGAACAAGCTACTGAGTTTGAGTGATACTTGAAGATACTTAGCATTTAAAGACATTTTCATCAGTAGATGAATATATCACTATAGTAATTCAACAGTGGTATACAAAAGTTTTGACTGTGATTTGAAAGCAGGGAGTGCAGAAAAAAATTATTCAATGTTGGGGGGCATCTTGTTTATGTAGTCTTGGGGTGATAGAACCTTTTGAGACCTGCAGAACACTGTGAATCCTGGAAAATGCACACATGTGTGCACATAAAATTTTAAGGTCCATGAACTGCTGAAGTCCATGCTGGAGTCCCCCTGGGAATCCACTGACCCTAATTTCCTGCTCTCAAATTTATATTTATATATGTGTGTAAAATATGTCCAAGCTATTTCATGTGAAAAATTACAGATATTATATAATGATAGTATACTTGCATCTAAATAATGTTTTTCTTTTTCACGTTTTATGTGTGTGTGAGAGACAGAGACAGAGAGACAGAAAGAGGTCACTCAGTACTCAGAGGAGAGAGATCGTGTGCAAGAATTACTTTTAGCTTTTGATATTTCATTTTTAACTTTTTGTAGAGCAAAAAGCTTCTACATAAGTGATTTTCTTTAAAATGAGGACTTAAAAAACAGAAACCATAACAATGTCTAAATCAGACAATACCTTTCTGGACAATTGGTCTTGACAGAGAATCAGCACTTCTAGAATATCACATGGCTACTCTATATCAGGGTGCATTGGACGGAGGGTGGCTGGAGTTTGATTGGGTAGCTGTGGGATAACCTGGACATGTATTCTGAAAGCATTTTTCTAAAATGAGAAAAGATCAAATTTTTAAATGATGTTTCAGATCATTTTAGATGACCTTGGAGAGGAAGATCTACACCACAAAGTATTTTGATGAAAGATCTCTGTTTTTTATTTTTTTGACAGAATGGGGAAGGGGGGTGGCATACCCAGGGATGCTTCTGGAGAAGTTGCTTGGGGCAACTTGGTAGTAGGGATGAAATGTGGGGCTCCTGTATGCAAAGCAGCTGCTCCCATCTCTTGAGCCATCTTCCCAGCCCAAAGATCTCTGATCTAAAGACTGGTGCCAGCAGGTCCATGATAAATCCTAACTTCAGAGCTGCCACAGGAAATGGGGCGATAAACTGGTATCCACATTCCAAACCGGGAATGTTTCACAAAGCAGCCTCACATTTGGGAGTATTTGATCATTCAATTCACACATGGATGTAGAAAAATTGGGTATCTCACGCAGAGAGGTAGCAACAAAGATCCAAAGGCAACTTAACAAGAAAATTGATCCACACAACTGAGTTGGGGGAGATTAGAGGGAAGAGGATTAGGGTACGAGAGGGAGGGACACAGATACACTGGTGATAAATGTGTTGTTGAAATTATGTCCATGAGAAACCATTATTCATAGCATTATAAGTCAAAAAATGATTTGGAATAAAATGTTTTTAAAAAGAAAAATTGGGCATCTCGTGCTTTCATTTCAAATTGACATCCTTCCCATTTCATCAGAAGCTTGGCTGGGGAATAGAAATAAGTGAGGTCCTTTGCAAGAAAGCATTTACTGCTCTAAGAAGGGTGGACTTTTGTGAAACCATAGAGCTCTGCACACAAGTTAAATAGTATAATAAAGGGACCCGCAACCCTGCAAGGAAAAGACAGTACATTCTGGTCTGTGTCTACCATGAAAGCCCCCAAACAGGCACAGATAAATTTCTGCTCTTCCCCTGGATATGGGGAATGCAGTGAGGAGTTACTCCATCTGCTGTGCTCTTTGACAGTACCCCTGAGACTGAACTCCTCAGAGTGTGTTCGTCACTGCACTTGAAAAACTGCTCTTTCTGGCAAGGTAGGAGAATCAAGAGTTTTAGTTAACTGTTACAAACAATATTTTAGTAATGTTAGCAGAGACAATGTGTGACTATCTCTGCTGAGATCTACCCTGCACCTATGGACGAGGATGACACTTCTGCCCCACCTCTAGAAAGTAAAAGCATCCTTGGCATTGAGTTCATTCTGATCCCTCCGATCTTCTATTTCCAGCCCTTCCTTGGGATCAAAGTCGTTGTAGTCTACAGGTCATGGTATCAATAGCCCAGATGGCTTATTAGTAGTCATAACTGCAATTATCTTTCATTCAAGAACATTTCCCAGTTTTCACCACCCAGTCACATGACCTGCAGGTTCCTCATTTGATCCTTATAAGACATTGCTGAAGGCCAGAACTGTCCCCAAATGTCAGATAAGCAAGCTGAATCTTGGAAAGGATCAAAAAATTTTCCTAAGTCTGCTTATTTGGGGCTGGAGCAATAGCACAGCGGGTAGGGCGTTTGCCTTGCATGCAGCCGACCAGGTCGGTGCAGTTTCGATTCCTTCGCCCCTCTCCAAAAGCCCAGCAAGCTACCCAGAGTATCTCACCCTCACAGCAAAGCCTGGCAAGCTCCCCGTGACGTATTTGATATGCCAAACACAGTAACAAGTGTTACAATGGAGAGATTACTGGGCCCACTCGAGCAAATCGATGAACAATGGGAGGATAGTGACAGTGCTTATTTCAGTAGCACTGTAGCACTGTCCTCCTGATGTTCATCGAATTGCTTGAGAGGGCCCAGTAACGTGTCCATTGTGAGACTTTATTGTTACTGGTTTGGCATATCAAATACATCACGGGTAGCTTGCCAGGCTTTGCTGTGCGGGTGAGATATTCTTGGTAGCTTGCCGGGCATTCTGAGAGGGGCATAGGAATTAAACTCGGATTAGCTGGGTCGGCTGCATGCATGCTTATTTTAGTAGTGGAAAGAAACCAGGTCATCTCTCCCCATGTCCAGTGTTCTCCTCCATTCTCTGAAACTGGTCAGGAGACCGCAGTCCATTTGTCCTGGATAAAACAAAGGAAATAATCCTTCCATCTCCAAGTAAGATAATTGGCTGCTTCTTAGTCTATGTCCAACATGCTCCAAATACTTCACCAATATTCTCTCTCCTGATCATCACCTTAAAAGAAAAGTAGTATTATTCATTTTATTAATTAAAAATAGAGGTACAGAATCACCCAATGACTTATTCATAGTCCCATACAAACAGTGTTGGTGCCCAGATTTTATAGGAGCTGGGGGCGGGAGGGGGGGTGTTGGAGGGCCAGGCTCCTAACCACCACAGTCAGTCCCCTCCCACATTGGGCTTGATCCTCAGCCCATTCATCAGGCAACCCAGGCCGGATCTGGAGCCCTCCAGGCTTTTGCTAGGTAGCAGGTTAGCTGATTGAATCAAGCTGAATACTTCCACCCCATCTGTTAATAGCCCTTCAGCAACGGCGCATTAGGGGCCTAAGAGCCCTTAAACCAGCAACTCAAAATCCCCTCTTTCTGCAAAATTGCTCTTTCAGATGGCGGATAAACTCCTTGAGGACACAGAGACAGATTCCTCAAACAGAGTCTCACTCGGCAATATAATTAATAAATGTCCTAGAGAGGGTCAGGGGAAAAGATTTGCTGCCGTTTTGCTGGGCACCTGGGGAGTGAAACACAAGCAATTCAAATGCATTTTTTATTTCCACTTATTGCTTTTGTCAAGAGATTCTGTATTCCATAGACCAGATGGGTTAGGACTTGTTTTTTTAAATACTTTTGTATTTTAGTGAAATAGAACTCCACCCCCTTCCACTTCCACCAAATAAAAAGAAAACTACATATAAAGAAAGAGAAAAGAAAAAATAATAATAACTCAAAGTCTCGGTTGGTCTCTTGTTGATAAATAACATGGACAAACACTTTCCATTTTTTTTAATGACTGAGTTTCGGTTATATAATGTTCCACACCTATCCTTATACCAGTGTACATTTCCCACCACCAATGTCCCCAGTTTCCCTCCTGACCCCCGCCTGCCTATGGCAGGTACTTTCTCTCTCTGTCTCTCTGTCTCGCTCTGTCTCTGTCTCTGTCTCGCTCTATCTCTGTCTATGTCTCTCTCCCTCTTGGGCGTTATGATTTACAATACAGATACTGAACAGTTATCATGTATATCTCTCTACCTACTTTCAAGACTCAGTTCTTGTCCAGAGTGATCATTTCTAATCATTATTGCCAGACTGGTCCCTTCTAGAAATCACTTTACTTTCGCCTAAAGGAACTAATGCTAAGAATCAAAGTTGGTGGAGAGAAATAAGTTTGCAATGAATTTTCCGCACCCCAACCCTCCTCTACCACAATGCATTGATATTGAAGGTGGAATTTAAGAGTTTGGAGATTTATGCCAAAGAAAGAAACTCAATCCCAATTGAAGTTTCAGTCCTTCAAGTCCCCGAGTTGAGCCTTGGGTTTTGGTGCTCTCCTTAGAGACTCCAATTGATAGCTGGTGTCCCTGCAGATACAACTTGAACTAATTCCCAGGATAATGGCTCCGACTTCCATGATTTACTAACCTCACTGCCTGTGGCCGCCCCATCAAGAGGGTTAATCCCTTAATGGTCCCTGCAGTGTGTCCGGACTGCTCTGAAAATTCCACAGCTCTCCCTGGAACACTGAGGGGCATTGAATGCCCTCCCTCCCTACCCCCACACCTTCTCACCCCACAGCCCTTATCTTATCAGGTAGCTAATTTCCACAAATTATTGTGTGATTCAGACAGAAGAATGAAATTGCTCTCAAATCGTAAATTTGTCACTTTCTAGACAGCTGCTAAATCAGGAAAATCTTGACCAAGTGGAGCTTAGTCCTGTTTTGAACAATTAAGACCCATAAATGCATCTGGCTCTCCCTCAAAGCAATGTTTATTGAGGAGAGGAAGAAAACAGTTTATGGAGAGGTTTAGCCTGCTATCCATTCTTAAGTGGACTGTAATCCTTCTTCAGGGGTAACATGACTCCCAACACATAGTCCCAAACAAAATGACTCTGTGACCCAAGGCACCCCATTCACTGGAGCTGTTCTGAGTTTGGTCTTTGCCTCCAGATGGGGATCCGCCAAGCTCCCTAAATCTCCTGACTCAGAGCTGAACGCCACTCTTAGGGTGGCAGGGAGCACAGAGCACCTGGGGTTCCAGGAGCACTGAGCCCCAGAGAGTCTGAGAGGAAATTGTCTTTTCCATGATCTATCAGAGCCCACCTGCTTCATTGCAGCTCTGCCATTGTCAGTTTGTTCCAGCCATGGTCCTCCCTCGCCTGTATCATAGTAAGAGTCTCTCAGTGGTCTCTGTCCTATTCATCTGTTCTACAACCTAAGCAGCCTAAGATATCTCTTTTAACATGTTTATATGAAGATAAAAATTAACCCCTACACACACATACACACACAAACACACACATACGCACAACATTTTTTTAAAATTTGAGACTGAGACTCCAACCCTGGAGGCATGTACTCTGTCACTGACTCATGTCATTGTCCCAAAATGAATATTAATAAAATTTTTTAAAATTATTTTTTGTTTCTGGGCACACCAACAGTGCTCAGGGCTTACTTCTAGCTCAGTGATCAGGGATCACTCTTGGTGGTGGTTGGAGGACCGTAAGGGATGCAAGGGATTGAAACCAGGTTAGCTGAGTGCCAGGATCATACGCTACTCACTGTACTAACATTCTGGCTCCCAAATATGAATACTTCAGTATGTTCGATTTGGTGACTTTTGGTGTGTATGCCAGGTTATACTCTATCTGTTTCTAAGGTGTTTTCATTTCTCTGGAGGAGACCCCTACCCACTGAGCACCCACTACTCACACTCCCCTTACCCTCATTTTCCACAACCACTCACCTGCTTTATGTCTATGGGGTCACTGCTGCTGGACCATGATGGGATCATACAATACGTAACTTTTGTTGTCAGACTTCTTTCAATTAGCACATTTTTATCTTACCCACATTCCAGCACAAATTCATTCTTTATCATTTTTATAATTGGATCATATTGCATTGTGTGCATAGGCCACATTTTATTTATTCATTCCTCAGTTGATGGACATATGGGTATTTCTTTTTGGGGGGAGATCACATCTGGCATTGCTGGCACAGAAGCACATGTGGTGTTGGGGACTGAATGCTGTATCTCACAATTGCTAGGCATGTACTCTACCACTTGATTGATATTCCTCGCTGGCTGTTTCCACCTTCAGACTATTGAACAGTGCTGCTATGAGCATTCTTTGCAAGTTTTTGTAAGAATACCTGTCTTTAATACTTTAGGTATATGTCTTGGATTGGAATTGCTGGATCCTTATCCTTCCAATTTTTAAGTCAGATTGTGTTATTCTATGCCTATATTGGGAGTCTTCTTTAGGTTGCTTTTGTTTGTTTGGGGGCCACACCTGGCAGTGCTCTTGTTTTACTCCTGGCTCTGTGCTCAGTGGTAACTGCTGGAGGTTGTGACTAGAAACCATATGTGGTGTCAAGGAGTGAATCAGAGTCGTTTGCATTCAAGGCAAGTGCCTAAATCCCTGTTCTCTCTCTCTCTCTCTCTCTCTCTCTCTCTCTCTCTCTCTCTCTCTCTCTCTCTTTCTCTCTCTCTCTCTTTCTCTCTCTCTCTCATCCAACACAAAGTACATTGGGCTATTTACTCAAACAAATATCAACTCCTTCTTTATGCTTATGTAATAGATTAACAAAAAGAGATTAAGTGATTTTTTTCATAGTTTCACACCCAGTAAGCTACACAGTAAGGATTTAAACCCAACAGAATACTTGCTCTAATGCACACTACTCTAACTACTCTATAATATTACTATTTGAATACATTGAATGAATTATTTAACACCCATAAATATTTTAGTCTCGGAGATTCAGCTTCCCATTTCAAATATCAAAATGGCTTACACATTTGCTATGGTAGGCATGGGTATTTAATCATATCTTTTGAACAGCTAGAGTTTTGAATTGTGGCAAGACAGCTATGGAAGACATAATAAAACTGACAGTGGTAGGCATGTAAAAGCAACAAGCACAACTAGAAAGTCAAAGGGCTGTTCATTCATCTCATAGATACTTGGAATGTGGGTTTGAATTTCAATGCATACATTCAAGAGCAGAAGAAGCATAACTCTTTTTTACCTGGAAGAGAAATTAATTTCTATGACATACTTGCATGTCTGCTCTGGTGACTGTTAAAGGTTCTAGCTAAGTGTTAGGGGAACACAAACTGCCAAAAATAAGGAAGATGATGTCTCTGCTATTCATAGAATATGTGTTTCCCTGTCTGCTTCAACCATCAGTGGGCACCATTAAACTCCTAGCAGCTCATCTGTGCCGTTCCACCAATGTGTCTGCCTAAAACATCACTCAACCACCCCATCCTGCATTTTTTGTCTACATAACCAAGCCCCATTTTCTTATTATTCTCTTTTCTATGAAGGAATAATTTTTTCAGAAGAAATTTCTCTTTTTAAAATTCAGTGATTTCTTCTTGGCTGTTCCATTATTTCACTCAGCCACAAACACAAATATAATTATAAATATCCCCGGGTTTTGCTAGCTGAAAACAATTCCAAAGAGGATATTTAGTTTAATAACCCATAAGTGAAAATAGTGTTCAGCATCTGTTTTACAGCAGCTATAAAGGCAGCAAGAACCCTAGGTCAGGAGAGGGTCAACACCATGTTCCTGCCCTGGGAATTTTATACCGGCTGTATATTCATCAAATCATTTCTGATTTTATGACATGTTAATAATATTTTAGGTATTCTATGTTGTTTGGTATGATTTGATAGGTTATCTTTGAGGTCTGGAGCACTCAAAATTTTGATTAAAATTAATGGTAATTAATGCCACCTCAACTCATAAGAGGTTTCATAGGAATACACTCCTTACAGATAAGGAGGGAACCTGTATACATAAAAACTCCAAAGAGGGACCACTGGCCATTTCTTCTTATCATATCTGTTTCCTGAGGAGAGAACTCAGGGACCAGTTAGGGAGGAGAGAAACAGAATGCTTGGGGGGAAAATCAAGGATAATATTTCAAAAATAGTATTCTGCCATGTATTATTGAGCATATATCGTGAGCCAGACTTTGTTGTGAGTGGTAGGGAAACAGAGCTGAACAAAAGCTACCCAGTAATACATTAGTTTTCTATTGCTGCGACTATAGCACTGTAGCACTGTCCTCCCACTGTTCATCAATTTGCTCGAGCGGGCACCAGTAACATCTCCATTGTGAGACTTGTTACTGTGTTTGGCATATCATATACGCCATGGGGAGCTTGCCAGGCTCTTCCATGCTGGCAGGATACTCTCAGTAGCTTGCTGGGCTCTCTGAGAGGGATGGAGAAATTAAACCTGGGTTGGCCACATGCAAGGCAAATGCCCTACCCAACCCACTGTGCTATCGCTCCAGCCCATTGCTGTGACAGTGATCACAAATGCAATGGTTTAAAACAATTAAAACTTAATATACCCAATTTTGCTAACATCAGTGGTTCAAAACAGCTCTCACAAGGCTGAAATTAAAGGCAGAGTTCTTTGCCTTCTAGAAGCTCCAGGGAAAAATACATTTCCATGCCTTTTCCAACTTCTAGAAACTCTGCTATATTTGTCTGCTTTCTTTATCGTATATTCTTCTTGAGTTCTGACTTGTCTTTCTTCCTCTGTCTCTTATAAAGGTTTTCACCCTGATCACTAAGTCAGTGACGGTTGGAGAGATCAATCAGGATGGGAGATGTGTGCTGAAAAGTAGATAAAGGACCAAACATCATAGCCTCTCAGTATCTGTATTGCAAACCATAATGCTCAAAAGTAGAGAGAGAGTATGGGGGAAATTGTCTACCACAGAGGCAGAGGTAGGGGTGGGATGGGGGGATAAAATATTGGGGACATTGGTGGTGGAAAATGTGCACTGGTGAAGGGATGGGTGTTTAACCATTGTATGACTGAAACTCGAACACAAAAGCTTTGTAAGTGTTGCTCAGGGTGATTCAATTTTAAAAAAAGACTTTCACCTTGATTACCCCCAATACCCTCATTCTGGGCTAGAGCGATAGCATAGTAGGTAGGGCATTTTCCTTGCACTCGGCCAACCTGGCCAACCTGGGTTTGATTCCTCTGCCCCTCTCGAAGAGCCCGGCAAGCTACCAAGAGTATTTTGCCCGCATGAAAAAACCTGGCAAGCTACCTGTGATGTATTAGATAAGCCAAACAGAGTAACAACAAGTCTCACAATGGAGATGTTACTGGGCCCACTCGAGCAAATTGGTGAACAATGAGAGGAGGGTGACAGTGACAGTGACCCTCATTTTAAAATTCTAAATGCAATCACATAGACAAAATATCTTTTGGGGGGAAATATTTCAGAATTACACATTCTAGAGATTAAGATATCTTTGGGGCATCATTATTCTGCCTAGCACAGAGGATCAAGGTTAGAAGTTCTGTGCCATAATAGGAAAAATATTGGACTGCATAATTCACATAAACAGCAAAGTTAGGGTTCAGGTGATACTCCTCTGTTTAGCCTGAAATTTGGAAGATAAGTAAGAATTTGAAATGTTGAAGAAATAGAAAAAGAAAGCTGTAGATGGAGGAAGAAGTGTTCCAAAAAATCATAGAAAAACAGGTGTAAGATGATAAACCAATTAGTCCTCAAAGTCCTTGATCTACATTTAGTTCTCTCTACTGCATTTACTTGCCTTCAGCCTCCAGACCCCATCATCTGACTCTAGATTATTGCAACAACCTCGTAATCCTTTTCTTCACCACCATTCATGAACCCTCATGTCTATATCTGTGCAGCTACTAAGAAGGCTTTTCTGAAATAAGTCTTCTCACTTCATCACCCTTGGAATTAAACCAATGTCATAAGGTTAGTAGGATTTTTAAACATTCCAGTCTTGCTCAACAACTTGCAGCTCAAAAGACTTTCCCTTGCCTTTCGTTTTTGGACCATGCCTAGTAATGCTCAGGGTTTACTCCTTGTGCTGTTTTCCTGGAGGTGTTCAAGGGATCATATATGGTGCCAGGGATTGAATCAAGGGCACTTGCATGCAAGGCAAGTAGATGTCTTATCCCCTGTATTTTCCCCCTGACCTCAAAAGACAATCTTGATTCTCTTAGATATGAACATAAGGAAGAAGAACGAGTCTAGAATTGCCACAGGCAACTTTTTGTCTGGGGGCCCCGAAAAAGAGGAGAAGGAGGTGTGAAGGGAAAGACCATGAGTTCTTGTTTAAGTATGTTGACTTGGTTCCTGTGGGAAATGTAAATGGAGATTCCTAGGGAGAAGTTGACTACAGCTATATCACTGGGTACTTGTGATGATAAAACAAAAATGATTCATGCAAAACTCTTAGCTCAGTACTGCCAAAGCCAGCATTTCTTCATAAACTTAAGATATTTTGTTATTTATTAGTTTTTAATCAGGTATGATATTTAATAAACTATGTCCTGAGACTCTCTTTGAGAGGGAAATGGAGAGAAAATGAATTAACGAAAGAACAAGAGAAAGGATGATTCTGTAATGACCTAATGTCCAAGCTCTCACTCAGAAGCCCATGAATTAACAGGGAAAGGAGGGTATGGTTTGCTTACAAAAAGAGAGACCTCAGTTAGCATTAACAAAATGCAGAGAAAATCGAACTACCCTGAGTGCACCTGCTTTTGCAGTCTCAGAGACAGGCAACCACAGAAAAGGATCATTAACTGGGGAATTGGGAATTCCCCATTCAATGTTATGAAGAGGAGGAATAGCTAGTATTATATCTAGTATTATGATGAGTAATCTTACCTCCTGGCTGATTTGTTTCTAATAGGAAGCTTGGTGATGTGAGGAGCAATTTTATCTCAACAACAGCAACCACAGCAGAGAGTTTATTCTTCTCTCTGATTCCAGTCTAGCTAGTATTACTGCCAAAGAAAGTTTTCTTTCTACACATCTGAGCACTGAGGCACTTGAAGACTAGAGGAATTTCTCCCGGTGGTTTAATTTTAGCATTTGCTCCATCAGAGGGAGAAATTAATTAGAACTTGCCCCATAGAGACAGGAATGAATTTTCCTGGGCAAGAGTACCATTTGGTACAAGGGAAAGTCTTATGATTTATGAGGCACCAGAGGCCATTTATTTCCCTTTATGTATTATTATAAATGCAGTAACTTCATAAGAGAAAAATGGAATTCAAGGAACATTTACCTCTAAATAGTTATAGCCATTCAAATTCCTGTCCAGTCTTCAGCATCAGTAGAATAACTGGGAAGTTGTGAACACAAGGTCAGAAACTGTAATGAGAAATATCTAGAATCTTGTTGGATGTTTCGGGGCTTTTTGTACGTTGTCAGAGTCTAAGACTGGAAATGTTAAAAGAATGCAAATTTTCCCACATTGAAAGGTCCTTAAAATGAGACCAGAGACATAAATATCTTAAAAACATAAATATCAAAGAAATACCCAACTCAGTTAAGCAGTAAATTTAAAGGTGTGATGTCAGTGAGCTGGGACCAGAGTTAAGAATTGGATCCCCTGAATCCAGGGAGCCTGAGATCCAGGACTAGTGGGCCCCTGCTGTCTCATGCACTGTCCTGAAGTCAGCATTCAGACTGAACCACATCAAAGGGAATCCCAAAAGTATTTTAATATAATGAAATTGTTTCCTCAGACAGTAAAGTTTTCCTTAAATTATGAACCTCCTGAGAATATTTCATGTTTCAGTATAGAAATGGTAAAATAATTAAATAAAATTATCAATGTATTGTTTATTTACATCCGTACATATTTTATATGCTAAGTGCAATATTTAAAAGAATTTGGTTTTCCAAAGCAGACAGTTTTACAGTTTATTTTAAAATGAATGACTCAATATAGATGTGAAATATTTACATTGAACTCTGATTTATTTTACAGACAAGTTTGAGTGTTTAAGCATCAAAAGATTTGTGAGTTTGATATATTTAAAAGAATTATTTAGGCTTTCAGGAAGGTTTTGTTGGTTGAATTATATATGAAAATAGATTTTTGTTAGTCTTTATATTTTTAGGGTAATTCTTTTCTGTTCAATGAGAAGCTACGAATAGTATCAAATTACATCTTCTATTCCTGGAACAAACTTTCTCGAATCATAGCACACAATGCTATTGATATGTGTTGCTTTATTCTAATTGTCACCATTTTAAATATAGTTCTTGCATATTTTCCCCATGGAAGACTAATTTAAATGATTTGTTGGTGAGAAGGCAAGAAAAAGAATACTGTGTCTTTGTCAGAGTAAAGTATCAAATTCAGCTCATACAATAATCTCAGTTAACAGGTCAACCCCTTCTTCTGGCATTTTGGATGAATTTATACAATAATGAGATTATTTATGGTGCAGTGGGAAGAGCACTGATTTGTAAAGAAAATGGGACTGTTTTGAGTGTCAGTTAGCCACTCACCAGCTATGTCCTAGCAAATTACTCCACATTTGTGACCTCAGCATTTCCTCTAGTTTAGAATCAATGAATGGGGATTTGACAGAAGCCTGGTGTATCCTGATGACATTTGGATGATGTACTGATATAAAATTTTCCTTGAAATGTGTCAGGCAACTGTGGATACATTCGTTATATTATTTTCTGGCACACAGCACTCCTGGACATTCATCTTTGCCCCTGTATTAAATTTCCCAAAACTGTGGCTTACTGCAAGAAAAATTGATTGATTTTCTCAAAGTTCTAAAGGCCAGAAGTCTGAGGAGAAAGGATATTGGCAGGACTGGATCCATTCTAGAAGTTGGACAAAAAATCTGGTCAAGGGCCTCCCCCAGGAGCTGGAGCGATAGCACAGCAGGTAGGGCATTTGCCTTGCACACGGCCGACTGGGTTCAATTCCCAGAATCCCATATAGTCCTCCAAGCACGTCCAGGAGTAATTCCTGAGTGCAGAGCCATGAGTAACCCCTGAGCATCACTGGTTGTGACCCAAAAAGAGAAAAAATAAAAAGCCTTCCCCCAGTTTCTGGAGGAGTTTGCCTGCAATCCTTGGTGTCCCTCCGCTGGGCCACACCCCAGGCTCTGCCTCGATCTTGGCATGTCTTTCCTCTCATCAGGAGACCAATCATATTGCATTCAGGACCCCAGTCTACTGGAGTATAACCTCATTTCAACTGGTTACATTTGCAGTTGACTTTATTCCAAATAAAGTCACATTCTGCAGTGCCTTGGAAGACAGAGATTCAGGCAGTGGGAGGTCTTATTTAAGCCAATATAAATACCCATATTCACTCATCTTTGGAAACCCAATTACAGGCTAGTAAAATAAGTACCTTGACTCAGGGAGATGGTACACAGAGCTGAACCTCATGCCTGATATGCCAGCAGCCCTGAACTTGATCCCCAGCACTGCACGTGTCCCTTCACCTTCAGCACTGCTGGGAGTAACCCAGCAGTGTACCCAAGCACTGCACCCTCTGGTCTGTGCAGAAAGTGGTCCTCGGCACTCCCCTGAACACTTCTTGGGAGTCCTATCCCCCAAATAGGCCATATTTGTTGCCTGTGCTTTGCAGACAATGTGACACACTCAGAAGGTGCCTGTCATAGTTCTGCCTTGGGCTGAATGACCTTGGGGAGTATGTCTAACCTTTTTGACCTCATTTTAAAAAATGTGGTCAGGACAGATGATATTGAAAGTCCCTATTAGTTAACTAGTTACATGATTTCTCAATGAAGTTTTATTTGCACAGGGAAATCGGGGATGAGCCACTGGGAAAGGATATCAGAGGCTGGGGAAAGGGTATACATTGGCATAATCAGGTGTCACGGTTGGGGAGCACCTCAGCATCACTGTAAATTGTAGTGGTTGGGAGGGGGAGGTAAGTCATTACAATTCAATTCCGGAGCAGCTCAGGCTGTGTCTATTCAGAAAGCAGCTCTAAAGGTGCTAATTGCCGATTAGTACCAGATGAACCTCTGCCCTGTGGGATTGTGCTCATTTGGAGGCCTTTACAGGCTACTTAGATTCTGAACTAGTCTCATTAAACATTGAAGTTTATCTATCACTATGTGAATGAAAGGCATTATGGAAAACGTAGGCAGATGCCTCTGAGCAGAAATCAAGAGAACAGATTCCATTTACTGAAAGTTGCCAGGCATCTGGAAGGCTCCTGCATGGCCCGTTTTATTTAATCCTTCAAACAAATCAAGCCATGTGCCAGTTCACTGTTATTGCCTCTCAGCTCCAAACTGACCCTTGAGCACCAGCTCTGCAAAGAGAGACTGGGTCTCGGACTTGCTCTTTGGCATTGAGCCCTCTGTGAAACTCTGTCAACAGAGGGCAATGGAGAGACATGGTAGGAAGAAAGCGGTCTCCTCCTAGCTCTGGTAAGATGCTTTGCTCCTGCTGTATCCATCCATGCACGAACAGGGGCAGCCATTCTTTTTTTCTTTTTTCTTTCTTTTTTTTTTAATTGAATCACCGTTAGATATAGTTACAAGTTTTTATGTGAGTTACAATCACACAATGAGCAAACACCCATCCTTCCACCAGTGCACAGTCCCCACCACCAATATCCCCATTATACCCCCACCTTTTTCACCCTCGTCCCTGCCCACCTCTTTCATTCCTTCCCTCGACAGCTGGGAAATGCTCAGTCCCAGAGTGACTCTCATCCTGCATTTGGGGCTCCAGTTTGCGTTCTCATGGTAGGTCCTGCTGGGACATCTGGAAGACAGTTTTGGTGTAAGTTTGGCTCATAGGTTTGAAGGAACCCCAAAGATCAATTTCTGGTCATAAACACCCCCCCCCCCCCCCAGCACACACTCTTTTAGAGACTGGAGAAATAGCACAGGAGTTGCAGTGTGTGTTTTGTGTGCATATCTGACCCTCTGAGTTCAATCCCCAACACTTCATGATCCCGAAGCACCACTAGACCCAAGCCCCCACTACATCTCTAGACCTATATACCTACTTGTCTAGCCTGCACTGTATGACTGAGAGTCACTGCAAGTTGCCCCGAGACCTCTGAGAAACTCTGGGGAGTCCCCCACTCACACACACACAAAATGATAAATCTACCTTCGTTGGACTGGAGTGATAGCACAGAGAGTAGGGCATTTGCCTTGCACACGGCAGGCCCTGCAGAACCGAGTTCGATTTCTCTGCCCCTCTCAGAGAGCCCGGCAAGCTACCGAGAGTATCTTGCCTGCACAGTAAAGCCTGGCAAGCTACCCATGACGTATTCGATATGACAAACACAGTAACAACAAAGTCTCACAATGGAGACGTTACTGGGCCCGCTCAAACAAATCAATGAACAATGGGAGGACAGTGCTACAGACAGTACTACCTTCGTTGCTTTTATTGGATTCCATTTGAAACATAGTCATCAGATCAGGAACATAACCTACTGTTTGGAATATATTAGTCAGTGACACATCTGGGCTGTGGCTAATTCTTACTCTAATTCCTCTGAACCTGCAAAATATGGACACCAGAGTTGGGAATGAGACCCAAGTGAGATCAGCATTTCAGGTAAAAGAAACAACTTCCCAGCATACTGTGAGCATTTAGTGGTAGTAGCTGCTATGATTTAACTTGTTGTGTCTAAAGAGAGTTGAACAGGTCCAAGAGTCAAAGGACTGAAAGCTTAGAACAAGATGTGTTCCCAAAGATACAAAGAGCAGCATGATGAGTGGCCAAGCCAGGCCTCAAAATCCAAGTATCAAACCCACACTCTAGATTTCCCCGCTTCTAATCAGCAGGAAACGGTTAATCCTTGCACCAGATTTTGCTTTCTGACCAAAGTTAAAAGAACAATCCTCAAGGAAGATCATTAATATTGGGTTTTGTTATGTTGAGGCTAATTAGGGCTCACATTGCTGTGTTCCCCAAGGGCTAAACTGAGAGGCAGCAGGAGCGTCATTTCCAGGAATATGGAAGCTGTTACATGTTGCCTCTGAGCACAACCCCAGCGGGGACCAGAGTTCCTTGGAGCTGATTGGATGTGCATCATCTAGAAATGAGGCTGAACTGAGCCAAAGTCAAATACAGGCGAGACCCTAAACTGGGACTTCAGCTTTCTCTTTAGCAAAACAAGGCATTTTAGCAGATAAGAAAAAGCTGGAGAAATTGGCAAAAATCAAATATAAGCCTCAAGCTAAATGTATTTGGAGCAGAATTTTGACCATGTATAAAGTGTGTAGACATGAATTTTTAAGTAGATCTCCCCACCCCTACCCCTGCTTTTTCCCTGCCCGTATGTTTATTTTGGCCATTTGCTCAAGATGACCATTGACATTCTTGACTTGAGAATATTTCTTGAGGAGCTGGCTCCGTTTTCGCATTTTTGGCCCTTGTTATAATCTGAAACACTCAGGATATATAAGCATAGGAAAGAAGGTGTGGGGGAGGCTGACCTATCCCTCTGTCTTATGTGGTATATTTACATAAACTCCTGATTAGTGGAGTAGAACAGCAAAAATGAAATGTGTCTATAGTCCTGGGTTTATGTCCTGTTCTTCCAGCTCCTCATGATACTGAGTAAGTCTTTTTGCCTTTCTCAATCTCTTTCATCTCTTAAAACAATAATAGCCTTTGCTTGTATCAGTCTGGATCCAATAAATGGACAGAAATCAGAAAGTGGTTTTAACAGGGATGGTTCAATTAACCTTAAAAATAAAAAGGCAGGACCAGAGTGATAGTAGAGTGGGTAAGGTGCTTGCCCTGCCTGTAGCCAACCTGGGTTTAATCCTTGACATTCCATATGGTTCCCAGGGCGCACCATGCATGATCCCTGAGTGCTGAGCCAGGAGTAACCTCTGAGCACCACCAAGTGTGCCACCCCCCAAAACCAAACAACAACAAAAAGGCATTACATTCTGATATGAGGTGAGTGACTATAAATGTGTGAATATAAATGTACTGAAGGGAACCCAGGGCTGAAGGACAGTGTACCTGAGAAAGGAAAGGCTTGAAACAAGGATGACTTCCCTGAAGTTGGGATTCATAGTGGTGGAAAAAGGTAAGATTGTAACCCCCCTGGAAGGCAGAGAACTTTGTTGGATTTTTGGTCCAAAGCTGGTACACAATTAGTGACCAGAGAATAGCCATCCTATGCACAGGTGTGCCGAAATGGGTTGGCAAAGGAAGGAGGGTTTTGGGAGTCAGCTTTCTGGCATCATGATGCTTGGCCTAGGGTTTGGGACCTCACCGAGTGGTTATAGGGCTATTCCTGGCTCTGTGCTTAGCAGTGATCTCTGGCAGTGCTCAAGGGACTGTTGGGTGTTGGGAATTTACATTGGGTTGGGCAGGATGCAAGGACATTACTTTGCTATCTGTACTATCTTTCCAGTCAGGGTTTGTGATAATGATGTTGGAAGCCCATGGGAAACAATCCGCCAGGCAATAAGCAAAGTGAGTAGCAAATGGGAACAGGGCAGTTAGGGAGACCAATGAGGAAGTAACCTTAGGAAGTAACATTAGGAAGTAACCTGCATTCTGGTTACTGAACTCCAGGTAGACTAAGGTTGCTAAGGGTCGGAGTACCCTGTACTGGATGAAATACAATGGCTGAAAATCTGGAAACAACCCAAGTGTCCGATAACATTTTTGCTGCTCTACTCCACTAATCAGGAGTTTATATAAATATACCACATAAGACAGAGGGATAGGTCAGAAATTGATCTTTGGGGTTCCTTCAAACCTGTGAGCCAAACTTGCACCAAAACTGTCTTCCAGATGTCCCAGCAGGACCTACCATGAGAACGCAAACTGGAGCCCCAAATGCAGAATGAGAGTCACTCTGGGATTGAGCATTTCCCAGCTGTCGAGGGAAGGAATGAAAGAGGTGGGCAGGGGCGGGGGTGGGAGGAAGTGAGAGACGGGATGAAGACCAAGAATGACTAGAGAGAGTAATAACGTTCTCTACATAAACAGGTGATAAAAGCTGATAACAGCAATGACAAAGTAAAAAAATAAAATAAAATAAAAACACCACTCAGAAGATTTATTGGCCGGCGAACATAGAGCTAAATCCCACAATAACTCGGGCTGATAAAAAGGAGCAGGGCACCAGCCACATAAACATGCAGGCCACTTGGAAGCTTCCGTGTATATTATGATGACACGGGTCTGTTGACACGGCACCATCCCCCTGACCCCAGGCACCAGGAGTGGTGCCTGACTCATGGGGGATGGGGGCTGGGAGGAAGCCTGGATGCAGGGCTGACACTGACGAGGAACTTTTTCAGGCAGACAAGTTATCCTTGACTGGACGCAGATGGCCCAGTGAAAAATGACATCTGCCAGCAAAGGCTGCCTTTATCAGCCGGAGGAGTGTAGCAGGGACGAGACTTCCCCACCCAGGCCGCCTGGGCGAGCCTCCGGTGTCAGCGCCATATCACGGTCTGGTCGAGTACATTCCTCTACTGCCGCCCCTGAAGCGTCCACATCACATCTTGGTTCTCCAGGAGCATCCTGGTCAGCAGGAGTTTGGTACCGGATCTGCATGCTGTTTGTGTTCCGCCCCCTGGATGAATGCTGACCAAGGAAGGGAGATCCCCCCTCATCAGGTAGAACTGGAGGCTCTGCCTGAACGGGGCCCCTTTCCATTAATCCTTCGGACCCCCCTTTGTTGTCTTCTAGCCATTGGGGAGCCCAGGGAAGGCCAAGAGATCCCCCAGTGTGTACCAGACCAGAAACTGAGTAGTGTCATGATGTTATACAAACTAAGAAGCAGTGGAACAAGCAGTGGAACGTGTCTACTTACTTATTCTTGTGGGGTAGGAGGGGCACTTTTGCGGGTGCAAAAGAGCTACACCCAGCAGTGCTCAGGGAGCCATGTAGGGTCAGAGATGGACCTGAGGACCTCACCCAGGCAAGACATGTGCTCTCACATTTGAGCCACCTCCCTGGGCTGATGACTGTGTATGAGCCAGGAACCATGCAGAACACTTGGCTGCATGACCCAGTACAAGTCTTGTGGAGTCAGTGTTATACCCACCTTAGACGAACACGCTTAGGGTTAAGCCAACCTACCCAGCCGGGGCTGGTAAATGGTAAATGCAGGAATATCAAATCAAAGTACTCCTCGCTACAGCACTTATGCTCCTCATGGGACATACATGTAGGAAAGGAGGCAAGAAGAGTGCAGTTATTCAGAGACATGGCATTAAAAGCTGCATACGGGAGCCAACTTCTATCTCAGGTTGAGCAGCATTGAGGTGACAGCTGTCACTTCCTCAGTGGGTGGAAATTTCTTGCCACTTCCCCTGTGAGTCCAGGGACAGCATTGCTCATCACCAGTCTCCCGGGTGATTGTAGTCACTGTTTGGCACTCCAATTCAGGTAAGGCAGCCAGCCACTCAGGAGTCAGCAGCCTCCGAGGCTTCCAACTGGTGAGCAGAGGCTGTGTTTGGTCCCTGTTGGGGTGCACGGGGGGGGCAATCCCTTAAAGAGTGCTCAGAAGGTCTGAGGGCCCCACTCACAATTCTCAGTTAACTGAACTGATTCAATGCCAGGCCCCAAGAATGTGGTACCTCTCACGCTCTGTGGTGCTCAGGGGACAATGTGGTGCCAGAGACTGAACCAAGGTTATCCTTCTGCAAGTCAAGTGTGTCTCATTTGGGATGGAGAAGCCAGTAGGATGCACTTTCACAGACACCATATACCATCTGGGTTCTGGGACTGAGAGCTGTTGAGAGGGGTCTCAGCCAGTTCACAGATGCCTCCCCCCTGAGGTGACTGGTAGAGGAGAGGTGCCCAGACCCCCCGTCCCTTCAGCCTGTTAACTCGGGTAGGTCAGATGAGGCAGACAGACACAAGTGTACTGATTCTAGCTCCTGTCTGCATCACTCTGGCAGCCTCCCTCTTCTCTGCGGTGAGGTTGAACCCTCACGTGGGTGGGGGTGGGTCATGGGTATGACTTTTGGAAGAACTTTGCCATGAGACCTGGCTGCTTTTTCCTGGAGTTCTGGGGGCCAAGCATCCCCTGCAGTCTATTGGACAATCCCGAATGTGCAACTGACATTCACACTGAACATCTCACTTAAGTTGTATCTGGTACTGAGAATTGGACCTCAGCAGCATATATCCACTCCATGGCTCTTCCCACAAACTTCCTCCTTTTTATTGGTTCTTTGTAGAATGCACTTGTCAGGGGTTGACTCAGCAAACAACTATTGTTTCTTACCACTAGGCTAGATTGTACTAAACGTTTTTGGGAAAGAACAGGGCTCCCAAAGTTCATTTCTCCTCAAAGGTTTCTCTCTGGGCTGCTACAAATGGTGGTAGCATGTCTCCACCTGGCGTCAGTAGGCACCATCCCTGGACACCCATGTGATGCCCAGCCCTGAGTTCAGAGGTTTCTTTATCAGGAGAGAGATGAGCTCTGTCCACTCCACTGGTGCTGGGCTATGAACAGACACCCCATTTTCTCCCCACAAGCCCTGACTAAGGGGAGAAGTTTGTTGGGGTTGGTGCTGGAAAAACCCAACTAATGTGGGTCATGTTTGTGGACCTCATGAATATGCAACAGGAGAATGTATGTCTCTCTGGCTTTTCATGTATGAATGTCAAGAGCCCAGAGACACATCTACAGAAAACACAGGATGCCTATGGAGACAAAGGGACTATCCTATCCCTGAACTGGATCGGTAAGCTCTCCCCTCCCCCCACCTCTTCAAACCAACAGCTTCCTCCTCATCCCGCTCTCTGACACTTTGCTCCTTGGGAAAGCAGGATGCTGCTTTTGCAAAGCACCCATTGACCTCGAACTTCGGAATGTTTCTCAGATTTCCCCTTTTATCACTGTCTGACTAACATTATGCGCTGTCATTTCATAAGTTCCGGTATTTAATACACTCTTGAATGGAAACATATTTTACAAACAGGCTTTACAACTGGATCCAGGGGAAGGAAATACTTTTAGCACCCGCACCTTTCATCCCCCTGGGCATCTGACCCTCATCATGGCTAGTATCTGAGCAAGCGCAGCTGCTGCCAACACACCTTGAGACAGGGACGAGGCACAGGCTGTCCAACAGGAGGGGAAGAGAGGGCTCTGAGTTGGATGACAACTGGAAATGTGCCACACTGCACTGCCAGCTCTCGGATCCTGCTGTGCTATTTTCTGAAACCTTGGTTTCTTCAGCAGTAAAGTGGCTATGGCACCCCATCAAAATTCATCTCAAACAGCACCAGTCTGTGCACCAAGATCCATGGAAAGGTGCTGGCTAATATTCTTACTCCGTAAGCACTTGAGCATCGCCTGTTTGGGAGAAGTCCTGGGAGTGGGTTTGTGTTAAGAGAGCTTGTGCAGGTTCACATGTGGGTCAGGTCCGGTTAGACAGAGCACCCCCCTTCCTGTCAGACCTCCCTGACATCCGCACTCCATTCCTCATCTGTCTCATCTTTCTTCCCAGAGTTGCCCCTCTTTCCATCCCTCCTTCCTCTTTCTTTTGGAGGGCCCTGTCGGTAGCCCTCGCATCCCCACTGTGTCAGGCAATCCTTCTCACCCAGTGTCAACACTCCCCGGGCTCCTGGGATGCATGAGGGGGAATGGTCCTTGTTTCTATAAACCCACTCACGGCATTTATCTCTGTCCCATTTCCCAGGCCTCTCTTCCAATCCTCACTGGCTCCATAAAAATATCTCATCATCTCTGAAACTCACGTGTGAATATGGTCTGTCCATACCACTCATATCTGAGATCACCTGGTCTGAAGCTTGTAGAATGGCTGATTCTCAATCTGAATTTTAAAGACACTGAGTGCCCCACCTGGGTCCTTAGGGGCTTTCCTCAGTATGGTGGGCTTCCAGATTTCTAGGAGATATCTCTTTTCTCCTATGCCATTCAGCACCTTCTTCCCTGTTTCTTGCCCCCCACCCCGTCATAATCTGAAAACAAACGAAAGCTGGATTTGGCTTGGAAAAAAAAGAGTAGTCCAGAATCCTGAACCATAACAACTTCCTCAGTTCAAGGAATAAAATTGAGTGTGGTTCTCAGCATCAGGATCATGGAAATTTATTAGCTTTGCAGAGATTTCAACCATTTGATAAACAGAAGTCAGTAGAAGCAAAGACTTAAATACAAAGGCCAAGACCTTCCCTGTTTTCTTAGGAATGTTTTTCTTATATTGGCTTTATGCATTTAATGTGAATATGTTTCTAGAAGCTACTGCCTGCTTTTAAGATTGGGAGAAAATTATCCCCAGATGAATGACTGAAGATGTGGCTAAGTGGCAGAGAAGACCCTTGGTTCAATTCCTGGCATAAGTTACTCCACTCAGCTTCCCAACCCCAGCACTGCTGCCCAAAGCAGTGACCCCAGGCCCCAGAGCATCAGCAAATGCTCACACACACACACACACACACACACACACACACACACACACACACACATACACAAAAAAATTAGGGGCTGGGGACATAGCTTAAAGGATAGTAGCTTGAACCTTGCATGAACTAGACCCAAATATATCTCAGGCATGCTTGTATCCCACCTACCAGATGATTCGCCTTTCCTCATCACCCCCAGCACAGGTCAGGGTGGCACAGACAGGCCTCATAATACCAGGAATAGCCTCTGAGCCTCTTGGATCAAAACAAGACTCCTAGGGGCTGGAGCGATAGCACAGTGGGTAGGGCGTTTGACTTGCATGTGGCTGACCCAGGTTCGATTCCGAGCATCCCATATAGTCCCCTGGGCACCGCCAGGAGCAATTCCTGCTTTGAAGCCAAGATAACCCCTGTGTATCACCGGGTGTGACCCAAAAAGCAAAAACAAACAAACAAACAAACAGGACCCCCAAACTAATAACCTAACTACCAGAAACCTGGCCCTAATGAAAACCACTGTTCTGTACTCACACATGCCCCTCCTGGAACAGCTGCCAGGCCCAGACTCGTGGCGCCAACATCCTGTAGGAGGACAAGAATCCAGAGGCCGTGGACTTTGCTTTGGTCACCAATAGGGCTGAGCAAATGGTACTTAGTAAGGACATGACATGATGAACTCTGTCCAGCTGCACAGCTGCTGCAGAAAAGAAATCGTCCCCTAAGTTCTGAGAGGGTACTTGCAGCAGAAGAGGTGGCTCAGGGCTGAATTTTCATGTAAGAGCCCCAGGTAAAAAATCTGGTACAGCAATGCCCCCCATCCCCACCCCAAGCACTACCCTGAGATACCCCTCCTATCAAAAAATGATTGCAACTGGGGCTGTTGAGAGTTGGGGGTTGGGGAGGTTGAGGTCTGTTGCAAATATGTGAATGAAGGCTAGCCCAAAGACAGGAAACTCGTGTGTGACTATGCATTAAGGGGTCCTTACCTGGGCCACTGTCCTGATGTGTGCAGTGTCCAGCACAGGAGATGGGAAGATGCCTCGTGGCTCATTCATCCTAGATAACGAGCATTTCCAGGCAGCAAGAAATATCCTGACTCATGGCCCCATGAGCCTCTGCAGCAGAGACTCGAGTCCTTTTCATGGGTGAGTCTGAACTACTTCACTACTCCAGCAGGTTCACCCGCCCCAGGTTTGTCAAGTACAAACCTCACTTTCTGAGGTCACGCTTTAGGGCTCTGACTCAGTCATGTGTCAGGCACAGCGACACAAGGAAGGAAACGTCTGAAGCTTGTTGCAAATACAGACACTCAGGTCTCTCCCCCAGCTCCCAAATCTAAGTCTTGCACTTAAGCAAATGCCTCAGCTGGTAGCTACAGATGCAAATGACAGAGAAACCCTAACATATGGAGGTATGCTTCTCTTCGAAAGCTCACATTTCCTTCAGGAGGCCTTGGTTTAAGGACAGGAGACAACGAAGCAGAGTCCAAGTCTACATCAGCAGGCAGGATTTGGTCGGCAATGTGCAGTAACTGCTGCTGCAGCCACTGAGTCTCCCTGAGCCTGAGCCCCAGAGGGGAGTGGTGGGGTTCCGTCACTGAACCCGTCACTCTAGCACACGAAGATGGGAAACACCATGTGGGGAATAGTCCCTAAAAGAGCTGGTAGCCCTGGCTCCAGTGAACACCCACTGACTAACTTTCATCCCGAATGGTCTGCAGATGGTCAAGATGGAGGGTCTCAAACACATGCCAGCAACATAGGGGTTTTCAAAAGCTCCCAGACAACAGATGTGGTCCCTGTGAGGAGGCTGGTAGTTTCTCACTGTTAACCTTAACTCTGCCCTAAGGTCTTTCTGCCGAACTGACCTATGAAGATTGTGGATACTTCTGAAGATCCCGGGGGTGGGGGTGGGGTGGAAGAGGGGGTGGAGAGAGAGAAAATGGGCAGTTTTGGTTTCTAGATGATGCCTATTAAGCCTTTGCTATGTTCCAGATACTTCCACCCCAATTATACAACCCAATTATTCTCCACTAAGGGGCAGGGATGCTCTTATTACCACTCCACAGAAGAGGACACTGCAGGTTTAGAATCTGCATTCAGGTGGGCTGGCTTTCCAAAGCCCGTGACCCTGACTGCAAAGCTAAGCACATGTGGGAGGGGGAGAAACCGTTGTCTTCCTTGAGTGGTTAAAACAATGTGGCTCTGCATTTGTTGTGAAACCTGGCTTGCTTGCTCGGACTCCCTGACGTTTGCCATGCTTGTTCTGAGCTTCTCCAGAGAAAAGCTGTCTTCTGGCAGGAAAAGATAAAAACGGCTGATACAAATGAGTCACCGCACTCACTATAATTAACAGTGATGCAAGAGCCAGATGCAAACTCAGGGGCCTCAGAATCTGACTTGAGGGTGGCCCAAACTTCAATGCACAGAGAACTCTGTGGCTGCCGCCTGCTTGGGATACCTTTCACATGAAGACATGAAACCTGGAGAGCATGCAGGCTCCAAGATAATGGAGCCAGGAGAGGCAGCACCAGATTAATCTCCTATACAACTGAAAAGCCACCCACCAGAATCAGAGTTTATAGTTCGTAGATAATGTAGACCTTGGCTTTAACTGTCAGCTGTCCTGCAAGCTAAGCAGTCTGCAATCTTCTGAGCTGATGTATAGTGACTACAGTTTTCCATTCAGTGGTATTAGGAGTTCAGCTTCTACCCTCCTTCCAGTATGAATGGTTGAACATTTCAAAAAAGTAATGCAATGAGTGCTGGTTAAAATAAATCTCAGATAGAGAATGGACCATTATGACAAAGATAGTTAGAAATGATCACTCTGGATGGGAACTGCATGCTGAAAGTAAGTAAAGAAACAAATATGATAATCTCTCAGTATCTGTGTTGCAGACCATGGTGCCCAGAAAGAGAGTGAGGGGAAGGGAGAGAGAGTGAGTGAGAGACAGAAAGAGAGAGAAAGAGAGAGAGACAGAGACAGAGACAGAGACTGGAATCACTGCTGATGGGAAATGAACATTGGTGGAAGGATGGGTGTTGGATCATTGTATGACTGAAACCTGATCATGAACAGCTTTTTAACTGTGTATCTCATGGTGAATCAATTTAAAAAAAACATAAGTAATTAAATAAAAATAAATCCCAAAGCACAATCCCCACCATGCCATTCATAGCACCCTTTTTCAACCACAGCAAAAGTACAACTACTTTACTACAGGAGATGAAGGCTGGGCTCCATGATGGTTTAAGGGATGAATCAGGAACCCTCCTGAGGGTTTACAAAGTGATCGGGACCTAGAAAGCTTTAACTAGTGGTCCTGAACATCCGTGGTACATTCTTACCTGCATAACAGAGGTTCAACTGGCTGCCAGATCTGAACACAACACAGCTGACAGAATCTTGTTACTTTCCTTTTGAATTGACTTTAATTGAGAGCAAAGTGAAAAATGCAGGTTACATTTTAGTGCTATCATCAGTACGTTGTAAGATCAACACCAAAAGAGTGATGCCTCTAACTTTTATACATTTCCTAATTTTAGTTGTCAAGGAGAAAATCATTACCAGATATATATTTACATAACAGTTTCAAGCAACAGTAAATAATAAAAACTCCCCCTTAAAAAAAAAAGCACATACACACCCAACCACCTTTAAACAATGGATTTCCTCACACTAATCTTTTTTTTTTCCACATAGATTTGCAGACCCAAAGTTTTTTTTAAGTTATTTAATAATCTTAACAGTGGAGATCCTAAACCAGTCCCTACTATTTTTTTTTGAGTCACTTTAATTTTTACAACTTGAAGCCACATAAGTAAGTGGTTCTGTACACCAGGGACGCCCCAGATGGTAAAAATGAACTCCACTTTCTCTGTGTGAGGAGCTATGTACATCTCTGAAGATAAAGAGGATCACAACTCAACAAAAGTCCAACCTAAATACAAACACAACTTCTTAGATCTTCAAACACGATTTCTTAAGAGCGCTTTGCTCATGTAACCATGGCATGAAGTGGATGGCTAAGACCCATTTACACTTCAGTACAAAGGTACTAGTTAGCTCTGAGTTGTTGTTCTTGGCTGTCTGGCAGGCAGGAGTGTTTCAGTGGCCTGGTAGCCCTGCATCCTGCCTGCAGGTCAGCAGCCAGCCTAACCTCGGCAATGTCAGCTGGCTCACCCCACGGCCTTCCTCTCTGATTTATTTCTTGCTCTTGCTGTTAGTAAATGGAAACCATGACAAAGTTTACATTAGGAGACACATACACATGCCCTGGCCTATAAATATTCTATGATGGAAAATGGTACGATGACTCCATTCCTAGTGAAAATGAGGGTAAAAGGAGGAGGAGTGAGTGGGGGAACAGTCTCCACAATAGCTCTTCTTACAGTGGGAAATACAGACCAAGTGGTGATCTGTTATTGCTGTTGTTGTAATTTTGTAACTAACCAGATATTACCAGCCACTTTTCCAGGGCCTATGAATTGGCTAAGAGCGGGCCGAGTCCCATTCCTCCAGACAGAGTGGGTGGGATCCAGTAGCACAGGCCAGTGTGGTCTCTGAAGCTGGATAAAGAGAGGCACTGCTGTTCGCTTCTCGGGAAGGTGAAAGAGGAAGGATTTGAAGTTGCCTGTGAACGCTGCTCTCTCACATCCTCTGGCCACAGGGCTGACCCGCAGCCCCTCACAGCGCCAGCTGCAGTTTGGTCATGTTCCTCTGGTGCATGTTGTGGTGGCGAACCAACTCGTCGGACCGAGCAAACTTTTTCTGACAACTGGGCCACCGGCAGCTGAAGGGTTTTTCACCTGTTGACACAAATACCCAATCAGCGACACTACAGTGGGAAGTTTGGGCACAAGTTCTACTACTAAAGGCCCCGAGTTAACTCCTCCCCAGCACTCATGCCAACTTTCTTTTCTCCCTTTTCCCTCAGCTAATGATGCTGCAGCCCTCAGGGTGGGAATCATTAAGACTCTAAGTTAAAGAGACTAAGTTAGTGGGCATGTCAGGGTAACTCATATTTAACAAGGTTGGGGGAGCCTTTGAGTCTACTGCTAGGATTGTTGTAAACTGTGGGAATGTTTCCCCTTTGCTGTCTAAATTGGGAGTCACACTTAAATAGGTGGCAAGAACTTTGGAAAATCACCTTGAATGTTATTATTAATAAAGATGGTGATGATTAATTGATCACCATTTGATAGTAGAGCCAACTGTCGTTATGTCTTCTAGGTTTTATTAGAGTTGGGCATTTTAAAACAATCAAAGATAACAGTTTGCACGATATTTGCTTCTAAGTGTTACTTAAGTCATAACCTCTGTAACACATAAGGTGGTAGCTGAGCCATTGTTTTTATGTGAGCGTGTGTGTGTTCTATTTTGGTTCTGGTGCTAGGGATCAAACCCAGAGCCTCATACATACAAAGCATACACTCTATCACTGAGTCTCAAATCTGAGTTCATTAACAAACGTGTCCAAAGAGAGAAGCTTCTCAATCCAAAGATGTCTACAAAACTCCTACCAAGCATCCTTCTTCATAGACAAGACAGCTGGTATAATAAATGGCTACTCTGAGTTAAGTCTTGCATTGGACATTTTGTATATACACATATTCTCTTATGAGAGTCAGGAAAGAGAAGCATTACCATACCCCTGCTTCAGAGGAGGCTGGCTCAGAGGAGGCTGTTCACTAGTGAGGGGAGATCTGGTCAGACTCAATTCTAACACCAACTCCAGAGCTGTGCTACTGCTACCAGCTCTTACCACAGTGAACTCTTAACTGGCTTTCTTTAATGGAAACATGCTCTGAATCACCTGGATTTGAGATTTCAGACAAAATATTTCACTCCTGTGTGTCTCAGTCTATTTATAAAATGAGCACAGGATACTCGTTCTACTCTTTTGCTGTTATTGCTGTTTGCTTGTGTGTGGGGGGGTGGGATTGGACAACACTGGACTGTGCTCACATATTGGTAGGTGTACTCTGGACCATATGTGGTGCCAGGAATTAAACTGGGATGATCACACACCAACTATCTTAATCCCTGTACTATCTCTGCAGCCCCTACCTTACTTTTCTTGTAAGAATACTATAAGGCTCAAAAAAAAGTGGGGGGGTGTTGGAGTGATATAGCACAGTGGGTAGGGCGTTTGCCCTGCACGCAGCTGACCCGAAGTCGATTCCCAGCATCCCATATGGTCCCCCGAGCACCGCCAGGAGTAATTCCTGAGTGCAGAGCCAGGAGAAACCTCTCAGCATTGCTGGGTATGACCCAAAAAGCAAAAAAAAAAAAAAAAAAATATATATATATATATATTTTAAGGCTACAAAAATGAGACCACACTAAGCCTTGGCTCTCCTTACAAAGCTAAGGGGTGGGGGGAATTCACCACAATCGAGGTGGTGCTATTTCTATCATGAATCAACCAGCCTTGTGGAGAAGTCTGTTCCTTTGACAGTGGTGTGTATGTTTCGTCTGCTTTGCTCGGAGGAAGAACTATTATCTACAAGCTGTGACGAGTGGAACAGAAACAGGACAGCTCCTGGGCTTTCACTCTGAGCAGTCTAAGAACCTATGCTAGGAAATGTGGACTCTCAGAGAAGCATTGTCTCTGGAACTGTTGCTGCTGTTCTGTAAGGTCATAATCCCAGCCATGTGGGTAACAGAAATGTGACACAATAAACTGGGTAGAGTAGGAACCTGGTGCATCTCTTTCTTTACCATTCTCATGAAGAGTTCTCGCTATTCTCTTTGCCTGCCCAGTCCAGCCCCTTCTGAACTACGCTGTTGCTTAAACTTGCCCCACATTGTCCTTTCTGTCCTTTTGAGTCTCAGCCTATTTAGCTGGTTTATACGTCTTTCCCCCTCTCTCCCATAGCAAGCCACTTTATTCAACTGTATTATTTTAAAAATAATGAAAAATAAATGTGAAGAAAAGTTTACGCACTTGTTTTACCTGTATGAGTCCTGGTGTGGGTCTTCAGGTGGTCGGACCGGGAAAACTTTCGCTGACAAGTTTTACACTGGAATGGTTTCACACCTAAATGGACAGAGAAGGTCTAGCCACGGCCCTAACAATGTGGGGGGTATCATAGGCCTGGTTCTGAGGAACGAAGCATTTCCAGCCATGGTTGCAGTGTCTACCTCTCACTTAAGTTCCCCCCAAGTTCCCAGGCCCAGCAAAACCACCTGATTCTGCACAGCCAGTTCTGCACCCTTGAAGGCTTCCTGTTGTCAGGAATTATTATTCCTTAACCATAATCACCAGCTTCTCAATGAGCTCTCAGTGGGATCTAAGACCAAAACAGTGAATCGCATGCCACAAATTGGACTTGCTCTCACCACTATGTTCCAGCCAAGGATCAGCATCACCTCAGCATCAGTTCTCAACAAACTGACAGTGGGATCTCATGGTGTGCGGGGAAGAAAATATAAGATGTTTCTCCCCTCCTGCCCTATCTCTGTATTTTCTGGTTGTGGGCTGAGTGGACCAGAAAGTTTGATGGTGGGAGAATCCAGGACCACACCCAGAAGTACCAGATGAGGGAAGAGGAATTGAATTTAGGGTTTTGCACATGTAAATCATGTGCTCTCCCACTTGAACTTTCTCCCTGCCTGCCCTTTTCCTTTTTTAATCAAGAACAATAACTTCCAGAGATTAGAGGCAAGGGATCCAAATGGTCGAATCCACGTTCAATAACAAAATCCACTGTGTTCCAGGAACATACTTGCAGTAAGGGGAAGTGAACCTACAAACCTGTATGTCTCCTTTGGTGTCTTTTGAGCTGGTCTGAACGAGAAAACCTTCGTTCACAGTCCTTGAAGTCACACTGGTATGGTTTCTCACCTTGGGGAAGACAGATTCCATTTGAAAAATGGTCCGGAACTGGGCATCTCTTCTACTAGAACTGAAAGGATCCTCAAATGCCCAGGGCACTTGGGTGAAGTTTATTAGGGGGGATACTGACCATGACAGTGTGAGGACCAGCCCACCTATGTTCATGGACAGTGGGTGTAGAGCAAGATAGGTTGAGAGGGCTAGTCCCTAAATTCACAGCAGGAATTAGCATGAATGAAAACTTTAGTGCTAGTGTCTGAAATTAGGACTAAATTCAGTTTTATCACTTGAAACTCTGCTTTTTCCTTCTCATGAATTGGGGCCAACAACCTAACAACACCAAGGATTTATGAGATTAACCATTCATGTAAAGGAATCAGCACAGTGCCTAGCACACACACATCAAAACTTGGCAGAGAATATTACTGCGAACAATAAACCAAAAAAGATTTTAGACTGAATTGAAGGCAGGATTCTGGATGTACCTTGCAGAAAACCATGAAATAAGTGTTTCATGTTTTATGGCCTAAAGATTTGGTGTTCTTTGCTACTGACTTCTCATTGCAGCATAAACATCTCCACGATTATGAGACATTCAAGTTGAACCAGAAGCCAAAATGTTTAGAAAGTTCCTCGGCATCCTTCTTATCTAAGCAAAGTCAAGTCAGGGTTGATTAAACAATCGCCTGCCTCAGAAGGGAGAAGTCCCACCCCTGTTCTCCAGTGGAGGCTTTCAGCCAAACATTGGAACTGGACTTGAGGAGTGCACTGAGCAACCTCAGTTCTTCCCTCCTTCTTAGGAGAATTCGGAGTCACGACTGCTTGGGACACAGCGCTAGCCTTCCTGGAGGTTCTTCTGCTGCCAAGAAGTCCTTAGTTACTTCTCCAGACTCTATTTCCATCCTCCATTTCCCGAGTTAATCTGCTCTCCCATAGCTCACTTGATCACTTGACTCCCTGTGACTCATCGATTTGCTCGAGCGGGCATCAGTAACGTCTCCATTTGTCCCTGTCGTGTGCTAGTGTAGCCCAATGGTGTCTGTTTGTTCTAGGAACATGAAGAGCCTCAAACCTATCGTTCAAGGTCTCTCTCATAGCTCAATGTTCCCAAAATTTGCCTTACACTCTGCTACCACCAAATGCTCTTAGTGCTCATTTTTATATTCCTACCAGTTCAAAAAGGCCTACCATACAACCTCCAAATTACACTTCCTTTGTGATGCCTTCTTGGGAACTTTATGTTCAGATGGAAAGACTTTCCTCCTCTTGATACAAAATCTATTGTAGAATCTTAAATGTGGTGGATTGCATGCAGGCCTGCCTTTCTCTATTGTCTGGATAAACTTTCGTGCAGGAGCCTACACTGAACACTGTTTCCATCTAATCCAATGTCTTATTTCAGTTTAAATTCTTTTCTCAGCCATTCTGCTTCTGCTCTGTCTTTCCTTTTTCTACCCAACCTTACCAACCCTGTGATCGTTAAGACAAACCCTTCCTCTTTACCAAAAAACCTTTTTGGATGACGTTGGCTCAAATTCATATCCTCTGGAATTTTTTACCTTTATTATCATTTAGTTTAGTGCATGAATATAATACATAATCTGTGCACTCGTAGTTTTTTTTTATCTGTGCATATCTTAGCACAAAAACAGACCAGAAATTCTTGGAGAAGATAGATTGTGGTGGGGAGTTAAAAAGCATGAATTCACCTTCCATTTTAACCTATCCAGCTGATTTTTGTTTCATGTTTGAATATTCCACAAAATAATGTATCTAAGAGAATATCTAGCACTTAGCATATATCTAATGTAAAAATACTAAATAATCATCTCTATTAGTATTATAAACAAGATTACATTATTTCAAGAATGGAGTCACAGAATTGTTAAATCCTATCCCTTACTTGTTTTGCACTTAGAAGAACTTCTAGAAGGTTCCTGTAGATCTGACATCTTGACTATCTTGTCCACTGCCTTCCCTCCACATAAACACTGCGTCCTCACTACTATCCTAAGTATCCCTTTCCCATTAAAAAGATACACAACCATATTGCCTTTGTTATTCTTCCTTGTATTATTACTAGCATAAATTTTTCCCTGTAAATTTATTTTTCAAGTGAGTACACCTGGAGACATATTTAAAAATACAGTTTTATCACTAGTTCTCTCAAACAATGAGTCCTACTGTGAGTATACTCTGGTTTGTGCTAAAATCCATTTCTGAATGCAATAACCTAGAAAAATCTAATGGTCTCAAGAGGTCTGAATGTAATTTTCTTTCTTCTCCAGCTTCCCAAAAGTCAAATCAGCAGTAACAACAGAATAATCCTAATAATCCTAATAATGAAGCTGCCCTGTTGCAGAAAAGACACGAGCTCCCTTTCAGGAAGACCCAACCACAGGGTCTTCCCTTGTGTCCACAAGGCCAAAAGGCAAACATCTGTGAAATGACTTTTCACATTTCAGGTGCCCAATAACCAGATGAGACTGATTATCACTGTCAGCAACAGAACGTTTGACATGAAGGAAAACTGGTTTTAACAGTATTCTGGATATGCACTCAGGAATTATTCCTGGCAGTGCTTAGGGGACCATATGGGATGCTGGGGACTGAACTAGGTCAGTTGCATGCAAGGCAAACACCCTACTGCTGTACTTTTGCTTCTGCTCCCATTCCATTTTAAGATCCAATATAGTTTTAACAATTATATATAAGATAGGCATTTTCATCTCGATTTACCATGTAAAGCAAATGAAGTTCAGAAAAAGGTTAAGGAACCAGCTCAATGTCTCATCTCTTGGTGGTGGAATCCAGGTTCACATATGTCTGTCAATTCTGTGAAATTCTTTTCCTACCACTCTCCTCTGCTCCTCCTGAAGACAACCAGAATATGGAACATTCCTGGAGCTTTTTTCCATCACCTTGAGACCAGATTTCTCAAAGTAGGGCCTAAGTTCCATCCCATAAATCACCTGATTTAGTGGCATGACATTAGGGAACTACTGAGCCTTCCCTGACCAAAGGCTGCCAGGACCCAGGAGGGACAGACACGCTTACCAGTGTGCTTCCGGCTATGCATCTGTAAATGGGACAGCTTGAAATATCTCTTATTGCAGCCTGGGTAAGCACACATAAAGGGGCGTTTCTCACTGGTCTCAGAGGTTGACCGCACAAGAGTTGGGGTTACTCCAGGTACACGTCGAACATCCTGCAGGTAGATCAGAAGAGAAATGGAGGTTTGACACCACACTCGAGCAATTGTGTCAGTCCTGAGAGAAAGCAAGCGTTGGAGTCTACACCCTAAAAAGGAAGGCAGACGTTCACAATAGACATACTTAGCACAGAGCAGGATGTACAATGCAGGGCACTCACAACATTACTATAGTTCAACCAGAACCAGTACTAAAAATAAAGTTTCTTTGGAGTTGCTTATCCAGAGCAGCTGGGGAAAAAACTGAAAGATTCCATAGCATAGCTTTTCCACCAGAGGCAGGAAAGTAGGGAAATTCAAGCAGGAAGTAAAATTCTATTCTGTTCCTCCCATCTGGAGACATGGCCACCAGACTTTGAATCCAATCTGCAAGTGGCGGCAGGAAATCCTACTCAGGAAAATAGTTGAGCCCCTGAGATTGGGGATTCTCTGTGAAGGGATGCTAAAACCACCAGAAACCCAAGGCATAGCCAGTGCCACCTTTTCCCAGTGACACAAGAAAACAATGTTTCAGCCTTCTATGCACTTCACATGCCCATGAGACCCTTTATCTTGTGGAAATGAATATGTGTATGGTCAGTCCTTCACCAGAAGTAACAAGAGGAAAAGAGTGTGGCAAACAACCTTCCTGCTCGGGGATCAATGATACATAGATAAGAGCAGTGCAAGCACCCAAGGGCCACTGAATCCTTACCTGGAACCACTTCTGACTTAACTTTCCTCCTGCCCGCTGAACTATTCCCACATTCCACACCACATTCTAGTTTCCATTTCAAACTGCCTTCCATTGTGAATAACTCTTCTTTGAAGGAAAAACAACACTGCAGTATAGAACCTTGTTATTAGACCGCAGATGCTCAAGGCAAATGGTAGCATGGTCAGCCAGCTGTGTTTGATGTGTATATTCCAGGAGAAATAATAGAACACAATACTACTCTGATCTGGAGTTTATCCGAAGTTGTGACCATGAATCTAACAAAATGGGCTCGGTGAAAAGGAACTTGAAACTTTTTTCCATCCTAGATGTCAATATGATATCAAATTTAGTTATCAGTCACTAGAGGACACGAATAGTTATTTGTTGGAGGACACAATGAATCAATCTTTTTGTACTCCATTAAATTTTCCTATTTCAGTAACCCTGCTTTCAGTTCTCAACAGGCAAAGACTTGAGATGGGGGAGCACAGTACTCTATGGCATGGTATTTCTGGAAACATTAATCAGAACATCTCCGAATTACTTGTCCCACAAATCACATGGGGGCTTGACTCACAGATAACTTATTTCTAGGGAACTGGCTATTCCAGTGAGAGTATCACAACGGTTACTCATGTTGCAATCACTGAGCCAAATGCTTAAGTCACCAATGCAAACTCTTAGATCCCGAGGGCCTGAAAGAGGCTCTGCATTGAAGGTCTTCATGGAGTTTCTGGAATTTTCTGCAATGTTCACCTCTTAAGTTAACTTTCTTCATCTTCCCCAAAATGTCATAGTTCTCTGACTACCTAAAGAGCAGAGTAACACAGTGGCTAAAAACAGGGGTCTTAAAGACCAAGGAAAACAGGGGTCCTAGAGACCAAAGAGATTTGTATTCTAAGTCTCCCCATACTTTTCCCTGGTTATGTGGTTTTAAACAAATCACACACCTAACTTTGGGCTTCAGTTTCCTCAGTCATAAAATGGAAGTAATAACCTTAGCACAATACTTGGGATATCCATAGTGCCTGGATATCCACACCAGTTGTAATTACTATTGGTGTGATTAGCAATAATCATCAACAAACTTCAGTAGAGAGAGACGACAATCTACCTTGGAATACTTTATAAATGCTAATCAGGTCAAGGATCCAGGTTATTCCTTCATGCCCCATTAGCCCAAACTATAGAGCTGCACACCCACCCCTTCAAGCCCAAAAAGGCAGATGAAGCATAAAATGAGGAAACTATTGAATTTCTGATGTAACACTCTAGTCTGAGTTAGGATAGGGCTGCATTTACCCTCTCACCCTGGCCTACAGAGAGGAGAAAACCACTCTCACTCCCCCGGTAAACTTGAACCCAGGAGAACAGACTTGCCAGGTCTATATGGCCCTTGGCAAAGAACTCAAGTCTTTTGAGACATGAAGGAGAGAGCCAAGCCCACAGCCTGCCAAGGTGGCAGTACTCACCTGGATACCCCTGAAGACGCCATGGGTGTGTATTCTGTACTGGGCACCGCAGAGGATGGGTGTTGTGTGGTTATCATTCTCGTACCCCGTGCTGTGGCTACAAACACAAAGAATGGAGCAGGTTCAGGAATCTTCACCAGGGCTGTTGGGAAATACGACTTAGCCCAATGGGCGCTCACAGGTCCGTGGCTCATTTCTGCCTGTCCACATCAGAAATACTTCGGAAGCATGACTATGTGAAGGGGGAGAGAATCCTCATGCCACCATCATGTAGCCTTCCGTCTTGCTCAGGTTCTGGCAGGAACCCTGTCTGATTCAAGTTCTCTGTCACACAAGCTGAGAGAAGTCCCCAGCAAGTGGTTAACCATCTACACAGTGGGGCTGACAGCTTCAACAACGTTAGAAATGAGCAGATGCCTTAGGCTTCACATTAAGTGCACAGGATTTTTGTCAGCAGCTCATGGCTCAGTTTTTACTAGATAACATCAAGGAAGTCATGACACGGAAAGGTGACTTTGTCACACACTCTGAAGTGGGAGTCATATATCAGTGGGTCCTGCTCAACTTAGCCTACATATATCTCAGTTTTGTTGTTGTTGTTGTTTTTGCTTTTTGGGTTACACCCGGCAATGCACAGGGGATACTCCTAAATTTGCACTCATGAATTACTCCTGGCGGTGCTCAGGGAACCATATGGGATACTGGGAATCAAATCCGGGTTGGCTGCATGCAAGGTAAATACTCCACCTGCTGTGCCATTGCTCCAGCCCCTATGTACCAGTGTTTGAGGTCAACTTAACTCAAGGCAGCAAACCCTAGCCACAGATGAATACTGAAGATTTTTCATCTCCAGGATGACTGCCTTATTCTAGGCCACTAGAAGCATTCAGGTGAATCTCGGACTACTCGTGAGAGTGAGGGAATATAGTAGTGTTGAAAAGAAAAACCTAGAATGGGATGGATGATTGGGTCTTCAAAAACTCTCTTATTTCAGAGAAAAAAAACTGGTGATGTGTTCTGCAGCAATTCTACATACAAACGAGACGGAGAGGATTCTTAGTCAGTTGAGTAACACATTATAATCACGTCTTGACTTATCATGAAAGAACATGAAAGTACGAAAGAACAAAGGTCTATGGATAAAGCATTACTCTTTAAAATGGTGCAGCTGCTTTGCAAAATGTGTGGCAGGCATCCCAAAAATCAGCTATCTCATTACCTTAAAACTCAGAAACTCCACATCTAAGTGTATTCCTAAGAGAAATGAAAATATTTGTTAAACAAAAACTTGTATACTGGGGCTGGAGAGATAATGCTGTGGGTGCGGAGCGTCCCTTGCAAGCGATCCACCCAGGTTCGAGTCCCAGCATCCCATATGGTTCCTCAAGCCTCACCAGGAGTGATCCCGAAACACAGAGCCAGGAGAAAACCCTGGGCACTACTGGGCATGGTGCTCATACCAAAACAAAAACATACAAGAACATGTACATCTTGATCATCATCAGTGTTTTCATATAAACCCATGTCCATCAGATAATGAATGAATTTTTTAAACCAGCTATTACAGATAATTTGGTGATAAGAAAGAATAAGTACTGATACACAGTAATGTGGGCAAACCTTGGGTGCAAACACTGTGTGAAAGAAATCAATCACAAAAGACTGCTTAATGATTGATTCCATTTATACAAAATGTCCAGAATAGGAGAATCTATAGGAACAGGAAACAGACTGGTGTTGTCAGGGAAGTTGCAGGAGAAGGAAAGTTATTGCAGAGAATGTGCTAAAATAGTGGCAATGGTCATAAAACTTTCTGTGACCATACTCAAAATATGGACTGCATGGTGTGATGACAGATATAAAGTATATAAACATGTATATGGTGAAATATATAAAGCTGCTTTTAAAAGTATCTCTGGAGAATAGAACCCAGGCACCAGCATCTTTTAGCTTTTAGGTGCAATTAACTGACTGTTGAGCTGAGTTCTGCCCTCTGTTATTCTAGAGATTCCAGGGACCCTGAGTGCATGCAGGAAGGCAGGCAGCCTGGCTGATTAACCCCCTTCATCTGAAGGTGTGGGGAAAGCCTGGGGCTGGCTCAACTCTCTCTCACCCAAAGTAGAAAATTCCTGGAAGGAAAGAGAATCTGCCCAGATGACTAAAAGGTCCACACATCTTAGGACCACAGCAGCTGTGGTATTTCATGTTTCATTCTGGCTCTAAGTTTTTTTTACAAAGAATTGCCTGTCTCCTTTGCACGAGCAATCATAGCACTTCTGGGAAAGAGGAGGGTGTTCTGTTTCCCCTAACATTTTACATAACCTGTCTCTACATCCCTCAAGTAATTTTTGACCTATCTGGTGGTGGAGGGGAAATGTTCCAAAGAGCTGAACCAAGATCAAACACGCCAAAAAAAATGGGGAAAAGGTCAACTTCAGACTACATCTGCCTTTCTGAACTGCAGAATATGCCTTCTTTCATATTAAATATATAGGCAGTGAAGTGAGAGAAGATGACAGTGGTGATGTGGCAGCAGAAAAAAAAGGATGGGACAAGAATGGTGTTGCTAGAACATTCGTAGACTCCAAATCAGTGGAGAGATGTTGCATTTACTTGGATCAGTCTTCTGTGTGTGAAGCTTAAATGTGACTTACACATTTTCTAGGACTGTGAGATTTTTTAGGTGGGTAATATAAATCTGAATTATTTAAAAGATCTGACATTAAAGTGGAAGAATTAATTACTCTTATCTGGGTAGCTCATTTCTAGATGGTCTTGTGGGCTCCTTAAAGTGGGGGAGGGTGTGGGAAATAGTCTTTCTTAGAGCAAGTCAAGTCGCAGGAAATAAAATTTTGGTATCTCTCCAATAGAGCAACAGGATCCTCACAGCCAGGTGTAAGCCAACAAGTGAAAGTAGGTAACCAACAATAAAACTGTACCTGCCAGAGAGACTACTAGTTTTTGACCATGTCCCTGAAGAAGACAGTTGAGTCTGACTATTGGTTCTGTGTCTCCATAAGATAAACACACCAGTGTAATTCCATGCTGTAAAAAAAAACCTGCAGTCGAATGCTCTTCCCAATGTCTGACCAAAACACCAAGTTCAACTCATATCATGAACTACAGATGACTCTTCAGTAAATAAAACAATTTGATGGAACCACAGACCAACAGAGGTACAAGAAAGCTACTCTGACCCCATTCAAAGCTCCTCTAATGTAACCTCAATTACTGAACAAAATAAATAGTGACTAGTTTTTAAAGCAACCCATTTGATTTAGAAAAAGCTTTAATTGTCAAGAAATGCCTTTACAAACCAAAGTAAAATCTGCCTCATATCTACCTTCTAGAAAACCAAAGCCACCTCTTCACAGCCATCTCTGTGTCTATCTTCTGCTCTATGGTAACCTGTGATTTGAGGGACAGAGACCAACTAATTGCTCTACCCATTCTTTCAATGCAGAGGGAGTGGACAAGTGGAGCACCAGGTGAATATAGTTGTCATTTTAAATCTCACCCAGGAAATAGGTAAGCCCATCAAATAGGCAGCCAATCAAAATCAATACTGGGGTTGCTGAGAGTGGGATATGACCTTAGATAAAGGGGGCCTCCAGCTCCACTCATGGTCTCTTCAAATATGCCCAGCAGACTGCAGCACCAGCCAGGGCTTGTGTACCCAGACAGATGAGTACAGGGGGCTCCATGGGTCTGGACAAGGACAGAATACAGGCAGGACTCAGACATCCAGAAATTCAGATTCAGTTGTCAGGCAGGGAGAGATAGTAAGCACAGGAGTCTCACCCACACACATGTGGCCATAACTGAAGACAAGGAAAGTCAAAACAGGATGACAGGGACTGCAGGGATACAGTGAGAGACTAAGCAACAGGTAGAGAACACAGGGATCGAGACCACATGCATGTGGCCATGGCTGAGACTAAGGAAAGCTAGAACAAGACATCAGGAAACTTGGGAGACAGTCCAGGAAAGGCGAAGGAACACGTACACAAATAGAGAGTAACACGGGGATGGCCATAATACACTGGAGGGAGGACACCTTTGGGATGGGACTAGGATGCTGCTGTACACAGGATGGGGCAGCACCAGGGACAAGATGAATGATGTTATACATGCATAAAGGAGAGGCCTGGACATTGGGGGAGGGGCCTGGATCCATCTACTTTATAATAAACTCTAACTTTTAATCTTCCAAGTGTTGTATACAAATCTTTCATACAGTTCTCAAAAAGCCACCAGTGCAGGAAAATCCACGTTTGTGCTAACACTTTCAACTTAGTGACTAAAGTAAGATGCAAAGTGCAAGGTCAAGAAACATGTCCTAGGAGAGCACTCGAGGGTCTCTCAACAATTACAATCTGAACTGATATCTAATTTCTTTACTATCCAATCCTCCTTTTCATGGTCCCCTTCATTCTGTCATGTCCTTCTGGAAGGGTAGGATTAGGTTGGATTCCAAGTTCCCAGAAGAGTACTTCTGTTAGGGGAAAGGGATAGAAGACCATATACAAACAGGAAAGATTTAGACAAAAAAATAACACCAAAAAAAAAAACCAAAATAAAATAAAAAGATTGGAGGACACATGCTTTATAAAAAGTGGTGACATTCATTCCAAATTTCCACAGCCAGCATAGTTGTCAAATACAGTGCAATCCATTATGCCCACTGACCGCCAGGGTGCAATCCTTGAGCCGAGCTTCCATTCTCATATGGACAAAACACTATGATTAGGGCACCATACAGTACATCCCTTTATAACATTTAGGTCACAGTGATCTTCTTCGGTCAGAAATACACACATCAGTAAATAATATGAAAGCAGCACTGATTGATTGAGTGCCCGAGCATGCGCGCGTGCACACACACACACACACACACACACACACACACACACGTCAATAATATTAACCCAGCATTGTTAGATCTTTCCATTCTTTCAGAAAAGTTCAGAAACTCATACCTTTGTGTTTTTAAAATATCACCTGATAAATTCTGGTAAATAACTGCGAAGTTATAAAAGCCCCATCGGATGTAACGAAGTCGGCTTCTGGTCAAAGAGTCCCCAATTTGCAACTCCAGTTGTAAAGTGAAAGATTCCACTGTTATTCTGTTGTGCCTTCACACATGATAGGAATGAGCCAAATTCTTTGGAAACCTGTCTTAGGATCTTCCCAACTCTTGAAGATGAGAAAGGATGCTCATGCAGCAGGTAGTGCCAGTGTTGCTAGCACAAAACCCAGACATTACCATCTACAAGGATCAGGGTGTCCCTCTAGGTCCACTTGATGTTTAAGTGCAGAAATTATCGGCCATGTTTACTGCACAGTCAATTCAATTGTATTTAAAAAAATGGTACACATGTAATGATTTGAAACAACACAAGTTTATTCTCTTTCGATTCTATGAAAGTAGCACTGTCCTCCCGCTGTTCATCGATTTGCTCGAGCGGGCCCAGTATCATCTCCATTGTGAGACTTGTTGTTACTGTGTTTGGCATATCAAATACGTCATGGGGAGCTTGCCAGGCTTTGCCGTGTGGGCGAGATACTCTCGGTAGCTTGCCGGGCTCTCCGAGAGGGGCGGAGGAATTGATCTAGGGGCAGTCATGTTGGCTGCATGCAAGGCAAAAATGCCTTACCCGCTGTGCTATCGCTCTAGCCCTATAGCTAAGAAATCTAAAATCAGGGCCATGGAGACAGTGCAGTGAACTGTAGCACATGCTTTGCATGCAGAAGCCTGGGTCTGAGCCAGCATCACACGTTCTCCAGACCCTGCCAGGAGCCCTGCCAGGAACAACCCTGAGCACTGAGCCAGTAGCTGCCACTAAGAGTCACAAGGTACTTTCTCCCCTCACCTCCTCCCCAAGGAAGTCTAATTTCATTGTAGTAATATGATAGAGGGGTATTTTCAGTTTCTGGAGACGGGAGAATTTCTTTCCTTTGCTTTTTTCAGCCTCTTGAACTTGTCTGCATTTTTCAGCCAGTTCTTTACATCACTTCTACCTGTTACTCCTTTCATCACATCTCCTACTGCTCTTCCTCCTGTTGCCTTCTTCTTAAAGAACTACAGCTAGGACCCATGAGATAATCCAGCATAATCTACCCATCTCAAGATCTTTTATCACATCTGCTAATTCTTTTTATTTTTTTTCCACTTAAGGGTACACCCAGTGATCCCTGAAGATCATTCTTTAGTCTACCATTTCAAAAAAAACATGTGTATTTGGTTTGTTACAGATATATTTGAAAGAACTAAATCTATATTCTTGATATCTAAATTAGCCTGAAAAGACCAATTGCAAAGAACATGAGTTCTTGAAATGAGGACCTGTGCTTCAGGCCCACTTCTTTCAAATTTCTTTGATCTAATCGTGAGTGAGTCACTTGAACCAGTACTTCTCAACCTAACTCCAACCATGGCTCTCTTCTGACCATTTTTCTTCCTGTACCATAGACTTCTACTTACACGACTTCCACCTGTGGCCCCCTCTGAATATCTTGGGGCCCACTGGGGCCCATAAGGCCCTGGATGAGAAATGCTAACTGAAACCTCTCTGAGACTGCAAACTTCCAAAGACTGAGAGTTTTAAATATAAGTCTCATAATTATTTTACAGATTTGTTTGAAAAATAAAGAGGTGAGCTATGTGAAGGGCAAAAGTTAAGTATTAGACAAAAACTATTTTTGTGGGGGCTTTTTCCTGGAGGGAAGTGGACCATACTGAATGGTGTTCAAGGCTTATTCATGGCTCTGTGCTCAGGGCTCACTACTGGTAGTGACTGGTAATGGGATCAGCTGCTGCAACCAAGGTAAGTGTCTCATTCACTGTACTTGTCTAGCCCTTTAGTGAGTAACCTTATCCAAACAAGATTCTACCTCTGGAGCAGGGAGATAGCTCAAGGGCTTCAGTATACATCTTGAAAGGTTAAGATTGGGCCTGACATCGAGGTATCAGCAGGCATAGTCCGAGGGGCCCCCAACATAAAACTGTCAAAAACTGTCATGCCCTCACCCCCAGACTGAGTATTTGCCAGGAGGGGACCATGACTCCCAGGCACTGCTGGGGTGGTCCACTTCCCACTAAATGCTTCCCTCTAAGGATATATATAGTAGGTGATCACCAAAAAATTCTTTCACATGTATCTTATGAGCTTGGTGATGGGCAGATATAAATTTCATCATTTTTCATCTGTCTCACCATTTTAGGAGTCATTAGTAAAATGACCTTAGTAAATGACTTCACCTCCCTGCTCTCAGATTCACATCCTGTGAGACTACCAGTCTTTCCCCTTCCTAAGTGGACTGGAAAAGCACGGGGCTTGGTACATACCCCCAGTAAAGCTGGCAGAGAATACTAAAGTGACTAAGAGACTGACCAGTCTGCCCTGAGTAAACAGATGGCAAGTGGCCATCTCAGATGGGTTTGAGTTCATATAAGCTCAGCTTTATTTTGGGAACCACACCGGGTAGTACCCAGGCCTAGTCTGGACTCTGTGCTCAGGGATCACTCCTGGTATAGCTTAAGGGACTATATGCAGTGCTGGGGATTGAACTGGGGTTGGCAGTATGCAAAGCAGTGCCTTACCACTATACTATTTCTCCAGCCCCTCACTTTTCTTCCTTCAAAACTAAACTATTAATTCCGGAGACTAAACCTACCATTTGGTGGGTCCGAATTGTGGGTAGGGCACTTGCCTTGCAAGTGGCTGGCCCGGATTTCATTCCTGGCATCAAATCTGGTCCCCCAAGCACTGCCAGAATGCCCTCCCACCCCCGCCAAAAAGGTAATCCAGGGGCTGGAGCGATAGCACAGCGGGCAGGGCGTTTGCCTTGCATGCGTCCGACCCAGGTGCAATTCCCAGCATCCCATATGGTCCCCCAAGCACTGCCAGGAGTAATTCCTGAGTGCAGAGCCAGGAGTAACCACTGAGCATTGCTGGGTGTGACGCAAAAAAAAAAAAAAAAAGTAATCCATTTATCCTTAGTTCCCTGCTACCATCAGAAATCCTGATTTCCAGCCCTTTTGTTCTAGGGGCATGAATGAAATATGTTAAAGGTTTAAAAATGTGATGGAGGGGCTGGAGCAATAGCACAGTGGGTAGGGCGTTTGCCTTGCACACGGCCGACCCGGATTCGACTCCCAGCATCCCATATGGTCCCCTGAGCACCGCCAGGAGTAATTCCTGAGTGCAGAGCCAGGAGTTACCTCTGTGCACTGCCGGGTGTTACCCCCCCCCCCAGAAAAAAGCAAAAAAAAATGTGATGGAAGCAGGTAGGCCAAGAGATTGTGAAGTTAGTAAGAGAAAATTTTAAATACTTCAAATTTTTAGCTCATGGTTAGACAAGTGGCTCAGTGGCAGTGTGCATGGGATTCAATCACTGGCATAGCAAAAACAATTTGATTCAAACAAAAATCACAAACTATCCCCTCTCCAGACACTCTATCATCTGTACTGAGCCACAATATTTATTGTTGGTATAAAAAGTACAAAGCAACCTGAGGGAAATGGAGCTCTTAGCCACAACAAAGCAGCTGAAACCGAGCAATTTTACACAAACAATTGTTCCTCACTGGGATAATAAACTAAGCACAAGCAGTTATCAACAGAGCATACACCTCATGACTTCACTTCTGGCAGTGGGCTGGACCATACATTTTCCTAAATAGCTTGCAAATGCAGAGAAATGTATCCTGAGAAAGTTTGCTTTTCTTCGGCAGTTTTAAGATACAAAACATGAGCCCTTAGAAAGTACGCAAAAAAGAAATATGTCCCTAATAGAACAAAAATAATGAGCCCTCTTCATGCTAAAAACCAGTATATTGGCTTTTTAAAATGTAGGAATACTGCTATTTATTCAGCCATTGATTAAGCTGATTGAATTGGGCATGAACTCCACAGTATAGTGATGTTTGACTCCAAAAAAACTTTACATTTGGAAAGCAACTTCTTTAGAAATGATTAAGTTTGATATTCCACAGGCACAAGATGATTAATAAAAAGGAACTGAGGTTCTACAGATGAGGAAAACCAGAGCTACCCTGAAATTGCTTATCAACAAAGAGGTGAGAGAGAAAGAGAGAGAGAGAGAGAGGAGAGATTAAAGAGAAGAAAAGGGAAAGAGAGGGAAGAGAGGAAAGGGAATAGATGAGAGAGATTAGAGAGACGGAGAGGAGGAACAGGAAAAGAGAGAATGAGAGGGAGGGAGAGAGATTAGAGAAAGAGAGAAGAAAGAAATGGGAAGAGAAGAGAGGGGATAAAAGAGATTACAGAGAGAAGAAGAAGAGGACAAGAGAGAGGGGCCTGGAGAAAACGTTAAAGATAATTAGTATTTGATCTGAATATTCAAAAATGGGTAATAGCTTTTCGTGTCTCTCTCCTATCTCTCAATAGCCAGGTGGGTATCCTACCCCCTAACACCCTATCTCTACCTTTGGCTTTTCACCTTTGCAGAGTTCATCAAATTAAAAGGATGCACACTGGGGCAGAAGCGATAACACAGTGGGTAGGGCGTTTGCCTTGCACACGGCTGACCCGGGTTTGATTTCCAGCATCCCAGATGGTACCCCAAGCACTGCCAGGATAATTCCTGAGTGCATGAGCCAGGAGTAATTCCTGAGCATTGCCGGGTGTGACTGAAAAAGAAAAAAAAATAAAATAAAAGGAAGCACATTAGAGACTAATCTTTACTCTAAAACATGAATCTAGAAACTGGGATTTACCCATCAACCCATATTCTTTCTCCTGCCTCGATTTCCAGACTTTTCTAGGAGATACCTCAGCATCTAACTCCTTGTGGTGTTGAAAATACGCTCCGCTGCAAACCTTGACAACCACTGTTCCTGTCTAGAGAGTTGTTGGGGAGACTGGTTGGTGGGTAGATGGATAGAGCACCAGACACACTCCCTTAGAAAAAGGGAGTTCCTTAAAGATTAATCACAAGAGATGAGGTTGATTCTGCTACTACTCCTCACTCTTACCCAAAATAAGGAACTCAAGTCTAATCAGGCCTCTATATGTAACAGACTGTTTATAAGAAACACTGGGGCTTGAGATTCCAAATTAAAAGGTAGTAATAGGACCTGGGAGAAACAGCTTAAAGGGCTGGAATGCCTCCAGCACTGCTGGTGCCCCCACAATTGCCAGGCTCGAGCATCACCTGGAATGATCCTCAGGTACTGTGGGGAAAGCTCTCACAACCTCACCACCAAAAACAATGCAAGAGAAAGGATTCTGTCAAATCCAGATTATGGGGTGTTCTTTCTGCCAATTGACTAGCTTTCTCTAGCATGTCAACAGAAGGAAGAAATAAGAGGAACAGGAGGTGGGCAGGGTTGTTGAAGAATTATAAAGAATTCTGGGAGTGGAGTGATGGCACAGTGGGCAGGGCACTTACCATGCACGAGACCGACTTGGGAGTCATCCCCAGACATCCCATGTGGTTCCCCCCTACTCCCCCAGAGTGGCAGGAGTAAGCCCTGAGTACCGCCAGGTGAGTGCCCAGATAAAAAAATAATTAAAAAAAAAAAAGAATTCAGAGAGAACCACCACCAATAAAACAAAACCCAATACAACAATATGAAGCTTCACAAAAGCTCACAAGCAGGGGGGTGACCCAGAGATATTTGCAGTTGAAGTAACAAATTCTAGAGGATTTGGGAGCAAATGACTCAAGAACTTCTTTGGGGGAGACTCAGTGGTTACACCAGAATGCTTAGATTTAAACCTTCACTGAACAAAACCTCATCTCCCTTGGTTAGAGTAATTTCAAAAATTATATTCTGATTCACTTTTAAGATCTGTCTGCCACGAGGGAACTAAAACTGTTTGGATACATTTTTTTGCACATACGTAAAAATACGGAGTTTCTATATTCTAACACCGTGACCTATGGTTCCATGCAAATATATTTAACTCTTTGCCTGAGTGTGATGAGCTAAGAGGAATATTCAAACAAATGCTGAACAAATACCAATAATGCCATGCAGCCATTCATCAATGGATATATTAAAAGACAAAGAATTATTCTGCTATTGATAATATAAAGAGCAAAATCATGCTTTTCTTTAATCCAGCATGGAGATTAAAACCTAAAGAAAGTTTTATTTTGTTTTCCTTTTCAAGTTAAATTTTATCAAGTTTGATACCAACAGCAGTACCGTTAGCTACAGTGCAAAAACTTATTTAAATAATAATAATAATAATAATAATAATAAAGCACCTCTCCTAGAAGCAGACTGGTGGGTGGGAAGCAAATGGGGGGTAGGGTAATTGGTAGAGGGAAGTGGATACAGGAGGAGGAATCTTGTTTTGAAACATTGTATCCCTGAAACCCAACCATGAATAATTTTGTAATTTAACGGTGACTAAAAAAAAACCAAGACAAAAACAACCCCCCAAACCCACCAAAAACATTTGATTATTTAAGTTTAAAAAATAACAACAGCACAAGGCTGTCATCTGACAATCCATAGGTATTCATCCCTTATTTTCTATCTACTAATCATCCAAATATCCTTATAGTCCCTCTCCCTCTTTTTGGGGGGTTACACACAGCAGAGGTCCTGGTGGGCGGGGTGGGGCGGCAATGAGGATTACTGCCTGTGTGCTCAGGAATCGCTCCTGAAAGTGTTTGGGGGGCCATTTGGGGAGCAGGAGATTGAATCCCAGTCATGCAAGGAAAATGCCCACTGTCCATCTCCCTGGTCCCACTTCACTGTTTCTGACTTCTCTATTATTTCTTGACCTCTCCTTATCCCTTTCCTCTAGTAATAGTCATCTTTTACTTTCAGATAATTACCCCCATATCCAATTCCTGCCTTTACACCCCAGGAGCAAAGATGTACCCCAGTCTAGCCAACCATATTGCATTCTATAATCACATGATTCTATCTAGGCCAATAACCAACAATCTCTCTGGTGAATTTCCATCCAGGACCCCCCCCCCCCAAATAAAATGGAAGGAAAGAAACATCTGGATTTCCCTTCCCAAGTGTCTGGTATTAAGGTGCTAGTTTATCAGAATCCCAATTGTATATTCTTAACCTGTTGGCTCTTTGGCCAGACACTGCTGTTAGCTCGCTCCATCCCCCAATATGGGTATCTACACTGGAAGATAAACTTTGCATGTAACATAGATTTGGATGTGTGAGAAATGTGAACAGAATCATTTCTTCCTCAAGTCCCACGTTCCAAAGCGTCATTCACAACAAAGTATTAAAGTATTCAAGGTGAAGGGGGGAAGGAAATCAAAGGAAATTACATTCACTGTTAAATTAAAATAATATTTGAAGAGAAGAGAGCTTGGACCACCTATAGCCATCCTCAGAGCTCACTCCTGGCTCTGTGCTCAGGAAACCAGAGCAGTAGTGGGGATCCAACCAGGTTTGGCCGCATGGAAGGCAAGCACCTTTCTTACTCCTGTAGCTTCTCTGGAAGTTATTTTCAGGCGAGAGGTACTGTTCTTAAAAAAAAATCTTGAAAAAGGAACAGGTATGTGGCTAAGTAGTAGAGCATATACCTTTATGTGTGAGAGGTTCAAGGATTGAATGAAATCCTTATAGGTCCATACACACATAATATTAAGAAAAAATAAATTCAAGAGACAGCTGACGTAGACAGAGACTTGAAAATATGCTGAGAAATGACATGTTGGTTTTTCAAGTTGTTTCTTAGAACAACTTTTTTTGTGTTGTTTTTTCATGTTGCTTTTTTTACTTTTTTCCCCCCTCGAAACTAATTTTTCAACCTCATACAATTTATTCCAAATTCCAGTTAAGGGACTGGAGAATGATTCAGTGACAAATCATCTGCTGTGCTACTCTGAGGATATAAATTGCTATTGTGTTCTTCAACAACTTCATATGTGCAATCTCCAACACTCCCCAACCAGGTATTGTGAAGCCAAAGTTGGAAACCTCTGCTGATCACTGCAATCAGCAACACAATATGTGTAAGCACCACAACTAAAAGCTACAACCCCTAACAAGCACCACAGCCAAAAGTGCAAGCTCTGTAAATAAGTGTGTGTAACCCTCAGTCATCACAACACAGAGACACTGAGGAGAAAGAGACTTTTAAAACTCGAATTAACAGTTTTCATAAGTTGTTCTTTCAAAATGATTTTAGATTTATAAAAAAATCCTAAGGTAATAAAATATTGTCAGTTCTCTATACCTCAGACCCACTTCCCTCTACTTTTAAAGTCAAATGATTCTAACGCATTATTTTTATGTGCATATCTTATCAGATTGACTAAAATAAGACTATATTAAAAATGAACCTAAAATAGATTAAAATGGACCTAAAATATTATTAAAGTGCAGAACTTAGCAAATAAAACCACACTTACCAAAAGAAGATCAAGGGTCTAAAATTTGATCTTAAAAATTTGATAGGTGCCAAGAATTGATAAAGGTAGCATGTAAAATAAATGATGAAAGGCTTAATTATTAAAAATTATTTAGGTGGGAATACTAACTTATTTTGCAGAAACAAATCAAGGTGGAATTCAGCTGTCAAATTTAGAATGAGTCAATGTAAAAAGTAAATCACAAAATATATGTACATATGCAATTTTTTAAATCTTAAGAAAATCTTAATAGCCATAATACCAAAGCAAATATAATCTAAAACTGTAAAATAAAAATTAATGGTTTTGCTATAAAAATTTATCCTCTCAAAAAAACAAACACACTAGCAGAATTAAATACAAATCAAAGAAAATATTTATTTCATAGTATGACCTACAAAGGGTTAGCATCTTAATAAGCAAGGAACTCCTGAAAATTATCACTTGATAAACCATCCGTCAGTTCCTAGTTAGCCTGCCTTCTCTTTAAAGAACCTGTAATTCTAACCCTTCCATCATCAGTTGTTTCCCCCTTAATAGTTCTCATCGGCAAACAAGTAGGTACTTCTGTAAAAATAAGAATGAACAAAGTGGGCTGGAGTGACAGAACAGAGGGTAAGGGCTTGCATGGGGTCAACCTGAATTCAATCCCCAGGTTCTCCAAGCCCTGCCAAGATTGATCCCTGAGTGCACAGCCAACAGAAAGACCTGAGCATCAATGGGTATAGCCCAAACTGTCTCCCACCCCCAGCACAAATGAAGAAACAAGTAAAGCAGAACAAAACAACACATCACCTTCCCCTGAGCTTCTATTCCCATTGACTTGGTTGACTTCCTTGCACAATTTTATAAACCAATCTCTAAGAAAGCGTCATTCCACAATGTCTCCCTTTCAGTCTCTCTCCTCCTATAATCTCTTAGACCCATTTTCTCCGTCAGGATTTTTGTCCTTGACCCTTCTTACTTCCAGAGAAAATTGCAGTTTATAGTTCGCCAGTCTTCCTAGTTATTTTTCTCTTTGTACCAAACAGATCCCAAATTTGTTTTAAAATAGTTAACTTCTTTGTGACTAGGTAACATAATACTTTTCTTCCTTATTTTTGGTACTGTATGATATTTTGAAACATTAAGCCTGTGTTAGGGGCTGGAGCAATAGCACAGTGGGTAGGGCGTTTGCCTGGCACACGGCCAACCGGGTTCTATTCCTAGCATCCATATGGTCCGCTGAACACCGCCAGGGGTAATTCCTGAGTGCAGAGCCAGGAGTAACCCCTGTGCATCACCAGGTGTGACCCAAAAAGCCCCCCCCCAAAAAAAGCCTGTGTGAGTTTTATGATCAAGGAAAAATTTCTCCTTCTTTCCTTCCTTCCTTTCTTTCTTGGTTTTGGGCCATACCTAGAGGTGCTCAAGGTTTACTACTGACTTTGTGCTCAGGGGTCATTCCTGGTGGTGCTCAGGGAATATAGGTGGTGCTGGGGATTGAACCAGAATCAGCCATATGCAAGGCAAGTCCTTAACACCTATACTATCTTTCCAACCACTGTTTTCATTTTAAGTCATTATCTTTCCTTTAAAATACTAAATTTGTAGTTCTGCCTTTTATTTATTGGACTTTTGGGTTACACCCAGCAGTGCTCAGGGGTCACTCCTTGTTGTGCTCAGGGGACCATGTGGTGTCAAGACGCTACATGTAAATCATAAACTCAGTCCATTGACTATATCTCTGCCCCAGCTTTACTATTTTAAAGAAAGAGGTAGAAATAAAGCTAAAGAAAATGAATGTGTTCTTTTTCAATTGGGAAAAATAAAACCTATAAAACATTCAGTAGCTCCTCATTACAGAGAAACATTTATTTGAATGTCTTTTTATTTGCACGGCTTCAGTATCAATGTGTGTCTAGTTAGAGGTTATGTTTTTCTTGGGTTGATCATGGGGCTGGGGGGAAATGGAGTGAACAGAGGTTCTCAGAAGGGTCAAGATGAGATCACAGATGGGATCACAGTCCTTCTTTTAGGACATGAAAGATATCCTCCACTCCCCCTGCAACACACACCCTGTACCAAGAGCCCAGACCCACCCTAACCCACTTCTTTGTCTCCTCTAAAGCCCAACCTGTCTTCATTTCCCTTCATATCACATATAGTTCCTTTCTTTTGTGCTTTTTACTTCTCCTGATCTGGGTAAAACTAACAATTCCCCTCAAAAAATAATTTATTGCTTTGGTCCTTCCTGACCCGAGACCACAAGTTGCCCCCCACGAGCATGAGCCCCTCCAGGACGGCCATGGCCCCAGAGGCACACAGACCCAATTTGGAACTCAGCAGCTTTTGGCAGAAATCCCTCCAAGGCTTACTTAGTAAAATATCAGAAATCCAAAGTCATATGCTCTGCATAACCAGCAATAGAAAACATATTATTTAACGATGCCTTTTCAGCAGGTCTGATTGTTGGGGGGAACTTCCAAATAATAATGGTGCATCTTTTATCGAAATAATGAATGTAATCAAAGTAGAGAGAGACTTAAGTGGAAATCATCTGCCTCACAGGCAGGGGGAGGGGTGGGATGGGGGTATACTGGGGTTCTTGGTGGTGAAAAATGTGCATTGGTGAAGGGATGGGTGTTTGATCACTGTATGACCGAGACTTAAACCTGAAAGCTTTGTAACTGTTCTCATGGTGATTCAATTAATAATAATAATAATTTATTGCTTCAAACAACATAGTTCAAAATGTAAATGTGGGGACCGTGGATATTTCAATAGTAAGACACTTTGTTCTTACTTGTAGGCATGAGGCTATAAATTTAATCCCTGGCACCACTCACATGCCCAAGCATCACCCAGGTTTCACTACAATTTAGGATCCTCAGGGCCACAACCAAGTGTGCCATCTCTGGCACACTGCATCCAAATTTAGTTGGGCACCTCAACTAAAGTGTGTGACTATGGCTCACTGTAACAATAAAAACAGGGGAAGGTAAAGTTTAAAAAGAAGGGGTTGGAGTGATAGCACAGTGGGTACGGCATTTGCCTTACACACAGCCGACTCGGGTTCGATTCCCAACATTCCACATGGTCCTCTGAGCACTGCCAGGAGTAATTCCTGAGAGCAGAACCAGGAGTAACCCCTGTACATCGCAAGATGTGACCCCAAAAGCAATAAAAAGAAATAAATAAAAAGAAAAGAAATGCAGGGCCTGGGCAAACTAGCAGGAGTCGGCCCCAGACCCCTGAGCATTACTGTGTGATCAGACCCAACACCACAAAAAAAAGAAAAGTAAAGAAAAATTCTTCAGTGTAGAGATTAGTCTTTAGGTTAAACACTTACTAAGACAAAGAAGTTGAGCATTTCTTCAAAAAACTTTTATGAGGATAGAAGCAGAATTTTGCACTGATACGCATTTTGTAGGAATTAGATTTAAGCTGAAGCTAATCACCTGTTAGTTTTTAAGAAGATAAATACATATTTAAGTTCAGGAAATCATCTACAAGTAGATGCAACCTAAGTTTAACAGTAATTTCATCTGAGCTCGGGGGGGGGGGGGTGGATTTTAATTTTCTTCCGACACACTTGTATTTTCTAACAGTTCTACCTTTCATGCACATTATTTACATAATTCAAGTATTAAACACTTAATGAAAAACGTGGCCAAAGAGTCAAGGGTAGAAATGTTGAGCATCCAGGAAGAAAAAAAAATGTGTCAAGGAAGGGTGAAGGAACGCACGGAAGCATCACAGCTAGTCAACTCTAAGGGAGAGTAGTCAGCTCTAAGGGAGAGGAAGAAGAGGCACAGGTCTAAATTTGTCTCTCTCTGCATCCTACAAATCCACAAGTCTAGAGCTTGATTCTAACCATCTAGCTGGCAGGAGTCGGCCAACTCAAGTTCAAAGCCAAGCAAAGAATGGTCTGGACAGCTTGATTCACATTTGGAAGGAAAAATTATAGATAACATAACTTTTTTTTTATCGATTAATCTGTTGTTGGAAGCTCTGGCATTTCATTTTAGATGAAATGAAATATTATGCAATTGTACAAAAAGATGAAACCATGCAGTTTGCTGCAATGTGGCTGGAGTTGGAGGTTATTATGAGAACTAAATCGAGAGAGAAAAACAGGGATCAGACGGTGCCAACAATCTGTGGAATACAGGAAGCCAAAACATGGGAATACCCAATATCAAATAATGACAAACCTTTGACCTTGGATTACAAAACTTATCAATATATTTTAGGGAGATCTGGAGATGAGGGATAAAGACAGGAACAGAGGTGACATCGAGTGACAGTGGTGGAGGGTCATGAGCACTTGAGGGAGGGAAGGTACAGTAACTATGTCAATTCCATAAGTTTTAACATTATTGCAACTACATTACATAAAGTATAATTAAGGAAAGAATTAAGTTAACAGAAAAGAAAGAGGAGAAGGGTAATAGTTTTTTCCTGGGGTTGGAGGGGGTCCTGGAGTTCACCCAGGTTTGTCACTATTATTTGCAGAGTAGCTGCTCTCTACCCTTGTTTGGCATCTCAAGCTCCAGAAGCCACTTAAATGTGGGCGAGCTATTTTCCAGAAGTAAATCTCTTAGACAAATACCTTATGTGCACGCTGGAGTGGAAGGTGCTGGGCTGTGTATTGGAAGGCTCAGCCAGAGGAGACAACTATCTCTTTTGGCACAGGCTCTCAGGGATGAGACCATGTCTAGCGGGGATTTTCTCCAGATTCAACAGCCTTGGCCCTACCCAAAGGCACAGCTTTGTTTTTGCCGTACATCACTCATTGAGAGTTTTTCTTTTTTTCTTTCAAGCTTCTACAGGTCAAATACTGTGTGTTCCCAACAGTCTTGGACCAGCAGAAAGACATTCATTTTGCTCAGTCCTCCTTTAACATTTCTATTGTGTTCCATTTCCCACTCCCCCTCCCAAGTCCTCAGAGAATAACTTCTTCCTTGTTTTAATAACTTGGATCACAGTCAAGGTTGATCTGTTTCTCCATTTTGCAGAATATTTTCGTCAGGAGAGACAAAACAGAGGTGAGCAGAGTAGTCGAGGCTTCTAAGCAGCCTTAGAAAATTGGCAGCCAATATGAACACACAGCAAATGTTTTTAAAGAAATAAAAAGCAGACAAAGCAAGGTACCATAAACAGAATTATACATGAAAGTGAACTGGTGCTTAAAATGATCCCCTTGCATTTTTTTCTCCCAGGGACTCACTCTAAAAACTTACTTTGGGGACCAGAAAGATAGCACACATGTAAGGCACTTGCCTCGCATGCGGCTAACCTGAGTCCCAATTCTGGTACCACATATGGTTCCCTAAGCCCTGCAAAGGGTGAGCCCTAGCACAGAACCAGGAGAAAGCCCTGAGGACTGTGGGGTGTGCCAATAAAATAAAATAAAATAAACTCTAATTTGTTTCATTTTGTTTGTGGGTGAGCAAAAGGGTCAAAGTTAAGACTTCTGTTTGTGGTCTTAACTGTTTATGATCCCAGTGGGCACTTAAGATATTCAGAAACAAGTAATAGAGCTGAAGAAGCGAGATGGCAGCTGGTGGCAAGCTACCTTTCTTTCCTGGTCTATCTTATTTTCATCTCCTTGCACCTCTGCTCTCACTAAAATTCTCTCTCTCTCTCCCCATTATGTTTAACTGCTCCATGTAGTCTGAAGAAAAGATAGCTTCATAGAAGTACTAAGGACACAAATAAATAATCCTTGTCATCTTTATTTTTCAGAATGATGTTTTCAAGCAAAGAGGACGCAAACATTTTGTGGGAGTGTAGTCTAAAGTACACGATCTTTTAAGAAAACTGCTAATGCCGTTTTTATGAGTGATACGATAAATATTCTTTCTTCCTTCAAAAACCATCATTTTTTTCTGTTGCAGGTCTACCTTGTCACCATGATTTTCTTACCACTAGTTACAAATCGTATCAAGATACTAGTAAGGAGTTAAAACAAGAGGTTATTTTTCTTTATCTTTCCTCATGGAGCTTGAGCTTGAGTCTGGCGCCTGAGACCACGGAGCGATAGTACAGCGGGTAGGGCGTTTGCCTTGCAAGTGGCCAACATGGCCAACCCGAGTTCGATTCCTCCACCCCTCTTGGAGAGCCTGGCAAGCTACCAAGAGTATCTCGCCCGCACGACAGAGCCTGGTAAGCTACCCGTGACGTATTCTATATGCCAAACACAGTAACAACAAAGTCTCACAATGGAGACGTTACTGGGCCCGCTCGAGAAAATCGATGAACAACGGGAGGACAGTGCCTTATTATTATTATCCTCACGGAATGTCTTCACTCAGATATACTTTCTGTATTAATGATGTTTTTAGACCATGACAAAAGAAAGTAAATTCAATAATACAGGTAATAATGATGCCTACCCAGATGGTCTCTCCCCTGTGGAAAAGGCAAACTTTTCCCCTCATATAATAAGACTCAAATGAACTCTGTTCTCTATAGTCTATAGGTTTGGAAGAAAATGCTAAGGAGGCACTACTTTTAAAAGCTGTAAAAGAAGCAAACTATGGTGATGACACATCATGGGTTCTGAAATCAATCTATACATCATTGATGGCACTAAAAAAAAATCCAGAATAGAGCAGTAAGTAACAGCATTACAGGACGTAGGCATGGTAAGTCTTGGAGGTGAGGGGTGTATGCGTATGTGTATTTGTGTGAGTGTATTTGTGAATGTGGATGTATCTGTGTGTGTTTGTATAATGAATATCAGTGTAAAAGGTATTTCTAATTGGCGTCACACTCTATAAAACTTCAGAACTCCCAAATTAAGAACCCCGAGACTCTGGAGTCAGCCAGAAATAAGTACATTCCAACTTGTCTGCTCTGTCACTTACTCACTCTGGAACTTGGTAAGGTGGATTGATCTCTCTAGCCTCTTCATTAGAAAGACTAATAGGACCACAGTATCTGAGGATTGTTGTGAGACCAAAAGAGGAAACATATAGAAAGACTCTCTCTTAGGGCTCAATAATATCAAAATCCCATCTTAAATAAACTCAGTCTGAATTGCATTCCTTGAGCTTTGATCATTCTATCATATTTATATATATAACTTTATGAATCAAGTATTTAATATACACATTTTTATTTCAGAAATCCTACTTTAAAAATGTAAGCACCAGTGAAAATACTTCTAGTTTTTTAGACAAGACTGAATAAATTATTCACACTGTATTCTTACAATAGGGCTTCTGACACCCCAGCAAGTGTCTACTATCAAGTTTAAAGACCTTAAAGGTATCAAAATTATCTCCATTTTAGAAAGACCCACATTAAAACATGTGCCAAGATCCCTTATCTGCAATTTTTATAATCAAGCAAGCAAAAAAAAATCCCTGTACTCCAGCATAAAAGGAATGTTTAAATTGAAACATACTGTTCAATTCATAATTATGTTCCCTATGTCCTTGGCAGTTAGTTTGTAGATAGTTACTAGGCTAAAGAGAAAAGGAAAAAAGAAAGGGATCCAGGAAAGAGAGGGTCAGGCTAACAAGACTGAAAATATAAGACAAGTTGGGAGTAAGAACAAAGGTAGAATGTTTCAAGATGTCAGCAGCCCCTTGGATGGAAGTGGGGAGAGGAAAAGTTCCAATCAACAGAAAGATTTTTAGTCTAGGGTCTAGAGAGAAAGAAGATGATGAGATTTGGACAAAACAGCATGAAAAATGTGAACTGGAGATAAAAGATATAACGGCAAGTCTTAGAAGACAAAGAAACACTTTGGTCATTAGGGAATGATCAAGAAATAAAATAAAACAGGACTGAGTCAATGAAAGAAAAAGGGATGAGAAAAGAAAGGGTGGCTAGTTCAACTGTTTGGGGGATGGGTAGGGGGAGAAACTTTCCTTTGCAAAAAGTCGAGTCATATATTTAAAGTAAAAATAAATTTTTCCCTGAAAAATTTGATGGTAAGTAGAGAAAAAAAGCAAGTTATGGTATGAACAACAACAACAAAAAACATGACTTATCAGGTAGAAATATGCGTAACACTATTATTTTAGTATTTGGTGAAATATTCATGAGGAAATGAGTAAGGTTCCTATTGCATCATTTAAAGAATTGCTTCTCATTTCCATGAAAATTGTCTTCATTTTTTGCCCACACTATGATAACAATATATAAGAGGGGTTGGGGATGGGGCTCAAGAGGCAGAGCATACACTTTGCTTGTGCAAGGCCCTGGATTTGATGCCCCACACCAGACAGTCCAGCAGCACTGCTGGGTATGGTCTTGGTGTCCTGAGAACCTCCACTTGTGGTTCCACCCTCCCACCACCTCCCCCATCAGAGTTTTAAAGGAAGAGAGGGGAAGGGATTGGGGGGGGGGGGGGGAGAAAGAGAAGTTTCAGAAGAGAAGCATTGCAACGCTCTTCCCATCTCAGGATCCACCAACTGCTACTTTGATTACCCCTTGTCAGTCCTAATCCTGCATTGCCCCAAGCACCACTCAACAAAGCCTACATCATTCACTTTGCCATTATTGCATTGTCCACTCACTTGCTCTGCCCTTCAGTCCATTTCACTGAGCTGGCGCTCCCAGCAGCAACTCTAGAAGAGAAGAAGAGGTGGGGAATGGGGAATGGAGCATGCATGGTTCTAGCAAGACCCCCTCCTAGATCCCAGAATCCAATGAGAGGGCCCTAAAAACACAGAAAGGGAAAGTTAGCTGTCTAGTCCAGATGGTTGAATTAAGGCCCCAATGCCCAGGGGGAGGTGGGGCAAAGGTGCTAATGGTGGAGTAGAAAATACCACATAAGAAGACTGGAAAGAGCTGGACTTGCAAATCAGAACTGGATGTGAAATCCCAGTTGAATGGTTTAATATAGATGTGAATCTGGAAAATGACACTTTTAGTTGATGGCTTATTTGTAAAAAAAAGCATACCAGAGTACACCCCCAAAATGTTGTTAGGAAAAGCAGGTGAGGTGACCTGGAGACTTCATGTGGGTTCCATGAGTGTGATTTTCTATTGCTGATCCCCCTGACTATTAAAAGAAGTCCCAACTGCTCATTTTCTTTCAAGTGGAAAGAACTGCTGTCTCCACCTCGGTGTGAGAGCTTGTGTTCTCTCTAGAGTAGTTCTGTACCAAGTACAAAGAAAAAACGCTGGTGAAGCAACCAGGTATAATCACATCTAACTCTAGATCATCAAGCCATCATCATTCAAATATGAATTTGGATCCTGGATTTTGTAAACCCAAAGTATTTCTTGGTAAGATAAGATAATATGGTGACTTATAATTGTGATTAACATGAAAAAAACGCAAACATTAAATGAGATTGGATGAACACAACTTTGAAGAACACTAGAATGTTCAAGAAGAAAGACATTTAACTCCAATTCCACAGACAAAAAAAAAAAAATACCCAATTTATGTTCCTGGAAATGTGATTCTGATCACAGTCCACTAACTGCACAAGGCAGGAAAGCATCTTATACAGAACCATGCCTGTTCCTCTACAACTACAGTCTCTCCATTAAGTTGCACATGCTTTTAAAATAGTTCAAACAGACATCAGTTACTATTTAATGACAATAATATTGAAAAGACCTTACCCTTTTAACGTGGCTCCTAAGTTCATCTGATTCCAGGTCATGCATTCAAGTTGGGAAGTCATTTGATATAAATTGTCACTGTTAGAAAAATACAGAGTTAGAAACACAAAACTAGAGAAATAAAAATAGGCACTGTTTCTTCCAAAAGCAATGAGTTTTTTTGGGGGGGGGGTTGGGTTTTTTTTTTGTTTTGCTTTTTGGGTCACACCTGGCGATGCACAGGGGTTACTCCTGGCTCTGCGCTCAGGAATTACTCCTGGCAGTGCTCAGGGGACCATATGGAATGCTGGGAATTGAACCCGGGTCTGCTGCATGCAAGGCAAACGCTGTGCTCCAGCCCCAAGCAATGGGTTTTTAACTCCAGCAAAAGCACCCACATTTTCCAGAATGACAAGATATGTTAGTCTGAAATGATAGTCATTCCGTCCCACTGATCTCTGCAGTTTTTCACTTTGTACACAGGAAAAAAGGGGATGTGAGAGTAAGTTGGGAGCCTTCAAAAAAAAACCCTAGTATGGCAAACATTGAAATTTCTAAAGAGGTATTAAACCTTTGAGGGGAAGAGGCTAAAGGGAGTGAAACTTTGAAAGACAACACAGGCTGGATAACTCAACATTAAAGTTAAAAGCCTGGAGCTGAAAGTAAAAAGAGATTAATTATTCGTGAAAAGGCCATTAAGTTGTTTTAATCAAAAGGATAAGTATCATGTGGATTATGAGGGCTGAGAAGTCAAAGAGTGATGGATGATGGATGGCCCAATACTCAAGGATGTGACAATGCTAAAACAAGGAGAGGATAAACTTTGTACAACTGAAGGAATCATTATCAGTGTTACAATTCTGGAATGTAGGTTTTTGAAGAAAATAAAAATGAGAAGGCCCCAAATCTTATTCAAGTTCTATGGGAGAAACAATGGCTGATCATTTAGATTAAGACCCCAAAGGATAAAAAACATACTACACCAAGTAAATCCAGAAAAAAATTGTCCTCTCTCCTTTACTTATTCCTAGAAAGCTAACAATCTCCTAAATTTCTGAGCTCCATTAGGAATAAATTTAGTCCTGAACTGAAATAGTTAATCAGGAAACTTGAGACCCAGGAGATTAATGGTTGGTCTGAGGACCCCTGGTCTAAACACATTATTGAAGAGCCATTTTCACTCTACCTTCCTAGCAGAGATGAAAAAAAGGTAAGATGCTTTCAGTATCTGCTGCAGGGTATCAGATGGCAAATCCTGGACAATGTCCATTTTGTCACAGCATTCCTTTGGGCTGCTTCATTCACTGGCAGAGGCAACACCCAAGTTTAATTTAAAGAATGCCTGCTCAGACCAACCAGCCCAGGACCTTGTGGAGGGGTGAGGGAAAACGAGGTAACTCTGGAATAAATGAGGGCTATGCTCTTTCTCGGCAGAGCTTGATAAATCATGGTCGAGTCCATCTGCCTTTCATAATAACTCGAAAAATTATTTGGAGCTCCTTAGTGGCGGGTACACAGGATAAGGAGGAAATCAGATTCCAAGAGGGAATTTTACATATGAAATGTGAAGTGACTTCAAACTTGAAGTATGTGTAGTTTCATTAGTCAGTGTATATCTGGACCCCATCATTCATCCCCGTGTCTGACTGGCTATTATGCTACTACAATATCCTACATATCAATGAAAAAAAATGATTAGTCTCTCCTGCAGCTTCCCGTGTGCCGCCGCAGCCCGTACTGGTCTGTGCCACTATGTTTCGTAATTCCACGAATTCTTGCTGTAAGACCAGTGTAATTAATTCCTGAAGGACCCCAATTTTTATTAGAAGTGCCAGCCTGCTACATTTAACATGGGAGAGTTTCTTGAACTTTCTTTGGGCTGACAGTTCATTAATAAGCAGTCTCCTCCACACTCTCTACTGGTTTTTGTTCTCTTGCGCCTTTTCATCAAGCAATCCATTTATTAATCTTACCATTAATCTCAGCCAACAGGCATTGTATTCCCCAGGCAGCTCTGAATTTTTGTCACTAATTTTTTAAAAATTGCTCACAAACTAAAATCACTCAGCCTCATCTGACAATTTTTCTGGGCTATACCTGGAGGTGGGATTTCTCTGAAATTATTTTATCCTTGCATAAAATGAGGAGAATCATAATTTTCAAGAGAGCTAAGAAACAAACTGAGTGCACACCCAGTAAATACTATAACCATAACTGTGGAATCACAAAGTTAAAGGAAAATGTCCCAGGTATTCCTAAGAGTACACAAAGTAGTAACCTAAATAGAAAGTATTTTAAGGGCATTTTTTTACCCCCTCAAAAAATGAAAGCGTTTTCTCAATATATGATGTAAGTGACTGTAATTGTATATGTGTGAATACTTGTCAGGCATTTGAAATGTGAAGAATGCCACACACAGAAATAAGATTTTAGCTATACTGAGTCAAACAAAATTTTTAAATGAATGTCACTGTAGCTTATATATATATTTTTTAATGTAGCTTTTCAAAGGCTAGAGCCATAGCACAGCGGTAGGGCGTTTGCCTTGCACGCATCCAGCCCGGTCAAGCCGGGTTCAATTCCTCCGCCCCTCTCGGAGAGCCCGGCAAGCTACCAAGAGTATCTCGCCCACATGGCAAAGCCTCAAAGCCTGGCAAGCTACCCGTGACGCATTTGATACGCCAAACACAGTAACAATAAGTCTTAAAATGGAGATGTTACTGGGCCCGCTTGAGCAAATCAATGAACAACGGGAGGGCAGTGTATGTATAAAAGTGGTTTTTCAAATTTCGTATGTGGCTTGCATTTCTTCCCACTGGGAAGTACTGCTTTGTGAGTTTTAGAACCTTGAGAAAATCAACTTGGCTCTCTGAGTCTGTTTTTCTCATCTGTCAAATAAAATGTTAATCCCTATCAGTTTGATTTTACAGGGATGCTATGAGCCCCAATAATAGTTCTTTGAAGACAACCCAGACAACCTGCTTTGTTCTTTCATCATCTATGAGATTTCATGCTCATCCCCAGAATTTATCTGTAACTGTGTGAGGTAGGTATAATTGTGATCTCTATCTATCACAGGGTGACTAAGGCACACTTCATTTTTCACTTTTGGGTTTTGGGCTATACCCGTTGGTGCTGGGACTCAAAGGACCATATGGGATTCCAGGGATTCAATAAGGGTCAGCCGAGTACCTGGCACACTGATTACTAGCTGTACTATCTCTCCAGTGTCATCTTTGATATTTTGAGAGGGGGATGGTGCTATACCCAGTTGTGCTCAGGTTACTCCTAGCACTAGGTTCAGTCAGGGATCACACCTGTCAGGGTTTGAGGGACCATACAGGATGCCAGGGATGGAACCCCAAGTGGGCACTTGCAAGACAAGCACTCTTCCTATTCAACTATTTCTCCAGTCCCTCTCATTGCCATTTTAATAATAATAACGACATCTAATAATGAGGACGGGAATCCAGAGGGGGAAGTAAATATGCTCCAGGAAGTACTTATAATCTATGCTGTTTCCAAAAAGTAACAAAATGCAAGATGCTCAACACATTCTGTTCGGTTCACTAAACAGAAAGAGCCAAGGCCCTCGTAGTCACCTCCATCCTTAATTCTACATTCTAGTGGTATGATAGTACCTCACTCTGTGATGTGGTGGGATGGGCCAATCAGGAAGGACTTTTAGAAAATCCCCAAGCTACTAACTAGGTTTCCTGAGGCTGTGACAGGATCTAAGCACAATTCTAACCACATCCTGCCTTGTGCTGGCTGAGGCTCCGCAGAGACTCAATCAGTTGGCTTGGCTGGCACGGTCTTTCAACTGGAAGTCCATGACAGCAATGACAATAACTGCTGCTGGGGAGAGGACACAATGTGAACTTGAGCTAAAAATACTGAGCCCAAGCATGTTTGAGCTCAATCTCTTTGGGCAATCAGTCAACCCCCAGCTCTCTTCATGAAAGCTCAAGGAAAGAAGCAGCATGTTCAAGGAATCGATGGCCTCTGGCAAATAAAGCATCTAATTATTAAATCACCACTGTAGGTGTCAACTGCCTCATTCCCGGAGGAGATCAGATAAGCAGGTGGCCTGGCTCACAGAGGCTTGCAATGGTCACGTAGACACGTCAGCTCCAAATGTCTGACTCTGTCTGTTCGGAAGTGAACTCTGGAATTACAGGCTGTCAAAATAGATTCCAAAAGTCCTTTCTATTTTTTTAAGTAGATCTTTTTCATTTAAGAAAAAAAAAAGCCACTTGTTTCCTATGTAATAAGAAATGTTTGAAGTTGGAAGCAAGGCAGAGAGGAAAGAAAACTGCACTAACTGGGATTAATGCAAGTTGGAGTAAAATAAAAGGAAGTCAGTCCTAGCAAAAGGGGGAACTTAAAAGGAAATCAGTAGTAGATCATATAGAGTTTGTTTTGGCCTGGACTGCAGTATTACTGAGTGCTCGACCTCTACACAAAAAGAAAGGAAGAAAAAAATCCTCAGCTATTATCTGGATGAGCACTCCTCCACTTTTCAAACCCATGAGTAATTCAAGTACATTTTCTTTCCTTTCTTTTTTTTTCAGTGTGTTTACTATATTCAGCATAACAAGGCAGAACAGTTCATCCTACCAGTGGAAAGAGCCATCAAACATGGTTGAGATTCAGTTTTACCTCTGCCATGTAGTTGGCAGCTGGCAAAAGAGCATCCTAACAGGAGAGTAAAAAGCTTCTTCTTGCTCTGCTCTATCAAACAAAAAAGAAAGAAAGAAAGAAGAAAAAAGGCAAAAACATAACAAAGTCAAGCCCCTGAAATATAGGTCTAGCTGGCATAAGGAATCAAAATTCATATCTTTCCAGTTTGGCTGTAATATCTCTGCCCCTAACCAACAAAGAGAGCTCTGTGGCTTTACCTCTACCTGATAACCAAAACTCAGCACCGGCTGCAGCCAGATGTCCACACAGCCCTTTTCCTGCACTTTCCTTTCGGAGGCTCCTTGGAGGCTGCCTATTGAGAAATTTCTGCCCAGCAGGCCATGGTGAATAATTATTTTACAGTCAGTCTCTTGGTATTGTAATTTCTCGCGAGCTCACCAGTTAACCGAAGAAAACCCCACTGGGGATTCAACTTCTATTAATAAACACTTTGGTCAGCACAAAAGTTGCCGGAATATTTGAAACAAGATTTTTCCCCGTCCCTGGAGACAAGTACAATTCCAAAGCCTGGGGCTTGGCTAACTCTGCCCACCAGCCTGGAAACCATTTGAGGCTTTCTGCCCTTCCTGCCCAACAATGTGAGAGACAAACATTAGGATAGTCTAAAGGTAAAGTGTGCAGAGATAACAAAGGAAAGAGGCATGGTAATTATGCTTTTATTTCCCTGACTGTGAACTGTGACTGTGATTTATCCCTCTGTTGCAGGTCAACCTAAAGGGTGGAACAGGCGCTTCCCACTGAGTCCAGTTCCTCACAATATTCAGGATGCAAAGAAAGTTTCTCTCATGGGAGAGACAATCCACTTGAAAGAAACTCCACCTTTAACTTTTCCACTTGGGAAACATCCACATTCACTTGAAGATATCCAAATCAGTAGCAACTGCTTTTCAAATTGAAGTTATTTTACCTGCTGAAGGGCAAAAGGCAACAATCCTCACTTAAATTGGTAGCACAGTTGCTAAAGAAGAGTATGCAAACCAGGTGCCAAGAACGAGATGCTACAGGGATAAGCTCTTGCCTCCTGTGCAGCTGGTCCTTGTTCAAATCCCACACCACATATGGTCCCCTGAGCACTACCAGGAGAGATTCCTGAGCATAGAGCCAGGAGTACAGCTTGGTGTGGCCCAAGAGCAAACAAAATAAGAATATGCACACCTAATAAAATAACATATGAGAGGGATATGGTACAAAGAAGTAATAATATGTAATCCCAATAAAATAACAAAGCAAAGGAGAAAATACTAGACTGTCTACAAAAGCAGAATTGTCCCAGGAAGTCTTTTTTTAAACACAGCACAAAATAGCTGGGAGAATCAACTTGTGAAAAGGGTCCAGGAGGGGGCTGGAGGTTCCAAGGAGATAAGCAAACAATGGAGCAGAGAAGCCTGTGGAAGAGAGGGAAGTCAAGAGGCCCCAGTAGCTGCCTGTTTGAGGCAGAAATCAGGGGGAAACATGCTTAGTGAGGGGACCTTCACTATTCTCTCCTCCAAAACCTCCCTTCCCTGGGACTATGCCTCAGAATAAGTACAAACCAAGGTGGCCCTGGAATCAGTCATTTTTCCTAGAATTGGATGTACAAGGAGCAGGGGGTTGACCCTGCCCAGATTAAACCTCACTGCAGTAGTTCAAATCCAGAGGAGAAGCCAAATAAGATGGAACTCTGAAAGACTGTGTCTTGTGATTAAGACTTGGGGAGAGAGCTTAGATAAGACAAGTCACTAGGACAAACACTACTGCTTTCTGGAAAACTAAGAGTAAAATAATGAAGAATGGGGATTCACTCACACCCACGGGAAAGAAAGGCTTTTCTCTATTGAGACTTAGGTCAATGCCACCTTGGGAAAGAGAAGGGAATTTACGTACTGCATCAGGGTGCAGTGGGTAGCAAGATGGATTCCGGAGCTTTGCTACCTAAATTTGAACACCAGTTCTGTCCCTACCATGTCCCATGGGCAAGTTTACCTCTCAAAACCTCACTTTTCCCCTCTGTTAAGTGGAGGTGTTAATTCTGTGTATATCAAAGAGTCCTTCTTGGGATTAAATAAGGCTATTTAATCAGTTAGTACCGAGAGTGATGTCTGGCGTGAAGTGATCCCACAAAAGCATTTTATTATTGATCAACTGAACACTGGCATGGGCTGTGTGAAAGATATTTCAGATAGAGGACAATGAGTAGCCAGGAACCTGCCGGTCAGAGCACAGACGGACTCTTATGTCAAAAAGATGAGATCGCATGCTGGTTCTGATTCTCAGGTCTGTGTGACTTGAACCAATTACTTGGAGTTTCTGAACGTATTTCTTGTTCAATAAAGCTGAGATTAAAATATCTACTTTTTAGAACAGTTAAGAGCTAGAATTAATGCTCAAAGAGACACTTAGTGCAGGGCTCAACCTGCAATAAATGTGGTGTGCATGCAATAAAACTGAGTTATGCTATTACAGGAGCCCTTGCTGTGTTCCTGCTCTCATCACGGGGTTCCATAAGGCAGGATTCCACATCTGGTTTCAGAAGCCTTAGTGACCTACAGACAAAACTACCTATACCTTCAACTATATGGGGTATGAAGGGTGGGCAAAACTAACCCTTAATACCTCCAATAAGCTTATTGGGACAGTCTCTACACACTCCTGCCCATATCACATGCAAATGTACATGACTTTAGTTCCCTAGCTGTGTTACTTAGGATAGAGGAGAGAATTGTGCGATTCTCTGAACAAGAGAATTTCCTCCCAGCAAACTCACAGAGTGTGCCAACTCTACCTTTGAGCTGAGCTAGGAAGGGAGATTAGATCCAAGACTGGGGAGGCAGGAGATTTGGGAGAGTAGTGGGAAAGTGACCTGGCAGGATTCAACAAGGCAAACTCAGCACAGGAACGTCTTTCTCAGTGTTCCTAATTTTGGACACACACACACACAAAAGGGAAAGTAGAAGCATGACTATATAGCTGAAATTCCGAGGTTAAGCCATGAGTTGATTCTAGTCTAGTCCTAATTCTTGATTTTTTTTCTTACATTTCATTCACAAAAGCTTCAAAAATTCCTTTCAGAATCAAAGAAAATAACATAAGGGCAGTCATACTGATGACTATCTCAGTTTAAAACATCCTTTACCTATCCAGCATCTGGCCTTTGAAAATATGCTTAGAGGAACTGGAGAGATAGTACACCAGGGTAGGGCACTTGCTATTTACCCAGCTGACCTGGGTTCGATTCCGGTACCCCATAAGGTCCCCTAAGCCCGCTAAGAGTTATTTCTGAGAAAAGAGTCAGGAGTAAGCTTTGAACATTGCCAGAAGTGGTCCCAAAACAACGCTCCCCAAAAATGTGATTAGAAGAATTGTAAATTTAAGATAGGTGAACTTTTCAAGGCCCCATAGATCACAAATTGGGGTGGGGATGAGGAGAAAACTTCCTATAAGGGTCACAAATTCTTTTGGAGAAGATAGAACTGTTTGGAAAATGTTTTGTAGAGAGGGGTGAGGGCATTCCCCGCCCCTGACTTTCAAATAAAAATGAGCACCAACAAAAGTTGCAATAGGTAGAGAGAAAAAAAGCAAGGATAACAATTGTTTCTGGAAGGTGATCCTGACAATATTGCTGTATTCAACTAGAAGACAGATTACAAAGTTTGTAAAAACACAACCAATTTTTCCTGCTTCCACAGTAAACACTGAATCTAGCCCCATGAGAGACACAGATGAGCTTGGTGGGGAGAAGAGTTATTAAGGTATTGATGGTCAGAAACACTTTATTTCTCCTTCCTTACTGCAGACTCTTCCATGCCTCCTTCCTACTGAGCCCCAATGACTGGGAGAGGGAGACAAGAGCATGTCTGCCAATCTCTGCAGTACCAGACTCCTCCTCCTCCTCCTCCTCCTCCTCCTCCTCCTCCTGACTACCCCAAAGGGCTATCCAGACCCACATCAATAACATCCATTCCTGCTCAGGCTTTCCTGGGGTGCCAGAGCAGGAATGGAGGAAGGAGTGGGCCAAACTCACCACAGGGGGGTACCTTTCTACTAGCACTGACTGCTCCCTGAGAAGGCAAGGGTTGACTCAGCTGCCACAGATCTGCTCGGAAAGCAGAGTCACTGTGACGTGGCCTTCGGGTGGTGAATTCTGCACCCAATCCAGTGAGTGTGAAAGGAGCTATTCCTGCCTCAGTGCTGGGGGTCCCCCCAGAGGTGCTAAGGAACTACTAGGTGCCAGGGATGGAACAGGCTCTCCTGCATGCAAAGCATAATTCAAGGCCTCTGAAATTATTTCCCAGGGCCCACACATTCCAGTGACTTCCAGTGACTGCCCAGGGTGGGCAGGCTGGAGGTAGAACTCTGGGTCAGTGGGGGCAAAGCTAATAAGGAAAGGAGAGTGGGCACGCCTGATCGCTTCCACGCGATCTGTGCAACCGGTGTGCATTTCTTAACAATTCTCCACTAAAAGGAGCGGTGGAGAGGAGGCGAACGTTTTCATTAGATTAGGGTTTTCAGATGTTTTTCCACAAAGTCTGCGCGAGCCTCAGGCATAGAGAAGGACAAAGGGCACGGCACAAGTACCCCGGGGCCCCCCCGGAAGCCGCAGCCTAGTCGGATCCCCTGCTGCAATAAGGCTCGCGCTCCCGGGTTGAGGATGCATCTCAGGAGCTGCGTCCCCTCCTCCACCTGCGGGCCCAGAGGTCTCCCAGGCGCACTGGCTCCCCCACCCAATCTCCCCGGGCAGGCGCTTTTCCTTCCTTCATTACCTCACTACCTCCTTCCCTTGACGTCAGCCCCGGGTCCTCGCGAGGAGGGGAGGGCGGCAGGGGATGAGTTTGGGGGCAGTCGGTATCAGGATCCTCGCAGCACCGGGGGTGGGGGTGAGGGGCGATGAGGTCATGCGCGCCCAATCCGGGGCCCCCAGGGCCGGCTTCCCTGCCCCCGCCCCACCTCCCGCCCGGCGCGGGCCGGTGTGCAAGCCGGTTACTAAGCAACCCTATCGGAGACGCGGGATGCTGGCCAAGTTCACCCAAAGTTGAAGAATAAATTTGGGGGAAGAGAAGGTGGGGGGGATGGAGCGAGAGCCGAGAAAGGGCGCACGGGGGCAGAGAGAAAAATAAATAAAAGAGCCTGGAAACAAAAAAGGAAAAAAAAAGAAGCTGGTTTTCCGCTTTCCGGGAACAGGAAAAAGGGATTAGGCCGGGCTGGAGCGATCTCCCCGTGGGGTATCGCTGCACCCCGATGCCTCCGCAGCGCGCAGCCCGCTGCAGGGTGAGGTGCACCCTGTGTGTGGCCGCGCGCAGAAAACGACGCCCACAGAACGTTGCTGCAGCACTGGGCAGGAGTGACGAGAAGGCTGCACCCGAGTGTTCGTGCCCTCGAAGTGGCCCGGGATGTCAGAGGGAGGGGAGGGCTTTTAGCGGTAAGAAGAATCCACAGACTGTGGAACCCGAGATTAATCTAGCTCAAGCCCCCCATCCCACTCCCGCGGCTCCTACAATCCTTTCCTCTACGGCTGCAAACGGTTCCTCGTCCTCTTTTTATATTCAAAATAAGACACGTGACGTCGGGGGCAAAAGCGAGCTCAGGTACCGAGAGAGGGGCGTTCATTTGTTTTCCGCAGCAGCAAAGCGCAAATGGAATCCTTTGCCTCCAGGACTCCGTGCGCCTGCGGCCCCGCGTCGGACGTTCGAGCACCGCCCCGGGAGTCCCGCGCGCGCGCCCAGCGCCTTCCTACCTGCTATAGGGCGTCCTCAGCAGCAGGGCCTGGCTGCCGGTGCAGCTGTCGGTGGGCGTGTGGCAGCCGTAGACTGGGGGCGGCACCGAGTACTGCTGTTCACCTGCCGAGAGTCGGGGAGAGCTCGCGTGAGCACCGCCCTAGCTCCAGGGTGCGAGGCCACTGTCTGGAGTGGAGAGCAGGGCCCGGGAGCAGCGGGCTCGCGTCGCGCTGCGGGGGCAGAGGGGCCTGGACGCCATGTAGAAAGTGGGTCCGGACACTATCAGCGAGACAAGCTTCTTTCTTCCTTTATTGGCCTTCGGCAGCCCCCGCCCAGCACCGCTAGAAAAAGACCCTAGGGTTCTCGTAGACGCGGCCAAGTTCCTGAATATGTTCTTGGGGCAAAAGGAAGGGAGGCAATCTTTAAAACCAAGAGATCTCGAGCAAATTGTTTCTTTTTTTCTTTTTGGTTTGAGGACCGCAGCTCCGGCGCTCAGGACTCGGAGCTCTGCGCTCAGGGGCGCGTATGGGATAATTCCAGAGATGGAACCCGGCTTGGCCACTGCAAGGCAAGGGCCCTAATAGCTATACGACCTCTGTGCCCCTTTGGGCAAATTAGTTTTAATCCTCCCCCGCTCTTTCTTCTCCTCTCCCCAATTTGAAGTGGGCTGGAAATCCCTCAGGTGACTAGGAAATGTGGAAGAAGGGGAGAAGGGCCCCTACGTTGGTCCGCCTGCTCACCCAGAGAGCCCTGCTGACTCATGGGGTCTTCGTGCTTGAAGGAGTGGTTGGGGAACTGTGCCGCATGGTGCGAGGGCGTGTGGCCATAGCTGGGAGTCCCATCGAAGGTGACCGTGCTGTATCCTGAGGGTGGAGAGAGAGAGAGAGAGAGAGAGAGAGAGAGAGAGAGAGAGAGAGAGAGAGAGAGAGAGAGAGAGAGAGAGAGGATCAGAAGGGAGACAGGAAAAGAGGATCAGAATCAGGAACCAGGTAGGAGCGTGCAGGGCCCCAGCCTTCTGGTCCCCTGGAGCCCATCGTTATCCTGCTCTGACCGCTGCCAGGATGTTGGCAAGGAGGCCAGGGCCCAAGCCCCTGACGGGGTGACCTCCGGACACTCCGGACAGGCTCCCCACCCTTTCCCCGGTAAACTCTCACCTCCCCATCGTTCCCCAAGTTATTTACGTCCCTGTTTCCCAGCCTCTGCCGCCGCTGCTGCTCCGAAGCCCTGGGCCAGTGGAGGATGAACACCGGCAGCCGCCGCGGGGTGGAGAAAGTTCCTCTGCCCCCAAAACAAACCCCGCGGCTCTCGCGCCCGGGCAGCGCGGCTGAGCGAAATGAATCTGCTCGGCTGACCCCGAGCTGACTCGCAGCCGTAAATCAGGGGCCCGCGCACCAACTTTCATTAATTACTCCGAGCCAGTTAAAGGGCATGGGCTTGAAATGGGGAGAGTAATTACCCAGTAATGCTATCTGTCTGAGGCGGCGCGACTCGACACCACGACACCCAAGACCCTCGGGAAAGGGAAAAAATGGGGGGAGCCCTTCCGGTTGGGCCCGGAGCCGCGACCCTTCTCCTCCCCCATATCGACCCACCTCGCACCCAGCGCATCAACTCTGACCGCTGCGGTGGGGGTAACTTCCTCCTGGCTTGGGCTGGGAAGGCTGTTTCTTTGGCAGTGTACCCAGAACTGTTCCCCGCCCCTTTCTCTCGATGCAAGGCCCTCTGCCTCAGTTTCCCTGCCGAGAACCCCCGGGTAGTATCGCTGGTGCTCTTTCCCAACTCAGCAGTGGAGCGGAGGTGGATGCGGCACAGCCAGCCGTGGAGGAAAACTATGATTATAGGGGTTTACATTGCTTTAAGCGTGTACCCACCTCTACTGGATTCTGGAAAACTGTGACCCCAAGGAAAAGTCCTCCTCCCCTTTCAGGCTACCAAAGGATGAGTCGTGGGAAGCCAGTACAGAGGTAGGGGGGCATCCCTTCTACACACAGGCTCTTGGGGAAGCTCTGACCTCAAGTTCAAGAGGTGAAAAAGATCTGCACCCTTATGCTCACATCTAACGACTCCCTGCGACTCCCTGCAAAGTCCCCGCGTAGGCCAAAACCCCACCACTGCACTGGGTGTCTAAAGGCCCCCTCAATCTTCAGGAATAGGACAAATCAAATGTGCTCCCCCCGTACACACTAGGTTGGATTTGCACTTTGCAACAAGTGTGCAGGGGGTTTCTGTTGGATAAGACCTTCCATCTCTAAAACCACCACGCCTCCAAAACAAAAACAAACAATTTTAAAAAGCACCTCAACCCAGTGCAGATTCCCTCTGCACACCAGGGCAGCACGGTGTATGTGCTGGGTAACAATTGCGGGACTATATTGAGAAGACCCTGTCTTCTCATGCATTGCCCAGCTCTGCAGGTTGACGATTTAGAAAGCCATCAGTCCCTCGGGACTTGACATGACCCCCCTCTCCCCCACCCCCAGGCTTGCATTTCTCGCCTGCTAAGTGGGCGAGATAACCCCTACCCTCCGATTGGCTTTCCTGCAAGTGAACAAGTTCGGCTTCTCAGGGCAGACGCCCCTCCCGGCTGCACCTACCCACCAGTTTGCAAACGAAATTTGGTCGTGAGCACCTATTTTTGCAGAGACAAGACCTAATTTCAAAAGGGCTCTTTTCCCCCTTTTCAAAACGGGGTGGGAGAGAATAGCAAGAAACGACAAATAAATGGTTTGTCTATAAAGGAACCCTTCTCCATTCCCGCCCGGCTCCTTGTGAGCCAGCTGTGGCCCCTTGCTGTTCCTGGAGATGCGCCCCAACTTTGTGGGTGCGTTCAGCAGCTCCCTGTCCCACTCCTTGCCAGGACACGCAGACTCCGGTGGCCCGGGCTGCGCAGTCCCGGGAGGGGCAGTGGTGAAAGCGCAGGCGGAGGGAGGGTTTCTTTTAATTAGGAGCTTATCGGCCGCGGGGCTGATTAGAGCGCGCGCTCCTCGGGCCCTGCGCTAGGCCAGGCGGGCTGCGGGGGAGGAACAGCTGCGAGCCGAGAGGGGCAGCTTGTTCAAAGGCTCCTTGTATACCGGCCTTACTGGGGGCGGCTCTAGCGGCCAAGGTAGCGTCTTTCCCACGCTTAGTCTAAGCCGGGGAAGGGAGTGCAACCTTGACCGCACCAGAGGCGAGACACGTTCTGCGGCTCCTTCTTCCGCCCGCGGAAACGCAGCACGGGAACCGCCTGGCCCAGGCGGGTCTCCAGGGAGCTTAAGGGGTGGAGTGGACTGCAGCCTCAGTCCGGAAGGTGGTCCACATTGAAAATGTTGATTCCGCTGTAGCGGCTGAAGAACAGTGTATCTTCCTCCCTACCCCCCACCCCCACCCCCAAGAGATACCCTCTCCAAAGCCACCCAAGGAATGGGGCTGCCCTTGGTCTTTTGCCAAGTTGGTCTCCCCACCTGACCCTGGAGGGGCTTAGTGATATCAAGGCCTCGTCCTGCTCCAAAGTTCTGACTGTCATGAGGGCAGGGGAAGCAAAGGCTGACAAGTCATCTTGACAAGTCATTCTTTTTTCTTCTTCCCAAACCCCGCATTTACTTGGGTAGTCTGCGGATACCCAATTTATCGCTTCCTCTTCTGCCGTGGCAACCCTCCTCAACCCTCAAACGAAAGTACAAGAGATTCAGTGTCCACAGCCAGCCAGCTAGCCAGAGGAACTCATTCCCAAAGGGAGGCTAAAATCCCTAGCAGGTAGCAACAGTCATTCTGGATTCGAATCCCAACTTTGTCACAGCCAGAGAGCCTCTGAAATGCTTTGATTTCCTGCTGATCTTGGGCAGTGCATTTCTTTCATAGCTGATGCTCATTAATGTCTTAATAATCAACCTCCAGAGGCTGGCAAAGAGAAGGTGATCACTATATGTTTGTTGAAAGAATGTTTAGAAGATTTGGGTGTAGTTCTTTCCTCTAGTCTTAACAAAATAAGGTGTAAAGCCTGGGGTGACAGTGAAGGAGTCCCCTGACACCCAACATGTGGTTCCTAGGTGCTGGATTTGATCTCAGCAGGTCCCAGAGTTTAGGGATGGAGCTGATGTTCTTGCTTCCCCCAACCTAAGACTTGGGCCGGGCTCTGCATTTCTAGGGGAACTCTTAAGAGTCCTGGAAATCAGAAGAATAAGTCTTTAGTTTCCGAGCCTCAGTACCCACCCTTTGCCAATGCTGGGCTGAGGGAAGCAGTAGGTGACAGCCCACCCCAGCTTCCCAGGGATTTCCTTTCTTCCTGCAGGCTTGTTCCATTTTTATGCTAATTTTTGAGGAAAACCTAAGAGGGTAGACCAGTAGCAAGGTACTGATTCTCCTTTCTTCATCACCCCTCACTCTAAGAAAGGGGAGACTTTACTTGTTAGTCCTGCTCCACCCACCCCAGTTTCCTTTTTCTTTTTGATAACGCCACTGGGCTATGCAGTTTTTGCCTTCAGCGTAGCACCACTGTGAACAAAGAGCCAAGTCTTGGTCCCCCAAGCTAGGTAGATGGGATGCTGGGCAACTAGGCCTGCCTTTCCCAGGCTGGGCACTGAGGCTCAAAACAAAAGTTAGAAGTGTGGGGGGACCCAGAGCACCTGGATGAAATCAAAAGGAATGATGATGGCTAGGCCTTTTGTGCACATCAAGGATTAGACTAAATACCATCTCCTGCTTAACACGTTCACACAGACTCATCTCACACCTGCCGACCAGCTAAGTAACTGTGGGCAGTTGCCTGCTGTACTTTGAAACCAAGCAGAGGAACAGTGAACTTCTACTTCTTTGGCAACAGAGTTGCCAGGAGGACCCACACTCCAGGTTGCTCATCTCAGGTCCTCTCAGCTGGGAAAATAGGCCTGGAGACTGGCAGGAGGTCACAGGTCACACAAGTCTCCTTTACAGAGAAGGCATGGTTAGGGAAGCAATAAGCGTCTGGGATGGCAGATGAACTGTTCCAACAATCCCAGACAGAGGAAACATTCGCTTAGTTTAGGGAAGACCTAAAGTGGAGGGATCCCTAGGGTCAGTTTTGCGGTTCTTCCACCAGAGGAGGTTTCTGGAATCCAGGGAAGAGTAGCCGGCAGTTTCGATTTCATCTGGGGCTGCGGGGAGGAGGCAGGTTGGACTGGGATAAGGATGATCTGGAGATACGCTTTCAGATAGATGGGGAGGACAACTACTGGAAGGACTGGGGGCGGTGGACCAGCAGAAGGAAGGTCCTGTCTTCCCTGCTTTCGGAGGTCCCAAGACCTTCTGCTTCCAGAAGCATGCATTCCAGAAACATACTAGTCACTAGGCCAGTGGGAACTGTTGTTCCAGGAAAACATCCACCATTGGTTTGTTAGCATTTCCAAAAATACCGCACCAAACCGATCTGGTTAGGTTCTCCACACCCAGATGTCCAATTAGAATAAATTTAGAAACCAAAGGACAGCTGCTAGGCTGGGTTGGTTCAGCTCTGGTCCCTGAGTAAAGAGAGGTGAGCCTGGGGCCAGCTCAGGGTGAGAAGATTGTGTCCCTAGACCGACAGAACACGACCTGCCCATCCTTGATCCTAACCCTAATCCCCAGAGCGTGCCAAAAGAAATCGTCCCTACTTGAACCCCGCTTCTAAGGAGGTACCCTGAAAGGGTGGCCGGTACTCAATGCGGCACACCCTCTGGGAGACTTGCACTCGCATAAACCGGGTGCGCCAGCTCCCCTCATGCCCGCAAGGCCACAGCCCGAACTGGAACCCAGAAGATGCGATTTACTCCACCAAAGATGAGAGCCAAGTTCAGACACCAACACAGTTGCCCGAAAGCAACTTCGTTGCTGACCTGTTCGTGCTCTCGTTTGTCAGTGAGCCAAGATGCTAACCGTGCGTCTACGGCGCGCCAACACGCCAGCAAAGCCAGAAGCGACTTCAGGACGTTTGGGTGCAGCAGTAAATGCTAGGCCTGTGCCGGTCCACCACCCAATCCTCTCTAAATGTCCAAAAAGTCTAATTCCTGGGGAACATTCTGCGTGGGAGAAAAAAGCTTTGGGCGACAAAACTTCCGCCCCAGGCACTGTTGGACACTGCACCGGCTCCCCAATTCCACTCCCACGGGGATCTCTCAGGCCCGGACTCTTGCCTGGGCCCCAGACGACCTCCCGGCTTTAACGAACAGGAGAGCTTCGGGCTCTGGAGGATGTCAGAAGCCCTGGTCCGAGCGTCCCCACCCCACCTCCCTAGGGACTCCGCGCCCCCGGCTGCCGCTTCCGCTACCCTCACAGCCCCAGGGGAGGCAGCCGGGTCAAAGCTGGGGTGCGGACGGAATAGGACGGGGCGAGCCGGCGCACGGCACCCACCCGGGTGCCACCGCCCGGCGCGTAGGGGGCGCTCCCTGGTCTGCTTACCCTGGTTGCGAATAGCGGGCTGGCTCTCCAGGCAGCTGGGCAGATAGGGCGCATTGGGGAACATCCTGGCCTGGCCGGAGGACGCCTGACTGGGCGGGGGAGGACCGAAGGGTCCGTAGCGACAAGCTCCAGCCGTACCGGTGAACTGGCCCGAGAAGTGGACGGTGAAGGCGCTCAAGCACTGCTCCTCGTGCGGCTCCGCGCCGCCCCAGCTCGGCTCCTGTTTGATGAAGGAGTGAGGCGGCGGCGGCGGCGGGGGTGGCGGCGGAGCGGGCGGTGGCGCAGGGGCGCCCAGAGAACCGTAAGCCGAGGCGCCGGGAGGCGCAAAGTCCAGCACCGGCGCCCACTGCGCGGCGCCGCTCACGGGCAGGGCGCAGCCGCCGCCGCCCCCCAGCGAGGGGACCGCGGGCAGCAGCGCGTTCAGGTCCCGCACGTCGGAGCCCATCTGCTGCGACTCAGCCTCGGACGGCCCTCGGCTCCTCCGACCCGGCAGACGCTCGACGCTCGGCTCGATGGCTCCTAACTTGGCCCAGATGCTTCCCGGGCCGCGGAGTCCCGGCTGCTCGGGCTGCGGGAGGCAGCCAGGCCCGGAGCGGCACGTCGGTGAAGACGCCGGCTCCGAGGCACACGTGGAAGCAGCGGGCTCCAGCGGCAGGAGGAAGTCCAGGATCGCGGCGAGGAGGCAGCGGGGGGCCCCCGGCGCCTCGGCTGCCGTCCGGGCTCTGGGTGAGTGCGTGGGGGAATGAGTGGGAGGCTGGGTGGGAAGGGCGGGGGGGAGCCGACAGGCGGTCGGGTGGCGGAGACCCCGGGTGTGGGCGCTGCCCTGAACTCCTTTACCCCGGCTGCCTGGCTGCCCTCAGCTTCCCCAAGCTCAAATAAGAGGGGCCGGCAGCGGAGGAGGAGGAGGAGCCAGGAGTTGCGGCCGCTCCATTCACACCGCAGCCCCAACCCGACCCAGCACGGCGCGCGCGACTCGGGCGGGGGTGGGGGTGGGGGTGCGTCCTCGCCTCGGCTGGGGGTGGGGGGCGGGCCCGAGTGAGAGTCCCACAGGGAGACACCCTCCTCATCTACCCACCAGCGCTCTCCCCTGGCTTAAGGGGGGGAACACAACTCTCCCCGCCCCCCACTCTCCTACCCTGGCTTTCGCGAGTGTGCGAGCGTCGGGGGGGACTGGCGCGTCTGCTCAGGTGAGCGGGAACCGTCCCCTCTGCATCCACGTGCGGAGCGGGCAGGGGTGTGTGTGTGTGTGTGTGGTGTGTGTGTGTGTGTGTGTGTGTGTGTGATTTCAAATAGCGGGCTGGAGGGAGGGGCAGGGGGCTCCGCGGGGGCGGGAACTTCAGCAGGGCGCAGTGTCCCCGGACGTCGAATCTCAAATCGACGGGTTCCCTCTCGCCGCGCACCCGAGGACGCCTCTGGCTTCTAAGGCCGGCAGGCTGACGTGGCGACCATAATTTAGGGGGTCACCGGAGGAAAGGGGGCGGGGGACTGCGTCTATTGTGATAAACACGTGCGGTTTCTGGCGGGGGATGGGGAGCGGGTAGGTTTGTGTTGCAGGCAGGGCGGTCTCGTCGACTTAACACCGTGGCCCCGCGCGCTTAATTTCCTTCCGAGTGAGAAGTTTCTAACTTCTTTCGGCTGCGAAGCTGGGGCAACCGCAACCAGTGGAGAGAAAACCTTTACCCCAGAAGTTCCCATATATTCCTGGAGTCCAGTTTAAGGGCTTAGGGGTTTGAAGCCCCGGGAGTAGGGGCTTCCCTGGAAGTTGGCGGGAGAATCCTGGGGCTGCCCCCGCCGCCGTCTCCCGCTCTCGGCGGGGAGTTAGGGTTGCGAGTGAGCAGTCACCGGTCGCGGGTAGCAAACCACTTAGGTGGACTGACGGAGGAGTTCCACAGGCGGACCATGGTCCACGCCCCCGTTCGCACCTTCGGGACGCTGCGCGCCGCGGGGGATGGCCAGATCAGACCCTTGCCTGCACCGCGTGTTTGTTCTGGGGGAGGCCCACGTCCCCGAGCAGGTGTGTCGGGGGTGGGTTTTGTTTGTTCGGTTATTCCCAGGTAGCTGAGATCTTTCGGGGAAACAGACCCTACGGCGGGAGAAGCGCGGGGAAGCCCGAATCTGGTGCAGTTGAGGGGCGCGTGGAAACGCCCAGGAGAGCCGGCGGCGACGGCGCAGCGTGGAACGGCAACGAGCTGCCCGCAGGCCTCCTGCGCTGGGCAGAGCCGCAGATGCTGCGCCAGGGCTCGCCAGCTTTGCAGCCAAGCAACGAATCGACGCAACCCGAATTTAACAACGGAACGGGGCCTGTTAAGAGTTTGTCTTGGCCTACATCAGAAACTTGCTTTTGGTTCATTTACACCGAGTAGACGAACTAGTCGCCAACCCCAGGTGCGGATCCCGAGCGTATGCGGGCTCAGGATCTACGCGGAGCAGAGTTCTTTTCTCTTGGGGTCGCTTAGCGCGGCACCGGAGACCCTGAGGATAAAACACGCGCTAACCGCTTGCTGTCCAGACCACCTCCACGGTCACGTAGAGATCCCCACTGCTGGTGCTGGGCATAGTTGCTTCTCCACTAAGAAGCCCTTTTTTTCCCCTTTTTAATTGAAATCAAAGGCTTGCCTCCGCTGCTGTCTGGATCTCCATTTCCTCACGTCGCATCTCTCAACCTGCGGGGCTGGACGGCCTGGTAGAGAGCATGCTCATTTTGTCTTTTTGGTGGCGAAAAGCCCCGCGACACTAAATTTCTCAGACCACAGTGCACTTAGCACGACTCGGATAGTTTCTCACTCCTTCCTTTTAATCGCACTCGATTGTAGGAAAATTCTAGTTGATTTTCTTAACTCGCACCCCCTCCAGCGCTGTGGCAGAAGGAAAATCCCTGGATCTTTTCCAAAAAGACAGGAATTGCCATTTCTAAACGAAAAGGTGGAGATTATTTATAGTTTGTTCTCTGCATGTTTTTCTTGGGGTAGGTGGAGGAATGCTTTTGAGAAGGGTGAATAGGAGATTTGTTGTTTGAATCCCTGATGTGGCAAAGACATATTTATCCCCTCGGTGGGAGAGGTGAGCTAATGCGATACTTCTCTATCCCCCTCATTTTGTTGTCCGAGAATGCTGGAGGAAGGGAGGGGGCAGTAGTGCAACTCTCCATTTCAAACCTAGAGTGGCCCCTGGCCCTGACCTTTTCGTGGTAGTGATTGGAGGCATTCTCTGAAACCTGCCAGTGGTGTCCTGGTCCACCAGTCTGTGGATTTCCCCCCCCCCCCCCACCACCACCACAGTAACGTTCTTGCTGTTGCCTGCTGTGCAACCTGGTGGATCACAGAAGGTAGGGCGAGGGTCAAGTCCCTTTCTGTCCCCTGAAGGTTTGCGTTCTCCTGGAGCCCTCCCCCCCAGATGACCACCTCCTTCCATCATCCAATCCTCCCACCCCCCCAACGTCCCCATACACCCGTCAGTGCCCAGGTCGGTGGCATGAGTATATGATCCGAATGATCAATGGGCAGAGCTGGACATTTAGCTCCTCTCTCTACAGAGGACACTGAGGGGAGCAGAGGGGAAGAAAAGGCAGCTAGTTAGGAGCAAGGGTATGTCCGTGTCAGAGAATGGAGTTCTGTCAGCACATCACCTTGCTGCAGTGTAACCCTGGACAACTTACTAGCCTCACCGAGCCACGGTGTCCTTCTGGATCAGAGGGGATAAAGGGACAGCAGCATCTAGCTCCTGGTGCAGCGACAACAAAGCTGGGCTGTGTTGGAAGAGCTGATGTGCTCATAAATGTTGCACATTTGGTTACTATCTTTTGTTGAAGACAGGTAGCAAGTGAGTGGCAAAGCCAAAGTGGCACAACCAGAAGCCCAGGTATCTAGGTCTCTAGTTCTGAATTTAACTCCGAAAATAAGGAGAAAGAGAGAGAGAGAGAGAGAGAGAGAGAGAGAGAGAGAGAGAGAGAGAGAGAGAGAGAGAGAGAGAGAGAGAGATGCGGGTTTCCCCCTATGTCTTTGTACATGAGCAAAGTGCATTCTGACCAGGAAGGTTAGATTCAAAATAAGCAAGAAAGTCGGGAGAGCCAGTGACGACCTCTGATACGCCCCTCCTCTGCCCTAAGCCCCCACACACGCTGACTCCAACGCTGCCAACTGCATCTCACCCAAGAGCGGAGCCGAATCCAGCCAGCTGCGCTCGGGGCATCACCCCCACCTCCTCCTACAACTGAGTAAACACCCCCGAGCCGTCAATCTGTCAGCCGGGGCTGCCTGCCCGCGCCCGGGGCGGCGGACCGGCTAAGAGTGCTGCAGCGCCCGAACATCAAGCGCTCGGTGAGAGCCTCGTCCAGCTGCAGCGACCCGAGCTCCAAGCGCCAGAGAAGCCCGCGGCTCCTCCAGCCAACGCTTAGAAATCTACCCCACCCCACCCCCACCCACCAGTCCGTGGCCGCGGGGCAGGCACTAAGTAGTTTCTAGCCCCGAAATCCCAGCTTGATGTCTTTTGAATTGCACTAATAAAATTACTAATAAAAGTGAAAGAAGGATTTTCTCTTAGAGCTCTGCCCCCTCCCCGGTCTTCCTCATTTATTTGAAAAGTAACTTTTTAGCCAATTCCCCCACCAGCGGTTCAAACTCAGTTCTTTGCCTTGGTTTGGAAGAATTTCGGGACCGACTGTAGGATGCGCGGTATAAAAACTTTCCCTCTCCCCCAGCACGCAGTGCCGGGAAACGCCAGGATTACCCTTCTGATCTGATGCCATCACGAGATGGTCCCCGAGCGCCCAGAGAGTCTCCAGTGAAAGGATTCCGCAGCGCTGCCTCTATTATTGTACCGTAAATCTTTTTAAATTCTGGAACTAATTATATAGAGGATATGTCTCAATTTGTTCTGCATTAATGCCACTGAGGGGATGGAGGCCGGGCCGTGGCCAGAGCAGATACGCAGGCCCATGAAATTGATGAACTGAGAGTTGCTTCCAGTGCTGAGCGCACCATCTGGAATTCCAGTCTGAGGTTACAATTAGAACTCCTGACCCCAGATTCAACTTTGCAAACAACAGGGAAAAAACGGGGAAGGAAAAAAAGAAAAAGAAGAGGGAGGGGAAACTCGATTTATTCTGCACCTGTAAAAAAAAAAAATCCACAATCTTAAAATTTTTTCCGTCTTTGAGGATTCTAGCCAAGTATCTCTTTTGTGTGTGTTTAATGTATAAAATATAATGGAATAGATTGTATAGACTGGATTTTTATCATATTCCCTTTCCCCCTCTCTTGTACACTTGCTATAATAGTTGTGAACTTTTCTTGGATTGGATTTAATAATATAAGATCAAAATATTCAGTAAATTAGTTTGCTAAATGTCACGTTTGAGATCCCATCTTTAAGAAACAACTTAATCATAAGAATCTATCTCCATTTAAGATCTTCTGCACGTCCCCAACACTGTTGCTCCACCTTCTCTATTACCAGAGGTTTTATTTGTGTTGCAAGTTTATTTGTGTTCTAAAGCGGTTTGGTCAGTTTCCTCTTTCTTTAGTAACACCCAGCTTTATTTCCTCTCACTCTGATCCCCTAAAGAAAACGAAGGACCAGGCAATAGGAGAGCCTCTGTTAAATTTATTAGCATAAATACTTAGACAAAACGAGATATAAATCATTCAGATGTATTAAGCCATAAAGTATCCCAATGAAGTCAGCCTTTCCTGTTGTATAAATGCTAGTATAAAACGAGGTATCAGAAATATCTTTTAAATGAAATATGTTGTAAAAATACCCAAATGTGAAGTTTGGAATATGGAGCTAGTGGAAGGGCATGGAGAGGGCTAGTCTCTTAGCATTGCAATAGTTTTTTTTTAAGTATGCCAGAAGGAAAAATACTGTTTTCATTTCCAGTATTCAGTAGACATTTTTTTAAAGAAAGTTATGCAGAATTTATTTGATGGAAAGCAAATAAGGAGAGAAGAATTTGAGAGAAAAGGTATCAATTTTTTGGTAGAATTTGTTCTCTACTCTCAAAGGTTTATATATATATGTATATGTATATATATATATACATATATATATGTATATATATATGTATATATACACATACAAATACATTAGCATAGTGACTTGCTCTGACCTGCTCTTATAGAGCTTATGGTGCAGTAGGAATGACAGATAAATGACTAGCAACCAAGTCAGACTATCTTCATTTTGGAGAGGAGCAAGATCTTCTAAAGTGAGACTGACAGATGGGAATGGGAGCAATGTAAAGCTCTGACTTCTGTCTTCTATCCACACAACTACATTTGTATAGGCATATACACATGTGTATATATACATATACATATATATGTATATATACACACACACTCCAAAAAGGCCAGGGCTCTTCATGTAGCTAATGGATGAGTCACTTATGAAGATTCACCTGGGCCATCCTCTGAGAACCCAGATGTGCAGCTGGCCGGCAGGACAAGGATGTGCAGTCATTAAAGGTGGACTGGGAGAAGAGGGTGGGGGGACTGGGGAAGGGGAATTGCCAGAATTCCTAGTAGAGTTTCACCTAGACAAAAATCAGACTGAATTTTTAAGGAGCATTGCCTCAAAAAGCGCATAACCAGGGCTCCCCATAAATCTTGGCAAATTGGAACATTCTTTGCCTTTCAGAAATGATTCTGAAGACTTTTTAAAATCAAGTAATCTGTCCTAGAGAGGGCATATCCCCCATCCCACCCCCAACCAGGGGCATCTTTATGCTTTTTATTCCATTCACTCAATGTGCAATTTTATTTATTGCTGTGTCCAGTATGCCAGGCATGGTGGCAGAGCCTGGAAATACATTAGCATAGTGACTTGCTCTGACCTGCTCTTATAGAGCTTATGGTGCAGTAGGAATGACAGATAAATGACTAGCAACCAAGTCAGACTATCTTCATTTTGGAGAGGAGCAAGATCTTCTAAAGTGAGACTGACAGATGGGAATGGGAGCAATGTAAAGCTCTGACTTCTGTCTTCTATCCACACAACTACATTTGTATAGGCATATACACATAAATATATAAACGTGCTTAGTATATACCCTACCAATAGAAACAGGAGAGCTAGAAGGTTTTGGAATGTTGGTCTGGATAAACTTCTGCCCAGCAGGTAGCTGAGCTTTATGGAATCATCAGGACAGCTGTTTTGATAGAGCTAATTAGGCAGGCTTCTGGTTGAGTGACTGAAATTCACCTCAGTTCTAAAAGCTATGAGTTTTTTTTTCAAGATGAAAGTAGAAACAGCAGGCACCTCTTAAATTGTGAGAACTAGATGAGTAAGGCATGTAAATTCCTTAGTGCCTGGGAAGCACTTAGTAAGACATAGCATTTTTCTCTAAAGACAAGTTCTGGTTTTCGTTGATTCTAATTATTTGATGCATTCTGGACAGTATAAATATTCTTACCATCATGAAGATAATTGAGATTACTTTGTCCTTCATCCTGACCCTGAAATAGGGAATACCTGACTTTTGCTTCAAAATCCTAACTAGATTCCCGCCTCAAAATACAGAAGGCGATGTTAGCTTGAAAAGTTGAAGATTGCAGTTAGGGGTATAATGTGCTCCAGAAAAAGAATACTGGGCTAGGTATAAAAACTCTAGTTATCAAATTTTCTCTTGGCCAATAACCATGACCTTGGGGGAATGACTCAGTTTTTCTGGATCCTTATCTATTTAAGTTAGGATGATAATAAACATGAAACAAAGCAAACAGTGATCTGATTTGCTAGCTAGAAGCTCTACGCAACTCAAAGCCCCATCAGGAGGATGGATCCATATGGAGGAAAGGTTGAGATGCTGGGATTAGCTTCACTTGCTTAACATTCTTTGTAAAATGGGCAGAGTATTTTTCTCCTAGGCTTTTGTGTGAGATACATGTAGGTGGTACCATTACTGTTATTGTTCCCCTTCTCTGCAGCTTTTCATGGGCTCAGAGCTGAGCTTTATTTTATTTATTACTGATTTCTTCTTTAGAGGATAGTATGAAGAGTAAGGCTTGGAGATTCTATTGACTGATATTTACATTTTCCTCTGCTACTTGTTTTCTGTATTACTTTTGGGTAACTTCTTTATTCTTTTCATATTAATTTTTGTGACTGTTTAATTGGGCTCTTGTTACGTTTGTCACAGGTTATTTTAAGAACAAATTAACACAACATATACAAAGAGTCTATAGGGTGTCTCACATGTAGTAGGAAACGAATTATGGTTATTAAAATTTCAGTTTGTCTAACCAGAGAATACTGACTTCAAAACAAAAACAGATCAGTCAGCACAAATTTGAATTATAATGTGCATGATTCTGAGCATACACAAAAATGAAATTCTATCTTTTAAGATCACCCAAACTCAATGAATTTCACTCTTGTTAGCTTATGGAAGCATCAACAATGAGTTTCTGTTATGACTTTAGATTAAAAAAAGATTTAATTGAGTTATTTTCACTACATTTCTTTGAATATCCAGTATATATAAAAGTCGTTGGCAGTCGTAAGCTTTTTAAAGTAAGCAGGAAACTTTTTAGCCAATGAAGAGAAAAATAAGTTTGACTCTCTTCCTGGAGTTGCCACATCACATTTATTAATAGCTCTGTAAACAGGCTTGAACATAGTATCAGCTTGCTTCTCAAGATATTACAAAAGTTTATGAGAAGTTGCTTAGAAAAAACAAGAGAGTTATTAGAAATCTGATATTAGTCAATACTGCGTTTATTCCAAGTCTCCATAAATCACAAACAAATTAAATATCTATTGTGATCAGTGTTCTAAATCTAAAGGACCTCTTTTCTCTCTTAGTACAAATTAAATATATTTAAGAAAGCCCAAGAGCCTAATTACAAAATTTCCCTGGAGATAATAGATATTTAACTCTAATCTACAGATTATGTGAGAAGCACATAAAACTAATTTTGATTTTCTATTTCAGGCACATATTTGTCTTTATTTATCCCCAACCTGGGACTGAAATAACTTTTCTGTTACATTTGCATATTTCTAGAGTGACACTACATTTTTATTTGCCCGTAATAACCTCTGTTTAAGTGAATGTCAGTGACTAATTATTAATTGCTCTTCTTTTACTCCCAAAGTTCTTTTGAGTTTGCTTTTTAAATTTCACCGAAATTTTATTATTTTGAGGGGACCATACCTGGCATGCTGAGGAGGCTCAATGGTGTACAGGGGATCATGTGATGCCAGGATTGAATATTGGTCTCCTGCATGCAAATCATGAGCTTCTTTCAGACGTATTCTGTGTCTCAAAAGCGTTTGGTGGTAAATAAGGGCTCTGCTTCCTTACAAATTTATTTTTAAATTAAGTTTCTTTTTTGTCTTTTGGCTTGCACCCGTTTGTTCAGACTTACTCCTGGCTCTGTGCTCGGGATCACTCCTTGGGGTGCCAGAGATTGGCTGTGTTCAAAGTAAGCACTCTACACGCTCTACAAATTGCTCCGGACTCCCAATTTTATTATCGATTTTTTAAAAAACAGGCCCTAAGAAAGCAATAGAGCAAAAGTGAAAGACAAAAGTTAAGGAGGGTTAGTGAGAAAAGGAACTACTGGATAAATACTGGAAATCAAAGGATGAGGCTAGTTACTGTAAGTAAACTAAAACTTAGTTCTAAGCTTCCTGATAGCCAAATCAAAAAGGGAAGACCAAGTGAGCACATAACTCCCATGGAAAGAAGAAACCCAGTTTTTCATGTGAAACAGACTTACTTCGTTCATTCTAAAAGGAGCACTTCTTACTCTTCCTTCTATAAAGGTCATCAGAGAGTAGTTAGTGACTTCAGTAGTAATGTTTGAAAAGATGCAGAGACAGTCTTAGTTTGATGATTTCTCCTTTCAGTTACAGATTGCAGTATAAAATTTCAATTATATAAAGCTTTTTATTTTTAATTGTTTTTCACTGGGATAGGAGAAAACTGCTGGTGCTCAAGATCTGTTACTGGTTTTGTGCTTAGGAGAGACCCTTGGCAGTGCTCAGAGGTGGTGCCAAGGACAAATTGGGGTTGGCTGCATGCATGGTAATTGCCTTAACCCTATACTGTCTCTGTGGGCCCTCCATAAAGCTTTTCCTAAGAGAAAAAAGACAGTAACAGTCTTTTTAAATATTTTCATAGCACAGCGGTAGGGCGTCTGCCTTGCACGCAGCCAACATGGCCGACCCGAGTTCGATTCCTCCGCCCCTCTCGGAGAGCCCGGCAAGCTACTGAGAGTATTCGATATGCCAGACACAGTAACAACAAAGTCTCCAATGGAGACGTTACTGGGCCCGCTCGAGCAAATCGACGATCAACGGGAGGGCCTTTACCTTTACCTTTTACCTTTATATTCTTGAGGGTCTGACTTGATTAACCTAATGTGTTATATTTCAGAAATTCCTAATTAATAGTTTTAAAATCCTTTATTCATTATCAGTGTGAACCAGATACTGTCAGGGGTCTACCTTGCTCTCTTAAACCTGTGATCTGAGCTGGGGAGAGTCCTACGGCAGTGTTTTTTCAGGTGATTTTTTACCTCTCCCTCTCTCTGTGTTGGGGACATCTGTCACAACTCAGTGAGGTTAGGAAACTGGATGCTACTGGCCTTTAGTGGGCATAGCTTCAAGAGGCTGCTAAATATTCTTTAGTGCATAGGGTACTCTCCCCGTCTGCAACAATAATTATCCAGCCACAGATGATAGCATGAAGTTGAGAAGCACTGCCTAGGGTACTGTTGGTCGAAGGAGAAATGATCATATCTAGTGAGGATAAAATGGAAAAAGCTTACAGAGAAAGGGCCTTGAGATAAATCCCCATCCCACCAGGACTAGAGATTGTCCCTTCCCAGGCTCAAAAAGTGGCAGGGACAGAAATAGACACGTGAGAAGCAGAATGTATTGCAGATGCTGCCTATGGAAAGCATTTTGGGAGAGAGAACACGCAGCAAAGCATTTTTGGGGGGAGAACACAGGGATTAAGGCTTGTGCCTTGCATGCTGCCAACCCCGGTTCAATCCCCAGCACCACAAATAGTCTCTTGAGCACCTCCCAGATTGATCGCCGAGCAGTCAGGAATAAGCCCTGAACACTGCTCAGAGTGACCCAATTCTCCTCTCCCATCCAGGAAAAAAAAAAGGAAAAATAAAAGAGAGAGAATCCATGTGGAGTAGAGAAAACCGGAGAGCACACAAATTTAGGGCAGAGCATTTCTATTCTGAAGTTATGCTCCAAGATCCCTAACTGTTGCTAGTATTTTTATAAAACCACACATAACAAAGGCAGCATAAACTTTAATGTTGAGAAAGATCATCTTTCAAATACCATCTTGTGGAGTATATATATGGAGAGGCATGTAATTGACTTCCTCTCTCCCACATTTTTTTACCACTTACGTATTAAAAGATTCCTTGCAACTCAGTTTTATATCTCATCAAATTAAAAATGGGTACTTAAAAATGCCACCTATCAAGGCACAGAAAATTCTGAACTACTGTCATTAGTAGAACATTTTAGAAATCACTGTTAAGAAATATTATTCTGACCTAGTTCACTGTGTCATGCTGCAGATCGTCCTTTTCTTGACTCATGGAACACTCTGTGAGAAAGGACTACAGAGCTGGGTCCCTCAATATAAGCCATTTCACCCTTAAAGTTCAGCCAGGAGTGGGACAGAATCCTCATCACCATAATGACATGTTTACTTCTAGGGTAGAAAAATATTGCTGTTTCCCAGTGCTGTTGCTCAGTCCATTCACTTGCCTGAAGATATACATTTTCTTCTTTCTTTTGATGATTTACAAATAAATTAACACGATTCACTAAGGTCTGCCAACATCTATGCATTACTAGAGAAATCTGAGAAGTTGGAAAAAATGACTGTAATGTATCATATCCCCATACTGTCTTCTTAAGGGCTAAATAAATAGCATCAGATAGTTTATATACCTGACATATTTATTGCTGCAACCCTGCTGAGCACTTCCCATTGTCATGTGTTCTCACACATTGATTTCACAAATTGTGTTTTGAAAGAAGTCAGGGAAATTCGGGCCAGAGAAACAAGATGTTATCTTTTGGAAGGGATGAGCCCACTCTAATGGAAGGGGGTAATCCATTCAGAGGTTTGGAAAGCCAGTGTCCTCCAGGGGGTGTGATAAATCCACAGGATCTGAATCCAGGATTTTGCACTGGGACCTTGAAGTCTGCAGGCATAATTTAGCCTGTTCCAAATAAACACAGTGTATCATTATTATTATTGGATAAGCATGAACATCTGTTAGGACAATTTCTTCCTATTTCCTAAAGGCAACTGTATTCACTGAACACAGTTTTAATTTCCTCTTTCACATATGGATCTAAGATGAGAATATAATGTCAAAGATTCTCCTTGATTATCTGTGTTTGAAAATTAGATTTGAAGGGAAAAAAATGTCACCTGCTTATCTCAGATGGTTCACAGACTTGCAGAGGTCCATAGAGATTATAGTTCCCTTCTGAATTCTATCACAGAACTGTTACTCAAAGATGAGAATAGTTGAGACAGCTGGCCTTCTTCATTAAAAAAATGTTGTACATGCTTTAAGTAATTATTTGAGGCAAAAGGAATCTAAGCATTATTTAGTGAAAATTCCTTACCATCTCTTGTCTGAATGTAATATGCTGCTCTCTGGGTATCATTCAGTTCACATGGGATGAGTAAAAGAATTTTGTAACATAATTTCTCTCAGATTTAAAGAGGCAGTTTGTAGATTACAGCCATAAGAGATTTTAAGGAGAATCTAGTTCTGTCCCTTATTTTCCAGATAAAAGCTGCCTAAGATTACACAGCTTGTTATGAGCTGCTTTACCTAAGACCAGGACTGTGGGAGGGGAGAGACATCTTTATGTAGCTCAATTCATGTATTTATACCTGCCGAGTACCTGTTATGAAACTAGCAACTGAATTAGAGATACATAGTCTTTGTTCATCCCCTGACTCTGCTATAGGATTTAGTCACAAAGTAGGACATGGAAGTTACTGCTTTAAGAATTGTCTTTACAGCAACTCTCTCTTACACCAGTTCCCAGGTTTTTTTTTTTTTCAATATTCCATGCAGTAATCAGGGAAACTAATGTTCACTTCTTTACATTTTACAGAGGAGATCTCCTCTGGTGGGTGAACAACAACAACAAAATCATAATATTGTTAGAATCAGGAAAATTGTACTTCTTGGAGAACTTACAAATGAAAATACCCAAGAGACTGATACCTTTTTGCTTGAATTAGTTAATGAAGCCTGGCAGAAGTATAGTAGCAAGAATACCCGAAGGGGGAGCTCTTCTGGTTTGGAACTGAATTGAAATGACTCACTGATCAAATGCAAAAGCAGGACTATGCATAGAGAAGCACAATCAAAGGAAGATAACCAGAAAGCCACAAGGAAACCATTAATCTCCACCAGCCTGTATTTTTGTTGCCTATTTAAAGTTGATAGAAACCTGACAGTATTTGGGTTTGGATGGGAGTTACACGGTGTGTAAACATCACAGACTGACCAAAGACTAAGTTCCCAGATATAAAACAAATTAAAACAAAAAATATTTTCGCCTATGTTGACTCCCAAAGGACCTGAAAAGCATTTCAAATGTGTCCAGTAAGGCATTAAATATAATTATCCCAGAAAGAGATCACTCCCTTACTCGTTTGAATATATTTTTGTCTACAAATAAGAGTTTTTCTAAATTGTTTCCTTGGCTTACTTTGAAAGGTCCCTAGAATAAAAGTACTTTGGGTGACCCCAGGATACCTGGCAACAGCAACCAAAGTTGTGGATGAGACTAGAAAGATAAACAGATGATTCACTTTTTGATGTCAGACCTAAAATATTGTATCATTAAACCGAATAAAATGCTGAAGCATAGAAACAAAGGAGAATCCCATCAGGAAAATGAGTCAGCTTATTTAAGAAAATGTTAAATAATTTTTAAAGCATACTGTAAAATAGCTCACAGATGTTTGCTGGAGAGATAGTACAGCGAGTATGGTGATTACCTTGCATGCGGCTGACCTGGGTTCAATCCCCAGCACTCCATATGGTCCCCTGGGCCACACCAGGAATGATCCTGGAGAGCAGAGCCACGAATAAATCCTGAGCACAACTGTGTGTGGCCCCAAAACAAGAAAAAAAATCACTCTTATGCTCCCCAAATCACTCTGTGGGGCAACTTTTTTAAGTCATTAGAATTAACTTTCTACCTCCTTTTATCTCCATCTCTTCTCCACCCTCTCTTCATTTCATAATAATAGTTATTACTATTAACCATTACTTATTGGTTGCTAGAAAATATCATACATTTTCTCAACTTTTCATAACTCTCCTTTCCATTAGGGGATATTATTACTGTTTTGAAATGAAGACACAGATGAAGGAAAGCTCAGATTGCGCGTGCTAACGGTCCAGCATGAGAACCAGCCTGAGATGCAGTTGTTTTATATGGTGTAAAAATTCAAATTATGGAAGCAAGTGAAGTAGATAAATGTTGGAGATCTACTTTAACACCACTCTGGCATAACTTACCCTCAGAATTGAATTTACTGTTGACTAACGAAAATGACATTGCTTTTTCGGCAGAATGTTTCCACCCAAAAGTGTCAACTGAAGTCTGATCCACCCACTTCCTGTTTGTATCTAATTGTCATAACCTGCTTCACACAATGGGCTGTTCCTGGATTTAGGGTTTTTGTTGTTGTTAAAGCCGAATAATAGTGTCAGAGTGCTGTGGGGGAGTAACAAAAATAATTTTCTGTTTCAAGGAATAATCCTAAAGTGAATTTTAACCTTCTGAATCATTCTTCCTCCATTCTCCCTCTACTTTCTTCTCTCTCTTCATCTACCCACCCCCTTTCCAGATTTAAATTTTCATATGTCAGGATTGAACAGAAATCAGAGGCAAAAATGTAGGGGTACACCAATGTTTGTATACAAATAAGACAAGAAGGGCCAGAGAGATAGTACAGTGGATAGGGCTTTTATTCTGCTCACAGTGAACCGGGATTTGATCCCTGACCTTCCGTCTGATCCCCTAAGCATCACCAGCAGTAATTCCTGAGTGCAGAGCCAAGAGTTTGCGCCACCCCCCCCCCATCAAAAAAACAAATAAACAAATCCAATCTCTTTCCCTTGAGAGAATAGAATAAATAAAACAAGAGGAAGATCTATTGAAGGCTCCTTTTTCAGTTTTGGGGTCAGGGGAAGGGTTGAGTCCCACCACTGATGCTGTAGCAGGAAGAGGGCTGCTCCATACTCTGTGCTCAGGGACTTGTCTGAGCAGGTGCTGGGGACCATGTGTGTGAAGACTCAAATATGGGTTGACTGCATGCAAGGCAAGCAATTTAACCCTTGTACTCTCTTGGCCCATCCACTTCACAAAGTGCCTGTCAAAAGATATCAGAACTAGACCATTTCTGGGGCTAGAGTGATAGTATAGTGGTTAGGGTGCTTGCCTTATGTGTGAGTGACCTGGGATCTGATCCCCAGATATCATGTAGTCCCCTGAGCCTTGCTAGGAGTGATCGCTGAACCACTGTGACATGTATTATCTCCATTATTTTGTTTGAATCTCACAGAAACTCTGTGGGAAAACACATGTCAACGTGCCCCCCCGCCCTTTAATGATGCACGGAATGGATCATTTGTCTCAAGTCCTGCAGATGAGAAATTGCAGAGCTGGGATGAACATTCTGGTAGTTGTGATGGAACTGAAAAGATAGCAAAGTAGGGAAAGCGCTTTCCTTGAATGCAGCTACCCTGGATTCAGTCACAGGCACTAGATGTGAGCACAGCCGGGTGTGGTCCAAATTTATTGTTATATGTGCTGCTTTGGTTTATGCCTACTGGTCATTTCAGGTATCTGTTTTGATCAGAGTCTTGCTAGAAACAGATGACTCATCAGATGGGGAAGTTGAGGAACGTGTAATGAAGAGCTTGTTTAAAAAGTGTGGGATCTGGTGATGGTTGTGGTGTTGGAATTATGTGCATGAGAGACCATTATTCAGAGAATCTCAATCAGTAAAAAAATTTAAATAAAAAAGATCTAATAAGACCCTATAGCCACTATAGGAGCCGATCATCATCCTAGCAGCTGAGAAAGGAAACCAAGAGAAAGGAGTGGAACTCCTTTCACAAGGTGCTCCTAGCACCTAGTCAGGCAGAGGAACTGAAGCACTGGAGACAAAGGAGAAGCCAAATATGGAAGCACTGATTGGGCCAGAGAGATAATACAGGGGTAAAAGTGCCTGTCTTGCATGAGGTTCAAACAGTTTGATATCCAGAACCACAGCATCACAAGGAGTGATCCCTGAGAGCAGATGTAGGAGTCAGCCTTGAGCACCTTCAGGTTTGGCCCAAACACTTCCCTCATTCAATATAGGAACATTGATCAATAAGATACAGTCAATCTGAGCTGACTTACAGTAATCAGGGGGAAAATAATATGACCTCATTATTCTTTTTCCTTCCAATTCAATATATTCCATTGTAACCTTACTACCAGCAGAAGAAGGAAAGGTATCTCACCAATACAGTCCTTGCAAGTCAGCCTCCTCGCACCCAGTGTGGGATGGAGAAAGGTGGAGGGCGTAGAGAATGCTTATGGGATACATGTACTGAGATTTAGCTGGTTACATAATTATAGACTGGAAATCCATTTTCCCTTAGAATTCTGAAGACATTACTCTCTTTGCATAATAATTCTGGCATTTCTTTGAGAAATCAGTCATACTGATTCTTGAGCCCGTCTATAAAATGAGTCTTCTCTCACTGAAATGGATAGGATTGTATCTTTACGAAACTGCTTAAGCCAATTCTCAGTGAATTTTTTTAAAAAAATTGATCTCAGAACTAGAGAGAAAGGGTGCTTGCTTTGTATCTAGTCGACCTGGCACCCTTTATGGTCACATGATCTCTGCCAGGAGTGATCCTTGAGTGCAGAGTCAGGAGTAAGCCCTGAGCACCAAGTGTGTCCCCTCACAAAAATTGCTCTTGGGAATTTGGAATGTGCTTAGGAGACACACACACACATTCTCTCCCTGGGAACTTTCTTGCCCTCTTTTCTCCTTCATTTCCCCATTCTAAAAAAAAGAAACAAAAACTTCTGAACTTTGTGCCTGTGTCTGGGGTGGATGTAGGAGCCAGAAAGATGTTCTGTAAATTGTTCCGAAAGTTGTTACAGAAAAGGAATTACTTACTCACTTTTATACAGATTACTTTTCCCTTAAGCTTCATTTAAACCCCAAACTAATATGGGTATTGGATTTTAAGTTCTGTTCTAAGATACTTTTTTGGGAAAAATCACATTAGAGATAAAACAATTCATAGTCATGAGTGTCCAAAATGATAGTGTTTTCACAAGTATCTAAAAATATCTCATTATTTAGCCTTGTATCAAAACTATTGTTGGGTAAGTCAGACCTCAATTAGGACTCACCATGCATCTTTGCAGTAGTAACTTGGGGTCTCAGACTAATGAAAAAGAAATTACCAGACTTGCTCTAAAAAATAAACTTTTTTAATTAATGGGTTTATTATTATACATGAGGATTTTGTACCCGGTTGAAGAAATTGCTTGGTTGTTAGAAACCACCCTCCGGTGTGTTGTGGTTCCTGCACAGAAGAATTAATGACAGAAATTATTTTGTGAGTTGCAGTCTCACAAGACTTGGCTAAAGCCAGAGCTGGTTGGTCAGGGGTGCTTTGTTTACAGGACAAGCCTGGCCCTTGGCCATGAACTAGACTGCCTTGTCCATAGACCCACTTCCATCCACCCAAGGCTACTCAGACTTTGGACTTCAGACTTCTTTTTTAGCCAATAGAAATGAAACTACCACTGGGAAGAGAGAGAACAATGGTGTTTGGACAAATGAAACAAAGAGCATGCTTGACTGCAACTCAAGTCTGAAGGAAAATGGAGGCACCGGAAGGCTGATACGGGCCTGCCTTCTGGCCAAGAGGCAAACACTGCGTGGGAGCTTCCACTGACATGACGCACTGGTTCACAATGGCTATTAGATTGAGCAATTTTGTTGGCTATTTTCTGGCAAAGGGAGTACTTTTTCTAGGACTTCAAACATAGAGTTTTAAAAAAAAAAAGCATGATTTACAGAGTAAATCACAGTATCCTTGAGATCTAAAGAAGGAAGGAAGAACCCGAGAACTTATTTGACTGTTGATAAAAAAGAATGTTCTTGCCTGATCTGTTCGAGATGTGCTATGATGATTCACAGAGAGTCCGGGTGAGGGGAAGGGGCTAGACTTAGAAACCTCAAATTGCCCTTCCTACATGGGAAATCCTCTTTAAAAAATGGAAATTAGGAAGCATTTATTCATGACCTTGAAAACATTGTTTATAGAAGTATTTTATAATGTTTCAGTAAAATGCACAGGGACAAGGGTTTAATGTGAAAGTTCATGTGAGAAATGCAGCTATTAGCATACATGCCATCCCCCCACCTTGACCCCAGTAGGAATGTATAAATTGTAACATATGGAATGTAAGCGTCTGTTGAGATGTTTCATAAATCTGCCTAGCAATGAGCATCACAAGATCTGTGTGAGAATAAGGACTGGGAAAGGAGAGAGTAAATTTTGTGTTTAACTTGGGATTGTTCTTCAGCTCAGACTCAGAAACCAAATATTTCTTTCTTTTTTAAAAATTTTTATTAGTAAAACACCATGAGATACAGTTGTAGACTTACAAATTTTTGTGCTTGGATTTCAGTTATACAATGATGAAATACCCATCCCTCCACCAGTGCCCATTTTCCACCACCACAGGTCCCAGTATCCCTCCCCTCATTTCCTCCATCCCACCCTGCCTCTGTGGCAGGGCATTCCCTTTTGTTCTCTCTCTCCTTTTGGGTGTTGTGGTTTGCAAAAGAGGCATTGAATGGCAATCATGTTTGGTCTATAGTCTACTTTCAGCATGCTTCTCTTATCCTGGGAGGATCCTCCCAACTCCCTTTATTTGGTGCTCCCTTCTCTATCTGAGCTCCCTTTTCCCCTAGCATGTGTGGCTGGCCTCCAAGCCATGGAGCAAACCTCCTGGTACTAATCTCAGCCACTCTTGGGTGTTAGTCTTCTATTTTGTTACTTTATGTTCTCCAGATGAATGCAATCTCTCTATGTCTATCCCTCTCTTTCTGACTCATTTCGCTTAGCATGATACTTTCCATGTAGTACCACTTGTATTTAAATTTCATGACTTCTTCTTTTCTAACAGCTACATAGTACTGCATTGTGTATATGTACCAAAGTTTCCTTAACCAGTCATCTGTTCTTGGACACTCAGGTTTTTTCCAGATTCTGGCTATTGTAAAGAGTGCTGCAATGAACAAACAAGTGCAGATGTTACTTCGACTATACTTTTTTGCTTCTCTGAGATATATTCCCAGGAGTGGTATTGCTGGCTCAAATGGGAGCTCAATTTCTAATTTTTTGAGAATTGTCCATACTGTAATATTTCTAAATTGTGTTCTTTAATGATGATAATTTTCTGACAGAGTGGCACTTTCCCCCGTGATCCAGCCCAGGAATAAATAATATGTACATCCACTTGTCCATCCATGCAAGGACTATTTACTGAGTTTATAGGTTCAGCATCAATTCTGGGGAGCCCTTACACCTCTTTGCCATCAGCTCCTGTGGTAGGCAGAATGAAGGCCTCCAAAAGGCACCACCATTCCCTGGAACCTGGGAGTGTATCACCTTTGACCACAAGGGAGACTTTACAGATGAGAGTCTACAGTTAAGGATCTGGAGATGGAGGGATCATCCTGGATTGTAAGGATGGGGCTATTGTACCATAAGAGTCTTTTAAAAAGCGACAGAGGGAAGCAGGAAGAGTCAGAGTTTGGAAAAGATGCAGTAAATGAAGCTGTGCAGGAGCCAGGCAATTCCTGGCGGGGGGGGGGGGGGGGGGGGGCTCGAGCCAAGCAGAGTACGAAGTCTCTGGCGACTGGTAATGCCAAGGGATGGCTTTCCTGTTGGCGCCTCCTGACAGCAGTGCAGCCCTCCCTGCCTCCCAACTGGAACCTGATGAGGCTTACTTGGGACATCAGGTATCTCTCCATAACTTGAAGATTACATATTTCTTTGGGCTTTGGGAGGGATGGTGGCGGCAGAGAGGGGAAATACCTGAAATTGGCCAGGGCTAATTCCTGACTCCGTGTTCAAGAATCACTTCAGGTGGTGTTCAGGGACCATATGCAGTGCCAGGGATTAGACTTGGGTGGGTGAGTCATATGCGAGACCAGTGCCTTAACTCCTGGACTATGTCTCTGGCCCCCTGTTTTTACTTTTATGCTCTTCTGCCCTCCAGGTTTTCCTACTCAAATACCTCTTTCTACTTCATAAGAAAGAAACATCAGAAAAATTAAAATTAGCACCAAAGGAGTATTCAGTATAAGAGCATGAATGTTTGGCAATGTATAGCAAAATCAGGAGACTTCTTATACCTGACTTCATGTTTGGGTGCCAGTTTCTGCCAGAACAGGGCAGAAGGAAGCAGGATGTGAGATAAGAAAGCAAGGGGGAAAGGTTTTGTAGTACTTGCACTGAAGTTGGGATGGGCTGCAGGCAGCAGCAGAGAACAGAGAAGCCAGGCTTGTCTTGGCTATGCCAGGGATGGAAGGGGGCCAGGGACTGACCCACCAGAGGGGAAGAGTTGCGGACATGGAGTCAGGAGAGAGAGTTTTGCCACGAGTGAGACTGAGCCAGGCACAGGTGTCCGCAGGAGTCTGAGCTAGTACTTAAATGCATGTGCTCTGTAAAGATATGGGGAACTGTAAGCAGGTGAGTGGTCCTCAGGAGAAGTCCATTTTGTTGGCACATAAGATATCTCTAGGATCTCACCCCACCCAGAGAATCACTCCCCCAACATCCACCACCCAATTCCCAGGACCCTCATGCCCTTCTGCCTCTATCCTCCCAAAGTGACTGTGATTAAAGCAGAATGTGTCCAGACTGACCCTTGGGGACTTGCTGAAGGTGGAATTTATTTTTGCGTGAAACAAAACACCATTCCCACCCTCCACCCCCCTTTTGCCTGGGTCTCTGCCCTGGCTTTGTTTAGTAAAAGGGAGGCAAGAGAGGCACTCGATGAAACTGTAGCAAGCATTTGAGCAGATTGAATTCAGTTCTTGATACAAATGTCACCGAAAGGCTCTCTTGGCGCCAGCACCGTGTTTACTGAGGCACAGTGTGATGCTCCATTGCCAGGCTTTACTGATCTGGTCATGGAAGGGCTGATAATGATGGGTGGGGGGGTGATGGGGTGGGAGGTTGACCTCCCTTCGACAGATTCTGCTTAACTGTTTCTTATGCACTGGAACAGGACACAAATGAGAGAGTGTCTCAGGTCCCTGTTTGACTACAGAGCAATGTAGACCCCTGGCTGCTGCCGAGGCTTAAGCTTCTGGTTCAAAAACTAACAGTCCTGGAATAAGAGGCCTCTAAGAGCTTTTCTTTTTAAATTTTATTTATTTATTTAAAAAATTTTTATTAGTGAAACACCATGAAGTATAGTTGTAGACTTACATACTTTTGTGCTTGGGTTTCAGTTATGCAATGATCGAGTACCCATCCCTCCACCCGTGCCCATTCTCCACCATCAGTGATCTCAGTAATCCTCCCACCCACCCCCACCCCATCCCATCCCTCCCACTCTGCCCCATCTCTGTGGCAGGGCATTCCCTTTTGCTCTAAGAGCTTTTCTTTCTTGTGTTTTATGATTCTGATGTTTGGAGCAGGTCTGGATTTTGCTGACTAGGAATGTCCACAAAGAGTGTATAATAAAACAGGGCACAGCTATCTATCCCAAACACAGATTCAAAAACATTAAAAACGTGAGATCTAAGCTGCAACCATGGAACTTTGTGATGTGCCTGTCAAGGTGACAGGTGTGTGTGTGGCGGGGGTGGTGGGGGGGGGGGGTGAGGGGGCAGGGCGGGCGGTAATAGCAGGAGATGGAGCAGGGGTATACTGGTGGAGAAAAGCTGATATAGGTGGTAGGATTGGTGTTGAAATATTCCTGAAACTCTATGCAAATCATGGTTCTTTAAATTAAAAAAAATATTTAAAAAAACAGGAAAACAAAGAAAGCACACACACACACATACACACACACACACACACAAAGACAGGTCACAGCCATTTGTAAGGATAATTGGGCATTGGTTTTCAGAGTTTTTTTTTTTTTCTTTTTGGGTCACACCCGATGCACAGGGGTTACTCCTCCTGGCTCTTCACTCAGGAATTACTCGTGGTGGTGCTCAGGGGACCATATGGGATGCTGGGAATCGAACCCCGGTTGGCCACATGCAAGGCAAAAGCCCTACCTGCTGTGCTATCGCTCCAACCCAGTTTTCAGAGTTTTTAATGAGCATAGCCTTTGGCCTGGAAATGCCCATTTTTGGCATTATAGCCTGTGAATAAAACTGGTCTAAGTTTGAAAACAGGGATTTTTATAACTGCAAATTAACACAAACTACCCCGGTGTCCATTAGTAGGAGAGTGGTTAATTAAATCTACTGCACAACTATTATAACGAAGAGTCACACAAACTGAAATGGAAAAAAATATATATCACTAAGTTTGAAAAAAGGTTTATATATATATATACACACACATATGTAGCATGATAACATTTCTTCCAAAATGAAATCTAAAAATGTGCGCTATGTATTTTCTCATTACATACTTATATTGTATGCGTAGAGGAGACATTGTGATGATACCACTCCAAACAACTCAGGCTGCCCAGGCCAATACAGTGTCTGTAAACTCCTGTGAGCAGAGCTGATAAGGAGCTTCATTTGTAAAGTGTTATTTTGTGGTAATTAATTATGGTAATTACTTTATTTAATTTAAATTTAAACTTTAAGCACTTGCCTTGCACACAACCAACCTCAGTTCAGCCCCTCACCAAAGTACCATTTCAGGAATGACTTAAATTCGTGAATGAGTTAATAAGTTTGATTACATGTTGAAGAAAAAAAATTTTTTTTTTTTTTGCTTTTTGGGTCACACCTGGTGATACACAGGGGTTACTCCTGGCTCTGCACTCAGGAATTACCCCTGACGGTGCTCAGGGGACCATATGGGATGCTGGGAATCGAACCTGGGTCGGCCGCGTGCAAGGCAAATGCCCTACCCGCTGTGCTATCACTCTAGCCCCTGAAGAAAAATATTTTAATACACCCAACTAAATAGAATGTATAATTAAAATTAATTTTACTTTTAAAATGTAGTCACTAGATTTTTTAATCACATGTATGACTTCTATTTCTGTTAGATAATGGTGCCTTGGGGAAAGACTAGAGAGGGACTGAACTTTAACTGTTTACTTTATATATTTCTGTATCATTTGATTTTATTACCATAAGCCTGGGTCACCTTTATAACTTATAAGAATAATAGTTTAAAAGTATTACACTAGAATTATGGGAAGTTGCTTCAGGGCCCCCCTGCCACCACATGGAGGCCCCAGATAAATTAAGGTTAAAAAATAAATTTTAAATATTAAACTTTAAAAGTCAATTTCTAGACTCTGTTTTGGCATATAAAGAGAAGATCTGAGAAAACACTCCCTCTTAATTCATTTCCTTGGGGATGAATGGTGTGTCAGATGGTGTGTCAGAGTCTGAAGAGAGTGTTTTGCCATCAGATGATTATAAAGTGTCACCAGAGTGTCTCTGTGATTTAACAGCATCTTCTAATTCCCTGCCCCTCTTTTGGATTACTGCTATCCTCAGCAAGGATAGTTCTGCCTGACAGCCATCCCAGCTGTGTTGGAGAAGGATTGTTTCTCAGAGAGAGTAGGAGTTAAGCCCAGGAGAGCAGCGGGTAGGGGGAGAAAAATAACCCTTAAAGAAATTTCCCCTCTTCTCTCCAGCTCCCTCCTTCCCCGTATCAAGATTCCCCAAAGCTTTGGGGATCTCTAGTTCTGGGCTAGGCTGAACTTCCTACCTTCCTAAATGACAAGGCCAGGATGTTAATGTTCCCCACACAGACACGTCTGTGTTATACATAAAGATGTCTGTGTTGCACAGAAACACATTATGGCTGTAACAATATCACTTTCAAAGGAGCGCTAATCCGCTGAAGTCATCAAGTCAGAAAACATTTGCTTCTCTGCATCTCGTGTCTGAGCTGCGTGTGAGAGGGAAAGTAGGAAGGAGGGAGGGGAAAGGATGGAGGGAAGGCAGAAGAGAAAGAAAATGCATTGTATGAAATCCTGAGTTGCAGAGAGAGCTTTGAAAACCTCTCATCTGGTTTCTTATTTGTTATGGAGCTACACTCTTACTATGTTTGGTCTCTGCCTTAGAAGTTGATTGTAATCTTTTACAAACTTACAAATATACAAATAACCCAAATCAGTCCTTTGGGTGTGAAGTTGTTGGCTTGAATAGATAATCACAGGATGATTTAGATAAAGAAAAAAAAACTGTGTATCTCATATGGCTCAGGAAATACCCAACTTGATATTCCTCTAAAATAGCTACATCATCCCTTATGTCACCCCAAGTCATATTCACCTGTTTTTATTTGTGTTCCTTGTGAAGTTCTAGTCCCAGCACCTGGCCTAGAGTGCAGAAAATGAGGGGCACTTAATAAAACTTTGTTGATTGAGTAAAGCAAATAATGAATGAAACAATGAATAGATCCACTGTTTAACAGTCAGGCATTATAGAAAACATTAATTAAATTAGAATTCTTTCTCAAAAATGGGCTAACACTCATTACATACCTATTGCAGGCTAAAAATTGTGTAACCAGGTTTAAGTTAAACAGATACACACAAACACACAGGCATGGTTCCATTCTTTGTGAGGTTCATAATCTGCGAGAATCGGGGTAGACAGAGTTTAGGTATAAATAAATAAAGTCAAAGTTACCATTGTCAGTAAGTGCTTCTAAAAATGTGATCATGATGGATACAGAGAATAAAATAGGGGGCCACACACATTTAGCCGGACCAAATTGTCTCTTCTTTGAGGAAGAGACAGATGAGAAGGAAACAACCTTTAGATTATTAAATGAAAACCCTAGGGAGTGGGACATAGGTATAAGGGAGAGGGAAGAGCCTTCACACATTAGGAGCAGTCGCTACTACTGCTGTGACTCATTGCCCAAATGTGCTATGAAATTTGAACTTGAATCGTTTTCTTAGAGTTCGTACTTTTTTGCATACCTGTCTGTGTGTCAAAGGTCAGTTGAAACTCAGCTCTGAGCATTAAGAGAGTTATTTCTGGGGGCCAAAAGGATAGTACAGCAGGTAATGCATTTGCCTTGCAGACAGCCAACCCAGGTTGAATTCCCAGAACCCCATCTGGTGCCCTGAGCCTGCCAGCAGCGATCCCTGAGCACAGAGCTAGGAGTAACCCTTGAGCATTGCAGGGTGTGGCCCCAAAAGAAGAACACAAGAGAGTAATTTCTCTGATTTGGAGAGAATGTGGTTATGAGCAGATGGTCTGAAAGGATCTAGGGAGTAGAAACAGAGACTGGTGAATTTCATGTACTTTTCTTTTTTTCTTTCTTTCTTTCTTTTTTTTTTCTTTTTGGGCCACACCCAGTGGATGCTCAGAGGTTACTCCTGGCTCTGCTCTTAAAAATCACTCCTGGCGGTGCTTGGGGGACCATATGGGATGCTGGGAATCGAACCCAGGTGGGCCACGTGCAAGGCAAACACCCTACCCGCTGTGCTATTGCTCCAGCCCTTCATGTAGTTTTCAAGGCTGTCGCAGGCCTCTTCTTAGTTCCTATAATTTAAATCTGTTCTCATTATTCAACTTCTGCTTTAAACAAATATTTTTATGGACAGTAGTAACATGTGGAGTAGGTTTGGGAGATTCCTAAGAGAAAAGACCCTGCCTTCCACTTTATGCTTGTTTGTTTTGAATGTACGTACTTTTCATTTTGTTTTTATAGGACCACATATTGAACAGGGATCTCATGCATATAAGACATGTATTTTTAAATTGAGCCACCTCCTCCATGGCCCCATTTTGAATTTTTAAAAAATTTTGGGTCACATGTGATGGTGCTCAGGTACTATTTCTGATTCTAACCTTACGTTTACTTCTATGTTCAGCTATGCTCCGGGGATTATATGATGACAGGGATCAAAGGAAGCCTCCCGCATTGCAAAGCAAGTGCTTAGCTCATTGATATATTTTGAAATCACTCTTTGAATATTTTTTAAATGTTCACTTTTTTAAGTATCACTTTTTTAATATTTTAAATGATGCACTTTCTAAAACTTGCAAAAGTAGTAAATCCAATAGTAAAACACAAAATTCATAGTACCATATAATCACTTCTGGGAATTAAAAAAATTCTTTTGTTTATTAATGCAATAAAATCTTGATACAATTAGATTTGTCACTGTCACTGTTCACTGTTCTCCCGTTGTTCATCGATTTTCTCGAGCGGGCTCAGTAATGTCTCCATTGTGAGACTTTGTTGTTACTGTGTTTGGCATATCGAATACGTCATGGGTAGCTTGCCGGGCTTTGCCATGCGGGCGAGATAGTCTCGGTAGCTTGCCGGGCTCTCCGAGAGGGGCAGAGGAATCGAACTCGGGTCGGCCATGTTGGCTGCATGCAAGGCAAACGCCCTAACCACTGTGTTATTGCTCCAGCACAATTAGATTTGGAAAACTTCAAATCTCAGTGTGGCAGGAGAAAAAATTCACCATAACTTAATAATCCAGAAATTACCAATAATATGTTGATGTATTTCCCAATGTCTTTTTTTAAAGGTTATATTCATTTATAACCAGCTTTTAAAATTCAGTTTATTTGTGGGCACCTTTCCATGACAATAAATGCCAAGTTTTGTATGGATGCATCATATTTAATGTGACCAGTTCTCGTTTGATAGACATTTAAGTTGCAATTTTCATCACATCATTGACATTTAGTTAGAATTAAAATTGTATGAAATTTTGAGTCAGTCACCATCCAAAGACTTTGCCTCTCTATTTAACAAACAACAGTGATTTTTGATACTCAAAAATCAGTATTTTCTTGGTAAGAATATAGTTGAGTAATTTAAACGAGGGTACACTGGATGAGAACTTGATATATGACGGATCAAGGCAAATTCAGGATCATTTAACTTCACTGAAGAATTTAAAGAGCAGGTTTCATTCATCTTCAGGATGCCCTTTGAAGAAGTATCAGTTTCTCAGAAGGTTTGTAGTGGGAAGTTGAATTGTCTAGTGCTTTAAGACCAGTTCATTTGTGTCTGTTGTGTATGGGTTGTAATGGGATGGAGAGAACATATTGGGGTACATTCACTGATGAGTGCAACTTGCCTTGTAGGCAGCAAGTCCATAGGATAAGGTGTGTGGGACAAGAGATAGAGACAGCTCAAAGGATTAGAGCACAGGCTTTGCATAGGGGAGCCCCAGGTTCTATTCCAGGCACCACATGGTCTCCCAAACACTATAGAGTGAGACCCGTGAGCACTGCCAAGTATGCCCGCCACCCCTCCATCCCCAAATAGGAGCAGATTTCCAGGTTCCCAGGAATCAGGCTGGAAGGATTCTAGCTATCAGAAGCCTCCACATGCCAGCACTTGAATAGGGGAACCTCAAGCCATTACTTTCCAACAAAACAGAACCCTAGCCAGGGCTGGACCATCATGCCAGATCAGCCTGTCTCCAAGTGAGCAAATACACAGAGAGCTGTTCCACCCTTAAATCTGACATTCCCCTTAGTTACAACCCTGTGATTTCCAAAAAGTCTATTTTTTGTTTCTTTTCAGCTATAGCAACCTGCTCTCTTAAATAACCTCTTTATCTGGTGGGGCAATTATAGACTGTGACTAACAGCTGTGGTTCATAAACATGCATTTCATTGCGTGGGTCAGTAGTTCTCAGCCTTTCTGAATGGCAGCTCCCCCAGATGACCTTGGCATTGAGAGAGGCACCTTTCCTTCAGCACATGGGTTGGTACCCAGCCGTGCTTTTTACGTGGCAGGGCTCTGGTTTCCCATTAAAATGAGGGGACATGTTTATTAAAGTTGCAAATCCTGATGTCTAATATCACAGAATTTCTCAACATTGTTTTTACGAGTGATTTTAACTTTCCTCATTGAGTTTTTCTTTAGATTTCAAATGTCTTCAAAAGGCATATGTTTCTTTTATATATAAGAGATGGGAAATGCCCTTTCTTTTTTTTTGCGATACACAGGGGTTACTTCTTACTCATGCGCTCAGGAATTACTCCTAGTGGTGCTCAGGGGACCGTATGGGATGCTGGGAATCGGCCACATGCAAGGCAAATGCCTTACCTGCTGTGCTATTGCTCCAGCCTCAGGGAATGCCCTTTCAGAAAAGGAATTCATAATAATAAAACTTTCAGAAGCATGAACATAAGGTTTGATGAAGAGTTCTTAGACAATGATACCCAAAGCACAATCCATTAAAAAATCTATAAATTATCATTATTTTAAAAATGTATTCTAGTTTAGGTAACATTGTTACAGTGGTGTTGATTTGCTTGATGAACAAAGTTGCTGCACCACCACCACATCCACCAAAGAGCCCCAAACCATAAATTAGACATCATCAAAATGAAAACTTATTGTTCTATAAGAGATTAAGTGAAGAGGATAAAAGGAAAGCTACAGACTGAGGAAATATTATTTGCAAACAAACATCTATCAAAGGATTTATGTCTAGAATATATTAAAAACTCAATAGATACAAAGAGCTTTCACTGAAGCAACTATAGGAATAGCAAATAAGCTTGTAAAAAGAATTCCAGCAGTACAAGTCACTAGGGAAAGGCATTTGAGCCTGATGAGACAGTGCTGCAGAGTTAGAAGAACAGCTGGAGTAGAGTAGTGACAACAGCTAAAGCAAAGAGGTAGTGACAACAGCAAATACTGGAAAGGATTCAAAGAAATTGGATCTTTCATCATTGCTGGTGGGAGTGTAAAACGGTTCAGCAAATTTGGAATATAATTTTCCAGTTTCCTCTTCTTTTTTTAAAATAGGGAGAGACCACATCCAGCATGCCGGGGTGGAGATGGGCAACACTGAGTGTGGGGGGGATCAAACTCAGGGCATTTCACATGCTAGGCATGTGCTTTGTCACTTGAGCACATCCCTGGGTCTTTCCAGGTGTTTTTTTTTCTTTTTATTTCTTTATTTTATTTTTTTTTGAGAGTGTAACACCTACCTATTCTCAGGGCTTTCTTTTGGCTCCACACTCAGAAACTACTCCTGGTGTGTTCGCGGGAACATACGGAGTGCTGGGAATCAAACCTGGTTGGGTCACATACAAGACAAACGCTCTATCTGCTGAATTACATCACTCCAATCCCAGTCTTCTCTAGTTTTTACTGAGAAAAGACACTCATTCTACATCATATTAAGACATTACATTAAGCATGTTTGGTTCATATACCTAGTTGAAATGATTACTACAGTAGGTTCAGCAAACATCCATCTCCTCATATAGAAAACAAAGAATGAAAAAGGGGGAAAGGTTATGCTTATAATAAGGATTCTTAGGGGTTATTTCCTGAACAATGTACAACTTTCTATTGTAACACATAACAGACATTTTGGGTCATACTTGGCGATGCACAAGGATTACTCCTGGCTCTGCACTCAGGAATTACTCCTGGCATTGCTCAGGGACCATATGGGATGCCGGGAATCGAACCTGGGTTGGCTGTGTGCAAGGCAAATGCCCTACCCGCTGTGCTATCGCTCCAGCCCCAGACATTATATTTTTAATTTTAAAAATAACCCTGATTATGGAAGTGTTTATTATAAAAATGTTTAAAATGTTGGGGCCAAATAGTACGTGTGTAGGGAATTTGCCTTGCATGCAGCCAACGCTGGTATGATCCCAGGCACCCCATATGGTCCCCCAAGTCCATCAACCCACCAAGATAGATCCCTGAGTGCAGAACCAGGAGTAAGCCTTGAGTATTGTCAGGTGAGACCCAAATATCAACACAACGGGAGGACAGTGACAATGACAGATACATATATATATATGTATATATATATATACATATATATATATATATATATATCACTGTCACTGTCCTCCCATTGTTCATCGATTTGCGCAAGTGGGCCAGTAACGTCTCCATTTGGAGACTTTTTGTTACTGTATTTGGCATATTGAATACGTCATGGGTAGCTTGCCAGGCTTTGCTGTGCAGACGAGACACTCTCAGTAGCTTGCCGGGCTCTCCGAGAGGGGCGGAGGAATGGAGGAATCGAACCCTGCTCAGCTGGGCTGGCTGAGCGCAAGGCAAACGCCCTACCACTGTGATATTGCTCCAGCCTTATATCTTATATCTATCTATCTATCTATCTATCTATCTATCTATCTATAGTGAAGGTGTTTTGTTTTGGGGCCACACTCAACAATGCTAAGAGCTTACCCCTTTACTTCTGACTCTGCACCTCAGGGGTCACTCCTGGCAGGGCCTGGAGGACCATATGAGGTGTTGAGGATCAATCCCAGGTGAATTGCATGCAAGGCAAGCACCCTGCCCCCTGTACTGTTGTTCAAATGATTTAAAATGTACAGAACTTTAAAGAATGTGTTTTAAAATGTATACCTTTTGAAATGTTTGCTTTAGAGTGTTAGCATCTATTAATTTTTAATTGATATAAAATGGACAATATAAAACAGTTTTTACTTTTTTATACTTTAAGTCTACAACTTAGTGTTGGTTTCAGTGTTTACAATTATGTGCAACCACCATTATATAATTCCAGAACATTTGCATTAGCCAGAAAGCTACCTAATTCCCATTCAGCCTTCCTAGCTTATTCTGAGCTTCTTCTGGTTAGGAACCCATTTTCCATACACCGAGTGATCCCAGGTCTATGCAGTGTGTCTATATGCAGAACCACATGATATGGGGTCCTTTGTGACTGACTCTTTAACTTGCTATAATACATTCAGGATCCAGTTATTTGCGTGGAGCGTGGTCAGTTCTCATTTCTTTTCATATCTGAACAACATTCTATTGTAGGTTATACTTAATTTTTTTTCTCCCTTCCCCTTGTGTTTATTTTGTTGTGATGACCAGGTGCCACAAATTGGCACACATCATACAATGTTCCAACACCTGTCCCTTCACCAGTGTATATTTCCCACCACCAGTGCCCCCGGTTTCCCTCCCACCCACCCAAGCCTTCCTCTATGGTAGATAATTCTCTCTCTCACTCTCTCTCTTTCTCTCTCTCTCATGCTTTCTTGCTCTTTCTCCGTTTGTGGTTTGCAGTACTGTTACTGAAAGGTTACCATGTGTATCACTTTACCTCCTTTCAGGACTCAGTTCTTGTCCAGAGTGATCATTTCCAATTATCATTGTTATAGTGGTCCCTTGTCTGTCCCAGCTATACAGCTCCCCACCTGTGGCAAGCTTCCTACCACGGACCAGTCCTCTTGGCCCTTCTTTTTCTGTCTTTTGGTATTCTTCTTCTCATACTATCTTTTCTTTTCATATCCCATAAATCATTCTAAATCTGTCCCTCCCAATCAGCAGCCATGCGAAGGACTTTTTTTGAGACGCTTTAAAGTTGCCTTTTGAGACAGGGGTTGTGGGAGGTGGACAAGAGTTACCTGACCCAGGTGGGCTTCCCTGTGATGGGAATTCTGGACCGTGGACTTGCTGGGCAGAGCAGTAAGTGTGTTCCTGCTGCCATAGGACCATGAGTTGGGATTAGAGCTCTGAGTCCTAGGTGCAAACCCAGTGCTTGTGACCTTCAGAATGGCCCACTGTTCCCGCTGATTTGGTTTACGAAGGAGACGCTCCAAGGAAAATTTCTACCTTGGTGGACAGGGGGTAGGATCCACACCTAAACCTGGTGACCAAAAGTAGTGCCAGTAGGATTCCCTATGTTTGGCCCCCCCACCCCGTTTCTGTTAAGCCTTTAGAATTGGAGTGGGGGAAACAACACACAACATAACCTGAATGTGCTTTTATTAGCATCACTTATTCCACAACACACAACATAACCTGAATGTGCTTTTATTAGCATCACTTATTCCACACGATGTAGTTGAGCTCTTAATTTTTATTGGGGGAGGGAACAGGGGGCCATGCCTGGTGATGGCCAGGGGTTACTTTCTGCTCTGGATTCAGGAATTACTTCTGGTGCTGCTCAGGATGCCAGGGATAAAATCCAGGTTGGCTGCATACAAGGCAAATGCACTTCCTGCTATATTATTGCTTCAACCTCTAAATTTTTTTAAAAATAGGGTCCACATCCAGTAGTGCTGGGAGCAGGGGAGGATGGGACCAATCTAGCCTGGGACCATAAGGCCTACCCTCCTCTGTGAGGGCCTGCAGAATTGAGGGCCACTACACACACACACACAATTGCCCATATCACACATACTCGATTCTTTATATTTATTCATTTAGGACCGTAAAGCCGAGACCAACAGATAGGAATCAGCCCATTGACACAGCCGGCAAGGAGACCCAGGATAGCTGGGAGGTAGATTCAAGAAGAGTGAGGTCACTTTCAAAAAATTATTTTTATAAGTGCCCCCCCCAGTTTAAATTATCACATAGTTTTGAACAAGTGACAAACTGCAACACAAAGAACAATAAACTCATGGTCAGTTTTGTGAAAACATTTGAACTTACATCTTTTCAACTGATGAGAAATGTTTTGCAATTTTTGAGGTCATAGATCAGGATTTATGTGTATATACTCCAGTAGGTTCTGCTGGCTTGTGTTCAAATGACTTGGTCTTCTTCGAATGGTATTCTCTCCTTTCAGATCAAATACTTTTGAAAACCTTTTACTTCTCAGAAAATCTGCCATCTACGGAGGCTATAAAGTAAGAAGACCAAGTCCCCAGAGAAGGGCTCAAGTGGTGGAGTACATGCTTACTGTGTATATTCACATGTGCCACCCTCCAACACTGCTGAGTGTCACCCTATTTAATAAAAGAATATAAAAAGATATGCCTCAAAGGTTGGAGAGAAAGTACAAGGGATAAGGCATTTGCCTTGCATGTAGCTAACCCTGGTGTGTCTCTGGTACCACATATGGCCTCCTAACTACAGAGCCAGTAATGATTCCTGAGCATAGAGTCAGGAGTTAGCCCTGAGCACTATTGGGTATAGCCCAACCCACACCCATGTAACTGAATGTTCCAAAATATTCTTCCTTTCCTTTTTACAGCACCAACACCCTGAGCTCTCTGGAGAATCCTCACTACATTCCTGTAGTTTCTCCCTAGGGTTTCCAGACCTCCTTCCTAGAGACCTGCCTTTACTCTAGCATGTATTCAACTGTCCAACTCTCACAAATCCTGCTGGTCTTGTTTTGTCTTTTCTTTTCACATGCTCACTCCCTGCTCTTCTAGTTCTTTCTTTGCTGCCAGCAATTGATCTGGATAAGGAAGAGTGTGACAAGAAGGATCTCGAGTTCCCCACACTGAATGCACTGCTGCACCACTGTTAAGGTTTGGATTGTGTCCCATTTTCCTCAAATTCCTTCTAGTCCATTGTATCAACATCATTTTCTTCCATATTGATATATCATCATTTTTATCCAGTGAAGTAGTAGTCATCCAGTAACAGGGATATATTTTCAGGGGGTTCATCATTGTGCAAATGTCCTGGAGGTTAATTCCACAAACCTGGAGGGTATATCCTGCTACTTAGGTCAGAGACCACTTTTTGGGATCATTGTGAACAAAATGTCTTTAAGCCATGCAAAATTGTATTGGTAAAAGGCTGGAAGGATAGTGCAGAGGTTGAGACACTTGCCTTGCAGGCAGCCAACTCCGGTTTCATCTCCAGCACCATATGGTCCCCTGAGCTCCCCTGTATGTGGTCCAAACCCTCCCCTCTTCCTCGACCCCCCCAAAAAAGGTTAAGATACATAATTTGGTTTCAGTTCCTGGCACAGTGGAGCCTGAACAGCACCACATCCTTGGACCTTACCTCTAAACACCAAGCCCTCATTAGTATGGCACAGAGTATTCCAGGACCTTTAAACACACTTTCAAGGCCTCTTCCCAAATAAAACAAACCAAACAAACTTAGAAGAAACTTCTATCCAGAGGGAGAAGATAAAATGAACTGGTATAGCCATACAATGGAACCCTCTCCAATTTTGAATAAGAATAAATGGTTCTTTTGAAAAAAGATTATTTTTAATCTCATCAAAGCAGAGAATAGAACAGTGGTTTCCAGGTGCTGGGCAGTGGAAATGGGGAATACAAATCAAAGGGCACAAAAGTTCATTCTGCTGAACAAATAGATTCTGGGGATCTAATGCACACCATACTGACTATAATTAAAAATACTAGATTGTGTGCATAAAATTTTCTAAGAGAGTAACCTCTGAGCACCACCCAGTATGGACTCCAAAAAGAAAAAAGCAAAATAAGTTATGATAGCCATAAGTGAGAAAGATTTCAAAGGGCTGGAGTACTTGCTTTGTACTTGCTTAATACAAGGCTAGGGTTTGATGCAGGGCACCACATTGTCCCCCAGATGCTGCCAGGAGTGACCTGAAAGCATAGTGAGCATTGGAATTAGTCCCTAAGTAGGCCAGGTGTGGCCCCCAAAAAAACAAAAAGGAAAAAGAACCACATATACATGAATCTGTACAGCATGTGTCTAATGCAACATAATACTGGAATAGAATAATGATTAGGAGAATCACAGAGCCCTAACAGAGGTCAGTGTAATTAATTAGGGAGGAACAGATGAAGTCGGGAATCTGACACTTTTTAATTCTACACTTCTCTACTGATTATTTCAACAATGAATACATATGCTTACATAATGAATAGACAGAGAGAAAGGAGACATATATTATTATCCTAGAGTTCACAGTCCTTCACCCTTCCTGCATAGCAGTTTTCATTCATTTTGATGATACGTTTATCTCCTTTTTTCTAGCTACAGGAATTGAGACCCAGACTGACAGATGTCGCCTCCTCCTTCCCTGCTTGCCACTTCTCCAGGCTCTCCAGCCTCTGGGATAAAGGACCACTCACAAAGACTCTTCACTCCCAGGCTTTCTGCCAGCTTTGTAACAGTCTGTGCTTGTCTTCTTGACCAGTGTCCTTGCTTGTACATCTGCACATTTTGTCTGAAGCTTCCTGCTGTAGATATGATTCACTGGGATTCCTTATTCACAGTTCGTGGAAATCTTGGTCATATGAGAGATAGACCTGACCCTGGAAAATCCATCTACCAGCTCCTGAAAGAAAGCAAAAAGATACTATTTTTTAAAAATTTTTTTTGTGCCACATTCATCCGTGCACAGGATTTGCTCCTGACTCTATGCTCAGGGATCACTCTTGGCAAGCTCAAGGGGCTATATGTGGTGTTGGGGATTGAACCTGAGTTAGCCATGTGCAAGGAAAGCACCTTACCTGCTATAATATCTCTCCAGCCCCAGGAGAGATATTATTCCTATTCCACAGACCTGAAAACTAAGGACTGATGGTTGACCAAGCTTGCTTAGGTAATATAGCAGGTAAAAGATGGTGGAGTGTTGTGGGAAAGATCTTGAGATCAAAGCCCACAGTCTTGCCATGTTATGTTTTCTTACATTTTTTTCAAGTCCCTGAATCCCACTCAGTGAAATAAGGATTGTAACGCCTGCCTTTTATAGTAGTGCTAAATTTTCATGAAAGCAAATTTGTGTGTGTGTGTGTCCATACCTACTAAAACAACTAGGTAATTAGATTTATCAATCATTTCATGACAGTTGCATATACGATTATATTTTGTTTAGTTTAATTTCCTGATGTCCAAAATACAAGTTACAATTTTTCTTTCAAGCATTTCCGAAGCCATCCTTTTATTCTGCATTGTCTTGGTCTTTAAATCCAATCTTTGTCTTTTAATACCCTAAATAGTTCTCCAAATGGTTCTTAAAAGGGACACAAAAGTATCAGTTCCATCAAGAAGGCCACTGATACTCGACCAGAATGCTATGCCAAATTGGATAGCACTCTGAAAGCAGATTAAAGTTGTTTTAAATGCTTCAAAGAAAAGGAAAAATTCTAATCCCCAAGGCTTCTTTTAAATCCATATTCCTTAATTTCAGAAAGTTTCCCAGGTCTTTGAAAAGGGCCAAATATCATTTTACAGTTTGGAAGTAGTAATGGAGAACATTCCCCAATTTTCAGGACTTTCTTCCTTCCTTCAAAAAGGGCCGAGTAAAGCCTGGTCTCCCTAAAGGAACTGGCCTAAGAGCGTGATGACCAATGACTGTGTGTATGAGAGGGTGTGGGGGCAGCCAGCCCCAACCCCCCAAATCGGGAGTTTATAGCTAATGACTACCTGGAGAGTTCCTTAAAGAAGCAGAGTCAGGCATTTTCCTTGTTATTTCTGGGCGAGATTAGCATGTCTGTCATTGTGTGGAAGAACGCCCAGTCCCTCCGCTATGTAACACTGAAGCGAAGAAAGTTTCCAAATGAGAAGAGAAAAACAAGTCGTTTGTAATATAGGTAAATAAGACTCTTTTTACTGTGTCAGAAAACTGCCCTTCATGGGGCTGGAGTGATAGCACAGCAGTCAGGGCATTTGCCTTGCACGCGCCCGACCCGGGTTCAATCCTCGGCATCTCATATGGTCTCCTGAGCACCGCCAGGAGTGATTCCTGAGTGCAGAGCCAGGAGTAACCCCTGAGAACCACCTGGTGTGATCCAAAGAGCAAAAAAAAAAAAAAAGAAAGAAAAGAAAATGTCCTTTGCAGTGATTGTTACGGAGACAACGGTAAAAGCTCCGTCAGTGCAAGGAGTATTTACTAATATTCACGAGGTCTCAAGTCCTCTGTCACATAGCCTCTGAGTTGTCTCAAGAAACTGGGCTGGAGAGATAGTACAGCGGGTAGGATGCTTGCCTTGCAATCAACCAAACCAGGTTCGATCCCCAGCACCCCATATGGTCCCCCGAGCATGGCCGGGAGGAATTCTTGAGTGCAGAGCCAGAAGTGACTCCTGAGCATCACCTGGTGTTCATTCCCTCCCCAAAGTAGAGAAGAAAAAAAATCCACTCCTGTAGCTTGAGGAAGATATGATTATTAGCCCCATTTTACAGAGAAATCTCTAAAAATACAGGCAGCTACTTAATGGCTGACCAGAAACCTGCAGTCCCAGGCAGTTAGGGGACTCTGCCCAGGTTGAAATCTGTTCTTCTACCTCTCTGGAATTTTATTAGAATTAACAGTAGCTGCCTGTGTCCTGACTAAGATCTGTGGTGGTTTATATGCTTGCTCTCATTTAAAGCTTCCCCACAGGTCTCGGTGATAGAAACTACCTCGACTGTGGAAAGACTTTCCGTGCTGGTGAGACTTTTCTCCCCTTTCCTTCCTTTGCAGCTCCAAGATGCAGAATGCCCTTGGGTGGCATTTTTGCCTGGCCTGCAACCTGGCCTCTGTTGCAGACTAGGGCTAGAGAGATAGGACAGTAGGTAGGACGCGTGCCTTGCATACATCCTAACACCTTACATAGTTACCTAAGCACTGCCAGGAGTGGTCCCTGAGCACAGAGCCAGGAGTAATGCTGAGCACTGCCAGGTATGGCCCCCAAACTAAAACACATAATAAGGATGATGATGATGATTGATTAAGATGATGATGATGATGATGAAGAAGATGATGAAGATGCAGCAAGCTAGAGCGATGTCTAGTTTTCGTTGTCTTCCCCTGGCTTTCCCCTGAAAATAGGTTAGGAGTATCGCATTCTGCCCGCCCTCTCCAGGATAGCTCCCCGTCGACAGAGCCTGGCTGATGACCTCAGAACACAGTTTAAAGGCTGATTACAAGTAATCCCGCTGCAGAGGTGGTAGAGAGGCCTTTCTTTAAAAGGGAGATAAAAATAGCAAAGAGACAACACTTTCCTTCGTTCTCTGAAAGGTTGGCATCCTTCCAGAGGAGACTTATGTACTTTTTGTACTTGGAGGAAAAAAAGAGATGGGATTTGGTCCAAGAATGGTTCTACAAACGAGAGAAATATGGAGCAAGCAGCTGGAGCAGAGCAGCCAAGTGGTACCACCAGCTGCAGGCCCATTAATTAACGTTCCTGGTATGTAGCAGCTCCGGTGACCTTGATTCTTGTTGAATTCACAGAGATAATTTCCACAGAGCCTCTACTTTTCTCACTGCGGTATATTTATCCAAGGAGTACCTTGCCTATTCCCCCACCATCTCTCCAAGCAGTAAATTTCTTCTAATTGCAAAGAGATATGGTAAAAGCCTGATTGAATCCTTGGCAGTTTATCGAGATTTATTTCTGGGGCTTAAGGGGGTTTGGGGAGTGTGTGACTGGAGCTGGGTGGAGGGAAGCTGGGAAAAGGAGCCCGAGAGCAAATGCAGATTTAATGGATCTATAAAATGACCCAGCTCTAGGTAAATGCTTATTCTGAGGAATCTCCCTACAGCCTCACCCCAAACGGGCTCTGGGACAGCATGTCTGATGAGAAATCTTTGAAGCATCGTGTTTTCCGTTCTTGCATTTTCGGATTTCCATGTGAAATGTCACATTCCTCAGGTGGGAGTGATGCTGGGGGGCGGGGCAGGCACACCTATTTTCCAGAAGAAAGAAGAAAGTGTATTTAACTATAAATTTCAGCGTATGAGAATCTTGGTAAAGGTAAAGGTAAAATGAAGGTAAAGATCATCTCTAGCACCTGCCTCAAAATTGCTCTGCCTTGGGGGCACAGCCATAGTACAGTGGGCAGGGTGCTTGCCTTGCATGCAGCTGAGCCAGGTTCAAGCGTGCCACCCAGAGTGGTCCCCTGAGATTCGCGAAGGAGTGATCTCTGAGTGCAGAGCCAGAAGTAAGCTCTGAGCACTGCCAGGTATGACCCCAACACAACAATAACAACAAAATATATAAAAATCACCTGTCTAGGGTCAGAGAGGTAGCACAGGGGTTAAGTCACATGCTTCGCGTGTGTGTGGCAGACTCCATTTCAATTCCTGGCTGTTGAACATTGGTGGGCACAGCCTGGGAGGCATCTAAGCCTCACCAGGTATGGCTCTGGAGGGCCCCTGAAGCACCACTGGCGTGGCCTGGGTATCCTGAGAGCACTGCAGCCTCGCCCCACACATCAAATCAAGAGTTTCTGGGAGAGGCCTCCAGGCCCCCTGAGCACTACCTGGGAGATAACACTCCCTCCTCCTCCACCTCCTCCCAAGTCACCCTGCCTTTGCTCAAACACTCCTGAAGCCAAATTCTGAATTTTAAGTTGAGGAGCCTAGAAGGCAGGTCATGAGATCCTATCCTCTGCTCCGGGATTTCTGTACAAGCACGGGCAGCCTTTGGAGCTCAGTGACTTGAGGCACTTCCAGCAGATGGCCACACGGTCCTCTCAGGGGGCTGCTGCTCGTGATAGCTGTTGCCTGCACACACTGCTGAATTTCGCCCCCAGATCCGTCTAGGCTTTTCGTCCCATGGGTGACATTCATCTTTTTTGCAGCTGCTTTGCAAGTTTTTGCTGAGGATGAATTTTAGGACTTTTGACTACAAAATCTGTTGCATTGTAAATCTAACCACGGTACAAGCATTTGTTCTGGAGGAAGAGCAGCCCAGCAGCATGGTCCAGCGAACCAGCTCCTGGGGAGACACTCAGAGAGTGCCTTTTCCAGCCTCTTCAGCCCTGGTTGAAGTGGGTATTGGGTGAGTGACTCTCTGTGCATTTACTTCTTTCAGAAATTAGCATAAGAACCTGCCGGGGGCTTTTCAACTTTATTATTGTGAAGTTTAACACAGTAAAGAGCAGCTTGACAAGTTGTTTTAAAGTTAACATTGTGTGGGATGGAGAGATGGTACAGGTGGTAAAGTACAGCCTTGCATGAGACCACCCTGGTTTGAATGCCCAGTACTACCAGGAGTGATCCTTGAGCATAGACCCAGGAGAGAGCCCAGAGTATTTGGGGGACAGGGACTTCCAAGCAATACTGAAGGAACCTAGGGGACACTCCCAGTGATCCAGTGATTCTCGGACAACTGGGCTGGACAGTCCATTGCCAGGGTTGAGGATATAGTGCTGCTCAGGCCCTGCAGTTCTGGAGCCCACCAGAGTTGTTCTGGGAGTGTTTGGGGGCCACCAGGACCACACCTAATAGTGCTTGGGTCCCTCTGAGGCTATAACCAATGGTGCTCAAAGGGACATGTGGTGCTGTGAATTGTACTGAGGACAAGCTTAGCTTATCCCTAACTTTGGGGATAATCTTCATGACTCCTCAGATACTGTTTTTAATGTTTCTGTGAAGTTATTCATCTTAGTTGAGATTAATATTCAAATCACCAGACTCTGAGTAAAGCAGACTGCCCTTTATTCAATCACTTGAAGGCCTTAGAAGAAGAAAAGACTTATATCCTGAAAGAAAGAGGGAATTCTTTCAATCAGACAGCCACTTAACTCAAACTGTACCTCGTCTCTGGGTTTCCATCTTATGCTCTGCCCCTGCAAGTTAATTTTAATAAAATTATGCTTGCTTTTATGTTCTTGTTAAAAGAGTGGATTCCCTTCAAGTCAAATATTAGGAAATTCTTATAATGTTCTCTGATACCAATTCAAAACACCACTCTTTGTATCAGATATTTTCCGAAATAAAAATAAATTCCCCCCCATCTAAAAATATTCAGGTGCCTGCGTATTTTTAGATGCTCTCAGCCAATGAGATCTCAAGCAAAGAAATTATCTTTACTGTTCTCAGCCTATGAACAGTACTGAGCAGAAAATGGCCTTTTTTTCCAGCCAACGAGCTGAGCTCTTTTCTGCCCTGCCTGAGTTGGGTCTGACCTTCTGGGCATGCTTTTTATTCTGCTGTTCATCCTGCTGTTTTGCCTCCCTCTCTGCTCACCTCTCTGCTCTGATGAGCAGTTTTGACCCATGCTGGAAGACCAAAGGGGACAACTGATAATGCCAGCCCCACATCATGCTTCACGGTAGAGGGCAGGCTTTGCAGAGGCCATAGATCCTCCCTCCAAGGCACTGAAGAAAGAAACAGAGGGTCTACACAGCGGGCACACAGGGCTAGGAGGAAGCCCCTTGCTTTGAAGGGCTTCTCCATACAGCTCAGCACAGCCAAGAAAGACAGCAGCATATGTGTGAACAGGCACGGGAAGAAAGGATGGCAGGAAAACAGAAGTGTGATCACCAAGGTGGTTTCTGCTTGGGCCCCCAAGACTCCTGCTTACAGATTGGATGTCACGTCCCAGTCTCTACTCTGAATCTGCCACTGTGCTCTGTCCTCTCTGCTTCTCTATCACCCTCTCCCCACAGCACATAAGTCCCCTCTGGAAGGTGCCTATTTCCTGCTGCCCCCTCCTGCAGTCTTGTTTGGGTGGGTGTTGCCAGCACCCTGCCCAGGTTCCCCAGTCTGCCTTGGCGCTTACCTGCAGGTTTGGAGGACAGTTTCCCACATACCGTCATCCACCTTTGCCTCCTTCTACCTCCTGAGTGTTTTCCTGACTCAAGAGCCTAAGGGGCTGCCAGCATGTGAATCCCACCCACCCAGCCCCCAGAAGTCTATACTTCAACCTACCTTCCTCTGCTCCAGGGGGACCATTCCACCTAATTTCTATCAAGAGGGATGATGCTCACACTTCCTCTGCCCTGAATGCACCTTTTATTTAACCTGTCTCCTTTGTCCAACCCCTACTTGCCTTACCTGTGCTTCCCGGGACCACCTTTCACATAAACTTATGGAAATCAAGTCCTCATCTCAGGGTCAGTTTTATGTCACCTGCCAGTGGCCACATATTTTGACTCCTAGGTTTTTTTGTTTTTGTTTGCTTTCTTTTGTTTGGGGGGCACACCTGATGGTACTCAGGGATCACCACCTGGGGTGGGGTGGAGTGGGTGTGTGAATATAAGGTACCAGGGATCAAACCATGTGCCAAGCAAATGCCAGTGCACTACCTCTGTAGCCCCAAGATACCAAGTTTTTATGACTCCAAGTTCTGCACTTTGGGAGGGACTCTGGTTTACCCGGGTTGAGTGGGTGAGGGGATCTAGATCACAGGCACCCCTAGTTCTTGGGAGCTGGGTTGCAGGGTCAGGGCTTAATGTTATTTAGGACATGGCCGAGACTATAGCACATGTAACTTCTCTATACCAGGTATGTGGGGCAGTGGGACACATAGAAAACAAAACTCAATTTCTGAAAGAAGCTTTTCTAATTGGGAAGTGGACTTAGAAACATCACTTTTGATACAAAAAGTTAAGTACTATAACAGTGGTATGTACAAGTATAATGTAAGTGAAATAATCATTGATGGTGGCATTAAAGGGTGAATAGAGAAACTCTGGAGGATGTGATGGATCCATCAGGACGTCGGAGGGCAGTCATCTTGGTCTTATAGTTGGCGAAGGACAGGCGGGCGTTACGAATACTTTTCCCGGCTTCTGCCGCATCTACCAGTACTTCTGCTCTTCTCTCTTTGAGGTCTTCCTTGATTGCATCTCTGCACTGCTTTGCAAGCTCGGACGTTAGCTTGCGGTTGCCTGAGGCATGCGCCAAACCACGCTGGCGAATTAGCTCAAGAGTTTTCGAAGATAGGCGACTTTTTGTGGCTATCTCTCTCTTGGCGTTCCTCGCACATTCATGGAGGTGCTGAACCAGTCGATCGTATTCCTCGTCAATGTTGTCAACAATGGCATCTTCCCATGTTGCCGCAATAGTACCAAAGAGTTCCCAGTTGGTGGTCGTTCTGGGAGTTCTCTTTTTGAACTTTGCAGCCCTTTCTCCCCGCTCTGTGAAGTAGAATTTTGCACGAAGGAGACGGTGGTCCGATCCCGTTCGAAATTTTGGGACAACAGCGACATCAGTCAGGCAAAACCGTCGATTGAATATGATGTGGTCTATTTCGTTGTGGAATCGTCCACCGGGAGACTCCCATGTCCATCGTTTAGATTCTGCCTTCTGGAACTGTGAGTTACCATGAATGGTCTTGGTCGACATGATGAACTCAGACAGTCTCTCACCCTGTTCGTTCCATTCTAGGCCATGGGTTCCGATGTGAAGTTCTTCAGCTGATCTTCTCGGTCCTATCTTGGCATTAAAATCACCCACAATGATCTTGTAGAAGGTGTGGTCTTCTTTATAGAACTTCTCTAGCTCCATGTAGAACTTCTCGATTTCTCTTTCATCATAATGAGATGTTGGTGCGTAGACAACGAAGATAGAAACTGCAGGCAGTGAGCCACATCTATTCAAATGTAAACGTCCGATTCGGGTTGTTAGGCATTCGAATGAATCAATGCTCTTGGCCAAGTTTGTGTTGACAAGGACACCGACGCCTCCAACACCTCTTTTATCGCATGTTCCGAGGAACAATTCTTCTCCAGTGTCGAAAACGGCATGGTGTGATTCGTGTCTTCTTGTCTCGGTCAGACCAATGATGTCATTGATCATTCGCGCTTGTACCATCAGGTCCTCGATGGATGCATCTGATGCTAGCGTACGTGCATTGAAAGTACAGACGATCATTTTTGTCTTCCTTCGTTGTGGCAGCCTAGGTCGGCCTTGAGATTTTGTCGGCCTCTCCTTTCTCATCCTTCTCAGTGCTGCCATGTCGGTGAAGCCTTCAGGGTCAGGTGAATGAGACCAGTTGTAGTTACTGGTTTTGGCATATCGAATACACAGCGGATAGCTTGCCAGGCTCTTCTGTGCGGGCGGAATACTCTCGGTAGCTTGCCAGTCTTTCCGAGAGGTATAGAGGCTTTTGGGGTGACCTCTAATCACCCTTGTAGGTGTTACCATATTTGAACCCTATCAAATATGGTACGACAATTCCAGAAGACGGGTATTTAGTGTCTTATGATGTGTTGCGCGGCCGCTTGCGGCCGCGCGGGTCCGGAAAGCATCCTGGAGTGTGGCGACGGCTGGGTAGTGGAAGTAGTGTCGAGAGTGGAAGTCTGCCAGTGGGGTATTTATCTGGGTAGGGTGGGTCTCCTGTGCACAATTCGATCCCTGGGTGGTTGATGGAAGCAGACAGGGCAGGGTAGGGTGGGGCTCCTGATTAGAATCCCTTTGTCACCTGTGGTGGTGGGAGCACGCAGAGAAGCTCTGTCCCTGGGTCCGCCGAGCCTGGAGTCCAAGGTCTCAGAGAGTTCCGCTTACCTTGTTCTGTGGGTCTTCAGTTGTGCGTGGGTCTCGGCCGGAGCTGCCGCGCGGGTCCGGAAAGCGTCCTGGAGTGTGGCGACGGCTGGGTAGTGGAAGTAGTGTCACATCCTCCAGAACGGCAATGGAGAAGATTATCCATGACTTCTACTCAAATCTCTTCGATAGCCATGTCCACTTGCCGACATACCAAATTCCACAGGATGGGTATGTCGTTCCCAACGTTCTCCCTTCCGAAATCCGACACGCCATTTCGTCAGTAAAGAAGCAAACAGCACCCGGCCCAGACAAGGTCAGACCTGAACACCTGAAGAACCTGCCGTCAGTACTCATCAATACACTGGCTCGGCTCTTCACTCGCTACCTGTCTGAATGCAAGGTTCCATCTCAATGGAAAACCAGCAGGACTGTACTACTGTTCAAGAAGGGAGACATCCATGACATTGGCAACTATCGCCCGATCTGCCTATTGTCTGTCATCTACAAGTTGTTCACTCGAGTCATCCTGAATAGGATTGGCAGAACACTAGATGAAGGACAACCATGTGAGCAAGCAGGGTTCCGCAAAGGATTCAGCACCATCGACCATATCCACACGATAACCAAACTCATTGAGGTTTCTTGGGAGTTCAAGATGCCGCTCTGCTTAACGTTCATTGATTTAAAGAAGGCCTTTGATTCTGTTGAGACGGAAGCGGTCACTGAAGCCCTAGCCAATCAGGGCATTCAAGCCCAATACATCAGGATCCTCCGTGAGCTGTATTGCGGATTCACTACCAGGATCTCACCATTCTACAAAGAAGTGATCGTTGATGTCAAGAGAGGGGTGCGGCAGGGTGATACCATTTCACCAAAACTCTTCAGTGCCACCCTCGAGAACATCATGCGACGACTGGAATGGGAAGGAATGGGAGTGAAGATAGATGGTCGGCAACTACACCACCTCCGCTTTGCTGATGACATTGTTTTAATAACACCAAACATCAGCCAAGCGGCACAAATGCTGGCCGACTTTGACCGTGAGTGTGGAAAGGTAGGACTACAGCTGAATCTTACGAAGACAATGTTTATGAGAAACAGCCTTGTTCCTGACGCCCCATTCGCTCTCAATGGAACGACCATCTCCGAATGCAACAGCTATGTGTACCTAGGTCGAGAGGTCAACATGACAAATGACCTGGCACCCGAGCTGCGCAGGAGGAAGAGAGCGGCTTGGAACGCCTTCAAGAACATCGAAGAAATAGCTAAGAGGACGAAGAACCTCCGGCTCCGGGCACATCTCTTTGATTCCACTGTTCTTCCTGCATTAACATATGCCTCAGAGACCTGGGCCCTACGCAAACAAGATGAGAACCCCATTCAGGTCTCCCAAAGAAGAATAGAAAGAGCTATGCTTGGAATATCACGTTTCACTCAAATGAGAGAACGAATCCGGAGTTCTGACATCCGTCGACGATCAAGGATCAGGGACGCTGTCTCATTTGCCAAGGTGTCGAAAATCAGATGGGCTGGTCACGTAATGAGATTTAAAGACGACCGTTGGACTAGAGCTGTTACTGATTGGATTCCACGGGATGTCAAGAGACCGCGTGGCCACCCACCTACCAGATGGTCAGACTTCTTTGTCAAGGTCATGAACGATCAGTTTGAGGCCCTCCATGTTCCCGGAGCGAAGAGATGCCATTGGGCTACACTAGCACGCGACAGGGACAAATGGAGACGTTACTGGCGCCCGCTCGAGCAAATCGACGACTAACGGGAAGTTAAGTGATTAAGTGATTAAGAGAAACTCACCAAAAGAAAAGGGTATAGAAAAGATGTACCAGAGGCCAGGAAAATAGCTAAAGTGCCTCTTGTAGATCCTGAGTTTGGTTGCCACCAGCTCGTGCCCTGCTGAATGCCACCAGATGTTTCTCTGTGGCCACTGTGAGGTGCAGCCCTGGTGGCCCCTATAAACTGACAGGTGAGACCTCAATGGCTTCCAAGCACCTTCAGGGATAGCCCTGGTGGCCTCAGGCTCCCCGGGTCCGAAGCAGTACTCACTGGAACCAAGCACAGACTCATCAGGCCTGCACAGCCAGGCTGAGTATCGCCAGGAGTGGTCCCCAGGTGCCCTGAGCACTGTCCCCCCTGCCAAATACCCTTCCCCCCCAAATAGGCGATTTTCCAGTTGGAGTGAAAGTCTACGCAAAGATGCAGGGAGATGGCAGAACCCAGATCATGTCCTGGCTTGCTGTATCTTAGCTCAGCAACTTCTTGAGTTCTGTCCCCTCCCCGCCCCCCCGCACCCCAGATGAGAGGAACCACAAGCAAATCTCAGATCCTGGTCACTAGACTGGGCTTGCACATCAAGGCTTCTGTGGAGTGTGCTCAATCCTTGCACTGTCTCTGTGTTCTTAAATTTAAAAATCCAGAAAGGAGTCCAAAAGGAAACAGTTTTTTTTTTTAGCTTTGATAATGATCGCTCTTTCTTTGCTTGTGAGTGAGTGCTGAAGGTTTGTCATTCACTAGGGGATAAATATTTACTGTTATTTACAGATAGAACTCAGGTAGAAATCTAATATGGTACATAACATGTTTTGAAGCATGCAAGGAAATTAAGTTTCTTTTGCAACTGCCCATCAGCTATGCAAAAGTCGTCATTGTTTTCCTTCCATGAATCAAATTCTGACTACATTTTCCCCATCCTGCCAAGGTTTTGAGAAAGGAAACTATCTGTAGACTTGTGCACAAGTCCAGAGATCTTAAGCAATATTAAGCACTGCCTTATCATCATCATTCATTTATTTAACAAATATTTATTGAACACCTAACATGTACCAAGTCTGGCTCTCAGGACTGATAAGTAGCAATGCTTGAAACCCCACCCTGTGTTCCAGGCCAGGTGGGTGTGTCTGTAATTCACCTGGGGCGTCCCCAGAAAACATGCAGCCCCTTCCCACCAGATGTTGGCTGACCCCCAGCAAGCCTCCCCCACCTGTGTTTCTGTTTCTATTAATGGCGCTCTCCTTGTCCTTCATTTTTATGATCTTTCAGTGATTTCTGGCTCTTTTCTATCTCTTGCTCTCCAGAGCTGGAAAATAGGGATTCCTCTGTGGTTTTCCTCAGTAGCACTGTAGCACTGTCCTCCTGCTGCTCCAGCGAGCACCAGTAACGTCTCCATTGTAAGACTTGTTACTGTTTTTAACAAATCGAACACGCCACAGGGAGCTTGCCAGGCTCTACTGTGCGGGTAGGATACTCTCAGTAGCTTGCTGGGCTCTCTGAGAGGGACAGGAATCGAACCCTGATTGGCCGCGTGCAAGGTAAACGCCCTACCTGCTGTGCTATTGGTACCTGATTCTTTTTTTTTAAAATTTTTATTAGTGAAATACCATGAGGTACAGTTGTAGACTTACAGATTTTTTGTGCTTGGTTTTCAGTTATACAATAATCGAGTACCCATCCCTTCACCAGTGCCCGTTCTCCACCACCACTGATTCCATTATCCCTCCCACCCCCTTTACCCCCAATCCCCCCCTGCCTCTGTAGCAGGGCATTTCCTTTTGTTCTCTCTCTCCTTTTGGGTGCTGTGGTTTGTAAAAGAGGCATTGAGTGACATTCAGGTTCGGTCTATAGAGTACTTTCAGCATGCATCTCCCATCCTGGGAGGATCCTCCCAACACCCTTTATTTGGTGCTCCCCTCTCTATCTGAGCTACCTTTTCCCCTAGCATGTGCGGCTTGCCTCCAAGCCATGGAGCAAACCTCCTGCGATACCTGATTTTTAATCCAGTCGCTTGATGGTGGGAAATGAACTTTCTTCATTTTCATATCCCAGGGAATAGTCTGGTAGCTTGCAGATAGTAGGTTCTCAATAAAAGCTAAGTTCAATTGGCTGTTTTTCTACAGACCATTTTCTTATGTCTCAAATAAATGTTTATGCTCATACTTCACTTTCTATTCTCACTTTCCATTAGTATTCAGTGTACTAGTGCAATAAGAATACGTGCTTTCAGGGCCAGAGAAGAGGCCCAGCACCAGAGCACCTGCCTTGCTTATTCAGGACCCTAGGCTTGATCCCTGGAACCCATTTAACAAAATTAGAAGGGCGCAGAGAAGAGTAATGGCACAAGGGATGAGGTGCATGTGTTGCACGCAGCCAATCCCAATTCTATTCCTACCCCAGAATATCAATCCTCAAGCATTGCCATGAGTGATTCCTAAGCACAGAACCAGGAGCAAGCCCTGAGAACTGCCAAGTTTTCCCCCAAACCAAAAAGGGGCAAACTGAAAAAAAAAACAAACACCTAACCTGCTAGGGTTAGGAAAGATTAATCTTGAGCTCTCTAGTCTGAGTCTGTGGCAAGATATTCCCAGGAGAGCTGCCTTACAAGCCTCAACTAACTCTTACTGTGTCCATACAAAAGTAACTAGTATTAAGTTGTTGATTGTCATTGGACTGAGGAAAGGAGAAAAACACCTGAAAAGGTATTTTGCCCCTCGGCAGTCGGAAAGGGCTTTGGAATACCCCTGGGTGATATTTCTGCCCTTGAGCCTGGCAGTCAGGAAGGGCTTTCTTTTGTTGATTTTGCTACCTGACTGGGTGCAGGGTAGGCCCAGAGTGCTGGAGAGACTAGTTTGGAGAGGAGAGAGAGGCAGGGCAGCATGATGGAGTGCGGAGAGACTAGAAAGGGGGACAGAGGGAGAAGGATGTAGAAGCAGAAGGATGGGAGCAGGCACGTGGAGACAGAGAGCACAGGCTGTGAGATGGAGCACGGAGAGATGAGCGGGAGAGACAGGAGGAGACGGGAATGAGGGACACCATGAGACTAGAATGGGAGGCTCAGACTGGAACAGGTGCGTGTGGAGAATGGAATAAAAGGCATCTGATCAATCCAAAAAAAAGCAACCCCCCCATAATAATAAATCATTAAATTATAAATTAAATTATATTAAATGTATAATAACTTGTTTCCTAATACTTTTATAATAAAATTATTTTATAATAAAAATTCTGACTTCAACATGACTTGCTTTTCTATAAATATATAGAAAATATCTATCTTCATACCTCATTGACTTTATTGGTGCATGCTCTTTTATGTGGAATGCACAACTATGAAAATTCTAGCAAGTCTTTTAAATTTAAGTGAAATCTATCTTATATTTAATGAAATATTAAATATAAATGTTACATTTACAGTCAAAAATGCTCTCACCATTTTAAATTTGTATGTTTGAAATATTTCATGATAAAGTTTGTTTGAATTCTTTCCACCTGGACTATTAGGCAGATAGATAGCTTATAGTCACGAATGTTTATTATATTATTCTTTTTATATTAAACATTTACAATTTCATGCCAAAATTTTTGTGCAGGGTTGCTCCTGGCAATACTCAGGCCAGCAGTGCTTGGGGGTGACTGGGTTGTAGCCGGCAGAGCTGGGGGCAAGGGCCATGTGTTGTTAGGTTCAAGCCCAGGCCTGGCGCTTCCAAGGCACGCACTCTGCCACCTGAGCCTCATCCACAGCCCCTCTCTAAACTGAAGATACATGGTTACCAAATCTGTATCATCTTAAAATGGGGGCTGTAAGGGACTTGCTCTGCAACAGCTGACCTAGGTTCAATCCCTGGCTCCCCATATGGTTCCCTGAGCACTCCCATAAGTGATCCCTAGGTGCAGAGTCAGGACTGAGCCCCGCGAAGAGTTAGCTGTGCCCCATCCCTCAACCAAAACCCAAACCAAAATGCTGAGGAACATAGAGGCTGAATAATTTGCCTCAGTTCAACATCTGTTTTCCCATTGAGTGAGGATCCTCCCCAGCAGTGTTCAGAGTTGGGGTGGGGGGGTCACTCCTGGAGATATTCAGCATAGCTCTGTAGGCTTGGTGGTTTGTTTGGTGCTTGGGCCACGCCTCGGAAGTAGTCAGGGGCTGTGCAGTGCTGGGATGGAAATCAGAGCCTCCACGTGCAGTGCTGGCTCTCCAGCCTACTGAGACTGCTCCCTGGCCCAGCTCAAGAGTTCTTAAGTGATAGTTATAGTTTGGATTCAGGCAGGAGAGAGAGACATATAGATAGAGAGTGAGTGAGTGAACCACCTTCCTAACATAAAATGGCTACATATGACAATTTTGATGAAATTGTATAATACTAAAAATGAGCAACGAAGACTCTCATGGGTGACCAGACATGTTTCAAAAAAAATTCTAAAAGCCTAAATACTGGAGCTTGGGGGCTGGTGGAGTATGTGGTAGTGCCTTCAAGTGAAATGCTCTGGCTTAAATTCCCCGCAGCTCATGGTCTCTGAGGTGTGGGTCCTGATGACCAATAAGCAGAACCAGTTGTGGTTCTCATATAACAAAATAAATCAAAGTAACTCCTAAATATGCAAATAGAATGGTGGAAAGTGAACATTTAGTGAACATGTTAAATATCTGAAGAGATGAGTAGTGAACTATATGAAATACATGGAAAAAAATACCTAGACTAACACTTTTACTGTGTTAGTCTAGGTGTAAAGAAAGGAAAGGGGTAATTATATAAGATTAAAGATAACAGAAGTACAGTATAGGGGTAGCACTTGTCTTACATGTAGCTGACTAGGGTTCAATTCTTAACACCAGATTCTAGCTCTTCATAGGAGTGAGCCCTGAGTACAGGGCCAGGAGTAAGTCCTGAACACCATCAGGTCTGGCTCCAAAACAAGAACAAAATAATAAAGATAAGGAAGATAGAATGAGAAATTCTTACATACATATAATTTGAAATTTGGGAGGAGAGTACAAATAATGGAAATATTTCAAACAATAGTAATGGATAAACTTTCAGAACGAATTAAAAGATCTAAGTTCACAGATATAGGAACTGGAGCATATCCCAAAATATAGGATCTATGGCAGATTATGCCTTACACGTGTTACAAAGAAATGGGAAACACCAAGCACAGTAAGAAAAAGCCTTAAAAAGTGCCCTGGGGGGGGGGGGGAGGGGGCTGGAGCAATAGCACAGCGGGTAGGGCGTTTGCCTTGCACTCGGCCAACCCGGGTTCAATTCCCAGTATCCCATATGGTCCCCTGAGCACCAGTAGGGGTGATTCCTGAGTGCATAGCCAGGAGTAACCCCTGTGCATCGCCAAGTGTGACCCAAAAAGCAAAAAATAAATAAATAAATAAATAAAAATAAAAAAGTGCCCTGGGTTCTGCTGCGAATGAAATCCAGGGCCTCAGTTACAGAAAGCATTTACTCTACCACTGAGACACACCCCTGGCCTGTGAGGATTTTCATGAAAGGGACTGAGGCATTTGCAAGGGCAAGACTGCTAAGAGAAGGAAAAGATCACTTCAATCTTTGTTTGAACTGGTTAAGTATCATGCATGAAAAGGCTCAAATAAAATGCCACCGCAATTCAAAGGTCAGTGGTCCATGGAAAAAATTGAATTTGAGATAATCGTGAAGTATGGGGTGAGTTCCTTCAGGAAGTATCTGCTTGTGTTTTATCTGAAAGTCTCTTTGTTTTGCTCTCATTCGTGAAATATAGATCCCCTGGATATGCAGTGAACAATCATTTCCCTTGAATGCTTTGAATAACTATTTGATCTTTTCGTCATATCCACTGTTGCTCTTCATATGTCTGCTAAAAGTCTAATTGTCCATCCTTTGTAGTGATTTTTCTTTTCTCTCACTATCCCAGGATACTTTTATCCATGTACTTAATACAGTTACACAAAAATGCTTGGTAAGGTTGGAAACTTTTGAAGTTTCTAAATATTTAGAGAGCAGTCTTGGGCTGGAGCGATAGTAGAGTAGAGCACTTGCATTGCATGTGGCTGACAAGGGTTCAATTCCCCATACTCTGTATGGTCACCGGAGTCCACCAGGTGTGAACCCTCTGCACAGAGCTAGGAGTAAGCCCTGACTACAGCTAGTTGTAGTCCCCTCCCCACAAACAAACAGCAGAAGAAGAGAGCAGTCTTATCTTTAAAGATACTTTTTTTATTTTGTTTTGTTTTTTTGGTCACACCCAACAATACTCGGGGTTACTCCTGGCTCTGCACTCAGGAATTACTTCTGGTGGTGCTTGGGGGGACCATATGGGATGCCGGGGATTGAACGTGGGTCGGCCACGTGCAAGGCAGATGCCCTTCCCACTGTACTATCGCTCCAGTCCCTTTAAGATACTTTAGAAGACATCAGATATGCTGATGCTGTGTCATTAGAATTTGCTTGTTAAACTAGAGGATTGAAATTTCACAAGGAAACTAAATAATTACAGTTTAAATTTATGGATGAAAATTTAAATACACCCAAGTGAGAGGGAGGTTGTGGCTTATGTAGTAGTGCACTTACAGTAACCCCAAGAACCAGGCATTAATATTATTCCCATTTATAAAATAGCATTCCCAAAGCCGCACAGTCCGTGAGGAAGGATTTTTGTCCCTGACACTATAGTGCCGAAGTCTGCTCCGAGCATCAATAATAAACAGCCACTATTCTTATGACTGATATTTTCTGGTGGAATTTTTGCTGGATATGTAAGAGTTAACATCTCTGATGAACTCAGAAAACAATCATATGAGGCTTTTAAAATGTTCAACTCTGGCCAGGTAGTAAGCTGAGGAGGTAATGAAAAATTAAAAGCTTTTTCTTTTTATTTGGCTGAATACTAATCTCCATGGTTATGGATATATCCATGTGCCAGAGAATACTGCACTTTAGATAATGTATTAACACAGAATTGGTGGTACAGTTTAAACCTGACAGCACTGTGTGTCTGATGTTTTCTAAAATATCTCAAAGATAAGACTGCTCTCTTAAATGGCTTCTTTAAAAGTTTCCAACCATATGCTGCATTTTTTCTATAACTTTATCAATTAAATGGAGAAAAACTATAGTGCTCAGAACAGAGGACTATTTCCGTAATTAAACATTATATTGCCAGAAAAGAAACGATGCAATCAGTGAAACATTATCCACATAATGTCAGTGAGAATTCTTGGCATTTTAGTTTTAGAAGCAATTTTGCATGGAAATGAATAAAATATAAACATAGTACTTTATCTAGGGTATGACAAGAAACTTCAAGATTGTAATGTGCATTAAGATAACATTCCAGACCTATCCTTTCAAGTTTTCAGCCAAGAATTTGTTTTTATAATTTCTTTGCAGTTGGCAAAGTTAGACTCTTATTTGAGATATCAAGTTTCTTGTGTGTGGACCCAATCCCACAGAGCGTGGCTTAACTAGCTGTGTGACTGTCACCACCTCTCCCCCGTCCCCAGGCCCAAATGAAGGAGTCCGGTGACCCAGTCTGCTTCCAGGTTTACAATCCTAGGGCTCTGGCCCAAGGAACATGACATGAAACCATAGATACAGTGCTTTGTATAGGGAATGAGTATTTTTAAAACGTAGGCTACTTAAGCATTTTTATTTGTTTATTTGGGAACTGGAGCGATAGCACAGTGGGTAGGGTGTTTGCCTTGCACACAGCCAACATGGACGACCCGAGTTCAATTCCTCTGCCCCTCTCAGAGAGCCTGGCACTCTACTGAGAGTATTTTGCCTGCATGGCAAAGCATGGCAAGCTACCCGTAATGTATTTGATATGCCAAAAACAGTAACAAGTGTCACAATTTGTTGTGAGATATTACTGGTGCCCGCTCAAGCAAATCGATGAACGGGAGGACAGTGCTACAGTGCTACAGTGCTATTTATTTGGGAGCAACACCTGGCTCTTGCTCAGGGATCATTTCTGATGCTGCTAGGCTCAATTCCTAACAGCATCAGAGGTTGGTTGCATGCAAGACAAAAGCTTTGTCCCCTGTACTATCTCTCTGGTCCCTACTGTTTTTTTTCGTTTTGGGGGCCACATCTGGTGGTGCTTTGGGTTTACTCCTAGCTCTGCACTCAGGAATTATTCCTAGTGGTGCATGGAGGACCATGAGGGTTGCTGGAGATCTAACCTGGGTCAGCCTTGTTCAAGGCAAGCACTCTACCAGTTGTATTATCTCTTCGGTCCCTAATTAAACGTTTTTAAAAAATGGTCTCTTATAGCCAGTCATGAGAAGAGAAAACACCATGGGCCTCAGGCCCTGAGTGATTTGCTTGATTTGGGCTCCAGTTGGCCGCTGCTGTACTTGTTCCCAGGCACTATGCAATCCAGTTTGCTTCGCAATTCTTCAACACAAATTTGGTCTGAGATAGTCTAAGCGAAAACAGTGGTGAACTCAAGTTCAGTGGTCCCTGGTCCATGAGGTTTCTTGAATGGCCTCCGTAGCAGCCAGGCCACAGGGATCATGGACTGCAGTGCCCTGGTGCCCTCTGGAGACGGCAGAGCTTATGCCCTTTCTGCTGGCAGTGTTGGCTGCTCCCAGGTCCTCCAAGATCTCCCTAGAGATAGTACAAGGCTGAAGGTAGCTGCTTTGTCCAAAGCCAACCTCAATTCTATGGCAGCCTACATCTAAGGACCACAGGTTCTACACAGGGACAGGTTACTGCCCACTCCTGACACCAGTGGGTTCAACTCTGAAGGGCTGAGCTGTCAGGCCTCAGCTGGAGCTGCATCTGCACCATCTCAGTGTAGCTTCTCCCTCTGCCCACAGGTGTCGCCCTTGAGCGCACCCCGGTTAGCATCCTGCAAGAATTGTCTTCCCTGAGGATCCAGACCAGCACCAGAGACTTACAAAGACCCACAGTTCCAGCTAGACCTGTTTATTACACACTCGTGGGTCCTGAAGTAAATGTCCTCTTCAGGAAAAGAAGAATACTAACCACCTCATAGAATGGTTTTATCATAAGGAAATGAATCCAGAGCACCCAGAAATTGTTGAGTAATAGTCACAGTAATTAAAAAAAAACTTACTATGAGTCAGTTGCTATTTTATGTACTTTATGGCAGAAGAACCTCAAGGAAGATCACACCCCTATTTTACAAATGAGAACTGAGTCATAGACAAGACGAAATAACTCCTCCGGCATCATACAGCTGATAAAACAGTCAGAAATTCATTGGTCTGCAGAACCAGCATTCTTTGCAAAAACTTTTCTTATTTAATTTTTGGTTTTTGGGTCGCACTTGCTCAGCGGTTATTCCTGGCTCTGCACTCAGGAGTTACTCCTGGCAGAGCTTAGGAGATCAGCGGTGCTGGGGATTGAACCTAGGTTGACGGCGTGCTTTGCCCACTGTACTGTCTCTCTGACTCTAATGGAATTCTTCGTTTAGAAATAAGATGATGAAAGTCAGTAGTGTTGCCTGCATCCAAAAGTTCCTTCAAAACAAGGCAATTATAGGGCCAGGGAGATTGCTCAAAGGGCTTGCGGGAGATCCTGGATGTGATTCTCAGTATCTTATGGTTCCCTGAGCCTTACCAGAAGTGACAGCTATACACTGGGCTGGGAGGAGCTCCTGAGTTTTACTGGGGATGACCTTCAAACGAACAACAAAAGGGTGGTTGTTTAAGGTTTCTGTGCTGCTACAGTTTATATTCTTGTGTCACTGTGGGCTTTTGCTCTCTCTCTCTCTCTCTCTCTCTCTCTCTCTCTCTCTCTCTCTCTCTCTCTCTCTCTCTCTCTCTCTCTGTCTCCCCCTCACTCTCTCTCACCTCAGATCTGCTCTTCTGCACCAAGAGAATAAATGAAATATTTTTTGAAGGGTAGTTGAAGGGTAGGATCCTAATGTGATATGACAGTGTTTGGTAGCTTCTTGAGATGATTTAGTTTTACTATTTCTATTTTAATGAACTATGAACTAAATTTAAGTTCAAAGAAGCATTCGAACAATTATGGTTCACTATCATGTGGGAATTTTCTTTGCTGGCAGGATTTGTGTTAGATTCTATTTCTTGCAACTTAAGTATATGCCTCTCCTGCCTGAATCATAATTGTGGGCAATGGACACTGTCCCCTGCTGTGCATCTCCTGATACCTCTTTTAAAGTTTATACTTGCGCTCACTTCAAATTAGTTATCTATTAGCATCTGATGGAAGATGTTTGTTTCACATCTCACTTCTAATCTGATTGGGTTTCTACCATGGTTTCTCTCTAAGGGGAAAAAATGTTAACACTGCCCATTTGGACCTCCTGTTATATTTTTAAGATCTCTTTAAAGGCACTTTTACACTTTCAAGCACAAGTCTGTTAAAGTTTTTATGATTTGCAAAGTGGTTTTTCATCTTCTCCTATTAGATAACTAAGATATGAGAGTTCCTTTACAACAAATAAATTAAAATCTAAATAATTTACAGCTCCAGATACCTTTGCCAGACTAGCGTAACTGAATAAAGTTAAGAGATTAAATGTTCCCCTGGCAATCAGTGAGGGTATGAGATACAGCACCTGGGCTGCCCCAGTGGGTCTTGTTCTTAAATCACAAGCAAGAGCTCAGAATCCCAGGGTCCCAGGTGACAGGCAAGGGCTAACCTTGGAAGACAGAACTTTTGTTTCCCCTTAGAAGTTATAGCATTACCCATGATCTTAAAATGTGTACAAACCTGAGTGAGGGACCAAAAGGGAGAGAGACAGAGTGAGCGAAAGGGGAAGAAGGAAGATGGGGGAAGGAAATGGGGTGGAGAGAGACCGAATGTTTCCATGATAGAAGATTTTAGTTATTTATGTACCACTAAATTGGGATTTCATAAACATAACAGTGTGTATTTTCACCATCTCAAAGCAAGGAGAATATTTTTGTATGGAACCAATGTTGATTGCTGAAATTCAGAACAAAAATTAGATGGGAAAAAACAGTATTTCCCTCTTTCTAATTTCCAGGTTTTCACCAGTTGGTACCTGAAGAAGAAAGGTTCAGCCTACTGAACTAACGGCAAGAAGAGAAACATCCTCAGACAAGATCTAGGGTCATAGCCAGGCTACCTTCTAGACAAGGTTTTAAGTGGCAGAAGCCAGTCACTGCATCTTTTAATAACTGAATTTGTTCATCAGAGTATAATCTGGCTGGAGCCATAGCACAGCGGTAGGGCGTTTGCCTTACAAGCAGCCAACATGGCCGATCCGAGTTCGATTCCTCCGGCCCTCTCGGAGAGCCCGGCAAGCTACCGAGAGTATCCCGCCTGCACGGCAGAGCCTGGCAAGCTACCCATGATGTATTCGATATGCCAAACACAGTAACAACAAGTCTCATGACAGAGACGTTACTGGGCCCACTGGAGCAAATCGATGAACAACAAGAGGACCGTGACCGTGACCGTGACCGTGAACCATAGTGGGATTCAGATGATCTGTGGAAAACTGGAGTAGGAGCAATGAGTGTGGGGAAATGTGGCTATGTTGTTCGTGGGAACAACCTTGAGATCACAGTCATTGCTCTCAAGAAACATACACAGTGTCCCATTTTAAAAAATCAGAACCACTCTCTAAGGAGAGAATCTAAATGTCATAAAGAAAATAGGAAAGGCAGATGTATGCTTGCACTTCTTCATTGTTCATAGATGTTTTCTTGATGAATGCGAGAGGGTGAAAAGAACAACCCTGTTCTCAATGTACTGGATTCCGATGCCTCTTAGCAGTTACTGGATTTTTGTTCCTGTGCTGACGTTCATTTGAGAACTGGTGAATTGTGGAGGGCGCAGTAATTAGGGTGCTGGGGGTGATCTAGAGCTCCAGACCTAGAGAGTTTCTGAATTTAAGGTAAAGCCATTCTGTTGGATTTTGTGCTGACTTTCCACTGGGGACACTAACCATTTTGCTTTAACTTAGGAAGAAAGGGTAGAGGAGACACTTCCCAGGCCTGGTTTAGGAATATGACCTTGACTAGATCCATAGACATATTGTTGTCTTGTTGAGTCTGGAGCCAGGAAGGCAGAAATCATGGCAGAGGAGCAGGTGTGAACATCCCCCAACTCCGAGGCAGCTCTCTTTGAAGCTGGAAAATCAAGGCCATTTGTACCTTCAAGGAAACAAGGATATAATTATCACAACACCCCATTGGCCAGTGACCTTCCATTCCTCAGGCCTGCTGACTCCCTTCCTTGGCACCAGCCCAGGCCTCACTCTGTGGCTCAGACTGCTCAAATGAGGAGCAACCCACTCTTCGGCACCTTTTGAACGTGTTCTTAATCTCTTTCTACAACACTGCTCTTGCTGACATAAATCCCCAGCCCAGGGGGCCTCAGAACTGCCCACCCCCACTCGGCAGAGGAAGGCCATTCAGGCCAAGGGGCGTCTGAGCAGCTCGGTCTGCTACAATTTATGCTTCCTCTCACCTGTGCCGTCTGTCTGCAGCCTCTACTCCAGTCTATGTTTTCCAGATTTGATTGCAACCTCCCAACCCCTTGCCAAGTCGGCCCTCGTCACCTCAGTCACAGGAGCAGACTTTTCAAGGCCATGGGAAGTTAATAACAGTGACTCGCAACTTCCCCATTATATTTGAGATGTTAAAAGCAGAAGCCTAATAAAACCAGTTCAGAAAAACAAGAAGAGCTATAAATTATCATTGGAAAGGAGTGATTAAAGAACGCATCTACTCGAAATCCCTAGGGGCTGTTTTTCAGTTAGAGCAATATTCCAGTATGTGGTTTCCTTCCTTTCCTCTCAACTGTGCAAAAACCTTGGTTGTATGCTGGTAGCACAAGTTCAGATTTTTTTTTTCTGCTTCTGTGAGTTAAGTGCCCAGAATCAGTTACTTTTTAAAAAATATTAATTTTGTATTGCATTGAATCAGGCTGGAGCGATAGCACAGTGGTAGTGTGTTTGCCTTGCGCTCAGCCAGCCCGGCTGAGCCGGGTTCGATTCTTCCGCCCCTCTCGGAGAGCCCGGCAAGCCACCGAGAGTATCTCGCCCACACGGCAAAGCCTGGCAAGCTACCCATGACGTATTCAATATACCAAACACAGTAATCTCACAATGATGGAGACGTTACTGGGCCTGCTTGAGCAAATCGATGAACAACGGGAGGACAGTGATAGTGACAGTGACAGTGCATTGAATCACTGTGAGATAAAGCATTACAAAGCTGTTTGTGAGGAATCAGAGTTACTAAATCTCTGTCTGTCTGTCTCTCTCCTTCCCTCTCTCCCATTTTCCCCCTCTTCCTCTCTCTTCCTTCTGCAGCCTTGGTTCAACTGAAGGGCTCTCCCGAATAAATGCTACCAGTCTTTTTGATTACTAAGAATTTATTTTACATTATCATTAATCCATACGTATTGTAAAATTATGCTTTAAGATAAGAATTCAATTTTATTTCCTTGGCCTCATCAAAACTGCTGGTGTTCTACCAGTATATTTAAGAGAAACATGTCAGAAGTATTATTCCCTGTAAAATAAAGAATTCCCATGTCACTGTTATTATTTCACAATGTTTGGGAAATTTTAAACTAGCAGTTCTCAGCTGGTGCTAATTTTGCTTCCGAGGGGTCATTTGGTAAATATTGGTAGAAATTTTTAGTTGTTAGAACTTTGGACTGGAGCGATAGCACAGCGGGTAGGGCGTTTGCCTTTCACACAGCCAACATGGCCGACCCGAGTTCGATTCCTCCGCCCCTCTATGAGAGCCCGGCAAGCTACCGAGAGTATCTCGCCTGCACGGCAAAGCCTGGCAAACTCCCTGTGACATATTCGATATGCCAAACACAGTAACAACAATTCTCATGACGGAGATGTTACTGGGCCCGCTCGAGCAAATCGATGAACAACGGAAGGACAGTGACAGTGACAGAACTTTGGGACAGAGGCATTCTTGGCACCCAGTGGATGGAGAACAGAGATGCTGCTAAATTTACCTTCATGCACAGGCCAGCCCTGCCTCTCAGCACAGATTCCAGCCCCATTCCAGTATGGCAGAGTGTTGTTCTTTCTAGAAGAAAATCAGAAAAGACTGAAAGAGAAAGAAAAATTAAAGTTTAGAAAGTACTGAATTTTCGGGGGTATGGTGCCGCCAGCAGGTCAATCTGTACCTGTGAGGCGAGTGCATCAGCAGCCTCATGGCGCCTTCAGACTTCCAGATACCCCAAAATTGCTGCTGTGCCTTTGGCCAGACCCCAAAAACTTGGGGCAAAGTTTACCAAGAAAGTAAACGGCCAAAAGTTAGGTATGTGGGAAACACACCCACAAACCACCTCTGGCTCAGCTATATAATTGGAGGCAAGGCCTCTTTGGTTCCTGATTGAACTACTTAATGGACATGATCCCAGAGACTCAGAAATGAATCTCAGAACCCAGTGGCTTTAGGTAGAAATGTGTCTGGTCTCTGCAGTAGGCTACCGGTGCTGGGCCAACCCAGGTGGGAATAGGTTTCGTGCCTTGACCTGTTCCCCCTGGCGACCCAGTGGCCGCCATCCGTCTGAGGCCACTGGATAGTCACATTTGGGCCCCCAGTGACGAGACACACAGGGCCTCACGGGATGAGGGTGGAGCCGGGCTTGTCCTCCCCACCCCAACGAGACCCCAAGTCATCACCCACGAATGGCCTCTCTGGCTCCTGATCAAGCTGCTTAACAGCCATGATCCCAGAGACTCAGAAACAAATCTCAAAACCCAGTGGCGTTTGGCAGAAATGCATCCGGACTCTACAGTACGTTACTGTCGCCGGGCCACCCCAGGGAGGAAAGGGTGTTGTCCCTCCGCCTGCTCCCTCTTGGCGACTTGGTGGTTGTCATCCTCCAGAGGCCATTGGACAGTCAGGCTTGGGCCCGCAGTGACAAAACTTGTTGGGTCTCACGGGATGGGGGGGGGTGGATCCGGGCCTGTCCTCCCCACCCTAACGAGACCCCAAGTCATCGCCCACAAACGGCCTCTTTGGCTCCTCATCAAGCTGCTCAATGGCCTTGATCCCAGAGACTCAGAAACAAATCTCGAAACCCAGTGGCTTTTGTCAGAAATGTGTCTGGACCCCGCAGTAGGTTACTGTCGCCGGGCCACCCCAGGGGGGAATGGGTGCTGTCCCTCCGCCTGCTCCCTCTTGGCGACTTGGTGGCTGTCATCCTCCAGAGGCCATTGGACAGTCAGGCTTGGGCCTGCAGTGACGAAACTTGTTGGGTCTCACGGGATGGGGGGGAGGTGGAGCCGGGCCTGTCCTCCCCACCCTAACGAGACCCCAAGTCATCGCCCACGAATGACCTCTTTGGCTCCTCATCAAGCTGCTCAACGGCTATGATCCCAGAGACTCAGGAGCAGATCTCTAAACCCAGTGGCTTTTGGCAGAAATCCCTCAAGATTTAAGTGTTAAAATTTCAGAATTTCAAAACCACATGGCCCTATTGCAGCCACACGACATCATATGTTATTCATAACCAGCAATAGAACACAAATTGTCTATTGTTGCCTTTTCAGCAGATCTGAGTGTTGGGGTAAAATCGCAAATAATGGTGGGTCTGGTGTCGAAATAGTGAATGTGATCAAAGTAGAGAGAGAGTAATGTAGAAATCATCTGCCCCACAGGCAGGGGCAGGGTGTGGAATGGGGGTATACTGGGATTTTTGGTGGTGGAGAATGGGCACTGGTGAAGGTACGGGTGTTTCATTGTATGACTGAGACTTAGACCCAAAAGCTTTGTAACTGCTCTCACGGTGATTCAATAAATAAAATTATAAAAAATGGAAAAAGAAAAATATAATAAAAAAAAGAAAGTACTGAATTTTCATTATCACTAATTACAAATGACATCTAGCACTGAGAAAACAAAAGGCAATTAAACCTTATTAAAATGCATAAAAAGGGGGTATGGTGCAGCCAGCAGGTCAATCTGTACCTGTAAGGCGAGTGCATCAGCAGCCTGATGGTGCCTTTAGACTTGTAGATATCGCAAAATTGCTGCTGTGCTTTTGGCCAGACCCAAACAACTTGGGGCCAGATTTACCAAGAAAGAAAACAGCCAAAAGTTAGGTATGTGGGAGACACACCCACAAACCACCTCTGGCTCAGCTATATAATTGGAGACAAGGCCTCTCTGGTTCCTGATCAAACTGCTAAATGGCCATAATCCCAGAGACTCAGAAACAAATCTCGGAACCCAGTGGCTTTTGGCAGAAATGTGTCTGGTCCCCGCAGTAAGTTACTGGCGCTGGGCCACCCCAGGTGGGAATAGGTTTCGTGCCTTGCCCTATTCCCCCTGGCGGCTGGGTGGCTGCCATCCTTCAGAGGCCATTGGACAGTCATGTTTGGTTCTGCAGTGACCAGACACATGGGGTCTCACCGGATGAGTGTGGAGCCGGCTCTTTTCTCCCCGCCCGAATGAGACCCTGAGTTGCCGCCCACGAACGGCCTCTCTGGCTCCTGATCAAACTGCTTAACTGCCATGATACCAGAGACACAGGAACAAATCTTGGAACCCAGCAGGTTTTGGTAGAAATCCCTCCAGATTTAATTGTTAAAATTTCGGGATTCTAAACTTGCATGGCCACTACTGTGGCCACGTGACATCATATGTTATTCATAACCAGCAATAGAAAACAAATTGTCTACAGATGACTTTGCAGCAGATCTGAGTGTTGGGATAAAATCTCAAATAATAATGGTGGGTCTGGGGTCAAAATATTGAATGAAATCAAAGCGGAGAGTAGTGTGGAAATCATCTACTCCACCGGTAGGGGGAGGGCGTGGGATGGGGGAATACTGGGTTTTCTAGGGACTGGTGAAAGGACAGGTATTTCATCATTGTATGACTGAGACTTAAACCCAAAAGCTTTGTAACTGCTCTCAGAGTGATTAAATAAATAAATTTATAAAAAAGAAAAAAGAAAATGCATAAAAGAGCAAATGATGTTTTGATTATATATGAGAGATTAAGGACTGGAGCGATAGCACAGCGGCAAGGCATTTGCCTTGCATGCAGCCAACATGGCCGACCCGAGTTCGATTCCTCCACCCCTCTCGGAGAGCCTGGCAAGCTACTGAGAGTATCTCGCCCGCACAGCAGTGCCTGGCAAGCTCCCTGTGACGTATTCGATATGCCAAACACAGTAACAACAAAGTCTCCAATGGAGACGTTACTGGGCCCGCTCGAGCAAATTGATGAACAACGGGAGGACAGTGATATATAAACAGTGATGAGAGATTAAGCATCTTTAAAATTCACAATGAGCTTATGTGTCTATTCTAAAAAAATTTTTGAGAATCAAAAGGATTATATTTATGAGAGAACACTTAGGAGATATAAGATAATAACTTTTTTGTTGTTAGTTTCTTTGTTTTTGAGCCACATCCGGTGGTGCTTCAGTGGTTACTCCTGACTCTGTGCTCAGGGATCACTTCTGGAAGTGCTCGGGGGACCATATAGGGTGCTGGGGAGGAAGTGCAGAAAGGGTGACTAGAGAAAGTGTTCCAGAAGGTGACAACTGAGCAAAGCTCTGAAGAGAGTCAGGAGTGAGCCAAGTGTGGAAGAACATTGCTGGAAGAAGGTGCTGCTGTGAGGAGTGTGCTATGAGATTGCAGAAATTTCAAGAATACAGTGGGGCAGAAGTGAAATAGCCATGGTGGAGAGCGAGTGGAAATGGGAGCAGAGACTGGGACCAACTCACAAAAATCTAATGCAGACTCTACTGTTTGGGGGTCATACACAGCGGTGCTCAGGGGAAACTCCTAGCTATGTTAAGGGTCTTTCCCAGCAATGCTAGAAATCGAACCCAAGGCTCTCACGTGTAGAGCATGTTCCCCAGCCCTTGGAATCACCTCCCCAGCCTCCTAGAGAGAACTCATTCGGTGGGGGGGCGGGGGGAACGGGAGAGGGTTTCTGTCATGACAAGACATGGTCGTGTGAATAGATTGAGCTGCTTTCTGTCTTGGAAATAAAGGAGCATCATTAAGATGAGACAGAATGCTGATGAGTTGTAAAAATCAGGAAAGGCAATGAGAGTAGCTAAAAGGGCCAAATCAACTTGGATTTGGGGGGTGGAAGGCACACCCTGTGGTGCTCAGGGGACCATACAGGGTGCCAGGGATTGAACTTGGGTTAGCTGTCTGCAAGGCAAGTGTCCTACCCACCAAACTATCTCTCCAGACCCAGCATCTAAATATATTAGATGGTATAGCCAATGGAACTGCCCAGTAGGACAGGAATGTTATGGGGAACAAAGACATAGGAAATATCCTGTGGTGGTTTTTGTTGGTTACTGTTGGGCTAGAGTTTTCTGTCATAACTTTATGGACATAAAGAGCCTCAAGGTGTCTCTTAGACATTAGGAGAACTGTAGCAATCTGGATTGTGGTTGGAAATCTAACTCAAAAATTGGTGTCCAAGGGGCTGGAGTGATAGTACAGCGGGTAGGGCGTTTGCCTTGTGCGCGGCCAACCCGGGTTTGATTCCCAGCATCCCATATGGTCCCCTGAGCACTGCAAGGAGTGATTCCTGAGTGCAGAGCCAGGAGTAACCCCTGTGCATCGCTGGGTGTGACCCAAAAAGCAAAAAAAAAAAAACAACTTGGTGTCCAAGTGTCCAAGCCCAAGCTCTCTAACTAATGACTTAAAAACAATCTGTTTGGAGGGTATGTGTGTGTGTGTCTGTGTGTCTGTGTCTGTGTCTGTCTGTCTGTAAGAACTTTTCAGATGTAGCAAGAATGAACAAAGCGGTGATGCTCAGGGGTTACTTCTGGCTCTGCATTCAGAAATTACTCCTGCCAGTGCTCAAGGGACCATGTGGAATGCTGAGGATAGAACCCCGGGTTGGCTGCATGCAACCTGCTATACTATTGCTCCAGTCCTGTAAGACTAGACTTTTCTCAGCAATTTCATTTCTAGAAGTTCCCCCTAAGGAAATTATAAAAACATAGGTATGCAAAAATTAATGTTAACGTGAGTCCTATATTGTTATTTAATTCACTTATAATTATTAGTGCTGTTACTGAGTTATTAGAGTCCAATGATCCATTACAAGAACACAAGCAGACGCAGTTGGGTAATGCACTACAGGGTTTGTAATACATGTTGAAAAAAAATTCACGAAATTCACGAAACTTTGTCAAAAGCTCAACTTGGCTCCTGACCCACAGGAGACCTTTAGCCAGAGGCTCAAGATAGTGTCTCTGATGCTTTATATTCATCACCGTGTTCTCCCACTGCTTTGGAACAGTCCAGTTTGTTGCTGCTTTTTCCTCCTCCCCCTCTTTCTCCCTTCCTCCTTCCACTCCTCCTCCCTTACTCTCCTCCTCCCTCTCATCCTCCCACTAGTCCTCATCCTCCTCACCCTCTGCTCCTTTTTCATTTGTTTTTGCTTTTGAAGCCACACCCAGCAGTGCTCAGGGTTTACTTCTGGCTCTGAGTTCAGGGATCATTCCTGGCAGAGCTCAGGAGACTGTATATGTAATGCCAGGATCAAAGCAGGGTTGGCTGAGTGCAAGGCAAAAGCCTTAACCCCTGTTTCTCTCTCCCCCAGTTCGGGCTTCCTTTTTTTTTTTTTTTTTTTTTTTTTTTGCTTTTTGGGTCACACCCGGCAATGCACAGGGGTCACTCCTGGCTCTGCGCTCAGGAATTACTCCTGGCCGTGCTCAGGGGAGCATATGGGTGCTGGGAATCGAACCTGGGTCGGCCGTGTGCAAGGCAAACGCCCTACCTGCTGTGCTATCGCTCCAGCCCCAGTTCAGTCTTCTTAAGTGAAGTGATAAGACCGTCAGTGACTGACTACTGACCACTAAAACACCCTCCCTTTGCATTGCTCATGATGTTCATCAGTCCACATGTCTTTTTTCTCCTCCCGAATTGTACCTACTCCCTGTTTCCCCAAGCAGGGTGGTTGCACATACCTTTACTCTAGAACGCTTTCCCCACTCTGTATATCTGGATATCTGGTTCCTTTCTATAGGCCTTGATTAAATGTTACCTTTTTCGGGACTCCTTTTTTTAAAATTTTTTTATTTTAATGATTCATCATGAGATACATTTACAGACTTTCATGATTGAGTTTCAAACAATGTTCAAGTACCCATCTCTCCACCAGTGCCCATTCCCTACCCTAAATGTTCCCAGTATCCCCTCCCACCCCCATCACTTTCCACCCCCTGTGGCAGGCACAATCTCACTTACTCTCTGTCCTTTTAGGTGTTATGGTTTGCAATACAGGTAACAAGTAGCCATCATGTTTGGTCCATAGTCTGCTTTCAACATGTATCTACCATCCCAAGCGATCCCTCCAACCATCATTTATTTAGTGCTCCTCTCTCCATCCTGCTACCTTTCCCCCAGCGCATGAGATCAGCTTGCCATAGGGCAGTCCTCCTGACCATTATTTTAATTGTCCTTAGTTGTTTGTCTCCTATTATGCTACTTTATTTTGTGTTACTTTATATCGAGTCTGTTCTTTACATAATGTGATGTATGGATGTATCTTCTTTAATTACACACACACACACACACACACACACACACACACACACACAAACTCTTCCCTATATCCTACTTTTTCTCTCTAGCACACAGGATAATTTGTAAGAGCGTATTAAGGCATTTCACTTGTTCACTGCCTTCCCATAGGTACTAAGACCGATATTTTGTTTAGCCCTGTATGCTAGGTGCCAGCTCGAAGTTTACCCATTCAAATACCATCGATGATGCAATAAATGAACAAAGTTAATGCCAAGTTATAAGGCACTGACTCTCTACATAGCTAAGAGTCAGAAGATTTAGAAACTTGTAGGTGAAAGAAGACAGGGACTTGACAGAAGGTGGTTGATACTTCATGTAAAGCAACTTAGCATAAGGCCACAAGAATTATCCCAAGAAATGCTCCAATTCTTTGGTACTGACACTTGAACCCAGGGCCCTCTCCCATTGAGTTACAACCCAACCCCATTTCTACATTATTTGTTATGAATGGCATAATTGGTGAAATAAGCCAAAAGGGGGAGGATAAATACTAGATGAATCTCACTCACCTGTGGTATACAGAGAAACAAAATAAAGGAACAGACAATATTGAATGTGAATAATCCCTTGACCCAAGGGAACAGTCCTAGGCCTGAGAATAGGCCTTATAATGCCAAGCAAGAGGGAATAGGTACAGGGGAATGAGAAGGTGAGCTGGTAGTAACACATAAGGACATTGGTGAAAGATCTTGGACCCTTTGGTGATAGGTGTAAAAGTGTCTGGGGGCAGATATGCAGGCTGGTATGGAGCTAGTTGGTACTACTCTGTATGGTTTCACAAACCATTTTGCCCCACACATGACTTCAGGCTTTGGATTTATTTTCGGGGGGTGTCATAACTAGTAGTGCTCAGAGGCTACTCCCTTTTCAGTGCTCAGGAAGTCACCTCTGGTGATGTTCAGGGAACCATGGGGTATTGGGGATCAAACCCAGGGTCTTGTCCATGCAAGGCAAGTGCTCTGTCACTGATCTGCATCTGCAGCCTCCGACTTCCTGCTTTATTTGGTGGAAGGGGGAGGTGTGTGTGCGGGTGGGGGGGGGGGGAGGGCAGGGGCACAGTTCCTGGGTCACACTTGGTGCTGCTCGGAGACCACACCTGACTCTGTGCTCAGTGATCACTGTTGGTGACTCCTGGGGGAGCTAACCTAACCATATGCAGGGTTAGCACCTTAACTTCAGCATTCTCTCTCCTGTCCCTGACTTCTTGCTTTGACCGAGAGAGAGAATCTGCTATGCATAGTTGAGAATGTTTCCAAAATCACTTGAGCAGCGGTTCATCAGCAGAAGGCATCGTGTCTCTTAAAGAACCAAATAAACATTTAAATAGTAGTTTTTTAAAAACACTTTAAAAAATAACATACACATAGGCATAATCTTTTTGATAGGGTAAGCCTTCAAAAAAACATCATTTAAAAAATAACTTTATATATACATTATCATAATCTTTATGGTGGGGGTAAGCCTTCCTAGCCATGCTCAGGGATCCTAATACCATCCACCCATGCCACTCTCATAGGTTGGAAGATGACAGCCTCTACGTAACTCTTACAAACAGAACACAAAGGGTGAGCTTAGAGCCCATTAGTGTTCCCTGGGAATGCTGTCCTCAGATGTGAAATTGGGTGTTTGTGGTGTGGGAAGAGACTGGCATAAATATTTTCCAAGCCTGTTCAAACAGCAACTTCTATCTGCTACCATGCTATCAATTTTTCCAAGAGTTGATTAAGAATTCACCTCATAAATCAATCTGTACAAGAGGTCAGAAGCCAGCCACAGCCAATTAAAACCTCTCAGCAATAATTCATCCAAGATCTGAGTAAGGACTTTTTTTTAACAAGTCCTAGGAGGCTCTTGTTTATTCTAATCAGATCAGTAGAGGAAGAACTAAATTGGGTAGAACACACATTTTTCTCTTATCCCTAGACACAAACTCAGATGTTTTTATAAGCAAAGGAAGAGGAAAAGGAGAAAGATTTGCAGAAAGAGTGGGATGAAGAATGAGGACCTTTTCTTCGTGTAAGATTGTAAATAGGACAGGTCTACTTCTATACACTTCATCCTGAAGGGGGGTCTACACTGACAGGTGTAAGATATGAGCCCTGTCATTGTTGTGTGCAGTAAATAAATACTGCTGAAGTGCCCTTTAGTGGGTGTCTGTGTCAGGCCCTATGGACGGTTGAAATGAATGCACTGTGCTTGTTGCTTTCTAGATTAGAAAAAAAGCAAGAGGTTGTATAACATGTATGGAAATATATAGAAAAAGAACTGTCCAGGGATCAGAGAGATAGTACTGTGTGTAGGGCATTTGCTTTGCATGTGACCCACCCAGGTTCGATTCCAACTATCTCATATGGTCTCCAAAGCACTGTCATAGAGAAGTGATCCCCCAAACAGAGCCAGGAGTAACCCTTGAGCATTGCCAGATGTGGCCCCAAAACAAAAAAGACTAAAAAATCAAATAAAAAAAAGAGAGAGAGAACTGTCCATGCACATCAGTATGGATACGGTGTAACCTGACTTCGACTGTACCTCTTTTCATTGGCACCTATGTTGGAGTCTGAATGGTGACATAAGACAAATTACTCAGGTTTCTAAAGTTCTATTTTCTCAGGGCAAGTTGGTGATAATAGTAGTACCAGCTCAGAGGCAGGTGATAGGCTGGAAAGAGATGGTTTCAAGGGCCCAGCAGGCTCTCTGGCCCCAGAGTTCCTCTCGGTGCTCTATTATGCTGAAACAACATTTGATTTTAGGCCCTGCTACAGTCCCTGGACATTAGCACACCTGATTCTCCCTGCAGTCCCAGGGATGGCCCAACTTGATGGTTCTTCCTTGGGCCTTCAGTGGCATCCACTAGAGGCTGGAAATTAGAAATTGCAAGGTCTCACAGGGAACTTGGGGACACAGCCTTTCTCCTCCCTCTGGTAAGCAGCCCAGTGGGCAGCATCTACTAGGCTCAGAGGCTCACTGTGGCCCAATGTGCTCAGCCTGATTAGTGTGGCTCTAACTGCCAGCCCTGAGGCAGTCTCAGTGAAAGCCAACCTTCTTGTTACGTTTTCTTGGGGATGGGAGGGACACTTCTGGCAGTGCTTGTGAGATAGGCAGTGTCAGTGACCAAATTCCAAGCTTCTATATGAAATTCTTATATGCTAGCCCTTTTATTTCCCTGGCTCCTAGTTACTTTGTAAAAACCAAATGCTTTTGTATTAATGATATTATTTTGTATTAATTATATTGTTCAATTTCATTCATTTTTTTAATTTATTTTTTATTTTTTATCTTTATTTTATTTTATTTATATAGCACAGCGGGTAGGGCGTTCGCCTTACAAGCGGCCAACATGGCCGACCCGAGTTCGATTCCTCCGCCCCTCTCGGAGAGCCCGGCAAGCTACCGAGAGTATTCGATATGCCAAACACAGTAACAACAAAGTCTCCAATGGAGACGTTACTGGACCCGCTCGAGCAAATCGACGATCAATGGGAGGGCCTTTACCTTTACCTTTACCTTATTTATTTTTTTATTAGTGAAACACCATGAGGTACAGTTATAGACTTATAAATTTTTGTGCTTGGGTTTCAGTTATACAATGATCAAGTACCCATCCCTCCACCAGTGCCCATCCTCCACCACCATGGGTCCCAGCATCCCCCCCATCCCCCCCCGTCCCACCCTGCCTTTGTGGCAGGGCATTCTTTCATTCATTTTTAATAGGTGCCACCTCCAGAAATGCTGAAGATCTTAGCTTCCCTCCTGACAGAGTTTGAGCCTAGAGAGTGTCAGAGGATTGAGTGGACCTTGAGGGCCAGGAGAACCACACCTTATACTCTTCAGGGGGCCAGGCGTGGGGACTTACACATACAATATTCTCTACCACTTAATCTATCTCCCATTCCCAAATGCTCATTTTTTCCTAATTATAAGTTTAAAAGCAACATCAAAGTGTGTGTGTTGCTTTTTTGAGTCACACTCAGTGATGCTCGGGCTTACTCCTGGCTCTGCACTCAGGAATTACTCCTGGTGGTTCTTGGGGGACCATATAGGACGCTGGGGATTGAGTTCGGGTCAGCAGCATGCAACACTGAAGTATATTAAGAAAAAAATGTGGAGATAGGAAGGTTGGCCCCTATTTCCAACCTCTCTATGTCTTACTCCACTATCCCCCCATACTGTGAGATCCTATCACCACTGCTAACTATTCTGTGACTATCCTTTCTGACTTGTAAACACTTTAAAATACTTTTAAAAGTTTCCAAATACATCCAACCCCATGTCATATCACTCTATAACATTACTCTGCAATTTGCTTTCTTTTTCTCTATAGTCCAAGATATCATGGACATCTTTCTCAGGTAACTCTGGACTCAGCTGCAAAGTCTTTACCGAAGTTCTCTGCAAGATAATCAAGAATGCAAATAGAAATATCAGTTATGTCTTTCTGGGCAATAAGCTCTTCAGTTTTATTAAAGAAGACCCAAGGTGTTGGATTCTAAAGCCTAGCATGAGATGAAGAAGTATGTCAGGAACTCTAAACTACTTTGTTACTGTCACTGTTCTCCTGTTGTTCATCAATTTGCTCGAGCGGGCCCAGTAACATCTCCATTGTGAGACTTGTTGTTACTGTGTTTGGCATATCGAATACATCATGGGTAGCTTGCCAGGCTTTGCTGTGTGGGAACTACTTTGTATCCCTGTAAAAATCAGAGTTGGGCCAGAGAAACAGGACAGCAGGTAAAGCGTTTGCCTTGCCTATGTCTGACCTTGGTGTGATCCTGTCACTACAAGCATATGGTCCACTGAGCAATGCCAGGAGTGATCCTTGAATGCAGAGCCAGGAGTAAGCGTTGAGCATTGCTGGGTGTGGCCCCAAGACAAAAACCACAATAAAAACTAGAGTGGCTATGACAGCTTATGGACTATTTCCTTTTCCTAGGAAATTCCCTTTGTCTTCACATTTATTCTAAATTTTGGGACGTAAGCAAAGGAAAGCTGGCAGCAAAAGATGATGTCTTCCTCTCAGAAGTCACTCCTACTACCAGTACCACATGGAAGTATCTGAGGAGGAATTAGGTGAGTGTGTGTGTGTGTGTGTGTGTGTGTGTGTGTGTATGTTCATGCATGTGCAAGCATGTACCCACAGACAAACATAATTCCTCTCCATCTATGTAGCACAGGGTGATCCAGCTCTCTGCTACAAGTGCCAGAAAACAACTCACAATAAACAGATTACACCCAAGACACTCAGCTGTTTGCTGAAACAGCTGCCATGTTAATGAAATTGGGTGGAGGAAGTCTGAGAACAGAGTTAGAAGTCACCTTTCTCATCAAATCCTAGTTAATCTCTGAGAAAATAAGCCCAAAGAAAACTCCTGTCCCCTCCTGGGACTACCAAGAGAGGAATAAAGAGCAGAAGTTCCCAGTGATGTGACCAGCCTGGCTGTTCTTTCTCTCATTCTGTATTCATTATTGGCATCAGCAGCAGAGCAAGAAGCTTCTAGAGGGAGGAGCAGGTTTTGAAATGAGCCACTCTAGGATCTCTCTGGGAAGACAACAGACCCTCACGTCCACCTTCTGTTGGCACAAGAGCATATTTGAAGAGGTACTTCTGAGTAATCAAGATAAGAACTAAGGGAAAAAAATGAATGTATCCTGGCACTCAGACACGCAGTTTAAATCCCTAAATCCCCTTGCAGTAGAAGGATAAGGAGACTCCTTCCAGTTAGAAAATAAAAAACACTAGTGGAGTTATTTATCACTTGCCCGCCATGTATATTGCTGTCTGAGAGTTAGAGAAAGAAGCTCTGTTCATGGCATGTTAAAGGAGATTAGAACAATTCACGTGGGATATGATACTCCTGGAGCTTGATGGAGATTGGAATGGCATGGAGACACCCCCCTATCTATCCCAACCCCCTCCACATATATGTTTTGCAACCACAATTTGTAGATGTGTTTGTCACCTGGCTGTGAGATTCTTGAGGTGAGAAGTGGTTTCAGTCCCTGTAATTCCTCTCTCAATCATCATTTTACTGGGAATAAGATTCATGAAGTAGGAGCTCAGGAAATATTTGCAAATGAACTCAGGCAATGAAATCTGTTCTGAGTGTTGGTAAAAATACCTTACTCCCCTCCTAGGCAACCTCTGATTCTGGAAGTCATGCCCACAACCCACCCTCAGCGCCATCTTACAGCACACAGCAGCAAAGAAAAAAACTGGCTGGAGGGCCCTACAGCTCCCAGAGAATTCTCCGGGTCCCAAACAGAGCCCGGAGCTCTATCACCGGGAGGTCCCAGATGGGGTAGGTGCTCTCTCCCCGCCTTCTTCAGATGGAATCCTGGTGACTATGAGCTTCTACAAGCATGGCTCTGGCATGCAGGTACAAGGACTATTTTCTGAACCAGGCCATTTCCTGATATGCAAAGTGATCAATGGAAAGTAAATGATCTAGCATTTGTTCCTGAAAATCAGGCTTGAATGGTGGTGGAAAAATCTGAGCAAAAAATAATGCCCAACTGAAATACATCTGGACTGTGTATTTAACTATGGTGCTACGCTGCCCTGGGAGGGGAAGGGTGTCTGTCCTTCCACCTGTCCTCCTTTGCTGCAACAACATGGTGGCCTGCATCTTTTAGAGCCTATGAACAGCCAGGTATGAGACTGCATTTACGAGGCACAAGGGGCCTCATGGGATGGGGGGTGGAATGGACCCTGCTTCCTGCCATGACAATGATCCAGGTTGCCACCCTCAAATGCCTCCTCCAGCTGCTGAACGGCCATGATCCCAGGGGCACACAAACCAATCTCGGAACCCAGGCGCTTCTGCCAATAATCCCTCTAGATTTATTACTAAAATACCAGAAATCCAAATTCATGTGGCCACACGACATCATATGCTCTTCATAATCAGCAATAGAAAACAGTTTTCTAATGATGTCTTTGTGGCAGGTCTGAATGTTGGGGAAAATTCCAAATAACAATGTTGGGTCTTTAATCGTAATATTGAATGTGATCAACGTAGAGAGAGAGAGAGTGAAGTGGAAATCTGCCACACAAGCGGGGGGTGACTGGGAGGGTGGGTATACTGGGGTTCTTGGTGGTGGAAAATGTGCACTGGTGAAGGGACGGGTGTTTGATCATTGTATGAGCGACCGAGACTTGAACTGAAAGGCTTTGTGACTGTTCTCACGGTGATTCAATAAATAAACAAACAAACAAACAAACAAAAAAATTATACCTTACTTCAGAGCGCACTATCATCTAGAGTTCACCTGAGCACAAGAAAGAGACAGGAGGTAGAGGAGATGCTACCTCCAACCTTGAATGGTGGATCAAGGAGAGCAGCACTCAGCTTTACCAAGTGGATGATGCCATCTGCTAACTAATAGTTATTTTATCTTACTTTCTCTGGAGAATTAAATTTATTCCACTCCTTATTTTAGGAGAAGTATTAACTATCTGAGTTAGGAAATCTGTTTTAAAAATATATATTTAAAATAGAGACCCCTTTGAGACCTTCAGCACAGTCTATGCCGCCCCACCCCATGCTGGCTTCCTTCTCCTTTCCCCTATTCTGTGGACTTAAACTCATGGAAGCTGCAGTAGATTCCTGTACTTTCTTTCCGAAGACAGCTACTGGATGGAGAAGAGAGGATGAGAACCAAGAAGTGCCAGTGAGTGGGGTAAATGTGTTGTTTGCGGGACACCATCGTTTACTGGCAAAAAAAATAAAAGGAATGTATTGGAATGAATTTTCCTAATATCAAGACCTCTCAGACCAAAACATCCCAGCTGAACACATATGTAGCATGAGCAAAGTCCCACTGACTAGACTCAAATCCAGACTCTCCTTAGAAATCTTTCTTATGCCATATGTTATCATTGCATCTAGTTTCACATTTCTCTACTTAAAATAAAAAAGAAAACAGCAGACTGGAGAGATAGTACAAGAGTTAAGGCTCTTATAGTGTATATGGCTGACTGTAGTTTAATCCCTGGCTCCACATATGGATCCCTGAGCACCATCAGGGATGATCCTTGAGCACAAAATCAGGAGTAACCCCTGAGCTCTGGGGTGTGGACCCCAAGACTCCCCAAAAGGAAAGCAGCCTTTATGAAGAATTCTGCTTCTTTGAACAAAGCCTTGAAAAAGAAATGACAATTAAAAATTGTTCCTTCATAACCAACAAAGAGGAAAAACCTTTCCTCCACCCTCCACTCCCCTATTCTGAACAATGAATAAACAATGAACTTTTGGGGCACAGCAGGTAGGGCATTTACCTTGCACGCGGCCGACCTGGGTTTAATTCCCGGAATCCCATATGATCCCCCGAGCACCACCAGGAGTAATTCCTGAGTGCAGAGCCAGGAGTATTTCCTGTGCATCGCCCGGTGTGACACAAAAGAAAAAACGAAACAAAAACAAAGAACTTTAAATTATCTGTAACTTACCATGATGTTTACTTAGAGAATGTCTGAAAATTTGTAATATGAAATCATTAAATGTGTTGCTTAAAAGTTCTCTTAAATATTACAGAATTTCTATAGAAGTTGCTGCAAACTCAAATTCCAATAGTGCTTAGCACACCTGTGAAGGAGTGTCTGATTTGTTCAACGATGTATTTCTTGTGGTCTAAATAGTGTCTAGTACATGAAAGGCAATAAAAATTTATTAAACTAATTGAGATAATTTTTATATAAATAAAGATGAAAATCATACACCTGACATTTTATTTTGTGTTTCAAGCATCAACATATTGCTTTTTAATGCATTAAAGAATGAAACTAAATTTAATGGTCAGTACAAAGGTACCTATTTAATATTAAACATTTCACTTTCTCTTTGATTAAAAATTGTTGAGGGAAATATTTCATAAAGTTCTGTATGAATATGTAGTAATGGTACCAAATATTGCTAATGTCAATATTAATTACTTTAACCTTTCCAGAAAACAACTTGGTACTATATATCAAGGTCCGAAAAGAGGGTATGCTTTATTTTTCACAAAGCTATTCCTCTTATGGAATCTATCTTCCAAATTGAGCCATTTGGACATATAGATAAAGTCATCATGGTGTTAGTAATACACATTAAAGAATAACCAAAAATGTCAAGCAACATTGAAAAATGGGTAATTACATAAATATATGTAATTACAAACATGTACAAATACATGTAAATACAAATTATGGAATTTTTTAGAAGGGATTAAAATATATGTTTTAATGTAGACCGGTGAAGGAGGGTGTTGGAACTCTATATGACTGAAACCCAATCACGAACAACTTTGTAACTGAGTATCTCATGGTGATTCAGTTAAAAATAAATAAGTAAAATAAAATGCACGATTATTGTTTTTATATAATAGGAGAGTGTGCTAGAATGTGACATAAAAAATGAAGATGAAAAATTGTATGGGGAACATTACCACAGTAATACAATATGATTTTTAAAAATGAGCATATATGCTTATGTAAACTCTGGGTTTCTTTTCATGCTTTCATAACTCTTTAATTTCTATTCTGTATACATTTGATAGAACCTCCTTTTAGGGAAAAAGGACGGGATCTCCCAAGCAATGTTCTAGGGACAGGAGGCAATACTCAGACAATCAGGGCAGATTGTTCAATAGTAGGACACAGCCCTGAGATCAGAGCTATTTCTGGTATGTTTGGAGAGGTCCATGAAGTACCCCGGATCAAATTTGTGCCCTTCTGCAAGCCATGAACACACTACCCAGCCCTTGGGTACTATTTTTAAAAATCATAGGAGATTCCAGTGACAATTTTTAATTTAATCTTAAAAATATAATAAAATCAAGTGACAAAATAAAATTTCTTACCATAATAAATGTTAAATATTAAATAAAAGATGTTAAATAATAAAACCAGAGAATTATAAAAAGAAAATAGAGGTGAGTTCCTTTATAATCTCTATTTAGGAAAACCCTTTCTGACTCACAATCTAAAAGTAACAAAAAGAAAACAATAATAGATTCGAATGCATTAAAATAAACAAACAACTTGTGGAAAAACAACTTGTCATAAGCCAACATAAGCAACAAAAGATTGTAGAGGGATGTTTGTGGGAGGGAGGGATATTTGCAGTTCTTACCAGAAAGAGCTAATTTTCTTAATATATAAACAGCTTTAACAATTGAAAAGGAAAGCAGCAAACCTTATAAGAAAATGGGCATAAAACATAATCATTAATATGTAAAAATATGTAAATGGATCTTTCATATTTGATATGATGCTTTATTTCCCACAAAAGACTGTAGTGGCATGGTTAGAAAATATTAAAAATAAACAATGGGCTTATTCTTTATTTTTCCCTCCCTCCCCCTTCCTTCCTTCCTTCCTTCCTTCCTTCCTTCCCTCCTTTTCTTTCTCCCTCCCTCCCTCCTTCCCTTCTTCCCTCCCTCCATCCCTCCTTCCCTTCCCTCCCTCCCTCCCTCCCTCCCTCCCTCCTGCTCTCTCTTTCTCTCTCTCTCTTTCTTTTTTTCCTTCTTTCTTTCTTTCTTTCTTTCCTTCTTTCTTTCTTTTTCTTTCTTTCTTTCTTGTTATAATTATAGTGGTGATCTAGACTTATTTCTTACTCTGCCCTCAGGGACCACTCCTAAGCCTACCACATACCAAGTAGTGTGCTAGGTCCTGAGGACAATGTAGAGCAGACTATGATGTCAAGAAGAGGAAAGCGTGGGTAGAATTAGTCTAAGATATTCTGTTAGCAGATCTCCCTTAGATACCTCAGACACTTAGGTCCTGGACCAGTAGTTGAAGTGACAGTGGTTGGGGAAGTGAATGTAAGAGATTGTAGTGACAATGTATAGAGAAATATGTCTCAGGTCTCCACAACCCCAACCCAAGTTGTGCTATTGGCTTATGCTTTGGGAGGACCTACTAAGGCTGATGGTTCTCAATCTCCACATTCATCATTTGGCTCTCATGAATTCTATTTCCAGTTTATCAAAATAAAATGAGTACTTAGCAAAGAAAACTCATGAGAGCAAAGTGCCCAACTCTAGGTCTGGCAAGGAGCTTATAGCAAAGTGAGGGAGACAATCATTGCTCATTTCTAAAAATGTTTAGGTTAGTTTCAGCATTGCCTTTATTTGTTCTTTAACATCACCCTCTGAGGTAACTGTCATGATTATTATCCTCATTTTACAAATAAGGAAACTAAAATAAGTAAAATAGGGAAATAGGGAAAATTTATTCAGGATCACACATCTGGTTGGTAAGGATTAATAACAAAAACCTAGGACTGCTCAAGCCAAAATTTCATTTTCTTGATTTTCAGGCTATAATGGTGGCAGAAAGACAAAGTGTGAGGGAAAAAAAAAGATTCTTTGTTCTCTGACTCTAAGGAATGAGTTTATCTATAAAGCTTTTCCTTTTGATAATTTTGGCTCTATAAAACAGAGTTGAAAACTTCTCATGACAAATGGTTAAGAGTCTTCACCACTTCCTTTTATCTTATACCTACTCCGTTGCCCTCACTTACATTATCCTCCTATGCCCTTGACATTTGAACTTGAAAGCTTTGTATAAATCTTTTGTATTTCTTATTCTTGCAACAACAACAACAAACAAACAAACAAACAAAAAACAACCTGCTCTGATCACACAGACTTCTATAAGTGTTCACAGATTTCTGACTACAACAGCCAGACAAAAACAACTCAAATATCCACAACAGGGAAATGAATTTAAAAAACCTTGGTACATGCATGCAATGGAGTACTTAGTGTTCAGCGATCAAAAAGAATAGACTACAAGAGCTGGAGAGATAGTACAAAGGTAGGGTGCTCTCTGGGATGTGGCCTACTGGGATTCAGGTTCCGCCAGGAATGCTCACTGAACACAGAGTCAGGAGTGACCCTGACCTCTGGGTATAGTCTCCCAAAACAAAATGAAACCAAACTAGACAACAGATACACATAGCAACATGGACCAGTTAAATAAAAATATTGCTAAATGAAGAAAGTGAGACACATGATCATTGTATGATTGAAACTAAAACATGAAAGCTTTGTAACTTATCTCACAGTGATTCAATAAAAAAAGTGAGACACAATTTATATGAGTTTCTCATTTGTAGAAAACAAACCAATGGTTACCTGGGGCTAGATAATGGGATTTTGAAGGAGTTGGACCAGAAGGGACACAAGAAAGTTTGCAAGGTTATAGAAAGGTAACTGGATTGTCTTTCAAAACACAAAAATATATACTTCAGCAGATTCACTTAGTTATTTGTAATTATGTTTTAATAAAGTAATTTTGAAAAAGCACATTTGTGACTATTTTTAATTTTTATTCCTACTGCCTACTCTGTGTGTAAGAGCATTCTCACGATCCTGGGGCTCAGCCTGCCACTTCCTACAACCCATCTCTTTCTGGGAAACATCAGATGTGCCTGTTTGGAAGTCAGCGCTGTTTTTTTTTTTTTTATCACCAGGGGGATCGCTGCGGAACAACGCCCCCAAAGTTCATTATCTCAGCATTTAATGTTTTGTTTTTGTTTTTTCAAAATACAGAAAAGTAATTAGAAGACCTGATGGGCAATAACCTCTGTGCCAAATTACCTTGTTTTAATTTGATGATGCTTTTGAATTGTTCAAGCTCAAATAATTAATTTAAAAACTGCCAGTCTCTTGATAAGATTTTTTTTTTGAAATGTGCATGCCAAGTATTATAAGGGATGTTTTTCATGGTAAAATCGTAACCTGCTAGGACATACAATGACCACTGGATCACTGATCTGCTTCAAATACCCAAAAGCTAATAAGCCACATGTTCACAAGAGGAAATTATGGCCTGACCTGCCTCTAGCAGCTTCAGTTTGGCTGTTTCTATAGTGACATTTATAAAATCCCATTGCTTTAATCAGATCATAGGAGACTAAATCAGGTTTTAGATTCACTTGGGGTTGATAATTGAGCTCATTCCTGAAAGGTCTGAAGAGCCCTAATGCACTGAAGTGAAACCAAGGAAATCAGTGATTTGAAGAAGAGAATCATGAACTTTGGTAAAGAAAACATTCCCCATTGAGGTGCTATAGGGAGAAAACTACCAAAACCTAGTAACAGGAAAGAAGGTAAAATGAAGCAAAACATTTAATCTTGAATTTTAGAAAAGAAAATAAGGCAAAGAAGTAGGAAAAAGATCAACCTATCACCCCCTTTACTCTGAATTATGAGCCCATCTGGAAGGTCTGATAAGCATTCCTCTAGCTGAGGGAATAACCTATTCTTTACTCTGGCAGCATTTGCCTTTAGGATTTTTGGCCTCTCTGAATGAAACTAGACCAAAACTCCAGACCATCTTTCGTAAATGTATGTCCTCTACCAGGGTAGGGCAACTTCCGAAGTGCACAAGCTGGCTGAAGATCTGAGAGAGTTTAGAGAGAAGCCCTTGAACTCCAGGGGCCCTGCACAGTAACACACACACACACACACACACACACACACACACACACACACACACACACACAGGATCCTGCCTGGCTTGAGGCGCTGAAGTGGAGCCCCAGATTCCAGAAAAGTCCTGGGGTGTTCCAAACACTGGTTTTGAGTTTACATCGAAGTGAACATTTTGGTAAGAGCAAGAGGGAGAAGTCTTTTGTGTCATGTTTTTAATGATAGGACCATCCAGCATGCAACCTCATGGTTCTTAAAGAGGGGTAAGGGGGTGAGATTTCATTTTATCTATGAAGTAGTTGATAACCTCTGGATCTGTGAACGTCAGTCTGCAAAACTTCAAGATTATTCCTATGTGTGTGTGTGTGTGTGCGTGCGTGCGTGCATGCGTGCGTGTGTGTGTGTGTGTGTGTGTGTGTGTGTTTTAAATAGTAAGTGCATGTCTGGCCCTGGAGAAGATACTCAAAAAGTCAATTCAGATTATATAGATTTGACTTCAGACTTCCCAGCTTGTGATCAAAGCTCCCCACCATTGTGGCTCCTATGTTTTCCTCCAGCACCACTGCTGCTTATAGAAAATGCCTCTTAAAATATTCAGCTCAGTGTTCCTATTCTAGGGTGGGCTGCACTCCTCCCTCTCTCCCCGGGAGCCTGAGGGGAATTCCAGGATATCTCAGGCACACCTAGCCTAATACCTTAGCCCAGAAATTGAAGGGACTTCCTCCCCTTTCCTTCAATCTGCTGTTCAAATGCACGTTCACGAAGAACGTTCTTTCTCAACCTCCGCTCCCCCCTGACCTACCTTCTAATCTACTGCAAGGATCTGCTCTTCTCTTTCCCCTTAGCAATGCCTTCTCACATGCCAAACAGCTCACTTCATTTTTTAATTTTTTTTTTGGCTTTGTGGGTCACACCTGGTGATGCACGGGGGTTACTCCTGGCTCTGCACTAAGGAATTACCCCTGGCGATGCTCAGGAGATCATATGAGATGCTGGGAATCAAACCCGGGTTGGCTGCATGCAAGGCAAACGCCTTACCTGCCGTGCTATTGCTCCAGCCCCTCACTTTGTTTTTTTAAAAAAATTATTCTATTGAAAGTTTATTCATTTACAATTTTTATTGAGATCTGTGTTTTCTCATGTTTAGTGTCTGATGTCCTGCTATGCTACAACAGAAGCTCCACAGGGCAGGCTGCCATCTCTTCTGTGACATCACAGTTCTCAAACCCGTGTCTGGTTCACATCTACTAAACTTTGGATGAATAAATGAATGACACCAGCCTGCTCTGTTACAGTATTTCTTTCATGATGTTTTCCTTAATGAATATTGACATGTGCAAATAGGGATGGTGTCTATTTGACTATTGACTATCCCATCACCATGGACAATACTAGACATATTAGTAGGTCTTCCATAATTACTGGCCAAAGAAACAACTGAATGCTATTCACTATATCCCTAGTATACTGAAATGGGAATCAGGGAACCCAAATTCTAAGTTCTTTTAGGTGAGCCTCTTGAGCTCCAGAAATCACCCGATGAGTTAGGGGATAAGGTTAACTGAAAGAGCACTGTCTATAAGTATAATTGTTGGGGTCAGTGATGGGTAAGGGCTTTCTATTCTTTTGTCCTTTTATATGTGCTTGAAGTTTTTAATAATACACATTCTTACAATGATAGAAAAAAACTAAAAATAACTTGAATTTATTGTGTGTGTGCGCATGGGTGAATTGAGGGTGAGGTATGAGAGAGAGAGAGAGACAGACAGACAGAGAGAGAGAGAGAGAGAGAGAGATTTAAAGGACTGCCCCAAGTGACACAAAGTAGCATCCTCTGACAGAATTAATCCTCAGACTAATATTGCTGGTGTGTCAGGGAAAAGATTAGCAAGAGTTGCTCAGGCTGGTCACTGGAAAAAAAACCAGACAAGTTTAATTAATAAAGCATGGATGTATTAATATTATCCTCCTTAGTTTTTCTCTTTAATGTTTTTGCTACTTGAAGAACTTACGAATACTTAGTTTTGTTTGCTCTCTACTTCCAAACATACCAGATTTTTTGTGTGCTAAAAACGTCAATGTTTTTACTGATTCTACGTCCTCAATACATAAATCAGCATTAAAATATTCTAAAATGGCCCACACTCTGTGTGCTTAAAAAATATTTTTTATACTAACTCATGGGGCTGAAGAGTTTGAACATAGAGTAAAGCACTTACCCGGCATGTGGCAGAACCAGATTTGTCTCTGGCACCCCATAGGGTTCCCCCCACCCATTCCCCTCTAGGAGTGATCCCTAAAGACAGAGCCTTGAGCATAGCCAAGGATGGCCCCCAAACAAAACAAGACACATGAAATGAAAGAAAATATATCCTAACTCAGAAAAAAATGTTAAGTTTGAATATTCTTTGTGCGATGCACTCAGATGGTCCTGCTCCTCCTCCTATACCATGTCCTCAAATACCATTGGGCAACTTCCCCAGGATGTGGAAGTGTCCCTTCAAACAGCAGGTGACGGGTCACATGCTGAATCCACCCTTGAGAGGGCATCGGAAGAGCCTCAGGCAAGCCAGGGAAGGAGTGAAAGCAATTTAATCTAATTCAAATCAGGCGGCTGAGTGGATGAATTAGAAAGGCAGCTCAGATAAAGGGAGCACCAAATAAAGGGTGTTGGGAGGATCCTCCCAGGATGGGAGATGCATGCTGAAAGTAGACTGTAGACCGAACATGCTTGCCACTCAATGACTCTTTTGCAAACCACAGCACCCAAAAGGAGAGATAGAACAAAAGGGAATACCCTGCCACAGAGGCAGGGTGGGATGGGGGAGATGGGGGGTGGGAGGGATGCTGGGATCAGTAGTGGTGTAGAATAGGCACTGGTGGAGGGATGGGTACTTGATCATTGTATAACTGAAACCCCAGCACAAAAATTTGTAGGCCTACAACTGTACCTCATGGTGTTTCACCAATAAAAATGAAAAAAAAAAAAAGAATTCTCGAGGCAAAGGAATTCAGCACATAGCATGTGCAAAGGTCTTATACTTTACTTGTACAACAACAACTAAAGTGATGCTGGTGTATGGTAAGCAGACTATCTTAATGAACCAACCAATCTAGTAAGTTTTATTCTTTGTACCTGTCTTTGCTTCTCAGTATAGAATAAATGATGGCATTGACTACAATAATACCAAAACTTCTCACTCAGATTGGGCCACCCCCAAAGCAGAACGCTTGTCAAGATCTTATTTCTGGACTTCTTCCACTTACTGACTTTACCAATCTTTTACTGGAGACTATTTAAATAAGATCCTGGACCCTGGTTCTAACTGCTGTGTTTCCCCTTTGCATTCTAACACCAGCTTTCCCTTTGTTGCTCTTGAACACTTTGGGTTTCCAAACTGACAGTGTTCATAGTCAGAACTCCAAGGGTGAGTTCAGACCCCTCCTCCTTACCTGTCAGGGCTTTTTGATTTATGATTCAGTTATAAAATCATCTTTCCCTTACCCCTGGTGTCTGTTTGTTTCCATTCTGTCTGAGTTCCACTTCTGCCCCCTTCTCTCTAGCTGCAGCTGCTGGCAATTCTATGTAAATACTTTGTGTAGTTCAGTTTTCTAGGTTCTCTGCACTTTGATGGAGGCTCCGTGCCTCGCGCTCACTTTCCCAGCCAAAATGTGGCCCATTTGGCAAGATGCTTACATAACTGAAGTTGGCTCTGAGGCATTGCTACAATCAGGATCCAAGATTTGGGCTGCAAACTCTGAATATGATCTCAGAAACCACCTGTGAGGTATTAGCCAGCAAATACTTCCTTTCTCGTGAAAGTTTTTTCAGCTAACTTTTTTAAATGTTTTTTTTGTTTTGTTTTTTGTCTTATTAGTGAAACACCATGAGGTACAGTTGTAGACTTACAAGTTGTTGTGCTTGGGTTTCAGTTATACAATGATCAAGTATCCATCCCACCACCAGTGCCCATTCTCCACCCCCACCAATCCCAGTGTCCCTCCCACCCCCCCATCTCCCATTTCACCCTGCCTCTGTGGCAGGGCACTCCCTTTTGTTCTATCTCTCCTTTTGGGTGCTGTGGTCTGCAGAAGAGACAATGGGTGGCAAGCATGTTCGGTCTATAGACTACTTTCAGAATACAGCTCCCAACCTGGGCAGATCTTCCCAGCACCCTTTATTTGGTGCTCCCTTCTCTATCTGAGCTGCCTTTATCCCTAGAGTGTGAGGCTGGCCTCTAAACCATGGAGTGAACAACCTGGTATTTATCACAGCTGTTCTTGGGTGTTAGTCTCTTATTTTGTTACTTTATGTTACCCAGATGAATGCAATCTTTCTATGTCTGTCCCTCTTTTTCTGACTCATTTTGCTTAGCATGCTATTTTCCATGTAGTACCACTTGTATGTAAATTTCATGACTTCATTTTTTCTAACTGCTACATAGTACTCCATTGTGTAGATGTACCAAAGTTTCTTTCAGCTAAATTTTTATTTTAACTCATCACCTCCTTACTCTCTGAGTCATACAATTTTCTATTGTGTTGTCTGTATATTTGCATTATTTTTTTGCTCCATGAATATTTTAGCATTGCATCCCAATAAAATGTATAGTTCTTGGAAAGCTAGAATAGTGTTCTGTATTTCAATTGCCATTGTTATAAGTCCTATAGGAGTGTTGTACATACCTAGTTAGTGCCCAGTAGACGCTAGCTTATAATTTTCCATTGAAAAAACAAACTTGTTTTTACTCAGCTTGGAGGTTTGGGCACTAGAGAAGAGATCATGGGAAATCATGGGAACTCTAATCCATTCAGTAGATCTGTGTCATTGAGCTTAATGCCACCTCTAAGGTAGAAGTAGTAGCTGAAGTTAGAAAGCTGGAAACAGAGCAATAGGTACCCCTCACCTGTCAGGGAAGGCGGGAGTTTCACCATCTTAGACATAAAGGCAGCCCTTCCTGCACTGTGTGTTAGTTCCGTGAATATTATTTTAGGCACACAGGAATGTCTTATGATGTAATGTGATGAGCATTATAAAGGGCAAACATGTTATTTCTAAGTCATTTTGTCTGGGCACTGGCTCAGTCTGAATTATGCTTAGATAAAATCCTGGTCCTTACTTGTGGAAGAGCCTTGGTGGAGGAATCCTCAGACAGTGGACATCATCAGTTCTCTGGATTTGGGCTTCTGGCCGGGGTTCTGTCTCTGCCGGAACATGCTGACCATGGAAGACAAGATCACAGATAAGAACCTTTGATTTTTGTTTGCTGTTTGGGCCACACCCAGTGGTGCTCAGGGCTTACTCCTGACTCTGTGCTCAAAGAATATATTAGGACCTTTAAATGTGAAGCTCCTATTTTAGAACTTCCGTCTTCATTTCGTAGCTAAAAGCATTCCAATAAACCACAAGAAATCAGAATAGTTGCAATAGTACAGCAGGTAAGGTATTTGCTTTGCATGCGCCCTACCTGGGTTTGATCCCTGTCACCCCATACGGCCACCTAAATCTCCAAGAGTGACCCCTGAGCATAGAGTCAGGAGTCAAGTGTGGCCCCAAAACAATAACAAAAAATTCACTCAGAATAGTGGGGGTAAATATTATATTTCAAACTACTTCATATGCACAGATATATGCTAAAATAGTTTTATAAATTTTACCACTTACCACAAATGTAATGAAAAACAAGACTTAAAAATCCATGTGTCTTACAGCACCGGAGATCTCTCCAGGCCCCATACCAGGCCAATTTCACTGGGGCACCCCAGATGGAGCACATGCTCTCTCCCCGCCTACTCCAGATGGAATCTCGGCAACCAAGAACGTCCACAAGCAAGCCCCCACCTCCGGTATGTGGGTTCCAGGACTAAATCTCCAGGCCACATCGCGACAGAGGACCCGGGCTGTCCCTCCTCGGGTCCCTGCCTGCCCAGTAGACTGGCTGTTACGCCCACAATTTGCCTCCAGATGCCATCTTAGTGCACAAACAGCCCTGGCCCAGAGACTCCCAGTTGAATCTCAAAATGGATTAGTGCCATACAGAGATGTCTCTGGAACCCAACCATTTACAATCTAGAAATTTACATTTACAATCATGGCTGTGCGAGCTCTCATGATATTCAAAATGAACAATGGAGGACTGGAGCAATAGTACAGCAGGTAGGGCATTTGCCTTGCACCTGGCCAACCCGGGTTCAATTCCCAGCATCCCATATGGTCCCCCGAGCACCGCCAGGAGTCATTCCTGAATGTAAAATCAGGAGTAACTCCAGGGCATTGCTGGGTGTGCCCCAAAAAAGAAAAAAAATGAGCAATGGAAAATAAATTATCTCGCGACTGTCCCTGGCAGGTAGGTTTGAATGGTGGTGGGAAATTTCGAGCAAAACATAATGCCCAAAATTAGAGAGTATTTTTTTTTTTGCTTTTTGGGTCACACCTGGCAATGCACAGGGGTTACTCCTGGTTCATGCACTCAGGTATTACTCCTGGCAGTGCTCGGGGTAATACCTGAGTGCATGAACCAGGAGTAATATGGGATGCTGAGAATCAAACCCGGGTCGACCATGTGCAAGGCAAATACCCTACCTGCTGTGCCATCGCTCCAGTCCCTAGAGAGAGAGTATTGGGGAAATCGACTGCCATAGAGACAGGGTAAGGACTGGGATGTGGATGGTGGAAAATGTGCACTAGTGGAGAGGTGGGTGTTCCATCATTGTACGGCTGAATCTCAAGCACGAAAGCTTTGTAACTCTATCTCACGGTGATACAATAAAAAAATAAAAGTAATGTGGAGTTCATGCCCAATTCAATCAGCTTAACCAATGGCTGAACAAATAGCAGTACGCCTATATTATTTAAAAAAAAAAAATCCATGTGTCCTGACACAACTCAATTTAGTGCCTGTGTTAGACTGAGGTTCCATTTCTTCCATGGTTGGTTAGTTTGTGCTTTTTTTCCACATATTTATTTATTTTACAAATGTTTGTGGAGTGTATATTCTACGCTAAGCCCTATGTTAGGAATATGAGTGAAATGGAAATACTACCACTGTCTTTTAAAATTCTTGGAGAAAGGGGTTGGAAAGATAACACACTTGGTAAGGCAAGGCTTCCTTGCAAGTGACTGACCCCCCTTTGATCCCCATCACCATATATTATCCCTTGAGCACCATCAGGTGTGATCCCTGTGCATGGAGCCAGGAGTAAGTCCTGACACAGCCAGATGTAGCCCAATACCCTTCCCACCCACCACCAGAAAAATATATATATAGGAAAGAAGAGGAAATAAATTATGTTCTTAGAGTACTGAAGATTTAAAATGTCATAAATCATTCAAAACAATTGCAGTGTTAGGTGGACAGACTACTGGCTAAAAAACGGGCTTCAGGGGAAGGCTTCAAGCTGCTCATTAGATAGAAGGAATGAAGCAAGGGAGCGATGGTGGGAGTGGGATGGTGGATTCTTTAATAGGAATTAAGCAAAGAAAAATGCAAGACTTATATGTGGAGAAGGGAGCAGTTCCAGTTAATGGAAGCAAAATATACATTTTTTTTCATATTTTCCTTTTAAAAAAAGTGGACTCAAGAATATATAGCAACAGAAGTGTGGATTACATTAATAAAGTAATAATGTTTAATATAATTATTTAATAATTCATTTCCATTATTAAATCTTTATAGTGCTCCTCAAAGTCTCTTTTCAAAAATGATTGTTTTTATAAATACTAAAAATTATGCATCTGTATTTAATAATCTAGTAAATAATCTGGGGCATTCAAGCAAAATTTGTGAACCTTTGTGTGATCATCTAAATATTTATCAAAAATGAGTTTGTACAGCAAAGCCTGGCAAGCTACCCATAACATATTCGATATACCAAAATCAGTAACAACAAGTCTCACAATTTGTTGTGAGACGTTACTGGTGCCCACTTGAGCAAATTGATGAACAATGGGAGGACAGTGCTACAGTGCTACTAGGAATTATAACAATAGCACGGTGGGTAGGACGCTTTCCTTGCATGTAGCTGACCCGGGTTCAAATCCTCTGCCCTTCTCGGAGAGCCCAGCAAGCTGCTGAGAGTATCTCACCCACACGGCAAAGCCTGGCAAGCTACTCATGACGTACTTGATATGCCAAAAACAGTAACAACAAGTCTCACAATGGAGACATTACTGGGCCCACTCGAACAAATCGATGAACAACGGGAGGACAGTGTTACAGTGCATTGTTATAAACATATATAACAATATGACAATTTATAACAATAATGCTTTGAATCAGTTTCTTGGTGGATATCTTTAATACTTCAATACAGTGGCTTATTTGGAAAAGGACATTATTTAAAATTTTTTAAATAAAGTTTTCTATTGTTCAAATTGAATTTAAAATTGACCTTTAACATTTATTGTTTTAATAACTTTGTATGCTAAAATTAAAAGAACTACATCTGCATTCTAAGTTCTGACTCTCTCTTAAGCATAGAGAAAACTGAGGTAAACTTCTCTAAGCTTAACACTAACTCTTAAACCTACACTAATGCAGTTAATTCATTTTTAAAAAATAACTCTAAGTCTATGTTGTTTTTGTTTTCATTTTTCTTTAGAGGGCCATGCAGGGCAATGCCCAGGAGTTCCTGGTGGGCTTGGGGGACTATATGGGATGCCGGCAATTAAATCCAGGTCAGCTGCATGGAAGGCAAATGTCCTACTCTCTGTACTATCACTTTTGCCCCCAACACTAATTCCTTTTTTTATTTTTGGCTTTTTGGGTCACACTTGGGGATGCTCAGGAGTTACTCCTGGCTTTACACTCAGGAATTACTCTTGACAGTGCTCAAGGGACCATATGGGATGCTGGGGATCGTACTTGGGTCAGCCACATGCAAGGCAAATGCCCTAACCACTGTGCTATTGTTCCAGCCTTCAGAGTCCTTAAAAATCTAATCTAAGACAACTACTGAAAAAACAATGAAACTTTTTAAAAAATTTTTTTATTTTTTATTAGTGAAACACCATGAGGTACAGTTGTAGATTTACAATTTTTTGTGCTTGGGTTTTGATTATACAATGATCAAATACCCATCCCTCCACCAGTGCCCATTTTCCACCACCATGGATAATATCCCTCCCACCCCCATCCCCCCCATCCCACCCTGCCTCTGTGGCAGGGCATTTTCTTTTGTTCTCTCTCTCCTTTTGGGTGGTCTGCAAAAGAGGCATTGAGTGGCAAACATGTTCAGTCCATAGTCTACTTCAATGAAACATTTTTTAAAAAGCATTATTAAACAATAAGACACATGCTACTTCATTATGGAATAAACAACCAAATATTGGTACTAACAGTGTGCAGAACACCACTTTTTGTAATACTGCTGTGCCTGCATTTCTTGTACTTGTGTCATGTATATCTAACACATATTCTCTTCATTTCACTGTGGTCCAGCCTACTGACAGTCTCTTGAGTATATCAAGGGAACAGCAAGAGCAGCATCACTGACTATTTTTCCCACCATCACTGGTACTGGAAAGAACAGCTATTACTAGATGCTCATTTTATCTGCTTTTTTCTTTTTAAAATCAGCAGATACTGCACATTATCTCTGAAAGAAAGTTGTCAGCTGTTTGCATCGTAAGAGAGTCCAGTAAAATGTCTAGATTCAGGGCTCCACTCATTGCACACACATTTCTCATGCAATAGTAGAAATCATGACAGAAGCTGAATGCTCAAAGTAGAGGTCATTTAAAACTACCCAGTATTTCATTCCCCAGTTAGTAAAAACATGCTGTTGACAAATGAAAAACCTAATGGAGATACTATATAAAAATAGGGCCAGAGTGATAGCACATACGGAGTTTGCCTTGCACATGGTTGATCCAGATTCAAATCCTGGCACTCCATATGGTCCCTGGAGCAACACCAGGAATGATCCCTTAGTGCAGAATCAGGAGTAAACCCTGAGAATTGCCAGACATGGCCCCAAAACCAAAAGGAAAACAATGGGAAACAGGTATAAACCAAGTTTCAGATAAATCAATGCACGGTTATGTAAATTTCTAAGTAGTGAAATTCCACCAAAGTGTACTCAAGAATATTATTCCAGGGACTCAGGATGTAGCTCAGTGATAGTGTCTGAGTAGCACTGCATCCTCAGATCTTGTCATTGTACCACTGGCACCAGGAGCACCACTTGGGACATTAAAAAAAATCTCCATAGTCTATAACCTTGACTGTATGCAGGTATATCTTTGGAAATACCAATAGAAACAAACAAACAAAAAAACCTCAGATGAGAAATTAAAATCCCATGCTCTGTAAAATGCCCTTGACTGGTGGGTGATGGGATACCCCAACCTCATAGTCTTGATAAATAGTATCTGTGGGTAGAGATCTCTTACCATATAGGAAAAGCATGGTCTTGAAGATGAATATTCACGATCACGATCATCCTGTTGTTCGTCGATTTCCTTGAGCAGGCACCGGTAATGTCTCCTTCTTCCTAGCCTGAGATTTTAAATGAGCCATTTCAATGCTCTTTCAGGATTAGGAGAATGAGACCCATCATTGTTACTGGTATTTGGCATATTGAGTACGACACGGGAAGTTTGCCAGACTCTGCCGTGCGGGCAGGATACTTTTGGTAGCCCGCCAGGTTCTCCAAAGGAAAATATAAGATAATAAGATGTCGCACAGCTGCGAATGCTGGGGCTCTGCTCGGGGCGGGGGCAGGGGGAGAGAAACTCAACCCTCCCCCCTCTAAGGGGCCCTGGTGAGGACAGCCAGGCGTGGGGGCAGGAGATTCTGCGCTGTTCTCCTCCGGGAGCTGGGTTTTATAGTCTCTGCATCTTGGACATTGATGTGACCAACCTGGCGCTGGCGGCAGCTGGTGGGTGTGATGCCTACCTACTGGAAGATGAGGGGTCTGGTTGGAGAAGGCCCAGTACCAATCCGAGTAGGCTTGGAGACCTCAGCCCCAGGACCCGCATGCCTGGGTTCCTCTGCCAGTTCTTTCATGCATGAGGCCCGTCCAGACGTGTGGAGAGTGAATATTCATTCATTCATTCATTCATCATCCTGTTAATCGTCGATTGCCTCGAGCAGGCCCCAGTAACGTCTCTTTCATCCTAGCCCTGAGATTATATTCAAGGCTTTTTAGGAGAATGAGACCCATCATTGTTACTGGTATTTGGCATATTTGGTGCGCCACGGGGAGTTTGCCAGACTCTGCCCTGTGGGCAGGCTATATTCGATAGTCTGCAAGTTTGTCAGAGTAGGAATGAGATAATGAGATATCATAAAAAGATTTTCTGATAAGATGGGAGCTGCATTTTGTAGTCTCTGAGTCTTGGCCGCTGATGGGATTACACGGCGCCAGGGGGCCAGGTGGTGGGTGTGACCCCCGCCTACTGGAATTTGGAGGATCTGGGTGGAGGATGCTCGACTCCAATTCGAGTAGGCTTGGAGATCTCGGCCCCGGAACCCGCGTGGCTTTGTCCCTCTGCCAGTACCTTCATGTGTGCGGAGAGTGGTCTCAGCATGGTGGTGGCTGGTCCTGGAGGTCTTCGGCTGCCGGAGCCCTGGTCGGGGTGGGGAGAGTGAATATTAACAAATTTAAATTGCCAAGAGTCAGATTCAACTTCAAGAATTTTCATGATTTGATCATGTGACTGTTTCCTTCCCCAAATTAAGGGTGATTGGATGACTCTAGAGACCAGGTAGCTGACTTGGTAGATTAGATGTGCTGAGAAACTAATTTAGACATAGTAAATGCATTCATCAATGTGCCTTATTGAATCCTTTGTTAGAAAAAGAGTAAAGACATCAAAGCATCAAAAATCATACAGAGTTCCATGAATCAACACAGGTTTCAAGATCTTAGCACTAAGGAATTGGATGGATTAGTTAAAAATAGAAGCCTCTGTGAGGACTGTAAAGATAGTATAGCAGGTAGGGTGTTTGCCTTGCACACAGAAGATCCAGTTTTGATCCCACCATCCATAATGGTCCCATGAGCCCTGCCAGGAATGACCCCAGAGTGCAGAGTTAGGAATGAGTCCTATGCACTCCTGGGTATGACCCAAAGATAAACAAACAAATTAGAAGCCTCTGTGAAAACTGTAGAGGACTGATGAAGAAAGTATTAATAATAAGGTTAAATTTAGAGGATGTCAACAAATATAACATCAAATATAGATTTCTGTATTTCTGTAAGAATGTTCCATACTCTTTTAAAAACTCCCTGGCATTGTGATTTGAATTAATTAGCTTATGAAAACACTGAGAACAGTGCCTGACAACTTAGAAAGATAAAAAGCATAAGATGCTGATATTAATTTTCTTTAAGGAAAATTAGAAATAAGAAATTTCAAAATTAGACAGAGTGCTAGACAGTGTAAAGCAATTATTTCACCATCGTTATTCCTTATTCATCAAGAATTTGGTGAGTATCTGCCCACTTAACTATTCTGATTTGATGCTATTAATATTTGATCATACTAAGAATATAAATATTAACCTATTACTGTATCTAACCTGTTAACTAGCTGTAACTGAATCAGATAAACCATCTAATAAAAATTATAGAAAATAGCTCTTAAAATATTTGTAGGTTAAGTGAATTCATTCTGATATTCAATTTCTAGGCTATAATTGTCCTTCAGAAAGCCCAGCAAGACACAAGAAGCTGTAAAGTCAGAGAAATGTGAACATTACCCGAACCGCAGGGTCAGTTATGATGTCACTAAATAAAACACACACTCACATAACTAGAAGCCAAATAGAGTCATCAAACAAGAGGGTGTTTTTTTTTCCCCACACAGAAAATACCAAATGCATCTACCTTAAGAGTGAGAACTGTTTACTTAAGTTGTATGTTAGATACTTTCCATAAACTGAAAGAGAATAACTGAAAGCTGCATGGATATGATAAAAGATACATACATAAAGTGTGTAACAAAGATAAAAATTAGCAAAAGAAAATACATCAACAGTGTTTTCAAATTTTCTGAATAGAATGGGTCAAATATGATATACCTAATTAAAAGACTAGGAGATAGAATCTACAGTTATTTGATATTTTTCCCCAAAACTATGTAGTTTATACCCCAACAATAAGCAAATTTTTAAAAAATATCCTGGATTCAGAGAGATAGTACAGCAGGTAGAGCACTTGTTTTGCATGTGGCCTACCCAGATTATATTGCCTAGCAAGCCAAATGGGGGCAAACCCACTAGTGGAGACTCCTGAGCTCAAAGTGAGTAAGCTCTGAGCAGTACCAGCAGTGGCCAAAAAATCAAACAAAATCAATTTTATTTTGCTACTGTTTTACTCCCTCACCCCTTCCCTTTCCCTCTGCTGTTGATGTGAGGGGGTCCTACACACCTGACTATGAGGGTCACCAGGAGCCACCTATCAGGCTGTGGGCTGGCACTGCTGGTGGTGATGCTCACTGGTGCTTGCTGGGGGTCACTGTAGTACTCACATCATGCTAATCAGGGTTTCACTTCTGGACCATGGCACTGGAGTGTTCTTTTTATTGCCATGCTTCTTGAGGTTTTCTCCACCCCAAAAGAGATAGTACAGTAGATAAGGTGTTTGCCTGGCATGCGGCCAACCGGGATTTTATCTCTGGCATCCTATATGGTTCCCTAAACCTACCAGGAGTAATCCCTGAGTGCAGAGATGGAAAGTAACCACGGAACATCGCTGCTGTGGCCCAAAACCTATTAATAATAATTTTAATGGGCTGGACAGATAGCACAGCGGGTAGGGCATTTGCCTTGCAAGTAGCCAACATGGCTGACCTGAGTTTGATTCCTCTCCCCTCTCGGAGAGCCCGGCAAGCTACCGAGAGTATCTCGCCCCCACGGCAAAGCCTAGCAAGCTACCTTTGATGTATTTGATATGCCAAACACAGTAACAATTGTCACAATGGAAACGTTACTGGGCCCGCTTGAGCAAATTGATGAACAACAGGAGGATAGTGATAGTGACAGTGTCAATAATTCTAATGTTAATTAATTTAAACATACATTTTGTAAGGAGTTAAAAAAACTTGAAATTGCACTAATTGTACCAGAGAAATAGTACAGTGGTTAGGATGCTGGCCTTGCACACATTCCAACCTGCATCCCAGCATCCCTTATGGTCCTCTGAGCACTGCCAGGAGTGATCCTTGAGTACAGAACCTGGAGTAAGCCTTGAGAACAGCTAGGTGTGGCCCACAAAAACAAAAAACAAAAACCCAGGAAAACAAAACAAGTTCTGTTCATCGATTCGCTGGAGCAGGCTCAGTAACATTGTGAGACTTGTTGTTACTGTGTTTGGCATATTGAATACGTCACGGGTACCTTGCCAGGCTTTGCCGTACCGGCGAGAAACTCTCGGTACCTTGTAGGGCTCTCCGAGAGGGGGGAGGAATCAAACTCCTGTCAGCTGGCTCAGCTGTGTGCAAGGCAAACGCCCTACTGCTGTGCTATAGCTCCAGCCCAGCATTATATACAATAGCCAAAATATGGAAATAGCCCAAAGACCTATAAACAGATGACCAGATAAACTAACTATAGTACATACTTAATGGAATTCTTTGCAGCCTTGAGAAAAGGATAAAGTCATGCAATTTGGGGGGCTGGAGCGATAGCACAGTGGGTAGGGCATTTGCCTTGAACATGGCTAAGTCGGGTTCGATTCCCAGCATCCCATATGGTCCCCTGAGGACCACCAGAAATAATTCCTGAGTGCACGAGCCAGGAGTAACCCCTGTGCATTGCCGGGTGTGATCCCTCCCCCTCCCCCAAAAAAATCATGCAATTTTCTGCAATGTGGATGTGTCTGGAGAGTATCATGTTGAGTGAAATCAGCCAGAGGGAGAGTAACAGACTCAGAATGATCTCTTTCATATGTGGGACATAAAGAAACCTCATGCGGGAATATCAAATACCTAGTGGCAATAGAAATGAATAGCAAGAGAACTGGTTTTCAGTAGAAATCTTGGCACTGGGGCAGTGGTGAGGGAGATAAGTTAGAGATGGGGACATTAGGACAATGCATGAGTAGAAAAGTGCCTGTCACAGAGGCAGGCTGGGAGGTGGGAGGGAAACTAGGGACATTGGTGGAGTGTAGTGGGCACTAGTGAAGGGATGGTGCTGGAACAATATAGGCCTATAACTCAATCATAAATACCTTCATAACTTTGTAATTTATGGTGTAATTTATTTTTAAGCTTAAAATAAATTCTGTGCATTTTTTCTGAAAAATCTAACAGTATCCTTGTTTTGGAAAGCATAGAAATGTTTGGAGTTGGAAAGGTTAATGAGCCATTATCTAATGAAACTTTATTTTACGTTTTTTAAAAGCTAGTACTTAGTCATTCAACCAAAGTCACACAACTAGTAAGAGACAGATTTTGACTTAAGCTTTCCTGCCTCCTAATCTTGCACTCATTTTACTTTAGCTAACACTTCTTGTATTTGCTGTGTAAGTTGAAGTTTAACAACATATATTGCTATTTCTTCTATATCATGCAATCATTTTTCAAAGGTTTTCTTCACTACAGTGAAATATGCTTCTTTGGAATCAAAGGAGATCTATACTGTCTAGTCTCAAGTAGGAAGATAAATATTTGTTAGATCAGAGACTTGGATCACTGAGCCTTCTAGTTGGGGATAAGAATCACACTGGTATTCCTGAAGGGGATGGTTCCTACAGGCTAACAGGAGCCTCATAATATGTAGCCTTCTTAGGAGAACAGGTCTGAATCCTGGCAGGGTCAACATGAGAGCTTAACCTTTTAAGACAGATAAATTGAGTTCTTGGAATGCCCCTGTTTAGTGGGCTCATAGGGGTCTTTTGGATGAGCCCCTTGCTAAGTGATGCTTGGTCTGCTTTGCATCAACTTTACACAATCTCAAGATAATCTCAGACTAGATCTCCATGAAGCCAAAGCCAGCAATAGGAAATTCAGTCTATCAACTCTTTATTTGGCAAGGGAGAAATTGCTGTACTGTCCGTTGCAACATTATCTATCATAGTGAAGTTTGGAAACTGCCTACACACCCCCAAATTGGGAAATGTTTCAATGAATTATGATCCATTTGTGCAAAGGAATATTGTGCAGCCCGTGAAAATCAGGCTTTCTCTGAATCCAAACATCTTAGACAGTTCATTTTAAAAATAATTTAACTTATGTTTTTGGTGAATATCGGCACAGTATTTACTGTCTGACTGAGACCTTGTTTGAATTTCTTTACAACATTTCCATTTACCAATCACTGTATTATTGATTCTGTAATCTCTTAACTACAGAAAACTCATGGGTTCATAGAAGATTCATGAGAATGAGGTGCTAGGGGAGGGTTTAGTTTAGCTAAATAACTTTAAAAGTGGAGTTTGAAGTCTTTACAGCCTTTTAGTAAAAGATGTGAAAATACTTGAAAAAATTAAAAATGCTTTTTATAAACTCCAGCTCTGTTAAACACTTTTTTAAAGTTTGATTAAATGATTACCTTTCAGTCAGGAATAAGCCCTGACCACTGCTGGGTGTGTCCCCAAAACCAAAATAATAATTAAAAATTAATAATTACTTTTTATCAACAGAGCCTGGCAAGCTCCCCGTGACGTATTGGATATGCCAGACACAGTAACAACAAAGTCTCTAATGGAGACGTTACTGGGCCCGCTCGAGCAAATCGATGATCAACGGGAGGGCCTTTACCTTTACCTTTACCTTACTTTTTATACAAAGTGGGCTGGAGTGATAGCATAGCGGTAGGGCATTTGCCTTGCGTGAAGTCAGCCCAGCCGAGTTGGGTTCAAATCCTCCGCCCCTGGCAAGCTACCGAGAGTATCTCGCCCGCATGGCAAAGCCTGGAAAGCTACCCGTAATGTATTCAATATGCCAAACACAGTAACAACAAGTCTCAAAGAAATGGGCCCACTCTAGCAAAATCGATGAACAACGGAAAGACAGTGTTATTGTGTTGTGTTTATACAAAGTAAATATTTTCTCCTGCCTGATACTTTATCAGTATCTAATTCTGGTATTGTAATAATGGTATAAAGAATCCCATATATTAAAAAAGATGAAAACATATTCTACAAGTATATGGAAAAAACAGAACTTTCCTACATTGATTGTGATAAAGTAAAATTGAGCAGTCATTTTGGAAATATCTGGCAATTCCTCAAATTGTTAAGCACAATTACCACTGTATTTGCCAATATGACAAACTATGCTTAACACTGTTTAATTCAGGTATTTATAAATTTCAACCTCAGTCCATACACTAAAAAATCTCCTGCATAAATATTAGCAGCATTATTCATCAAAGCCCAAAGCAAAAACAATTCCAATTTTATCTACTGTTGTACAAATAGACAAAAAAATGTATCAACACAATGGAATACTATTTGTTCCTTAGAAAGTGTTGAGATACCAGTACACACTACAACAAGGATAAACCTTGAAAACATTAAATTAAATTTTAAAAGTCACTCATAAAAAGATCACATATTCTATGATAACATTGACATGGAGCATCCAGAATAAACAAATGCATTGAGACAGAAAGTAGAGCAGTGATTGACTTGGGTTTAGGGTGTTTGTAGGAAACATTGATAGTGGGTACACTTTTCTTTTCAAGTGGTGACACAAAAGTGGATTTTAGTGATGGTTACTCAATTCAGGATATACTAAAACCACTGAATTGGGCCAGAGAGACAATACAGAGGGTAAAGTACTTAACTTGCATGTAGCTGATCTAGGTTTGGACCCCTGGCATCACATATGAGTCCTTAAGTCCCACAGGGAGTGATTTCTAAGCACATGACCAGGAGAAAGCCCTAAGTGTGCCCATCCCCAAGATAAAGAAGCACTTTTTAAGAAAAAAAAGCACTGAATTGTACACTTTAGTAAATTGTGAATTTCTTGAATATTCAAGGATAGCAGTATTCTTGAAAATTCTGCTAAAAAAATTAACTCAGCTTCAAATAGTCTCTTTTCCCTTTAAATACAAAGTCCCACACACTGGGAAGCACAGTATTTGTTTTGTTTTGTTGTGTTTTTCTGTGAACTGAAAGGTTTGAGGTATCTGAAAGTTCATGTTTCAAATGAATGAGGAAAAATATATTTACCAATAAATGAGGGGAATAATTAATCTAAAAAGTAGATCAGAGGTGTTATGCATCTAAACTCATTTTTAAAGACACTATCAAATTGTGGAAGATAAAGTCAGTACAATTAAGCAAGCTAAATATAAGTGTAAGTCTTCTGTCTTACACTGTGCTCATGAGAATAATTGAAATTATCACAAAAGTCAGTAGAAAACCATAATTTGCATGGTATTTAGTGAAACCAGCTCTGTGATTTCCTTAACCAATTGATCTTATTCTGCCTATCAGAAAATGGAGGCAATTTTTATGTGTCTTTTGCTTGAGTCAGAGGGAGGAAAACATTCCCACAAAATAATCACATCCTTATAGAAATTGAAAACGTATGTTCAAGACATGGTGGTCCTGCAAAAATCATAAAGGGCTTCTCAATGCATTGTCATCATTCATTTTGTTCACTGGAATAACCAGAATTTTGCCAACCTATAAAGTGACTGATAGCTTTTTTCATAAAAGGGTATTTAACAAAATATTGAAATGTAGCCTATTTCTACCTGATAAATGCCTGGACCTGTAAACTTTGAACCCTCATTGGCCTTTGTTGCTTGTGACCTTGTTTAAATGATTAATGTTTCCTTAACAACTGCAGGCTGCAGGCGGCAGCATGCAATTACTGTGTGCAGAGACTTTGAGTCAAAATAAAGTTGTTCAAACCTGAAACTGCTAATATTATAGATCATTGTGCCTAGGGAGTTATAACAACATTTTTTTTTCAGTTACCCTACTAAAGAGTAGTAGTAGGAATTTTTAAAACAGACATTTTTTATTTTTTGAAGTTGTGAAAGGTCCCTCAGGTTTTTAATTTTGGGAAAAATTTGCAAGCACTATGCTGACATTTATCCATCATCTCACAACAAAACATATGGTCAAATGAGGATTACTTTATCACACAGTTTTCATCATTATTCTTTTATCAAGATTTGGCAGTCTTTTGCACCTTTCTGTTGTTGTTATCAGTTGTTGAGTTATATCATTCTTAAGCCATGTGACCTCTCAAACCCCTCCCCCAATTCAATACAATGGTAATAGTCATCATTTGAATATCAAAGATCTTCATTCACTAGAAAAGATTTGAATTGCTTTCAGAGGTTTCCTGAAAAATGCACAATATATTTCTCAATTACCATTGTTCTGGAAATGAAGACAAAAATCACACATTGATTTTGTCTTCATTAGTACACATTGTGTACTAGCCTACACAATGTTTTATGGAAAAAAAAGTTCTTGAAAAGGTTGATTGGAATTAAATAAAATTAGAAGTCATTAGCATTTTGTTGATACACATTATTACTCCAATGGGTAAAAGGATATATGCAGCTCTGAAATGAAATCTGTTGAAAAAAAATGTATTTTCTTATGATCAAAGTAAGAGAACATCCTCCTTGTTTAAGGATAAGGGGAAGTCAGGGGCCACTCCACTAGTGTTAAAGCAATTTTGCTTTAAAGAATTCATCCACCATGAAATCCATAGATTATTACAGCAGTGCACACACAGACACACAGACACAGACACAGACACAGACACACACACACACACACACACACACACACACACACACACCAAAGAATTTTCTACCTCCTCCAGAATCCATAGCATTATAATCAGGATTTTTTTGTAACAATTTACATAAAATATTACTAGAGGTAATGTTTTTTTTTCTTAATGGTTCCAAGGTTAAAGTTGAAAATACCAACTTGAGGTTGTATGGCTATATTGAATGCCATTTCTGCTTTCTCCAGTAAATCATTTCATTATCCATAATAATAATCTTCACTGCCTTTACAAATAATTGCTTTACTCAACTTAAAGGAAGTCTGATTTTAATTTGCTATCTACATCTACATTCTCATATTCTTTTTATAGATTTTTAACAAGTTATCAGTAGAATCTTCCTTCACTCAAACATAAGTGAAAGTTTTATCTATCTTGAGGTATCACCAAAATAATTTATTGCTGTGGAAACAAAACCTTTTGTCTCAAAATATATTTCTTCCCGACAGCTGTGGTATTTCAGGGAAAGCATCATAGCCGTGATGGCCTGGACTGCAATCAACTGTTCTTAATAGGAAATTTTACAGACTTTTAATAAGATATCCTCAAATAATTTATGGGGAGAGGTTTTGAAGTGAAGAGGCATTGTTTGGCAATATGTTCTTCCTCTAATCTCAGGAAATTTAAATAAAGAGTGTTCATTTCCTCTGAACTCAGCAGTTCTACAAAAAAAAAAAAAAAAGAAAAAGAAAAAGTTTAAGAAAAAAAAATGCTTAAGAAAAACACCTGCTTAAAGAGTTTCCCAAACAGAATTGACTTGCTTCAGATAAAATTGTGCTAAAATAAATAAACAAATGCTTCAGCACTCGAAGAAACTTCAGAGACCTTCTGCTCTGTAACAGGTTAGGGGCTTCTACAAACAAACTCACAAGGCCTGGATTATTGGAAAATCATCATAGACGTGTCCCCAGTTCTATAGATCCAGTTAGAAATGTATACAATAACCTCCAGGTGTTCTTGCTCCTAGGGACCAGTGATACCCACCTTGCAACTCCACTTTGCAACTCTTCCCCAGTTCCTTCACTTTATTACGGTTGCTGCTGCTATTGCTGCCCTCTGTGCAGTGTCCGAAGGCTGCAATGTGTTGGGATCACAAAGGCAGTGCCTGTGAATACATTCAAAGATGTTTGCAGGACTGGGGATCGAACTTGTGGCTTCTGTCTACAAGGCAGAGGCTCAACCATTAAGCCACATTCTTGGATCCCCAATTCTTTTGGAGCTCCAAAACAGGGCTCAGGATGCTTGGGGGGCTCCATCCAGTAATTCTCAGACAACAAAACTAGCACTTCAGTGAGAGAGCCAAGGATGCAATGCTATTTAGTCCTGAGGCCATTCCAGCAATGGTACCCAGGGACCTTCAGGGATACATCCTGCAACACAACTTGGGGGTACCTGGGATTGAAACAGCATAAGCCTCATATAAAGCATGTTTTAACCCCTGTACTCTCTCCATTGCAACGTTTTTTCCTAATATTACAACTATATGTTCTTCTAAAGTTATCTTTTCTTTTGGTGGCGTAGGGGTGGGGGGTAGAGGGGAGGTGGCACACCCAGAAATATTCAGGGGTTAATGCTGGCTCTGCACTCAGGAATCACTCCTGGCAGACTCAGGCGGACTATATGGGATACCAGGAATTGAACCTGGGTCAGCTGTGAGCAAGACAAGTGTACTATCTGTACTATCGGTCCATTATCTAAGTTTTTCTTTTTTTAAAAAAAAAAACTTGGGGCTGGAGCAATAGCACAGCAGGTAGGGCGTTTGCCTTGCACGCAGCCAACATGGCCAACACAGATTCGATTCCCAGCATCCCATATGGTCCCCCAAGCACCGCCAGGAGCAATTCCTGAGTGCATGAGCCAGGAGTAAACCCTGAACATCACCGGGTGTGACCCCAAAAGCAAAAAATAAATAAATAAATAAATAAAAAACTTTATCAACTTATCTTTGATTTACTGTTTTGTGGAATTCCAGGAATCTAGCTCTATTGATGTCATCATTTCCCGAATTAAAAAGGGAATCCTATCCCAAATATGAGGGGTTTTTTTTTAAGAAAGAAAGAAAGAAAGAAAGAAAGAAAGAAAGAAAGAAAGAAAGAAAGAAAGATTGCCATACCCTTTGCGCTTAGTAGAGCCATGATGTTTCTGGCCCTACACCAGAACTGAGTCTGAATCACCTTTTCTTTTTTTTTTTTATCTTTTTTTTTTTTTATTAGTGAAACACCATGAGGTACAGTTACAGGCTTATAAATTTTTGTGCTTGGGTTTCAGTTATACAATGATCAAGTACCCATCCCTCCACCAGTGCCCATCCTCCCCCACCACGGGTCCTAGCATCCCTCCCACCCCCCAATTCCCCCCCCCACCCCGTCCCACCCTGCCTCTGTGGCAGGGCTTTCCCCCTGGTTCTCTCTCTCTTCTTTTGGGTACTGTGTTTTGCAAGAGAGGCATTGAGTGGCAATCATGTTTGGTCTATAGACTACTTTTAGCATGTCTCTCCCACCCTGGGAGGGTCTTCACAACACCCTTTATTTGGTGCTCTCTTCTCTATCTGAGCTTTCTTTTCACCTAGCACATGTGGCTGGCCTTCAAGTCATGGAGCAAAATTCCTGGTACTAATCTCAGCCATTACTGGGTGTTAGTCTCCCGTTTTGTTGCTTTATGTTCCCCAGATGAATGCAATCTTTCTGTGTCTATCCCACTCTTTCTGACTCATTTCGCTTAACATGATACTTTCCATGTAGTACCACTTGTATGTAAATTTCATAACTTCATCTTTTCTAACAGCTACATAGTACTCCATTGTGTAAATGTACCAAAGTTTCTTTAACCAGTCATCTGTTCTCGGGCACTCAGGTTCTTTCCAGATTCTGGCTATTGTAAAGAGTGCTGCAATGAACAAACAATTGCAGATGTCACTTCGACTATACCTTTTTGCCTCTCTGAGATATATTCCCAGGAGTGCTATAGCTGGGTCAAATGGGAGATCAAATTCTAATTTTTTGAGAATCGTCCATACTGTTTTCCAAAAGGGTTGGACCAGCCTGCATTCCCACCAGCAGTGAAGGAGGGTCCCTTTCTCGCCACATCCGCACCAGCACCGGTTGCTTTTGTTCTTGTGGATGTGGGCCAGTCTCTGTGGTGTGAAATGATATCTCATTGTTGTTTTGATCTGCATCTCTCTGATGATTAGTGATGTAGAGCATTTTCTCATGTGCCTTTTTGCCATTCAGATTTCTTCTTTGCGAAAGTTTCTGTTCATTTCCTCGCCCCATTTTTTGATGGGGTTGGGTGATTTCTTCTTGTGTAGTTTAACCAGTACCTTGTATATCCTTGATATCAACCCCTTGTCGGATGTGTATTTGGTGAATATTCTTTCCCATTCTGTAGGCTGTCTTTGTATTTTGGTCACTGTTTCTTTTGAGGTGCAGAAGCTTCTTAGTTTAAGATAGTCCCATTTGTCTATCTCTGTTTTCACTTGCTCGGCCAATGGCGTGACATCTTTGAAGATACTATTAACTTCAATATCATGGAGAGTTTTGCCAACTTTGTCTTCAATAAACATTATGGTGAATCACCTTTTCAATGAGATATCCAAATGATTTGTGTTTACATTAAAATATGAAAGACTTGATTTGTGTTTACATTAAAATATGAAAGACTTGGAGCTAATCGTATTTTGTCCGATGTAGAAACCAAATGGAATGAACATTAGTATCTTTCAAGATTATTATGTGAGTTTAAAGTTTGAGCCAGTATGATTTCTAGACCACATGGTCCTCTGGGCATTGCTGGGAATATCCCTGGATGGCTCCAGCACACTTGGGGGTGACCCAAGTATCTCTGGGACCCCAGGGCCCAAGTAGTATCACATCTTCAGGCACTACAACCCTGTTAACCAAGAGTGCCCCCCCAACGTTGGGGTCTCCTGAACACCCATTGGGAGAACACTCCACTGCACATACAAATTTTAAGTTCCAGTTTTTCAGCAGGAAAACAGCATCACACACTCAAATCAAACATCTAAAACCCACAGCAAAGTAACGAGATGTCTAAGATGAACGCAAAAACTTTCATTTTTTAAAAAGTTGAATTTAGTACCAGCATTTACAATATTTTCTTACTCATTCTTTTCATGTATACATCATTCCAACATCGCACCTGAAAGCCCACTTCCCTCCACCTGTGCCAGTGCCAAAATACCCCTCCCTCCATGTAAGCAAAGTACCCCTCCCTCCATGTATAGACAAAATCTTCAGTTCTGATGACTTTAACCATTTGTTTTTCTTTTACTTTCTTTCTTTCCTTCTCTCCTTCCTTCTCTCTTTTCTTCTTCCTTCCCTCCCTCCCTCCCTTCCTCTCTCTCTCCCTTCCTTCCTTCCTTCCTTCCCTCCTTCCTTCCTTCCTTTTCTTTTGTGTAACAAGAATTACATATCAAAGGTCTCTTTTAGCTTTAAATGACATAACCAAAAGGTTCCATTGGAATTCCTGTGAGATCAGTAGAGAGTCTATGATCTCAAACCCTGGTCAGAAATTTTGTTAAAAATCTGACAGTCACATATATTGCTCTCCTACAGGAAAGACCAGAAGACTAAATATAAGCCTAACTTTATCATATTAATGATAAAAGAGAAAATTATTTTCTTCATTTCATATCATCTTTCTCTCCTCTCTTCTCCCACACACACATTCAGCTGGGTAGCTCCTGTACTTACATGAAATTTACTTTCAGTCATCAACCATCATCTCACAGCTGTATTTTTTTCTTTAAAAAAAGGAATAAAAATAAAGATACTAAGATATATCTTTGATAATATTTGATGCTGTGATTTATTTGAAACATTTTGTTTTTTCAAATGATTAAAATATATTTTCATTTTTAGTCTTCATCCATTGTTTTTGGCTAGCAGTTCCCAAATTCTTGTGCTAAGAGTATTTAAGTTTTCTAAGTGCTAAGAGTATCTTTTCTAAGTCAATCAGCTAACTATTAGAAAATATATGAAGCGGGCACCTAATTCACATGTAAACCAAAGAATTTCCAAAAGAATACTGGGGCCAGAGGTTGAGTTCAATTACAATGGCCAGTGTCTTAATCAAATGTGCTTATGTAATGGGACCTCAGATGAAGTTTCAGAGAGCTTCTGGATTTGGGAACACTGAAATCTGGGAAGAAAGGCAAGCCTGGAGAGGAAGTTCTGCATCTTTCTCCCTATCTTGTCTCCTTATTTTTCTATCAGCTGGCTATTCCCTGAGTATTTTCTTTCTTAATGAATTAGTGATCAAGTGACTAAATGGGTTGTTTGAGTTCTTTGAGGTGCTTTAGCAAATTAATCAGATCTAAGGGTGTCCTCTGATCTGTATAGCCAGTCAATCAGATGTACAGATAAGAATCCGGGCTCTCGCCTGGCACCTGAAGTCTGAGGAGTTGGTGGCAACCTCTAGTCTGTAGCTGGTTGGTCAAAACACAGGTCAAAGCCTGGGTTTGTTGCTGGCATCTGAAGAGGAGGTGATCTTGGGAGGCCAACTGGAACCTAGTGGGAACTTGTGGAATCTAGCAGATAGTGCTAGAATTGAGTTCATTCTTCAGGCACCCTACTTGTATCCAGGAATTGCTTTTTGGTGTTGGGAAGCCTTCACACAGATCATGCTTCAGTTGATCTTGGGATAACAGACAGACACAAAGTTACTAAAGACACAGATAGCTATATTCTCATAGGATGAAACAGATTCATCACATGTTCCCAAGATATTTTGAGGCATTAGCTACCAATTCAGGGGATTTCTTTCTCCAATACCAACTCATTCCTACGACCCAGGGTATGGGTGAGTAGTAGAGGGCATATCTCACATATGTGAGCCACTGGCTTCCATCCCTAGTACAAAAACAAAACAAAACAAAAAATCCAAACCAACAAACAAAAAGCCCAACTCATTTCTGTACCATTAACACTATATATGTGGCTAGAGATTAATTATTCTTAAACATTTAGCCAATATATGATTTTAAAATTCCCCCAATCAGATAAGAAAGTATTCTGTAGTCCTATGACTTAATTCTAATCTTCTTGTGATCTCATACTTCTGGTCTGTGGACTTTACAAGTGATTTATTTCTTTTTACTAATATCTGGGCAGAATAGAGTAACTAAATGGACTAAGTTTATTCCATTTCTTAATTTCAATTATGCTTTGAGCAAAATCTAGCAGGCTAGACCCTAATTTCAGAGTTTCTACTAAGAGGAGGTCTTGTTAAAAAAAATCAGAGAGATTTGATCTATTTAAAAATAATTAACATTTTTCCTCCCTCTCCAGTAGCATAAGAATTTTTTTCTTCCTTTCCAGAAGTACGTATCAGAAGAATATATCCACTTCCAATACACACTCTAAGAACAAGATAGAGATTCAGGAAGCAACACTTTTGAGAGTAACCAGATTTCTCTGGAGTTATTATCCCTCCAATTTTCTACACTTTGTACCTAGCTTTCACTGATTATATTTCTGATTTCCCTAACCTGACAGTGGTTTCACAGAGGGTTTAGCTTACAATATTCAGCTTCAGTAAGTTGTGACTCTCCTTAGTCACTTGTCAATCTCTCTAGCTGTCCTTAGTAAAAGGTTTTAGAAAGTGACTTGCTTTTTTTTTTTTTATCAGCCTACAGCAACATCTAGGAAAACAAAGCTTGCTCTGAACTGTTCATCACAGGACGGAAAATTCTTCTAATACTTGAGTGGGAAAGCACTGTGACTTTTTGTTATTTTGGTAGTTACTGAACAGCATATTGATAAGAAAAACCGTGATGTCAATACTTTTAAGATTAAGAAACAATTTATAAAAATGTAATGTCCCACAATAAAAAAATTAATAAAATTAAATCCTCCAATATAAAAAATGAATTTGCTTAGAATCTATTGTGGACTGGGTTTCATCGATTCTTTTCTTTTTTGTTAAAGAAATAAACTAATTTAAGAAAGTAGAAAACTATATCTGTTATATGTATCTACTTTCTGTACTTTTTCAAGAGTATAGATCAAAAGTTCCCAAAGTTCTTTGGCAACTGTCTCCTTCTCAGAAATAAAATTACTCAGTGCACCCTTGAAATCTATATTTTTAAGTGAACAAACACCCTATTGCACCCCAGATGCCCCCCAAACGGCATTATGGCTGACTTTGGAAAAGACTAAATATATAGATCAAGGGTGGTAGCTTAATTTTCCACTTCACAATGTAGGTTAAATATTATAATATAAATATCATTAAATATTCCGTTTAATGAAAGAAAAAAACTTCAAGAACATTCATGTGACAGTGGATAAATGTAAGTGGTCAAATCATATGACCTATTCAATGATCAAAACAACTAAGGGCTAGCATAAACTCAAAGCCTTTCAACCAGAGCAAAACAAACAAAACTATGGAGACTGGGGCAAGGAGCAAGGGAAGAAAGATAGAACTGAAATAACTGTCATTATAGGGAAGTTTCTTTTTGCAGAACATTTAGGGATATGAGTGAGGAAGGAAATATCTAACAAATTCAAGTGATCAACAGTATAACATGATACAGATTGATTTTCAGTTCTAGTAATTATTGTTGCATTACAACTGTCTTTCAACACAGTGACTTAAAACTGTTTCTTTCTATTATAAATCAAGAATGTGTGGGTCAGGATTCTGGGAAGAGCTTATGTTGTCCATGTGGTGTCAACAAAATTCTTGCATAGCAATCAGGTGGTCGATGGTAGAGTATAAGATGGCTTCACTCACATGCGTGGTGATAGGAATGACTGTAAAACTAGGCTCAGGATGGTTGATGAGAATGCCTTATTGAAGAAATTTAGGCACCATGACATGTAGTACCATGTATTATTATGATTTCAGGAATACAATGTTGTTACATCACACCCATCACCATTCTTCCATCTTTCCTCCAGCATTCCTCCACCTTATCTCTGGGTCCCTTCTTACCACCCTGTACTCTTAGCAAACTCAGATTCAACAGACTCCCAGAATCTGTTTTCACTGAACTCTGTTTCATTCCCTTACCATGTTCTACACAAAAGTTAGGTATTTGCCCCTCTCCCTTTCACTTTGCTCAGCATGATGCCCTCCTGTTCAATCCAAGTTGCAGTGAAATGCAGGATCTCATCTTTTCTGCTAGAATGTTACTCAGTTCCCCTGAAAAACAGATGAGTGATTACAAAGTCTTTTGATTACTATGAATTATATAAGGCACAATATTATTATTGTTAACTAGCATAAATTGTAGTTTGCTTAGTAGTTTTATGCCAGGAATTAGATTATTTCACTTATTTTACAATCCTTCCCACAACTCTGCAAGTGGGTTATTAATGTTTTATTATTATTAACTACAAAAATAAATTAAAATTCAAGGAAGACTTTTTGTGAAAGGGAAAGATATAAAATGATATATATAACTAGCAAACCACTCATTATCTCAGCCTTTCAGTATCTTACTGTCCAGATTGTTCTTCTCTACTCTGGCAGCAACTGCAATTTGGGTGCAGTTAATTAAAACGTAATTGGAAGGAATCTGAAAACTTGACTCTAGTTGGCACAAGCTGGCTCATCAGAGTAAGTGGTACCCTCTCACCCCATCTTCATCTGATTTTCACGAATGATGTATACCGGGGCAACTTTTGCTAGCTTTTTTTATGTGTAGAGCAATTAAATATAAATATACTTGGGGAGTGACTGCTAGTAGGTACAGGGTTCTTACTAGGGTAATAAAAATGTTCTGGAGTATATAATAATAATAGCTGCACAACAACTTTCTTTTTTAAAAAATTGAACTGAACTTTATAAAAGTGTGAAGTTAGGCTAGTTAAGGTAAATATTGATAAACTATATAAATATACTTCAAAAACACAGTCTTTTGATAATACATTCTATCAATACATGTGTTAATAATAAATGTTAGAAAAGTTAGGAAAAGGAGTATTATCAACCACTGAAAACCTTTAAAAATGCTTTAGTAGCAAGTGAAGTTATAATATATAAGGTGCTGTACAACATGCTCTAATTTATATTTCTTACCATTGTGTTGACAGTACCAGCCACATGGGGTATTAAATTCTTCAGTCAGGCCAAATGAATAGTGAGTTAATCTTTGCCACTTGTCCCCACCTACTATCATCACACCAGCCACACTCCCTAAACTACTCATTAAAATGTCATGGAAAGAATGTGACCTAACCTCTTCTGCTCAACTCTATCAGGGCTACCAAATCAATATGTAAACTCACACACTCTATATTTATCAACTATTCAAAGCAGTGTTTTTTTTTAAGTAAAGCATTTGAAGTAAAGCATCAAACCCTCTTCCACAAAGACAACACCAAACTGAAATGGTGCTTATGGTAATAAAAATTGATGGGGCTGGAGACATAGCACAGAGGGTAGGGCGTTTGCCTTGCACGCGGCTGACGTGAGTTCGATTCCCAGCATCCCATATGGTCCCCTGAGCACTGCCAAGAATAACTCCTGTGTGCAGAGCCAGGAGTAACCCCTGTGTATCGCCAGGTGCAACCCAAAATGAAAAAAAAAATTGATTGATTTGTTGGTTAGTTGGTTTAAAATTACTGGTTCTCTATGTAAATGGTTGTATACATTATTAAAGGCTCACATTATGTTATTATATTAAATGGTTATATACATTATTAAAGGCTTACATTATGTTAAAACAACACAATTTTTACCAACACTATTCCACCCCCGGTACCATATATGAACACCTGAGCACCACCAGGGGAGATCCCTGAGTACTGCTGAGTGTGGCCAAAAAAATTAAAAACCCAAGCAAACAAATAAAATATAGGGCTGGGGATGTGACTCAGTAGTAGAGTGCTGAATAAATTCAATTTCCATCACTGTAAAAAGACAAACAAATTACAAAACTCACAATCTGGGGGGACTGGAGAGACACTACAGCAGGTAAGGCACTTGCCTTGCACAGCCAGGTGTGACTCAAATTCCAAAACAAAACAAACAAACAAAAACCCCATAATTTTTATTTGCTCTTTAGTGAAAAAAAAAAGGGCTACCAAAATGTTACTAGCATTTATTTAGAGTGTGACACAGGCAATAAAATACTAAGATAACACAATTTAAAAAAATCCAGACGTAATTTGTAATGTCCCTAATTCACAAAGTACTAGTTTGTAGTTAAAATTCAATAGCTCCCCCATATTCTTCTACAACAAAAATAATGTCCCATAATTTTGCCACCAGAGAGTATTACATGATGGAGTTGTTTCTGAAATTAGAAAGGGTCTTTTCTTGGTATTGCTGACAGCACCAGGAGAGTTGACCTAAATCATATCACATATAGCCGAACAGCGAATGGAGCACCAGCAAGCAGCTAGCTCTGAGCTGGGGGCTACAATACACTGCCCTGGGAAGTCATCTAAGCTGGCTCTCCTTTGCAGCGCTGTCTACAACAATGTTCGCCTCTGACTGTCACCTCTGACCCCAAACAAGTTCTTCTATATATTCCCAACAAAGTGAGTATATGGAGTGAGATCAATAAGAAAATGGGAGATTCCCAACAAAGCTCCCATTTCCTTATTAATCTCACCCCATAATTGTTAGAAAAGTGGTATGAAATTTTGACAGTCATGCTTTGAAAACTGCACAGCTCTATCCAAACAAGCTTTGTTCTTATAAGCAATATGTTAATACTCAATGTGGTTTACTTGCATAATAAAAGAGACTCCATGTGGTATGGTATGCCTTGACCCAAGGAAGGAATCTGCAATGGTAGAATGATAAACAGGGGGAATGTTCTGAGAGATAGATGTTTCCCATCCACTCACCCATCCACCCATAAATCACCCCATACAGCTGCTAGTTACTCTCTGAGGCAGACAATTTAGAAGGCTTCCTAAATTGTATTAGACTGCTGTTGCATTTTTAATGCTAAATTGCATATAATTAATGTATACTTTATGTGACAAAAGAGTGCGTAGATCTTTTTATTTTGATGAGTTTTTTATTAAAAATTTACAGGCATTCTCTTGAATTGTGTTCTCCCTTCTTGCTTGTCACTATGTATCTTTACTTATTTTGTATCCACTCTGGAGAAGCCTGTGTTCTCTCCTGAACATGTATTTTTCTCTTTCCCTCATGTATTTCTTTTTTCCTTTTTTTTTCTTTTTGAGTCACACCCAGAAATGCTCAGGGGTCACTCCTGGCTTTGCACTCAGGAATTACTCCTGGTGGTGCTTGGGGGGATTATATGGGATGCCGGGGATGAAACCCAGATTGGCCACCTTCAAGGCCGTGCCCTCCCTGCTGTACTATAGCTCCGGCCCCTCCTTCATTTCTTTCTAAGAAAATTTCATTCAATAAAAATGATCTTGCTTCACAAAAACACCTCATAATCTCATTATACCTTTGGGACATTGTTCCATGGTGTCCCTTCTACTCAGGTCCTTTACATGTGTAATCTGCCAGGTGCCAAGCCTGAGCTCTTCCTTAAAAGATGGCAGGGACAAAAGCAACCCGTGCTGGTGCGGATATGGTGAGAAAGGGACACTCCTTCACTGTTGGTGGGAATGCCGACTGGTTCAGCCCTTTTGGAAAACAGTATGGACGATTCTCAAAAAATTAGAAATTGAGCTCCCATTTGATCCAGCAATACCACTCCTGGGAATATAACCCAGAGAGGCAAAAAAGTATAGTCGAAGTGACATCTGCAATTGTCTGTTTATTGCAGCACTCTTTATTATAGCCAGAATCTGGAAAAAACCTGAGTGCCCGAGAACAGATGACTGGTTAAAGAAACTTTAGTAGATCTACACAATGGAGTACTATGTAGCTGTTAGAAAAGATGAAGTCACGAAATTTACATACAAGTGGTACTACATGGAAAGTATCATGCTAAGCGAAATGACTCAGAAAGAAAAGAAAGGGATAGACAAAGAAAGATTGCATTCATTTGGGGAACATAAAGTGACAAAATAGGAGACTAACACCCAAGAATGGCCGAGATTAGTACCAGGAATTTTACTTCATGGTTTGGAGGACAACCACACATACTAGGGGAAAAGGGAGCTCAGATAAAGAAGGGAACAAGAAATAAAGGTGTTGGGAGGATCCTCCCAGGATGGGAGAAGCAAGCAGAAAGTAGACTATATACCAAACATGATTGCCACTCAATGTTTCTTTTGCAAACCACAACACCCAAAAGGAGAGAGAGAACAGAGGGGAATGCCCTGCCACAGAGACAGGGTGGGATAGGGGGGATGGGGGGCTGGGAGGGATACTGGGATCCGGATGGGTATTTGATCATTGTATAATTGAAACCCAAGCACAAAAATGTGTAAGTCTGCAACTGTACCTCTTGATGTCTCACTATTAAAAAAAAATTTAATAATAAAAAAAAGATAGCAGGGATAGAAGAAGCCCCTGGGGGATCTTTTCCCAGGTTCATTCATCCCCAGGGTGTCACTTGTCTCAGATTCTCAGCAACCTGCTCTGTATGTTCGACCTGCCCTGCTATGAGAGACCCACCATGTCCCCATTTAAATTTTGGAACTTGGTATTTACAAGATTCTAGATTCTGCTCTCTTCAGTTTTGGTGTCCCAGATTGATAATCAGTTTCATATGATCAATTTCCTGACAGGGATAACCCAGTCTTTCAGCAAGAATGGGGAAGATTTACAACTATTCCACATGACATTATTGTGGAGTTTAAAGATTTGCACATTTGTCAAAAATCCATAGTACTTCATATCATAAGAGTAAACTTCAATGCATGCAAAGTTTGTTATTATTATTTTTTGCTTTTGGGTCACACCTGGTGATTCACAGGGGTTACTCCTGGCTCTGCCCTTAGGAATTACTCCTGGTGGAGCTCAGGGGACCATAAGGGGTGCTGGAAATCGAACTCAGGTCGGCTGCATGCAAGGCAAACGCCCTACCTGCTGTGCTATTGGTCCAGACCCAATGCAAATTTTTAAAAACGCATTTAGGTGTCTGGGGGAGCCTCCTGTGATAATATGTGATAAAACAATCAACTCTTTCTTAATTGTATGAAACAGCCTTGCTGAAAGGAAAAGATTCTGATTTAAGTAACTACAAATAAACAGTCAATAAGGCAAAAGGCAAAAACCACTTAAAATTATTATTTGAAATTATTTTAAGTGATTATTTTCTTTCTTCATGCTTTACTGGGACATTTGACACAGGAAATCTGAGATTCTTGCTCTTTTCTCATAATCTACATAGTCCCAAAACTTTAAAAATTTATTTTTAAGCTAATACAAAAGGTGTAAATATGGTGGTTCAAGGGCTAATGCAGCCTCTAGATGCATTAGTTTCCCTTATAAACTGTTTTAAGAATGTAAGAATTAGTTGTTTGTATTTTGACGCCAGATGATTATGTGACAAAAAGGTTTTTGTCTCTTAAAAAATGTCTGAATTTCTATCACAGCTCAGTTCATATTTGCATGCACATGGCAGCAATGAGCTAGAGGGAAGATGAGGTTGGAGTCTTTATATGGTCACGGTCCTCCCGTTGTTCATTGATTTGCTCCAGCGGGCCCAGTAACGTCTCCATCCTGAGACTTGTTGTTACTGTGTTTGACAACAAGTCTCCATCCTGAGACTTGTTGTTACTGTTGTTCGAGAGGGGTGGAGTAATCGAACTCGGTTCGGCCATATTGGCTGTGTGCAAGGCAAACGCCCTACCGCTGTGCTATTGCTCCAGCCCTTATTCAAGAATTTATTATTCAGTTTGCCAGGCTACTACTCACTTAAAGATGCTAGAGGACATCTGAGCTGCCCAGAGACATCTGCATCTGCAAACTGTTGAGATAATAGGAGGAGTCAACACAATCCTATGAAAGATCCTCAGACGCAGAGTAGAGCTTTCAATTTCCAGCATCTCCTCTCTCTATTCTTTTTTTTTTTTTTGCTTTTTTGGGTCACACCCAGCTATGCACAGGGGTTACTCCTGGCTCTTCACTCAGGAATTACTCCTGACGGTGCTCAGGGGACCATATGGAATGCTGGGAATCGAACCCGGGTCGGCTGCGTGCAAGGCAAATGCCCTACCCACTGTACTATCACTCCAACCCCTCCTCTCTCTATTCTTAAGCTCATCTTTCGATCGCATTTTACCCCTATTTTCCAAGATTTATAACTTGCTTCCTATTTTTCTGGAGAATAATCTAATAATTGTGATTTTTATCATTCTTGCATTTGTAGGGAATAAATCTAGAAATGACTGCTTTTTTAACTAAAAGCAAAGGATGTTTAATTACCACCCTCGACCCACTATGAGGCACATTTCTGTCTGCAAGCTTTTTTATGTTGGAAGGACCTCCCAAAATTGTGTTAGAGGGCCCAAGAGTCATACCCTGAAATACTTGGACAACCAGCTGAATGGTTCAGTGCTATGGCCTGATACTTGAGTGCTGGGGACTACCAGGGCTACTTCAGGTTCTCTAGGGCTATAGCCGGCATGCTTGAGGGGGACTAACGAGTTTAGGAGGCTCAACTGGGGTCAGACTTGTGCCCCTAACTCCTGTGCTATCTCCCTGGCCTCTGGCCACACATATTTATTTCATTCCTACTTTTTTTTAATAGACAGATTCTGGCACCTTCCTTGTATTCAAGCTTGAGAGGCATGTCTTGAATTGGAATTACTTTTTAATTTCACAGGGACACTTTTCCTAATCACAGTGAAATGACTAGTCAGTGAGCCTTTCGTGTTGAAAATGATTTATTAAATTTATTGGTTCTTTGATGTCCAATTTATGGCAAATTGTCATGCTTACTTTGCCAAAGGAAGTCAAAGTCATCTATTTGTGTTTTTTTTAATAGACTGATACACTTTTATGAAAGCAACACTGGAAACTTTAAAAGGACATCCATTTCCCTTCAGGCTAAATACTGTAACCTTGCAGTGGCCCTGGAGGCTACTCAGCATCAGTGAGTTTGCTGTTTTCTTCTGAATTGCACAAAGAACCCATCCAACAAAGTATTCTTCTGACTTTTTCACCTAAATATCAGCTAGTCAAGAGAAAAATATCATTCTCCAAAGCCTCTTTCGGGCTTGATACTATGGAAACCCCTGACCATATATGGGGCAAAAATAACAGTCACTGGAGTTGAGATTGGGGCATTCATCTTGCTTTGGTGATAAGAAGTTAGACTGGTGACTGACTTGGAAACTCACTACACGCATCATTGGCAGGAATGCTCTCTTTCAGCTTGAAAGCGTGGGCCCTTCAGAAGTGCCTCCCCTCTCCAGGATGAGTAAAAACAATATCATTTTCCCTGATAGCTGCTGAATTGAAGGGAAGGATTATTTATTTTAACTTTCGAAGCATGAAGCAAAATGCAGCCTGTATGTACTACGTCTGTCTTAAGAACCATAAGTCAGAGGGAGAGTTTACGAAGCATTCAGCACGAGCCCCACTTTCTGGTGGAAACTGAACCAAGTAAGGTTGCAGCCCCAGCCTCTGAACCCCCATTAAAAGAGCAATTGTTTCAACTCCTTGGTTCCTACTGCTGCACAATCCTATTACCTCGTCTTCCCTCACAAAAATATGTTTTGAATTATTCCACTGCTGATGGTTGATGAAAAGCTCTTTTATTACTTGCTAACACTCAGAGCCTGTATTCTCACCACTCTCATCCGACTGCCAGCCTCCTATAACCATAACTATGTTAGCCAAAGCCCATCCCATCAGCACCTAATTGCTCTTGTGAGTTTCACATATTCTTCAAATCTGGCTTGGGCGCTGGACCTCCTGTATTGAAGCCTCCACATGAGCTCCCTCCAAAGATGCTTGTGCAAGCATAAGTTCAAGTTACTGAAACAGATGTGAATGGTAACATTTGGAAAAAAATAATATTTATTCCATTCCTGTATCCCCATTCCACCCTACCCTCACTTGCTCTTTCATTGTCATCTGTGGTGGTGCAGAACTCCCATTAATGCCTGGCTGTGGTGCTCATGCACATTTAATGCTCATGCTGTGGTGTGAGCCAGCGGAAGGGGTCATAACAGGTTGTACTGCTTGCACACTTAGCCATAGTGCTCACTGAGGTTTGTAGTTTTTTAGTTGTGGTACTCATGCACGTGCTCACTGTGGCTTACAGACTTAGTTGACACATGTTATGGTTATGGTGCGCACTGAGGTGCTCACACATTCACTCACCAAGGTGGTACATCTTGGTTTGGTCTGCACACACGTTGTTTATTTATTTATTTATTTATTTATAGTGCTCAAGATTTCCATCTCTGTTTCTCATGGCGCTTATATACCTCTGGCTGTGATATGACCCAAAATCACTTGCAGTGCCAGTGTGATCAGTGCTTTCAGGATTATGCTCAGCCTATGTGGAATATTGGAACCATATGTTTACAAGCCAGGTGTTCTAAGCCACTTCTCATAGAGTGTGGCATTTAACAACTACCATTCTAACCAGACCTACTTCCTTTCATTCAAATAAAAGCCCTATGCATAATCTCAGTAGCCTTCTAGGCCTCACAACTTTTATTTTCTTTTACACTCTGAAAGTGGATTGACCTACTTCCTATCACCCCTCTATAGATGCAGTTCTGTATTCACCAGAATTTAAGAGTTTGCAACACAAATAATTTATTATCTTAAAACTCAGTAGGACAAAAGACCATGATAAGTCATACTGGAGTCAGTCCTTTCTGGAGGCTTCAGAGGAGAATCCATTCTCACCTTTTTCAGCTTCTGATGGCTGCTGGCGTTCTTTGGCTTATGATCACATCACTTCAATCTCTGCTCTCACTGTCACATCACTTTATCCTCGTCTATCCTCAGTCTCCCTCTGTGCCCTTCTGGGGTAACATTTAGGACTCGCCTGGAAAATCCAGAATTTCTTCATCCCCAAAGTTCATTCAACTCAATCAATTTGCTGTACAAGTTGATGTGCGCAGGTTCTCAGAATTAGGACATGTACATCTAGGGGGTAGGCATACACATTCTTCCTATCATGGATTTCAAGCATAAATTAATGTTATTCCCTTTTAGATAGTGTGTTTTCTTTTTAAACTAGAGTTTAAATCCATGTTTTATTAAAGGAGTAACTTTTTTTATTTAAATTTTTTATTAGTGAATCACCGTGAGGTGCAGTCACAGACTTACAAACTTCCGTGCTTGGTTTTCGGTCATACAATGCTCGAGTACCCATCCCTCCGTCAGTGCCCATTCTCCACCACTGATGATCCCAGTATCCCTCTCCCCCACCCCACCCCGCCACTCTGACAAGGCATTCCTTTTTGCTCTCTCTCTCCTTTAGGGTGTGTGGTTTGCAATAGAGGTATTGAGTGACCATCGTGTTCAGTCTAGTCTACTTTCGGCACGCATCTCCCATCCCAAGTGGATCCTTCAACCACATTTTACTTGATGTTCCCTTCTCTATCTGAGCAGCCATTTCCCTCAGCATGCGAGGCCGGCTTCCAAGCTGTGGAGCAATCCTTCTGATCCTTTATCTCTACTATTCTTTGGTGTTTGTCTCCCATTCTGTTACTTTATATTCCACAGATGAGTGCAATCTTTCTATGTCTGTCTCTCGCTTTCTGACTCATTTCACTTAGCATGAGACTTTTCATGCTGATCCACTTATATGCAAAGTTCAAGGAGTAACTTTCTAAGGGAAAAATTTCAGGAATCTTTTAAGCTTCTCTAAATGGTGTACTAAATATTTAGTGGTTTTGATACTCGAATCTAAAAATGTTTTAAAATTCAAAGATATTCTATTCTACCTACTTCTTAGATTATAAATTCTAAAACTTTTAAAAATTGATAAATACTTCTAACTTGGAGTTCTTTGGACAAAAAGCTGATTCTTGGTCTAGAGTAGAAAATCTATAAAATGAACGTGAAACATCTTTCTGTGAAAGTTAGCCAGGATGATCGAGAGCAGAGCTTCCAGGATCATCCTCAGTCTATGTGGAACACTGGGACCATATATTCGCAAGGCTTCTGAGATATCTTGTGAGGACACAAGAGACAATTTGCAAAGCTTGTCACTTACCAATAATCATAAGGATAAAAATACATCAAATAAATATAAATCCACGAATTTAAACTGATACTTAAAAAGCAGCTCCCTTGTTCTCTTTGGAGGATGCTCTAAGTCAAGTTTTTAAAAATCTGATATGTAAAGGAAAGGAATTAAGCCTTTATCCTGCTATTCTTATAAAACAATAGGCTACTCAAGTTGTTGATGAGAAGTTTATCTTTGTAGAATTATTTCAATTTATAATAAAATAATTCTAGACCAACTAGAAAATTAAAATAACCCCTAAGGGTCTGTATAATATCATAAGTTCAAGAATGTAGGTAATTATGACCCTTGACTGCCAATAATGCAAAAACTAAAATAATCAGGCATATGTTCCTGCAATTGGAAGTCATATCTATAAATCACTAGTTATTAAAACATTCTGTTGGAGTGAACCTAATAAAAACTCCAGATCTAACAACCAATTTATGGAAAATATGTGGGAGAAAGGAGTATGTTCTATAGTACCTGTTTAGATAGAATTTTTTTTTTATAATTTATTTATTTATTGAATCACTGTGGGAAAAGTTACAGAGCTTTCGGGTTTAGGTCTCAGTCATGTAAATATCAAACACATTTCCCTTTACCAATACTTATTTTTAACCCCGAACCCCAATAGACCCCCACCTCCCACCCCTCCCAATTCTTGTGAGGCAGATGAGCTCTAGTTAATACTCTATCTACTTTGACTAGATAGATTGTTTCGATAGAAGATGCACCATTATTGTTTAGAGTTTACGACCCACCCCCCACAATCAGACATGCTGAAACAGCGTTGTGAAATGATTTGCTTTCTACAACTTGGTTTAAGAATAAAATGATGTCGCGCGGCCGCTATTGCGGCCACGTGGTTTTGAATTTCTGCTATTTTACTTATTGACCCTGGAAGAATTTCTATTAAAAGTTAGATAGTTAAGAGATTGGTTTCTGTGCCCTGGAGTCGTGGCCGTGCCGGAGAGCTGCTTGTGGGGGGCAGCTGGCGACCTCGGTGGGGCGTGGGGGACGGCCCACAAAGCCCCCCTTCCCATGAGGTCCCTGCTGCTCCCGCCAGCCCCGGCTCAAACCTGCTGTCCACAAGGCTCCCGTGCGGCCGCCATCTTTCTTTCCCTAGATAGAATTTTTGAATACACATATAAAGTATTATACAGAATCAAAATCACAAGAAAAAAAGAGATGGAGAAGGAACCTATATAAATTGAAAGAAATTTAGTTGCTAACCTATCAAAAAGACACCTAATCAAGTAGCATCTTATCTAAAAGCAAACCACATAAATGTAACCAGACAAAAAGAAATACTTGAATTTGGACTAGATATTTGATGTTAAGGAATTATGACTCATTAGATGTGGAAAGTTAGCAAAGTTATTATCATTGAAAACTGTATAGGGCCAGAGCAATAATACAGTGGATAGGGCATTTGCCTTGCACATGACTGACTCAGGTTCAATTCCCAGCATTCCATATGGTCCTCAAAGTACCACGAGGAATAATTCCTGAGTAAAGAGGCAGGAGTAACCACTGAGCATTGCTGAGGTATGGCCCGAAAACCAAAACCAAACAAACAAACAAAAAAACATTGTATACTTAAACATTTGCAGACAAGTAATATTGTATTTGTGATTTGCTTCAGAATAATTTACAACTGTGGATAAATGAATGGTTACAGAAGGCTGGTTAAATTTAATAACTGCTGAAATTGGATGATGAGAATTCATTTTATATTTCTCTCCACTTTTGTATATGTTTGAATTTTTAAAATTTGTCTTTTGATTTTGAGGTAAAATGCTGCTTTTGTTCTTGTCTTAAACCAAACAACAATAACAACAAAAATAATAATTAAACACAGGTTATTTAAGGTATCTTGTTCTAAATTATACACAATCAAATGTCTTCTATTGCGGTATATTAGTAGTCCAAAATTCCCCATAGACTTGTTAGTAGGGAGCAGAAGTTCCAAGTTCAGACACTGGGGCTCTAGCTAAGTATTTCATGTTGCTTGCATACCTATGAATTTTTCTTGAATATCCCATTACGTGTTACATATTAGGGCTAGTCACAAGATTTAAACATGCTATAAATCCTAACAAGTTCATAGATAATCTTGTTACCTATTCTCAAATATCTCAGTAATATTCAAGCTATAAATCTCAGATTATTTCTGCCTTATTGTCCCGTGGCTTTGGAGAGACGATTATAAGCAAAATTCATATCTAAATACATAACTTTTTTCCAGAAGAGTGAAAAATATGAAGATTACTCAAAATAATAGCTTGTGTATTAGGATCTTCTAGGTAATGAGTTAGCTGTCTCTAATGAGTCATTATTACTCAGTAAACCAGACTCTGCACCTTCAAATCATGTTTGATGTATCCCTGATCTTTTGGAGTAAATATTTTTACAAGGTTGCTATGTGTCAGTATTATGCATGGTGCTGAGGATATAGATTAAATACACTGTATTCCTGCCCAAGAAGAAACTTTCTAGGAGTGGGTTTGTGGAAATGAAAATACCTGGTAAATGCTCTAATTGTTGCAAATTCACAAATTCTTTGGCTATTTCCATCCTCTCTTCAGTGGACACCAAGTCACCATCCTGTGTGACTACAGATGCGGTGATCCCTCTCCAGAAGACATTAGAATTTTGTGGGAAAGGGGCAGAGAAAGAGTACAGGGACTAAGGTGCTTGCTTTGCATGCAGCCCATACTGGTTCAATTCCTGGCACAACAAATGGTCCCTTAAGCATGGCCAGGAATGATTCCTGACTACAGAGTCAGGAGTAAACTGGCTTACTAAGCATGGCGGGGTGTGAACCTTCACCATTACCCCTTCCTCTTCCCACTTAAAAAAAAGAATTTCATGGGGAAGAGTACAGTCATGAGTGTCAGATTGCATGGATGTGAGTCCTGACTCCACCACTTCTAAATATCTTGGAGAGTTTGAACAGTTCTGTGCTTCTGTTTAAGTGTGAACTAAGAAAATAAGGTTGCTGCTAGGACTAAGGGAATTACAATCTATAGAAGTCTCAGAGTAGCCCCTGATATGATAAAGACTACTGAGCGTTTGCTCATGACACTTCTACTGTTACTGTGAGAAACCCCAAACTTACCCTAGTAGAGGATGCCCCTGAATCTGAACTCTTTCTGTTTTATCTTTAATCTGCTGTTGGTCATCAGCTTTTAGCACTTTCAGTGATTATAATTCCTCAACTCCACTAAACATGGCTAATAAAAACTCTATTGCTAGAACGGAACCTAAAGCCCACTGATGACACCCCTTTCAGGAAATCATATATTGGACACCTCTGCTCAGCCCTCTGTCTGTCTTCTGAGGGTTAAACTCAAGAGAGGGGGCCCTATATCTCTCCTTATTCTGAGTCAAGGATTCTCAAATCTCTTCCTTAGCCCCAGCAAGTCAAATTTGCATTTCAATGACAACTTCAAACAGAAGTACTCTGCTCACAGTAAACACTAAAAAGCAAAACAACTAGTCCTTAACTGCTCTGTAAAAACAAGATCAATTTTACCTTTGCACCCCTCAAAATCTTTTTTAAAAAAGAATTGGGCAGTCACCTCTATGATAATTAAGATTACTTTAATTTTGACAAAATGAAACAAAAAAGAAAAAAGGTTATTTGAATTTCATTTTATTTAAAATTATTATGATTATTTTGGGCTTGGGGGTCACACTCAGGGATGCTCGAAGGCTACTCTTCATTCTATGCTTACAGGTCACTCCTGGCAACACTCAGGAGACCATGCAGCATTGGAACTAGAACCTGCGTGCAAAGCATTCACACTAGCCATTTGTGCTATTCCCCCAGCAGAGTTTTAAAATTAGTTTTGGTCCCTGCTACATTTCATTTGTATAAAATATTGTAACTACAGAGGATGACCTCTGGCAGTACTCAGCATAGAACCTGAGTCAGCTCTGTGCAAGGCAGATGACTTCCCTACTATACTATCACTCTGTCCCCCAAATTTATTTCTTAGTTTCAAAGTGAAAGGATTTTTCAGTATCAATGTGTGTAAGACCTCCAGAACCCAGCCACAGCCATGCTCAAGACCACTCTCCACACACTAGGACGAACCTCACATATGAAGGAACTGCAGGGTGTGCGGGATCTGGGGCTGAGATCTCCAAGCCTGCTCGATCGGGACTGGACCTCCTCCACCCAGACTCCCTCATCTTCCAGGAGCTAGACAGTTACATCCACCAACTGCTCCCAGTGCCGTGTAATCCCATCAACGACCAAGATCCAGAGACTATAAAACTAAGCTCCCAGAAGTGCGCGACTGCATTTGTGGCTGCATGACCTCTTATTGTCTAGCTCTCGCTCTTGGAGAACCCAGCAGGCTACCAAGAGTAGCCTGCAAGCCCACACGGCAGAGTCTGGCAAGCTCCCCGTGGCATATTCGATGTGCCAAAACCCAGTAACAAAGATGGGTCTCATTCCCCTGACCCTGAAGGAGCCTCCAATGTGGCACTTGCTAAAATCTCAGGACTAGGACTCACACATGGAGACGTTATTGGTGCCTGCTTGAGGAAATCGATGAACAACAGGATGACAGTGATACAGTGGTACAGTGATACAGAGGATGAATCCTGCATATAAATTCAAGAAGCCTTCCAGAGATGATATATAAGCCTACGATCATCTCTTTTTGCCTTAAATCATCTTTTTTCAATATTCTCTCTAAATATTTATTAGAAGCAATGAGTAGAATGAACGTGGCAAAATTAAGCAATATGTATCTTAGAATACAAAATTCTTGGTGATCATTTTTTGCTCGAGCGGCCCAGTAGCGGCTCGATCATTTTTTAGTTTGATAAAATCCTAACTTGCTATAAATCATTATTATACTTAGTACATTGTATTTTAATTATTCTGTATCTATCTATCTATCTATCTATCTATCTATCTACCTATCTATCTATCATCTACCTACCTATCTATCATCTATCTTGCTCTTGGGGACTACATGTGCTCTAGTTCTTTGTACCATCATTCAACCAAAACTAATTTTAAAACTCTGCTGGGGTAATAGCACAGATTGCTAGTGTAAATGCTTTGCACGCAGGTTCTAGCCCCAACACTGCATGGTCTTCTGAGTGTTGCCAGGAATGACCTGTAAGCATACAATGAAGAGTAGCCTCCAAGCATCCCTGAGTGTGACTCCCCAAACCCAAAATAATCATAAAAAAGATACTTTTGTCTCTTGTATATGATTCTTCCTTCCTAGTCCTACTGCCCTATTCATGTATCACTATTCTGCTCTTACTACCCACTTCATCCCGGTTTCAGGTTTAACAATGGTCTCATGTAGTTTCTCTCTTTAAACAATAAGAGCTCTATCTAATTTTCAAGCTTCTTCATTATTTATCCCTACCTACCCATAACTTCCCATTGCACACTATCAATAGATAAAATCTTAAATTTCTGGGAGGAAAAAAAAATGATTGACATTTTCCTATTTCTCGGGGCTCTGAGAAAAATGTTCTGTAGTGGCTTAAAATCTGTTCTGGGGAGGTGGTAGAAGGCATAACTAAACACAAAGATGCTGACATGTATTTTTTTTCTCCTAGAAATCACCATTATTTACTTACTAGAGCAATGATTGCTTCCATAAGCCTTTCATGAATGGAGTTTGCAAGTATATAGAGGGCATGCAGGTAGGATACAGGCTGGTTGGTTGCCAAAGCTTAATTCCTTCCCTATTACATTAGGTCTTTGGAAAGAAGTTGTCATATTTTTATTCACTATTACTTACACTCATTGATACTGAAAAATCCTTTCACTTTGAAACTAAGGAATAAATTTGGGGGACAGAGTGGCATTTGCCTTGCACACAGCTGACTCAAGTTCTATGCTGAGCACTGCCAGGAGTGATTGCTGAATGCAGAGCCATGAGTAAGTCCTAAGCATCATTGGGTGTGGTCCAACCCCACCCCAATCCCCCCACCCTGAAAAAAAAAGGCAGAAAGAATCAGTAAGAACTTCCCAGAGTTGCGGATTACAGGCACTGAGATCCAAGAGGCCTGGAGGGTAGTGAAAACTAACCTAATTAGGAAAATTCCAAGACACATTATACTCAAAATGACAAAAACCAAAGATAGAGACAGCAAACTGAATGCAGCAATATCAAAAAGAGACATACACAAAAAAAAAGATGTACAGAAGGCCTATCAAATGAGATTCTACGAGCCATCTTTACAACATACAGCCAAGGAGAAGGACCACATGGAGGGCGGGAACCACAGATCCCGGAGGAAAAAAAAAACAGGTTCCAAAAAGAGCCGAGATCACCGGCAAGTCCCAGATGGGGTAGGTACCGCATCCCGCCTCCCCCAGATGGAACTCCGGTGACCAGAAGCCTCTAAAAGCACAGCTCGAATATGCGGGAACTAGGACTTTTTCACAAAACCTTTTTCACATCTCTCTATATACAAAGTGATCAATGGGAAGTAAACCACCCAACCTTTCTCCCTGAAAATCAGCGTTAAGTTTGGAGCATGGCCACAGCCCCAGAAACACAAGAACTTAATGCAGAACCCAGCAGCTCAGAGCAGAAAAGTGAATGGACTATGCATTAATCCAGGCCATCATGTCTGTCCGGAGGGGAAAGGGTGTTGCCCCATTCGCCCTCTCTTCTCTGGAAAGAAGGATGGCGGCCGCATGGGAGCCTTGTGGACAGCAGGTATAAGTTGGGGGCGTGGGGGCGACTAAAACCTCATGGGAAGGGGGGTGTTCCGGTCCGTCCTTCACGCCCTACCGAGGCCACCAGTTGCCCCCCACGAGCGGCTCTCCAGCACGGCCACAGCCCCAGAAACACAAGGACTTAATGCAGAAACCAGCATCTTGGAGCAGAAAAGTGAAAAGACTATGCGTTAATCCAGGCCATCATGTCTGCGCAGAGGGGAAAGGGTGTTGCCCCATTCGCCCTCTGCTCTCTGGAAAGAAAGATGGCGGCCGCATGGAGCCTTGTGGACAGCAGGTATGAGCCGGGGGTGTGGGGGCAACTAAAACCTCATGGGAAGGGGGGTGTTCCGGTCCGTCCTTCACGCCCTACCGAGGCCACCATTTGCCCCCCACGAGCGGCTCTCCAGCATGGCCACGACTCCAGAACACAGAAACCAATTTCTTAACTATCTGACTTTCAGTAGAAATACTTCCAGGGTCAATAGGCAAAATAGCAGAAATCCAAAACCAACAGTTAATTCTTGAACCCAGCTGTAGAAAGCAAATCACTTCACAATGCTTTTTCAGCATGTCTGATTTGGGGGGGTAAACTCTAAATAATAGTGGTGAATCTTTTATTGAAACAATGAATCTAATCAAAGCAGGTAGAGTGTTAACTAGAATTCATCTGCCTCACAGGGACTGGGAGGGGTGGGGGTGGGGTTTTATTGGGGTTCTTCATGGTAAAAAATAAGTATTGGTAAAGGGAAATGTGTTTGATATTTGCATGACTGAGACCTAAACCTGAAAGCTTTGTAACCTTTCCCACAGTGATTCAATAAATAAAAAAAAAATGAGATTCTACGAGCCAGAATAATATGGGAAAATATAATACAAAAACTCAATGAAATGAGCACCTCACCAAGAATACTCTATTTGGCTAGATTATCAATCAGGTTTGAAAGAACTATACAGAGGATCACTGATGGACAACAGCTTAGGGAATTCATAGCTTTGAAACTCATTTTGCAAGAAGTGTTAAAAGGGCTCCTGTAAAGGACAGGAGTAACTTTCCAGCATGTGGAATTGAGCATGCCCTCACTAATAGTGCATATGGTTGTCCTCTATTAGATTAAGAAAGGTTAAAAACAGCAACTAATCATGACAAATTGACTTTTATTGATTAATTTTCTGATAATTCTATTTTCTATTCCTTTAGTTTTATTGGACTAAGTAATATGAAATAAATTTGTTATATGCCTGCCAAGGGGACAGGCTGGGAGGTTGGAGGAAAACCAGGAATATTGGTGGAAGAAAGGAGATGTTCTTGGTGAGATTGGTATTGGAACATTGTATGCCTGAAACAACTCTCTTATGAACAACTCTGTAAATCATGGTGCCTCAATAAACATTCCTGAAAACAAAACAAAACAGGAACTAGTTTTTGCCTGAGATTTTCAATATAGAATTTCTCTGCCCTGTCACTATCACTGTCTTCCTGTTGTTCATCGATTTTCTCAAGCGGGCCCAGTAACGTCTCCATTGCGAGATTTTTTTGTTACTGTGTTTGGCATATCAAATACATCACGGGTAGCTTACCAGGCTCTGCCGTGTGGGCGAGATACTCTTGGTAGCTTGCCGGGATCTCCGAGAGGGGTGGAGGAATCGAACTCCAGTCGGCCATGTTGGCTGCGTGCAAGGCAAACGCCCTACCCGCTGTGCTATCGCTCCAGCCCCTCTCTGCCCTAAATAATTAAATATTTTTCTCCAAACTTCCTGTCCTAGCAAATAATTTAGAAAGGAAAAGCATATGTTAGATTGACACAAGGTATTTGTAATAAAACATTCTCATATTTGTAACCAAGTAAGAATTTGAAAATGTCAAAGTGCCATAATTTGTTTATAAGCATTGTTTTTGTGCAATGTAACCAATTACAAAATATTACTTTATTTTATTTTCATTCTTGGTGTTCAGGCCACACCAAATGGTGGTCTTCAGGGGCTATTCCCAGCTCAGTGCTCAGGGTGGTAGTTGTTCCTGGCAGTACTCCAGGCGTCATGTGGTATGGGGATCAAATCCAGATTCCCCCACACGCAAAACACACACTCAGCCCATTGAGCTATCTCTCACAGAATACAATATTCTATAGCACAGGGGCTGGAGCAATAGCACAGCAGGTAGGGCGTTTGCCTTGCATGAGGCCGAAGCAGCCGACCAGAGTTCAATTCCTCCACCACTCTCGGAGAGCCCACTGAGAGTATCTCACCCGCATGGCAAAGCCTGGCAAGCTACCCGTGATGTATTCGATATGCCAAACACAGTAACAAGTCTCACAATGTTACTGGGCCCACTCAAGCAAACCAATGAACAACAAGAGGACAGTGACAGTGACTTGGTAAAATGCTTTCCTATTCCCTCTGCGCATGGCACCTCATCAGAGGGAGTGGAAGGAAAGAAGAGCTATGTTATACAGCAAATTATCCTCCTCACTAAGACAAATTGCTTGGTTTTCTTTACATGTAGGGAATCTTGACTCCATCTGTCTCTGCTTGTTCCCCCATTGCCCAGTATTTTCCTTTTGAGTTGGATCACATTTTCTGGTACTTGGACACTTGTCAGTTATGTACTTGTTTTCACTTCTTAGAGAGATTACATGTCTCCAGCTAAACTACAAGCTTCCAGAGTTGACCTTTATTTTCTATATTGCCCCCTCCCAGTCTTTGTAAAGAAGTATGTTAAACCCAGCATTTAATAAATTAAAACTTCATTGGTTTGCATTCTTTTAAGGGAGACAAAAATGGAATCATCTTTCTGCTTTACTCCTTTGGTTCTTGGGGCATCTCTAAAACCACAGTCCTATACACAGCATAGCTGAACTAACCACAGCACCAACTTACATTTTTACAGCACCGTGGACTTTTCAGAAGTGTTTTCACATCCTTTATCTCATTTATTTCTCACCCAAATCCTATGAGGTAAGCAGACTAGATATGATTCATCTTACTTGATAGATGGTCGACCAGAGGAAGAGCGAGGTTAAGTGACTGGCCCAGTCTCTCACCACTCCAGTACATCTGCCAGAATTATCTTTTTCAAAATAAATATAAACATGACATTCCCCTGCATAAAATCATCAACAGGACTCCGGCTGTCTACAGGGTAAAGTGCAAACTCCTTAGCAGGGCATGCATTCCCTTCCCACCCTGGCCCCATGCTCCTTCCCAGCTTCATCTTCCACTGCTCTAGCTGAGTACTCCCCACTCCCCCAGCTGTGCAGCAATCTCAACCATCCCCCACCTCCCCCATCAGCAGCTCCCAAGACTGTAGCCCAGTGGCTTCCTCTGCCTGGAATGCCCTTTGGGATTTAAAACTCTCATTACCTTCTCTTTGCATTTGGACCACACCCTGCAATGCTCTGGAGCTACTCCTGCTTGATGCTTAGAAGTCACTCCCTGTGGTGCTCAGGGGACTATGTAGTGGCATGGATTGAACCTGGGGCTGTTGTACCCCTTGAGCTGTCTCTGCAGCTTCATAATTACCTTCTAATATGAAAAAGTCCAACTCAGCTCCTTCCATTGGGATGAAATGAAGTACCCCTTACAGTCTGGCTTCTTCTCTTCTGCTGGGTAAACTGTCTATACATTTACAAACTACCAATGCCTAGGTTTACTCTCCCTGTCTTTGCTCTACTTTTTTTTTCTCTATGAAATGTGTTCTCTTTCAGCATACTCTATGGTTTGCTTATTTATTAAGTCTTCTTGTCTGTCTCCCACAGCAAGAATGCAAGCCCCACAAGAGCAGGGACCACTGCTGGTTTTGTTCCAGTTCTATCCCAAGCTCCTAAAGCACTGTCTGACATAGAATAAGTGCACAGGAAATTGAGAAAACACGACTCGAGCAACTATTATTCTGACACCGAGGTTACAGAGATGAAACACAGCCCTCTGGTTGAGGAGAAAGAGAAGTGAAGCATAGCATTTTGATATGCAGGGTGGTCAGCATGGGGATAGTGGTGTGCACTGGGGAGCAGAAAACACAGATAAGAAGCCGCCAATGAGGCCAGAACTCAGGCAGGGTGGAGAGGAAAGGAGCAGACAGGAAAGGCTTAGGCTTCATCCAAAAGGCTGATACATAAAGCTAGTCTTGACAGCCACACATAAGTTCACCAAGTTCAAGAGGTGGGAGAATCTTTGCATTTGAGATATTACAAGTCGTTTTTACATAGCTTGATATTTGGGGGTGGGGTGTAAGGTCAGAGAAATAATATCTGTATAGAAAGAGGAGACAGGACTCCTGAACGTAAAGTCTTTGCCTTAGATTCAAATGTAATTGGGCTGTATCTAGCTCCAAAACTACTATGCTACAGTTATCCCTTCTCTGTAATGAAAAACCGACAGCAATGATTAATTCTGGTGTTAATATTTTAAGAGATAAAGACAGTCTGGAGTCAGGGCATTTTTACCTTATCTCCTGAGAATTTAGAAGCAAATCCTAGAGTACATAGCCTGAAATATTAATCCTGCTCTTTCTTAGAGCTTCTGGATCAGCAGAAATTTGATATTGAAAAATTCTTTATTCAGTTCTTTCTTTTGCCTTTTTATAGTTTAAAATTAATTTTCATAGCTGGATGTATATCTAGAAAGGCACTGGGGTGCTTGGCTTAATTTCAAGAGAATACTTTTATTCTTTAAGTAGTTGAGTATTTCTCTGTCACTTAATGAATGTCAGGCACCATGCTAAGTCCCTTGATACAAACATTAGTAATAATATAGTGTGAATCTATAGGGTGAATCTGTCACTGTCACTGTCCTCCTGTTGTTCATCAATTTGCTCGAGTGGGCCCAGTAATGTCTCCATTGGATGCTTTTGTTGTTACTGTATTTGGCATATCGAATACATCACGGGTAGCTTGCCAGGCTCTGCCGTGCGGATGAGATACTCTTGGTAGCTTGCCAGGCTCTCCGAGAGGGGCAGAGGAATCAAACTCAGTTGAAAAACTATAGGGTGACTATGGGGTTCCATAGACTGGTAGGGATAGATGACATAGGATAATAGTATAATGCATATATCAAATATGGAAGATTTCATTGTATTCTGAAGTAGCCAAAGAAGTGGAGCCAATGCATCAAATCCTCGAAGGAGGGAAAATGGGCATATGGGGTTTCCCAGAAGCAATGATAGTTCATCTGAGTCTTGAATGTTACTATGTGTTTATCAGTGGACATGGGACAATAGATATTCAAGAAAAAGGAAGAATCACAAGTATAATCTTGAGGATACAGAACAAGCTGTTCAGTACAGAAAGAACAAATGGATCAATATGATAGGAGCTGGTGAGGGTTGGGGGAGAAAGGTGGGGATGAGGAGTGTAGGCAGTGAGGCTCATGACACAATAAAAGTCACATATAAAAGCTTTGTACACAGGGTTATTGGGAGGATACATCTGTTTTGTTGGGTAAGGCGTGGCAACTGTGTATATCAAGACCATGAATATCAACACCATTGTTAACACATTGTAATTTTCTTTCAAAAAAAAAAAGCTCTTTGTATGCCCTGCTAGGAAGCTGGAATTCCACTCAATAGAAACCAGTTTCTCAAATTTTGACCCAAGGAATTCTAATGCTTCCTCCTTACCATACATATCCCTGGGCTCTCATGACTCAGAATCTCAATAAGATAAGAGGTGAAGTTGAACAGACCAAGAGTCTTCTAAGCATTCTAGGAGATTCCTAGATACAATCAAATCTGTAATCATAAAAATGAAGATAACTCATCCATATTATGTAAAGTGCAATGGAAAGAAACAGAGACAAAGTGATTTGCTTTCATGAAGACTGGTTTTGGTGGCAGTATTGTGCAAGATGCTAAATTCAGATACATACATGGACTAGGCATGTAGAATAAATGGCCAGGTGGAGTAAACAGGGGGAGGCGGATATGGTGAACCAGAGAGACAAACCCAGGTGAAAGGTGATATCATTGAGCAACCTTGATCAACAGCTGAGACTGAGAAATTTTAACCCAGTGCTATCAGATTGTTCTCTTTTTTTAGATACACAGGTCATCTGTGGCTTAACGTAAAATCTCCCAGCTTCTTATTTAATTGAGGGGCCCATGCACTGCCAATAGAACTGAGAGCCTAGAACATAAAAGGCACACACAACAGTCCTTTTCACTAACTCCCAGGTCCCTGGAAGACTATTTCACTACTGACATTTAAAACTGATTATGTATGGTGGTAACAAAAAGCAGATTAATCAACTTGTTTTTGCTGACTGTATATAAATAATCTACAGATAATGCATCTCCTTATTGTTTGTGGGACAACCCCCCACTCCCCACCCCCCACTCCCATGTCTTTGGTATGAACTTTTTAGTATGTATATTATGACTGAATAAGAATGTAAAAAGATGAAAGGCTACCTGGGCAGCTCCTGAAATGGATGGGTAAGCTGGACAAACAGGTTTGAGGCTGTTCTGAGACATCACCCCAAACCACATGCTCCACTTGGCCCAATAAAACCATTACTGTTGTTCCCTGTCAGGGGAAATGGGTATCAGAGGAAATCATTGAAGGATGTCTATCCAAGTGATTAAAAGTAAAAAATAGGAGTAAGTTTACAAAAACATACTTCTTTCCCTTTGTTTTAGGCGACATCCTGCAATGCTCTAATCCTGGCTCTGCACTTAGATATCACTCCTGGCAGTGCTCAGGGGTAACATGGAATGCTGGAGATCAAACCTGGGTCAGCAGCCTGCAAAGAAGTTTCCTTACCTGCTGCACTATCTCTGTGGTACCGATGACATACTTCTTAGGAATTCAACATGAGTATGTTCCTATTCTTCAGTTAAATTGAATAATAATCCAGATAAAATTCTCCTGTCAAACATAATGTAAATAGCCTCCTATGAACAGAAACACTCATTTTTTGCCAATATGGGAGGCAGTGTTAGAAATAATAATAATCTCATTCAAGTACTGAATTCAGTTCAGAATCAACTTTCTGGATGGTGTGCAAATCCAGATGCAGTTCCTCAGGATCCCAGCACTGCATTTAGTTCTCGAAAGTTTGCCAGGAGTGATCCCTGAATGCAGAGCCCTAAGCACCACTGAGTATGTGGACCTCAAACAAAAACAAGTAATGCTGAATTTGCAATAGAGAAGAGCAGAAATGCTGTAGCACCATTAACTAAGGAAAGCAAATAGGAAGTGCATAACAAACAGAGCAAAAGCTAAGCAGTATATTCTGGCAGAAATAATCAGGATCGCTTGCATTGGCAGAGGCATTAGATCTTGGTTAGCATGTCTGACGGCCGCTGGTTTTGCTTTCTGGAGGTTTTTATAGTTTATTATCACCCATGGAGAGTGGCCTTGAGCATGGCTATGTCTGGGTTCTGGAGGTCTTTGGCTGCCAGGGCTCTGTTTGGGATAGGGAGGGAAACTCAAACTGCCCCCCTCCGAGGGGCCCCAGTGAAGACAGCCAGGCCCAGGGACAGGAGACTCTGCCACTCGGACATGCCTCACGCATGAAGGAACTGGCAGAGGAACCCAGGTGTGCGGGACCTGGGACTGAGATCTTCAAGCCTGCTCGGATTGGGACTGGGCCTCCTCCAGCCAGATACCCCATTTTCCAGTAGCTAGGCAGTCACACCCACAAACTGCCCCCAGTGTCATACAATCCCATCAATGGCCAAGATCCAGAGACTATAATATGCTCCCCGTGGCGTATTCGATATGCCAAAAAACAGTAACTATAATTGGTCTCCATTCCCCTGACCTTTAAAGAGACTCCAATGCGGCATCATTGGGAAGGACAAGTAAAGAGAGTGCTACTCTTTATAATAGCCAGAACCTGGAAGAAACCTGAATGCCCAAGAACAGATGACTGGTTAAAGAAACTTTGGTACATCTACACAATGGAGTACTATGTAGCTGTTAGAAAAGATGAAGTCATGAAGTTTACATACAAGTGGTACAACATGGAAAGTATCATGCTAAGCGAAATGAGTCAGAAAGAGAGGGATAGACAGAAAGATTGCATTCATCTGGGGGATACAAAGTAACAAAATATGATATTAATACCCAAGAATAGCTGAGATCAGCACCAGGAGGATTACTCCATAGCTTAGTGGCCAGCCGGGCATTCTAGAGGAAAGGGCAGCTCAGATAGAGAAGGGAGCACCAAATAAAGGGTGTTTGGAGGATCCTCCCAGGAGGGGAGATGCGTGTCGAAAGTAGACTATGGACTGAACATGTTTGCCACTCAATGCCTCTTTTGCAGACCACAACACCCAAAAGGAGAGAGAGAACACAGGGGATTGCCCTGCCACAGAGGCAGGGGGGGATGGGGGGATAGGGGTGGGGAGGATATTATCCATGGTGGTGGAAAATGGGCACTGGTGGAGGGATGGGTATCTGATCATTGTATAATTGAAACCCAAGCACAAAAAATTGTAAATCTACAACTGTACCTCATGGTGTTTCACTAATAAAAAAAAAAAGAGAGTGCTAAAATCTTAGGGCTAGGACAATTGGAGACGTTACTGGCACCCACCAGAGCAAACTGATGAACAAAGGGATGACAGTGATACAGTGATACAGTGATTATCACCCGTGGCCTCATATGAGAACCTTGGAAAGGGTTCCATTCCTGGAGGCCTCAGAGAACCCTCAGAGTTCAACAGTAGATGTGAATTCAGGAAACCGGGCAGGTCTCAGGGATTGATCAATCTTAGTCTACTACTAGAAAAGTTTGGAATTCCCTTAGCAATATACTGTACAATTTTTTTTCTTGGACTTATTCTCTCTCTACATATCTTGTATGCAGAGACAAAGATCACCCTTTGATTAAGACTATCTCTTCAAAGATGAAGTTTGAGTTTTCCTCCTGAATGAAGGACAAGTATCCTGAGAGTTCCTTATCAAATATTTTGGTTCCCTATGCTCAGAGTTCTTTTCCTGTTATGCATAGACTGGGTCCATCCAATCCCAGTTTGCCTCATCCTCTCTGTATTTTTGCTGAAAGTTACAAGAAACAAATAATAACACCTTAAATTATATCTACTCTTTCCACTAATAACAATGCAAAACATCATGATTTATGTCCCAAGAAATCAAAGGAGACAGTTTTCCATGAAGAATATTTTGCCATCATAGAGCAAAAGTCTGAGAAATCTGTCTTTGTTGGTAAGAAGTAAGCTGATATTGTATTTTAGATTCTATTACTTGAAGCATTCAACTCTTGGTGCCAATCTGTTCAGTTAGATTGACTAACAAAAATTAAAACTTAAAAAAGCAATGAAGTAAAATGAACATACCAAGGCTTAGATAAATAGGGGGAAATTTTCTTCCCTGAACTAGAAGCATGTCTCCTGGGACTGAATAAGTAAATACATAAGGAACCAGAAACAAACAATAAAAAAGGAATCAGGGCCCAGGTTCTCCCTGGATTTTCACTCCATCCGCTCAGCATGTGGAATGCACTGCAACTTCAACTTGTTTTGGCATTGCACAATGGCTGCTCCACTTCCAGTGTTATGTTGACAACTAAGATAGCAAGAAAGAAGAAAGCAAAAGGACAAAAAGGATTCTGCCAGTTGTGTATACCTCCATTAAAAAGAAGCTTCAAGAAAGCCCTTCAATAACAACTTTCCCTTTCATCTACTAGCTGAATTATACCACGAAGAGGCTGAGCATTCTTTAACTGAGCATGATTTCACCCTGAACAAAGGCAGGGTTCTAAGAAAAGAGTAGGTGTTTGAAACTATTCATGCAGTGTCAGGCACATCAGTGAAAGAATTTAGTGCTGGTGCTGGAGAGATGGTATAACTGGCAGGGTGCTTGCCTTGCATGTGGTGACCAGGGTTTGATTCCCAGAGTCCGATATGGTCTCTTGAAGCACAGTCAGAGTGACCCCTAACTCTCAAGAACTAGAAGTAAGACCTGAACATTGCTGGGTATAAACCAAAAATAAACAACAACAACAAAAATAATACTATGTAGAACAAAAAAATGCACTTTAAATGTACTCTATTTGTTCTGTAGGTCCTCTAAGCACAATTTCAGAGAGTGAATGAGAAAACAGTGAAAATAATGAGAATATATGGAAGATGGCATCAGTTATCCAGGCTAGAATGGTGACTGGGGAAGTAAGGCAGGGATGTGACTCATGTGTCCTCTCATGTGTTGAGGTCCTGAGATTGATTCTCAGATGGATAAAAGTGATGCCCGAGCACACGTGTAGCCTGCATCTCCACTCTTGAGATGTTCGTACCTTTGTACCTGAAGACTGGAAAGTGTACTGGGGTCTCTCCACCTGGAGAAGACTGTGTTCTAGCTTGAATATCACTCATATCTCTCTCTCTCTCTCTCTCTCTCTCTCTCTCTCTCTCTCTCTCTCTCTCTCCCCCTCTCTCTTCTCAAAGCTTTCAAGTAAAATATGTTTTACTTAAAAAATAAAAAAATGAAAACACAAACAATGATGGCCTGAATAACAATGTAACTTTTTTTTAAAAAAATATAGGAAGCACTGTTTAAGTTGGAGGAAAAATGCTTCCTCCCTATTTCTGATGTTTTCTTTCAAATGAAGGGATACTCACAAAGTGTGTTGATGCTGTGGTTTCTCTATGATTTTCTCTCATTTTCCTGGTGGGGAGTTAAGTGGCTGATCTAGTCTGTACACATGGGCAGAATAACTAGATTCATTTCAGGTCCACCAACTTCCCTCTGGGGAGTAAGTCTCTGATAGAGTGTAGTTTGTGCCGAACAATGGAGAATTCTCTCCCTACTGGCACCCTGTGGTGGACAGACACTCTCTCACTGCCTCTTTTCCCTCTTAGGGAATATAAGAGGGAAGTTAGCCACAGAGAATATAAGCTCTCTCCTCCTCCATGGATCCCATATCCATGCTTCCTTCTTGCCATTACAGATGCGTTCCTGTGTAGCCTTGCCTAGGGCCATTTGGATAAACCCCTCTGATCCTGGGGCTGAGGTTTTCCTAACATATCTGGTGAACTGATCAAAAATCATTCTATATGATCTATCTCTAATCAAGTGAAAAGTTATAGGATCTTATTCTATATGATGAGATGGCCTTGTATTTCATGCTCCCATCTGCCTCTCATATGCATTATTCTTAAAAAACAAACATTTTAAAAATAGAATTCACACACTGAAAATGTATAATCTGCTGGTTTTGAGTTTATTCAGAATTGGGCAACTACCATCAAAACCAATTTGGAAAAGTTTTCATCCTAATGGTTTGGAGATGTGGCTATGTCTTGTATGTGTGAGCCCCTTGGTTGGATCCTTAGCACCACATAGATAAATAGATAAGACAGACACACATAAGAAAAATATATTTCAGTTATCATTCACTTCCACTCCCCCACACATACACTACCTACCAATGAAATCACACAAAATATGTTATTTCTGGCTTCTTTCCTTAAATGCTCCTTAGGCGGCCCATACTGGTGGTGCTTGGGAATCACTACCAGTGCTACCAGAGATACCTGAGGTATCTTATGGTACAGGCTCTGACATCCAAAGCTTGTGCCCACTGGACCATCTCCCCAGTCCCTATGAATACTCTTTTTTCCCCTATGAATACTTTTGACTATTATGATGTTGTTATTAACATTTGTGCTGGAGCGATAGCACAGCGGGTAGGGCGTTCGCCTTACAAGCGGCCAACATGGCCGACCCGAGTTCGATTCCTCCGCCCCTCTCGGAGAGCCCGGCAAGCTACCGAGAGTATTCGATATGCCAGACACAGTAACAACAAAGTCTCCAATGGAGACGTTACTGGGCCCGCTCGAGCAAATCGACGATCAACGGGAGGGCCTTTACCTTTACCTATTAACATTTGTGTACATGCTCTTGCATAAACTTATATTTTTAGTTCTCCAGGATATATCACTAGAAGTGGAATTGCTGGATCATATAACTCTCTATATAATCTTTTAAGAAACCACCAGGCTGTAAAAAGAAATATAAAGAAGAAAAGAAAAGAAATTGCAGGCTGTTTTCTAAAGTGGCTGTAGCACTTAACATTCTCACCATCAGTTTATGAGGGTTCCAGTTTCTCCACATGCTTCTCAATATTTCTTATTGTCTATCTTTTAAATTTTAGCAATTTCTATATATAGTGGCTGTGTGCAGGTATGTATGTAATAATTTTCATATGGTTTTGTTTGCATTTCCTTAACTGCTAATAAATGCTCTTTTTTAACCTGGATGATGATACATATGTGTGTTCACTGAAGTAATTCATCAAACTACATATGATTGGCATATTTTTTCTAAAAAACAAGTTATACCTCAATACCAAAAGTGCATGTTTACTTAAAAGTGCATGTTTTACACTATGTAAAAGCTTTCTTCAATGCTTTGAAAATAAAATAATAACCAACTAACTAAAAAGAAGAGCTAAAGCATCTTTTTTAGAGAAACAAAAATCTGTAGGCATTTATTTTTACTGACATTGATTCTGCTAGTGACAAAACTTATTACTTCATATTTAAGTAAAAAATTTTGAATAACACCTCATTGTGTTGTAGTTATTGCAGCTCATATAGGAGCTCAAAATAAATGCTTTCCCCTCAAACCACACAAATGATTAACTCCTAAAATAACACTTGCATTTGTACTTGCTTGCTGCTGATAAGACCCTGGACTAGGATAATCAGTTTTTCCCTCTATATGGACATGACTTTCTGAAATCCTATGAAAAAAGAAATGATAAGTGTCTTCCTTTGATGGAACAGATTTATGAATGTTTCAAAGTTTAACTATATCATATGAATAAGTTACCCTCATGAAAATCTTCTCCTACTACAAAGACTAAGGAGAAGATTAATGCTTTCTAATTGTCAAAGTATTTGAGATTTAAAGCACTGTGTTAGTTCTATTGTTGAATCTTCCATTCAGGTGCAATATATCTCAGTAATCAACCCATTTAAACATGATTTGTTCCATCTATGAAGTCACTATACAATGTTACATCATTAATATAAAATTTAATTATGAGCGATAAATCTGAGATCATAAGAGATGCTTTATAAATTTAGTATAATTCCACAGTATAATTCCAAGACTCCTCTATAAATATACATTAACAAAATACACAGTAACAAAAAGTTGCTACCTTGCACTTATCTAAGCATTTTACTTATAAATTATGACTTTAAAGTTTTAAAATTTTTCTCTGTCATAAGGATTAGACTCAGCTAAGTACATGAGAAAACCAATATGATCATGGACTAAATAAGTGGATGTTTATTTTTCTATAGAACAAGTCCAGAGGTCTCTCACTGATGTTATCAGGTTTTGGGCTCCTTTCATCTTTCATCTCCATTATGACTTCCACCTCTAAGGTCAGGGCGGCAACTCCTACCATCAAGTTCATGTTTTAGGCAGTAAGGAAAAAAAGGAGCAAGGCTGAGTCTGCTCCTCTAAAGAACATCCTCAGAGGATCATTTCCATTGACACTTCACGTGCAACCCCAAGCATAGAAGAGCACATTCTCATTTACTCGATGGGAAGGGTTTACCACTAAAAATAAGAGGACGTATATCAAGTTGACAAATTGTGGTGTTTTTTAGTCATACTTTTAACTTTTAGTACTTTCCATGTCTTTCTATAATGCTGCAATTAAACATTTGGGTTTTCCCCCCAAAAATTTAAATTTAAAGCAGATATCAAATTACAAAAATGCAATTTAGTAGTCATTTTATATTTTCATTCACTAACAAGTATTTATTGCATTTTCCTTGTATCAGGCTCTTTGATCAGTGAAGTAATAAGTAATATCCCCACCTTCTCAGAGTTTACAGTTCATTGATTCAATAAAAGTATGATATTATGGGGGAGAGATTAGGGAGAATGAAGAGGCAGACTTTAACCAAGATAAGGCCAGTGGTGGAAGGTCTCGGGCACTTTCATAGAGGGGAAGTGCAGAACTGAGTACATCAAAAGCATAAAAATGTCATTCCCTGTACTGGAGACTGGTCTGTATATCGACCTGAAATGTGTACTCTCTTGGCTTTTTTTCTTCTGGGGAAGCTCCAGTTCTCTCTTGAACATGTATCTCTTTTTCCCAAAATATTTTTCTAATGTAAGTTTCTTTAAATAAAACTGTTCTAAAAAACAAAACAAAACAGAAACAGTAACACTATTGTAACCATGTTATCAGTACTATAATAGTATTTTTAAAGCTTCAAAATAAAATATAAAATAAAATGCTGCACCTCTAAAAAAGTATATTATTATAAATGATGCCCATCTGGAATAGGTTATCCTCTATAAGACAGCAATAATATCACTTAATATTACTGTATATGTAATATACACTAATATAACTTAATGTATATTAAATATACACTAATATAATGTTCACAATATAATGTTCTCTCTACAATATAGAATTCCTATTTAAGCAATTAAGTACATGTACTTTTAATATAAAATACAAATTTCCTTAACAGCTAGTAATTTTTTGAGATGTCAAAGGAAGTACTGAGATGTCTGATACAGATTGGAAGATAAATTTTATTTGTTCTGGGAGACACACTTGGCTGTGCTCATGGTTTACTCCTGGGTCTGTTCTTGGGGATCACTCCTGGAGGGGACTCAGGGGGCCACAAGTGATACCGAGGATTGAACCCACGTCTGCTGTGTGCATGGAAAGTGCCTTACCAGCTGCACTATCTCTCCTATCCTTGAAGACAAATTTAAAATACCAGATCCTGCAGAGCATTATCCTTGCAGAGAAAAATGTATAATTTTGATCCAATAATAAAATGTCACGTGTAATAGTTAATATGGATCATGCAAGTAATTTAAAGCATAGCTAAATCCACATTTCTACATGAGTCCAGTGTTTTTAACAGAAATTAAAAGGAGGTATCACTAGAGAAAAAGCAGACCAATTAAACAATAAAGACTCCAAGTACTTTTGTTGCATTTTTAAGTAAATATTACTTAAAGGCATGGCATACTGTAGAACTGGGGCCTCGTTCAACATCTTTTTAAATTATTATTATTTTATTGAATCACTGTGAGATAAGGTTACAGACTTACAAACTTTCATAATTATGTTTCAGTCATACAATGATCGATTACCCATCCCTCCACCAGTGCCCCTTTTCCACCACCAATGTTCCCAGTATCCCCCAACAGACCCCCACCCCATCCCACCCCCTGCATCTGTGGTAGGTACATTATTTCTTATTCTCTCTCTCCTTTTGGGTGTTATAGTTTGCAATACAAGTACTAAGAAGTCATCATGTTTAGTCCATAGTCTACTTTCAGCATGTATCTCCCATCCTGAGCGATCCCTCCAACCATCATTTACTTAGTGGTCTCTTTTCTATCCAGGCTTTTTCCCTAGCACATGAGGCCAGTTTCCAAGCCATGGAGCAATCCTCCTGGCCCTTATCTCTACTGTCTTTAGGTGTTAATCTCCTATTATGTTACTTTATATTCCACAAATGAGTGCAGTCATTTTATGTCTATCCCTCTAGTTCTGACTAATTTCACTTAGAAAGATACTCTCCATGTCCATCCACTTATATGCAAATTTCATGATTTCATATTTTCTAACAGCTGCATAGTATTCCATTGTGTAGATGTACCAAAGTTTCTTTAACCAGTCACCTGTTCTTAGGCACTCAGGTTTTTTCCAGATTCTGGCTATTGTAAACAGTATTGCAATAAACATACAAGTAAGATGTCATTTCTACTGTTTTCTGCATTTTTGTGATATATTCCCAGAAGTGGTATTGCTGGGTCATTGCTTGTTCAACATCTTAATAAGACATCTTTTTAAAGCTTCTAGGCTTATGTTTTTAAGAAACTTTAAAGAAGAATATAAGAAGTTGTTATCGAGGGAATTCTTACTTTATTGCCCTTAACACATCAATGACCTGTATTTTATTTCAGGGTTGGGATCAAGTTGAAATTAGCCAGTTCCAATTTCAACTGTCTTCAGTTCCAAAATTCTTTACCTGAAACATTTGAAATACAAGGAAATGCCATATTGAAGAATAGAAAACATTTCTTACACCACTTTTCTGAGTTAAGGCAGGCAAGGGAAAAAGAGGTAGATGCAAAAAAATTAACAAAAATAAATTTTAATTTTTTCAGTTAAGTCAATTAGGACTGAAACATCATCATAAAATAAGTAGGATATACATCCTTTTCCCATCAGTCTTGTCCAAATTGCCTACTTGTTAGTAGTGCTCTCCCCAGTAGTCATTAGGAATGGAACCCAATTTTCTGGTGTTTTTTTCCTGAGTTTCATTTTTTATTATCTAGAATAAGATGCTGCTGGACTAAGCCACGTAGCTTGGCTCTTCCACCGCCACCTGCTAGTACTGGGACAGCCCCATCATGCCCCCATGCTGGTAGGCCCGCTCGCCCTGGTATGTGGAGTCCTGGGACAGGGCCATGTCAATCTGGTACTTGAACTTGTCGCCGAGTAGCTGTCCTAGGAGAGCTCAGGCTTCGAGAGGCAGTGCTGGCTCATCTGCGAGGGCTGGCTCATGGAGATGAGCGCGTGAGCGCACCCTGCGAGAAGGCCTGCAACACGGCATCCTGGCTGGCCTGGCTGCTGGGAAGAGTTGCAGGGTCCAGCACCAACAGGCCAAGGCAGGCCAAACTGGTGCTTCTGGTGGCCCCCACACCCCTTCTTGCCTTTAGGAGTGGCCCAGTCTCAAGCTGGACCGTTGGCCATACAGATAGACAGATGGGGGTCATAGAGAGAGCATGTAGCTGACCGAGGTCCTATCCTTGGCATTACATATGATCCCTGAAGTTCAGCCAGGAGTGATCCCTGAGCACAGAGCCAGGAGTAAGCCCTGAGCACAGTCAGGTATTGTATCCCACGACCATCACCACCAAATGGAGAAAACCCAAATGAGATTTAATTAAAGAACAGGTAAACAAAATGTGGGGTAGTCATATAGTAGATAATCAATAAAAAGGGATTTTACAACTTTGAAAACATGGCAAACAAATTAGATTCAGAAAGCCCTATGTATGTCTATACAAAATGTCCCAAATAACAAATTTACATAAAAGTATTGTAGTTGCCAAGATGTTGTATGGGAGTTGGGGATGGAAAGTGATTTTGTTGTTGACCCCTCCCAGATAAACTCAATTCTACAGATAAAAATGTTCAGCTAGATGGCTCTTTTGTTTGGTTTGGTTTTGGGGCCACACCTGGTAGTGCTCAGTTTACTCCTGGCTCCATACTCAGGGATCACTCCTGATGGAGCTCAGGAGACCATATGGGAAGGACAGGATCTAACCTGGGTGGGCTACGCACAAGGCAAATGACCTACCCTGTACCATCTCTCTAGACCCTGGTTGACTTTTCAAACCAAAATCTTTGGAATCACCTTGACTTCCCCTTTATCAATTTCTCTCATCTCTTCCTCCCTGTGTAAACAGTTTGACAGCGGGGCTTCCTAGTTTAGCTCCTGTACAATTTAATTTGTTGCATACCTGCCAGTTTATCAAAAGTTAAATTTGATTCCCTTACTCTTCTGCTCAAAACTTTTCAGAGGTTTGCCAATTTATTAAGTGTGAAAGCCAAATATGACTAAAAAGGCTGGCCATGCCTAACTTATGTCCTATTCTTACTTGAATCCAGCCCACTGGGCTCCTTGCACCTACCTGACAACTTTTCCTTGCTGTCCTGCATGAAAAAGCTTTCCAGCAGGCTTCTTCCTTCACTGGTACTTTCTTCATTTCCTTCATGCCTCAGTATCTTTGGGATATTTTCTTTGATCACTCTACCCAAAAAAGATGTACATACCATCTTCTTTTCCCACGTTTGTATTCTTGGTGTCATTTAGCATGTTGTATAACTAAGTATTTGAGTTAACACCTTTAGCACTTACAGTATAGGCTAATTTGCTTAATCCTCAAACCACTACTATGAGACCAGTGCTTATTTTTCTGAGGAACTGAAGAACGAGACACCTGGGGTAAGTGTCTCATTATCACATAGGTCAAATGGTGGGGTGGAAAATTCAACTCAAGGACTTGGGTTCTGAATCAAACACAATGCCACTCCAAACTAAGTAATTCTTTTTTTAGATGTTTTGTTTTGTTTTGTTTTGTTTTTTAGTTTGGGGCCACACCTCCCTGTTCTCAGCTACTTCTGCGTCCGTGCTTAGGGATCATTCCAGGGTGGGCTGGAGGAAACCGTGTGGGATGCTGAGGACCGAACCCGGGTTGGCGCGTGCACGGCAAGCGCCTTTTACTGACTGTACTATCAATCGGGCTGGTTCGACGCTCTGGGTGCCTGAGGTAGAGCACAATTAAACTGTATGGCGCAACTTCCTCCGGAAAGCAGTTTGCAGATCAAGACAACATGCCTGACTAGCTGGTGCCCCGATAAAAGCTCAACTGAGAGTTAAATTATAAGCGGGGGGAAAAAAATAATTGAGGCACGCAGCAACCAAAGCATAATCGAATGTTCTTTCGGGAGTGCCAAGGATCAAGGCGGGTTAGATTCAACTGTGGAGATGGGATCTGTGCAGCGGGGTGTAACGTTCGAGACCCCAGCAGCACAGTGTGAGGGACTGTCAGAGACAGTGGAGCAAATTTCCACGGCCTCAAACACCTAAACTTTGCCGCGGTAGGTGAGCTAACGAGATCCTACACAGCGGGAACAGGGAACTGAACCACGCAGGCGGCGAGGAGGCGCAAGGGCGCCTGGGTAGAGCGTCGCGACACCGGCCGAGTCCTTCCGCTCCGCCCCGTTCCCGCCCCCAGCCGGAGCCGGCGCGGAGTGCGATTGGCCCGAGTGGCTCCGCCCAGCGCGCGAGACGACCCGGAAGCGGTTCTGCGGCGTTGCCGCGAGGCCCGGGCTCCCTTTTCCGGTCGGCGTGGTTCGGGGAGTGGAACGTCCGCTGATCCCGGGCCTTCACCATGAGCGTCCCGGCCTTCATCGACATCAGCGAGGAGGATCAGGTGTGCTGCCGCGCCGCGGGTGCCGCCGCCACGGACCGGGTGGTTGTGCGGGGCCGAGGCGGGCGGGGCTCCGTGCGGTGAAACGCGGCGCTCGCTTCTCCGCGCCGAGGAGGCCGCGCGCGCGCGCTGCCGGTCGCCGCCGCCCCGGCCCGGAGGTCCCACGCCCGCCCGCGGCGATCCGTGGCGAGCTGGGGATCGGCGACGGGGCTCCCCCGACCTGGAGCCCGCAGCTGGCGGAGTGGGATTTTTTTTCCCACGCCCTGGGCCGTGGCATCTGCTTCCGGCCCCTTACGGCTGCCACCTCGAGTGGCCGTGGGGTTGCTGGAGTGCCGAGCCCTTAGGTGGCCCCGGCCGCGTCGAGTCGGGGGAAATGAGATGAGTTGAGGTTTTCTATCGTGCGCCCACAGAGGCTTAGGGGACCTCCTTCGTGTATCCGTCGGTGACGGGTTCTTCCTTGTGCCAGAGTTGTGTGGCCAGGGAACGAAGCTTGTCAGTTCCGGCACCTGCGAGCACCCACACACTCGCGACCCACCCTCCTGTTTAGTGCAAGGGTCTTTCTTGGGCATGGTTCCAGCATCTCCTTTTCGCCCCCGTGATAAAAAAAAAAGTTGAGATGAAACGATATTTTTAAAAAAATCTTTTTTGTAGAATTAGGAACTGCCTCCATAAAATACTCTGGATTTTCTGCTGACGTGGAGGTTCTGGTTTTCTGTAGAAGACACTTCTGAGATCACTTTAATAAATGGAAGAGATAGCCTCCCTTATACACACACAAACACACTCAATCCCGGACCGTGAAAGAATTTAGGTCCCCATCCCAGCCTGGAAGACCCAACCAGGAAAGGGAATTGAAAAGGGTGCGGGTGAATTTTTGAAGGGTAGAGAAAAGGCATTGAACATAGATAGATGGAAGATGTGGAAGTCTGATTAGTAATGGGATCCTGTTATCAACAGTTGACTCGGGGTACTGGACAGAGGCTTTTTTTTTTTTTTAAATTTCAGAGCTTTCTTGTCATTGATGATTGTCTAGACTACAACAGCACATTAGTTTCACATAATCCATTCCTTTACAGGCAAGTGTGTGTTGGCGTTAAGAGTTGAACTTCAGTTGAACTCTGGAGTTGGGAATCCTTGCTTCTTTACTTTTCCTTGTGCCACTCCAAGTGGAACTTGTGGCTCCTGAAAGTGGCAGATTGAAACAGTAACTTGATTAAATAGTTCCTATAGAAAGTTTGCCTCTGAAGCAGAAACTGAACAAGTGCCCATATATTTAATAGGCTGAATTGGGTGATACTTTTAATCTGTTTTAGGGGAGGCATGCTTTTCATTTTTTTCTAATTTTGGTCTTGGGCCATATTCCCTCCACTCCATCCCCTTAGAGTCTCCTGATGGCCCTCTTCCAGTATTATTTTTGTGTTTTGATTGGGTGACAAGTTGGGGAGGAGGCATGTTGGAACATACCCATAAGCCTGTGGGAAATCCAACTGGGGATGAAGCCACCTGCCCCCTGGATGACAGTTTTATGAAATGTTTATAATGCTAACTGGTGTGAAAGATTTTCTTAAAAGATTTGACTCCATCAGATCTGCAGGTTGAATTTTAAAAATTAAGGGTGGGGTTTGGGTCCCAGTGGTTGTAATGGCTTACTCTGGCTCAGGGATACTGGCTCACAGCTTACTCCAGGATCACTCCTGGTGATACTCAGAGGACCTTGTGGGGTGCCAGGGATTTAACCCTGGTTAACTGTGTGCAAGGCAAGTGCCTTACCAACTCCAGCCCCTAATAAACTTGTCCTAAGCAGCCAGACATTTGAATTTGGAAAATATGATGCCTACCCTACGCGTTTATTGAAGGTATCCTCCTTTCATGTTTTGGTCCTTTATACTAAATACCATCCGCTTTATACTTGACTGCTATAAATCAAGTTCTCAAAAGAAAGTTCTTCGGTATTAAATATATACATTACAGTAGAAAATGTCTCTGTCTAGCACTGTATTCATGTTTTATGGGTCTAAGGGCACCTTCTAGTCCAGATATGCATTTTTGTATTATAAAAAGTTATTTAGCATTTAAAATTTACTAGTTTAATCAAGGCAACTTCAAATGCATCATTTTTTAAAAAAATTTTATTTTATTGAATCACCATGAAATATAGTTACAAGCTTTCATGTTTGAGTTACAATCACACAATGATCAAAAACCCATCCCTTTACCGGTGCACATTCCCCGCCACCAATATCCCCAGTATACCCCCCTTTCCAACCCTCCCCCTGCCTCCATGGCAGATAATATTCCCCATACTCTCTCCCTACTTTTGGGAATTATGATTTGCAATACAGATACTGAGAGGGCATCACATTTGGTCCTTTATCTGCTTTCAGCACCCATCTCCCATCCTGACCCATTCCTCCAACCCTCTTTTTCTTAAAAGATCACTAACATTGTTAAAGGTTGTGTGGCTCCTTTTTAAAGAACACTGCAACAACATCATTTAAATGTCTCAAGAAATGAGCAAGAAATTGAAAATCAAATTCATTGATTTTAATTCTGAAGATGACTCACCTTATCCACTGGATTATTTTATTATTATTATTTTTATTAGCCACCACTAATTCTTTTTTTTTTTTTTTTTATTGAATCACCATGGGAAAGGTTACAAAGCTTTCAGGTTTAGGTCTCAGTCATGCAAATATCAAGCACATTTCCCTTTACCAAAACTTATTTTTTACCATGAAGAACCCCAATAAAACCCCACCCCCCACCCCTCCCAGTCCCTGTGGGGCAGATGAATTGTAGTTAACACTCTATCTGCTTTGATTAGATTCATTGTTTCAATAAAAGATTCACCACTATTATTTAGAGTTTACCCCCCCCCCCCCCCCAATCAGACATGCTGACACAGCATTGTGAAGTGATTTGCCTTCTACAGCTGGGTTCAAGAACCATATGTTGGTTTTGGATTTCTGCTATTTTACTTATTGACCCTGGAAGTATTTCTACTGAAAGTCAGATAGTTAAGAAACTGGTTTCTGTGCTCTGGAGCCGTGGCCGTGCTGGAGAGCCGCTAGTGGGGGGCAACTGGTGGCCTCGGTAGGGCGTGAAGGGCGGACCGAAACGCCCCCCTTCCCATGAGGTTTTAGTCGCCCCCAGTCCCCTGGCTCATACCTGCTGTCCACAAATGCATCATTTTTTAATACTCCTCTGATGATGTTTGTCTGAGATAGGTTCTCTTGTATTTAAACAACAGGATTTTCCTGTTGATAAAATACGGGTTTTTTTTTTCAACTGTACCTATGGTGTTTCACTAATAAAAATTAAAAAGTAAAAAAAAAAGTTTAGTCTAAGGATTTATGCAAATATAAAGGTAAAAATAAAAGACAGAAATAAGACTTTAAAAAATTCTATTTATTTGGCCTACAATACCACAGACAATGGTTTCTCTGGGTTTTTTGTTTGTTTGTTTTTAGGGGTGGTCATTGGTTTGGGGGTCACATCTGACAATAACAAAGGTTGGGGGGGTGGGGCATAACTCCCAGGGTGCTTGGAGAACCATGTCATGTCAGTGAATGAATCTGGGGGATCCAGCAAGCAAAACATCTGTTCCAGCCCTTTTAACCTCTGAGCCATCTCCACCGTCAAAGATGGACAATTTTAAGTAGGTACATTATGTTCACTTGGAAGCTGTAGGATTTCATTTCTTTTAGAAATGAATTTATCAATCAGGGTCAGTACTCCTTGCATTCTCTCCAAAATTTTGTTTTATGTTAGAAAGGATTTTGCTACTGCAGGATGTCCAACAGGCTGTAGGTGACATGAGGGAAATTCTGAAGGTGATAATGGCTATCATAATGGATGCGTTAGAGGAGGAAAATCGGACTCGAGGTGATAAAAGGATAGGAGAGGCAAGGCAGCATTCTTTAAAGTCATGAAGTATTTACATTTTACTTTTTAAGGAATAGTCATTGGTTTGAGATCTTGCATCATTCATAATCAGTTTTATAAATATGTAGCAACATTTATTCAACAGGCTGCTGAACTTCGAGCATATCTGAAATCTAAAGGAGCTGAAATTTCAGAAGAAAACTCAGAAGGTGGACTTCATGTAGATTTAGCTCAAATTATTGAAGCCTGTGATGTGTGTCTAAAGGAAGATGATAAAGGTTTGCTTTAACTTTATTTCTTAATCAGTTACAAAGGGCCTACTTCTAAAGTATTGTAAATTGTATTTATTTTGGAGGTTATTATTTTTAAGCACTTAGTTTTGTCAGGCAGTTCTCTGCATTTCTCAGGACATCTGGATGACTTAGCTTAGGGTCAGACTAACTATGAAGATCCAGTGATGTTAGGGAGAGGACGTACAGTGCTAGTGATTGGGACTCTGCATGTAAGGCTTGCTTCTTTGACCTTTGAGTCATCTCCTTGTACCCATTTAAGCAATATTTATATTCTTTACACATAACTTTGTTATTTGTATGTAGTAAGCTTATTTTGGGGCTGGAGCAATATCACAGCAGGTAGGGTGTTTGCCTTGCATGCGGCTGACCCGAGTTGATCCCTCACCCCTCTCGGAGAGCCTGGCAAGCTACCAAGAGTATTCTGCCTGCACGGCAAAGCCGGCAAGCTACCCATGACGTATTCAATATGCCAAAAACAGTAACAACAAGTCTCACAATGGAGACATTACTGGTGCCCACTCGAGCAAATCGATGAACAATGGGAGGGCAGTGCTACAGTGCAAGCTTATTTTGAGATACACCTTTTTACTGCATGATTTTTTAAAAATTATTCACAATAAAATATAGTTTCAGAATAAACTGAAGAAAAGTGGTTTTTGTAGGATTTAGGTTAATATCAGAAGGGACTACTTTTATGTAATCTAACCTCATTTTAGTTTTTGTTGATTCCTTGTTTATTGAGATGTAGTGGGTGATTTTCAAAATTGGAAATCCTGAAATCTCTTAATATTGGGGATTGAACTTATTCTGACCTAACAGTAATTTCCTAAGGATTTAATGTCTTGCCAGTAAAAATTGAAACCCAGTATACACAGGAAAATTAGCTTTCTGTTTAACTGGTTAAGAATAAATGCTTAGGCAGTAAGTTCCCTTTTTTTCTTTTTGTTTTATGGTGGGGGGGGCACTATACCCAGTCCTGCTCAGAGCTGACTCCCTGACTCTGTGCTTGGATTGCTGCTAGCGTGGCTATGTGGGGAAATCACGTTGGTGCCAGGAATTGAACCCAGGTTGGCCATGTGCAAGCAGTTGCCTGATCCACTGTACCATCTCTCAAAACCTCTTTTCTTTATAAATACACAAGCTGCTTTTTTTTTATTAAAATTTTTTTTAATAGTGAGACATCATGAGGTACAGTTGCAGACTTACACATATTTGTGCTTGGGTTTCAATTATACAATGATCAAATACCCATCCCTCCACCGGTGCCCATTTCCCACCACCACGGATCCCAGTATCCATCCCACCCCCTATCCCACCCCGCCTCTTTGGCAGGGCATTCCCTTTTGTTCTCTCTTATTGGGTGCACAAGCTGCTTTTTAATGTTAACTGTATAACAATGGGCTGGAGCGATAGCACAGCGGTAGGGCGTTTGCCTTGTGTGCAGCCAGCCAGCCCGGCTGAGCTGGGTTTGATTCTTCCGCCCCTCTCGGAGAGCCCGGCAAGCTACTGAGAGTATCTTGCCCGAGTGGCAAAGCCTGGCAAGCTACCCGTGACGTACGTATTCAATATGCCAAACGCAGTAACAACAAGTCTCAAAATGAAGACGTTACTGGGCCCGCTTGAGCAAATCGATGAACAATGGGAGGACAGTGTTTGTATAATAATAATTAATGTGGTTTGAATTCATGTACACTTTTTTTTGCATAATGCCCTCCTGAAGGAAAGGTATAGCTTAGAACAGTGTTTCTCAATCCTTCCTTCCAATCTTGTTTCCTTCCTGTGACCCACCCCCACCTCATTCTGCCAGTTGGGCCCCTAGTCTCATACCCCATGTACATGATTTTTACTAGTGGACCTTCTAGAATATCCTGGGGGCGTACAGTGGGGTATATGGCTCCTGGTTGAGAAATGCTGATCTAAAATAGTCATGTATAGTTGGTTTGTGAGCAAATGCTAGCAGTGCTGCTTAGCATGGGATGTATCTAGATAAACTTCATTTTACAATACTAGGTTTAAAAACTAATCCAGAGCCATACCAATAGTACAGCAGGTAAGGCACTTGTCTTACACTTAGCTGATCTGAATTCAATCCCCAGCACCACATAAGATCCTGGAGCAGAGAGCCAGGAGTAAGGCCTGAATACCATCTGGCATGGCTCAAAAAAAAAAACAAAAACTAATAAAACACAACTATCAATGTTCTATTTCTGCCTTAGTGGTCTGCAAAAGACCACTGCTTTTAGAGTTAATATCGTAGATTACTCTCCATGTATTGCTGAGGTCTTATACTGTAGACTTGCCACAGAGCTATCTCTTGAGACACCCAAATTGCATTTATTTAAAATGTCTTAATGTTTAATAGTCTTTGTAGTAAAGTGGTAGAAATACATGTTTAGCAAAATATATTATATAAGTACCATAGTATCACTATTTTGTTATCTGTACATACTATAGATGTTGAAAGTGTGATGAACAGCGTGGTTTCCCTCCTATTGATTCTGGAGCCAGACAAGCAAGAAGCTTTGATTGAAAGCCTCTGTGAAAAGCTGGTCAAGTTTCGGGAAGGTGAACGGCCATCTCTGAGACTTCAACTGTAAGTTAAGAATTGAAAGATGGAATTTTTTGAGGTGCTCCTTTTCAAGTCACTATCATTTAATGTTTCAGAGCAAGAATTCTTGAGCCAGAGAGTGGGTATGACATTTTCTTTACACGTGGCTGACCTGGGTTTGTTCAATACCCGGCCTTCCATATTGTCTCCTGAACCCCACCAGAAGTGATCCCTTAGTTACAAACTAAGGAGTGATCCCTGAGCATAGCCTGTTAACGGACCGAAAACAAAAACAAGCAAGAAGTCTTAAGCTTGGTTTTTAGCTGCAGCTTTTACTGTGTGGCCTTAGAAAAGTCACTTGCCTTAGTTCCCTCTTGTGAGTAAAATTATATTAATCTGATTAATCTGGTTTGATTTATTAAGAGAACTGATAGCTCTTTTTGTTTTGATTTGGGGCCACATCTAGCAGCCCTCAAGGGCCTTTCCTGGTTCTGTGCTCAGGGATCATTCTGCTTGGGTGATCCAGATGGGGTCAGCCAGGTTCAAGGCAAGTGTCCTACCCACTCTCCTATCACTCTGGCCCCAAGAGCTAATAAATTTAACTTAATTACTGAATCTACTGATCTGAAACATTTTGTTTGTTTACCAGGCTAAGCAACCTTTTCCATGGTATGGATAAGAGTACTCCCGTAAGATACACAGTATATTGCAGCCTCATTAAAGTGGCAGCATCTTGTGGTGCCATCCAGTATATTCCAACTGAGCTGGATCAAGTAAGTAATTATCTGGGATTACTGTTTATAAAGTGCTGTTTAAAAACACTTCAGTTTTATGTTACAGCTTAAGCAATAGAAAGAACGTGGGTTTTTTTGTTCATTTTTTGGGCCATATTTGGCAATGTTCAGGGTTCAGGGGTATATATATATATATATATTTTTTTTTTATGTAGGAGTACTGCTATTTATTCAGCCACTGATTAGCTGATTGAATTGGGCATGAACTCCACCTCTTTTTTCCCATTTTTTATAATTTTATTTATTGGATCGCCGTGAGAGCAGTTTCAAAGCTTTCGGGTTTAAGTCTTGGTCATACAATGAAACACCCGTACCTTCACCAGTGCCCATTCTTCACCCCCCAAAACCCCAGTATACCCCCATCCCACACCCTCCCCCTACCTGTGGGGCAGATGATTTCCACATTACTCTCTCTACTTTGATCACATTCAATATTTTGACACCAGACCCACCATTATTGTTTGGGATTTTACCCCAACACTCAGATCTGCTGAAAAGGCAACAGTAGACAATTTATTTTCTATTACTGGTTATGAATAACATATGATGTTGTGCGGCTGCAGTAGTGACTGCGCAATTTTGAAATTCTGAAATTTTAACACTTAAATCTGGAGGGGTTCCGAGATTTGCTCCTGCGTCTCTGGGATCATAGCCAGTAAGCAGCTTGATCAGGAACCAGAAAGGCCATTCGTGGGCGATGACTTGGGTCTCCTTGGGGTGGGGAGGACAGGACCGGCTCCACCCCCATCCTGTGAGGCCCTGCGTGTCTCGTCACTGCGGGCCCAAGCCTGACTGTCCAATGGCCTCTGGAGGATGGCGGCCACCAAGCCACCAAGGGGGAGTAGGCGGAGGGACAGCACCCTTTCCCCCTTGGGGTGGCCCAGCGACAGTAACCTACTGCGGGATCCGGGCACATTTCTGCCAAAAGCCACTGGGTTTCAAGATTTGTTTCTGAGTCTCTGGGATCATGGCCGTTAAGCAGCTTGATCAGGAACCAGAGAGGCCGTTTGTGGGCGATGACTTGGGGTCTCATTGGGGTGGAGAGGACAGGACTGGCTCCACCCCCATCCCTTGAGGCCCTGCGTGTCTCATCACTGCAGACCCAAACCTGACTGTCCAGTGGCGCCGGGCCGCCGGGGGAACAGACCAAGGCAGGAAACCTATTCCCACCCAGGTTGGCCCAGCACCAGTAACCTACTGCAGGGACCGGATGCATTTCTGCCAAAAGCCACTGGGTTTCGAGATTTGTTTCGAGATTTGTTTCTGAGTCTCTGGGATCATGGCCATTAAGCAGTTCAATCAGGAACCAGAGAGGCCATGCCTCCAGTTATATAGCTGAGCCGGAGGTGGTTTGTGGGTGTTTCCTACATACCTAACTTTGGGCAGTTTACTTTTTTGGTAAACTTTGCCCCAAGTTTTTTGGGTCTGGCCAAAGGCACAGCAGCAATTTTGGGATATCTGGAAGTCTGAAGGTGCCATCAGGCTGCTGATGCACTAGCCTCACAGGTACAGATTGACCTGCTGGTGGCACCATACCCCCCAGGGGTATACTGTTGGATCTGTTCTCAGGAATCACTGAGGTCAGTTCTTGGGACCATATAGAATGCCAGGAATCGAACCTGGGTTTCCGCATGTAAGTAAGTGCCCTTCTTGCTGTACTATCCCTCTAGCACCTATATTTTTTTTAATTTTTTTAAAATTTTTATTAGTGAGACACCATGAGGTACAGTTGTAGACTTACAAATTTTTGTGCTTGGGTTTCAATTATATAATGATCAAATACCCATCCCTCCACCAGTGCCTATTTTCCACCACCATGGATCCCAGTATCCCTCCCATCCCCCACCCTCCCATCCTGCCCTGCCTCTGTGGCAGGGCATACCCTTTTGTTCTCTCTCCTTTTGGGTGCTGTGGTTTGCAAAAGAGGCAATGAGTGGCAATCATGTTTGGTCTGTAGTCTACTTTCAGCATGCTTCTCCCATCCTGGGAGGATCCTCCTAGCACCCTTTATTTGAACAGCACCTATATTCTTTTATTTTTCTTTTTATTAGTGAAACACCATGAGGTACAGTTGTAGATTTACAATTTTTTGTGCTTGGGTTTCGATTATATAATGATCAAATACCCATCCCTCCATCAGTGCCCATTATCCACCACCATGGATAATATCCCACCCCCACTCCCCCATCCCTCCCTGCCTCTGTGGCAGGGCATTCCCTTTTGTTCTCTCTCTACTTTTGGGTGTTGTGGTCTGCAAGAGAGGCATTGAGTGGCAAACATGTTCAGCCATAGTCTACTTTCAACATGCATCTCCCCTCCTGGGAGGATCCTCCAAACATACTTTATTTGGTGCTCCCTTCTCTATCTGAGCTGCCCGTTCCCCTAGAATGCCCGGCTGGCCTCTAAGCTATGGAGTAATCCTCCTGAGCACCTATATTCTTAATGTTATCTCTTAAGTTGTTAAAATATATCCAGTTGTGTCATTAAATTTCTTCCTCTTGTCAATCTCATCATAGGTTAGAAAATGGATTTCTGACTGGAACCTCACCACTGAAAAAAAACACACCCTTTTAAGGCTACTTTATGAGGCACTTGTGGATTGTAAGAAAAGGTATTCAGAATTAACAGACAATGAAAATTGTGAAGCTGTTGGTTTGTTGTTTTTTGTTTTTTAAATAAGCTGAGTGACTTTGTGTTTTGTTTTCCATGAAGTTGCTATAAATATATTCCTATAAATTTACTTATTAGAGATACGTACAAAATTTAAAGTATTTTATACTGCCCTTAAACATTTTCAAAGCACAAGTTGCTCTTGTATAAATTAAAATTATGCAGTGGTACTTTGTTTTAGTACAGGATAGTGCTCTTCATTTTTAATGGTGAGGGCCTACCATAGTTTCTTTCAAGTCACATAGAAACTACTTCTGAGAGATTACTTTACATTAGATCGGCTTTTGCAAGATCTTGTGTTTCTATAGCCTTTTATTCAGCCCAGCACATATGAGACTTAAGATTCTTTTTCCTACACACCCAGTTTTAGCATATCTATCAAATAATAGGTTTAGCCATTTGCAGAATTTGTGTGAAAAGAATATTCTAGCTTTTTGACATTGTTTCTATTTTCACTTAGTGGCTAAATTCTTTAATTAGTCTTCTATTTAGTTCTGTTGCATAGGTTTTATACTCATTTTCTGTGCTAGGGTGTTCATTTTATTCAGATCAACAAGATTTTTGAAAAAGTATTGTAGATTTTTGCAGAGTTTACATTTTAATCCAAAAGAATATATGAATATGTTGGGAAAGAGCATTTCATTAGAAAAGTAGATGAGGGGCTGATCTTGCATTCACAGACTTTCAGCATCTATTTGTATATTACAGACTGGTACACTTGTAGCAATCTAGCAGGTTGTAGAGTCTTAGCCTATTGAGACTACTTCAAATCTTGCCTTTCCTATTTATTGTGTGAACCTAAGTCACTAGTTGTCTAAGTATCTTAGTTTTTGACTTTAAAGTGGAAATTGTACTTTCAAGGTTATTGAAAAAGATTAAGATAGTATCCTCATAAAGCTCTTTCAGCAATAAATTCATCAAGAAAGCAGTAGTTGTTGGGTATTCTCTCTATTTTTTTCAAGGTCACTTTTAAGAAGTTAGATTTCTTTCTGGCAATTTAATATATGTTTGTTTTCCCTCTAAATGTGTAGTTGCTTACCAGAGATCACTGAATAATTTCTCTAAATGCTGTTTTGTAGTTCTCTTCTGTAGGTCCTCTTTCTCATCTGTGTAGAAGAAAGTAACAAGTAATGTTTTAAAGTTTTGCTAGTTGTCAGAAATAGAAACAGATACCAATTTTCATCTGTGGTAGATATTCTAGTGCAAATATATTAGAAAATATCTGTAGCATTTGTCTCAAATTATTAAGTCTCTTCAGACACTTTCTTCAGTTGGTTTTAGATCTGGCTCTCTTGATTCTTTTCATTTACAACCCATTTATCGGTTCCTTGCTTTTCCAATACAGAGGACAGACTCACTTCTGAGACTGCTAATTTTCTTCTCCTGACTTTTATTTACATGGTGGTTCTTTTGTTTGCCTTTATTTTTCTGTGATGGGGGGAGGGGTGGCTGCATGCCAACTATTGTTTTGGAGTGGCACAGAGATACTAAGCATCCCTTTCCTCTTTTACTAAAGTGCCAGCAGTGCTTCCCACTCATTTGAACAGCTACAGCAGGTCCCATATACTACCCAAATGCTCTGGAGTTAATGCTGTGTTCTCATTTCGTTTTATGTTTTCAAATGCTAGTTTTGTGCTGATAGTTTCAATCTTCCGTCACCTGTATTTTCCTCATGAACTCCAGATATCTATTCCTGTTTAATTTTTTCATTCAACTACTAAAAAAAAAATCTCAAAAATGAACCATTCCATTCATTTTCCCTTCTAAACCTGTTCCATGTTTTTTTTTTCCAACTTAGGAAATAGAATGTCTGCTTCTGGTTGCTCAGATCCCAATTTGGGATTCATCAGTGACTAATACTTCACATCTAATCCATCAGTGATACTTTGTTAGCTATTAAAAAAAAAAACTCAGTTAAACTAATGCTTCCTTTTGTTGCTGTGTGGTCTGAAGCAACAATTACTTTTTTTCTTTTTAGGTCACACCTGGTGGTGTTCAGGGCTTAATCCTGGATCTGCATTCAGGAATCATCTTCTCTGGGGACCATATATGGTTCCAGGGATTGAACCCTGGTTGGCCGTGTGCGTTCTTCTTAACTCTTTGATTATTGAAGTTCCTTAATGAGTCCTTATTTGGTACCTTTTCTCTCTGCAACCTGCTAGAAAGTTGTTTTAAATATTGGAAATCAGATCTCTTTTTTGGGGGGGGGGGTCACACCCAGCAATGCTCAGAGGTTATTACTGACTCTGCACTCAGGAATTACTCCTGGCAGTGCCTGAGGGGGCCATATGGAATGCCGGGGATTGAATCCAGGTCGGCCGCGTGCAAGGCAAAAGCCCTACCCACTGAACTCTCACTCCAGCCCCCAAATGAGATTTTCTTCTGTCTACTTAGAAACAGCCAATAGCTTGAAAGTTAATGACAGTCAGCTCAGAGTCTTGCTATTAAGAGTTATTCTCTGGTAATTTTCTATTCTTGTTACTAGTAGACACAACATTTTAATATTTCCTATCCAAGTTTCACAGACAGTTTTGTTAATTAGTGTGTAATATCTGACACTGGTGGGTGCTTAGCATATATTTATTGAATGAATGTTTCTAAGCTAGAAATTTTGTAAAAGAAGTGGCAATAAGAAATTCAAAGTATGAAAAATGGTTTGTAAGTCTATAATCTGCTCTTTGCAAAGGCATTCAAATTAAAATATTTTAAAAGACTGCAAATATAAGAACCCTGATTTTCCTCAATTTTGTGAGTTTCCAGTATTTTGAGTGTTGATTCCTTCACTGATAAGAGATGCCACCCAGCAGACACTGCTGTTCTTGCTTTTATTGATCTCAGCAGACTGTGGCTGTAGTACCACTTCCTTCAGAATTTTCAGTTAGGTGACATTGCTCCTTATTTCTGTGGCCTTTTGGGTGGTTCATTCTTTGACACCTCTGTAGCTTTTTCATCCTGCTCCTTGGAATGTCCATTACTCAAGATTTTGGCCTTGGACTTTTTTTCTCTACTCTCTGTACCTTAGTCTGTTCCTATGACTGGTGTCTATAGAAGGAAATCTGCATCTCTAACCTGGGCTTTTCTTCTGAGCCTCAGACCTTAATGCTCAGTGTTCTCTACCTGTTTTGATTTAGATGTGGCCCATGGGTCCCTCATACTTAATGTTAGGACCAAAATGAATTCAGTATTTCCCCCTGCTAAGTTTTATGTTACTAAATCAGACATCTCACCATCGTTCCTGTGTAGTATCTCTGCTCTACAACTACATGATTTTGTGAAACAAGAATTTTTCATTATCTGGGTTTTCTTAGTCTGATATGAAGGAGTCGAACATGGGGTCCAAACTACTACTACCACTACTACTACTACTACTACTACTACTACTACTACTACTATAATTTGGGTATGAATAGTCATTTTGCCATTTTTGTATAATGTAAAGACAGACTAAACTTTCATTTTATATATGGATAATCCCTTCCTCAATAGAGCCTCACCCTATACCATACCCTTTACTTATCATACTTTAAATATGGACTGGAGCAATAGCACAGCGGGTAGGGCGTTTGCCTTGCACGCAGCCAACATGACCGGACCTGAGTTTGATTCTTCCGCCCATCTCAGAGAGCCTGGCAAGCTACCCGTGACATATTTGATATGCCAAACACAGTAACAAGTCTCTCAATGTTACTGGGCCCGCTTGAGCAAATCGACGAACAACGGAAGGACAGTGACAGTGATTTGACAGGGAGGATCACATCCCTTTGTTGTGCCTAAACATGGGGCTGCAGTGCAGCTAAAATTTGCTTGTGGTGCTCGGGATTGCAGATAGCAGAGTTCCTAGAATGGCTGCTGCTCAGAACCGATTTAGCAGGATGAACATGGTTTTTTTTGTTTGGGGGCCATAGCCAGCAGTACCCTGACTTGCTTACTCCTGACTCTGCACTTAAGTATCATTCCTGATAGGGTTGGGGAACCATATGGGGTGCTTGAGCTCAAACCCAGGCTGGCCACGTGAAAGACAAGCATCTTATTAGCTGTACTATCCTCTCCAGCCCCAAGATTTAAATTTTCCCCAGCCCTAGTCTCCATATAATTTTATTGGAGCATAGCCACTCCCACTTACTTACATAATGTTTGGTTGCTTTTGAGAAGACCTGACTCATAATGGCTTGCAAAACCCAAAATAATTTCCTTTTTTTACTCCCTTTAGAGAATATCTGCCTGCCTTGGTCTAGATTTGCACTCAGCCCTATTTGTCTACCTAAAACACTCCCATATTTTGTCAAATTTCTACTTTCTACTTAATTCTCTTTATTCATCTACTTAAAACTTAATTCTCTTTATTCATCTACTTAAAACCCTTTGTTTAAAGACTTGTGAGGTTGCAGATTTCACAGTGTTCATTTTGAATGATTCACTTTTCACTGTGGTTTATTTAAATTGATCGACTACATAGTTAAGGATAATTTTGGTTTGGTTTTGGACCTCACCCAACAATGCTCAGGGGTAACTCCTGGCTCTGCACTCAGGGATCATTCCTGGTAGTGCTCGGGAGACCATAAGATGCCGGAGATTGAGCCTATGTCTGCCTTATGTAAGGCAGAGGCCCTACCTGCTGTATTAGTTTTTGAGGATAATTTAATTGAAAGGGTATCTTTGTTTTTTTTTGTTTTCGGGCCCTGATGGCCATGCTCAGGACTTACTCTTGGCTCGGCACTCAGGGATTACTCCTAGTGGTGCTCACACTGGATTGTATGGGGTGACAGGAATAAAACTTGACTGCTGTGTAAAGCAAGCACCCTGACTGCTGTACTAACGCTCCAGTCCCTGGAAGGGTATTTTTAATGGATAACGTGGCCAACTTGAGTTCGATTCCTCTGCCCCTCTCAGAGAGCCCGGCAAGCTACTGAGAGTATCTCGCCCGCACGGCAAAGCCTGGGAAGCTCCCCGTGACATATTCGATGTGCCAAACACAGTAACAACAAGTCTCACAATGGAGATGTTACTGGGCCTGCTCGAGCAAATCGATGAACAACAGAGGACAGCGACAACTTAAATACTCGATGTTGGCTCAACTTCATCTATATTGTCCGAACAATTTCTATGACATGAAGCTTTTTCCCCACCTAAAGGCTGTATTTTTGGTACTCCTCTACTTGGAAAGTTATCCAACTTTCATCTTCCACTTTCAGTTCTTTTCATATAGAAATGTATATTTTACAGTTTTCTGTTACGGCTTGTCTTTTTTTTTTTTTTTGGTCACACCCAGCAGTGCTTAGGGGTTATTCCTGGTTCTACACTCAGGAATTATTCCCAGCGGTGCTTGGGGATCGAAACTAGCTCTGTCTTGTGCAAGGCAAATGCCCTACCCGCTGAGCTATCACTCCAGCCCCTTGTATGTAATTTCTTAAGAGAGCACTTTCCTTTCTTCTAAATGAAGTAACTTTATCTTCCCTATCTTCACATGTGAACTCTGTTACATCAACCACTCATTTTCTTAATGGTCTTGCTAGCTTTTCCAGACTGTTTTTCCTCAAAGAACAGATGTTCAATAACTCTTTTCCATAGGAAGGACTGCCATCTTTCAGGGTCACCATAGTGTTTGACACTTGGAATACACTTTTGAATGAATGTTTGGTAAAGTGATATTCTGAGATTCATAAGACAGTATTTTCTTTTCAGTGATGCTGCTTCCAAAGTCATGGTAGAATTGCTAGGAAGTTACACAGAGGACAATGCTTCCCAGGCTCGAGTTGATGCCCACAGGTAATATGAGACTTAATTGTTCATATGACAGCTATCAGCAGTTTAGAGGACAGCTATTTAATCAGATAACAGCAGTCATGTTTGCATTCACCAGAGGTACAAATTTCTTTGATGTGTGGTCTGTGGTGATTTTGATATAGATAGTAAAATTAAGGTTTTAGTATTAGAAGAATAATAGATTGCATTTTAAGTAACCACATGGTGTTTGCTGTATGGGTTTTTGTGACTTTAGAGCAATAATTTCAAGGTTATCTTGGCTCAGTTTTTCATAAATGTTAAGGTGTATAAAATTAGGTAAACTTGGTGCTTTGTTCAGAATAGCCCATTGCTATTGAATGAGTAGCATTGAATATAAGGCTTTTGAAGAGAGAGTTCCATACTTAGTAGAATAGAAATTACATCTTCCTTCTAAGGTTATTGCTTCCTTTAGGCTGTATATGTATCATTGACAAAATGGTCAAGGTAATACCCTATATCTAGGGGTTAAATAAGAGAATACATGTAAAAACACTTATTTTAGTTAATATGATATGTGGTAAAACTTATTGCAGCTTCATTTATTCTTTGGTTACTTTTGTACTGCTTTTCTCTAGCTGTTTTTGTCTCTGTTTAATACGTTAAAATAAACCACAGATTTATCTAATCTTCAGCCTTTTAAATGCTAGGTTTATTACACTCTCAGGTACAGTATTAAATTTAAAGTTCTTCACAATCTAAAAAATATATACGTAAAAAGGACTTGAATTTGAAGACTAAGCTTGAGTTTTAATTTTTCAATTTAGGTGTATTGTACGTGCATTGAAAGATCCGAATGCATTTCTTTTTGACCATCTTCTAACTTTAAAACCAGTCAAGTTTTTGGAGGGCGAGCTTATTCATGATGTAAGTAGTTAATCCTTAAAGTGAACTCTCTTGATAGTAATGAACTGTATTCATAATAACCATTGGAGGGATCTGGAAAGAGAATTTCTTCTATACCAGGATCAGGCTAGAATTAAGACAGCTTTTCTCTAGCCACTGAACACACTTCTGACTCTTTTATTTCCTTGTCTATTATAAACAGATAATGTCAGGTAGCTTCCATTAGGACGATTAATCAGATATTTAGAACCCACTTTCCATGTGCAAGTATAATTGTTCTGGATTATTTTCAATTTGTACTATGTCGTTACCACCATCTTTTAGGGTAGATAGTTTAGAACTCACTTTTTGTGTTTACTGATTATTCATCCAGGTGAGTCTCCAAATTGTTTAAATAGTAATTTAATCAAAGTGGAATATCTTCTCTGAAAGAAATGTAGAATTTTATTGGTGGGAACCAGTATCTTAAATAATGAGTGTAAGTGTTTCTATAATGAATATTTATCTTTTTTTCTCTTTGTATAGCTTTTAACTATTTTTGTGAGTGCTAAGTTGGCATCATATGTCAAGTTCTATCAAAATAATAAAGACTTCATTGATTCACTTGGTAAGTTTTGGAGTTTATTCTCTGGCGTGGTAGAGATAGGAATGTATAGTTACTAGAGTTATTATATACTGTGAGATCCAAAGTTACAATCATAGTCTTATTGTGCAGATAGATTACTCTAGCCTAGCCAGTGGTGTATGATGGAAGAGCAAGACATACTATATGCAGAAGGAATTGAGCATCAGAAACTAAGGTACAGGAGGGGCCTAGAGTGAAAATACAGCAGGTAGGACGCGTGCTTTGCACATGACTGACCTGAATTCAATTTCCAGTACCCTGTAAGGTCTCCTGACCCCCACCAGAAGTGATCCCTGAGCACAGAGCCAGGAATCACCCCTGAGCATTGCTGGGTGTGGTCCAAAAACTAAAAAAAGAAATGAATGTGCAGGAGTTAGTGTTCATAATGGAGAATATGAAAATAGAAGTCAAAAAACAAGAAAACTTTTTTCTCTAAAAATGCTTGTTGGTCCTGTTGGCTCTATAATAGCATTATTCTCTGAACTTCACAACAACAAAAAACAAGCAGCAGCAACAGCAGCAGCAGGTACTCAAGGAGATTCAGATGGAAATGGTCCTCTTGAGCTGTGGTGTTTGAAATTTTGAAGTGGGAATGGAGCCAAAAAGAAGACTCACCATTATCTACTTATAATAAGACAATTTTTAGACAAAGTTAACAATTATAAAAGTGCTTTATTAAAATAAGCTAAACATTGTTTAAAATAGTTTTTTTGTTGAAAGTTAGTACTCCATAGGATAGTTTTGTGTTGTTGCTTTTTTTAAGTGAAATCGGTTATGAAACCAAGTGCTTTGTTTCCGTACTAGATAGTATTCAAAGTACATTAGAGAGTGGTTATATTTTCCACATTAAAATAAAATAATTAGCCTTTCTGATTGGGATGTGAATGAAGGATACATGTATAACCAACTGGAGTATTGGTCCTCGATTCAGTGGTCATTAAATTCTGTCACCTGTAAATTTTGTGTGGCCAATGAATTACTGGAAGATTGAATTATACTGAACATTAGAAGGCATTTGAAATACACCAAGATAGAGTAGAGATGCAAGTGTGTGTTTTTGTAGAATGCTTTGCCAGGTGCACTAGACCCAGAAAACTGCATTCTGTCTCAGTTAATTTGTTTTGTGGCATGAAGCTATGTGATGGAATGTTAATGTCAGCAACCTCTTTATTTACGCACCAAGGAAAAAGGAGTAGTAATTAACACTTTGACACTCCCCCATTGATGTGTAATTGACTGTTTCAAAGGAGCACTGGTTCATAAGCTATTGCATGCATTAAAATTACGTTTTCTATATTGCGGCATTTTAAGACAGGGGTCAGTGACAATGCAGAAATTGTTCAATGATGCACATTTTTTTATTACTGCATTAAGGTTTTGACATATTAGTAATGAATAAATGTTTCCATAAAATTAGTTTTTTTATAACTTTAAATTTGAAATATGACCCAGAACACTGACTTTCTCTTTAAAGGCTGTGTTCTAGTTTCATGAAACAAAGCTTCCTCGAAGTCGAAACTCTTCAATTCCTCTTAACTGACTTAATAGTTTCATTTTGAGAATAAGACTCAAGGCTTTAATAAATTTAGATTCTTGTAACTTGCATTTTGTAATGTTTTAAAATGTAGTTTTTTAAATTTAGATAGTATTTCACATAACTCATTCTAAAAATGATATTCATTTCTCAGAATTATTGATTTAATGTAACTGCATAAATCAAAGCTTGTAACTGCACAAAAGATGGCAACAAAATAAATTTTGGGAATTTTTAATTGTACCATTAACACTTCAGGAAATCCATTCATTTAGTCAAAAGACACTGTACTACTTATATGAGAACAATATTTCTAAAATTTATTGCACTAGCTGTTCAGTTCTTTAATTTACCTTTCATTTCTTGAATAATCTGCAAAGAAGCAATCTTTATAAGAAATAGGTTTGTGAAATATGGGTTTTAAAAGCAATATTATTCTTTGTGTGTATTAGGTAATACTTTTAAGCACATAGTAAGCTTAAAGTCTAAATACAAATGTCTACATTCCACAGGTGGCATCAGTTTATCAGAACACTTTGTTTTATTAACACTGACAACTTGGGCCAACAATAGCATTATCATTTGTCAGCTGAATTGCCCTAACATGTCCACATGTAATCTGGTGTTACTACCTTCTTGTTTCAGAAAGTTAATCAGTACTTAATTTGCATTTGTTAATTAGGGTTAATGTGCACTAATTGATTTTTGATGCTTGTAGATTTCCATTAAACCTGGTTAGAGATACTTACCTCATTCAGTTGAGTTATGATGATCATGTTTTTGTTGAATCTGTGCCAAATAGAAAGCCTGCGTCATAATTAAAGCTAATTAACAGTCAATTATGTCCTATATTAATGGACTTCACTGGTCTTCTGCTAATATGTGAATGTGAATCTCAAATTTATTTATGGATCCTAGGAACTTTTAAGACAGTACTTAGTCAGGACTCCTTAGGGGTTAAGTGATTAGATTCTGTATAATTTGAAAGTCCAGGAAAATGGAGTACTTATTCTAAATTAATTTTTTTTGTTTTATTTTTTAATTTTTATTAGTGAAACACCATGAGGTACAGTTGTAGACTTAACAGATTTTTGTGCTTGGGTTTCAATTAAACAATGATCAAATACCGATCGCTCCACCAGTGCCCATTTTCCATCACCACAGGTCCCAGTATCTAAATTAATTTTAGAAACTTCTTTTTATTACTAATGACCTGCCATGGAATCAAATATTAGAATTTAGCTTTTACTGAAGAACAGGTAATAGAACAGGTAATGTTTCATTAATTTAGGTGAGGTCTTCTAAGTTGTGCTCAGCCCCTCCCATTTTTCTTAGATAGCCTGAATGGGCTTTCAGTGAGGGTCCCAGGGTGCAGTGCTGCCAAGATCCTGCAGTGTTGGCAGTCACCTGGTGATGCTGTAGGGCCACACTTGATGATGCTCAGGGGACCAAGGCATGCTGGAGATTGAACTAGAGTCAGTTGCGTGCAGTTTATGCCTTAAACCCTGCCCTGCCATTTAGGCTCCAGGATTTATATTTTGTCTAGTTTGTAAGTCAGTCTGTATTCTAAGCCTAGTACATTTATTCATTTTGCTCAGTTTTACTGTTTTTAAAGTGAAGGGTTTAAGACTAAATTGTTTTAAGTTGTAAGACTTGTTTGTACCTAATTATACTAGCATAGTGCTTAGACCTTGTAAGGGAAATTTTGAATTGTACAGATTTTTATTTCTGCCTTAATGGAATAGATATCACTAATACTTTTAGCCTCTAAATGATAGATATACTTTTTTTGGAGTAAAATGGTTTTATTTATTTTTTATTAGTGAAACACCATGAGGTACAGTTATAGACTTACAGATTTTTGTGCTTGGGTTTCAGTTATACAATGATCAAGTACCCATCCCTCCACCAGTGCCCATTTTCCACCACCGCAGGTCCCAGTATCCCTCCCACCCCCCATCCCCCCCATCCCACCCTGCCTCTGTGGCAGGGCATTCCCTTTTGTTTCTCTCTCCTTTTGGGTTCTGTGGTTTGCAAGAGAGGCATTGAGTGGCAGTCATGTTTGGTCTATAGTCTACTTTCAGCATGCTTCTCCCATCCTGGGAGGATCCTCCCAACACCCTTTATTTGGTGCTCCCTTCTCTATCTGAGCTTCCTTTTCCCCAGAACGTGTGGCTGGCCTCCAAGTCATGGAGCAAAATTCTTGGTACTAATCTGGGCCACTCCTGGGTGTTAGTCTCCCATTTTGTTACTTTATGTTCCCCAGATGAATGCAGTCTTTCTGTGTCTATCCCACTCTTTCTGACTCATTTCACTTAACATGATACTTTCCATGTAATGCCACTTGTATGTAAATTTCATGATTTCATCTTTTCTAACAGCTACATAGAACTCCATTGTGTAAATGATAATACATATACTTTTAATTTTTAGATACTAAGTCCAAACGGACTATAGAAATGGAATTGTTTTGGGGCTTCACTGGGCTGTGGTCAGGGATTACACCTGGCTCCAGGCTCAGAGATCACTCTTGGTGGCCTCTGGGTACCATGGTCCTAGGTACTATGTACTAGGTACTGTGTACTAGGTACTATGGTTCTATGGATTGAACCCAGGTCAGCCCCATGCAAATTAAGCGCCTTACCATCTCTTGCCCCAGAACTAGAATAATTTTTACAACTGAATGTTTTTGGAAGCATCTGAAAACTTGTGCTGGCAGTACAAATATTAACTAGATAAGGTTTAAGGCATCTAATTAGTAGAAATAAACTTAAAGCAATTCAATAGGAAGTATTGTAAAATTTATTTTAAAAGCTGTAAATATAAAAAATGTAAAATGTATAAATTTTCGAGACCCCAGAATAGTTTTATTGAACTCATAATCATTGGCATAATAATGATGAAATATGGTTCTAGAAAAATTGTATTTTGATTTTGTTTTGTTTGGTGACAATACTTAGTAGTGCTCAGGGCTTATTTCTGGCTCTACTCTCAGGAATCACTTCTGACTGTGGCTCAGGGGACCATTTGTGGTACCCAGGGATTGAACCCAATCAGCTGCATGCACGGCAGATGCCCCACGGCAGTTGTCACTATAGCCCTAGAAAAAATCATTTAAATAGCCCATAAGTTTATGGAATCAGTTTATGATTCACAAATAAGTTATTTTTAAATTGAATTACAAAGTTATAAAGTTATTTGTGGTTCAGTTTGAGGTGTATAATGTTTACAAATAAGTTTTAATACAGATATTCTCCCTTTTTTTTCTTTTTTTTTTTTTATTAGTGAAACACCATGAGGTACAGTTATAGATTTACAATTTTTTGTGCTTTGGTTTCAATTATACAATGATCAGATACCCATCCCTCCACCAGTGCCCATTTTCCACCACCATGGATAATATCCTCCCACCCCCATCCCCCCATCCCCCCCGCCTCTGTGACTGGGCAATCCCGTGTTCTCTCTCTCCTTTTGGGTGTTGCGGTCTGCAAAAGAGGCATTGAGTGGCAAACATGTTCAGTCCATAGTCTACTTTCGACACGCATCTCCCCTCCTAGGAGGATCCTCCAAACACCCTTTATTTGGTGCTCCCTTCTCTATCTGAGCTGCCCTTTCCTCTAGAATGCCCGGCTGGCCACTAAGCTATGGAGTAATCCTCCTGGTGCTGATCTCAGCTATTCTTGGGTATTAATCTCATACTTTGTTACTTTATATCCCCCAGATGAATGCAATCTTTCTATGTCTATCCCTCTCTTTCTGACTCATTTCGCTTAGCATGATACTTTCCATGTTGTACCACTTGTATGTAAATTTCATGACTTCATCTTTTCTAACAGCTTCATAGTACTCCATTGTGTAGATGTACCAAAGTTTCTTTAACCAGTCATCTGTTCTTGGGCATTCAGGTTAGATATTCTCCTTTTTTTTTTTTTTTTTTTTTGTCTTTTTGGTTCACACCCGGCAATGCTCAGGGGTTACTCCCAGTTCTACACTCAGGATTTACTCCTGGTAAAAAAAAGATATTCTCCTTTTTTTTTTTTTTTTTTTTTTTGGTTCACACCTGGCAATGCTCATGGGTTACTCCCAGTTCTACACTCAGGATTTACTCCTGGTGGTGCTCAGGGGACTTACGGGGTGCTGGGAATTGAACCCAAGTTGGCTGCATGGAAGGCAAACGCTCTACGTGCTATACTATTGCTACAGCCCGAACACAGATTTACACAATTTTACATAGGAGTTGTATTCAAGCAGGTCTTTAGTATGGACCCTCATTTGCTTCACTCTATTTTTAGGCCTATTACATGAGCAAAATATGGCAAAAATGAGACTGCTTACTTTTATGGGAATGGCTGTGGAAAATAAAGAAATATCTTTTGACACAATGCAGCAAGAACTTCAAATTGGAGCCGATGATGTTGAAGCATTTGTTATTGATGGTAAGTGAATTAGAACATTACTTTCTTAAGAATTTATCTTGTACAATATGGAATATAAGATTTTTAAGTAGCCATCTAGAGTCTGTAGCAAATGTCTGTGTTACAGATTAGGGGCTGTATTTTTGTACTAGAGTGAAAGTTTAATAAAAATATAAATTATTTCCTTAGAAACAGGATCTTCTTCCCCAGAGAACTATATTAAAATGATTTAACTGTTAATCGGAAATTTTCTTTGAGAGTTTTAACTGTGAAATTACAATTAAGGTTAATAAGATGTACAGAACTACTGACATTGTTCCTTTCTAATCTAAGTCCCAAAACAGTCCTATAAAGATGATTTAATACCTTAGTTTATTAGGTAATTAATTTTTTCCCCTATAAGTGATTTTAGGAGGATTTTATTCCTGATAAGTGATTTTAGGAGAGAATACCTAGAATTATTTGTTAAAAACTGTGATATTTAACAGTGATTGCCCAGTGACCTTAAGACTTTACTTTTGGTTGCATCGTATTGTTGTGCTTCTTCTTAGTTTCAAAGGGGAAATATGTAAAATAAAAGTTTTATTGCTGCTTATACTTGGTCAGTTTTATACCTTAGATATCTCTTGGGAATTTCCCATATAACATAGCATATGAAAAATCTTTATTTCAGCAGTGAGAACTAAAATGGTGTACTGCAAAATTGATCAGACCCAGAGAAAAGTTGTTGTGAGGTAAGATATTTTATATTTTGCAGCATTTTGTAGAACAGTTTAGTTTATTTTGATTATTTCATTTAAGTGTTTAAAGAATCAAGGTAATGTTTTTATCAGTTGACTGTAGTCAAATAGTTGCTATTTATCATAATTTTATTAAAGTTCAGACTGAATGTGATTAGCTTATTTAATGAAAGAGTCCTATTTTCCAGCACATTTCATTTAATGGCTTCGCATTGGCTAGAATACTAATGACTTTTGTGGCTGGTTTGTATAGTTTAGGAAAGTGGCAGGTTTAGGATCTGTGTACTAAAATTTCAAAATAAACTTATTCTCAAAATCCTAAATAGTCTATTAATGTATATTTAACCTCACTTTTAACTAGATATAAATATATAATGTAAAAGAATACATAATTGAAGTTTCTAATCTTTCATTGCTTTTAATTTTTTCAGTCATAGCACACATCGGACATTTGGAAAACAGCAATGGCAACAATTATATGACACTCTTAATGCCTGGAAACAAAACTTGAACAAAGTGAAAAACAGCCTTTTGAGTCTTTCTGATACCTGAACTTTTATGTATATGATTTTGTTCTTTTTTGGAAAAAACTAAATATAGTAAAATGTTATAAATTAAAATTTGACTATAGCCTGGACATTTATTATTGCAGTTTTTTAATTACAAACTTTATACAGAATAATTACAAAGAGTTCTCTGTATTGTAGAAATATGAGTTGTTTTTATATGGGTTTTAGAGGCAAAATGAGCTTTGATGAAATATATGGAGAAAAAACCTTATTGGGAGTAGAACGCTTACAACTAACTTTGAAAATGTGGAGATTGCTATCAAATGAAACAGTTCCTGAGCAATAACACAGAATAATACAGTTTCATCATATCAGGGGTTGGAAAGGGAGCTCAACTTTTAAGTGTGATTGTTTTTTTCCTGCATGTCTTCTGCTTTCCTTTTTTTAGGTTTGTTGTTTTCTAAGTTTAGGGATTCTTCTGTTGTGTTTACTTGACTTTTCACAAGTTTCTGCCATTCATCTTCACTAGAAGATGCAGCCAAATGAGCAGTCTCTGTAAAATTGACTGATTGAAAAGGATTTTGTGGCTGAGTTGATTTCAGAGGCTTTGTTGTTACCTAGGAAAGTCCAAACATATTTACCACTGAAATCATTACAGTCATGAATAAGAATGTAAAGAAATTATAAGCCTCCGCAATTGTCTAAGAAGCTGGGTTTTTTGTTGGTTGATTTCCAGTAAATACCACAGTAATTCAGATGCTAGAAAAATGTAGATGTGACTTTGTAGCTCTGCAAGATTGCTAATACATTCTAGGAATGTCATGGAAAAAAGATCTTTTCTAAAAGGTTTTGAGATTACATTGAAAGAAAATGTATTTAAAACAATGAAGATAAAAATCTCTTCTCTTTTCTACTCCCCTTCCCAAACATGTCTTATGTTTTGCATCTTCTATCAAAGACAGGAGGAAATTAAAAATGTTAACGGAAATAAACCACCATATAAAAACTGCCTTTTACTTCATGTTTCCTCTCATGCTTCAGAGCACCATTGTTGAAAAAACAGGAAAGAGCAATGAGGTATTTGGAAGTTGGCATGTTTCCAAGGCACTGCAATAGGTTCTACTTAAAATATTACATTAAAAAAAAATCTTGGATTTTAAGTTTTACTAGTCATACAAGTTATCAAAAATATAGAAATAAAGGCATAAAAAATGATTTATAACATACTATCCAGAAATGCCCTATACTTGGCAACATTTTACTATTGTTACAGCTAGTCTTTTCTATTTTTAGCATATTTGATCATTCTATAGAACTTTATATCTTGTTTTTTCCCCTTGAGCCGTTTCCTGGGTCATTAAAATTTCTTAAACAATTATCACTGACTTCAAAATGCTATCTTTTATAGATGTGGTAATTTTATTGTTTCCTATTATTATTAGACATTTGTTTCCAGTTTAGCTGTATATAAATAAAATTTTAAGTCAACCTATTGAAAAAAATCTTTAATGATTTTCAGACAGATTTCCAGTAAAATCTTGTGTAAAGAAAAATTTCAGAAATACGAACCAGAGTAAGGAAACTAAGGATTTTATCCACCATTAACCATACTGATGTAAATATTTCCCTCTTCAGCTTATATAAACTTAAATTTTTTTTTTCTTTTTGGGTCACATCCCGCGGTGCTCAGGGATTACTTCTGGCTTTTGCACTCAGGAGTCACTTCTGGCAGTGCTCAGGGGACCATATGGGATGCTGGGAATCAAACCCAGGTTGGCCCCGTGCAAGGCAAAACACCTTACCCATTGTGCTGTATCACTCCAGCACCTTAGCTTAAAATTTTTAATCATATTTACATCAGTTTTCTACACTGTGTCAAAAACATTTTAGCATTTCCCTCCAAAAAGCCTTTAAACCAGAGAGACGCACAGGAGTTAAGGGTGCTTCTCTTGCATGCATAATCCTAGTTTGATGCCCAGCAACCTAGGAGTCACTGCTGAGAACAGAGTCAGAAATAGCCATTGAGCACTTCAGAGTGTGAACCTGATTGCCCTCCGTCCCATTTCTTAAAAGAATTTTAGAGAAGGGCTGGAGAAATAGTACAGGTAGGGTGCTTGCCTTGTACACAACTAACCCAGGTTCAATCCCTGGAACTTAAAATGCACCCCCTGAGTGTAGTCGAGTAAGCTAGGTGTGGCCCTCAAAATTTTATCTATTGGTACTATGAAAGACAAATTGAACTTCATTAGATCATTGAATTTTTAAATTCTTTAATGCCACTGTTCCTAAATTTAGGTGACTAAAAGAAATACATAATGCCGTATTTCACACACTCCTTCCCCAAACAGGCTGGATTATATCTCTTTGATTTATACACTGTGACTTTTTCCTGCTGTTTTCCATCAACCTTAATTGTGAAAAATGGTGCCATGTTGCCCTCTTGATATTATTTTGGAGATCAGTTAGGTCTTAAAGCATCCAGATGCATACAGTTCTACAAATATCTGTAGAATTAGCTCACTAAGGTCGGCTTTGCAATATTTTTAATTGACTTACATGTTCTGTGGGAAAAGAAGAATCATAAAAAGTCTTTGTAATTGCATTCCTCTCTTCACTGGGCTCTCCCTTGAGATTCTGATGGATACTTGAGTTATTCAAAGTGTCAGCAACTCTGTTAATGCTGGTAGTATCTGCTTAACAAAAAGGAAATGGCAACAAATGAATTAATTTTCCAGGCCCTCATTTTAGTCCCTGAACTTGTTTTTCTCAGCTCCTATCCTTACACATTAAACAGCACAATTTCTGTTCTTTTTACTTTAAGACTTTGATCTTATATTGACTTTTGAATCAGATAACAAAGTTTCATTATTGCTATTTTCCTAAACCTTAAATGGCACAAATGCCTAACAAAATTAAGAAAAATTAACAGTCCTTATTTTCTTGATTTAGGCATTGCATGCATATTAATGTGATGCGGATTAGCAATGCAGATTAATGTGAAATCTGAACCAACTAAAGGTCAGATTAAAAAAAAAAGATGTAAAGAAATTATAGCAAAAAAAAGCCTAAAAAAGGAATTAACTCTAGTAAGGTCATTCATTGGACTTCTAAAAATGATTAAGATGATTTAGAGAAACTTGTCAGATTTGAAGGTAAAAAGATAACTTTTGGACTACTATAGAGTGTTTCATAAGTTGGATTTATACAGAATTTCAGACATCTCCCTTTCTACCCTTATTTATAACATTAGGAATTAACTTGGAAGTTTGTACCAGAGAAAAGTAAACAATTAGACCAACAAGCACCTTGACTTGGGAAGCACTTGACTAACCAGTACCTGAAAGATTCAATTATATGATAACGATAACTATATTTTAAAAGGAAAATTATAAAATAATTTTTTAGTGTTTTGATGGTTTCTATTTTTCTATGTGCCAGTAAAAATGATAGAAACACTGAATTTACAAAGTTGTCCTTATACAGTCGTTTCAGGCATGTAGTGTTCCAATACCGGAGTGACCTTCCCTCCATCAGTGTCCCCATTTTCCCTGAATCCTATCCCCAACACGCCCCCCCCCCCACCCAGGTACATAACAAATTGACTTTACATTACTTGTTCCAACAAACGTTAAGAAATGGCAAATAGAATGATCAGAAAATCAGGATTAGTTTGTCATTACTATATATATTTTTTCTTTTTTTCTTCTCTCTTTTTTTGTAGGAGTACTGCTATTTATTCAGCCACTGATTAGCTGATTGAATTGTGCATGAACTCCACCTTACTTTTTTTTTTCTTTTTCCATTTTTTATAATTTTATTTATTGAATCACCGTGAGAGCAGTTACAAAGCTTTTGGGTCTAAGTCTCAGTCATACATTGAAACACCCGTACCTTCACCAGTGCCCATTCTCCACCACCAAAAATCCCAGTATACCCCCATCCCACACCCTCCCCCTGCCTGTGAGGCAGATGATTTCTACATTACTCTCTCTCTACTTTGATCACATTCAGTAATTTGACACCAGACCCACCATTATTTAAGATTTTCCCCCAACACTCAGATCTGCTGAAAAGGCAAGAATAGACAATTTGTGTTCTATTGCTGGTTATGAATAACATATGATGTCGTGTGGCTGCAGTAGGGCCATGTAGTTTTGAAATTCTGAAATTTTAACACTTAAATCTTGAGGGATTTCTGCCAAAAGCCACTGGGTTTAGAGATCTGCTCCTGAGTCTCTGGGATCATGGCCATTGAGCAGCTTGATGAGGAGCCAAAGAGGCCATTCGTGGGCGATGACTTGGGGTCTCATTGGGGTGGGGAAGACAGGCCCGGCTCCACCTCCCCCCCCATCCCGTGAGACCCAACAAGTTTCGTCACTGCGGGCCCAAGCCTGACTATCCAATGGCCTCTGGAGGATGACAGCCACCAAGTCGCCAAGAGGGAGCAGGCGGAGGGACAGCACCCATTCCCCCCTGGGGTGGCCCGGCGACAGTAACGTACTGTGGAGTCCGGATGCATTTCTGCCAAACGCCACTGGGTTTTGAGATTTGTTTCTGAGTCTCTGGGATCATGGCCGTTAAGCAGCTTGATCAGGAGCCAGAGAGGCCATTCGTGGGCGATGACTTGGGGTCTCGTTGGGGTGGGGAGGACAAGCCCGGATTCACCCTCATCCCGTGAGGCCCTGTGTGTCTCGTCACTGGGGGCCCAAATGTGACTATCCAGTGGCCTCAGACGGATGGCGGCCACTGGGCCACCAGGGGGAGTAGGCCAAGGCAGGAAACCTATTCCCACCTGGGTTGGCCCAGCACCGGTAACCTACTGCAGAGACCAGACGCATTTCTACCTAAAGCCACTGGGTTCTGAGATTCGTTTCTGAGTCTCTGGGAACATGTCCATTAAGCAGTTCAATCAGGAACCAAAGAGGCCTTGCCTCCAATTATATAGCTGAGCCGGAGGTGGTTTGTGGGTGTGTTTCCCACATACCTAACTTTTGGCCGTTTACTTTCTTGGTAAACTTTGCCCCAAGTTTTTGGGGTCTAGCCAACGGCACAGCAGCAATTTTGGGGTATCTGGAAGTCTGAAGGCGCCATGAGGCTGCTGATGCACTTGCCTCACAGGTACAGATTGACCTGCTGGCAGCACCATACCCCCATTGTCATTACTATATTTTATACTACATAAATAATCCTTTAAAACAACATAATGTTTATTCTCATTTACATAAATTCTCAACTCTGGAGTCTATATTGCATTGTTTTATATTTTGATCTCATGGTAATAATCATGTCTTACCTGTCTTTAATAAAACTTTTAAAGAAATTCTGTGCTAATATATTTTGGAGTTTACATGAAATAGGTAAGGACAATTTACATAACTTTTCACCCTGCACTTAATTTTGGTTTGCAAAGTTGTTCATGATGACTTATTATAGGCCTTCAATATTCCAACACCAATCCCACCACCATTATCTTCTCCCCTCCACCATTGTCTCCAGTTTTCCCAACCACCCCTCAAATCTACCCTCATAGCAGGCCCACAATTATTTTATATTGATAGTGATCAATAAATTGCTAACAATCAAAAAATGGCTTTAGGGTGTGGATGTGACTGCCAGGGCTTCCAGAAGTATAGGGAGGGAGAGTAGGGGAGGTAGCCCATCCCCACTCAGAGAAAGCCTGGATATTTGAGTTTCAACCTGCATATCTGAATTTTCAGCAGGTTAATTTCTGGGTGAGGCTTAGTCCCGAGACAAGGAGTCCTGCCAGAGGCATGGCAGCGATTTTGCAGATTGTGGGAGCTCTGTTTGGCTGAGGCTCTGTTTGGCTAGGCTTCAGTTTCCTTTTTTCAAAGATGCCTGACCCTGCTTCAGTCAATGGTTGATCACATACACTGTGATGGTCCCCTAAGTATGAGAGCTTAAGTGTGCTGTAGGCTATACACACACTTAGTTTGCACGATACTGACAGCCACATGACAAAATTATGAAAAACCCTGTTAAACTTCATATTTAATGTCATTTAAGTTCCCTGAAATCTAAGTGTCTTTATCAAATTTGATGAGATTGCTATTAGCTTTCTCATAACAACTTCCTCATAATTCTTTTTTGTTTTGTTTTGGGGCCACACCTAGTGGTGCTCAGAGGTTATTCCTTCTCTGTAATCAGGAATTACTCCTGGTAGTGCTCAGGAGACCATATGAGATGCTGGGGATCAAGCCCAGGCCAGCCTCATGCAAGGCAAAAATTCTCTACCAGCTGTAATATCACTCCAGCTCCTAATTCTTTTTATTCCCCCCGCCCTAATTCTTTTTAGACAAAATGATCCAGCACCAATCCCAGTGTCAACTTCCAACAGTGTTTCCATGTTCCCTCTTACCCTCCCATCCCCAGCCTGCCATCTTGATAGGCACCTTAATAATTCTTAAACTATCTGTATAATTTATACAGAATCTGTACATGGTATGTTATTTTTTAAAAAAATAGCTTTAAAAGAGTATGTACTCAAGATACTCATCACCCTGCTTCAATACCTGTCTTAAGTCACATATTTCATCCACTTAACCTCACCCCATTTTATTCTGGAGGTTTCTGCTTTTGAGGCAATGCCCAGCAGTGTTGAAGGTTACAAGAGGGGGTGTCACTCCATTGGTGCTTAGAGGAATAAGTGCTGGGGATTGAATTTGGGACTCCTATACACTAAGGATTTGCTCAATTTAACTTTGGGCTATTTTCCTGAACCTTTCATTTTTGGGCCACCCCCTGCTGTGTGCTCTGTGCTTGGCAATCACACCTGGCTTGACACAGGATCACATGGGATGCCTGAGACTGAACCCTGGTCCTCTGCATGCAAGGCAAGTGTTTTCCCTGCTGTCCTGTTTCTCTTCCTAAACTTTTTATCCTGAAGTGTTGCAAGACAACTGAAAAGGCTATTCCCCGGAATATTTATCATTTAAATATTAATACATGTGCTTTAATAACTAAGGGATTCAAGTTTTGTATGATAAAAAACAATGGTGTTGTTTCTCAACATTTATACAGCCAATCTGTATCAGTTACTGTTGAAGAGACGTAAAAATATAAAATTAAGGAACAGAGAAAATTATGGGAAGAAAGTGACAGCATAAGAAAAAAGCTTAAATGTGGTCCTGAGAGAAGAAAATTTGTCTTATTTTTAACTAGGAATAAAAGAAATAAACATGCACACTGGCATAAGCCTGACCAACATCACTACATTAGAGTAAGATTCAGATTAGGTAGGTTGTAATTGAAAAGAGCTGACCTGGTTTTATGGTGGTTTTGTTATTTTTAGCTTCTTTGATGAAAAGAAAATTTTTAATTTTTGGATTTTAGTTTTAAAATTTTAATCTTCAGAGTTAGATGAAAAATTCATTTGTATTCAAGACCTTTCCAACTTTTACAATATACATTTATATGGTATATTTTATATGTAGGTAAATAAAGTCATTGCTATATGAATGTTACCATTTTAAAACTATTTGAGAACTAAATTTAACAGGAATAAAAAATATAATATGAAAATAATTAAAACACACACCCTATTTTCTTACCTAGTTCAATATTCTTCCTGATACCAACAACACCATCTTTTCAAATTGTCAGTGAAAATCTTTGTTTTCTGATGAGCCTATTGAATTTTTTTTTGGAGGCGGGGGGTCACACCCTGCAGTGCACAGTGGTTTTTTTATTCATGACTCTACACTCAGGGATCACTTCTGGCAGTGTTCAGGGGATCATATGGGATGCTGGGGATCGAACCCAGTGACTGCTCCAGTCCCATATTAATTTCTCATTTAACAATGAAATACTACAAGTTTAAGTGCTCACAGTTTGACTTTCAATTTGATTTATTTTTGACTAAGGACTGGGGTCTGAAAAATTCACATATACTGGAATTTTCTCAGTTTTTTTAAATCTGAAGTTGAAAGATCAAAGGGTGACCTTCCACTTCTGTTTACTAAATCTCCAGATGACTTTATGTGATGTGAACATGATTCTTCCAGCTGTCTTTCACTGTGATTTTTCCTGAAACAATGTCATTTAATAACTCCCCTTTCTCTTCATTATTTAACAATGTATGTTTTCTTTCATTAATATTCACGGAAAGGGAAAGGTCAGTTTTTGAGGTTTCAGTTATTTGCTTCTCATCAATCTGACACTATAGGAAAACTAATTTTGTTAACATTTTTGTGTCAACAATTTTCTATCTTTGGCTTGTGAAGCATGTGTAATCTTGCTAACCTGAAGAGGAAAATGGTGACAATGCTTTGTAAATATCCAGAGCAGTTCTTAAATGGACTGTTTTGCATATCATTCAGGCTTTTCCATATAGTTTTTTCTCCAGGGTGTGAGTTGGACTTCACCAGCATAGGCATAATACTAACATTTTTATCAGATGTACTTCCAGATTATCATTGAAAGCAGGAGATGAAATCAGGTGACTGGGGCCAGAGCAATTATACAGTGGGTAGAGTACTTGGCTGCAAATGGCTAACCCAGGTTCAATCCCCAGCATCCCAATGGTTTCCTGAGCACCGCCAGAAGTAATTCCTGGGTGCAGAGCCAGGAGTAACCCCTGAGTATCACTAATGTGGGCCAACCTTTCTCACCCCTGGTCCCCCAGAAAGAAATGCTGTGGCTGACTGCAATGTCACAGGAAATAATTAGTTGAGGTTTCTCTAAACTATCATGCAAGACTTGCTGAAAATCTGAAATTTCTTTGAATATGTGCTACATCCACTTTTTAAAAACAAATAGTTTAATTTGTTTTGTTTTACACTATCATCTAACAAAAAATTTCTTGAATACTATAAATTTTTTTAAAACATTTAACAGAATTCTTTTTTATATGCAGAGATAATTTAAATCTGCTTTGGTTCGGTCATTATTTGTAATTTCCTTCTCTGTATTTTCTTGAGTCCCTGGAAGCAATCCAACCTGCTGTTTAATGATTCAATTTCAGCAACATCTATTTTATGATCTGTATTGTGAGTTATCTCATTTTAAGATACTATTAAATAATTTGTTATTTTCATTCTCCAGATGTACATCTAAATGGTAAAAATCCAATTCTTCAGTTCTTTCTAGATATATCTTTTATGTTTTATTAGTTCACCTGTCATTAAAAAGGACATTTCATATTTTAAAATCTATACACCCATCGTCTTCCACACATACCTTGTCTTTGATTTCTACAGTAACTGTCTAAAAAAATCAGTAACATTAAAGGCTTGTCTGTGACTAATTCTTTTTCTATAAAAAGGGTTTTGCTTAGAGAAATTTCACTTTGATTTCCATCTTGGGGTACCACAGTATTAATTTCCTTTATGGAGTGGTTTTCAAGAACCTGTATATTTCATGATGAGAATAATAAATTTTTATATAGTAAAGTCTGACTTTCACAAGATTGTTTAAAACCTATTTTATATTAAAAAATTACCTTTAAGTACTTCATCATACAACTACCACGAATATAATACCAATTTTAGTTAAAAATTGAGTTCCCTTTTTCATAAGCCTATATTTTGTGTTCTAAAACTTCAACTCTACTCATATTAAATTTTTATTTTCTGGGATCAAAAGTATTTTTAGTTTAAAATGGTGAAAGTTAAAAATATTATAAGATGTTTTTTATTCCTGTAGTCTTTGACTTTAAATAGGAACATAAAGTATAATTTCATATAACCTCAGCTGATTACATAAAAATTTACCTTAATTATTATACTATAATTTCTAATACTATCTAGATCTATAAGTTGCTAGCTGGCTTCTTTGAGACAGATAATCATAACAATTATTCACTACCATGCAAGTATTTTTTAACTTTGGAATGGTTTTGGACAAGTGTACGGAATATCTACTTAAGACAATTTTTATTCAATTGAATTTTATTCATTCAATTTTTTAAAAATTTCAGCATAGTTAAGGTCATCTAGAATACAAAGTTCAGTATTTAGAAAGTTTTTTCAGTCCAATCATTCTCTCTGCAATATCTCCACCAAGTGGCTGTTGAGTCTAGGTTTTGAATACTGAAAGAATACCTTCATTAAAAAACTCTTTCAAATAGATGAATTAATAAGATCATAAAAAAATTATTTTAATGAATACAAAGGGTCATTTGAATTCAGAAAAGTCCAACAGATCTGGGTATTCATCAGAAGGTTATTGATAGCCCAGAGAATAGTCCCAAAAAGGCAGTAAGGACAAACGAGAATGCAAAGAACCAAGGAATAAATTGTAAGAAAGGAAGGCAGAAATGTACTTTCCCGAAAAATATTGACTATAAGGAATAGACCACAGAAAGCCTGTTTTATTAAGACATAATCAAGTGGAAAAGTTTTCACAAATTAGCACTACTATCCTTAAAGCAAATATTGTAACTGATAAATTAATTTTCCTAAATTTCAGCCCTTTGGCAGGTGGGAAGTAAGGGTAGCTAAATGTATAATTTAAAAAATAACTATAATATTAGATTACCCTCTATAAGAATTTCTTCCATATTTGGGCCTCCTCTCTTTTCCTCCTTTTCTTTATATTCAGCATCTGGATGAAAACTCACAGTATTTTCTTCCCTTATTTCTTGCTCAGAGTTATATTTTCCTATGACAGTGTTTTCTAATTTTTCCATTGCTGTTTCTCCATTTTCAGTATTTACTTCTGAATGCACCTAGTATAAAATAGAAAAGATTTAATGTATGAATAGGTTGCTGAAAAATATAAAACATTTGAACAAATTGCAAATAAATTTTTCAGTCATTAATTTGAAAGCCAGATGATCTTTTTGTTTGTTTGTTTGGGGGCCATACTTGATGGCACTCTGGGCTTATTTCTGGTTCTGTGCTTAGAGGTCACTGCTGGTGGGGCTGGGGGAACATGTGTGCTGTCGGCTGGCCACATACAAGGCAAGCACCTTAACCCCAATACTATCTCTCCAGCACCCCCCCCACACACACCCCCAAACACAACTATATTTTCTTTACAAAATGCATACTATTATTTGTAAAGAGGTAAAGGTAAAGGTAAAGGCCCTCCCGTTGATCGTCGATTTGCTCGAGCGGGCCCAGTAACGTCTCCATTGGAGACTTTGTTGTTACTGTGTTTGGCATATCGAATAGTCTCGGTAGCTTGCCGGGCTCTCCGAGAGGGGCGGAGGAATCGAACTCGGGTCGGCCATGTTGGCCGCTTGTAAGGCGAACGCCCTACCGCTATGCTATCGCTCAGCTAGCATATACACACACATTACCATACACATTGTATTGAACTATCCTTTGTATTGTATTGAATTGCAAGGCAGTTCATGGATGCAAGTTGTTTTTAAGTATTTGGTACTTTTATGTATCTTTAAGAGAATAACTCAGTATCTTTTCTCATCTTGTGAGCATGAAAACATGCTTACAAGAGAGCATTGCGCTAGGCTTGAGGATACATGAATGAACAAAATACAAAATATAGTCCCTATACTCAAAAATCCAGAGAGGAAAAACAGAAAAAAATAGGCAAATTTTTAAAGAATCCAAATCATAAGCCATTATATTAATTTTTATAAATCACTAGTAGGATATACCTACAGGTCTGGAAGAAAAAAAACACTAAATTAAAGGAGGAGAGTATGAGGCTGAGATACCTCAGGAGTGCTAGAATAATCAATGTGATATCAAAGAGATGAAAAGAGGTGAGAAGACTCATGAGTTGCTTCTGAGTCCCCAAAAGGACTTGGTGGATGATTGGACATGAGAGAAAAAAGTCAAAGTTGATTTGCAGAACTCAGATTAAGTTAGATACTTAGATGGTGACTAGTTAGATTAAGATTAAGTTAGATACCTAGTTAGATTAAGATTAAGTTAGATACCTAGATGGTGACCAGTGAATGTCATGCACTAAACTAGAAAACAGAAGTAGCAACAGGTCTGGAGGAAAATTTTTAGCTCAGTACAAACTAGATGGATTTGATGAGTTAAAATAAGGCATTAAGGTAGAGATGTTTAATAAATAATTAGAAGTATGAATTTGGAGTTTATGAAAGAAAATCAAACTGTAAATATAGATTTGAAAATAACAGAGAATGGCACGGAAGGAGAGCATACAAGACAGAAAGAACCCAGGTTTAGAATCAATCTCAAAATTACATTGCCTCACTTCTATGTTTTAGTAATCTGAAACTAAATCGAGCTCAAATTTAAGGCAAGGAAATTACAAAAAGATTATGAGTACCCTGTGGTGGAAATTACTTAAGATCATCTTAGAGGCTATTTCTAATATTTGAAATTAAAAACTTCTGATTTTTAATATTTTTAAATATGATGATCAGATTCAATTATATATAAGTATACAGCTCCTGGTTGCTCAAGTAATAACAATAACTTATTCTCTTAAAAGAAAAAAATGTATGAGAGGCAGGGGGGAAAGTAGATGATTGCTAATGTAATTGAGGGTAAATCAAAGGGTATTCAAGCAAGAGATAGTGTAAAATGTGTTAGAGGAACTAACTGGAAGCAGCAATCATTGGAGTAGTGAAGCCAGACTGTCCAGTCTTAAAGAATGAACAGGAAGTAAGGAGTAAGATGTGCATACAGACCAGTCTTTCAAGACATGTCTCTGTAAGAGGAACCAAATTAACTTTCTTGTGGTTTACGATAAAAATGGGAAGGACATGAACATATTTCATTGCAAATGAGAACACAGTAAATAATAATTCACTTAATCACTTAATCACTTAACTTCCCGTTAGTCGTCGATTTGCTCGAGCGGGCGCCAGTAACGTCTCCATTTGTCCCTGTCGCGTGCTAGTGTAGCCCAATGGCATCTCTTCGCTCCGGGAACATGGAGGGCCTCAAACCGATCGTTCATGACCTTGACAAAGAAGTCTGACCATCTGGTAGGTGGGCGGCCACACGGTCTCTTGACATCCCGTGGAATCCAATCAGTAACAGCTCTAGTCCAACGGTCGTCTTTAAATCTCATTACGTGACCAGCCCATCTGATTTTCGACACCTTGGCAAATGAGACAGCGTCCCTGATCCTTGATCGTCGACGGATGTCAGAACTCCGGATTCGTTCTCTCATTTGAGTGAAACGTGATATTCCAAGCAGAGCTCTTTCTATTCTTCTTTGGGAGACCTGAATGGCGTTCTCATCTTGTTTGCGTAGGGCCCAGGTCTCTGAGGCATATGTTAATGCAGGAAGAACAGTGGAATCAAAGAGGTGTGCCCGGAGCCGGAGGTTCTTCGTCCTCTTAGCTATTTCTTCGACGTTCTTGAAGGCGTTCCAATTCACAAAAGAAGAAATCTGACAAATTTGTGCTTAATTCTGTCCCATTCATATCATCACCAAAATAATCTCCAAAAATTTGGGGGCCGGGAGATGGTTCAGTGGTTAATGCATCTGTGTTGCAAGCATGATGCTCTGAGTCTGATGCTTAGTACTCACTATGCACCAGGGGCAATACAGACAGCTCTGCTATATGTATCAGGCATCATCTGGCTGTCTGAGATCTCAAGCACCACAAGCAATTTCAAGCCTTACTACAGCCAGGTGTGCAAGCACTGTAAATATAAATACACCCCTCGTCCCACCCAGCAAGCAATGTAACTAAAGAAATAGGTATGAGCACTTACTCAGGAGTATGACCCCTAATGAGCATTATTACCAGAACATGTGTGAGTGCCACAACTAAGTGATTCCTGAAGAGAACCACAACCACAAATATGTGAGGATCACAACAAAGCATGTGCAACCTCTGGTCATTGCAACATCAAAGGAAAGAAGGGGAAGGAGGAAAAATAAAATGAAAATGAAAACTGAACCACTTTATTTCCCTGCTATTATTTTTATTCCATGGGGGGGGGGGGGCGGGGCGGACAGGGTACCAAGAAGAGAAGTAGAGTGTGGGAAGCCCAGCGGCCACTCTCTGCAATACTTGGTCAATCACCCAGTCAGTCAATCCTCAGGCCCAGCAATGTGGTGCTGCTATGGTGCTGCTCATCTCATGTCCAGGAGTGCTAGGGACCACCAGGGCCTCAGCCAGTTAGTTAGTACTCGCAGTCCCCCCTAGTTATATCTGACTATGTTTGCGGGTCGCCAGGACTATCCACAGCAGTGTTTGGGAGACAATGAAGTGTTAGGGAGGGAATTCAGGTCATTTTACATACAAGGCATCTGTCCCTCATCCCTTTCCTGCTTTTTAAAAACCCAAAACAGTAAAGCTGAAAACAAAATTCTGTGACACAGTAAAGATAAAAATTCATTAGAACCACTATAGTATGTCTTCTGCATTTGTTTTTAACCTCTTTACCCATGCTATTCCATCTACTTGAAATACTCTAAATCTTACATTATTAAATTTTTTTTCTTGTCCTTACCCCTGCCTTTGTGTTATTATTGTTGCAGTGACCAAAGGTCACACATACATTCTAGTGCTCACATACTTGGTTGTGATGTTTGCACACCAGCTGCAGTGGTTGCCAGAGATTGCACACCCCACTTTTAATGCTTGTGCATACTTGCTTGAGGTGTGCCAAGGATCATTATTTTGTTATGCCAAATTGAAGAGCTTCTAGGATTGTACTTGGACATCTGGGAGTGATGCCAGGAACCAAACTCAGAGACTTACAAGCCTCAGGTTTGCGCGTCTCAGGAATTGTAGGGCAATCCCTGGATCCCTGGAGAATTCTTACTTTTTAATAACTTGCTCAAAAATCTTTTGTTGTATGAGATTTTCCCTCAGTAGTCCCTCCTTACCTAAAAGAGTTGATTGCTCCTTCTTTTGTGCCACTACCACATCCACTGTACCATACTGAAAATATGCCACTATTTAAGGACTTTTTATCCTACACCACAAATACTCTTCTACTACACTGGAAGTTTCCTTAAAAATCATGTTTATTTTTAGTATGTTTCTTTTTTGAACTACACATGATGGTGCTCAGGGGCTACTCCCAGGTCAGTGCTGAGTAACCATGCAGTGTCAGGTTTCAAACCCAGGACTCTGGAAGAATAATAAAAAGTCTTTTTACTGTTGTACTTCCAAAAGTGTATGGCATATAGACAATATTTAATAAATGTTTATTAAATAACCACATAAAGAATGAGATAAATGAGTTAACATGCACATCATAAAATATATCCCCTTTGAAAATAATATGTATATTATAAAAGCAAAAATAATTGCTTTAAGAAGGAGATACTCACAAATCTCTTTAAAATAGCCTATCAGAAGCTACAGGCTGTACTCAGCAGTAGCGCACATTCCTTGTATATATGTAATGCTTGGTTCTGTCCCCAGCCCTGAAAGATGCATGCTTTCCTTTAACATTTACTCTAGGAATGTTAAAACCTGTATTTCTAGTCACAGGTGATTAATACATTCTGAACTTGCTTTCCTGCTATGCACGGTAGCACTGTGCTCCCGCTGTTCATCGATTTGCTTGAGTGGGCACCAGTAATGTCTCCATTGTGAGACTGGTTGTTACTGTTTTTGGCATATTAAATACACCATGGGTAGCGTTCCAGGCTCTCCGTGCGGGTGGAATACTCTCGGTAGCTTGCCGGGCTCTCCAAGAGAGATGGAGGAATCAAACCCGGGTCGGCCATGTGCAAGGCAAACACCCTATCTGCTGTGCTATCATTTCTGTTATAATATTTAAAAACTAGATAAAATATATGAAACAAAAGAAGAGAGATAACAAAAGGAAATGCCCTGCCACAGAGGTAGGGTAGGTTGTGGGGGATGGGAGATGGGAGGGAAACTGGGATCAGTGGTGGTGGAAAATGGGCACTGGTGGAGGGATGGGTATTCGATCATTGTATAACTGAAACCCAAGCACAAAAATTTGTAAGTCTACTACTGTACCTCATGGTGTTTCACTAATAAAAATTAAAAAAAATATATATGAAATAATAGTTTTTCAGGCTATGTTCTACATAGAGTGAAAAAAGGTGCATTCCTGGGGCTGGAAATATAATACAGTGAGTAAGGCACTTGCCTTGTACACGGCCAACCCAGTATGCTCCCCAGTACTCCAGTAATCTGAACCCTACCAGGAGTGATCCTTGAGTGCAGAGCCAGCACTGCCAGGTATGGCCCAAAAGACAAACTGCCTTTTCTGACAGGAAAGAAATGAGATTAACCCTGTGGCTACCCTGCCTTCCAGCTTGGACACTGTACACAACTATTTGTACCACCGTGTTTTGAGAGACAGATTGTCTGGAGTAATTTCTCATCTCATAAAGCAAAATACTCTAAGTTAAAATTCAGAGATCAGAGATATATGAAATCAAAGTCTGGACAGGTTGAGGTAACAGTAATTAACAAGGCAAAACAATAAAGATGGAATTACTGTGTAAAAATGAGCCTCAGGGGCTTGAGAGATATAGTACAGCAGTTAGGGCACTTGCCTTGCTTGTCACCAACCCAGATTCAATCTCCAGCACCCAATATGATCCTGCAAGCTCTTCGAGGAGTAATTCCACAGCACAGAGGCAGGAGTAACCCCTGAGCACTAGCCGGGTGTGGTTCCAAAACAAAATGTAAAAAGAGCCCCAGCATCTGCATATTCAGTCTGATGTTGACTATTAAGCCTAGTGAAAAATAACTTCCAGAGAACTGCAAGCTGAATGATTCCCCCAAATCACACAGATCTGGGAAGTCAGAGTTTCAACTAGACAGAGTGTAAAGATCTCATCAAATACTAGGGCATTCTAAAAAAAAAACCTAGAAAAAATACTAGGGTATTATATAGATATCCTAAAATATTCATACCTTACCTAGCCTTAAACTAACGCTACTCTAGATTCACCCTTAAATTTAAAATCAGGTCTCAAAAGGATGAAATTTATTTACAAGTAGATGTCAGATTTCAACACTCTTAGAAGAAAACAAAATAGAGAATCCGCAACGTAAAATGCAGTTATCATTCATAAAAAATTATGAGATAGGTTGTGACTGAGGAGACAGTTTATGCTCAAGTAGCAGAGCTAAAGCCTAGCATGGAGGAAGTTCTGAGTTTGGTCATAATGTCACATGTCTCCTTCTGCTCTCCAGTAGGCCAAGGTCCTCCCAGTACAGCTGAATGTGACCCCTTTTAAGTACTAGATAGTTACAGGTGGAAGTACTCATTTTATAAACAGAAAAATTAATTAAAAATAAACAGAAATAACAGGAATAATAGAACTAGCAAAGGAATTTTTAAATAGCCATAATAAATGTTCAAGTAATTAAAATACAAAAGATACATATAATGAAGTGAAATATATACATGTACTTTATGTATGTATATATTTAATTCTATATATAGAAATATATAATATGTATAATATAATACATATATATGTATAATATAATATGTATAATATCTATAGCTTGCCAGGCCCTCCGAGAGGGACGAAGGAATTGAACTCCAGTCAGCCGCGTGCGAGGCAAACACCCTATCCATTGTGCTATCGATCCAGCCCCTAGCCAATCAGGGCAATCAAGCCCAATATATCAGGATCCTCCGTGAGCTGTATTGCGGATTCACTACCAGGATCTCACCATTCTACAAAGAAGTGATCGTTGATGTCAAGAGAGGGGTGCGGAATATCACGTTTCACTCAAATGAGAGAAAGAATCCGGAGTTCCGACATCCGTCGATGATCAAGAATCAGGGACGCTGTCTCGTTTGCCAAGGTGTCAAAAATCAGATGGGCTGGTCACGTAATGAGATTTAAAGACGACCGCTGGACTAGAGCTGTTACCGACTGGATTCCATGGAATGTCAAAAGACCACGTGGCCGCCCACCTACCAGATGGTCAGACTTCTTCATCAAGATCATGAACGATCGGATTGAGGCTCTTCATGTTCCCGGAGCGAACAGATGCCATTGGGCTACACTAGCACATGACAGGGACAAATGGAGACATTACTGGTGCCCGCTCGAGCAAATCGACGACTAATGGGAAGTTAAGTGATTAAGTGATTAAGTGATCGATCCAGCAGCAGACCATGGCCACCTCCAGTCTGGCCACCGCCAAGCTCATGCTTGTGCACCTAACCAACCTGAATTTCTAGATACCAAAAATAAATGGGAATTCCATAAATGAAACATGTAATTAAAAAAAAATCACCGAATAGGGGCTGGAGCAATAGTACAGTGGGTAGGGCATTTGCCTTGCATTTGGCTGATCCAGGTTCCATTCCCAGAATCCCTGAGCATCACCAGAAGTAATTCCTGAGTACAAAGACAGGAGTAACCTCTGAGCATCAATGGGTGTGATGCAAAAAGAAAACAAAGTAACTGAATAGACTTTCTAGATGTAGACATTTTTAAAAACTTCTTTTTTGTCTTATTTTTGGGAATGCTGCTCAAGGCTTATTTTTGGCTTTGCATTCAGTAGAATATATGGGATGCTAGCAGTCAAACTTAGGTTGGCTACATCTCTCTCTCTCTCTCTCTCTCTCTCTCTCTCTGGCCTCTCTCTCTCTCTCTCTGGCCCCAATTTAGACATTTTAGACAAAAGATAGATAAATTTCACAACTAAACAATGAAAACAACCCCAAAGGAGAGAGAACAAAAGAATTCAAAACTGTAGCCTATTACTGCACTCAGTAGCACTGTAGCACATTACTGCACTCAGTAGCACTGTAGCACTGCTCGAGCGTGCACCAGTAACGTCTCCATTGTGAGACTTGTTGTTACTGTTTTTGGCATATCAAATACGCCACGAGGAGCTTGCCAGGCTCTGCCATGTGGGCGGAGGAATCGAACCTAGGTCAGCCTGTGTGCAAGGCAAACGCCCTACCCACTGTGCTATCGCTACTGCACTCAGTAAAATAGATAAATTATGGAATTGACCTAGGTGTCCAACAACAGATGAATGGATTATGAAGATCTGGTATATATACAGAAGGGAATACTATGCAGTTGCAAGGAACGATGAAATCATGCAATTTCCTGCAACGTGGTTGGAATCGGAAGATATGTTGAATGAAGTAAGCCTGAAGAAAGACAAACACAGAATGATCTCACTTATCTGTAATATACAGAATACAGGATGAGAAAATGTACTGTAGTTAAAGGGGGATTCCTACATCATCTTTGAGAGGTTTAGAGACGACAAAAAAGGAAAGAAATCAAGGTGAGGCGAGATAACAAGAAGTAATGGGTGAACAGGCATTAGGGCTTCCATTAAATTGGTGATATGGGTGAGTGGTATAGCCACACATTCCAAACACAGACTCAACAAAACTAAAAACATGAGAGCTAAGCTGCAATCACTGAAGATTTGTCAAGTTGAAAGGCAGGGATGGGGCAGGGGTAGGGGTGGGGAGAAACAGAAAACATAAATAAGGGAGAAAATAGATGATAATCCTAATTTCTTTAATAGTTTTTATACCCCCCAACAAATTTGAATTACCTGAAACTTGTCTGCCTCAAGCTTTTGATGACATAATTCATTATAACTTTCTTGTAACTTAGTATGAGTTTTTGTAAGTGATGACAACTCGCTTTTAATCTCCTTGATTTCCTCATTAAGTTCTTCAACCTAATAAAAATTTAACCAAAATGAGCAGGTTTGTTGCTTTGTATGAAAATTTTCTTTGCACGAGTTTCTGAAATAGTAAAAAAAAATCTCAAGGTAATTATTAAGGGCTACCATATACTGAATTGGGCTGAGTATGTAATACAATTTAATAATCATAAAAATACTGAGTTTTTTTTTTTTTTTTTTGCTTTTTGGGTCACACCCGGCAATGCACTGGGGCTACTCCTGGCTCATGCACTCAGGAACTACTCCTGACGGTGCTCAGGGGACCATATGGGATGCTGGGAATCAAATCCTGGTCAGCCGCGTGCAAGGCAAACGCCCTACCCGCTGTGCTATTGCTCCAGCCCCAATATTTTTAATTCTCCAAAAGATAAGAAATGTAAGTCTTACAGATGTTAGGAGTCTCTCCTGCTTAATAATAGGTTAATACTTTTTCTTGAAACAGTTTTTCTATTTATCCTACTTTATTTTTTAAATCATACCTCTCCTCTCTTACCTGAAACACTTTATCTTTCTCTCTTTATATATATATATACATATATACACATATATATATATCTATCTAGATGTTGACATTGTTCAAGGCTTTCTTCTTTAGCCCTTTTTTCTAAATGTTCCACCCAATCCAAAGATTATCTTATATATCTAAATCTTCACTTTTCACCTTTATTCTAATAAATCTTTAAATCTACACATTACCTACCTTCTAGTCTCCAAATATTAAGTCACAATTCCAAATGCATGATAAACATTTCAAGTTAGATGTCCTAATGTCCTGTAGATACTATGGATTTAATTGTCTATTTAATTGTCTATTTTAATTGTCAGTCTATAGTCTACTTTCAGCATGCATCTCCCATCCTGGGAGGATCCCCCCAACACCCTTTTCTTGGTGCTCTCTTCTCTATCTGAGCTGCCTTTTCCCCTAGCATGTGCGGCTGGCCTCCAAGCAATGGAGTGAACCTCCTGGTACCTATCTTGGCTATTCTCCTATTTTGTTACTTTATGTTCCCCACATGAATGCAATCTTTCTATGTCTGTCCCTCTCTTTCTGACTCATTTCGCTTAGCATGATACTTCCCATGTAGTACCACTTGTATGTAAATTTCATGACTTCATTTTTTCTAACTGCTACATAGTACTCCATTGTGTAGATCTACTAAAGTTTCTTTAACCAGTCATCTGTTCTCGGGCACTTAGGTTTTTTCCAGATGCTGGAGGCCCTGAGTTTTATTCCTGGCACCTCAAACAAAGAAAGTTGAAAAGGGCCGGGAAGGCAGCTTGATGGGCTAGAGTGCATGCTTTGTATTCTTGGGCCCCAGTTTAGACTGCAGCACTACATGGTCCCCTTAACAGCATGAGAAGCAACCACTGGACACTGAGCAAGGAATTAGTTCTTAAGCGCTGCTGATATGTAAGCAAAATCTAGGAAAAGCAAAGCCAAAGAGAAATAGTGGAAAACCTATATAGAGAGGCTTGTACTTGACTATCCTATGTTCAATTAACTCTGGAATCCTTTATGATCCCTGAGCCTGCCAGGAGTGATTTCTGGGCAAAGTCAGAAGTAATTTTAAGTACTGCTGAGTATGGCCCAAAGCCCAACTCCCAAAAAACAAAATAGAAAATTTACGTAGGCATACATCTAAACCCTTAAGAAAACAGCCATTTAATCTTTATTTATAGATAATTTTATTCATATTTATATTTACTTAGAGAGCTCTCCACTAAAATCAAATGTTTAATTTTCATTATTTGAATGGGGGAGGAGGGTGGCAGTTTTGGTCCACATCTGGCAGTGCTCTGTGCTCAGGGATGACTCCCGGTGGAGCTTAGGTGGTCCCTACATGTAATGACAGGGACCCAAGTAGGATTGAACCAAAAGACTTACAACCTCTATTATCTCTCTAGTCCTGCTTAATTTTTTAATCCAATTTTTCTCCATTTCAGAAAGGTATGATTGTGGTCTCAAGGGAAATCAAATGTTTTGGCTTCTTAGATTATTAACTATTCTTTTTCTCTATGCATGGATGACATACTTAAGTATATGTTCTATTTTCACTGCTTTGTTTTCCTTATCATGACATTATCATTTCAGTGGTCTTTTAAACATAAGGAATAAGAAGGAAGTGTTGGTATACAATGGAGACCAGCTGAAGCTAAAATGAACATTTGCTTGTTGCTTAATGATTTGTTGTTTTATGAGTCTGCAGATTATTAAGCAAATTTTTGGTATTTTTTATAACTACAAAATATGTTTTGAAATTTGGGTAAATCTTATAAAATAATCATAAAAACCCATTGTTTCTAAAATAAAAATCAGGAGTACAATTTAGCAGGAAATGAATTAAAAACATTAAGAATGAGGTCAGGGATACAGTTCAGTGGTAAAGTGAGTGTCTTTCATGTGTGACCTAGACAGCATGACAAAAAAAAAATAAGAAGTCAAGAACCATATATTAAACTTAAAGCATTTACAGAAAATGTTATCAATGGTATTTAAAATTATATTTGTATTTTGTTATACTTGTATTTACAAATATTTTATTGTAGTAAAGGTAATATACTCTATAATAAATATATTAATGTTAATGATCTTGGCATACATTTATCACACCTCACCACTACCAAAGACCCATAGCATAATTATATAACATATAAATAATATAAAATATATATTAATAGCACGGTGCTCCTGTTGTTCATCGATTTGCGTGAGCGGGCCCAGTAACATCTCCATCGTGAGACTCATTGTTACTGTGTTTGGCATATTGAATATGTCACGGGTAGCTTGCCAGGCTTTGCCGTGCGGGCAAGATACTCTCGGTAGCCTGCTGGGCTCTCCGAGAGGGGTGGAGGAATCGAACCTTGCTCGGCCGGGCTGGCTGCGCACAAGGCAAACGCCCCACCGCTGCGCTATAATCTGGAAAAAACTTGAGTGCCTGAGAACAGATGACTGGTTAAAGAAACTTTGGTACATCTACACAATGGAGTACTACGTAGCTGTTACAAAAGATGAAGTCACTAAATTTACATACAAGTGGTACTACATGGAAAGTATCATGCTAACTTAGAACACCATTTTAATCTCCCAAAATTAGTTTCATAAATTCACGGTGATTTTGTATTGTGATAATTCTTATAAAGAATATATCATTGTATCACTGTCATCCCATTGTTCCATCGATTTACTCGAGCAGGTGCCAGTAACGTCTCTATTCATCCCAGCCCTGAAATTTTAGCAGCCTCTCCTTACTGATCTTTCCCAACCATTGGAGGCTCTTTCAGGGTCAGAGTAATGAGACCTGTTATAGTTACTGGTTTTGGCATATTGAATACGCCACAGGGAGCTTGCCAGTCTCTGCCTGTGCAGGTGGGATACTCTCAGTAGTATCTTGGGATACTCATAAAGAATGTAGCACTGTCCTCCCATTGTTCATTGATTTGCTCGAGCGGGCCCAGTAATGTCTCCATTATGAGACTTTGTTGTTACTGTGTTTGACATATCAAATCCATCACGGGTAGCTTGCCAGGCTTTGCCGTGTAAGCGAGATACTCTCGGTAGCTTCCCGGGCTCTCCAAGAGGGGCAAAGGAATCAAACTCAGGTTGGCCGGGTCAGCTGCTTGCAAGGCAAATGCCCTACCCGCTGTGCTATTGTTCCAGTCCATAAAGAATGTAAAGACAGTAAAAATGTTAAATTTTTAAATTTTGTTAACGTTTTGGAATCCACAAATATATATGTTTTTTCTGGTTTCTGGGCCATAATAGATGGTGTTCAGGGCTTACTCCTGTCTTTCTGGGTCTTGGATGACAAAATGTAGTACCAGGGATCTAAATCTGGATCGGATGCATGTAAGCCAAGCACCCTACCCATGGAAATATCTTTTAGACCCCAAATCCACAAATCTTCAAAGTGAAACTTTATTTATACCTTATTTCACTGAAAGTAAAATTCAAAAAAGTGTAAAACAAACAAATGTGGTTTGAGGAAATAGCTATAACTTGTCAACTCATTGAATACTCTAGAACTCAACTATAGCATGCCTATTGTAATCATGACTTTAATACACCTCAACAAAATTGCCAAGGGAAGGAAACAGATAACAAACATAACACCAATATAATTTAGTCATTTACTAATATGCTGTGCAAGAGCTTTATGAAAAAATATATTATTTTTCCTTTGTCACATATGAAAAGTCATTCAAGTTTTAAGTATAAATATATCTGTGTGGTTTATCATGCACGAAAGCACTGTACTAAATATTATTAAATGTAACTTTTGAAAAGCATTTACTTCTTGGAAATATGGACATAAGAAGAAAATATGTCTGATTCTATTCCTGTTATTTTTACAGTATTTTCTTAGCATTAGTTATCTTAAATGTCTACAACTATTAAAATATTTTAATATTTAATAAACCTACATTCTTTTTCCAAGTTCCCAGTGCTTTCTCGTGCTCATTTTGAAGATTAAGGAACTTTTCTTCATTTTCTTTTACCTTCTCCCTTTGAAGCTCATTATCTCTTTCAAGGGTCTGCAATAAAATTAATTATCCAAAAAATAATCAATACCACATTAATGAATTTTGATGTGTTTTATGTTGCTTGGACCTTTGCTTCTAACATGCTGAAAGTGCCATCCAGATCAGTGATAATGTGCTATCTCAACAATAATTTTCATAAATTAACAGAAAGGTACTTATAGTTTAGTTAACAGGAAATAGGGGGAGGTTATGAAAAAGAAATGGCTATAAAAGGGTATAAAAACATTGCCATTATTCAGTTTCACTGCATAAGTTTTAATGTACTGAAAAAGTAATATAAAGTACAGCACAGAAAAATGTGAAATGTAGCATAATCCAGCCTAACCTTACTAAAATGTTTTAACTACCACAGAATAATTTTCTTTATTCACTTTATTTTAGAAAATAACTAGTTAGGAAATTCTTACATACAGTTTTCATTCTAAATTTCAAATTTTTACTTTATAGTAGAGTTTCAACATTTATCATATTAACCTATTACTTGGGCCGGAGTGATAGCACAGTGAGTAGGGCGTTTGCCTTGCACGCAGCCAACATGGCCGACCCGAGTTCGAGTTGTCCACCCCCTCGGAGAGCCCGGCAAGCTACGGAGAGTATCTTGCCCACACGGCAGAGCCTGGCAAGCTACTGGTGACATATTTGATATGCCAAACACAATAACAATTGTCACAATGGAGACGTTACTGGGCCCACTCGAGCAAAACGATGAAGAACGGTAGGACAGTGACAGTGACAGTAAACCTATTACTTTATAATATAAGTACCAACATGCTACCTTTCCCACCATCAAATCCTAAAATGTTTAAGTTTTATAACTGTTAAATCAATGTCATTAATAGCAGTGCTAATCTAAGTAAAATTCTATAAAAATATAAATTGTACAATTGTAAGAATTTATATATATGTCTACATTTGGAATTTTTAAGTTCATTTTAAAAATCATTATTAAAGCTATTTACATTCCAAGTAAACATTTCAAGCCACACAAAAGATATAGAAAGAAAGGTGAAGGTTTTCTGTCTTGATTCTACAATTTTCCCTCAGAAGAATCTACTTTAGTAGTTTATTGTACATTCTACAAGAAATTGTATAGAAGAATACAAATATATATAACTTCTTAAATACAGGTGAGACCGAATCATACATACCGTGTTATTCTACAATTTGCCTGTTTTGCTTTTTGGGGGGTGGGGGGGCCACCCCAGCTATGCACAGGGCTTACTCCTGACTCCGCTCAGGGATCACTCCTGGTGGGGCTTAAACCTGGGGATTGAACCTGGGTCAACCATGTACTCCCGGGGCTGGAGCAATAGCACAGCGGGTAGGGTGTTTGCCTTGCACATGGCCAACCCGGGTTCGATTACCAGTATCCCATATGGTCCCTTGAGCACTGCCAGGGGTGATTCCTGAATGCAGAGCCAGGAGTAACCTCTGTGCATCTCTGGGTGTGACCCAAAAGCAAAAAAAAAAAACAACAACAACAAAATAACCCACCATGTACTCCTGACAGAGCTCAGAGAACCAGATGCAATACCAGGGATTGTATCTGGGTTGGTTATTGGAAGACAAGCATGTTACCTGCTGTACAATCTCTCCAGCAATTAGCCATTTAAAAAAAATAAATGTCTTACTTACTTCCTATATTGTGATATACAGATAGATATATGACATTTTAAAGTATTCACTATATTTAAAGAGCTGTCAATTATATACTGTATACTAAAATGCAAAAATGACACACAATTAACAGTATAAAAAGCATTTTATAATTTCATTTTATAATTTTAATATAAAAATCTGCTTTCGCACATAAAGAATTAGACACTTAGAAAGCTCTTGTGAAAATTTATTCTGATTGCCTTTACTTCAGAATGTATTTTTATATTTTCTATATCATATATTTTCTATACATTTACATGTAATAATAGAATGGTTTCTGCTTTTTATACAATGACATATTTTTTAAAAATTTGAGGCCCCATGATTTACAATATTGTTAATGATAGGGTTTCATGCATACAACATTCTAACAACATACCCTCCACTAAAGTGTCTGCTTCCCTCCAACACGAACTGAATGTTCCCTCCCCTTCACCTCTGCTTCTGACCCCCTGTGCTTGGTATGCTCTATTCCAAAAAGGCATTTGTACTCCCGTATTCACTGTGCAGCACTATTCACAATAACCAAAATTTGGGAACAACATGAGTGTCTCAGAACAGATGACTGGACAATGATATACAATGCTGTATTTTAAACTGATTCGTACTAATTTAACCTCCTAGCCAATATATTTTGCAGTATATATTTACACTGATAAACTTTCTTTTATCTTATTAGGCCCCACTCGGCAATGCACAGGGGTTATTCCTGGCTTTGCACTCAGGAATTACGCCTGGCGGTATTTGGGAGAACCATATGGGATGCTGGGAATCGAACCCGGGTTGGCTGTGTGCAAGGCAAACGCCCTATCCACTGTACTATCACTCTAGCCCCTGATAATACCATTTTAGAAGATATATAAAGTTAAGAAATGAGACTATACCACAGTTTCTAGCATAGTAATAAATACTATAAGCATTTGTTCTTCAAACAGTGTAGTAGATAAGTTAATCACTTCCTGTCCCTACAGAGACGTCTAAGTAAAATAAATAGTTTATGGGCTGTGTATATAATACAGGGTCTAGGGTGCAAGACTTGCATAAGGCTGACCTGAGTTCTACTCCAGATAAGAAATGACTTCCAGAGCATCCCTGAGTATAATAACTGTAACACTAGAGGTCTCTAAGCATAACCAAGAATGGCCATCTGGCCCTTGAGCACTACTGGTGAGGTTAAAAAAAAAAAACTGCCTGTATCAGGTATTCTCTTGGTTTGGTTTGGTTTGGTTCTTGGCTGTTGAGATGACCAGCATACTTTGTTATAGTGCTCATGGGGTGGCGGGTCCACACACATTTAATTGTGATGCTTGCCTAGGATTTAATCCTCTAATTGTAATGTTCAAACATACTTGGTTATGGTGGACCAGAGACTGCATACTTTGTGGTGGCGCCAGGGATTCAAAATAGCAGTGCCAACCTGAATCACATCCATGGTCTCATGCCTGCAAGGCATGATGAGTTATCTCCAAACCCACTCAGTTTCCATATTTTTAGGTATTTCTTTTAATTTGTACTTAATGTTTTTGTAGCCTGCCTCAAAGATCAGGTTTTCTCTGAGTATTCCACACTTCCTTGATAAGTCTCCTGTTTCACAGATTTCATAGTTTCCTCTTTGTTAGTTTATTCATTCAATTTGATAAGCAAACTTTCCATAGACCATTGAGAAAACGAAACTGTAATAGTCTTTTCTCTTGAGAAGGTTAGTCTTCCTAGGAAAAAAAACTTCCATTTTTCCCACCTGAAAACTATAAGCCTAATTTCCATCTAACTGGAGACTCAGAATTCAATAATCAAGCTTTCTACCATATTTAACATATAATATTCTTAGTAATTGTACTGGTGAATGGAGAATAGGAAGGAAGGGGAGGAGGGAAAGAAGAGAAGAGGGAGGTGGAGGAGGGGTAGAGAAAAAGGAAAGAGAAGGAGTGAGAGAACAGGGAAGAGAAAGGAGCAGCAATCACATAATTTGCAGCATTTACCTATTTCAATAGAGTTAAGTATTCCCACCACTGTCAGTCTCAAGCTACCCTGGTTTAACAATCTGTTCACAAAATAAAACATTTCTATGAATTGTGGTACAAGTTGTCTCTAGTACACCACTAAATATCCCCAACTTGTCCCTCAGGCTCTCAAACTCAGCCCTGATCTTCTAATACGCAGAAGACACGCAGTAACTATTTGTGCAAAATAGAAAAGAGAATTTAGAGATCCAATAGCTTCATAAACAAGCCCTCTAGGTTTTTTTTACTTCAACTGAACAAATATACAGAAAAAATACGTTTGCGACTCCTAATCATTTCTGCATTTTCCCCTTGGATTTCTAATTTCTCTCACCAGCTACTAAATTGTCCATCTAGTTCTCATTTTTTGTTTTGTTTTAGGGAGTTGGGTAATACCTGGTGATGCTCAGGGCTTACTCTTGGCTCTCTGTATAGAGATTAATCCTAGCAGTGCTCAGGGGACCATATGTAATACTGGAGATTGAACTGGGGTCAGTCTTGCGAAAACAAGTCTCATCCCCTGCACTATCTCATCGCTTTTGAAACTTTAGTTTTCTTTTCTGAGATATTTGTTCCTGTGCACTTATGAATGTATTTTTATAGCAGTTCCAGAGGAGAGAGATGTGAATAGCTTTTTTCAATATATTAACAGAAGCACTTACCTGGCAATCTGTATTTGGAATCTGAATTTATACACTGTTACTCATTTGTTAATTTAATAATATTTAGCAAGGTCTTACAATGTGCTATTTCTTTAGACTTTTAAATTAGCGAAAATGTACTTGTTATGGAAAATTATATTCTATCAGAAATCATTGGTTTGTTTTAATCTCAATTAATAAATCTGAAAACTTTCTAAAAATATATACTGCGAAAAGTTAAAATAAAAACGTTTGCCTTGCACATGGTTGATCTGGGTTTGATCCCATCATCCCTATGGTCCCCTGAGCACCATCAGGAGTAATTCCTGAGTACAGAGTCAGGAGTAACACATTAGCATTGCTGGGTGTGGCAAAAAAATAGAAAAAATACAATATAAAACTGTGACTATACAAGCAATATATTTATTATTCTTGTTAATACCATAACTATCCCAGTATTATTGTACCCATATCAGAATTAAACTATAATTAAATCATAGTGAAATCTTCCCATCTCTCTCTTTCTTTTTCTTTCTCAAGTTTAGATCACTGTGCTCCAAATTGTACTATTAAAAAAGCTAGACAGATGACAGTTTGATTTCAGAGCACTGAAAAACAGCAGGCCATTATGAAGAGTAATGATCCCTTTTAGTACAGGTGGAATTAGAATGCTCCTTGAGAAAACACTTAGGATATCTATGCAGCATAATCCTCGGCAACAGTTCAACATTAATATTTTGTTATACTATATATCAGTGGTTCTCCAATACCAGTCTACAAACAAGTACTGATCCATGACAAAATTTCACTAGTCCATGGCAAAAAGAGTCAATATAAGGTCATCAAATGTCTTTTCCTATAAAGGATTGTCCTTTATCCTGAGATTATAGCCTTAATGTAGTTGTGGTGTTTAAATGTTCTCTTTCATAAAATGAAAGTGATGATAGATGGTACTATTTATTTTTTAATGTCCTTACTTACAAAATAAAAAGCTGACAATTCTATCCTGTAAAACTTTGAAATTTTACTACATGAAACTAGTTTCTCTATGTACTATCCAGGCTCAGATAATAATTGTGCAAAAGAGACAAGCATTTTGGAGTACCTATAATTGTGATAGTTAAGAAATCCTGGAACCATATTTAGTTATCATTAACTCAATGAAACATAGACTCTATGTATCTCTGACTACTGCAGGCCCTGTAAATTCAACAGTACTTACACACTGGATTAAGTGTTCAAGAAGGACATTTTAAATATGGTTTTTATATAAATCATCTTACGAAAATGGCAGGTGTCATCGATCTAGGAAAAAAATACCTTAGCAATGTAATGTAGAAATAGTGCTAGAGTAGGACTAGGACAAAGATTTAGTCATAGTTTGCCTCTAATTATAAACTCTATAACTGCTTTCTCACAATTTCTGTATCTTTATCTCATCATAAAATTAGATGGCTAGAATGAATAATTTACTGTTTTTTATAAATTTGTATGCCTCAAATCCTTTGTAAAAGATGATCCTAACAAATGCTATTCAGAGAATTTGGGTAAATATATTATGTTTCTTGGTTGAAGTTCCAACAAATTAAAGAAAGAATCCCACTAGTCAATCTACATGGAAGACAACAGAAGTGGAGGAGCACTTGTTTATAACTGGATTTCAGAGACTGTTTTTGCTAGTCTTTAATTAGAGTAGGTGATGGAATAAGAGGAAGTGTAACGACTCTAATATCCCTTTTTCCTCTCCCTCTTCCAGGTCTAACTCCTACACTACTAGGAGCAAGCAAGAGAAATAAGGAAGTCAGAAGTCATAGTGCATCAGTTATGAGAGACAAATCTTGCATTCCTTTGGTTAGGTTTTGGTTCCATTCAACGAAAATGGGCTTTACATATTCTGTTAATGTTACTTTGTGATTATTCCTTCTTTTCTACCATTTCCCTATTTCTCTCTTCCTCTTACTCTATTGTGGTACTTTTTTGTTTTCATGTCATTAACCCCTGGGCATGTTGATACTTACAAGACAAGTACAGATCTTCACAGGTTCTTAAGGGGCTTGCCATACAACTCAGCACAATCGAGTTGCACCCACTACTGGATTCCACCCTCCACAGGATGCTGCTGAAGCCAGGTGTCACGTCCTGAGTGTGCATGGAGAAGTCAATCTCCCTGTTTCATGAAATCTCTTCCTTCCCCAACCAACAGCAGATGGGTGAGCATCAAGGAATTATAATACCCAGGCAAGCTAAGTACCTGGACTGGGAACTCAAATGCTGCCAAGTTACTTGCCTCACTTGCTGTGGCATTACCAACCTGGAACTAGATGCTGCAAGGTACACAAATTAAACTCAGACCCTCTCTGCCATAATCAGGGGTAAAGGTCAATAGCAGAACATAGGCCTCTCCTCACCAGTACCTAACCAGCCAACAACAGTGGAAAGAAAGCTGGAAAGATGAGGCCAAACAGGTTCCAGGGCAACAAAAGGTTAAAATATCATCAGCAAAGAATTGGTCCTGGGAGGCAGCTAGAGACAGGAGAATGATTGAGCCAAATCCCTAAGTCATCAATGTATACTCCATTTCTCATCCAACTTAATATACAAAAAAATTCAAAGATAAAGAATTTAAATATATGAAAGTTACCACAGAACATTAAAAGCCTAAGGCATGAGATTGTTCTCAGTATGAATCCTCTGTGCAAGCACCACTGTTAAATAGCTTGGTACCTATTCAAGCTGTTCTTTACATGGGAGAGAATTTTAGTTTTCTTGGTATTTGTTCAGTTCGTCCTTTATAACCAAGAATCCCTTCAAAGGAGCATATCATGGCCACTCTGTTTGAAGCTCAGCTCCTTCTCTGAGAAGGAAAAGAAAAGAGAAGGGGGAAGCGGGAAAAGGGGAAGGACAGGACAGGAAAGGAGGAAGGAGGGAAGGAAGGAGAGAGGAAACATCTAATAGAACAGTTAAGTAGCAATTTAAAAAAATTTAGTTCATGGCTTTAAACATTAATGCCACATCAATGACAGAGGCCAATATCTTACCTTTAAAATTCAAAATAATTTCAGAGAAAGTTGGGCAGATGAATGAAAAAACAAAACCTGTAGAACTCAATAAAAATATATTGAAACATAAATATATTTAATTTTAATCTATAAAATTATTTACCGGTATCGACAAAAATATAAACGACCTGATTATTTTCTTTTAACATCTTCACTTTTGCTTCCATTTCAGTATTAGTTCGAGTCTGTTGCTGAAGTAACTGCTGCATACGTTGGAAAGAAATGATGATATCCTTTAAATATATATATATAAATATGATGTCAGTTGAAAAAGTTTAAAATAGGTATTTTTCTTTTTTCTAGTTATTTTGTTTTGTTTTGGGGTTATATTCAGTATGCTCAGGGGCTATTCCCCACTCAGTGGTTAGGGGATCACCATGTGATAGTGGAAACTGAACTGATGCCTCTCCCATGCAAAGCATATGCTCCAGCCTAAGGCAATAGGAATTTTTCTAAACTCATTAATCAAATACATTTCTTAGTCTATTAAATTTTCTATATAGTTTAATTTTAATGCTACAATAATCAATAGGCTAAAATAAACAAAGTTAACTGCTAAAAATTTAGTATTACATGATTTCTTACCAAGTACTATTTCTGAGTCCCCTAAATAAGTAATAGGTTTTTTTTTAAACTAGGCCTTGGATTATTACACAATACTGAAAGTGTGAAGAAGATCTCAGAACTAAAATTTTTACTAGTTTCTTTCCCAAATACATCACTACTAACATGTTATTATACTAGTTGGATAGGACATCATGATACGTACTAAAGTAAAATAGAGTAAAAAGCAGACTAGAAAAAAATCAGAAAGAATTCTCTTTCATATGCTTTTTTTAAATAGAAGAATTATCGATTTGCTCGAGCGGGCCCAGTAACGTCTCCATTGTGAGACTTCTTGTTACTGTGTTTGGCATATTGAATACTCTCGGTAGCTTGCCAGACTCTCCAAGAGGGGCGGAGGAATCGAACCCGGCTCGGCCGGGCTGGCTGCGCGCAAGGCAAACGCCCTACCGCAGTGCTAACGCTCTCAAATGATACTATAATGTCCTAAAAAAAGTGTTCTTAGCATATATACATCTCAATATTTTTTTGCCAGGACACCACTGGTCAAAAAACTATCAAGGTAAAAATAGAACTAGTTTATGAGGGATAGCACAGTGGTAGGGCATTTGCCTTGCATGCAGCCACTATGGCCGACCCGAGTTCGATTCCTCCGCCCCTCTCGGAGAGCCCAGCAAGCTACCAAGAGTATCTCGCCCACACGGCAGAGCCTGGCAAGCTACCCGTGATGTATTCGATATGACAAACACAGTAACAACAAAGTCTCCAATGGAGACGTTACTGGGCCTGCTCGAGCAAATCGATGAACAACGGGAGGACAGTGATGATGATGATGATTTAAAATATTTTAATATTTTTCTAACTTTATGGCATAAAATATGTGCAAACTTAAGGTACACAATGTCATCATGAATTAATGCACACATATACTGCAAATTCATTACCTCAATAAAATTAGTTAACATTTCTATCACCTTAATAATTACCAATTATTTTGTGTGTGGAAGCACCAAATCCTAACCACTAGACTATCAGGGAACATATAATTTTGTGTGTGGTAAGAATATTTACGATGTACTTTCCTAGCAACTTTCAAGTAATAAGTATAATAAGTATAATCTAGAATTTCTGAGTAAAGTGATTTTTCTGTTCATAAATTCTTCAAAATTCACCCATAACTTTGAATTCTTAGGAAAGGAGCCTAACACAATACATGCTATAACCATGCCACTGGATCCTGAGCCAGGCTGTTTCGTTTGGAGGCACCCGGGAGGGGGGGCAGGTGAGACCCTCCCCACCCCAAGGGACACGGCCCCAGCAGCTGAAAATCTCCAGAACTCAAGCTCCACCATGCTCACAGCCATTCTCCACATGCTTGGATGGAGCCTCACCCATGAGTGAACCTATTCCTGGACCACATAACTCATACTTCACACCACCCATACTCCTCCAAGAGCACCACACCACATCTGATGGGGTTTAAAGTAGGAGGCAACCAATCTTAAAGGGCAATTTTTTTACATATAGATGGATTCATATATATGAATATATATTCATATATACATATATACATATATATATATACACACACACAAGGCTCAACCTTTACCAACTTGTTAGTGATCTCTTTTAGAAGTTCTTAATGGCCCCTGGGTGAAATACAACAATCTTCACACACTTTCCTCTAAGGAAACTTTTTTGTAGCATTTTCAGAGTTTTTTTTTTTTATAACAAACAATACAAAATAAATTATTTCAGTTCTGCTTTGGGGCAGGGATTGGGGTTCAGGATGGAAACATCCAAAATAAGATTGGTGTTTGAAAATTAAATGTAATCAAATATTGTGAACTACTTTATAAAAAAAAATTTAAGTATGCATCCTTGACCAACATCTCCCCAAATCCTCTTATATTTATTTCTTCATGGCAATGTTCATGCAACCTAGCTTAAAAGATACACATGTGGTGGCTGGGAGGCAGTATAGCCCTTAGGATACACTCTAGCTTAAGGTACTTGCTACCCCCTGTTCAATACCCCTACCACATGGTAGGTGTGGCTAGAGTATATTCCACCAATGCTGGTTGCGGATCTGGAGATGCTCAACAGCACTGAGAGAGCCCAGGTAGTTACTAGCACACAGAGCCTGAGCAGCATTGCATCTTCGGGCCCTCGCATTGAACTGCCAGCCCAGTTGGTCAAGAATTATAATGGGGGCCTTGAGCATCCTGAGCACCACTGGGGAGGCACTCCAAAAAAAAATTAAAAATAAAGACATACATGTATCCACTAAATACACTTTTCTGTGAGGCATTGACCTAGACATGAATCCATTTATTTAACTTGTTTTTTTCCCCCTCCACACTGTATCTGATTTTGGAATTATTTATTAGCTTATAAAATATTTTTATCATTGCTTGCCTGTTTTTCTTCTTGAATTCTGGTAATTTCCTCATTAATCCTCTTATTTAATTCCAATTCCTTGAAAAAAAAAACCAGTTTTAAAGTTCTGCTACAAAATCTGACAAATTCCGTGCTCAATTTAGTATTCAATATATTGTGAGTATAATGATCTGTTATCACTACAAAGTACCATATTTATTTGCTATTACAGCAGTGATTTCAGTGAACTGAAGAAAGTATCAGATACCTAATACAAACTGGTACTAACAGTATATGTTAATGTTAAGAATTATAACATTTCTCTTCTTCAAAAGTCTTTCTGTAAATAATACTGTATCATAAAACTATCTGACACAGGATCCGGGGCCGTGGTACAGCGGGGAGGGCGTGTGCCTTGCACACGGCAGACCCAGGTTTGATCCCCGGCATCCCATATTCCCCCAGGCACTGCCAGGAATGATCCCTGAGTGCAGAGTCAGGAGCAACCCCTGAGCACTGCCAAGTGTGACTCATATGCCAAAATCAATTAATCAATCAATAAAATATTTTTTGAAAAGCCTGACACAATATTACAGTGAAAATAAAATGATCATAATCAAATGTTTATATCTTAAAATCTGCTGATAGGACTTTATGATGGTGACATTAGAATTACGGCAAAACCAATTTTTAATTATATTATTTTTACTTGGTACATAACCTTAATAAAGTAGTTTTCTATTATAACACAGAAATTACCATACATTTAATAAAAGTATTTATTTTGTATTGGAGCCAGAGAGAGGGAGTACCGGGGCTAAGAATCTGAATCCTGGTAAGTATCCTTGGCACCAATCTATTTCCCTGTGCACCACCAGGGGTCATTCCTGAGTACAAAGTCACGATCAGCACCCTGAGTGTGACAAGATGTGGCACCAAGAAGAAAAAACAAACAAAACACTTATTTGAGTACCATGTTGAGTCTTTCTTGAAGTTCTTGAAGCTTTTGTTCTTTAACTGTTAAGTTGATGTTTTCTTCTCCCATCCTATGTTGGCATGTGGCTTTGAATTTTATCAAGTCTGAGGTTACATTTTTTAGTTCCTAAACATAAGAAATGTCAAGCAAAAAAATCAGTTTACATTTTTTACAGAAGTAAGGTAATGTTCTGACAGTGTTTAAAGTCCATTTTTAAAAACTACCATTGTAATTTATCATATTTCACAAAGTGTCATCAAGATCTATTTTCCCTAGCTTCCCCAAGATAATTAGCTGATGTGGAGATGTTGCTTATGGCTATGAATTAGGCAAAGACAGAAACAAAATAGAGAGAATACATTATCTCAACTCCGAAAAATAGCACACTAATTAAACTAATTAACCACCAGTAGGATATTTTCATTTCAAGTTATTCAACAAAAATCTTCTGGGTTAAAAGGAGGTTATAAAATATTATTACTGAGTTCATTATCTTCTAAAAATTTATGTAAAAATTAATTCCATCATAAGATGATGAGTGGTATAAAAAGCATAAAGAAAGTTTGGTTAATATGGCATCAAGAAGGCATTACACAGCAATGCAGTATTTAACTGAGTTTTTAAGAATAAAACTACAAAGAGGACAAAAACAGAGTAGACATGACAGGCAAAAGATTCTATAAAATTACAGATTGTATGAAATTAAGGAAACATACTTCAATTTTCAAAAGATTAAGAACTGAATAAACCATAGCAAGTACTCCTTCTATGGTATTTTCCATAGAAATAGATCTAATATGATATGGTGTGTTATTAAGTTATGGGTGAAGGAAAGAAGTACAGCATGGTACTATAGGTTAGAACTTTGGCAATACAATTCAAATATTGAATGGAATTTGTAGGTAAAGTTTATGAGTTTTAATTTTTTCTAACAAAAATGACAATCACTAAAGAATTAGGAGCAGGAAAAAAGACATAACACGATTTGTATTTCATTAAAAATAAGTAAATAACACTGGCAGGCCTGTGAGCAGTACAGTAGGTCTTGCATGTGGCAAACTCAAGTTTGATTCCAGGTACCCTATACAGTTCCCTCACCCCCTGCCACTCCCTTTGAGGAGTGATTCCTGAGCAGGTCCAGGAATAAATCCTGAGCAGGTCCAGGAATAAACCCTGAGCACAGATGGGTGTGGCTCCAAAAACAAAAAACAACAATAAAAAAAAAAACACTGGCAGTGTCATAAAGCATATAATTAAGGGAGATACTAATGTTCCTTGTTGTAAAGTTTAATGCATACCTTCCACACACATTAAAATCCTGAATTACAACTTCTGAATTAATATATAAGGAGCCATAGCACAGCGGTAGGGCATTTGCCTTGCACGCAGCCAACATGGCCGACCCGAGTTCGATTCCTCCGCCCCTCTCGGAGAGCCCGGCAAGCTACCGAGAGTATCTCGCCCGCACGGCAGAGCCCGGCAAGCTCCCCGTGACGTATTCGATATGCCAAACACAGTAACAACAAAAGTCTCCAATGGAGATGTTACTGGGCCCGCTCGAGCAAATCGATGATCAACGGGAGGGCCTTTACTTTACTTACTTACTATAAATATTATTTGTATATTTATTACGCTCAAGGATTGAGTTTACAATATCTGAATGCTTTTAAAATTTTGGAGGAATTCTATACTACAGGAGCCAAATGCCCACTAGAAATGGCTATCACAAGGTTTATAAGTTTAAGATCAGGCTCAACTTAGAGTTATCAGTCTTAAACATTAGATCAGGAACTAGTAACACAATGAATATAACTACTGCAAAATCACTTGCTGAAATACACTGGAGGCATGCAAGTAAATTGATAGGTTACCATATTATAAAAGATGCTCCTGGTTTAGGTGTGAACAAACCAGTGCATTTTCTTACCAATAATGGTGGGCTGTGGGAGAAGTTTACCAGATAATGAATCTCTAGGAATTTTTCTTAATTTCTTTTTTAATTTTTTCTAATTTCTTGAAAAATTAGTTTCTTAAAAATTATCTAATTTTTTAAAAAATTTTTAATTTTTTAAAAAATATTTTCTTAATCCTAGAGGAAAGGGCAGTTCAGATAGAGAAGGGAGCACCAAATAAAGGATGTTTGGAGGATCCTCCCAGGAGGGGAGATGCATGTCGAAAGTAGACTATGGACTGAACATGTTTGCCACTCAATGCCTCTTTTGCAGACCACAACACCCAAAAGGAGAGAGAGAACACAGGAGATTGCCCTTCCACAGAGACAGGGGGGATGGGGGGATGGGGGTGGGAGGGATATTATCCATGGTGGTGGAAAATGGGCACTGGTGGAGGGATGGGTATCTGATCATTGTATAATTGAAACCAAAGCACAAAAAATTGTAAATCTACAACTTTAAAAAAAAATAATAAAATAAAATAAAGGGGAAAAAATTTTTCTACATTTTGATTAAAAAAATCTTAACTATTGTAATCAACAATGCTAAAAATAGATAATTCTAAGTTCAGAGCTAAGAATACGAAAGAAAATAGTAATTACAAAATACAGTATAAAATAATGCACTGTAGCACTGTCCTCCCATTGTTCATCGAGTTGCTTGAGCAGGCCAGTAACGTCTCCATTGTGAGAGTTGTTACTGTGTTTGGCATATTGAATATGTCACGGGTAGCTTGCCCGGCTTTGCTGTGTGGGCAAGGTACTCTCTCTCACATACTCTCAGTAGCCTGCATACTTTCGGTAGCTTGCCGGGCTCTCCGAGAAGGAGGAATCGAACCCGCTAGGCCAGGCCGGTTGGGCCCAAGGCAAAGACCCTACCGCTGTGCTATCGCTCCAGCCCAATAACATTTAAAAATAAATCTAATTCTTGGGGCCAGAGTGATAGTATAGCAGGTAAGACACTTGCTTTACACATGGCCAACCATGGTTTGGTCCTTGGCATCTCATATATTCTCCAAGCCCTACTAGAAGCAATCCCCTTAGCATAGAACCAAGAATAAGACCTGAGCACCACTGGGCGTACCCCACACACCGAAATATCTAGTTCTTTAGGCAACTAAATTCTTAAAAATGAAGGACATCAATTCAAATGAAAGTGCTTGTTAAAGGTCCTCAAACTTCTAAAAAATGTTAATTGCTTTTTCACCTTATTGAGGAATACAGACCATAGGGAGGTCAGGATCACCTCCACCACATAAGGGCAGAATCAAGGCTTTAATTCACCACCTTGCACTTGCTTTGGCAAGCCATTTTCGTGGACCTCGAACCTTCTTTTTTCCTTCTTTTTTTGGGTCACACCCAACAATGCACAGGGGTTACTCATAGCTTTGCATTCAGGAATTACTCCTGGCAGTGCTCAAGGGACCATATGGGATGCTGGGAATTGAACCTGGGTCGGCCGCATGCAAGACAAACACTCCACCAACTATCTGCTATCACTCCACCCCACCTCAAACCTTTTTATCTCGTGGGGATATGGTGCCACCAGCAGGTCAATCTGTACCTGTTAGGCAAGTGCATCAGCAGCCAGATGGTGCCTTCAGACTTCCAGATATCCCAAAATTGCTACTGTGCCTTTGGCCAGACCCCAAAAACGTGAGGCAAAGTTTACCAAGAAAGTAAATGGCCAAAAGTTAGGTATGTGGGAGACACACACACAAACCACCTCCGGCTCAGCTATATAATTGGAGGCATGTCCTCTCTGGTTCCTGATTGAACTGCTTAATGGCCATGATCCCAGAGACTCAGAAACAAAGCTTGAAACCCAACAGCTTTTGGCAGAAATGCGTCAAGTCCCTGCAGTAAGTTACAGGTGCTGGGCCACCCCAGGTGGGAATAGGTTTCGTGCCTGTTCCCCCTGGCGGCCCAGTGGCCGTCATCCTCCAGAGGTTTGGGCCTACAGTGGTGAGACACGCTTTGCCTCTCAGGATGGGTGTGGAACCTGCCCTTTCCTTCCCATCCCAACAAGACCTTGAGTTGCCGCCCACGAACGGCCTCACTGACTCCTGATCAAGCTGCTTAATGGCCATGATCCCAGAGATTCAGAAACAAATCTCGAAAGCCAGCGGCTTTTTGGCAGAAATGTATCCAGACGGCGCAGTAAGTTACTGTCCGCTGGGCCACCCCAAGGGGGAAAGGGTGCTGTCCCTCCACCTGCTCCCCCTTGGTGGCTCGGTGGCCACCATCCACCAGAGACCATTGGACAGTCAGGTTTGGGCCCGCAGTGACGAGACACGCGGGGCCTCATGGGATGGGGGTGGAGCCGGCCTTTTCCTCCTCACCCCAATGAGACCCCGAATCACTGCTCATGAACGGCCTCTCTGGCTCCTGTTCAAGTTGCTTAATGGCTTGAAACCGAGTAGGTTTTTGCAGAAATACCTCCAGATTTAATTGTTAAAATTTCGGAATTTCAAAATCACGCGGCCACTGCTGCAGCCACGCGACATCATATGTTATTCATAACCAGCAATAGAAAACAAATTGTCTACTGTTGCCTTTTCAGCAAATCTGAGTGTTGGGGTAAAATCCCAAACAATAATGGTGGGTCTGGTGTCAAAATATTGAATGTAATCAAAGTAGAGAGAGAGTGATGTGGAAATCATCTGCCCCACAGGTAGGGGGAGAGTGTGAGATGGGGGTATACTGGCGTTTTTGGTGGTGGAGAAGGGGTTCTGGTGAAGGTACGGGTGTTTCATTGTAAGACCGAGACTTAAACCCAAAAGCTTTGTAACTGCTCTCACGGTGATTCAATAAATAAAATTAGAAAAAATGAAAAAATAAGCCTTTTTTATCTCAACTTAGGTTTATTGGATATCTAGCTAATATAAATACTGTTACAAAGTCAAGCAGATACAGGATCTCTCCTATGTGGGAATTTAAAAAGTGGGCACTTTAGTGGAAACTGTCATGGTATTATAAAGATGCATGCATAAAACCCTATAATTACAGTACTATCATAGTGTCTAAAGAAAAACATTTAAAAAATCATCTGAAAAAAATTAAATCTTTTATGTTCAGTTGATTCTCTTCTTTTAAACAGCATCAGTGATGCTGGATTTAAAGCAATGTATGTTTTCCTTTAAACAAAAGTGTTTATAACTATTTATTTTCAAACTGCATTTTTGTGCATTTTTAAAGAGGCCATCATTTTTAAAGGAAAATTTGAAATTTTTGAAAGATAATTTATCTTGAGTTTTCCTAAAGCAAGATATATACCTACACTTACCTAAAGTAAATAAAGATTAAAACAACTTATAAAGTAAATTACTTTATAAGCTGACATACTTTACATTAGTAACCTATTCCAGGTTAAATTCTATGACACAATGTCCTACTGATTAAAAGTACATTAAATTGAATTATATAGTACAACTGACACATAAAATCACTTACAATTCTCTGAATTAATCAAGAAAACTGGTTTCTAAAAATTTTTTTAGTAAAAGTATAAGATGAAACATACATTTTTCTATACTTTTCAATAGCAGAAATATGCTAAATTTTATATGGAATATAAAATATAATTATTATAGTAGTTGTTATGAAACAACAGGGAAGTAGGAATAAGGGTATTTAGGGTGAAAATCCAGTAACTGCTTAACAAAAGTAAAAGCTAATAATTTCTTATTTCTTTCCTTTTAACTTAGGAATAATTAATCTTAAAAGCTTAATAAATTAAAATCAGACATCCATTAGATGATTATCCCTGAGAATATGCTCTTGATTTTATAACAGCTTTTATAGTTCTTAAATATTCTGAACTTTTAGTATATTTTCTGTTTTCTAACCATTTTATTCAAAGCTGTTAGTGCAGCAAATAAACAGCACAAGCTTTGATCTCATTAAATTACAACTTATAGTTCCTAGAGTCATAAATATTATGCCCTTTCCTTCTTTACTACTTCTTTTCTGGTATGAGGTAGTCTGTTAAATATCACTATCTCCTTGAGTGCTCTGACGTTTATTCAGACAAACAGCAGAGGTTATGAATGCTGCTCTAGATAGTATCAGGAATTTTTCATGATTGCCATAATGGTGAACCCAGCATAGTTTCATCAAACAGTTAAATTTGTGATTAACTTGCTCTACAAAATAAATAAAAATCTATCTTATCACAAACCAATAGTTTAACTATTCTGGACAAAGTCACAAAACAACATAAAAGAAAAATATTATCCTTGGAAAATTTATTCAAGTTTTAAATGATTTATGTGACCAAGATTATGATACTTTATTAGTTTTTGAAAAGAAAAATCAGGAGCCAGATAGATAGTACAGCATAGTAGGGCACTTGCATTGCATATTGTTGCCTCAGGTCTGATCCCAGACAGCGCATATAGTTGCCCAAGTCTGTCAGGAGTGATCCCTGAGTGCAAAAGCAGGAGTAATCACTGAGTAGTGCCAGGTGTGGCACAAAAACCAAGAAAAGAAAAAAAAATACCCTTTCCTTAAAGTTAAAATTCAATGGCTACATTAAAAGGATCTGTGGGTGTGCAAGAATTCTGACTAAGTTTAATCTCTGGACACAGGAATATTGCCCTTGTGACCCCAGCACCAGCAGACTAAAATAGTAATGTGTTGCTAGGAAACAGGCATTTACCAGATTTGTACTGCCAAGTTGAATATTGCCAGGAGTCCTAAGACTGCTGGGGAGTCCCTTCCCAAACTGCAAGAAAAGTGGGACTTGAGTAACACATTTCTAAATAACACATGGGTCAGGGCAAGGATGCACTTCAGTGACAGAGCCCTGGTATACAATAAAAAGCCCTAGGTTTCATTAGATCATGAATAAATTGACTGATGATGAACACATCAAGAAATCTCAGGAGAAATTTTAAAGAAGCAATGATGACCAGAATAAAAAAGACACTCCACAGACTGGGAGAGAACCCACCATTCATCTGATAAGGGGCACTGGTAGAACTTTGTAAGGAAAAAAAAATCCCAAAATGGGGGAAATACAGGAATAGAAACTTCCTCCAAAAAAGTCATGCATATGTCCAAGAGGTAGCACTGTAGCATTGTCCTCCTGTTGTTCATCAATTTGCTCAAGCGGATACAAGTAATGTCTCCATTGTGAGACTTTTTGTTACTGTTTTTGGCATATTGAATATGCCACAGGGAGCTTGCCAGGCTCTGTCGTGAGGGCGGGATACTCTCAGTAGCTTGCTGGGCTCTCTGAGAAGGACAAAGGAATCAAACTCAGGTGGGCGACATGCAAGGCAAATGCCCTACCCGCTGTGCTATGAGAAAATTCTCTACATCACTTCTCAACAGGGAAATACAAATCAAAACAACAAAAAGATATCATCTCACATCAATGATATTGGCATATATCATAAAGAACAAAAATAACAAATGTTGGCATGAATGTGCGGAAAAGGGACCCTCGTTAACTTCTGGTGGGAACAGTGATTGGTCGAGCTTTTTCTGAAAACAAAATGGACACTTCTCAAAAAACTAGGAACTGAGTTTCCATATGACCCAGCAGTTCCACTTCTTGGCCTCTACCCCAAAGACCCAAAAACTATTCCGAGAAGACACAAACACTCTTTCGTTCATTGCAGCACTAATAACAATAGCCAAAATCTGATAACAACCCAGGTATTGAAAAGCAGATAACTGGATAAAGAAACTGTAGTATATACACACAGTGGAATATTACTCAGCTATAAGAAAAATGAAATCATGCAATTTACTGCTACATGCATAGATCTGAATAGTATCATGCTGAGTGAATTTAGGAGAGGGACAGATACAGAATGATATCTCGCATATATGGGATAGAAAGAAACATAGTAAGGAAATAAGAAATGCCCAAAGGTAAGAGAAACTGAGAACTGGTCTTTAGTGGGACGCTTACTATGGCAGGAATAGAGTGGGGAAGGAATAAGCTCGAGGGCAGAGAAAGATGGACAGTGGTAAAGGGAAGGGGATACTGATGAAGGGTGTGGTGTTGGAATATTTTGCATGAAACCCCTACCATTAACAATACTGTAAATCATGGTGCCTAAATTTTTTTTTATTTGATAAGCCTTTAGTAGGTTGAAAGAAAAAGAGGGAAAACTAATAATAAATATCAGGAAAGAAAGAACTAAACTGAAGAAACCAGGGATATTAAGAAGACAATAAAGGAATGTTTATAGATAACTCTATGTTCACAACTTGGTAATAATAAATATATTGGACCAATTCCTTGAAACCTACAATCTTCCAAAACTCACACAGGAACAGATAATCCAACTAGGCCTATATCCACTACAATAAATAGAAGCAATAACTAACAACCTTATATCAGTACAATGTCTGGATATATTAAAATCTGATGACACTACCACACTGAAGTGGGGCGGAGGGTCTGATAAAGGGGTGATTATGAGGTCCAAGGACCTCTTCTCATGATTCTTGACCTATTGGGCCAGCAACTCAAGGCTAGGGCCTGAGAATGTGCTACTGTTTGGGCCCTTAGGGATTGGGCCCTGTGGATTTAGGGATTACCTGGACCACTTGATTGTGCTCATGGGACTCCAGGGAAGCATCCAGTGATGCTTGAGGGGGCTGTTGGTGCCAGGGATTGAAGTTGATATGGCCACACTCAAGGCATGTGACACACCCCCTGTACTATCTCCTACCCTTCTATCACATATTCCAGAAAGAATCTATGCCAATTATTTTAATATCTTTCAAAAGATAGAAACTGCAAACTAATTGTGTAAGGACTTATCTTAATAACATATAAGAGATATAAGAGATATTACAAGAGAAAGCTATAGATCAGTAGCTATCCTAAGCATAAATGTAAAATTCCTCAGCAAAATAATAGAAAATTGAATCTATCAATAAATAAAATTAATTATAGACTGTGATTAAGTGGTATTTATTCCAGGTATGGAAGGCTGGTTCAACATTCTAAAATCAATTAATGTAATCCATTACATCAACAGACAAGAGAAAATAATGTCATATTATTTTATTATAATTATCATGTCATAAATAATGACCATACCTATACATGTAAAAACACTTGATAAAATATAATACCTACTTATCATTAAAACACTCAAAAACTTAGATATGAAAGGGAATTTCCTCTACTAAGTAAACAAAATCTAATAAAACCTACATCACACTTTTAATGGTAGTGAGACTCATGAAACTTTCCCACTAAAATTAGGAATAAGCCAAGGATGAACCGCCTCTTCACTACTTTGTAGTACTATACTAGAAATCCTAGCTAATGCAAGACAAGAAAAGTAAACAAAAGACATTCTATACTATAAAGGTAAAATAACATTGGTTTTTCACAGATAACATGATTATGCATAAAATCTGAATAAAATTACTATGCATTTTAAAAAGAACCTTCTGAATAGGAATAGAAAGATAGTAAAGCAGGAAGGACATTTACCTTGCACAGGTTCAGTTCTAGATACCGTATATGGAGCCCTGCCAAAAGTGATTCCTGAGCATAGAGCCAGAATAAGACCTGAGCACAACTGGGTGTGTCCCAAAAACAAAACAGAAAGACTGAACTATAATTTGAAGCTTAAGATTTTCAGCACTGAAAGCCCCTCACCCGACTTCCTCAAAGAGAATGTCTGAAGATTATTAAAAGATTATTAACACACTATGAGCTTTACATCATACTCAGAAGCTGTATCAATCATACCTTCTTTAAACTGCATATTTCCGATTCTTGTTTTTTATTTAAACCTGAAAATTTTTTGTTTAACTGTATTGCTTCTTTTACTGCAGTATAAAAGACATTTAAGAGACTTGTTATATTCAGTATACATTTTAAGGGAAGCATCACTAACACATACTAAGAAAACAGCCTTAATGCAATATATACACATAGTACACATAATTAGACTGAGTCAAATGCATATAATTGTGTATATAATTATTATTGAATAAAGTATTCATTAATCTGTTACTAATATGAATATCTGTCTCTATACATTAAATAATCCCTTTAATGTTCTCCATTAAATATAGAAATTTAAATAAAATATCACATACCATTTTGTTCTAATTTTTCATGATTCTCCTTTACCAATCCAAATTGACTTGTTATTGTGGAATAGTATTTCTCAATTTCATTTAACTGTTTCTGGTGATCTTCTTTAGCCAAATTATATAACTGAATTTTATATTCCTATTTGAATAGTTATTTTAAATATTATATTATTTTATATATGTATAACTCACATAAAAATAGACACTTCCAAGATACTAGGCTTATTCAGTAGTCACTATTATCAGCAAGTAAACCATGGGCAGTAATGAATTGCATTGTTTTGTTCTAAAACACCACTTAAGGGGCCAGAGAGATAGTTCAGCAGATAAAGAGCTTTCTTCTCACATGCCCAGGCCGACTTCATTCCCCAGCACCACATATGGTTCCCCAAGCCCAGACAGGAGTGATTCCTGAACACAGTGGTACAAAAACCAAAAATAAATGAATAAAATACCACTTAATTTTCATCTAGAGATTATATTTGCTTTCAGAAATTATACAGAGATTTTAAAAACATTTTTCAAATATTTTTATTCAAATAAATTTTATGAGAATAGTGATCCCTGATGAGCGAGGAGTAAGCCCTGAGCATCACCAGGTGTGGCCCCCAAATAAAAAAATGGTCACAGTCCTCCTGTTGTTCACTGATTTGCTCGAGCGGGCCCAGTAACGTCTCCTTCGTGAAGCTTGTTGTTACTGTGTTTGGCATATTGAATACGTCTAAACAAAGATAATTGTGTTCATTTCCCTAGAAACATATTAGCACTACACCAAAAATTTTAAAATCTTACTGAATTTCATGAGAAAAATTCAATATATTTAAAGTGGGGTCACTGATATCAGGTCATTAACTTTTACAAAAGTTTCTTAGTACCATTTTTTAAAACACTTTAGGACACAACTTTATATTGATTCCCTAGTTTTGTCTTAACATGAGTGACCATCTTATTTCCTATCGTGCTAACAGCCAAATAAGATAAAAGAATAATGTACTGCTTTTTGTATTTTTTAAGAGGCTGTAATTCACAGTAACAAAAAGCTCAGAAGTAACCAAAATTATCATAAGTATACAGCATGTTTCCAAGTATCTCTTTGATGAAATTTTTAAGTGGGATAAAATAAAACACATTTTATGTTGCTTTTGATCTTTTAACTTGTAGCCTTATCTCCCAGGTCAAAGGGCACATTATTCAATTTCACTCTATTTTGTGTAAAACCACTGTAGCGTTGAAGATGACTTTCAGTACAAATGTCATGGTACTTAAAGCTAAACTGGAATCTAGTTTTTTAGCTTCTTAATTAAAATCACAGTTTAAAATAGTCTTACAATATTATCTTTATTCTTTCCAGCTGAACAGTGACAGAAGTTGCACATCTCTTATTCAATCAAGCTTAGCAATCTTTCTATTGCTCTTTATTTTCTAATTTTCTAATATGCCAAAACAATTTAAAGAGGCAAAATACTTACTTTATTTTTCTGTATTTAATGCTACATGAAGTGATCTTTCATTTCTCACTTCTCAAAAACATATATATGTAAATCTTTCCCCAAAATTCATATTCCTGTATTCCTGTCTGCTCCAAAGAAGGAAGACTAGAAGTGTACACATACCCAAGAAACACTCTTGAGATTTAAGTGGATATGAAGAATTTTGCTCAAAAATATAGAGAAAAAGTCCTTCTGAATCAAGTAAGAATAGAGAAAGAGAACAGTAAAGCAAATATTCCATTAAATGTTGTGCTTATAAAAATGAAAACAAATAAAATCAGCATGCTATACAAGAGATATATTCTAAACACTTGTTGAACAACAAAGGAGAAGTACCATATCCCAAGTGTAGTATACAAATGCTATTTCATATAATTTCAATTTTTCAGGTTATAATTAAAAACAGTAAAAACACCTAGGAAAGACATTAAGAGGATATAGTTCTGTTGTTCTTCTTTGTTGCTACTGCTTTATTTTAATGTAGAGAATTCTACCAAAATTAATATTATGTAACCAAGAAATAAATTTTTGAAGTATTTATTTTTGGACTCCGCGCCAGGTTGTGGGGCAGGTGAGAGCCCTTCCCACCCCAGGGACCCAGTCCTGGCAGCCGACCTCCACTACCCAACCACCGCCACGCTCCAGGCCACTTTCTGGGCAAATTATAAGACACTTCCTACCCATTTTCCACAATTACTACACCATATCTGATGGGGTTCAGACAGTAGGCAACAAATCATAGAAAAATATGAGAAAAATATATAAATATATGCCTCTCGGAGAGCATATATATAGAGAGAAAAATATATAAATATATGCCTCTCGGAGAGCCCAGCAAGCTACCAAGAGTATCCTGCCTACATGAGCAGAGCCTGGCAAGCTCCCCGTGGCGTATTCTATATGCCAAATACAGTAACGACAACAGGTCTTATTCCCCTGACCCTGAAAGAGCCTTCAATCATTGGGAAAAGATGAGTAAGAAGAGGTGCTAAAATCTCAGGGCTGGGAGGAACAGAGACGTTGCTAGTACCCACTCAAGTAATTCGACCATCAATGGGATGACAGTGACAGTGACAGTGATTTATTTTTCGTATGTAATTTAACCTATTAAATAGGATATCAGTATTTAATGTGAACACTTTATAAATATTACCTCTAACTTACAAAAATACTATGTATTTCTATTCTGTAATTTCTTACCATTTCATTCACTTTCTTCTCTAAAGAATAGTTAGAAACCTTGAAAAAAAAGAGAAAAATCTCACTAAAATGATTTAATAATGTTAGAAATTCCTCCTGATATAAAATATATGTGCTATTAAATGTGGCATTTATCTTTCATGCATTATTTTTACTATTTACTTATTTTCAAAAAGTATTTTTTCCGTTATTTTCTTCCATATAACAAAATAATAAATTCACTTATTTATTCAACATGTGTCTATGGGGTACCTACTATATTCCAGTTTCCCTAGGTAAGACCTTGGAACATAAGAGAGAATAGAGTCTATGCTACTAAGAAGCTATCTGTCTTGGGATCAGGGACATTGGTCAATCCCTGGCACCTCATGCCAACCCCCAAGACATCTGGTGTCGAGCCCACAATAATTTTTTAAATGTTCTATCTAATGCTTTGAGGGACAGTGGTAGACAAATTACAATAAAATATTGGTTAAAAAGTACAAAAGCTGAGGCCAGACCAGTAGTGCAGTGGGTAAGGGGTTTGCCTTTCATGCAGCCAGCAGGTTTGATCCCCAACACCGCACAGTGTCCCCTGAAACATCCAAGAATAATTCCTGAGCACAGAGCCAGGAGTAAGCCCTGAGCACTGTCAGCTGTGGTCCCCAAAACAAACAAACCAAAAAGTACAAAATTTAGGTGTCAGGGAGATCGTTCAAAGGTAATGGCACTTGCAAGGTTTGATCCTTGGTACCACAAGGATTGATGAGTGTATTCCCAGTTGAGGTGTTAGTGGCATCTCAAGTACCACTGTGGTGTGGTGGCCCTGTTGTTTCATGGCAGAGCCCAAGCAGCACCACATCCTTGAGCCTTCACTGACATGTTCAACATGTGTCTATGGGGTACCTACTATACACCATGGGGTATAGTAGGTACCCCATAGACACATGTTGAAGAGTCACTGGAAAAGGTTTCTGGATCCCTGAGTACTAATTAGAAAGCCAACCTCACCAAAAATTTCTGTGCAGAAATTTTAAAATGACATTTCAAGACAGGATGGTTCAAGACAGTGGCATAAAAATGTGAACTCATTTCTTTTCACAGACAAATTATCTACAACTATGTAAGGAATACTTTACAAAGAGGTCCTGAAACCTGGACAGAAATCCACAACAAAGGATTAACAGAACAGCATTGAAACAAGGAGAAAAGACAGATTTCCCAATAAAGATTACTCTGGATATGAAGATTGGTATCTGGATATTTCAGAGTTGTGAAACATTCTCCTGTTGTTTGGCATTGTGTTCACAATCTTTTAATCCTGCATGAGCTCCTAGTCCCACATTAAAAGCTGATATAAGGGCCAGAGGAAAAGTACAATAGGTAGTGGCAGATTTGGGTTCGATCCTCAGCATCCCATATAGTCCCTCAAGTCCACCAAGAATGATTCCTTAATGCAGAGTTGGAAGTAGTCTGTGAACATTGCTGGGTGTGGCCCAAACCCAAGCCAAAACAAACCCAAAAAAGCTGGCAGGCTTTTTAAAAACTACCCAGAATTTTAAGACTACAGGGAATTTATCTTCAAAGACTCACTCACCCTGGAACCTAGAATAGTAATAGTGGTTTGAAAAGTACCTGAATAATAGGTGCTTCTGCTGATTAAACTCAGCATCTTCCTGAGAGATAGAAAACTTTTGGTGTGACTCCCTGGTCAGAAATACTGACAGAAGCAATCTTGGTAACTTCACCCAACTTTGCTAATTCTGTATTGGCATGGGATGGTGATGTCTATCACTCACTTCAGAAAAAGCAAGTCAAGACTGGCACAGGTCCATAATACTGCCCATCCATAGCTGGAGCAATAGTACAGCAGGGGGAGATTGCATTGCATGTGGCCAACCCAGGTTTGAACCCTAGCACCACAGGAGTCTACCAAGAGTGATCCCTACTATGCACAGAGCCAGGGGTAAGCCCTGAGCACTTCTGGGTGTATCCCAAAACAAAACAGACCAGAGATAGTATAGTGTATATGAAGTGCCTGCCTTGCAAACAAATGACCCCAGTTTGATCCCTGGCATTCCGTATGGTCCCCCTAAGCATTCTAGGAGTGATTCCTGACTAAAGAATCAAGTTAAGCCCTGGAATTCCCAGGTATGGCATCTACCCTCACTCCCCCAAAAAGAACCAACAAACCATAATACTGTCCATCCATGGTTGTGTATCTTAAACTAAGCCAACTCTCACATACTGTGTGACAAGAACAGAGAAGGAGGGCAGGCACAGATCATGTATGAATAAATGCTTAGCTTAGGTCACCATAATGAATGGTGTTCTTGGACTCCACAAAACCAATTTTTATACTGATTTTCTATATATATATTTAGTGACCTGACAGCACATATTAAAACAAGCAATTTTTCTCCACTGCAGTGCAATATAACTTTTGCCATATATTTTTTAACTATACTCTGATCCAGTGGCCTGTCTATTCTGTGACAATATATACTATCGTAAATATCACTTTAGAATAAGTCAGTGTTTGGTAATAAACGCTTTCCAATTTTATTCGTCTTTTAAGACTTTCCTTGTAGGAGAATGGAACCATCTGAGATTGAAACAGGTCTTCAAACCAAAAACTTCACCAAAGAAACAAAACAACAAGAACAACAACAACAACAAAATATAATTAAACACAGAATTCTGTGAGCAGCCCAGCAGAGGACATGGCACAGAATGCCCAGCAACCCACTCCCAGAAGATTCTCCATAGAGAATGAGGAGCAACACAACAACTAAGGAGTTGGACCTCAGGAAAGAAGGAAAGGGAGGAGCAGAAATGCCACAAGTAGGGCCTAGTTTTGGAAAAAGGAAGCATGGAACTAAAAATATGCCTTTTTAAAAGGCCTAATATGAAGGCAAGACCTAGGCCAGCCCAGATGTTTGTTCAAAGCCTACAGTTACAGCAGGTATACATTTGTGAACCCTAGCACCCCCTCCCCCCCCCCCCCACACACACACAGGAAACCAACCAGCTGCCATTCCAAGTCAGGGATGAAAAGCAGTAGAACAAGAACCCAGGCAACAACAAAAGCAGTCCTTATGCCCCCAGTGCACCTGAAGGACTACAGAGGTGCACCAAGAGTCAATGAAGATCTTCTCCAGAGACTAAGGAGAATAGTTTCTATCATGTGTTTCAGCTCATACTTAAAAGACTAGGACGAAACAGCAAATGTGAGGCACCATAAACACAGAAAAGTGGCACTGGTCTATTCATCCATAGGGATACAGCTGACTCATTACACTTGGTGACTATAAATTCCCAGTAGCAGTTCAAAGCACTATAGTCTCCAGGTGGAACTAGTGAGTGTAAACCTAGACTGCCGATTCAGGACTACTCTAAACCAGCCCTCACAGCACACCAACTTACAACTGTAAGTAGAGGAAATTACCTACATTCACGGATGAAAACAAAAGCCTAGGAAGGCCTCCGAGCTCTTTAACCTCTTTGACTTCAAAGTGACAGTATAAGGATGTTCACTGAGTTAAGGAAAACAATAGAAGAGAGTTTCCACAAGGAAAGAAAAAGAATGAGAAAACTTCAATTAGAAGTCACTGAACTGAATAATATCATAGATGATGTAAAAAAAAAAAACCACAGGGCTGGAGTGATAGCATAGTGGGTAAGGTGTTTGCCTTGCACACAGCTGACCCGGGTTCAATTCCCAGCATCCTATATGGTCCCTGAGCACTGCCAGGAGTGACTCTTGAGTGCAAAGCCAGGAGTAACCCCTGAGAGCATTGCCAGGTGTGACCCAAAAAGCAAAAAAAGAGAATGGTTTCAAGATCAGAATAACAGAAGCCAATGAACAAATAAGTATAACAAATAAGTATACTTGAGAACAGGATACATAAAACCATCAATAAAAAACAGGAGATGGGAAAAAATATACATGAAAACATAGATAAAGAATAGGAGAATAGTAAAACTCGTCAGCTTAATCAACAGATGAATAAATAGCAGTACTCTTATATTTAAAAAAAAGAGTAAAATTGGTGGTGGGTGTCACAGGAGGGAAAAAAGTAAAGTATGTAAGAAGAAAAAAAGAATTAAACAAATAATAAAAAAATAATCTATGAGATAGCTTCAAGAAGACTAAAACACATTATGGGAGTACTAGAAGGAGAGGAAAGAGAAAAAGGAGTGACTTTTGATTGAAGAAATTATAATAGAGAACTTTCCAATTTGAGGATAAAGTCATATACCCAGATCCAAGAAGCTCAAGATGTTCCAAATAAATGAACAAACAGAAAAACACTAAAGACACACTGTAATTAAAATGGTAAAATCCAAAGACATAAAATTCTAAGAGCAGAAAGATCAAAGAAAAAATTTTATATAAGGAAATCCCACGAGACTCATACAGATCTATTCTTGCTTCACAGAGATGACAAAAATACCATGCTGAATGAAATAAATATCCAAGCAAGAATACTTTATTGAGCTAGTTTAAAACCTAAATTCAAGAAGTGACACAAAACTTTATAGACAAATAATAAAGAAATATATGGCTACTACACCAATTCTGCAAAAATCTCTAAATGGTCCTCTACAAAAGGCATAAAGAGTAAGCAAGATAGTAGAAATATAAAATGTGGGAAACGAGGAGAGTAATAATGGAATTGTCTAATGAACACTTGCTTTGTACTCAAGAGGGGATACAGACTCAGAACTTCAGAGGTAAATTTAAATATACTTAGAAGTCACAACCAAAAAGAGGCGAATGGAACTGAAGTCAGTGGGCTCCCATGGGTGGCTTAGTTGAGGTGGAGAGGAGAGAGACTGGTCAATTTCTGCCTCTACCACACCAGGACCAGCTGGGAAGGTTAGAACTGATAATGTCTGGAAAGTCAGTAAGGGGCCTTACCCAGGGTTCCCATTTTTTGTCCTGTCTCACAAAAAAATTATTTCAGGAGTAGATAAGTAGTGAAATAAAAATAGATTTTCTTTGGAGAGTTTTTGAGGAAGGGGAGGGAGGGAGAGCAAAGGGAGCGAGTGTAATGCATTCAAGGGAGAACCTGGGCTTCTTCAGAGGTGGAGAGAGCCCCAGTACACATCTCAAGAGAGGAGATGCGGGCAACAATTGTGCTTGGGCAATACATGTGTTCAGCCATGTAAGTACAAGCAGTACATGGACTTGGCAGCAGATATATGTCCTTCCTTTGTTCAAGGTACCTTTTATAGGGTTTTTCCAAGGTGCCCCACGTGGGTCTTTCTAGCTAGGTAAGAGTCCATTGCTAGGACGATTGTTGAAGGGGTGGTGGTGGATTTCCTTGGTCTGGATCTTCTCTGGCAAAAGTGAGAGTTGTTCAGGAGTCATAAATCTCTTTCAGGTCATTAATTTCAGTCTCTGTCTCTGTTGAAGTTTGTGTCTCTGTGGGTCCAACCTCCTCCTGGTCTGTAACTGGCTCTAGGAAGATCTTATCAGGCCTAGGCTTATTCTTACAGCTTTGCGACTACTACTTCCCAGAAATTACATTGCCATGGGCCCTTTCCTATCTATCTGCCCGCCTCAGAACCTGACCATTTTATATAAAGAAGCTATCAAAAGATGGGGGAACAAATTTTTAAAAAGCCAGGGGGCTGGAGATATAGTATAGCAGGTAGAGCACTTGCTTTGCATGCAGCCAACCAGGGTTAGCTCTGGAGTTAGCACACCTGCCAGGAATGTGATCCCTGAGAGCTGAGCCAGGAGTAAGTCCTGAGCACTGACAATTGTAATCCATGCCCCTTCTCAAATAAATATACGAGAAAGTTAAAGAAGTAAAGGCAAACTTCACAAACACCCAGAATCTATAGTTTTAAAAAGTTGACAAAAAATTCCTCTATCTCGATAATTTTGCTTAATGTCAATGGCCTAAACTTATTATTAAAGACATAGATAGGGACCGGATAGATCAGAAGACCGAACCCAACCTGCTTAGAAGAAACACATTCAAACTGTCATGATAAACACAGATGCAAATTTAAATAGCAAAAAAACAAGCATACAAGCAAATAGTAGCTCCAAAATGCTAAGACAGCTATTCTTATATCTGACAAAAAGAACATAAAGAGATTATATACTGATCAAGGGATTTAGACATCAAGAAGATATAATACTTACTAATATTTATGCGGATCTGGGTGGAGCATCCTCCACCCAGATCCTCCAAATTCCAGTAGGCGGGGGTCTGGCCAACTGGCCCCCTGGCGCCGTGTAATCCCTTCAGTGGCCAAGACTCTGAGACTATAAAAACCAGCTCCCAGAGGAGAAGAGCGCAGTCTCCTGCCCCCGCGCCTGGGTATTCCTCGCCGGGGCCCCTTGGAGGGGAGCGGGTTGAGCTTTCCTCCCCACCCTGGCCAGGGCCCCGGCAGCCGAAGACCTCCAGGACCAGCCACCACCATGCTGAGACCACTCTCTGCACACTGAGACTATAAAAACCAGCTCCCGGAACCGCGCGGCCGCAAATGCGGCCGCGCAACATCTTATTATGACATCTCATTCCTACTTTTACAAACTGGCAGGCTACCGAATGTAGCCTGCCCACACGGCAGAGTCTGGCAAACTCCCCGTGGCGCACCCAATATGCCAAATACCAGTAACAATGATGGGTCTCATTCTCCTAAAGAGCCTTGAATATAACCTCAGGGCCAGGATGAAGGAGACGTTACTGGGGCCTGCTCGAGGCAATCAACGAATAACAGGATGATCTGTGATCTGTGATCTGAAATGTTTATGCACCAAACAACAGATAATCAAAATATGTAAAGCACCTACTAACAGGCCTGAAGAAAGACAGCACCAGAAACATAATAAAAGTAGAAGATTTTAACATACTACTCTCACCACCGGATAGATCGAGCACACAAAACACCAATTAAAGAAGGAAGTGGAAGAACTGAATTTACCTCAATATAGTAAAAGTCATATATCACAAAGTTATAGTTAACATCATCATACTCCGTGGGAAATAAATGAGAGCCTTTCCTATAAGATCACGCTCAAGTTGAGGAAGCCAATTTTCATCATTATTTTTCAATATAGAATTGGGCTTACCATAACACTTAGGAAAGAAAGAAAATGCAGAGATTCAAATAGGTAAAGAAGAAATCAAACTAGTGCTATGTGCAGATGACATAGAAAACCCTAAAGACTCCGCAAAAAAGTCTTTAAGAAACAATAAACTTGTATAGCAAAATGACAGACTATACTACAAAATAACTGTAGCACTGCACTGTCTTCCCATTGTTCATCTATTTGCTTGAGTGGGCCCAGTAACATTGTGAGACTTGTTGTTACTCTGTTTGGCATATCGAACACCTGACGGGGAATTTGCCAGGCTTTGCTGTGCTAGGCTTTGCTGTGCAGGCGGAGTACCCTCAGTAGCTTGCTGGGCTCTCCCAGAGGAGTGGAGGAATCGAACTCAGGTCAGCCAGATTGGCCACTGTGCTATCACTCCAGCCCACTACAAAATCAGTATTCGAAATCCATTGCATTTTTATATGCAAACAATGAGGTAGAAGAAAAAGAAATTTTTGTTTTGATCCTGTTTCAGTTGTGTTTATTTTGAAATATATATTTTGAATTGAATCACCTGAAATACAGTTACAAAGTTGTTCACTATTGGATTTCAGTAATGCAATGTTTCAACACCTCTCCCTTCACCAGTGCACATTTCCTTGAATAATATTAAAATATACAAGTAGGTGAAAAGTTTGGACAAAGATGAAGCAGAAAGAAAGAAAAGCAAGTATAACCTGTTTACAATGTTGCTTTGTGTCTCTATGCAGAGAGGAAAGTCACTTCCTCCAGGTTTTTACTGAGAATTAGTATATTTTTTTTGAAAATAGATATGTCAAATTATTCAATTTTCCTCTAAACTGTCCCAGGGGCTCAAATTACCAATCATGCCTCCACCTTATTAAGTAATTTTTCCCTTTCACTCTGTGTAAAAAAAAAATTCAGTTCTTCCCTGTCATATAGATAGATATGATAGAAAGCTCATATGAGGGAAAAGGGACAATGGACAGTGGTGGAAGGTTACTCCCTAATGATTAAGGGTGGTGAAGTAGCATTTAAATCACTTAATCACTTAATAACTTCCCATTAGTCATCGATTTGCTCAAGCGGGCGCCAGTAACGTCTCCATTCGTCCCTGTCGCCTGCTAGTGTAGCCCAATGGCATCTGTTCGTTTTGGGAACATGAAGAGCCTCAAACCGATCGTTCATGATCTTGACGAAGAAGTCTGACCATCTGGTAGGTGGGCGGCCACGCGGTCTTTTGACATCCCGTGGAATCCAGTTGGTAACAGCTCTAGTCCAGCGGTCGTCTTTAAATCTCATTACGTGACCAGCCCATCTGATTTTTGACACCTTGGCAAATGAGACAGCGTCCCTGATCCTTGATCATCGACGGATGTTGGAACTCTGGATTCTTTCTCTCATTTGAGTGAAACGTGATATTCCAAGCATAGCTTTTTCTACTCTTCTTTGGGAGACCCGAATAGCATTCTCATCCTGTTTACGTAGGGCCCAGGTCTCTGAGGCATATGTTAATGCAGGAAGAACAGTGGAATCAAAGAGATGTGCCCGGAGCCGGAGGTTCTTCGTCCTCTTAGCTATTTCTTCGACATTCTTGAAGGCGTTCCAAGCCGCTCTCTTCCTCCTGCGCAGCTCGGGTGCCAGGTCATTTTTCATGTTGACTTCTCGACCTAGGTACACATAGCTGTTGCATTCGGAGATGGTTGTTCCGTTGAGAGCGAATGGGGCGTCAGGAACGAGGCTGTTTCTCATAAACATTGTCTTCATAAGACTCAGCTGTAGTCCTCCTACCTTTCCACACTCACAGTCAAAGTCGGCCAGCATTTGTGCCGCTTGGCTGATGTTTGGTGTTATTAAAACAATGTCATCAGCAAAGCGGAGGTGGTGTAGTTGCCGACCATCTATCTTCACACCCATTCCTTCCCATTCCAGTCGTCGCATGATGTTCTCGAGGGTGGCACTGAAGAGTTTCGGTGAAATGGTATCACCCTGCCGCACCCCTCTCTTGACATCAATGATCACTTCTTTGTAGAATGGTGAGATCTTGGTAGTGAATCCGCAATACAGCTCACGTAGGATCTTGATGTATTGGGCTTGAATGCCCTGATTGGCTAGGGCTTCAATGACCGCTTCCGTCTCAACAGAATCAAAGGCCTTCTTTAAGTCAATGAACGTTAAACAGAGAGGCATCTTGAACTCCCGAGAAACCTCAATGAGCTTGGTTATCGTGTGGATATGGTCGATGGTTCTGAATCCTTTGCGGAACCCGACTTGCTCGCATGGTTGTCCTTCATCTAGTGTTCTGCCAATCCTATTTAGGATGACTCGAGTGAACAACTTGTAGATGACAGACAATAGGCAGATCGGGCGATAGTTGCCAATGTCTTGGATGTCTCCCTTCTTGAACAGTAGTACGGTCCTGCTGGTTATCCATTGGGACGGAACCTTGCATTCAGACAGGTAGCGTGTGAAGAGCCGAGCCAGTGTATTGATGAGTACTGACAGCAGGTTCTTCAGGAGTTCAGGTCTGACTTTGTCTGGGCTGGGTGCTGTTCGTTTCTTTACCGACAAAATGGCGTGTCAGATTTCGGAAGGGAGAACGTTGGGAACGACATATCCATCCTGTGGGATTTGGTATGTCGGCAAGTGGACATGGCTATCGAAGAGATTTGAGTAGAAGTCATGGATAATCTTCTCCATTGCCGTTCTGGAGGATGTGATGGATCCATCAGGACGTCGGAGGGCAGTCATCTTGGTCTTGTAGTTGGCAAAGGACAGACGGGCGTTACGAATACTTTTCCCGGCTTCTGCCGCATCTACCAGCACTTCTGCTCTTCTCTCTTTGAGGTCTTCCTTGACCGCATCTCTGCACTGCTTTGCGAGCTCGGACGTTAACTTACGGTTGCCTGAGGCATGCGCCAAACCACACTGGCGAATAAACTCAAGAGTTTTCGAAAACAGGCGTTTTTTTGTGGCTATCTCTCTCTTGGCGTTCCTCGCACATTCATGGAGGTGCTGTACCAGTCGATCGTATTCTTCATCAATGTTGTCAACAATGGCATCTTCCCATGTTGCCGCAATAGTGCCAAAGAGCTCCCAGTTGGTGGTCGTTCTGGGAGTTCTCTTTTTAAACTTTGCGGCCCTTTCTCCCCGCTGTGTGAAGTAGAATTTTGCACGAAGGAGACGGTGGTCCGGTCCCGTTCGGAATTTTGGGACAACAGCGACATCAGTCAGGCAAAACCATCGATTGAATATGATGTGGTCTGTTTCGTTGTGGAATCGTCCACCGGGAGACTCCCATGTCAACGTTTAGATTCTGCCTTCTGGAACAGTGAGTTACCATGGATGGTCTTGGTCGACATGATGAACTCAGACAGTCTCTCACCCTGTTCGTTCCATTCTAGGCGATGGGTCCCGATGTGAAATTCTTCAGCTGATCTTCTCGGTCCTATCTTGGCATTAAAATTGCCCACAATGATCTTGTAGAAGGTGTGATCTTCTTTATAGAACTTCTCCAGCTCCATGTAGAACTTCTCAATTTCTCTTTCATCATAATGAGATGTTGGTGCGTAGACAACGAAGATAGAAACTGCTGACAGTGAGCCACATCTATTCAAATGTAAACGTCCGATTCGGGTTGTTAGGCATTCGAATGAGTCAATGCTCATGGCCAAGTTTGTGCTGACTAGGACACCGACGCCTCCAACACCTCTTTTATCGCATGTTCTGAGGAACAATTCTTCTCCAGTGTCGAAAACGGCATGGTGAGATTCATTAGTCGGAGCATTTAAGTGTAAAATAATATGGGAACCACTAAAAACCACATTATCTCAATACAAACAGGGTGAAAAAAGATTTCTACTGCTAGAATTTATATTTCAAAACTGAAAAAATATACTTTTTTGTTAGTATATATAGATGTTGATTTATAATAATGAATATATCAAGCTATATAATAATACAACATTCTTTTAATAAAAGTATTTTTAAATTTTAAAGTTATATTACTGGCGTAGTTATTCTTATGTTTATTTTAAAGATGAAAGGTGACTAAAACCCTACTAATTTTAAATTCAAGGTTCTCAGAAAGAAGTTCTAAATTATACCAGTTATGCTAATTTTTGTCTTGTTGACTTGCATATCTAATCATATTTACTTATATAATATTAAATGACTTTTTAAGCAATACACAGTTACTTACCTGCAATGCTTTTAATGTTTCCTTTAGTCCTTCTATTTCTTTTTCTTTTATTTCTGTAGCAAGCTGATATTTTCCCTTTAAATAAAAAAATCTATATTTCAATACTTTCAATGTAAATGATATTATTAATGGGAAAAATATAAGAGCTCAAGAACTAAAATGTCTTACTCTACATCTAAGATTTCACAAGCTTTATACTTGTATTTAAAAGTTTTTATATCTAATGACTTTAAAAATAAAGTTTTATCTAATGACTTCAAAATAGTATTAAATTAGAACGGGTTTTTGTAAAATTGCAAATAGCATGAAATAAAAATCTTGTAACTGCAAGCTACTTTATCAGTAGGGCATTCCTAAAATTTATAAACACTATATAATTAGGTAATTCCTCTGCCCCTCTCGGAGAGCCCGGCAAGCTACTGAGAGTATCTCGCCCGCACGACAGAGCCTGGCAAGCTCCCCGTGACGTATTTGATATGCCAAACACAGTAACAACAAAGTCTCCAATGGAGACAGTTTATATAACTCAAATAAACATATACTAATTAATAAGATACAAGTACAACTGCCTTACATATTATGAAAGAATTTTTGTTTGAATCATTTTTTTGGCTTTTTGGGTCACACCTAACAATGTTTAGGGGTTACTCCTGGCTCTGCACTCAGGAATTATTTCTGGCAGTGCTCAGAGTACCACATGGGATGCTGGAGATCAAACCTGGATTGGTCGTGTCCAAGGCAAATGCACTACTCGCTCCCATTCAAACCAGCAATACCACTTCTGGGAATATACCCTGGGGGCCCAAAAACACACAGTAGAAACATCATCTGCACTTTGATGTTCAATGCAGCAATATTCACAATAACCAAAATCTGGAAATAACTCAAATGCCCAAGAACAGATGACTGGATAAAGAAACTACGATACACCTACACAATGGAATGCTATGCAGTTGTTAGAAAGAATGAAGTCATAAAATTTGCTTATAAATAGATTCACGTGAAGAGTATAATGTTGAATGAAATGAGTCAGAAGGCGAGGGACAACTATAGAACAACTGCATTCATTTGTGATATATATATAAATAACATCACTTAATCACTTAACTTCCCGTTAGTCGTCGATTTGCTCGAGCGGGCGCCAGTAACGTCTCCATTCGTCCCTGTCGCGTGCTAGTGTAGCCCAATGGCATCTGTTCGCTCTGGGAACATGAAGAGCCTCAAACCGATCGTTCATGATCTTGACGAAGAAGTCTGACCATCTGGTAGGTGGGCGGCCACGCAATCTTTTGACATCCCCTAGAATCCAGTCAGTAACAGCTCTAGTCCAGCGGTCGTCTTTAAATCTCATTACGTGACCAGCCCATCTGATTTTTGACACCTTGGCAAACGAGACAGCATCCCTGATTCTTGATCATCGACGGATGTCGGAACTCTGGATTCTTTCTCTCATTTGAGTGAAACGTGATATTCCAAGCATAGCTCTTTCTATTTTTCTTTGGGAGACCTGAATAGCGTTCTCATCCTGTTTGCGTAGGTCCCAGGTCTCTGAGGCATATGTTAATGCAGGAAGAACAGTGGAATCAAAGAGATGTGCCCGGAGCCGGAGGTTCTTCGTCCTCTTAGCTATTTCTTCGACGTTCTTGAAGGCGTTCCAAGCTGCTCTCTTCCTCCTGCGCAGCTCAGGTGCCAGGTCATTTGTCATGTTGACTTCTTGACCTAGGTACACATAGCTGTTGCATTCGGAGATGGTTGTTCCGTTGAGAGCGAATGGGGCGTCAGGAACGAGGCTGTTTCTCATAAACATTGTCTTCGTAAGATTCAGCTGTAGTCCTACTTTCCACACTCACGGTCAAAGTCGGCCAGCATTTGTGCCACTTGGCTGATGTCTGGTGTTATTAAAACAATGTCATCAGCAAAGCGGAGGTGGTGTAATTGCCGACCATCTATCTTCACACCCATTCCTTCCCATTCCAGTCGTCGCATGATGTTCTCGAGGGTGGCACTGAAGAGTTTCGGTGAAATGGTATCACCCTGCAGAACCCCTCTCTTGACATCAACGATCACTTCTTTGTAGAATGGTGAGATCTTGGTAGTGAATCCGCAATACAGCTCACGGAGGATCTTGATGTATTGGGCTTGAATGCCCTGATTGGCTAGGGCTTCAATGACCGCTTCCGTCTCAACAGAATCAAAGGCCTTCTTTAAGTCAATGAACGTTAAACAGAGAGGCATCTTGAACTCCCGAGAAACCTCAATGAGTTTGGTTATTGTGTGGATATGGTCGATGGTGCTGAATCCTTTGTGGAACCCGGCTTGCTCGCATGGTTGTCCTTCATCTAGTGTTCTGCCAATCCTATTTAGGATGACTCGAGTGAACAACTTGTAGATGACAGACAATAGGCAGATCGGGTGATAGTTGCAAATGTCATGAATGTCTCCCTTCTTGAACAGTAGTACGGTCCTGCTGGTTTTCCATTGGGACAGAACCTTGCATTCAGATGACCAATATCCAAAGTGGGGGCAAACAGGGGCCAGGATGGCAGGTCAATGGAACAGGTCAATGCTTGGAAGCTTGCCAGAAGAGTGTGTGTGTGCTGTGTGTGTGTGGCGGGGGGCGGGGGGGGCGGGAGGGATGATAAAGGGCACCCATAAAGGGACATACCTGATAACCTTTCATTATTTGTATTGCAAATCATAAGGCCCAAAAGGAAAGAAGGAGGAGGGAGAGAAGGGGGAGAGAGAGAGAAAGAGAGAGAGAGAGAGAGAGAGAGAGAGAGAGAGAGAGAGAGAGAGAGAGAGAGATGGAAATTGCCTGCAGGACAGGGTTGGGGGCAAGAGGGAAACTGGGACCACTATTGGTGGGAAAAGTATACTGGTGAAGGAACATTATATGACTGAAATCCAACCATTAACAACTTTGTCACTGTCACTGTCCTCCCATTGTTCATCAATTTGCTCGAGCGGACCCAGTAACGTCTCCATTGGAGACTTTGTTGTTACTGTGTTTGGCATATCGAATACATCACAGGTAGCTTGCCAGGCTCTGCCGTGCGGGCGAGATACTCTCGGTAGCTTGCCGGGCTCTCCGAGAGGGGAGGAATCGAACTCGGGTTGGCCATGTTGGCTGTGTGCAAGGCAAACGCCCTACCGCTGTGCTATCGCTCCAGCCCAACTTTGTAAAAGTGTATATCATTGTGATTCAATTTAAAAAATAAAATGGGGGGAGAAAAACACTCAAATTATAAATATTATAAATCTATGTTCATTAACACAATAAAATACATTATTAACTATTGAATAGCTAGAGAAAGTAATGTCTGATGAATTTCAATGAGTTTTAGAACTGTATCTTTTCAGTTGATCTGTAAGCATATCCAAACCATCTTAATGTTTTTTAAAGAAGGTTATTATATTGGAAAAACACTGGGCAGAGATAGTACAGTATGTAAGTTGCTGGCCTTGCACACAGCCAACCAGGTTTTATCCCACACAAGCAGTGATACTTGAGCCCAAAGTCAGAAATAATCCTGAAGCACCACACTGGGTGTGATCCAAAAACCAAAAGACCATTAAGGGCTATAGCCCATGCGTCATGTTCACTGGGCTCCAGGATCAATACCTAGTACCATATGACCTCCCTAGTGCTATGTTTAGCTGACATTACTGAGAAAGACCTACCCTGCCCCCAACAACTTTAAAGAAAAAACACATACACTTGAAGAAAAAATAAGGTACTAGAGTGGGTAAAGCATTTATTTGAGGACTTAAGTGATCTGAGTTCTATTACCAACTTTGCTACTACAAAGGAGAGGCTAGCAAGTCTTTTAATCTTATTAGGTCTCAGCATTTTCAATGAAAATATTACAGGTCAAGTAACATTAGTTCCATGGGTCCTACCTATTTCTAAATTATATGCAATTAACAGTCTATTTGTTATTTCTAATATACTTTTCCAATATGATAAACAATAGATAAGTGAATGCATTTTAGAGTATTTTTATTTTTTTTAAATTTTATTTATCTTTAACATAAATTTTTTAAAAAAATAATATATACCTTTTCTTCTTCCAAGGTGCACATCTTTATTTGCAACTGGTAAAAATTGAAAAAAGTAAACACATTTAAGTGTTAAGTGACTTATACTGATCAGTGAGATGACAGAAACATTCTTCATGTATGTAAAGGCCCTCCCGTTGATCGTCGATTTGCTCGAGCGGGCCCAGTAACGTCTCCATTGGAGACTTTGTTGTTACTGTGTCTAGCATATCGAATACTCTCGGTAGCTTGCCGGGCTCTCCGAGAGGGGCGGAGGAATCGAACTCGGGTCGGCCATGTTGGCCGCTTGTAAGGCAAACGCCCTACCCGCTGTGCTAATGTGAATGCTTTTAAATTAAGAAAATAAAATAATAATATAAAAGGGGAAAAAGTAACCAAAGAAAGTGAATAATTAAATCATTCAAGAGATGAATCATCCTTAAGAAATTTATTTTTCCCTCTAGGTTTTTTTCTTAAACATTTCAATATTTTACCCTCTCAAAAATAACATGTCATTTTCTGAATCATAGGGCTGGAGTGATAGCACAGCGGGTAGGGCGTTCGCCTTACAAGCGGCCAACATGGCCGACCCGAGTTCGATTCCTCCGCCCCTCTCGGAGAGCCCGGCAAGCTACCGAGAGTATTCGATATGCCAGACACAGTAACAACAAAGTCTCCAATGGAGACGTTACTGGGCCCGCTCGAGCAAATCGACGATCAACGGGAGGGCCTTTACCTTTACCTTTACCTTTACCTTTTCTGAATCATATTTTTACAAAAAAAAACTATGTTTACATGGGTAAAATCTAAAATTTTTTAATGTATGTGATTTGGGAAGGCTAATATTGAATATTTTTATGAAAATACAACTTTATTTTATGAAATATGCAACGTATGCTCTGGTATCACTTCACTTGCATCACTTGTCGTTCTGTTGTTCACTGATTTGCTCGAGTGGGTGCCAATAACTCCATTCATCCCTGGCACATTCTTACTCGTCCTTCCCAACGCTGACATACTGGGGGCTCTTTTCAAGGTCAGGGGAATGAGGCCCATTATTGTTAGTGTTTTTGGCATATCGGATACACAACAGGTAGCGTGCCAGGCTCTGCCGTATGAGCAGGATACTCTTGGTGGCTTGCTGGGCTCTCTGAGAGGGCTAGAGTATAAGAGGTCAGAAATACTGCTCCAGGAAATAATGCTTCATTCTCTTCTGGGAGTTTTTATTTTATAGTCTCTGGATCTTGGCCATTGATGAAATTACATGGCGCTGGGGGCAGTTTGTGGGTATGGCTACCAAACTACTGAAAAACAGAGGACCTGGGTGGAGGGAGGAGGCCCAGTCCCAATCTGAGCAGACTTGGAGATCTCAGCCACGGGTCCTGCATACCTGGGTTCCTCTGTTGGTTCCTTCATGGGTGAGACTTGTCTGAGCATGTGGAGAGTGGCCTTGAGCATGGCTGTGGCTGGATTCTGGAGTTTTTCAGCTGCTGGGGCTCTGCTTGAGGCGGGGAGCCAAACCCACAAAGTGCCTCCCTCCCACCCCCTCCCCCACCCCCAGCGTCATGTAATCCCATCAATGGCCAAGATCCAGAAACTATAAAACAAAGCTTCTGAAAGAGAGCAATGCAGTTTTTCCTGAAAAGTCCAGCCTCTTAGAGAGCCCGGCAAGTTACCGATAGTATTCCGCCCACATGGCAGGGCCTGGCAAGCTACCCATGGTATATTCAATATGCCAAAAACAGTAACAATAACAGATCTCATTCCCCCGACCCTGAAAGAGCCTCCACTAAGGCAGCGTTGGGAAAGACAAGTAAGAAGAGGCTGCTAAAATCTCAGGGCTGGGATGGAGACATTACTAGTGCCCGCTTGAGTAAATCAATGAACAATGGGATTACAGTGATACAGTGAATTTTAGGACATAATAGAATCATTTCTTTCTTTGGTGAAAAATAATTCTGAAGACTCTTGAATTACCTTGTACATGGTTTTGTTGTTGTTGTTGTTCTATATTAACTCATTTTTTAATTAAATTATTTATTTATTTTTTTTATTTCGAATACCCATCCCTCCACCATGGTTTTATGTAGGTTTCAGACCTTAGCTTTAAGGCCTGTCTTAGAAACCAGTGTGTCCAGAAAGATTAATTTAAAAATCAAATAAGCATAAGCAGGGTATTTCATTTCCAAAAAAAATGAAAATTTATAATTTCTTACTAAGTTTTCCAGAAATTATACACACTTCAAGAATGATGGGGTTAGAGCAGAGGATTCTAAAATATCTCTCACAGTGTATAGATTACATCTTGATTTATATTTAAATATATAAATTCAATGGGCTGAGCACTGCATGGTTCCCTGAGTACCCACTGGGAGTGATACCCAAACAGAGCCAGGAGAGGACCCTGAATGCCGCTGAGTATGACCCCCAAAAATAAACAAGTCTCTTTCATTGTTTTCTTTAAAAAAAAGAAAGGCTGGATAGTACAGTGGGTAAGGTGTTTGCTTTGCATGAGGCCAATCTGGTTTGCTCCCATATAGTCCTCCAAGCACTGTCAGGAGTAATTCCTGAGTGTTGAGACAGGAGTAACCCCTGAGCATTGTTGAGTGTGACCCAAAAAGAAAACACACACACACATTTTTCTTAGTTGCTGATAGCTAATATTTATATAGGTTATCTCCTATCCTTTACATTTTTCTTTGTCCCAGTTTTTATCAGTGATAAAATTCTGGCTTAGAAATGGGGGTAATGTTAAAAAAAAGATAAGGTACTATGAAATTATATTCTAGCCAAAGAAAAAAACTAAGTTTCCCCAGTGGATGAAGCGATATTAGGGCGTGGGGCACTTGTCTTGCACACAGCTGACTAAGTTTGATGCCTGGCACCCCATGTGGTCCCCAGAGCACTGCCAGGAGTTATCCCTGAGTGAAGAGCTAGAAGTTCAGAGCACTGCTAGCTGTGGTCCAAGAACCAAAAAAAAGTAAAATAAAATTGAAAAGGTTTTCCTAAATATTCTCCTTAATTAAATCATTCTGTATATTATACTCTTTTTTACCAGTTGTGATTCAGACTAACTTTATTAATTTTCATCTTCCAATAATAACTTTTTGGTTTTCAGTAACTCTGGGAAAAAGCTTCTCACAATTTTCATGAAGGGAAAGAAAATGCAATATTTAAAACTACAGTGTTTATCTACCCTTATGGAATTACCTGTTATTTGATAGAAATTACCTGCTTTTTGAAAACTGCCATTGCTTCTTTGTGTTTTTTTGCTAGTGTTTCATTTTGATTCTGAAGTGTTTCCTGTTTAAAAATAATGAGAAGTTACAGCAAATTCTGGCAGTTCTTTATTTTTTATTTTTTATTATTTTTTTATTAGTGAAACACCATGAGGTACAGTTATAGACTTATAAATTTTTGTGCTTGGGTTTCAGTTATACAATGATCAAGTACCCATCCCTCCACCAGTGCCCATCCTCCACCACCACGGGTCCCAGCATCCCCCCCACCCCCCATCCCCCCCATCCCACTCTGCCTCTGTGGCAGGGCATTCCCCCTTGTTCTCTCTCTCTTCTTTTGGGTACTGTGTTTTGCAAGAGAGGCACTGAGTGGCAATCATGTTTGGTCTATAGACTACTTTTAGCATGCTTCTCCCACCCTGGGAGGGTCCTCACAACACCCTTTATTTGGTGCTCTCTTCTCTATCTGAGCTTCCTTTTCACCTAGCACGTGTGGCTGGCCTTCAAGTCATGGAGCAAAATTCCTGGTACTAATCTCAGCCATTACTGGGTGTTAGTCTCCCGTTTTGTTGCTTTATGTTCCCCAGATGAATGCAATCTTTCTGTGTCTATCCCACTCTTTCTGACTCATTTCACTTAACATGATACTTTCCATGTAGTACCACTTGTATGTAAATTTCATAACTTCATCTTTTCTAACAACTACATAGTACTCCATTGTGTAAATGTACCAAAGTTTCTTTAACCAGTCATCTGTTCTCGGGCACTCAGGTTTTTTCCAGCTGGCAGTTTTTAAAATTTAATTAAGTTTATAATTTAAATGAAGTTCAACATATTTACTATATTTATTTGATGTTCTTGAAAGATAACTTTAAACTAATATTGGAGAGGCGAGGTATCAGGGATCAAAACTAGGACCTCATACATAGAAGGTATTATTCTACTACCGAGCTATACCTTGAGACCCTATTAATTTTGTTTAGCTATCCTGGAATCAGTACACAATAATTTTGCTTCCTCTCCTAATTTCTTTTTGTTTTTTTGTTTGATTTTAGTATCCCTGGGTGGGAGTGAACCTAACTTCTTTTTTAAGAAAAAAACATATTGCTTTAATTTTTTGTTTAATTCTGGATATAGCTTGTTCCACAACTTTCTTCAAAGAAATATCTATCAGAAGTTATTAAAATTATTAAAAATATTGGGGGAAATAAAGGGGTGGAAAGAGACAGGTAGATTTAGTTACATACTCAAGAGAGAACACAAGCTTCTCCAGAATCAGGCTAATGCACATCCAAATGGGGAAATGGTAAAAGAAGAAAAAAAATAGTCCTAGGACTTAAGAAACAGTTCAACAGTCTGGAACACAAGTTTTGTATGTGGGAGCACAGATTCAATTCCTAGTTATACTTGGTCCTCCAAGCACCACACGGTATGACTCAAAAATACAAAATTAAAATTTTTAAGTTATTTAGTCCTAGTATGCAATTATATTCTTAGAGCTCACAAGAAAACTCTTTATTCCTGAAGTATATATAAGTCTTTAAATTCACTGAAGTAATTTTTTTGTAAGCACAAAATACAGAGCATCATTGGAGGGGGGGGGGGAATTCATGTTATGTGAGTCCCTTTTTTTTTCTTCATCCCCATCTGCTTTGGGAAGTTATCAATTCTCTTAAGATGCTTTTAAATTTTTTCTTCTAACTTTATTAAGATAAATTTCATACTTTGGGGGCCAGAGAGATAGGATAGTTGGTAGGGTGTCTGCTTTGCACATGGCCAAACCAGGTTCATGCCCCGTCATCTCATATGTGCTCCAAGAGTATGCCAGGAGTAATTCCTGAGAGATCAGAGCCAGAAATAATCCCTGAGCATTGCCAGTTGTGGTCCCAAAATAAAACAAAACAAATATTTCTCATACTTTAAAAATTAGGTCCTCGTCCTTCATGCCCTACTGAGGTCACCAGTTGCCCCCCACGAGCGGCTCTCCAGCACGGCCATGGCCCCAGAAGCACAAGGACTTAATGCAGAACCCAGCAGCTTGGAGCAGAAAAGTGAATGGACTATGTGTTAATCCAGGCCATCATGTCTGCCCGGAGGGGAAAGGGTGTTGCCCCATTCGCCCTCTCCTCTCTGAAAAGAAGATGGCGGCCACATGGGTGCCTTGTGGAGAGCAGGCGTGAGCCGGGGGTGTGGGGGTGACTAAAACCTCATGGGAAGGGGGGCGTTCTGGTCCATCCTTCACGCCCTACCGAGGTCACCAGTTGCCCCCCACGAGCGGCTCTCTAGCACGGCCACAGCCCCAGAAGCACAAGGACTTAATGCAGAACCCAACAGCTTGGAGCAGAAAAGTGAACAGACTATGCGTTAATCCAGGCCATCATGTCTGCCTGGAGAGGAAAGGGTGTTGCCCCATTCGCCCTCTCCTCTCTGGAAAGAAGATGGCGGCCACATGGGTGCCTTGTGGAGAGTAGGTGTGAGCCAGGGGTGTGGGGGCGACTAAAACCTCATGGGAAGGGGGGCGTTCCAGTTCGTCCTCCATGCCCTACCGAGGCCGCCAGTTGCTCCCCACGAGCGGCTCTCCAGCACGGCCACGACTCCAGAGCACAGAAACCAATCTCTTAATTATCTGACTCTCAGTAGAAATACTTCCAGGGTTAATTAGCAAAATAGCAGAAATCCAAAACCAACATTTAATTCTTGAACCCAGCTGTAGAAAGCGAATCACTTCACAATGCTTTCTCAGCATGTCTGATGTGGGGGGAGGGGGTAAACTCTAAATAATAGTGGTGCATCTTTTATTGAAACAATGAATCTAATCAAAGCAGATAAAGTGTCAACTAGAACTCATCTGCCTCGCAGGCATTGGGAGGGGTGGGGGGTGGGGTTTTATTGGGGTTCTTCACGGTAAAAAATAAGTATTGGTAAAGGGAAAGGTGTTTGATATTTGCATGACTGAGACCTAAACCTGAAAGCTTTGTAACTTTTCCCACAGTGATTCAATAAATAAATAAATTATTTAAAAAAAAATAGGTCCTCTCAATATCAGACATGAATCCGAAAGGTACATAGAGGCAAATGTAGGCAGAACCCTCCATGACATTGAAGCTAAAAGCATCTTTAAGGATGAAACACTACTGACCAAGCAAGTGGAAACAAACATAAACAAATGGGACTACATTAAAATAAGAAGCTTCTGCATCTCAAAAGAAACAGTGACCAAAATACAGAGAGAATCTATAGAATGGGAAAGGATATTTACCCAAAACCCATCTGGTAAGGGGTGAATATATAGGATATATAAGACACTAGTAGATTGTACATCAAAAAATCTCCAGCCCCGTCAAAATTGTCTGCCACTGAAGCAGGGGGAGGGTTGAACAAAAGCTTCCTCAAAAAAAGAAATAAAAATGGTCAAAAGGCACATAAAAAATGCTCTACATCGCTAATCATTAGGGAGATGCAAATAAAACAACAATGAGATATCATCTCACATCACAGAGATTGGCATACATCAAAAAGAACAAGAACAATCAGTGCTGGTGCTGATGGGGGGAGAAAGGCACTCTCTTTCATTGTTGGTGGGAATGCCAACTGGTCCAGCATTTTTGGAAAACAATATAGGCATTCCTTTAATAACTAGAAATTGAGCTTCCATATGACCCCGCAATATCACTTCTGAGAATATATCCCAAAGGTGCAAAAAAGCATAGTAGAGATGACATCTGCACCTGTGTGTTCATTGCAGCACTGTTCACAATAGCCAGAATCTGGAAACACCCCAAGTGCCAGAGAACAGATGACTGGTTAAAAAAACTTTGGTACATCTACACAATGGAATATTATGCAGTTGTTAGGAAAGATGAAGTCATGAAATTTGCTTATAAATGAATGTCATGTAGAGTAACATGCTAAGTGAAATAAGTCAAAAAGAGAGAGACAGACATAGAATGACTGCATTCATTTGTGGAATATAAAATAACATGAGACTGACACCCAAGGACAGTAGACACAGGGGCCAGGAATATTGCTCCATAGTTGGAAGCCTGCCTCTTGAGCTGGGGGAGAAGGCAGCTAGAATAGAGAAGGGATCACTAAGTCAATGATGGTTGGAGGAATCGTTCAGGATGGGAGATGTGTGCTGAAAGTAGATAAAGGACCAAATGTGATAGCCTCTCAGTATCTGTATTGCAAACCATAATGCCCAAAAGTAGAGAAAGAGTATGGGGGAAATTGTCTGCCACTGAAGCAGGGGGAGGGTTGAAAAGGGGGGATACTGGGGACATTGGTGTTGGAAAATGTGCACTGGTGGAGGGATGGTTATTCGATCATTGTATGACTGAAACTCAAACATGAAAGCTTTGCAACTGTTTCTATTGGTGATTCAATAAAAAAATAGGTCTAGACATGACAATTACTTTTAAATTTTCTCTTGATCCATATGTCTAAAACCATGCATTGATTTATCAATTTTAAATATTTATCACCTGACATCCTTATTAATGACAAATAAGAATTTACTTTTCTTGTGCAACCATTACCTTACTTCTCATCACGTAATTCTTCCAATAAAATTGAGGCCTATATCAATGTTTATATTATCATAAACATTAAAAATTATCATGTCTGTAGCACTGTCCTCCCGTTGTTCATCGATTTGCTCGAGCGGGCACCAGTAACATCTCACAACAAATTGTGAGACTTGTTGTTACTGTTTTTTGGCATATTGAATAGCACAGCCGTAGGGCGTTTGCCTTGCATGCAGCCAACATGGCCGACCCGAGTTCGATTCCTCTGCCCCTCTCAGAGAGCCCGGCAAGCTACCGAGAGTATCTCGCCCACACGGCAGAGCCTGGCAAGCTCCCCGTGACGTATTCGATATGCCAAACACAGTAACAACAAAGTCTCCAACGGAGACGTTACTGGGCCCACTCGAGCAAATCGATGATCAAGGGGAGGGCCTCGAGAATACGTCACGGGGAGCTTGCCAGGCTTTGTCGTGCGGGTGAGATACTCATGTCTATGTCACTTATATTCAATTCTAAACCATATTTTATACCATAAATTTTATTATCATACAAATTTTATTGTTCCTTAGATAGTCATTAAAAACTTCAATATGCATATATAATTTTAAAACTAATACTGTTCCTGAATCTCTATCAATTGAAAAATATTCTAAGAATTTTTTTAATTGAATAGAAAAAACAAGGGAGATCCCAAGAATGACTTATGAGATCCTGAATTGCATATGAAATCAGATTTGGAAAAGCTATAAATGTTGAACAAAATCTTAAATATTTCCTATGAAGGCCTGAATTTCTCCACCATCATAAGTGAGACTTGCTCTGGATAAAATCTCTAAACCTACTCTGAAATGGGAGTCAGAACCCCTCCTACCAGGTGGGTCCCAGGAGGCTCCACATACTATCTGAGCCATATTAAAGGTCCATACCACAACTTTTTTTTTCTTTTGCTTTTTGGGTCACACCAGGTGATGCTCAGGGGTTACTCCTGGCTCATGCACTCAGGAATTGCTCCTGGCAGTGCTCAGGGAACCACATGGGGTTCTGGGAATCGAACCTGTGTCGGCCATGGTGGCTGCGTGCAAGGCAAATGCCCTATCCGCTGTGCTATCACTACAGCCCCATACCACAACTTTTGAAGCAGTAGATCCACTCAACAAATTACATGCTGCTCACGGTCATTCTGTCATTCTGTGAGGATGGGTGGAGAATAAAGACAATAATGTTCAGCCAAATCCCTCAGCATCTTCCAGGGGGATCTAAATCTAGCTTCAATGACTCAACCACCCAAAACAGCAAGAACACTAGAAAACCAATGGGGAAAATAAGTAGAAGCCCACCAAACTCGATGAGTGAAAACAATATCACTGAAGACATAAACAATACCAATCAGCTCAGCAAATCTTCAGACAATATCTTTAGTGAAACCATTATGAAGATGATCAATGAACTCAAAGAAATGATAGCACAGGTATTTGGCAAAAAATAAGAAAGTACAAAAGTTGAAATAAAAAAAGACTACAGTCAGAAATGATAGAAATAAGGAACATGGTATGTGATATTTTTAAAAATCAATAGCAGCTCTGAACAGCAGAATAACAGTAGCTGAGCAAAAGATCAAGGAACTCCAACATGAGAAGGAAACTGCTAAGAAACAGCAGAAGGTGGAAAATGGTCTGAAGAGAGATGAACAGCATACAGAGAACAAGGGGATGAGTTCTAGAGGAACAATATAAAATCATTAGAGTCCCTAAAGAACATGAAGGCAAATGTGATGAAGATACAATGGTCAAAGAAATTATCAATAAGAATGTCCCAGAGTTGATGATTACAAGCACAGAGATCCAAAGGATCCCTGTGAAAATAGACCCAATTAGAAAAATTCTAAGAGGTGTTATACTCAAAACGACAATCTCTAAAGATAGTGACAGCATGTTGAAAGCAGCAAGATCAAAAAAACAAACTTACATACAAGGGATAGCCCACAAAATATACAGCAGATCTATCAAATGAGACTCCATGAGCCAGAGGAATAGACAAAGATATCGTACAAAAACTCAACAAAATGAACACCTCACCAAGAATACTTTATCCAGATAGTTTATCATTCAGATTGAAGGAACTATACAGAGCTTTGTGGGCAAGCAATAGCTTAAGGAATTCATAGCCTTGAAACCAGTTTTGCAAGAATCATTAAAAGAGCTCTTTTAAAGAACATAAGAAACTTCCCAATATGTGGCATTGACTCATGGTGAATATGGTTATCCTCTACTAGATTAAGAAAGGTTAAAAACATGCAGCAATTAATCATCACAAGTTAACTTCTTATAATTCTATTTGCTATTTCTTTCAATTTTATTAGAATAAGTAATATGAAATAAGTTTGTTATATACCTGCCAAGGGGGCAAGCTGGGGGGGGGGGGGGTAGAAAACCTGAGGACATTGTTGGAGGGAAGAGGACATTGGTGGTGAGGATTGGTGTTAGAATAATGCATTTCTGAAACAACTTTATAATGAACAATTTTGTAAATCATGGTGTCTCAATTAAAAAAATAGGTTGGTTTTATTTTTTGGTTTTTGGGCCACATCTGGTGGTACTCAAGGGTTATTTCTGGTTTTATGCTTAGGGATCACTCCTGCCGGTACTCAGGGGACCATACGGGATGCTGGGGATAGAACTCAGGTCAGGCATATGCAAGACAGATGCCCTTTCCACTGGACTATCTCTTTTGCTCCCAGTTTATTAGTTCACTCCCAGTGGGGTTCTGAGTACCATATGAGATACCAGGGATTAAACTGGTTTGACCGTGGTAAGGCCAGCACCCTACCATTTGTTCTATCTCTTCAGCCCCAAAAAGAAAATTTATTTTATTTTAATTGTTGTCTTTTGAGGTCACACCCAGGAGTGATCAGGTGTTACTCCTGACTCTGCACTCAGGAATTACTCCAGGAGGTGTTTGGGGGCCCATATGGAATGCCAGGGATCCAACTGGATCAGCTACATGCAAGGCAAACACCCTCCCTGCTGTACTATTACTCTAGTCCAAGGGGAAAAAATTAATACAAAAATAAAATTTTCCTATGAAGATAATTTAGACTGTAATCCAATACTGGGCTGGAGCGATAGCACAGCGGGTAGGGCGTCTGCCTTGCACGCAGCCAACATGGCCGACCCGAGTTCGATTCCTCCACCCCTCTCGGAGAGCCCGGCAAGCTACCGAGAGTATTCAATATGCCAGACACAGTAACAACAAAGTCTCCAATGGAGACGTTACTGGGCCCGCTCGAGCAAATCGATGATCAACGGGAGGGCCTTTACTTTAATCCAATACTATAAGCAAGAACAAGGATTGAGATTGTTAGGGATAAATCCCTGGAGGAATAAATTTTGAAGTAGATGATATGACTTCTAGCTTTCTCCTCACTTTTAGTAAGCAGTCTTAAATCCCAGAAATAGAGTATTTAATTATTTATTTAGAATACAAGAAAAACTGCAATGAGGAACTGGAGCGATATTACAAAAGATAAGGTGTTTGCCTTGGATGCAGCCAACCCTAATTAGAATCCTCAGCACCACATATTCACATAAAGTCCCCAAGCATTCAAGTCACCAAACACCAAAGAGTGAACTTATAAGTACAAGAAGAAAAGAAAATGGAACTATAACTGTCAGAGAGTTAAGTAAATGGAAGATTAAAAAACAAAAATATGCAATCAATAACACTGCTCTGAAAGAAAAATATACACCCAACTTTTTATCTTTAAACTATACTGTATCACTGTCATCCAGTTGTTCATCGATTTACTCAACTGGGCGCCAGTAGCGTCTCCATTCATCCCAGCCCTGAGATTTTAGCAGCCTTTCCTTACTCGTCTTTCCCAACGCTGCCATATTGGAGGTTCTTTCAGGGTCAGGGGAATGAAACCTGTTATTGTTACTGTTTTTGGCATATCGAATACACCACGGGTAGCTTGCCAGGCTCTGCCGTGCAGGTGGGATACTCTCGATAGCTTGCTGGGCTCTCTGAGATATATATGCATTATATAATATGTATTATATATAATATATCATATATATTTTTTCCTCTATGATTTGTTGCCTACTGTCTGAACCCCATCAAATATGGTGTGGTAATTATGGAAAATGGGTAGGGAGTGTCTTATGATGTGTCCAGGAATATGTTCACTCTTATGTGAGGCTTGGCCCAAACGTGTAGAAAGCGGCCTGGAGTGTGGCAGCACTTGGGTAATGGAGGTTGGCTGCCGGGGAAGAGAAATTTTTCTAAAAATGAAAATAAATTTTAATTACAATTTTTAACTCTCTAAATTTTAATTAAAAATTCATACCATAAAAGAAAGAATCCGGAGAAAGAATCCGGAGTTCCGACCTCCGTCGACGGTCAAGAATCAGGGACGCTGTCTCCTTTGCCAAGGTATCAAAAATCAGATGGGCTTGAACTTGTAATAAGATCTGGAGACAACCGCTGAACTAGAGCCGTTACCGACTGCATTCCATGGGATGTCAAAAGACCACGTGGCCGCCCACCTACCAGATGGTCAGATTTCTTCATCAAGACCCTGATTAAGTGATTAAATTTTTTTGAGGCTCTTCGTGTTCCTAGAACGAACAGACGCCACTGGCTACACTAGCACGCGACAGGGACAAATGGAAATGTTATTGGCGCCTGCTCGAGCAAATCCATGATTAACAGGAAGTCAAGTGATCAAGTGATTAATATTGGAAGGTCTGGTGTCAAAATATTGAATGTGATCAAAGTAGAGAGAGAGAGTAATATGGAAATCATCTGCCACACAGATTGAGAAGGGTGTGGGATGGGGGTATACTGGGTTTTTTGGTGGTGGAAAATGTGCACTGGTGAAGGGATGGGTGTTCCATCATTGTATGATCGAGACTTAAACTCAAAAGCTTTGAAACTGTTCTCACGGTGATTCAATAAATAAATTTAATCACTTAATCACTTAACTTCCCGTTAGTCGTCGATTTGCTCGAGCGGGCGCCAGTAACGTCTCCATTTGTCCCTGTCGCGTGCTAGTGTAGCCCAATGGCATCTCTTCGCTCCGGGAACATGGAGGGCCTCAAACCGATCGTTCATGACCTTGACAAAGAAGTCTGACCATCTGGTAGGTGGGCGGCCACGCGGTCTCTTGACATCCCGTGGAATCCAATCAGTAACAGCTCTAGTCCAACGGTCGTCTTTAAATCTCATTACGTGACCAGCCCATCTGATTTTCGACACCTTGGCAAATGAGACAGCGTCCCTGATCCTTGATCGTCGACGGATGTCAGAACTCCGGATTCGTTCTCTCATTTGAGTGAAACGTGATATTCCAAGCATAGCTCTTTCTATTCTTCTTTGGGAGACCTGAATGGCGTTCTCATCTTGTTTGCGTAGGGCCCAGGTCTCTGAGGCATATGTTAATGCAGGAAGAACAGTGGAATCAAAGAGATGTGCCCGGAGCCGGAGGTTCTTCGTCCTCTTAGCTATTTCTTCGACGTTCGAAGAAAATAAATAAATTTATAAAAAAAAATTTTAAAAACCTCATGTATTAAAAAATCAGGTCTTTTTTGGTAAGATAAATTAAATAAAACAGAAAAAGGACAAGAAAATTCCAAATAAAGTTTAGAATTTTGTCAGAATAAGGTAAATTATTTAGAGTCGTTTCTCAACTGAGAGTCACATGGTCCCCTAAGGGTCCTCCCGTTCATCGATTTGCTCAAGCGGGCTAAGTAACGTGTCTATTGTGAGACTTGTTGTTATTGTGTTTGACATATCGAATACATCATGGGTAGCTTGCCAGGCTTTGCCATGCAGGTGAGATACTCTCAGTAGCTTGCCGGGCTCTACAAGAGGGGGGAAGGAATCGAACTCGGGTAGGCCATGTTGGCTGCGTGCAAGGCAAATGCCCTACCATTGTGCTAAGGGTACCAAAAGATATTGTGAAAGAACCACAGGTGAAAATTGCATAAATGGGGGACCATGAGACTAACATCCCAATTAATAAGATGGGGCAATGGAGAAAGGTAGGTAGGGAAGGTGGGTTATGGGAAGGAAACAAGGTTGGAAAGGACCATAGCCAGAAAAAGGTTGAAAAACACTGATTTAGGGTATGATTTTTCCCAAGGAGATAAATATATCTTTTCTGATTAATAAAAAGTCATTTTTCAAGGGTGGTTATGAGAGATGATTAGAAGCTTCCTGAATTTCACTGGCTGTGTGAGACACTGTATTCCAAACATCTCTGAAATTGACACATCTTTACATAATTTAAGTCCTTAATAATAGAACCTCTCCCTTGGGAATCTAACATAACAAGAATTTTTTAATTAAAAAATAACCATTCACAATAAGTAAAATAGCAGAAATCCAAAATCAACATTTAATTCTTGAACCCAGCTGTATAAAACAAATCACTTCACAATGCTTCTTCAGCATGTCTGATTTGGGGGGGGGGGTAAACTCTAAATAATAGTGGTGAATATTTTATTGAAACAAGGAATCTAATCAAAGCAGATAGAGTGTTAACTAGAATTCATCTGCCTCACAGGGACTGGGAGGGGTGGGGGTGGGGTTTTATTGGGGTTCTTCATGGTAAAAAATAAGTATTGGTAAAGGGAAATGTGTTTGATATTTGCATGACTGAGACCTAAACCTGAAAGCTTTGTAACCTTTCCCACAGTGATTCAATAAATAAATAAATAAATAAAAATGCAAAAAAAATAACCATTCAAAAACAATAAAAATAACTAATCAGGGAGCATAGAGATAGTACAGCAGGTAGAGTACTTGTCTCGTATGCAGCTAATCTAGGTTTAATCCCTGGCATCCCATATTGTCCCCCAAGCCTTCCAGGAGTGATTCCTGAATACAGAGCCAGGAGTAAATCCAGTGGGTGTGGCCTAAAACCAAAACAAAACAAAAAAATTATTCAACCGACTCCACAAGAAGAAATCACCCAACCCCATCAAAAAGTGGGGCGAGGAAATGAACAGAAACTTTCGCAAAGAAGAAATCTGAATCGCAAAAAGGCACATGAGAAAATGCTCTACATCACTAATCATCAGAGAGATGCAGATCAAAACAACAATGAGATATCATTTCACACCACAGAGATTGGCCCACATCCACAAGAACAAAAGCAACCACTGCTGGCGCGGATGTGGCGAGAAAGGGACCTTCCTTCACTGCTGGTGGCAATGCCGGCTGGTCCAACCCTTTTGGAAAACAGTATGGACGATTCTCAAAAAATTAGAATTTGATCTCCTATTTGACCCAGCTATAGCACTCCTGGAAATATATCCCAGAGAGGCAAAAAGGTATAGTCGAAGTGACATCTGCAATTGTTTGTTCATTGCAGCACTCTTTACAATAGCCAGAATCTGGAAAAAACCTGAGTGCCCAAGAACAGATGACTGGTTAAAGAAACTTTGGTACATTTACACAATGGAGTACTATGTAGCTGTTAGAAAAGATGAAGTTATGAAATTTACATACAAGTGGTACTACATGGAAAGTATCATGTTAAGCGAAATGAGTCAGAAAGAGTGGGATAGACACAGAAATATTGCATTCATCTGGGGAACATAAAACAACAAAAAGGGACACTAACACCCAGGAATGGCTGAGATTAGTACCAGGAATTTTGCTCCATGACTTGAAGGCCAGTCACACGTGCTAGGTGAAAAGGAAGCTCAGATAGAGAAGAGAGCACCAAATAAAGGGTGTTGTGAGGACCCTCCCAGGGTGGGAGAAGCATGCTAAAAGTAGTCTATAGACCAAACATGATTGCCACTCAATGCCTCTCTTGCAAAACACAGTACCCAAAAGAAGAGAGAGAGAACAAGGGGGAATGCTCTGCCACAGAGGCAGGGTGGGACGGGGAGGATGGGGGGTGGGGGGGATGCTGGGACCCGTGGTGGTGGAGGATGGGCACTGGTGGAGGGATGGGTACTTGATCACTGTATAACTGAAACCCAGGCACAAAAATTTATGTCTATAACTGTACCTCATGGTGTTTCACTAATAAAAAATTTTTTTTAAAAAGATTATATAAGAAATTTGATCTTAAATAAAATTGATAAAGAGGAAAGCATTTCAAAACATAGACAGTTATGATATGTTTGAGGTAACTAAGAATCCTGTCCCCACGCCTGGCTATTCCTCGCCGGGGCCCCTTGGAGGGGAGCAGGTTGAGCTTTCCTCCCCGCCCTGACCAGGGCCCCGGCAGCCGAACATCTCCAGAACCAGCCACCACCATGCTCCGCACACCTGAAGGTACCGGCAGAGGGACAAAGCCACGTGGGTTCCAGGGCCAAGATCTCCAAGCCTACTCGGATTGGAGTCGAGCATCCTCCACCCAGATCCTCCAAATTCCAGTAGGCGGGGGTCACACCCACCAACTGGCCCCCTGGCGCCGTGTAATCCCATCAGCGGCCAAGACTCAGAGACTATAAAACCAGCTCCCGGAACAGCGCGGCCGCATTAGCGGCTGCGCGACATCTTATTATAACATCTCATTCCTACTTTGACAAACTGGCAGGCTACCGAATGTAGCCTGCCCACACGGCAGAGTCTGGCAAACTCCCCGTGGCGTACCCAATATGCCAAATACCAGTAACAATGATGGGTCTCATTCTCCTAAAGAGCCTTGAATATAATCTCAGGGCTAGGATGAAGGAGACGTTACTGGGGCCTGCTCGAGGCAATCAATGAATAACTAAGAATCAGTTCAAAATATCCCAAGTTTTCTGGAAAATCACACATTTTTAATTAAAAAATTAAAAAATATGATCTAAAATTTTTTAAAAAATCATTCTACTGTTCCCCAATTTCATACCCTGTAATTGAGATCTTCCTGCCATAAAGCTTTTTGTTTATTTGTTTCTAATCAAGTACAAAAGTCCTTTAAACATTAAGAAAACACCATAGGTATCTCCTGGTCCCAAATGCTGACTATAATTTTCCTTTAGACATAGAGTCAAAAACCTATTTCCCATCTGAGGGCAATGGTTGTAGAAGTCAAACTAGTAGAGACTTAAACACCTTATCTAAATTTGGTGGTTCTGTGTGGTGTACAATCCCTGTTGCTTACTGAAAACTTATTTCCAGCAAGTGAGTTTAACCCACTATACGTTTTTATTATTTCTCTCTCATAGAGACTTTCACTCAGTACCAGCTGATTCTAAAATCAGTACTTCTCCATGCTGAAAGTAAACTATAGACCAAACATGATTGCCATTCAATGCTTCTCTTGCAAATCACAACACCCAAAAGGAGAGAGAGAACAAAAGGGAATGCCCTGCCACAGAGGCAGGGTGGGATAGGGGAGATGGGGGGTGGGAGGAATACTGGAACCCGTGGTGGTGGAAGATGGGCACTGGTGGAGGGATGGGTACTTGATCATTGTATAACTGAAACCCAAGCACAAAAATTTGTAAGTCTATAACTGTACCTCATGGTGTTTCACTAATAAAAAAAAAACAGTACTTCTCATCAGAAGTAAAATCAGCACAGAAGTTACATTTTCTCTCACTCTGCAGTTTGCCAGTTGTTGAATAAGAAGTAACTAACTACAGGATCAGAGAGATAGTACAGAGTTTAAGGAACTTGCCTTATGTGCAGACTACCCTGGTTTGAGGCCAGGCACTACAAACAGTCCCTCAAGCACTGCCAGGAGTCACTCCTGAGAATCATTACATGTAACCCCAAACTTCATTCTCCCACTACCCCCCAAAAAAGACAAACTATTTTGAAATAGTTTATGATTTTTGAATACTATAGAAACAATGAGAGTTTCTGGCCTATAGTAGGAATCCCACAATAAAAGGACCAACAGTTTTAAGTGTTCCAATGTTTTCTAATAAGGCCACACTAAAAAGGATAAAATAAAACAAAGCCACAATAAAGAGGATACAATAAATAGTAAATGAAATGAACTAATTAATTCTCATAACAAATAGGAAGTCCTTATTCAGACACTGGTTCTCATGACACTCCAAAAGGAAAGTCTTTTATAAAGATTCAAAAACATAGTTTTGGAACCTCATGCTGGTTCCAGAGTTGAAAAAAAATGCATGGTTATAAATTATAAAATAATCTCTTACACTTTCAAGACAAACACTTGGTGGCACCAGAGAACCTCAATGTAACTTTGCAAAAGTTTTCCCACTAAGTTATCCCTCAGAGCAAAAACAATATTAAAAATAGGCCCTCCCGTTGATCATCGATTTGCTCGAGCGGGCCCAGTAACGTCTCCATTGGAGACTTTGTTGTTACTGTGTCTGGCATATTGAATACTCTCGGTAGCTTGCCGGGCTCTCCGAGTATATTAATTAAAAATAATATCTAATTAACATATGGTGGACAATTTTACTAAATATCTGGTGCGCATTTCATCCGTCTCCAGCACAATCCTGGTAAAAACCATTGCCCTGGGGCAGAGAGATATATACAGATTTTAGGGGCCCATACCTGATATGTTGCTATCACAATACAATTTCAGGTACTACAAAGTCCCCTAGTACCATCAGCTACAGTTTTAGAAACCTCTGAGTACTTCCAAGTGTGATCCTGGAGACTTCCAGTAACACTAGGGTATCCCAGATATTGTTAGCACTAATTACTATAGCAAGAGTTCAAGCAGCATCTCATCCTCAGGCTTTTGCATTGAATTGCCACCCCCTTGGCTTAAAATCACTGGCGGGGACCCTGGACGTCCTGAGCACTGCTTAGAATGCAAGCAATAATAATTAATAATAATAATGCCAAAACTGTTGTCCTTGTAAATAAAAGCTTCAGGATCCCATTGAACAAATAGATATTCTAAAATTAACCCCTCTGATGGGTTCTAAATGTATTCTGGTCATTGCCTGTCACTTCTCGATAGATTCTAAGACTTTTTCATGGAAGAGACCTACAATTCTGAAAGTAAAAATATTTCATTTTGTGTTCCTAACATAAGAATTTTCAACTGAAGCACTCATTTTATTGGAATTGTTACTAAAGGCTTTTGTGAAATCCTGATATTTGTTTAGAAACTTTATCGCTGCAGTTATAAGGTTACCTTTAACTCTCAAGTCCAAAAACTGCATATTCTACTACACTCTCTGGATTCCACCATACCCATTCCACCAAACCCAAGCACAAAAATTTGTAAGTCTATAACTGTACCTCATGGTGTTTCACTAATAAAAAAAAAACAGTACTTCTCATCAGAAGTAAAATCAGCACAGAAGTTACATTTTCTCTCACTCTGCAGTTTGCCAGTTGTTGAATAAGAAGTAACTAACTACAGGATCAGAGAGATAGTACGTTTTTATTATTTCTCTCTCATAGAGACTTTCACTCAGTACCAGCTGATTCTAAAATCAGTACTTCTGATTAGAGGTTACCACTTGAATCTGACAGCTACTCCCTGATTATTTTTTTTTCAAGGGAACCAATGGGTAAAAGACAGTCATTTAAACAAAAACACTTGGAAAACTGAATATACACATGAAAAAGTTGAGGGCCTGAAGTGATAGCACAGCGGGTAGGGCGTTTGCCTTGCATACAGCCGACCCGGGTTCAACTCCCAGCATCCCATATGGTCCCATGAGTACTGGCAGGAGTAATTTCTCAGTTCAGAGCTAGGAGTAACCCCTGTGCATTGCCGGGTGTGACACAAAAAGTAAAAGAAAAAAAAAGTAAAAGAAGTTGAGCCTTTATTTAACACTATCTACAAAAATTAATTCCAAATCAATCAAACACAAATATAAACCTATTAATGAAAACATTCTTAGAAAAAACATCAAGCAAAATCTTTTTTCTTTTTGGTTTTGGTACTGTACCCTGTGATGCTCAGTGCTTATTCCTTGCTCTGCATTCAGGAATTACTCCTGACGATGCTTGGGGAATAATAGGCTGCCAGTACTCAGACCAGGGTCTGCTGTGAGCAAGAGAAACTCCCTATCCACTACACTACACTTCAGCCCTCAGGCATCGTTATCTTTATAATGATGGATCTGGTGAAGATCTTTTACTTTCAATTTTCATTTTGAGGAACCCTGATTTATAATATTGTCAACAACAGAATTTCAGGCATACACTATCCCAACACCACACCAACCACCAGAAAGTTTCAAGGTCCCTCCCATTCCCTCACCTCATTTCCTTATCAAACTCAATTTTGAAGGTCAACTCTAGGGCATTTCCACTGGCCATTTGTTATTTCCTTAACTATGTGTTTTTTAATATTTCCATATATGAGATCGATAATTCTGTGTTCATTTCTCTCCCTGTGACTGACTTCACTCCGAATGATACCCTCTAGTTCCATCCACGTAGTACTAGATTACATGATTCCACCTTTTTTTTATATTGGTGTTGAACGGTGAATTGCATGATTTCACCTTTTCTTATAGTTGAATAATTATTATATGTATATTATTATATGTATATTATATGTATATTATATTATATGCATATTATATGCGCCTGGCTGGGGTCCCTTGGAGGGGAGCGGGTTGAGCTTTCCTCCCCACCCCGACCAGGGCTCCGGCAGCCGAAGACCTCCAGGACCAGCCACCACCATGCTGAGACCACTCTCCGTACACATGAAGGTACTGGCAGAGGAACAAAGCCACGCGGGTTCCGGGGCCGAGATCTCCAAGCCTACTCGAATTGGAGTCGAGCATCCTCCACCCAGATCCTCCAAATTCCAGTAGGCGGGGGTCACACCCACCACCTGGCCCCCTGGCGCCGTGTAATCCCATCAATGGCCAAGACTCAGAGACTATAAAATTCAGCTCCCGGAACATCTTATCAGGACATCTTTTTATGATATCTTATTATCTCATTCCTACTCTGGACAAACTTGCAGGCTATCGCATATAGCCTGCCCATAGGGCAGAGTCTGGCAAACTCCCCGTGGCGCACCAAATATGCCAAATACCAGTAACAATGATGGGTCTCATTCTCCTAAAGAGCCTTGAATATAATCTCAGGGCTAGGATGAAAGAGACGTTACTGGGGCCTGCTCGAGGCAATCGACGAATAACAGGATGATGAATGAATGAATGAATACATTTAGTGAGATATATATACATACACACAGACACACAGATACACACAGACACACACACAACCACAGCATCTTTATCCACTCATCTGTTTGTAAGCATTTGGGTTGTTTCCAAATCTTTACTACTGTGAATTGCCCTGCAAAGAACAAATAAATACACATATATTTTTTAAAATATAGTTTTGGGGTTCTTCGTGTAGATATCAAGAAGTAGAATTGCTAAGTATCATGGCAGTCTAATTTTTAATTTTTTAAAAATCTCCAGGCTGTTTTCCATAGAGGACTAATCAAATAACATTTGTACCAATAGTGGATAAACGGTTACTTTTCTCTTATCCCCACAAACACTGGTTATTTCTATTCATTTTAGTGAATATCTATCTCTTTGGTGTGAGGTGATATCTTGTTGTTGTTTTCATTTGCATTTCCCTGAAGATGAGAGATGAAGGACTCTTTTCAAATATATATATATATATATATATATATATATATATACTGATTATATGTAAGTCTTCTTTGAGGAAGTATCTGATCAGCTCTTCTCCCCATTTTCATAAGGTTGTTCGGTCTTTTGTTGTTTAGTTTTGTGAGGGCTTTATATATCCTGGACATTGCTCCTATTAGTTGTGTAGTAGCAAATATTTTCTTCCAGTTTGTAGAGTGTTCTTTTTTTATCCTAGTCATTGTTTTACAGTGCAGAATAATCTTAATTTCATGTAGTCCCATTTGTTTACTTTTACTTCTGTTTGCTTAGCAATGGCATTGGATTGTAGAGGATGCTGTTAAAATTATAAGCATCTAGAGTTGTGCCTATGTATCCCTTGATGTAATTTATATATCCTAGTCTAATACTGAGGTCCTCAATCCATGTTGAATTTACATTCATATATGACGTGAGAAAGGAGTCCAAGTTCATTTTTTTTTTTGCTTATGGCTAACCAGTGGCTGGAGTGATAGCACAGCGATAGGGCGTTTGCCTTGCATGCTGCGAGCCTGGCCGAACCAGATTCGATTCTTCTGCCCCTCTCGGAGAGCCTGCCAAGCTATTCAGAGTATCTCGCCCGCATGGCAAAGCCAGGCAAGCTACCTGTGCTATGACATATTCAATATGCCAAACACAGTAACAACAAGTCTCAAAAATGGAGACATTACTGGACCCACTCGAGCAAATCGATGAACAGTGGGAGGACAGTGTTTTTTTGTTTATGGCTAACCAGTTTTCTCAAAATTTGTTGAAGAGATTTTTCTTGTTTCATGTTATACACCTCACTCCTTTGAAAAAGATAACTCTCTATATACCAGAGGGTCTCTCCCTAGGTTCTCAGTTCTATTGCATAGGTCTGAGCATGTGACTTTGTTCCACTATCACACAATCTAGATTCTAAAGCATTATCATTGAAAGCTGAGGAAAGAAACGCCTCCCATCTCTTTTTTCCCAGTATTGTGGCTACCTCCACTACTCAGCCACCGCCATGCTCCAGGTCGCTTTCCGGATTGCTCGGGCCGAGCCTCACGCATGAGTGAAGCCCCACAGAACTAGGTAAAGTGGAACTTTGTGATCTTGGACTCCAGACTCAATGGGACCCAGTAACAATGATCCTCTGCCTGCTTCCATCAATCTCCAGCAACCCAGAGATCACACCCAGAAGACCCACCCTGCCAGAGTCAGATAAATACTTTATGGGCCGAACTCCACTACTTCCACTACCCAGCCACCACCATGCTCCTGGCTACTTTCTGGATCACGCGGCCGCAACACATCATAAAAAGACACTTAACACCCATTTTTCATCATTAGCACCATATTTGACGGGGCTCAAATATAGTTTGAATCATAAGCCTATAACCCTCTTGGAGAGCCTGGCAAGCTACAGAGAGTATCCCACCCGCACGGCAGAGTCTAGCAAGCTATCCGTGGAGTATTTGATATGCCAAAAACAGCAAACATTCAGGTCTCATTCCCCTGACCCTGAAAAAGCCCCCAATATGGCAGCAGTAAGAAAGATGAGCAAAGAGAGGCTGATAAAATCTCAGGGCCGAACTAGGCTGCCAAAACGAATTAGGACTAAAATGACTGTTATTTCAACGCATGTACACTGGCATTTTAGTGAATATCTATCTCTTTGGTGTGAGGTGATATCTTGTTGTTGTTTTCATTTGCATTTCCCTGAAGATGAGAGATGAAGGACTCTTTTCAAGTATATATATATATATATGTGTGTGTATATGTATATATATATATATATATATATATATATATATATATATATATACTGATTATATGTCACCCTGTTCATTCCATTCTAGGCCATGGGTCCCAATGTGGAGTTGTTTGGCCGATCATCTCGGTCCGATCTTCACATTAAAATCACCGACAATGATCTTGTAGAAGGTGTGGTCTTTTTTATGTAACTTCTCCAGCTCAATGTAGAACTTCTCAATTTCTTCTTCATCGTAATTGGATGTTGGTGCATAGACAACGAAGATAGAAACTGCCGGCAGTGAGCCACATCTATTCAAGTGTAATCATCCGATGCGGGTTGTTAGGCATTCAAATAAATCAATGCTCATGGTCAAGTTCGTGTTGACAAGGACACTGACCACCAACGCCTCTTGTCACATGTTCCGAGGAACAGTTCTTCTCCGGTGTCGAAAATGGCGTGATGTGATCCATGCCTTCTCGTCTCAGTCAGACTAATGATGTCGTACTTGATCTTCCACGCTCGCACCATCAAGTCCTCAATGGATGCTTCCAATGTCAACCAAGACCATCCATGGTAATTCACAGTTCCAGAAGACCAAATCTAAACGTTGGACATGGGGGTCTCCCAGTGGACGGTTCCACAACGAAATTGACCGCATCATATTCAATTGACAGTTTTGCCTGACTGATGTCACGTTGTCCCAAAATTCCGAACAGGATCGGACCACCGTCTCCTTCATGCAAAATTCTATTTCACGGAGCAGGGAGAAAGGGCTGCATAGTTTAAGAAGAGAACTCCCAGAACGACCACCAACTGGGAGCTCTTTGGCACTACTGTGGCAACATGGGAAGATGCCTAGATTGACTACACTGACGAAGAATACTACTGGTTCAGCACCTCCATGATTGTGCAAGGAATGCTGAGAGAGAGAGACAGCCACAAAAAGACACCTGTGTTCAAAAACTCTCGAGCTCATTCACCAACATGGCTTGGTGCGAGCCTCAGGCAACCACAAGCTAACGTCTGAGCTCACAAAGCAATGCAGAGAAGCGATAAAGGAAGACCTTAAAGAGAGAAGAGCAGCAGTGCTGGCAGATGCGGCAGAAGCCAGGAAAAGCATTCGCAATGCCCGCCTGTCCTTCGCTAACTACAAGACCAAGATGACTGCCCTCTCATATCCTGATGAATATACCACATCTTCCAGAAGGGCAATGGAGAAGATTATCCATGAATTCTACTCGGATCTCTTCGAAAACCACATCTACCTGCCCACATACCAAATTCCGCAGGATGGATATGTCATTCCCAATGTTCTCCCTTCCGAAATCTGACACACCATTTCGTCGGTAAAGAAGCGAACAGTACTCGGCCCAGACAAGGTCAGACCCGAACACCTGAAGAATCTGCCATCAGTACTCATCAATACGCTGGATCAGCTCTTCACACGCTACGTGTCTGAATGCAATGTTCCATCCCAAGGAAAACCAGCAGGATGTATTACCGTAAAAGAATGGAGACATCCACGACATTGGCAACTATTGCCCGATCTGCCTGTTGTCTGTCATCTACAAGCTGTTCACTCAAGTCATCCTGAATAGGATTGGCAGAACACTAGATGAAGGACAACCATGCGAGCAAGCCGGGTTCTGCAAAGGATTCAGCACCATCAAGCATATCCACACGATAACCAAGCTCATTGAGGTTTCTCGGGAGTTCAAGATGCCGCTCTGTCTAACGTTCATTGATTTAAAGAAGGCCTTTGATCTGTCGACATGAAAGCGGTCATTGAAGCCCTAGCCAAACAGTGTGTTCAAACTCAATACATCAGGATCCTCCGTGAGCTGTATTACGGATTCACTACCAGAATCTCACCATGCTATAAGGAAGTGATCATCCACGTCAAGAGAGGGGTTTGGCATGGTGATACCATTTCACCAAAACTCTTCACTCTTCGGTGCCACCCTCGAGAACATCATGCGACGACTGGAATGGGAAGGAATGGGAGTGAAGATAGACGGTCGGCAACTACACTACCTCCGCTTTGCTGATGACATCGTTCTAATAACACCAAACATTAGCCAAGCAGCACAAATGCTGGCTTACTCGACCATGAGTGTGGAAAGGTCGGACTAGAGCTGAATCTTATGAAGACAATGTTTATGAGAAACAGCCTTGTTCCTGACGCTCCATTTGCTCTCAATGGAACAAACATCTCCGAATGCAACATTTATGTGTATCTAGGTTGAGAAGCCAACATGACGAATGACCTTGCACCTGAGTTGCTCAGGAGGAAGAGAGCGGCTTGGAACGTCTTCAAGAGCATCAAAGAAATAGCTAAGAGGATGAAGAACCTCTGGCTCTGGGCACATCTCTTCAACTCCACTGTTCTTCCTGCATTAACATACACCTCAGAGACCTGGACCCTACAAAAACAGGATGAGAACGCTATTAGGGTATCCCAAAGAGGAATCAAAAGAACTATGCTTGGAGTATCACACTTCACTCAAATGAGAGAAGGAATCCAGATTTCTGACCTCGTTTGACAATCGAGAATCGGGGATGCTGTCTTGTTGCCAAGGCGTCGAAAATCAGATGGGCTGGACATGTAATTCAATTTGGAGATGACTGATGGACTAGAGCCATTACCGACTGGATTCCACGGGACATCAAAAGATCGCGTAGCCGCCCACCTGCGAGATGGTCAGACTTCTTTGTCAAGACCCTGAACAAACAGTTTGAGGCTCTTCATGTTTCTGGAGCGAGCAGATGCCACTGGGCTACACTAGCACGCAACAGGGACAAATGAAGATTTTACTGGTGCCCACTTGAGAAAATCAATGAAAAAATCGGGATGTCTAGTGATCAAGTGATAAAGTGATTGTTGGCTACTCTAATAAAACTAGGAGTTTTATTATTCTAAATAAAATTTAACAGCATTTGGCCCAGGTCCTAAAAAAAAAATGCCATGGTAATTTTGATGGGGACTGTATTGAATCTGTATAGTGCTTTAGCTAAGATGGTCATTTTGACAATGTTAATCTTCCATCTATAAACAGGGTGTATTTATTACCATTTCCTTGTGTTTTCTTTTCTTTTAATAGTGGTTTCTTTGTAAGAAGCTTTTTTTTTCATTTTTTATAATTTTATTTATTGAATCACCGTGAGAGCAGTTACAAAGCTTTTGGGTTTAATTCTCGGTCATACAATGAAACACCTGTCCCTTCACCAGTGCCCATTCTCCACCCTCCAAAACCCCAGTATACCCCCCATCCCACACCCTCCCCCAGCTGTGAGGCAGAAGATTTCCACATTACTCTCTCTCTACTTTGATTACATTCAATACTTTGACACCAGACCCACCATTATTATTTGGGATTTTACTCCAACATTCAGATCTGCTGAAAAGGCAACAGTAGACAATTTGTTTTCTATTGCTGGTTATGAATAACTTATGATGTCGCATGACTGCAGTAGTGGGTGCATGATTTTGAAATTTGAAATTTTTACAGTTAAATCTTGGAGGGATTTATGCCAAAACCTGCTGGGTTCAGATCTGTTCCTGAGTCTCTTGGATCATGGCTGTTAAGCAGCTTGATCAGGAGCCAGAAAGGCCATTCGTGGGCGGTAACTCTGGGTCTTGTTGGGACGGGAAGGATAGGGCCGGCACCACTCCCATCCCATGAGGTCCCACATGTCTCGTCACTGAGGGCTCAAACCTGATTGCCCAATGCCTCTGGAGGATGGCGGCCACCGAGCCACCAAGGGGGAGCTGGTGGAGGGACAGCATCCTTTCCCCCCTGGGGTGGCCTGGCGACATAACCTACTGCAGGGTCCAGATGCCGCTGGGTTTCAAGATTTGTTTCTGAGTCTCTGGGATCATGGTCATTAAGCAGCTTCATCAGGAGCCAGAGAGGCCATTCGTGTGTGATGACTCTGGGTCTTGTTGGGATGGGGAGGAAAGGGCCGGCTCCACCCCCATCCCGTGACGCCCTACCTGTCTCGTTACTGTGGGCCCAAACCTGACTCTCCAGTGGCCTCTGGCGGATGGCAGCCACTGGGCCACCAGGGGGAACAGGCCAAGGCACAAAACCTATTCCCACCTGAAGTGGCCCAGCGCCTGTAACCTACCGCAGGAACTGGAAGCATTTCTGCCAAAAACCGTTAGGTTTCAAGCTTTGTTTCTGAGTCTCTGGGATCATGGGCTGTATAAGTTTTTTACCTCTTTTGTTAACTTGATTCCCAGTTGTGATTTTGGGGAGCATACCGTGAATGGAATTTTTAAAAAATTCTCTCTCTTAACAAGGGCTGGAGCGATAGCACAGTGGTAGGGCGTTCGCCTTACAAGCGGCCAACATGGCCGACCTGAGTTCGATTCCTCTGCCCCTCTCGGAGAGCCCGGCAAGCTACCGAGAGTATTCAATGTGCCAAACACAGTAACAACAAAGTCTCCAATGGAGATGTTACTGGGCCCGCTCGAGCAAATCGACGATCAACGGGAGGGCCTTTACTTACTTACTTACTTTACTCTCTTAACAAAAGGGAATGCCCTGCCACAGAGGCCGGGTAGGATGGGGGGGGATGGGGATGGGAGGGATACTGGGATCCATGGTGGTGGAAAATGGGCACTGGTGGAGGGATGGGTATTTGATCATTGTATAATTGAAACCCAAGCACAAAAATTTGTAAGTCTACAACTGTACCTCATGGTGTTTCACTAATAAAAATTAATTTTAAAAAATCTCTCTCTTTTACATTGCTTGCATGAGAAATGCGACAGCTTTATGTGTTTTGATTTTGTACCATGCCACTTTAGAGATTTGTTTTTTCTAAAAGTCTTAAAGGTTAATAAGTATAATAGTATAGTGATAATTTGGCTTCTTTTTCCAATATGGATCCCCTTAATATCTCTTTCTTGTCTAACTGGCAACGATTTCTTGAAAAATACGAAAAGCATAGGTAAAAAAATATGGAAAAACTGGATTTAATGAAAGCTAAAATTCCCATGCATAAAAGACATTATAAAGTAAAGAAGTAATTCACAGACTAAGAATTTGTAAGAGATAAGAGAATCAACATAGAAAGATAGGGATTATATAGTCCTAGAAACCTCCAAGAAATTCTGGGTCTGGCCTACAGACCCCCCAAAACTGTAGGGTGGCACAGGTGGTCCCTGGCACAAGTCTCCAGCAGCACTGCAACATCCTCAAGCCTCAGCACAAAATTGTTCAATCTGCTCCGACTGTATTAAATCTACTGATCAACTTAAGGATTTTGGCAATTTTATACTTGTGACTCTCTTCAAAATCAAAATATGTCTAGACATTTTGAATCTCCTTGGAGCTTTAGGTTATGCTTGGTGTTGACCTGTTTTCTTTCTCCACAGACAAGCCTCTTGTTTCCAACCTTTCTTTCAAAAGATGGAATTCTCATTTGACCACCATATTCTACACAGTCTCGTGGATCTGTTTGACCTCAAAATTCCTTTCATTTCTTGTATGATTTATCCCCAAACACCTGAATTTTAATTCTGATGTTACCTCCAAGTAAAATATTTTCAAATAATGAGAACAGAGGTCACTTGCTAAACTTTCAATTTTTAGTTGTAAGATTACTTTGGAAAAAGGCAAGAGAAGCTATCGACACAGCTTTTTAAGGCTCAGAGACCTGGCTCAGTAGCAGAGCAACTACCTTGCATAAGTGAGCCTTCAGCTCAGGTTATGACACCCTGCCAGTCCTCTCACGCCCCCAAGCCCCACACCATCCCCCGCCACTCCTTCCCCAACACACACACAGCTAAGATTAGAGCTAGGATAAAATCTGGTAATATACTATATTTTTATTTGACTATAGTCTATAATTCCAGGGAAAATTGCTATTCTGAGAATTCACTTCTTAAAAAAATTTTGTTTTATTTTTTTAATTGAATCAGTGAGACACAGTTACAAACTATGCATCATCATTGGTTTTCAGTCATATAATGTTCCAACACCTCATTCCTTCATCAGTGTACATCTCCCACAATCAATGTTCCAAGTTTCCCTCCTGCTCCCCACCCCATTCTGCCTGCTTCTATGGCAGGCATTTTTTTCCTTCCTTCCTTCCTGCCTTCCTTCCTTCCTTCCTTCCTTCCTTCCTTCCTTCCTTCCTTCCTCCCTCCCTCCCTCCCTCCCTCCCTCTCTTTTCCCCTCCCTCCTTCCTTTCCTCCTTCCCTCCCTCCCTCTCTTTTCCCCTCCCTCCTTCCCTTCTTCCTTCCCTCCCTCCCTTCTTCCTTTCCTCCTTCCCTCCCTCCCTCTCTCTTCCCCTTCCTCTCTCTCTGTCTCTCTCTCGATCCCCTTTTGGGCTTTATGCTTTGCGGTACAGATGCTGAAAGATTAACAGGTGTAACTCTTTACCTAAGGCTTTGTTTAAAATGATACACGGGTGAGAAAACTCAATAGGATGGAGTGGATGTAAGGCATGTGTTAGGTCCCAAGTTTATTCCCCAGCACTGAATGGTCTCCCAGAGTGCCAAAAAATAAGGCCCACACAGCCCAGCTGAGTATCTCCAGGAGTGAATCCTGTCCTTCCCAGAATTTCTAGGGAGGCGGCCCTAAGGAGGCCAACCCCCTGCTCCTCCCAACATACACACAAAAGATGAAATAGGGGCTGGGAGGAACTAGGAGGTAGCTCAAAGGACTGGAACTCAGGTCTTGTATGTACAAGTTTCCAATTAAATCTCATGTACCAGTGGCTACCTGAGCAACACTGGGCCCAAGCAGCAACAGGCCCAAAGTACTGTCAGTTTTATACCACAAGGCTGATAACTGCTGAAAGTGTCCCCAGGGGCCCCTGAACAATGTTTATGAGTCCCCTCCCCCCGAAATGAAATACAACAAATAGAATAAAATGATACATCATCCCCCAAATATATTTAAAAAAATTTAAACTGGAGGCTGGAGCAATAACACAGCAGATAGGGTGTTTGCCTTGCATGCGGAAACCCACGTTCAATTCCGACCATCCCATATGGTCCCCCAAGTACCACCAGGAGTGATTCCTGAGTACAGAGCCAGGAGTAACCCCTTTGCATCAGTGGGTGTGACCCCCCAAAAACAAAGCAAAAATAAATTTAAACTAACTTTGCAATAAAGATATAAAAAAATTCTTAAGTAGAAGTTAAAAATGCTGATTTAAGGGAAAAATTACTGACCTTTTGCCATTTTAGTTCTTGTGTTTCCACAATAATTTTACCAATTTGCTCTTCATATTGAGTTTCTGCTTCCTATGTAAAAAAGAAGAAAAAATTCTAGAAAAATAATTTCACTTTAATTTTTTCTCAAGACTCTAGAGAGACTTTTATCCTACCACATTCACAACAAAAAACAGATGAGTTATGAAATAAACAGACAAACCCATAAGAGAATGAAGATCTTATATAAATTAAGTAACCCTAAATCTCTATAGAGACAAGTGCCTGAAGAAACAGAGCATTTGCTTACCTGGGACTTAAGTGATTGTATCGTAGTAAGAAAATAGCCATAAGTCCTTAAATAAATTGCTAGACTTATTTAAGTATAGCAGACTGTAGATTGTTTAAGACTGGGAGACATCAGGGAATTCTAGAAATAAGATTTATATCCTCTATAAGTCTTTTCCTTTGGGGGAATGTCTCCCCCAACATGTTGGGGGTGAGGGCTGGAAGTATAGCCACTCCTGGCTATACTCAGGACATCCTGATGGTTCAGTGCTAAGGCAAGGAAATGCAGTGTCTCTTGGTTCCAGAGGTGTTATGAAATGTTCTATTTACACAGACCTGTCTTCTATACTCCCACTAAAAAAAGTTTTCATTCAGGGGAAAGTGCAATGTATGAGAGCACCTGTGGAAACCCACTGCTACTACAAAAGGAAAACTGGTAAAGCAAATAAATAATAGCTTTATCGCTGGAAAAAGAAGACGGATACATATTAAAACCAACATTAAATATAAAGGGGGGGGGTATGGTGCTGCCAGCAGGTCAATCTGTACCTGTGAGGTGAGTGCACCAGCAGCCTGATGGCAACGTCAGACTTTCAGATACCCTAAAATTAACTGCTGTGCCTTTGGCCAGACCCCAAAAACTTGGGGCAAAGTTTACCAAGAAAGTACACGGCCAAAAGTTAGGTATGTGGGAGACACACCCACAAACCACCTCCGGCTCAGCTATATAATTGGAGGCATGACCTCTCTGGTTCCTAATCGAACTGCTTAATGGCCATAATCCCAGAGTCTCAGAACGAATCTTGGAACCTAAAGGCTTTTGGCAGAAATGCGTCCTGTTCCTGCAGTAGGTTACTGGCACTGGGCCACTCAGGGTGGGAATAGGTTTCATACCTTGGCCTGTTCCCCCTGGTGGCCTGGTGACCGCCATCCTCCAGAGGCCACTGGATAGTCAGGTTTGGGCCTGCAGTGACGAGACACACGGGGCCTCACCACAAGGGGGTGGAGCCAACTCTTTCTCCCCATCCCAATGAGACCCCGAGTCGCTTCCTATAAACAGCCTCTCTGGCTCCTGATCGAGCTGATTAATAGCCATGATACCGGAGACTCAGAAACAAATTTTGAAACCCAGTGGCTTTTGGCAGAAATGCATTGGGACTGCATACAAGGTGGCCGCCAGCTCAGGGCTTATTGAAAGCCAGATATGAGCCAGCGGTGACGGGGCAACTGCAGTCTCATGGGAAGGGGGGCGGTACCGGCTCATCCTTCACGCCCTACTGAGATCACGAGTTACCCTCCACAAGCGGCTCTCTGGCACGGCCATGGCTCCAGAGGCAAAAGGACTTAATCCAGAGCCCGGAAGCTTGCGGCAGAAAAGTGAATGGACCATGCATTAAACTACAGTGCCATGCCTCCCCAGGAGGGAAAGGGTGTTGCTCCCTTCCGCCTTTCCCCCACCTGGCAGCGAGGTGGCCGCCGCCTCAGAGTTTATAGGAAAGCCAGGTATGAGCCAGTGGTGACGGGGCAACTGCAGTCTCATGGGAAGGGGGAAGGGGAGCAGTATTGGCACATCCTTCATGCCCTACCGAGGTCACAAGTTACCCCCAACGAGCAGCTCTCCAGCATGGCCATAACACCAGACACACAGAAACCAATCTCGTAATTATCTGGCTCTTTGCAGAAATCCAAAATCGTGGCCACATAACATTATATGATTCTCATAACCAGCTATAGAAAACAAAATATTTCACAATGCCTTTTCAGCAATACTGATTGTTTGGGGGGAAATTCTAAACAATAATTGTGCATCTTTTGTCGAAATAATGAATGTAATCAATGTAGAGAAGAGTTAAGTAGAAATCATCTGTCTCACAGGCATTTGGAGGGGTTGGAGCGGGGGTATACTGGGGTTCTTGGTGGTGAAAAATGAGTACTGGTGAAGGGAAAGGTGTTTGATCATTGTATGACCAAGACTTAAACCTGAAAGCTTAGTAACTTTTCCCACAGTGATTCAATAAATAAATATAAAAACTTAAAAATTAAGGTGGAGTTCATGCCCAATTCAATCAGCTAATCGGGGGCTGAATAAATAGCAGTACTCCTACAAAAACAAAAAAAAATAAATTAAAAGAAATATGAAGGAGGGATCAGAACGCTTGTGAAGAACTCACCCCTGAAATTTATGTTAACCTAACATTGAAGATTAATAAGAATTTCAGAATATGTCCCTTTTCCTCCAACTGCCATTACTACCCAAATAACAAACATCAAGGGAAAAGAACAGGAAAATAAATATTGAGGACAGACTCCCTTGATATACAGCACAAAGGGAATAGCCAATTTTGAAAAGAGAAGTTGAGAACCAAGCAGAAAACAGTTATTTACAAAGACCCTCTTGACTTGGTTTAAAATTATTTAATATACCTTATTAGCTCACACCATAATTTCAGATGTCACCAGAGGAATCTGAAACTACTGTTAGAACTTAAGTTGAGGGGGCTGGAGTGATAGCTCAGCAGGTAGGGCATTTGCCTTGCACGCGACCAATTATATAAGTGGACCAGACTGATAGTACAGCAGGTAGGGCACTTGCCTTGCATGTGATTGATCCAGCTTTGATACCCAGCACCCCATATGGTCTCCTGAGCCTGCCAGGAGTGATCCCTGACACTGCTGAGTGTGCTGCAACAACTCCCCCTGACAACAAAAACGGATTATATGACTAATCTAAACAGTCCAATAATCATTCATTTACAAGCTCCTCCCTGAAGCCTCCAGGTCCAGAGAATTTCACTGGAGAGTTCTGTCAAATAAGGAAGAATTAGGGAGGAAAACTGGGGGCACTGGTGGTGGTAAATATACACTAGTAAGCGATGGGTGTTGGAACATTATAAAACTGAAACACAATCATGAACAACCTTGCAATTTTTGTTGAATTTCACTGTGATTCAATAAAACAAAATTTTAATAAGGAAAAATGAACACCATGTCTATGCAAGTATATTATACAAAATAAAAGAGGAGAGAGCAAGTTCTAATTAAACAAAACCTGTTCGCTGTGATGATAAAACCAGGTACAGATAAAAAAAATTAAATATCTCACAATTTCTAGTGGAAAAGCCTTAACAATGCATTAGCAAACAGAAATCAATGATGCATTAAAAAATATACAACATATCCTGATTTGCATACCTTGTTCTAGGTATGCAAATCTGATTCAACAGTTGATGTAATTTACCATATCAATATGCTAAAAAAGAAAAATCACACAACCATATCAACTAACAAATGCATCTGACAAAATTTAACCTCTACTCATGACAAAATAAAAAGTTCTGGGGCTGGAGCAATAGCACAGTGGGTATGGCATTTGTCTTGCATGCGGCCAACCCGGGTTCGATTCCCAGCATCCCATATGGTCCCCTGAGCACCTTCAGGAGTAATTCCTGAGTGCATGAGCCAGGAATTTGATGCTCAAGCATGAGCCCTGAGCATTACCAGGTGTGACCTAAAAAGAAAAAGCAATAAATAATTAAAATAAAATAAAAATTTAAAAGTTCTTAGGAATAAAGTAATTACCTCAATGTGATAAAAGATATTTATGGAAACACTATGTTTAGTACAATATTTAATAATTAAAAACTGAATGTTATTTTTTTGACAAAGCAAGGTAGTTTTTATTGAAACTTATTTAGAAAGATATGAGGGAAACAGAGAAGTACATCTTTGAGAGAAAACACAGGCTTCTCCAGAGTAGAAATAAGTAAGCAAAGAAACAGAGACAAGCAAGTGAAATGCATGTTTAAAGGAGAACACAGGCTTGAAGAGCAAACCTAGGGACTGAATGTTCTACACAAGGTTTAACTGGTAACAACATGTTAGTAATCTCTTCTACAAAACCTTAATGGCTCTATGATGAGATACAATAATAGCCACAACTTCTTCTAAGGAAACATTTCTTAATAACTTTTAGCAAATTACAACCAGCATTATAAAATAAATTATTCAGGGCCAGCTATAGGGGCAGGATTGAGGGGTGGTTGGGAAAATTGGAAATAATGATTGTGGGAAAGTGCACTGTTGGTGGGATTGGTGTTGAAATATTGAATGTATTAAATCATGAACAACTTTATAAAACGAAAAAAAGACTGAATGTTCTAAGGTCAAGTATAAGGAAGAGGGATATCTACTGTCATCATTCTTATTTAACAGCAAAGGGAAGGAAGAAAGGAAGGAAAGAAGGAAGTATGGAAGGAACAGAAGGAGCTGCAAGACAGAAGCAAAATCTCAATTATGTGGGAAAATGTTTAAGATTCACAGATCTTTCTAGAAAAACTCTAAAATCTGGGGTCTGAAATGATATTACAGTGGATTGGTATATGGTTTTTGATTTGTACTCAGCTGACTTGGGGTAGATCCATAGCACCCCGTATGGTCCCCTAACCCAGCCAGGAGTAATCCCTGAGCACAGAGCCAAGTGTAAACCCTGAGCACTGCTGGTCTGTCCCCCACCCATGCAAAACAAAACAAAACACAACAAAACAAAAAAGCTTCAAACAAGAAAAGAATGAAACAACACATACAGTATAGAATGAAATGAACTTCCAACCCTGAGCACTACTGGGTGTGAAAAAAGAAAGAACTACATGTAGAGTGCCTCTAATTGATTAACTGACTTCCAGTGGCTCGGCAATATCATCTAGGACTATAATTCTACCTACTTTTCTATTTTGGGCTAGAGCAACAGCACAGCACGTAGGGCATCTGCCTTGCACATGGCCGGCCCGGGTTCGATTTCTCCATCCCTCTTGGAGAGACCAGCAAACTACCGAGAGTATCCCATCCACATGGCAGAGCCTGGCAAGCTACCCATGATGTACACATATGCCAAAAACTAACAAGTCTCACAATGGAGACGTTACTGGTGCCCGCTCGATCAAATCGATGAACAATGGGAAGACAGTGCTACAGTGCTACTTTTCTATTTTACCATTACCTAAATAATTTCCCTTGGGCTTTAAAGCCTTGACTATTTTGGGGGCCAGAGAAATAGTACAGTGGGTAAGGCACTTGCCTTGCCTGAGGCCGACTCAGGTTTGAAAGCGTCCTTGGACCTTCTTATCACCACTTGGAAGGCATCCCCACTCTCCCAGTCAACCAAAATAAAGCATATTACAAAAGAAAAAACAGATGTCTATGTTCATTTGGGAGGGAGGAAAAGGGAATGTGCTTTTTCTTCCTAAAGAAAAATATGCATTTAAAAAAAAGAAAAACATGCATATCTTCATAAATTAGTTGAACTAAAACTAAAGTTACTATTTTCCTTGTCTGGGTCTAGTTGTACACTTCTGTTTCAGAGGTAAAAGTGAGTTCTGATAGTTAACTCTTATTTATATACCAATTCAAAGCACTTATGTACTAATTAATACAATCCCATATATAATTGCATAAGGTGATCATTTTGCTATTACCATTTTATAAATGAGAAAATTGGGTTATTAAATAACTTGCCTAAAAGTCACATAACAAGTAAACAGCAGGGCCAGTATTTGAATCTAGATAATCAGTTTCTAAATCTGTTGAATAGGCCATTGTATCACCATTAAAAGACATCAGGTGGTATAGACAGTATGAATAGTTATACTCCTCTTCTTCTAAAACTTCAGAATTTAATCTCTATGTCCCAGAAAAGTTAGAAAATCATTCTAAATTATTATATTACTTATTTCAAATATGCAAGTACATTTTGATGGTTTCATAGAACATTTCTAAACAAGAAATAGAAATAATTGTTAAATGGAAAAACAAAAGAATTTAAGAATTGCTATGAACATTTTAATATTAATATTTTCTTATTTAATAAATCTTTAACTGATTACACTGACTAGTGTAAAAGCAGTGGTTTAAATATTAATTGGGAAATCAATTTTTAAAATAAACTTTTAGGTTATCATATGTATATTAGAGATAATTATCTCAAATACTTTGTAGTTAATCAGAAAAACTATCTGAAAATATTATTTTATTATAAACATGAGAAACTAAAGTGGGCAATTTCGTAGGAGGTGAATTATGAGTTTTAAAGGAAAATAAAAGTACCCAGTTACATTTTGGGCTGCTTAGACTAGTGCTTGCTTTATCTATGTATTATGTCCCTAAATCTGTTCAGGGTCAAGAATTGAAGAGGCCTGACCAATACAGCCCATCTTGTAAAACTACAGCCTGGAGCAAGCACTTTTAAAAAAGCATGACACTTCCTAAAGGTTATAAAGAGTAAATAAACCATCAAATTACTCCTCTTTTATTGTTTTTGTAAAAACACTTAAATCCTTGTAGTCCTAAGGCATCAAATAAAAAATAAACAATTTCCTAGGTTCTATATTCTTGGATACTTCATTGAAGTTACATATAGGATTTTATTAATAAATTGATATTTTTGCTCACTGACAATTTAGTAAGAATTAATAACTTGCAAAACAGTTTGTAGAATGAAGATAAAAATTTAAAGTTTCAACAAAACAACAAATAATTTTAATAGATTAAATTTTAATAAAGTTAGATTAAAATTCTAATATAACAGAAAAACATTAAAATATTACCTTTGCAATGTGGATAATTCCTATTTTATCAGTTTTCCATGAGAATTAAGGAATGTATATAATATTTTACATAATTTGTGTAATTCATAAATTATAAATTATATATAATGTAGATATATTTATATACATTATAACTACAAAGGGGTATTTAATTTGCACCAGAGCTAATTTTAGTGCTTCATTATTAAATATTTCATAGGTATATATTTCTTTTTACAATTTTTGATTGAGGTAACATTAATACACATTATTGCATATGTTTCAGAAGTGTTTTTCCCACCTGTTAAAGTAAACCTTATTATAGTAAATTGTTATAGGATGCTCATCATCAAAGTGCTGAATTCCATTCACTTACATTCTTTGTGTCACACAATCTCAAGTGGCAACAATTTTATGATCTGAATCAAAGGTTGATTTGGTTATTTTGTTCCTTGTTTTGTTTCTTTATTCCATAAATGAGTATTATCATGCATATTCATCAACCTCTTAACTTAAAAAAATTATTCTGAATAAAAGCTCTTCATTAACATTGTATAATTGTTGTTATCTATTCATTCCAAAGCACAAAAAAATTATAAGCTGTTATATCAAGTATTTATAGTCAAAAATGTATTGTTCTTAATTTGTTCATAAATTATCCTTCTTTCTCATTCCTTGAAGTCACTTAAATTTGTTCTTTTCTCTTTAATTCAGTATTTGGACTGTTATGGGTTAGGCCTTATTTTTCTTTAGATAAACATACCAAAGGAAAAAGAATTAAAAATCAAATTCTCTGATTTAAAAAAAAAATTAAAACACTTACCCTTCTCATACGTAATTCTTCTAATACTTCCAGTAAGCTGGTTTTGAAATCCAGTAATTGAATAGAAAATAATGTCTCTGAAGAACTTTGAAGAGCAAAGTTAGATGATGATGGTTCCATCTGAAGATTGGGCTCCATATTATTATTTATTTCCTGTAATATTATTTTATTCTTTTAATATTAAATATTTTAAATAAAAACCATTAATCTGGGTTTTTTAAGTAAAAGCACAAAAACATAACTGATCACAAAATTACCAAAAATTGCTACCAAAAAAATTGCCACAAAAATGTAATAGCCTGTAACATATAATCTCCCAGGTTCAATATTGTATAAGAGTTTTGTCACCACTCATATTTCAGTCTTGATACACAAAACATTTGCCACAATAATATTCTTCTACTTCTCTGCATCTTGTGATTTTTTTCTTTTATCTTAGTACTCTCAAGGACTAAAATTTTCATCCCCAAACACCTATTTCTAAAAAGCTAGATTTTTAATGTTATAGACAAGGTGTGACCTTTCACTAACTAACTGCATCATGCCAAGGTTAAGAAAGACATTGTGCTTCCTAAACTTGTCTTAAAGCATTTTTAAGGATGTATGAATATTAACTATTATCAATACATTCTTTCAACCCAAAATGTTTAAAAGGAGGGCTTGTCTTCTTTTTTGTATTAGTGAAAGTGAAATTACAAAGTTATTCATGATTGGGTTTCAGGCATACATTGTTTCAACACCAATCCCTTCACTAGTGCCCACTTCCCTACACCAATTTTCTCTCTCCCCCCATTTTCCTCCCACTCATCAGTCTGTCTTTAATTGGGAAAGCTTTTAAAAATATATGGTTCCGGGGCTGGAGTGATAGTACAGCTGATAGGGTGTTTGCCTTGCAGGCGGCCAACCAGAATTCAATCCCCCGCATCCCATATGGACCCCCAAGCACCACCATGAGTAATTCCTGAGTGCAGAGCCAGGAGTAACCCCTGAGCTTCGCTGGGTGTGACCCAAAAAAGACAGTGGAGTCCAGCCAGGGAAATGGCAGCAATTTGGATTGTGGGAGCAAGAGGCTCCGAGGGCTCTGCTTGGGCAGGAACCAGGTAAACCCATCCCTCCAATCTATCCCGTTCTATTCAGTCTTTTACTGGTCAGAAATTAACTGCAGCTTTTGATCTCTTTGAGATTTATTATTTGGTCTCTGGAGCCAGGCCAATAAATGAGCTTGCATGGGTGAGCCAGAGGTGGTTGTGGGTGTGGCTCCTACATACCTAACTTTGGGCCATTTAATTTCTCGGAAAAATTGGTACTAAATTGTTGGAGTCCTGCTACAAGCACAGAGATTATGGGGTGTCAGAAAGGCCAAAGGCATCATCAGGCTGCTGATGTCTTCACTCTCTGTGTTCAGGCTGACCCACTGGTGGAGCTGTGCCCTGTGGACCTCAGTGGTGATGGCAGCGCCATGGCTCCAGCAGAGATATATTTCATTGTTGTTTTGATTTGTATCTCCTTGACACAAATAATAATAGAAACAATTAGAAATGCAAAGCATTTTTTTCATGTGCCTTTTGGCCATTTGTATTTCTTCTATGAAGAAATTTCTGTTCATCTCTTCTCATTTTTTGATGGTATTGGATGTTTTTTTTTTCTTGTAAAGTTCTAACAGTGCCTTATATATCTTGGATATTAAAAAGAAGAGGAAGACTTTTGATTAAAAAGAATCAGATCTACTGAGTTCTTTTCTCAACCCAAAAATGTATGATCAGGGGGCTGGAGTGATGATAGAGTAGGTAGTGTTCTTGCCTAACATATAGCTGATCTGGTTCAATCCCTGACACCCATATGGTCCCCTGAACCTGTCAGGAGTTGTCCCTGAGCACAGAGCCAGAAGTCAGCCCTGAGCACTGCTGGGTGTGGTCCAGAAACAAACAAACAAAAGTCCCCGGGCTGCAAAAAAACCCCTCTCATTTTAATTATGACAAATTCATAGACAAACTGCAAAGAAATGCACAGACATCACATACACAATTATTCAGACTTTCCTGCTGCTAATGACTTGAACAGTAAAAGTAAAGTAAGTAAAGGCCCTCCCATTGATCATCGATTTGCTCGAGCGGGCCCAGTAACGTCTCCATTGGAGACTTTGTTGTTACTGTGTCTGGCATATCAAATACTCTCAGTAGCTTGCCGGGCTCTCCGAGAGGGGCGGAGGAATCGAACTCGGGTCGGCCATGTTGGCTGCGTGCAAGGCAAACGCCCTACCCGCTGTGCTATCGCTCTAGCCCTACTTGATAGTAAAATATAAAAATTTCATTTCTGACATGGTACAATCCACAGAGCTTTTAATGGTTCTACCAGCTTCCAAGACATCTACAGTTAAGTTCTTGCCTTATGTTTGGGAAGTCCTCAGGTATTAGCTCCCTTTCTCACTTCACCTCCTGGAGCTCTCATTATTCTGATATTTACCTTTCAATATTGCCTGATAATTCTGGTCAATTTTAATTTTTCCTAAATATTATTTCTCCTCTTCATTTTGAGTCATTAATGTGATTTTATCTTCAATTTATGATATTCTTTTGCAAGATTGAGTCTACTTATTATACTTTAACTGGTAGATTAAATTTCATTCACAGTCATACTCAGCATTCTTGGAAATTTTTAATCTTTTCATTTCTTTGGTGAAGAATCCCTCAGAGTTCATTTTTCATATATTGAATCTTCTCTATGTTTATGATGGAACTTCTCAATTCTTTGTCACCTCCTCCAATACCACATCACTCTGAGAACTTGTTAATTTCTTTGAGAAATTCTATCTCATTTTAACAAGCTACCCATAGAATTTTCACATGGATTAGCTTCTTTTATTTTTCTGCAATTTAGACTGTGGCCATTACCAGAAGGGTTAAGCATGACCAGAAGGGTTAAGGAGGGAGGGAAAAGGCCCAGAGGGAGAGCTCCACACTAGCTCTATTCCTGTATAATTACTCCCAGCTCCTAATCCTGTCAAAGTCCTTATTACAATTCTCTACCTCTGGAACATGAAACAAATTGCTACACTATTCCGTGAAGTAGGAAGAAAGGAGTCAATAGCCCAGCTACAATTAACTAAAAACACTAGAACTTAGGGGTATATTTTGTTTATACTTAGGGGTATATTCTGTCATGCCCCCAGAAATCAGTTTCTACTAGAAGCACCATCTTTCACCTCTGGTCACTGGTTTGATGTATTTTTATTTCCCATTCCCCAGAGTCAGGTCATGCAATATGTATGTTAGCTGGAGGATCTTCATTTGAACATCTTCATCCCATTCCTCTCCAAGCCACAGCCATTCACCTTTGTATATTTAGATGCATGTATAAAGGCCTTCCCGGTGATCGTCGATTTGCTCGAGCGGGCCCAGTAACGTCTCCATTGGAGACTTTGTTGTTACTGTGTCTGGCATATCGAATACTCTCGGTAGCTTGCCGGGCTCTCCGAGAGGGGTGGAGGAATCGAACTCGGGTCGGCCATGTTGGTCGCTTGTAAGGCAAACGCCCTACCCGCTGTGCTATAGCACAGCAGGTAGGGCGTCTGCCTTGCATGCAGCCAACATGAGGAATCGAACTCGGGTCGGCCATGTTGGTCGCTTGTAAGGCAAACGCCCTACCCGCTGTGCTATAGCACAGCGGGTAGGGCGTCTGCCTTGCATGCAGCCAACATGGCCGACCCGAGTTCGATTCCTCTGCCCCTCTCGGAGAGCCCGGCAAGCTACTGAGAGTATTCGATATGCCAGACACAGTAACAACAAAGTCTCCAATGGAGACGTTACTGGGCCTGCTCGAGATGCATGTATATTTAGAGAAAATCAAGCTGTGAACTGTTAAGGCCTTTTTCTATGATGTGATTGACTTCTGATTATATTTATATATTTATTTTTGGCTTTTGAGTCACACCCTGCAGTGCTCATGACTTACTCCTGGTTCTGTGTTCAGATGGCAAGTGTTTTTTCTCAGCATCTATTAAACTTCCTTTCTGGAAGTTCTAAGACCCATAAATCTCTAAGAATATTCACCCTGAAAAGTTATCTTTAACATATGATGGAAAAATAAAAATTTTCCTCAATGAACAAAATGAATGGAGTTTATTACCACCAGAAGTGCACTATACCAGAATTCTTTTAGTGGACAATAAAAGGAAAAAAAACAGGAAGGGAGGTGCAGCCTGCATCCCATTCCACAAACACAGGTAGACTGTGAAGGGCGTCCACAGCCGCTCCTCCCCTGAGGATGGAGCTGACCCATCCTGAGAGACATTCCAGGAGATTCATGTGTCTGATCCCATCCTGCTTACACAGTAAACCACACAGTGTCTCCACCCTGTTCCCCAACACTACCGGGAGTCAAAGCAAGAGGCGTCTTTGGAGAGTAAGTAGTATACATTCCATAACAGTGAAGCAGAAAAGCACTAGATCACTGCTCAAGGAAGCTCAGTCATTCATACTTAACACCACATAGAATCAGAAGCAATGAAAAAAATCAAAACAATTCAGTTGCATCAATGGATGGGAACAAAAGTACTCCACTGCATCAGGTCTTTGTAAACTGTGTAAACTGCCTAAAGAAGATATTTTAGAACAACAATCTTCCTGATGTTAAATGATCTGAAAAACATCCTGGAACAGAGAATCAACAAGTTCAAAGAGAGTCTAATGGGAAAAAATGAAAGAACTCATTCAAGTGGAAGTGAAGGCACTAAAAAATACCACAGCAAGTCTTAGCAGCAAAATTGAATAAGTTGATCACTGAATCAGTGACCTAAAAGTATATATACACCATCATCGCTAAAAGAGATTGAGGGGGGGAAAAAAGAGAATTTAAGAGACATAGTTAACAATATCAGGAGGAAAAATCTCAGAATAGGAATTCCTATTCCTATGAAAGAAAGAGGTTTAAAAAAAAGTAATAAAAGCTGGTTGAAGAAATAATAGCTAAGAACATTACCAATATAAAGAGGGAGACTGGTGCACTGATCTAAGAGGTGCCAATAAAAATAAACCCAAACAACATCTAGACATGCTGAAACCAACATGACAGACACCAATAATAAACTCCTGAAAGTGGCAAGAGAGAACAAGGACTCATATACTAGGGAAATACATAAAATTTCTCAATGAAAATTCTAAAATAAACTCTACAAGCAAAAATAAAATGAAATGATAGGTAATATTTAAAATACTGAACTAAAATTACCTCCAACCCATAGAATCCTCTATGCTATATGATTATCCCTCAGATTTGAAGGAGTGATAAAGATGTTTCCAGATAAACAAGAATTGAGGGCATTTCTCGTATCTCAATGTGCTCTGTCAGGAGATACTAAATAGTCTCATATTTAAAAAAAAAAGCAAAGATCAAATAGCAAAAACAACAAAAGTTCTCATAGAGAGATGGCAACAAATTCCTTCATATCAGCATTTTGTCTAACCGTCAATAAACTAACCTCTCCTCTCAAAAGGCAGAGTGACTAGATGGAATGTTCCATCTAGTTCCATGTCCCTAGTTCTAGTTCCTGTTCCACCTGGTCAGTCTGCTGTTTGAGAGGAGAATTTATTTCATTGAAAGGAAATAAAATTCAACTTTCTCCTGCTTACAAGAGACATACTTGAATTCTCATGACAAGCACAGGCTCAGAATTAAAGTTTAGAAAAATCATAGAGACCAAAAGGACACAAAAATAAGCAGGGACAGTCATACTAGTATCAGAACAAATAGCATTCAAGCTAAAGAAAGTAATAAGATAGGTCAAACATTGTATACTGGTTAAGTGACCAATAGATTAAGAGAATTTAACTATTTTACACACACACACACACACACACACACACACAAACACCAAATAAAAGGGCACCAGGTTCATAAATATATTGCTACCGAACCTGAGAGATATATCAATGGCAATACAAATAATACTTGGAAACTTTAACACTCCACTCTCATCATCAGACAAATCAATAGGATAGAACATCAACAAAGAATCAAGAGTCCTGAAAGAGAAAGTGGAAAAACTGGGGTTAACAGACACATAGGAAACCCTTCACACACACACACACACACACACACACACACACACACACACCAAAATTCAAGATATACATTTTTTGTTGTTGTTTTGGGGTCATACCCAGTGATGATCAAGGCTTTTCCTGCTGGTGCTCAGGGGACCATCAGGAGTGGGTATCAAACCCAAGTCTTATCCATTCAAAATTTGAATTTGACCTATCTCTTCAGTTCCAAATACAAATTTTTTTCCAATGTATGTGCAACATTCTCCAGGATAAGATACAGGCTGAGCACTATTTGAGAATACATGAGTAAACAAAATAGAAAAAGTATCAAATACATTTTCAGTCAATGCCATAAAGGTAAAATTAATTGGGGGCTACACCCAGCTGTGTTAAGGGCTTCCTCTTCACTCTATACTCAGATATTGTTCCTATTGGTGTTCAGATGATCATATGCAGTGCAAAGGACCAAACTATGGTCTGCTGCCATGCAAGACAAGTGACTTAACATGTATGCTATCTCTCCAGTTCTCATAAAGATAGAAATTACACTAAAAAGAAGTCAGGAAAAGTTCTAACATTTGGAAACTAAACAATACACATTTTTAAAAAGTACTGGTTATAAAAGAAATTCTAGGGCTGGAGCAACAGCACAGCAGGTAGGGCGTTTGCCTTGCACGCGGCCGACCCAGGTTCGATTCCCAGCATCCCGTATGGTCCCCTGAGCCCTGCCAGGGGTGATTCCTGAGTGCAGAGACAGGAGTAGCCCCTGTGCATCGCCAGGTGTGACCCAAAAAACAACAAAAAAAGAAATTCTAAAAATACTCAAAATGTATTAGAATGAAGACAGAATCTATAGAACATTTGAAGTACAGCAAAAGCATTACTATGGGGGAAGTTTGTAGCAATACAGGCTTACATCAGCAAACAAGAAAAAGTTCTTTCCTCCAGTATGCACTAAATCAATTACTCTTTAGCATATCATTCTCTTTTATTTTCTTCAGAGCATTTTCTGCTAATAAAATTATACTGGTTAATTATCTAGTACCTATATTTATTGTCTCTTCCTTTAAAAATAAGTTCTGGGAGGCCTTTTAGAAGTTGGGATGGAAAACTTTCAACACACCTCCCTTTAATTCCAGAAGCCCCAGCAGTCATACCTGCATCCCACCACTGCTGCCATATAAGCTCATCTACTGGCCTTTTTTCTAGAGACTTAAATAAATCTAGAAAGAGATCACCTAGCCAAGAAAATTTCTCAGACACTCATTCCCACCTCCAGGGTTCTCTCTGAAGAGGGCAGAACGGTTTCTGCCCAAACAAAGTCTCAGCAGCCACTCTGACACTCGAAAGTCGCTGCCTAGTTAAAAATTTAACTCTAGCTGGACTGCCCAGTTAAGAATTCTGAATTTTCTGGAGCACATAGCTGCCGTCTGTGCCACACAGATGATCCCATGACATCCCCACTATCTGTAACACTGACATCCCAATAGTAGATGAATGGGACATAACACAGAAACCAACGAATCTCAACTAACAAATACATTAACACAGAAAGTTAACGTGCAACAACAGCTTAGTAAACCCTCAGACAAGAACTTAATGTCTCCATTGTAAGATAAAACAATTTTCACTAATTTTCTTCTATGGAAACATTTTTGATCATTCCATTAGAGATTTAGGGGTAACAAGCAATATAAAATCAATTACTGTTGGTTTGCTATGGGGGCAGGATTGAGGGGTGATTGGGAAAATGGAGACAATGATGGAGAAAAGGTGACAGTGGTGATAGAATTGGTGTTGGAATATTTAATGTCTACAAAAAAGCATCATGTACAACTTTGTAAACCACATTTAAATAAACGTGGGGAGAGGGGAGGGAGGTCAATAAGATCTGAGCATCTCTTGTCCTGAGCATGCTGTATCTTCAGCACCTGGGACAGGGCCTAATACAGGGCAATACGAGAAATATTTCTTGAACATTTAATGATTTTGCCTCACTTTTTATTTGTTCATTTTAGTTCTCTCACTCTGTCATCCAATCCTTAATAATTAATTCCCATTTAGTGATTTAACACTATGTTAATTTTATTTATTAATTTATGGGCTGGAGTGATAGCAAAATGGGTAGGGCATTTGCCTTGCATGCAGCCAACCCAGGTTCGATTCCTTCACCCCTCTCGGAGAGCCCAGCAAGCTACGGAGAGTATCCCAGCCACATGGCAGAGCCTGGCAAGCTCCCTGTGGTATATTCGATATGCCAAACACAGCAACAACAAGTCTCACAATGGAGATGTTACTGGTGCCCGCTCCAGCAAATTGATGAACAACGGGAGGACAGTGGACAGTGCTTTATAGTCCTGAGAAGTGTTTCATTACGGTTAGAACAATAGTTCAGAGGGTATGGTGCCTACCTAGCACATGAGTGACCCCACTTCATTTCCTTGTACCCTGTTTGGTTCCCCAAGCCCTGCCAGCAATGATCCCTGACACAAAGTCAAGTGTAATCCCTGAAGCACTGCCTGCTCAAAAAGAACAAGAACAAGAACAAGAATATGAAAGGTCCATCAAGAATTCCAGGCTTTCACTATGAGAACAGCCAGGTTAACTCTTTTTCTCTTTTTGGATCACATGGGGTGATGTTCAGGGGTTACTCCTAGTTCTTCACTCAGGATTTATTCCTGGCGATGCTCAGGGGACCATATGGAATGCTGGGGATAGAACCTGAGTTGGTCACATGCAAGGCAAATGCCTTACCCACTGTACTATCACTCCAGCCTCCCAGGTTAACTTTTATATATGCAGAGAACTCCAGGCCAAGACAATTTGAAAAAATAGCACAGTGGGTAGGGCGTTTGCCTTGCACATGACCAACCCAGGTTCGATTCCTCCATCCCTCTCGGAGAGCCTGGATAGCTACCGAGAGTATCCTGCCTGCACGGCAAAGCCTGGCAAGCTACTCATGATGTATCGATATGCCAAAAACAGTAACAACAAGTCTCACGTGACATTACTGGTGCTTGCTCGAACAAGTCGATAAACAACGGGAGGACAGTGCTACAGGACAGTGCTATAGTGAGATATATATATATATATATTACTTTACATATATACATATATATATATATATATATATATATATAACCTTCTACCAAAAGCCATTCTCTGCTTTCCCACCCCTGGAGAAAAACATACAAAAAGGTATTATGTTAATGACCTCCACTATAAACTCATAAGTAACCATTCAAAGAACATACTAGAAATCAATTGATATTAAGCATGTTAATAATTAACTTTGGGATTGCTATGTGAATAATTTCCAATGCATCTTCAGTCTAAAATATATTCATGTATATTTTTTCACTCCATATCTAACATATAAAAATTTGTAGGTTTTTCTTCTCCCTCAAATTTTTGCTTGGATTCTGTGCCACAACCACCTGTGCTGGGACTTACTCTTGGCTCTGTACTCAGGGATCACTCCTGAAAGAGCTTGGGGAACAAACCCATGCAAGGCAAGCACCTTACCTGCTGTCGATCTCTATAATCTCACCCCTCAAAATGTCTTAACATATTTGTCAAAAATACCGCATATTTTTACTTAAATCTCCAGTTCTTTTGGAGAAAAGAATCCTAGAATCAGGTATAAAGGGCAAACAGATCTTAGTGAAAGAAGGTTGAAAATTATATGTACAAAGTGGAAATGAGCAAGAATTGGATAGGAGATAATAAGTAAACTTTAATAGAGAATTCACAAAAACTTTAATTCCTGTTTGTCTCTCCCTCTATGTATCTCACTTTCACTTTCCTTCATCCTTTAAATATGATCTTTAAATGGACCAGTTTATTCTCTCTCTTAATTGGCCCTTAGGTTCATTCTGCATCACTACTCCTACTGCTATCAATCTAGTCAGATACTCATTATCTGATACATAAATCATAATCAGCTTTTCCTGTTATCCCTTCATTTAATATTCTCCCCCACTTTGATCCTAAATATTTTCTCCAGAATTATTTTTCAAAACACTGCTTAACTCTCATCAATCTTAATATTCATGAAGGCTCTACTTATCTATAAATCAAGTCCAACTGCATCTGCCTAACAGTTTTCCTGCTTTCTAGTTTCATCCTCCTTTTCAACTTTAATCTTCTGTACTCAAAAGAATCATCTATTAAAGCTTCTTTATTATCTCCTATCTAATACATGCTCATTCCCACCTTGTACCTAGAATAAATTTTCAACCTTCTGTCCTTAAGATCTATCTGTCCTTTATGCCTGATCCTAGGGTTCTTTTCTTCAAAGAATCCCTCCCTAAGTTCCATTCTTACTCATTCTCTAAATTCCTGTTTAGTGCTTAAATTCAACACTACATACATGAAATTATAGTCCTAGTTTAATAAATAAATATATGTATTTAATCAAGAATTACTGGCGGGCCGCGGTTCCCAAGGGCATCACTGGAACTGCCCATTGCGGAGCCCCTGCCCTGCCAACGGCTCAGCTGCAGAGGCAGCCGGGCGCGACCCAGTGGTCGCACTGTGCTCCAGCGCCGAACCTCAGGGTCCCAGGGGCGCTCGGGTGGGGAGAGCGCGGTGATCGCAGTCCGTCGGTGAGTCAGACTCCATTGTCTTGGGGCCTTGCCTGGGCCTGACAGTCCGAGCTTGGCCTGGCACCCACGGGCCTGGGGTCATGCCCCAGCCCGCACGGCCCCTTTGGCGTGCCCCGCTGGCGCTGAGCAGCAGCGCCCACTGTGGCCCAGAGTCACTTCCATTTCTCTGTTTATCTGTAGACTCTTCTCTGTGCTCTCCTCCCCAGCTAGTTAATCACCTTTTCTCCCTAATCAGATTCTGTGAGCTTGTAAGATCAGATCCTTCCAAGGACACTGAACTTGTAAGTTATGTCATTTGCATAGTTTACCTTAAAGCAATGTCCTCTCTGTATGGACACAGGAAGACAGTTAATATTATGCTTTGTAACTTGGGAGTTGATTGACTCCGAATAATATTTACTCCTGGGCATCTGCTTTCTTGACTCAGTTGCCCTTAGTTCCTAGCACCCCAAAAGCAGGGTCCCGACAAGGGACCAAATGGACCCAAGGCAAGCTGTGAGCTACCCTGGCATCGAAATGGGCCAGGCCAAAGCACACAATACTCTACTATAAGTTGAGGGGATGAACATGGACAAATGCTGTCATGATCCAAAAGTAAGTAACGATGAGACTAGGACCCTGCTGGGCTAAGAAGACTAACCTGGCCTGAGGACTAATATATATATATATATATATATATATATATATATATATATATATATATCAGAATATATAGTGAGATGTCCTCAGAAAGAACCAAACTGTAAGTTTATCTCTTACTGTGCTCATACAGAATGACATTGCTAGAAATATTAGAAGTTGACTTACTACAACTATTTAAGTAGATTACTAGCTGAGGAAAGAATGTACCCTTGTTGGGATCCCACCCTTGAGCAGATCTCCTAGTAATCTGGAATAAATCTCTTTGGATGAGATTTAATCCTTGAGTTAATCTCCTTGAGCAGTGGTCTTACCTCTCTTTGCTGATTTGTTAATGTTCAACCCACCTTTGTGTCACCACCCTACGTGATTGCTATATAAACTAAGACTGTAAACTCAAAGGGGGCTTGGTCTTGAGAAAGCAGAGACTGAGGCTCAAGCTGAGCGGGCTAGGGAGCCCAACCCCGGAGCTAGGCGTTTCCCGGGCTGCCCGCGCGCCTCCCGCCTCCTGCTGAGCTCCCTGGGGCGGTCCATCCTTTCGTCCACACCTGCAGCGGCAGATGGAGCTGTGGCTTTGTCTCCCTAGAGCGCCTGCCGGCCGGCCCACACCAGCCCAGAGTTGGCCTTGCTGCGCCCCAGCCCCATAGGCCGTGTCCCGGGAGTCACAGACGCGTCTCCATGGCGACACCTTCGCGCCCTCCTCTCCGGAGAGCTGCGGGCAGAAAAGGCGGTCCGGGAAGTGCCCAGACCAAGCAAGCACGATTCCGATTCCGGCCCGCCTGCCGCCCGCCCCGGCCATGGACGACATCCTCTTCCAGCTGAAGTTCACCGCGAAGCAGCTAGAGAAGCTGGCCAAGAAGGCGGAGAAGGACTCCAAGGCTGAACAGGCCAAAGTGAAGAAGGCCCTGCAGCAGAAGAATGTGGAATGTGCAAGAGTGTATGCTGAGAATGCCATCCGCAAGAAGAACGAAGGCGTGAACTGGCTCCGCATGGCATCCCGGGTGGATGCTGTGGCCTCCAAAGTGCAGACAGCTGTGACCATGAAGGGGGTGACCAAGAACATGGCCCAGGTGACCAAAGCCCTGGACAAAGCCTTGAGTGCCATGGACCTGCAGAAGGTCTCTGCGGTGATGGACAGGTTTGAACAGCAGGTGCAGAACCTGGATGTGCACACTTTGGTGATGAAAGACTCCATGAGCTCAGCCACCACACTGACTACAACACAGGAGCAAGTGGACAGCCTCATTGTGCAGATCGCTGAGGAGAATGGCCTTGAGGTCCTAGACCAGCTGAGCCAGCTGCCCGAGGGCGCCTCAGCCGTGGGCGAGAGCTCCGTGCGCAGCCAGGAGGACCAGTTGTCAAGGAGGCTGGCCACCCTGAGGAACTAGGCCGCCGTCCACCTGGAGGGGAGGAGTGCGGCCCCCCCTGCCTTTCTGCTGACCGTGGCCTTGCTGCTCTCTGCCCGCCTGCCAGCCTGGAGCCCTGCTATGTGCCCGCAGTGGGCACCTGTCTCTGTGACTACACAAACTTCTGACATCTCTGGGTAATTCCCATGTCTCTGGGCCGGCCAGCTGTGCACGTACAGACCCCTGTCTCCTGACCCTAGGCATGGACAGGAGCTGGCCAGCGGACGCCTATAGATCCGTGTGTGTGCAGTGTGCTTCCCTGGCGGCTAGGACCACCCCTTGCCACACACCCAGAGGCCTCCCCTCAGTAGTAGCCACCAGGGACAGAATGGGAGGGCCCGGAGGGTCTGGGCAATCAGCTGCCTTGACCTATGTGCCTGCGTCCAGCAGACCCTGCGAACCCCCTGTGCTTCCAGTACGGGCCTCCACCAGCTCCTCCACTGCCCTCCAGCACCCAGTCCTCAGTGAGGTCCTGTTACTGTAGAGAGGGGACGTCCTCTGACGTCTGCCTGGGACAGCCTCCCCCTGCGCCTCACCCAGCCCCTGATGTTTACTGTCCTCTTGCTGTTTTCACGGTTTCTCTTTGGGTTTTATTTTTGCCAAAACGAAAGGAACCGGCACCAGGCAGGGCCCCAGGCTGAGCACCTGCTCCAAGCAAGATGCTCAGACCAGTGGGACAGGCCAGGCCAGAGCCTGCCACATGCCCAGCAGACCCCTCTGTCAGTGAGACCCCTGTGAGAGACTGTGGCTTTCCTTTCTGCTCCAGTGAACAGCTGGGGCAGCCGTGGGGCACTGGATTGTGTCGTGTGGACCGGGGCAGCCTCAGATCTCAGTATCTCAGCGTTCTGGGGCCCTGTGCTCAAGCAGGGGTGGTGTCGAGGGAGGCTTTGTAAGAGGCAGCAGAGCTGCCCCTCGTCCTGAAATGCTGTTGTGAATAAACGGATTGTTCCTGAGGGGGGAAAAAATTACTGAAGGTTCTATTCTGTGAAAGTTTGTGTATTTTATGTTATGTAATGCCAAGTTTGGGGAAGGTTGAATTTTGTGTTTCTTCTCCAATCTCAGTAGGCACTGCAACTGCTTTAAAAGTGTCCACTGAGGTTGGAGTAATAGTATAGTGGGTAGGGTGTTTTTCTTTCATGCAGCTGACTTGGGTTTGATCCCTGGCCTCCCATATGGTCTCCTGAGCACCAACAGAAGTAATTTCTGAGTGAAGAGCCAGGAACAACCCCTGAGCATCGCTAGGTGTGACTCCAAATGCCAAAACCTAAAAATAAATAAAGTGTCCATTGAAAAGTTTCTTCCATGTATAGTAACAGTTCACTTCAGATAATGTCCAAAATTGTCTTTGAAATAAATATATGTGTATTTCTAAGAACAAAAAATAAAAATAAATTCAATACTACAAAGTTTAAAAATAATTCAACAATTGTTCTATATGTGTTCATTAGCTCTCCAAATAATGTTAATAATGTGTTTCTTAAGAGGCAAGAACAGGGGAGCTGGTGCAATAGTTTAGTGGGAAGGGCATTTGACTTGCACACAGCCAACCCATGTTCGATCCTCAGTATCCCATATGGTTCCTCGAGCACCACCAGTAGTAATTCCTGAGTGCAGAGCCAGAAATAACCCCTCAGCATCACCAGATGTGACCCAAAAAGCCAAAAAAAAAAAAGGGAAAGAAATATTCTACAATGCTTTCATGTACACTCCCACCCTCCTTCTCTCCTTCCCACCCTCCCCCAATACACTTAGTACTCAATGTTAACTGGAAATTAGAGCAGCTTGTTTTCCTGTAACTTTTTACATTCTACAAAATAATTTCACCTAAACTTTTCCTTGGATCTTTAAATTACTTCTCCTTGAGGACCAGAAAATGGTATAGCTTAAGGGTATATCTCTTGCATGAAATCATAAGTTTGATCCCAAATACAACTCTGTATGCTGAGAGAAATTTAGTATTCAATCTCTAAGTGTGTGACCCCTGGCAAATACCACAATCAGTGTGCAATCATAAGAAAATGTGTGTCCCATAGTCACTGCAACACTAATAAAAAGAGAGAAACATTACTCTTTCAACTTTGTGGTGTTACCCTATATAATATAGCATAAAAGATCACCCTAAACTTAAAGTCAGAAGTGTAAAATTGAGTAAAAAAAATTGACCTGAAAAAAGACTAATATTTTGACACTCAATTTCCTAAACTAGCAATAATTTCAAGTTTAACCTCAAATGACAGGCTCTTATGTAATAAAATAGGAACACTGTTGAAAAACTTAAAACTTTTTAGATGTATTAACAATTTCAATCAGCTAATAATAACTGTAAAGAATACTTGAAAATATGCAACTAGATAATTTAATTTTCCATACTATTGATTCTATTAAATATAATTATAATAATGTCTCAAGCAATAATATTTTGTAAAAAAAAGTACTTCTTTAAATAGATTTTTTCTATTATGTACATTTGGTAGTAATTTCTTAAGGTCTGAGACATTTTTATTTTCTATTTTTATAAACTAAAAAAGGCTAAATCATTTTCATCCAAATGCCTCTTAAAATGGGAAGTCAATGTTAAAATGCTATTTCTTTATCAGAAATACACTTTAAAGTACATTTCTTGGACTCACAAATAAATCTCTTGGAAGAGAGTAACACTCTTGGAAGAGAGTAACACGAGAGCAACATGCCACAGAATGTGTTGGACCCCGAACCAGGCTATCTTATCCAGGCAACCAGGGGGGGACTGGTGAGTCCCCCCACCAGCCTCAACATTGCCCCTGCAGCCCAAAACTTCCAGAACTCAATCGATGCCATGCTCACAGCCAATTTCCACAGGCTCAGATGAGCTTCATCCATGAGTAAATCTGCTGAAAAGCCCAACTATGCAGGACTTGTGACCAAAATCTCCAGACTCACACAGAGTTGAGAATGGGTGACCTCCCCACATCTCCCTGTGATTATCATGCCCATGAATTGCCTCTAATGCCATATAACCTCCTTAATGGCCACGATCCAGACTCACAAATAAATCTCTTGGAAGAGAGCAACACAAGAGCAACACACTACAGAGATGCCTCCAGAGCCCAAAGTCACCATCCAGCTTAAAAAAATTAAATTAACCTCAGCTGTATCACCATATTTAAAATTTTAGACTTCCTGGAGCATGCAGCCACATTTATGCTGCACAACATGTCATACTCTACACCACTGATGTACCAAGAGTAGCAAACCACATTTGATGGGGTGTAAAGTTAAGTAAAAGGCAACCAATCTCGGGGGTGGGGGGATTTGCTCGAGCGGGCCCAGTAATATATACACATAATCACACAGGTTAGTAAACTCTTATTCAAAGGCTTAATGGCTCCAGGCAAAATACAACAATTTTCACTCTCTTCCCTCGAAGGAAAGTTTTTTGGATATTTTTTAGCAGATTATTTATAATTATCAATACAAAATAAATTATTTAGTTCCTGCTTTGAGGGGCACTCTTTGGGGTCTGGGATGGAAACATTTGAAATATGGTGATGGGAAGGTGTAATGGTGGTGGAATTGGTGTTGGAATATTAACTGCAATAAATTATTGTGAACAACTTTCTAAGAATAAAATTTAAAAATTAAAAAAAATAAAGTACATGTCTTACCAGGTTTTTATTTCATGCTATGTATAATTCTATTTATATTGAATGTATAAAGTTCAAAATAAATAGTTCAAATAACTTTGGGAGATAATTATTATTAATATATCTTTTTCATGGGAATTCACTATCCAACCACCACCACGCTCCAGGCCACTTTCAGGATGCTCAGGCAGAGCCTCACACATGAATGAAGTCCCACAGAACTCAGGTAATGCGGAACTTTGTGACCTTGAACTCTGGGCCCAATGGGACCCAAGAGCAAAGATCCTCTGCCTGCTTCCCCCAGTCTCCAGTGGCCCAGAGGTCACACCCATTCCCTGCCGGCACCAGATAATCTCCTCATTGGCCACTGTCCAGTGCTCATCGCTGCTTCTCCTGGAAGTGAGCATAAAATGAGGCTTCCATAACCATGCCACCGGACTCCGCGTCAGGCTGTTTTCACTCGGGATACCACAGAGGGGTCAGGTGAGAGCCTTCTCCACCCCAGGAGACCAAGCCCTAACTGACTTCCACTGCCCAACTGCCGCCACGCTCCAGGCTGTGCGACACATCGTGGGACACTTCCTACCCATTTTCCATAATTACCGCACCATGTTTGATGGGGTTCAGACAGTAGGCAACAAGCCATAGAGAGAGAAATATATATATATATATATATTTCAGAGAGCCCAGCAAGCTACCAAGAGTATCCTACCCGCACGGGCAGAGCCTGGCAAGCTACCTGTGGCATATTCAATATGCCAAAAACAGTAACTATAACAGGTCTCATTCCCCTGACCAAAGAGCCTCCAATCATTGGGAAAGATGAGTAAGGAGAGGCTGCTAAAATATCAGGGCTGGGACGAATAGAGACATTACGGGTGCCTGCTCGAGTAAATCGACAAACAACGGGATGACAGTGATACAGTGATCCTTTTCATAAATGAGAAAGCTGAGGCAAAGAGAATTGTGCCTTGTCCAAGGTTACACAGGAAGGGATGGGAGAGTTTACAAGCAGATGAACCCAGTAATCTAGCTCCAGGTTTGCACTCTTAGCCACTCTTTTCATCATCTTTTAAAACTGTGTAATATATCACTTAATCACTTAACTTCCCGTTAGTCGTCGATTTGCTCGAGCGGGCGCCAGTAACGTCTCCATTTGTCCCTGTCGCGTGCTAGTGTAGCCCAATGGCATCTCTTCGCTCGGGAACATGGAGGGCCTCAAACCGATCGTTCATGACCTTGACAAAGAAGTCTGACCATCTGGTAGGTGGGCGGCCACGCGGTCTCTTGACATCCCGTGGAATCCAATCAGTAACAGCTCTAGTCCAACGGTCGTCTTTAAATCTCATTACGTGACCAGCCCATCTGATTTTCGACACCTTGGCAAATGAGACAGCGTCCCTGATCCTTGATCGTCGACGGATGTCAGAACTCCGGATTCGTTCTCTCATTTGAGTGAAACGTGATATTCCAAGCATAGCTCTTTCTATTCTTCTTTGGGAGACCTGAATGGCATTCTCATCTTGTTTGCGTAGGGCCCAGGTCTCTGAGGCATATGTTAATGCAGGAAGAACAGTGGAATCAAAGAGATGTGCCCGGAGCCGGAGGTTCTTCGTCCTCTTAGCTATTTCTTCGACGTTCTTGAAGGCGTTCCAAGCCGCTCTCTTCCTCCTGCGCAGCTCGGGTGCCAGGTCATTTGTCATGTTGACCTCTCGACCTAGGTACACATAGCTGTTGCATTCGGAGATGGTCGTTCCATTGAGAGCGAATGGGGCGTCAGGAACAAGGCTATTTCTCATAAACATTGTCTTCGTAAGATTCAGCTGTAGTCCTACCTTTCCACACTCACGGTCAAAGTCGGCCAGCATTTGTGCCGCTTGGCTGATGTTTGGTGTTATTAAAACAATGTCATCAGCAAAGCGGAGGTGGTGTAGTTGCCGACCATCTATCTTCACTCCCATTCCTTCCCATTCCAGTCGTCGCATGATGTTCTCGAGGGTGGCACTGAAGAGTTTTGGTGAAATGGTATCACCCTGCCGCACCCCTCTCTTGACATCAACGATCACTTCTTTGTAGAATGGTGAGATCCTGGTAGTGAATCCGCGATACAGCTCACGGAGGATCCTGATGTATTGGGCTTGTATGCCCTGATTGGCTAGGGCTTCAATGACCGCTTCCGTCTCAACAGAATCAAAGGCCTTCTTTAAATCAATGAACGTTAAGCAGAGCGGCATCTTGAACTCCCGAGAAACCTCAATGAGTTTGGTTATCGTGTGGATATGGTCGATGGTGCTGAATCCTTTGCGGAACCCTGCTTGCTCACATGGTTGTCCTTCATCTAGTGTTCTGCCAATCCTATTCAGGATGACTCGAGTGAACAACTTGTAGATGACAGACAATAGGCAGATCGGGCGATAGTTGCCAATGTCATGGATGTCTCCCTTCTTGAACAGTAGTACGGTCCTGCTGGTTTTCCATTGAGATGGAACCTTGCATTCAGACAGGTAGCGAGTGAAGAGCCGAGCCAGTGTATTGATGAGTACTGACGGCAGGTTCTTCAGGTGTTCAGGTCTGACCTTGTCTGGGCCGGGTGCTGTTTGCTTCTTTACTGACGAAATGGCGTGTCGGATTTCGGAAGGGAGAACGTTGGGAACGACATACCCATCCTGTGGAATTTGGTATGTCGGCAAGTGGACATGGCTATCGAAGAGATTTGAGTAGAAGTCATGGATAATCTTCTCCATTGCCGTTCTGGAGGATGTGATGGATCCATCAGGACGTCGGAGGGCAGTCATCTTGGTCTTATAGTTGGCGAAGGACAGGCGGGCGTTACGAATACTTTTCCCGGCTTCTGCCGCATCTACCAGTACTTCTGCTCTTCTCTCTTTGAGGTCTTCCTTGAACGCATCTCTGCACTGCTTTGCAAGCTCGGACGTTAGCTTGCGGTTGCCTGAAGCATGCGCCAAACCACGCTGGCGAATTAGCTCAAGAGTTTTCGAAGATAGGCGACTTTTTGTGGCTATCTCTCTCTTGGCGTTCCTCGCACATTCATGGAGGTGCTGAACCAGTCGATCGTATTCCTCGTCAATGTTGTCAACAATGGCATCTTCCCATGTTGCCGCAATAGTACCAAAGAGTTCCCAGTTGGTGGTCGTTCTGGGAGTTCTCTTTTTGAACTTTGCAGCCCTTTCTCCCCGCTCTGTGAAGTAGAATTTTGCACGAAGGAGACGGTGGTCCGATCCCGTTCGAAATTTTGGGACAACAGCGACATCAGTCAGGCAAAACCGTCGATTGAATATGATGTGGTCTATTTCGTTGTGGAATCGTCCACCGGGAGACTCCCATGTCCATCGTTTAGATTCTGCCTTCTGGAACTGTGAGTTACCATGAATGGTCTTGGTCGACATGATGAACTCAGACAGTCTCTCACCCTGTTCGTTCCATTCTAGGCCATGGGTTCCGATGTGAAGTTCTTCAGCTGATCTTCTCGGTCCTATCTTGGCATTAAAATCACCCACAATGATCTTGTAGAAGGTGTGGTCTTCTTTATAGAATTTCTCTAGCTCCATGTAGAACTTCTCGATTTCTCTTTCATCATAATGAGATGTTGGTGCGTAGACAACGAAGATAGAAACTGCAGGCAGTGAGCCACATCTATTCAAATGTAAACGTCCGATTCGGGTTGTTAGGCATTCGAATGAATCAATGCTCTTGGCCAAGTTTGTGTTGATAAGGACACCGACGCCTCCAACACCTCTTTTATCGCATGTTCCGAGGAACAATTCTTCTCCAGTGTCGAAAACGGCATGGTGAGATTCGTGTCTTCTTGTCTCGGTCAGACCAATGATGTCGTACTTGATCATTCGCGCTTGTACCATCAGGTCCTCGATGGATGCATCTGATGCTAGCGTACGTGCATTGAAAGTACAGACGATCATTTTTGTCTTCCTTCGTTGTGGCAGCCTAGGTCGGCCTTGAGATTTTGTCGGCCTCTCCTTTCTCATCCTTCTCAGTGCTGCCATGTCGGTGAAGCCTTCAGGGTCAGGTGAATGAGACCAGTTGTAGTTACTGGTTTTGGCATATCGAATACACAGCGGATAGATACACACATATTCGATATGTGTAATATATATGAAAAGAAAACATTTGTTACATTTTGCTTTAAGAAAAATTAGCACCTACAAAAATAGGATCAGTCTTCCAGCTAAAGATTGGTTTAAATAGAAATATTCAATTCAGTACCACTGAAATGACAGAGTAATTTAAATTATAAACTTTGGACAAAAGTATAACAACTTTGGGAGATAATTATAATAAATAATTATAATTATTTATAAGGCTGAGAATGAGAGATGAGGCAAAAGTATAACAAGAAGTGAATAGGTGGTGCTGAGGAGAGTAACAGTATGAACCCAACCCACAGGGTTCAATTAGCAAATAATGAAAGTAGGGATAGGAGGGAAGGATTATGAGACCAGAGTGGATACAGGGATGAGGAAAGGTCATGAACACTTCCGTAGTCAAGGGTGGGCTGTATTTCTGCAACATCAATAACAGACACTTTAACACTATTACAACCCTACCACTGAAACTATATTTTTTTCAAACAATTTTTAAAGTGGATCACTAGTTGGAAAGCATATATTTTTTTAAAAAAGGTTAGACCTACAGATTTTCCACTCCCTCTCTGATTAGCCAGAAGTTTACCCCATCCTAAACTATATAGGAGATTAGAAGTTATTCTGGGGACTGGGGCCATAGTACAGCAGGTAGGGCATCTGCAGAGCTGGGTTCAAACCCCAGTATTCCATATGATCCCGAGCACCGCCAGGAGAAATTCCAGAGTGCAAACCAGGAGTAACTACTGAGCATCCTGCCACGTGACCCTCTTCCCCCCAAAAAAAGTTGGCTCTACTAGTGACTTTAAAAAAATATCATCTCTAGAATATGTGAAAACAATCACAGTTGAACAGGAGAAAAGCTACAATTTTGACAAGTTTATATAGCAAATGTTGAGAGAGTTTTATCTCACCAACCTTCCTCTAAAAGGCATGTGCTGAGAGCAGGAAACTGGAAGTATGCTTCTGAGGGAACGTGACTGGGATAAGAGATACCCTAATATGACGGCTTTTGTCAATGTTCTAATCAGAACACCCTACAACCAGAGTTAATAAGCCCATATATCCTATTTTTCATTTCAATTAAAAAAAATAAAGATCAATATATTTATTTTCTTTTTTTTTGTTTTTTGTTTGTTTGTTTTCAGGCCACTCCTGGCTCAGTGTTCAAGTAATATACTTGATGTGGTGCTCAGGTGTCCATTCAGTATATGAATTGGAGGTTGGGCTTCTGTAATTCTATGTAAGTTCTCTATATTTTGGGCTGTCTCTCTGACCCCAGAAAAAGGAGATTTTTGAACACAAGTGTTTAATTTCAAACAGTCCAAATATTTCCTAAAATGCAACTTAGAGGAAGCAGATTAGCTACTTTTAAATCATTAGCACTGTACTATAGCACTGTCATCCCGTTGTTCATCAATTTGTTCGAGCGGGCACCAGTAACGTCTCCATCGTGAGACTTCTTGTTACTGTTTTGGCATATCAAATACACCACAGGTAGCTTGCCAGGTTCTGCTGTGCGGGTGGGATACTCTTGGTAGCTTACCAGGCTCTCCGAGAGAGGGACAGAGGAATCGAACCCGGGTCAGCCGTGCAAGGCAAACGCCCTATTCATTGTGCTATCGCTCCAGCCCTTTAAATCATTAATATTACTAAAAGATAAGAATTTATATATTATTTATGAAAAAGAAAACAATGTTACTATAAAAGGAAGATTAACAGAAACTTTTCATAAAAATTAAGTTACAGGGGCTGGAGCAATAGCACAGCGGGTAGAGCATTTGCCTTGTATGCAGCCAACATGGCCGACACAGGTTCGATTCCCAGCATCCCATATGGTCCCCCAGCACCGCCAGGAGCGATTCCTGAGTGCACGAGCCAGGAGTAACCCCTGAGAATCGCTGGGTGTGACCCAAAAAGCAAAAAAAAAATTAAGTTACATAGTTTAAAGTAGTTGCTTTAGAGAGAAGTGGAGAGATTGTTTTATCAAACCTTGTGAAAAATTAATTTACATTCATTATTTCACATATAACTGAATACATATTTAATAACTCAAAATTACATTAAAAAACATGGTTAAACAATAACAAGATTGGGATGGAGCTAACACAAAATTAAGGCACTAGTCTTACAAGTGGCTTACCCTGGGTCAATCCCTAGCACTATATATAGTCTACTGAGTACTACCAATAATAACCACTGAGCAGAACCAGGAATAAGCCCTAAGTACCAGCATGTGTCTGCCTCACTGCCAAAATATAACTATAGCTATGAAGAACCAGAAAAATAGTATTGGGGTTAATGCCCTTGCTTTATATGTGGTCAACCCTGGTTCAATTCCTAACAATGCATATTGTCCCCCAAGCACCAATAGGAGTGATCTCTGGGCACAGAGCCAGGAATAAGATCTGAACACCGCCCTATGTTTGGCTCAAAAATGAACAATTATGCCAATATTAATATTATCAAAAATATTTTTAAAAAAGATTGCTAATGCTTATGAACTGTCAGTGATCAAAGATGATTTTCCTTTATTATCCTTTTATATAGATTAGATATAATTTATATAATAAAAACTTACTGTATGATTCTAAATTGGTACAAAATTACTTCAGTTAAATCCCTTTAGAGTCAGGGCTGAAGCGATAGCACAGCGGGTAGGACGTTTGCCTTGCATGCGGCCTGGTTCAATTCCCAGCATCCCATATGGTCCTATATGGTCCCATCCCATATGGTCCCCTGAGCACTGCCAGGAGTAATTCCTAAGTGCATGAGCCACGAGTAACCCCTGTGCATCGCCGGGTGTGACCCAAAAGGCAAAAAAAAAAACCCTTTAGAGTCAACAAGTCAATTTATCAAATCAGTTTATCAGCAAACAGCATTTCTTACCTTAAAAAATGAAATAGATTATAATGCCTTAGCAATCTTTGAACACAGTAAGTTTTATTTAAAAAATTTATTTTACTTTTGTGTAAACAGAGGTATATATATGCTGGATAATAAGGTGAAATAAATTTCTTAACATGAATCACAGTTCAAAAAGAGTTTTAGCTATAATAGACATGTTTTAAAGTTTTATAGAAAAATATAGATTTTTATTATGTACCTTTACAATGTACTTTTTGGAATATATACACTATTGTAAATAATTGTAATGAGATCCAAAATAGATGTGAATACATATTTTGTTTCCTCTTACTAACTGTCTCACTTCTCTGGGTTTCAGCTTCCTCATCTATGTAATTGGAACAATGATACATATTTCACAAGATATGAGGATTAAATGAGTTAACATATTAAAATCCTTATATAGAGAGAGGGGTTCAGTAGCCAATGAATAATCACTTAATCACTTAACTTCCCGTTAGTCGTCGATTTGCTCGAGCGGGCGCCAGTAACGTCTCCATTTGTCCCTGTCGCGTGCTAGTGTAGCCCAATGGCATCTCTTCGCTCCGGGAACATGAAGGGCCTCAAACCGATCATTCATGATCTTCAGGAAGAAGTCTGACCATCTGGTAGGTGGGCGGCCACGCAGTCTCTTGACATCCCGTGGAATCCAATCAGTAACAGCTCTAGTCCAACGGTCGTCTTTAAATCTCATTACGTGACCAGCCCATCTGATTTTCGACACCTTGGCAAATGAGACAGCGTCCCTGATCCTTGATCGTCAACGGATGTCAGAACTCCGGATTCTTTCTCTCAATTGAGTGAAACGTGATATTCCAAGCATAGCTCTTTCTATTCTTCTTTGGGAGACCTGAATGGCGTTCTCATCTTGTTTGCGTAGGGCCCAGGTCTCTGAGGCATATGTTAATGCAGGAAGAACAGTGGAATCAAAGAGATGTGCCCAGAGCCGGAGGTTCTTCGTCCTCTTAGCTATTTCTTCGACGTTCTTGAAGGCGTTCCAAGCCGCTCTCTTCCTCCTGCGCAGCTCGGGTGCCAGGTCATTTGTCATGTTGACCTCTCGACCTAGGTACACATAGCTGTTGCATTCGGAGATGGTCGTTCCATTGAGAGCGAATGGGGCGTCAGGAACAAGGCTGTTTCTCATAAACATTGTCTTCGTAAGATTCAACTGTAGTCCTACCTTTCCACACTCACGGTCAAAGTCGGCCAGCATTTGTGCTGCTTGGCTGATGTTTGGTGTTATTAAAACAATATCGTCAGCAAAGCGGAGGTGGTGTAATTGCCGACCATCTATCTTCACTCCCATTCCTTCCCATTCCAGTCGTCGCATGATGTTCTCGAGGGTGGCACTGAAGAGTTTCGGTGAAATGGTATCACCCTGCCACACCCCTCTCTTGACATCAACGATCACTTCTTTGTAGAATGGTGAGATCCTGGTAGTGAATCCGCAATACAGCTCACGGAGGATCCTGATGTATTGAGCTTGAATGCCCTGATTGGCTAGGGCTTCAATGACCGCTTCCGTCTCAACAGAATCAAAGGCCTTCTTTAAATCAATGAACGTTAAGCAGAGCGGCATCTTGAACTCCCGAGAAACCTCAATGAGCTTGGTTATTGTGTGGATATGGTCGATGGTGCTGAATCCTTTGCGGAACCCTGCTTGCTCGCATGGTTGTCCTTCATCTAGTGTTCTGCCAATCCTATTCAGGATGACTCGAGTGAACAACTTGTAGATGACAGACAATAGGCAGATCGGGCGATAGTTGCCAATGTCATGGATGTCTCCCTTCTTGAACAGTAGTACGGTCCTGCTGGTTTTCCATTGGGACGGAACCTTGCATTCAGAGAGGTAGCGAGTGAAGAGCCGAGCCAGTGTATTGATGAGTACTGACGGCAGGTTCTTCAGGTGTTCAGGTCTGACCTTGTCTGGGCCGGGTGCTGTTTGTTTCTTTACCGACGAAATGGCGTGTCGGATTTCGGAGGGGAGAACATTGGGAACAACATACCCATCCTGTGGAATTTGGTATGTCGGCAAGTGGACATGGCTATCGAAGAGATTTGAGTAGAAGTCATGGATAATCTTCTCCATTGCCGTTCTGGAGGATGTGATGGATCCATCAGGACGTCGGAGGGCAGTCATCTTGGTCTTATAGTTGGCGAAGGACAGGCGGGCGTTACGAATACTTTTCCCGGCTTCTGCCGCATCTACCAGTACTTCTGCTCTTCTCTCTTTGAGGTCTTCCTTGATCGCATCTCTGCACTGCTTTGCGAGCTCGGACGTTAGCTTGCGGTTGCCTGAGGCATGCGCCAAACCACGCTGGCGAATTAGCTCAAGAGTTTTCGAAGATAGGCGACTTTTTGTGGCTATCTCTCTCTTGGCTTTCCTCGCACATTCATGGAGGTGCTGAACCAGTCGATCGTATTCCTCGTCAATGTTGTCAACAATGGCATCTTCCCATGTTGCCGCAATAGTACCAAAGAGTTCCCAGTTGGTGGTCATTCTGGGAGTTCTCTTTTTGAGCTTTGCAGCCCTTTCTCCCCGCTCTGTGAAGTAGAATTTTGCACGAAGGAGACGGTGGTCCGATCCCGTTCGCAATTTTGGGACAACAGCGACATCAGTCAGGCAAAACCGTCGATTAAATATGATGTGGTCTATTTCGTTGTGGAATCGTCCACCGGGAGACTCCCATGTCCATCGTTTAGATTCTGCCTTCTGGAACTGTGAGTTACCATGGATGGTCTTGGTCGACATGATGAACTCTGACAGTCTCTCACCCTGTTCGTTCCATTCTAGGCCATGGGTCCCGATGTGAAGTTCTTCAGCTGATCTTCTCGGTCCTTTCTTGGCATTAAAATCACCCACAATGATCTTGTAGAAGGTGTGGTCTTCTTTATAGAACTTCTCTAGCTCCATGTAGAACTTCTCGATTTCTCTTTCATCATAATGAGATGTTGGTGCGTAGACAACGAAGATAGAAACTGCAGGCAGTGAGCCACATCTATTCAAATGTAAACGTCCGATTCGGGTTGTTAGGCATTCGAATGAATCAATGCTCTTGGCCAAGTTTGTGTTGACAAGGACACCGATGCCTCCAACACCTCTTTTATCGCATGTTCCGAGGAACAATTCTTCTCCAGTGTCGAAAACGGCATGGTGAGATTCGTGCCTTCTTGTCTCGGTCAGACCAATGATGTCGTACTTGATCATTCGCGCTTGTACCATCAGGTCCTCGATGGATGCATCTGATGCTAGCGTACGTGCATTGAAAGTACAGACGATCATTTTTGTCTTCCTTCGTTGTGGCAGCCTAGGTCGGCCTTGAGATTTTGTCGGCCTCTCCTTTCTCATCCTTCTCAGTGCTGCCATGTCGGTGAAGCCTTCAGGGTCAGGTGAATGAGACCAGTTGTAGTTACACAGCGGATAGCTTGCCAGGCTCTTCCGTGTGGGCGGAATACTCTCGGTAGCTTGCCAGTCTTTCCGAGAGGGATAGAGGCTTTTGGGGTGACCTCTAATCACCCTTGTAGGTGTTACCATATTTGAACCCTATCAGATATGGTACGACAATTCCAGAAGATGGGTATTTAGTGTCTTATGATGTGTCCGGAAAGCGTCCTGGAGTGTGGCGACGGCTGGGTAGTGGAAGTCGTGTCGAGAGTGGAAGTCTGCCAGTGGGGTATTTATCTGGGTAGGGTGGGTCTCCTGTGCACAATTCGATCCCTGGGTGGTTGATGGAAGCAGACAGGGCAGGGTAGGGTGGGGCTCCTGATTAGAATCTCTTTGTCACCTGTGGTGGTGGGAGCAAGCAGAGAAGCTCTGTCCCTGGGTCCGCCGAGCCTGGAGTCCAAGGTCTCAGAGAGTTCCGCTTATCTTGTTCTGTGGGTCTTCAGTTGTGCGTGGGTCTCGGCCGGAGCTGCCGCGCGGGTCCGGAAAGCGTCCTGGAGTGTGGCGACGGCTGGGTAGTGGAAGTCGTGTTAGAATAATAACTAAGGATATTTAATATAAAACACATCGTTTAGATCATACTAGGGAAATATTTAATATATGCCTCTTCTTTATTTTACCCATAACAGACAAAATTGAGGATTGTGCCAGAGAGAGAGAGAGAGTATGTGTACAGGAGGTAAGGTGCTTGCCTTGCTTGAAAGTGACTCCAGTTGGGGCTAGAGCAATAGCACAGCGGGTAGGACTTTTGCCTTGCACGCGGTCGACCCGGGTTCGATTCCCAGCATCCCATATGGTCCCCCGAGCATCGCCAGGTGTGATTCCTGAGTGCAAAGCCCCTGAGCATCGCCGGGTGTGACCCAAAAAGGAAAAAAAGAAAGTGACTCCAGTTTAAATCCCTGAGCATTACCAAAGGTCACTTCTGAACACAGGGCCAGAAATAGCCCCTGAGCATTTCTGGTGTGACAAAAAAATTAAATTAAGAATCATGACTTTTAGGAGGCCCGAGCGATAGCACAGCGGGTAGGAAGGGCGTTTGCCTTGCACGCGGCCGACCTGGGTTCAATCCCCGGCATCCCGTATGGTCCCCCAAGCACCGCCAGGAATAATTCCTGAGTGCAGAGCCAGGAATAACACCTGAGGATCGCTGGGTGTGACCCAGAAAGCAAAAAAAAAAAAAAAAAAGAATCATGACTTTTATATTCCACTGCTATTTTTTATTTTTACCCCTTCCCTTTGCTGCTATTGTGATTACTGGGGGAGAGAAGGGTTATGTATGCTTGGTTGTTATGTTCACTGGCAGGGGGATGAGGGGGGTCATACACCTGGTGACAGTCACTATGACTGTACTTGTTTGGTTTATTTTTTTTCCCAGTTTCAGTGCTCACACACTGTCTCCCGTTTGCCCCAGGAGATCAAACACTCTGTTATGACACTAGGGGGACACAGCAGCAGAACCACCAGAACTATCCTTGTCAGATTTAATATAGGATTTACACAGTAAAATGTCATTTAAAAATACTAACTGAATACTTAATTTTAACCCTTGGTTTTTAGGAATTTTGCTTGTTGTTTTGAAGCCACACCCAGCAGTGCTCAGGAGTTACTCCTAGCTCTGCACTCAAGAACTACTTCTGGAGGTGCTCATGGGGCCGTATGAAATTCCAGGAATTGCCGGAAGTCACGCCCACAGCCCGCCCCCCAGCGCCATCTTTGAAGCATTCAGCCTAAGAGAAGGACCACATGGAGGGTGCGGGAACCACAGATCCCGGAGGAAAAAAAAAAAAACAGGTTCCAAAAAGAGCCGAGATCACTGGCAAGTTCCAGATGGGGTAGGTGCCGCATCCCGCCTCCCCTAGATGGAACCCCGGTGACCAGAAGCCTCTACAAACACAGCTCGAGTATGCGGGAACTAGAACTTTTTCTCAAAACTGCGAGGCCGCTTATGCGGCCGCACCACATCTCTCTATATACAAAGTGACCAATGAGAAGTAAACCACCCAATCTTTCTCCCTGAAAATCAGAGTTAAGTTTGGAGCACGGCCACAGCCCCAGAAACACAAGGACTTAATGCAGAACCCAGCAGCTTGGAGCAGAAAAGTGAAAGGACTATGCGTTAATCCAGGCAATCATTTCTGCCCAGAGGGGAAAGGGTGTTGCCCCATTCGCCCTCTCTTCTCTGGAAAGAAGGATGGCGGCCGCATGGGAGCCTTGTGGACAGCAGGTATGAGCCGGGGGTGTGGGGGCGACTAAAACCTCATGGGAAGGGGGGCGTTCCAGTCCGTCCTTCACGCCCTACCGAGGTCACTATTTGCCCCCCACGAGCAGCTCTCCAGCATGGCCACAGCCCCAGAAGCACAAGGACTTAATGCAGAACCCAGCAGCTTGGAGCAGAAAAGTGAAAGGACTATGCGTTAATCCAGGCCATCAAGTCTGCCGCAGGGGAAAGGGTGTTGCCCCATTTGCCCTCTCCTCTCTGGAAAGAAAGATGGCGGCCACATGGGAGCCTTGTGGACAGCAGGTACGGGCTGGGGGTGTGGAGGTGACTAGAACCTCATGGGAAGGGGGGCGTTCCGGTCCGTCCTTCACGCCCTACCGAGGTCACCAGTTGCCCCCCACGAGCGGCTTTCCAGCACGGCCACAGCCCCAGAAGCACAAGGACTTAATGCAGAACCCAGCAGCTTGGAGCAGAAAAGTGAAAGGACTATGCGTTAATCCAGGCAATCATTTCTGCCCAGAGGGGAAAGGGTGTTGCTCCCTTCCGCCCTCCTCCCTCTGGAAAGAAAGATGGCGGCCACATGGGAGCCTTGTGGACAGCAGGTATGAGCCGGGGGTGTGGGGGCGACTAAAACCTCATGGGTCGGGGGGCGTTCTGGTCCGTCCTTCACGCCCTACCGAGGTCACCAGTCGCCCCCCGCGAGCGGCTCTCCAGCACAGCCACGGCCCCAGAAGCACAAGGACTTAATGCAGAACCCGGCAGCTTGGAGCAAAAAAGTGAATGGACTATGCGTTGATCCAGGCCATCAAGTCTGCCGGAGGGGAAAGGGTGTTGCCCCATTCGCCCTCTCCTCTCTGGAAAGAAAGATGGCGGCCACATGCGAGCCTTGTGGACAGCAGGTATGAGCCGGGAGTGTGGGGGCGACTAAAACCTCATGGGAAGGGGGGCGTTCCACTCCGTCCTTCACGCCCTACCGAGGCCACCAGTTGCCCCCACGAGCGGCTCTCCAGCACGGCCACGACTCCAGAACACAGAAACCAATTTCTTAACTATCTGACTTTCAGTAGAAATACTTCCAGGGTCAATAGGTAAAATAGCAGAAATCCAAAACCAACATTTAATTCTTGAACCCAGCTGTAGAAAGCAAATCACTTCACAATGCTTTTTCAGCATGTCTGATTTGGGGGGGGGGGGTAAACTCTAAATAATAGTGGTGAATCTTTTATTGAAACAATGAATCTAATCAAAGCAGATAGAGTGTTAACTAGAATTCATCTGCCTCACAGGGACGGGGAGGGGTGGGGGGTGGGGTTTTATTGGGGTTCTTCATGGTAAAAAATAAGTATTGGCAAAGGGAAATGTGTTTGATATTTGCATGACTGAGACCTAAACCTGAAAGCTTTGTAACCTTTCCCACAGTGATTCAATAAATAAATAAAAAAAAAATTCCAGGAATTGAACATGGGTCAGTACATGCAAGGCAAGTGCCTTACCCACAGCACTCTTTCCCTGCCCCAATATTTAAGAATTATTAATGTTGGGGCCAGAGCAATAGTATAGTTGATAGGATGCTTGCCTTGCACATGACCAATCTGGGTTTGATCCTAGCATCTAATATGGCCCACAAGAACTAGCAAGAGTAATTCCTGAGTTCAGAGCCAGGAGTAACCCCTGAACATTTCCAGGTGTGTCCCCCCCTAAAAAAATTAATGTTTGCGAAGACATGGGAAAAAGAGAACTAATTATGTTTAAAAGAATCAACTAAATAGACAAACCCCTCCTTAGACTCAAGAGGGAGAGGGGATAAAACTCAAACAAATCACAAATTAAAGGGGAGAAACCTCAACAGACACCTCAGATAACACAAAAGATCATATGAAATTACTATGAACAACTATATGCTATCAAATTAGAGGATCTAGACGAAATTAAAAATAGACATTTTTTATTTCTTCTATATTCTCTGGATCAAAGACTGAATCAAGAGGAAGTGGAAAAACTAAATAGAGTTGGTTATGGAACTTGAAAAATTATCAAAAATTTTCCCAAGAATAAAGATCCTTAGTCAAATGGGTTTTTTAGTGAGTTTTTCCTAATCTTCAAAGAGAGTCTTCTACTCATCCTGTTCAAGCTTTTCCAAGATATAGAAGAATCTTCCTGAACAGTTTCTATGAGACCCTCATACTGAGTGGACAGAGACATTACTAAAAAAGACAAATTTTTGGCGAAATAAAGTCAACACTAGTGGTAGTATTAGTTTTGGAACATTATAAGCCCGAAACTCAACCATAAATGAGTATGTAACTTAAAAGTGTCTTAATATTTTTTAGTTATTTAAATGTAAAAAATAACAATAACAAAATAATAAAAACTAAAGAAATTTTAAATAAAAATACAAGTATCCCTGAAGAACATAAATGTAAAAATTCTGAATGGAGTCATCACAAATAGAATATAAAAATATGCCACAGGTATCATGCATCCCGATCAACTGAGATTCAATCAGGCAAGAAAGGATGGTTCAACATCAAAATAGTTAATGCAGTGCCCATTAATAAAACAAAAATAACATATTACTATCACCATAGTTGCATAGAAAATACTTGAAAAGATCTAACACCTGTTCATGGTGAAAACCCTCAGCAAAATGGAGACTAAAGGAACTTATCTCAATTTTTTAAAGACCACATACAATAAACCAACATATTTTGTGGAGAGAAACTGGAACCTTTAATTTAAGATCAAGCACAGGACACAGTTGTCCACTTTCACCACTACTAATCAATATAATACTGGAAGTCCGTGTCAACACAATTAAGCAATAAAGAAAAATCAAAGGTATTCATATTGTTAAGATATCAAATTATCACTATTTGCAAATGACATGGTATTGCATAAATAAACCCTTAAAGACTTTACTAACTCCCAGAAACAATACACATACAGGATAAAGTAACAGGACTACAAAATCAATGCACAGAAATATGTTGCATTTTTATATGTTAACAATGATGTAAGGAGAAATAAATTTTTAAATACTATCTTATTTACAATTATGTAAAAAATACTTCAAATATCTAAGAATCAATTTAACAAAAGATAGGAAAGACCTAGTTAGTGTAAATAAGTCACTTCTGAAAGAAATAGAAGATAGAAGACACAGTAAATGTAAACAACATTCCTTGTTTATGTATTGAAGACTCAACACTGTTAAAATGATCATCTTACTCAAAGTAACTTACAGATGCAACACAGTTCACATAAAAATTTCCATGGTACTTTTGGTAAGGACATAAGACAACTATTTCTAAAATCTATACAGAACCATGAAACTCCCAACACAAAGTAATCCTTAAAGAAAAAATGGAAGACGTATTTCCAGACTTTGATCTATACTACAAAGTTATAGTAATCAAAACTGAAAGATATTGAAACAAAGAAAGATTTCTCAGATGAATGGAATAGTACTAAGACTCCAGAGATAAAGCCTTAGATTTTAATGGGCAGTTAATTTACAACAAAGGAACTAAGTATAAAGAGGAGTAAGGAAAGGCTTTTCAACAAATGGTACTGGAAAAACAGAATAGCCACACACAACAAATAATATTAGACCCCTTCCTCATACCACACACAAAGGTTGATTTAAAAATTAAAGACCTTGATATCAAACCTGTTTCTCTAAAATTCACTGAGGAAACCATACAGCAGAACTCTCTGTGGTCTTTACCTTAGAAGAATGAAGAGTGATGCAATCCCACTGGCAAAAAAAAAAGAGACAAAGAGATAAGAAAACATAAAAATGGGACAACATCATTTGTTGCAAAAGAAATAAAACTTAAAATAAGCTTATCAGGGGAAAATATTCACACACCACACACATCAAAGAACTAATATCCAAGATATATAAATCACACAAAGCTCAACAAGAAACAATAAACCTCATCCAAAAGGTGAGAGATGAACAGACATAAGATGTCAAAGATGGCAAAGACTGGTCAATAGGCATATGAAAAAATGTTCATCATCACTGATTATAAGGAAAATGCAAATCGAAACATCTATGAAGTATCACTTTGCTCCATCAAGAATAGGCTATATAAAAAAGTCTGGAAAATAGTAAGCACTGGTGGGAATATGAGAAAAAAGCAACTTTTACCATAGCCAGTGGGACTAATTTCTCTATAGAAATTAGTTTGGAGATATGTTGAAAGAGTAATAGCATTTCCATTTGACCCTGTGTTTCTATTCCTGAGCATCTACTCCAAGAACACAACATTAATCTGAAAGGATATATGCACACCTATGTTCCCTGCAACATATTTACAATAGCCTATATTTGGAAAAATTTAAATGCCCAACAACAGATGAATGGATTAAGAAACTGTGATATATATACAATGGAAAATTACTCAGCTATAAGTAAAGAGGAAACCATGTAGTTTGTTACAACTTGGGTGTAATTAGATAAAATCATATGAATGAGAAAGAAAAAAAAGACAAACTCCAGATGAACTCATTCATTTGTAGAGTGTAAAGAAATCATGCAAGGAATTAAACAATTTCCAACAGAAACAACCCAGAAATACAATCAGTAAACCTGAGTGTGCTGCAGGATGGTGGACTTCAAAATATTAGTGTAGAGATCCTGGAACTCTGGTGGTGAACACAATATAGCTGCATTGCAAGTATAAAATATTAACAGTTTAAAAATGTTGTTTTTAAGGAAAACATCTAAGAAACCTGTCCCCAGATTGAGTGTTCAGTATCCCAACTCTCTTCTGCCCTACACCAACCACAATACCAATAAAAATAACTGCCATTTTGGTTTATTATATTTCATAAAGTATTACTGAGGAACTTCCATAAATAGTTCATTTATTCATATTAATTTAAAGTGTTTAATACATATAAATATATAATAGATTTGAGATAAATTTATATTTTATGTTATAATCATAAATATATTTTAAATAAAATGATTGTTTCTAGTATTTGCTATATTACTGATTCCAAATTTTACAAATATTACAGTTTTTTAAAAAGCTTTTTTCAAAAGTAATAATAATGTCTATTATTTTACCTCAATTTAAGAGCTTTAAGGGATTCCATATCCTTGAAGGTTTTTATTAAAAATTATATCTTAAATATTCTACAGTGGAAAGTAAGCCTATAATCTGATAGGGGTCAGAGTAATAACACAAAATGGACAAATTACACTGTCATTCACTTAAATTATTTAAGTTATTTAATTTGACCTGTAGATAGTCTCTTGTCTTCTCATCATGCCTGACTTTTAAGTGGGAGGTCTTCATTCATGATGATCCTTTAATAGAAGCAAAGCTTTCTCCATTTAACCCATGCTGTTATCAATCATGTACAGGGATAAATGAGCCTGTAAGATTTTGCCAGTATCACAAATGACACTGTGACCTGAGGCCAACATCTTTATTTGCTTCTCCAGTGATTCACTTCAGCAGATATTAACCAATTTTATAATCCATGAAAGGCAAAATTAAAGGACACCATCCATAAAACAGAATAATTCCTCTCAGCAACAAAGTGATGTGTGTATTATCTTATAAATTATATGGCCATACAGTGTGGTAATGTAATGAAGTAAAGATGGTAATAATCAAATGCCTAGGGCAAACGCTAATATGCATTTAATCACACAGCATGAAGCCATTTGTCACTACAGTTGAATGCATGTGTACATAAAATACATGAGTCACGTCCTTATTGTTATACTATAACAGCATCAATTTCACACTATCATTTCACATAATAACAATTGGTAGGCTTTGACATTAGCTAAACATGCTAAGAGTATAAATAAGTTAATGATAGCTTTACAAATATAATTTTTAAATTTTTTCATTAGCAAACATTTTGTCCTCAAAATTTTCAAATAATCCCTATTTGATTGTATCATACTGGCTTTAATTCTTAGCTATATTCTTATAACTGGAACTGAGTGCTAAGTCAGTCTTATCAGGCCTTTCCTTTATAATTATATTATCTTAAGTTTAAAATGTGAATTAAATCTATCAAAAAATGAGCACGTATGTTAAAAACTGTTTTATTAATTATACAGAAGCTAGTAAATGTATATATTTTAAAAGATTAAGAAAAACCACTAAAAATTATCTAAAGTACATAAAAATCAATAAATTATCTCACTATAAATTCTTGTTAATTTCACTGGAAAACTACCTAACTCCATCAAAACCTATGATAATTTAATATATATTTCACTTTCTAGAGCATAACCCTTAAAGTGAATGATGAAAGGTCTTTAATTTTCCATATAGCATAGTGCCAAACTGGTACTGATTACATCTGTGTTCATTCTAATTTGTATTAGCAGTGGTTATGTTAGTCATTGTATTTTAAGTTCCTTGGCCAGTGAATAAAGTTTCACTCACTTTTGTATCTTCACATTTCCCAACTTAGTATTTACAAAACTCAGGTATGTAATTAATAAGCACTGCATTCCACGTTGCATTAAATTGAAGAGATTATTATTAACCTTTATAAAAGGAGGGAGTTGACTGTTTAAAATCATGAGTCAAATAAGATAGTTTCCTATATCTGTGATAAACTTCAAGATCATAGTTCTGTAAAAGACCAAAAGGTGAACAACTATGTAATAAAGTTTTGAAAGAATGTCCAAATATAGATTTTAATTACTCTTCTTTTATAGGAACAATAAATTATAACAATATAATAAAAAATTTTCTATGTTCAGGAAATTAAAAATAGTACAAATTTGAGTTAATGATCTTTGTGAGGTATAGAAAGGTAGATAAAGTAATCATTCAAGTAAGTATAACCCTTATTTAGGGTTATGATATAAAAGACATAAGAAAAAGGTATTCTAATTGTTTGACAAATTCAAAGCACAAAGTTCACTCAATTCCTCTACAAGGTTGTTAAATTGTTTATAATTTATATTGTTAATTTGTACGTACCCTGTCTTATTACCTGAACAGTTATAAGTGCAGTAGCTAATTGGAGTTTCTTGTGTCTCATGCTACATCTAGCAATAAAATCCCAACATAATCTAAGGCAAAGGTATTTGGAGCCAGAGCAATAGTGCAGAAGGTAGTTCGCTTGCCTTAAATGTGGCCAACCTGGATTTGATTCCTGGCACTCCATTTGGTCCCTCAGGTAATGCCAGGAGTGACCCCTGAGTGTAGAGCCAGGAGTAAGCTTTGTGCACTGCCAGGTAAGGCCCAACAGGGAAAAGATAAAGACATTTTAAGCTGCCGAGGAATTCGATAGTTCAAAGAGACTATTTCTGATACAGACTGTAAGCAAGGGGAAATCAAATTTGGCTAAAACATAAAACAAATTTTACTAACACGGGCCAACTTGGAAAGTGGGTTAATGATTGTCAAGTTTTTACAAGATGAGATATGAGCTGAGAAATAAGGTAATAATTGATCAAGGTCATAAATAATCAGAGAAAAGTAGACAGGAGAAAAATTCAAAACATTTTACAAAAAGAAGTTAATAAACTAATATGAAAAGGAATGATCAAAGAAAGGAGGTCTGGAGTTGGTATGGGGGAAAATATATAGATGAATAATAGCAAAGCAAATGGAGTGCAATTAGAATAATCCTTCCTTGTTATCATCACAATTCGTCGATTGCCTCGAGCAGGCCCCAGTAACGTCTTCTTCATCCCAGCCCTGAGATTATATTCAAGGCTCTTTAGGAGAATGAGACCCATCATTGTTACTGGTATTTGGCATATTGGGTACGCCACGGGGAGTTTGCCAGACTCTGCTGTGTGGGCAGGCTACATTCGGTAGCCTGTCAGTTTGTCCAAAGTAGGAATGAGATAATAAGATGTTATAATAAAATGTTGCGCAGCCGCATTTGCAGCCGCGCGGTTCCAGGAACTGGTTTTTATAGTCTCTGAGTCTTGGCCGCTGATGGGATTACACGGCGCCAGGGGGCCAGTTGGTGAGTGTGAGCCCCCGCCAACTGGAATTTGGAGGATCTGGGTGGAGGATGCCCAGCCCCGATCCGAGTAGGCTTGGAGATCTCGGCTCTGGAACCCATGTGGCTTTGTCCCTCTGCCAGTAACCTTCATGTGTGCGGAGAGTGGTCTCAGCATGGTGGTGGCTGGTCCTGGAGGTCTTCGGCTGCTGGAGCCCTGGTCGGGGCGGGGAGGAAAGCTCAACCCGCTCCCCTCCAAGGGGCCCTGGCGAGGACAGCCAGGCGCGGGAGCAGGAGACTGCACTGTTTTCTTCCGGGAGCTGGTTTTTATAGTCTCTGAGTCTTGGCCGCTGATGGGATTACACGGCGCCAGGGGGCCAGTTGGTGGGTGTGACCCACGCCTACTGGAATTTGGAGGATCTGGGTGGAGCATGCTTCCTTGTTAGAAAGTAAAAATGAAGACCAGAGAGTATAGCTTGAAGGCACTTGCCTTGCACATAGCCTATCTGGGTTCAATTCCCAACATCCCAGATGGTCCTCTGACCACCTCCAGAAGTGATCCTTGAGCACCACTGATGTGTCCCAAAACAACACTCCCCCCAAAAAAATAGAAAGATGAAAAAATGAAAATGAAGAGTAAGATGAAACGGGAAAGAATGCTGAGATTTTTTAAAAGAATAAAACACTATCAAGTGCAAACCTGATCTTGTTAAGTTCATTTTTAAAAACACCAGAACTAAGGAACCTGAAACTATGTAAGCCAAGTAAACAAAAAAGATAATCAACAAACATTTGTTGACTCCCTCTATGTTCAAAACATAGTTAATGATTTTTTAAAAGAGACTTTGTACTCAAAGGACTCTGATAGAGATATACAAATAAAGATAACCAATACAGAGGGCCCAAGGATAGCTCAGTAGTAGAGTAATGCCAGTTTGAGGCCACAAATTCAATCCCTGGCACCACTTCATATGTTAAATGTGATTCCAGAGGCACTCTCTAGGATCCTGAGTGCCATAACTAAAGTGTTCAGACACCTTCCCGCCTCCATTCCAACCATGGCTACAACAAAGACAATGGCGAGAAAGAAAAATAATACAATGGTGTCTTGTGCAGTGCTATATATCATTAGCTAATGATAATGCCAGGAAAAACAAGCATCTACTCCAACAGGAAAAATCAAGGAGGTTTTAGGACACAGACTTCTTGGGAGGAGGCACCACCCCAAAGACTGGACATAACATTCTTAACATTTAAATTAGCAGAACTGTAGCACTGTCCTCCTGTTGTTCTTCGATTTGCTCCAGCGGGCACCAGTAACATTTCCACTGTGAGACTTGTTACTGTTTTGGGCATATCGAATACACCACAGGGAAAGTTAAAATGACAAATTAAGAATATGGGGAGAAAACAGTATAAGTAAAAATACAAATGAGAAAAAGTAATTTTAAATAAGGAACTTAAAAACAGTTTAATTGGGCAGGAGCAATATTACTGTTAGTAGGGTGCTTGCCTTGCACATGGCCAACCCCAGTTTGATCCCTAGGATCCCATATGGTCCCTCTAGCACCACCAGGATGTAGGGCCAGGAGAAACCTCTGAGCATCACTGGGATGATCCCTGGGAGTGACAAAAACTCTGTAGCACTATAGCACTGTCCTCCCATTGTTCATCAATTTGCTCAAGTGGGCCCAGTAACATTGTAAGACTTGTTATTGTGTTTAGCATATCAAATACGTCACGGGTAGCTTGCCAGGCTTCACCGTGAGGGTGATATACTCTTGGTAGCTTGCTGGGCTCTCAGAGAGAGACAGGTAGGCCACATGCAAGGCAAATGCCCTACCCACTGTGCTATCGCTCTAGCTTAAGATCAGAGTCTAGGGCTGGAGCAATAGCACAGTGGGTAGGGCGTTTACCTTGCAAGCAGCTCACCCGGATTCAATTCCCAGCATCCCATATCGTCCCCTGAGCACCACCAGGAATAATTCCTGAGTGCATGAACCAGGAGTAACCCCTGTGCATCACCAGGGGTGACCCAAAAAAGCAAAAAAATAAAAAAAGATCAGAGTTTATCTTGCAAGGGGCTGAAAAATAGGTCTTTTATTCCATGTTAAGGAATATGACTTAATAGCTTTACACATTTTGTTCCTCACACAGAATATCTTTCTCTAGCACTTCTATTTGAACATATTTAAAAATAAAATCCTAGTCCTTGGAACTAGCTCAGTGGCAAAAGGTTTCGCAACCATGAGCACATAAGTGAAGTTCCAGGTGTTACCCATATCTGCTGAGCACAGTACTGGCACCTCTGCTGTCTGGGACCCTCATGCCACAACAGAGTTTTTAATAATCAGAACACAACCAAGTATGTGTGAGCACCAGTAAGCCTTAAAACTAAAGAAACTATGCAAGCACTATAACCAGGTGTTCAACCATAACATGCATAGGAGCACCACAGTGATCCCTAATGAGCACTGTGCAAACACATTCCCTTAGCATTGATGAGAGAACCACAACCAAGTGTACAACCCCACTGAGTGCCACTACAACCTATGTGTGCCACCATAACACAGCAAGGAGGGGAAGGAGGAAAAATCAAATTTAATTCCATTTCCTCTTTGAATTGTTATGAATTCCATTTGAACCCAGTTTATGAACCCAGCTTACACGTTCCTTTCTGGACAATACTTGCTATCTGTATTGTATAATTAATTAGTAGCTTATTTTGCATTGTTTCTGCTGTCTACTCCCCTATTGTCTGTTCTATTGTGTAACTTTTAAATTCATTTCATCAGTTTATAATGCTTCCATTAATGTTATATTTTATATCTATACAAAATTTCACATCTGTAGAAGCTTTATGAAGTCTTAATGAAAAATTAATTTTTGATACACAGAAATATTGTCTATATTAAAAATAAACTAAATATTGAATTAATATTAACTATATTAAATTATGAAAATTCTTTAGTGCCTGGAAAGGAAATATTTAACACTACTGTAAGTAATATAAGTTTTATTCACAACAGGTAAGGCACTTCCCTTGCATGCTTTCAGCCAGGTTCCCCAGCACCATATATGGTCCAAACCACACCAGGAATATCCCTGAGCACAGAGCCAGGAGTAAACTCCATATTTTTCCAAATATGAAATGAAAATAAACAGTCAAATATCTGAAAATACTGTTACTAATCAGTTGAATATGTAGTGTTAATTGAACTTAAATAAATGTTTTATTTTATATTAAACTAGCAATTGTCAGAGAATTTCATTAGAGCTTTTTTTCTTATTAACAGCAAGTTTTCATAAAAACTCATAAGAAAGCCAAATGGCTTCCTGATATAGTCTGTCATGTCAACATTAGCAGTCATGTCAACATTAGCAAACAGATTAGGAAATATACATGAATCATTTATAATTTTATTTATAATTTTAACCAAAAATATTTATATTACAAACCTAATTTTTGTGTTAACTATCTATAAATTAAAGGTAAAGGCCCTCCCGTTGATCGTCGATTTTCTCGAGCAGGCCCAGTAACGTCTCCATTGGAGACTTTGTTGTTACTGTGTCTGGCATATCGAATACTCTCGGTAGCTTGCCGGGCTCTCCGAGAGGGGCGGAGGAATCGAACTCGGGTCGGCCATGTTGGCCGCTTGTAAGGCGAACGCCCTACCGCTGTGCTTATTTTCTAAAGGGCACAAAGTCATAAAATACATCTCCATAAAAAAGTTTCACATGGGCTTGGAGGGATGGATTAAAGGACTAGAATACATCGTTTGGTTTGGTTTGGTTTTGAGCCACAACTGGTGATGCTCAGGGCTTACTCATGGCTCTGCGCTTAAGGTTCTCTCTGGGGGCACAAGAATTGAAACCGAGTCATCCATGTGCAAGGAAAATGCCTTACCTGCTGTTCCAGGTCTGGTCCCTGGTATGGTTTGTATATGAGCACTGGGTTCAATCCCCAGCACAGCACAGCACGGTCCCTGGAACACTGCAGGGAGCAAGCAACCCTGAACAGAACCCTTGCATAGTATTTTTTTAAATAAGTTACATCGAAGAAAAGGTAAAACAAATAACACATTGTAGTATTATGTAAGATTGTAGTAAAGGTAAATACTGCCTCAGGTATTATATTTCAGTTGTAAATGCATTTGTTGGTAATGACTTACATATAAAATGTATTTTTTAATGAGGTGCTGGGGATTGAACCCAGAGACTATTTGAGGCAGAAAACATATTGCTTAATGAGGGCGATGAGCAAAAGAATTTGGTTAGGGGGCAGGGTGATTGGGCAATGCTCAGGGCTTACTCCTGGCTCTGCACTCAGGGATCACTCCTGATAGTGGTCAGAGGGACCATATGGGGTGCTGAGGATAAAACTCAGGTTGGTCACATGCAAGGCAAACACCTTACCTACAGTATTATCACTCCAGACTCAGTGAGCAAAATAATTTAAGAATGCTGTAAGTTTGAAGAAGTTAGGTTAAACAGATTTATTTACTGAAGGATTTTTATAGTCTTCAGTGAATCTCCAAACCACTTCAAGTCTTTTTCATTTTACAGTAGGCTTTTTTACTGAAGCATTTAAGTGGACTGAAGCTCCATCAAATAAAAGTTAAGAAATAGCAATTTGTAGAAATCCATCACCCTTGACTATATCAAGGCATATTATATAAAACCAAGATTCCATACCCACCGCTTTCAGAATATCCCCAATTCCCATTTGAAATGTTATTCACCGTTTACCTAAGATTACAATAACTTTAACCTGAATTATGAATGGTTGATAAAACAGTGCTTCAATTTTGGTTCTATGATTTACTTGCTGTACAGATATAATCTTGCAATGTTAATTTCTTTTCCTCACATAGTAGAAAAAGTATGTTAAGTACGGCAATACTTACATTATAGGGTTCGAGATTTATTTTTAAGAATTAAATAACATAATACATATAAATCATGTATGTAATAAGCTTTCAATATATTACTATTAGAATATAATGAATCAGTAGTTGAGATACAAGGTAAAACAAAAAAAAACTTTTTAAAAATCTATGCTGCCACCCAGTGGGCAGTATTATATAAAAATTAACATTAGATTCCTCCCAGATACTAAGACAAGGCAGTGTAAGATTTCAATTATTTTCTCAAGTTATATTACCAAACTCTATATATTATCGAAGTGAAAAATACAAACTTTTAATTTAGTAGCTACTTTAAACTAACTCAAAAGCCCTGATCAGGGGAGGGAATCATAAATACTCAAGATGATTAAAGAAATGGCTAGAGGCCCAATGGAATGGGAAAAATTATCTACCCAATCTGATGAGGGGTTAATATCACAGGTATATAAGGAACTGGTAGAACTTTACAAGAAAAAATCCAACCCCATTTAAAAAAATGGGGAGAAGAAATGAATAGAAACTTCCTCAAAGGAAAAATACAAGCAGCCAAAGGGCACATGAAAAAATGTTCTACATTACTAATAATCAAGAAGATGCAAATCAATACAACAATAAAATATCCCATGCCACAGAGATTGGCTCACATCACAAAGATCAAGAACAATCAGTGCTGGCGTGGATGCATGGAGAAAGGAACTCTCATTATTGGTGGAAATGCTGACTGGTTCAGCCTTTTTGGAAAGCAATATGGACATTTCCCCTCCACACACAGCCCCCTCCGGAAAAAAAAAAAACTAAGAAAATTGCGCTTCTGGGACTGGAACAATAGTACAGCAGGTAGGGTGTTTGTCTTGCACACAACTGACCCGGGTTTGATCCCTGACATCCCATATGATACCCTGAGCATCTTCAGGAGTAAATCCTGAGTGCAGAGCCAAGAGTAACCCGAGCATTGCTGAATGTGACCAAAGGTAAAGGTAAGGTAAAGGCCCTCCCGTTGATCGTCGATTTGCTCGAGCGGGCCCAGTAACGTCTCCATTGGAGACTTTGTTGTTACTGTGTCTGGCATATCGAATACTCTCGGTAGCTTGCCGGGCTCTCCGAGAGGGGCGGAGGAATCGAACTCGGGTCGGCCATGTTGGCCGCTTGTAAGGCAAACGCCCTACCGCTGTGCCGAATATGACCAAAAAAGACAAAAAAAGAAACTGAGCTTTCATATGACCCAGCAATATCACTACTAAGAATATACCCCAGGGGCCCAAAATCACAATGTAGAAAAGACATCTGCACTCCTATACATATTGCAACACTATTTACAGTAGCCAGAGTCTGGAAACAACTCAAGTGCTCAAAAGTAGATAAATAAACTATGGTAGACCACACAACAGAACACTACAGAACATTAGGAAAAATGAAGTGATGAAATTTGTTTACACATGGATGGACATGGAGAATATCACACTGTCTGAAATAAGTCAGAGGAAGAGACACAAACATAGAATGATCACACTCATTTGCAGGATGTAGAAAAAAACTAGTATGAAAATAATACCTAAAGACTGAAATGAGGGTCAGAAGGACTGGTTCATGGTAAGAAGTTTGCCACAAGTAGGGAAAGGGAACGCAGTTAGGACAGAGAAAGGACCACTATGACAATGATAATTGGAAATGATCACTCTGGACATGAACTGAGTGCTGAAAGTGATGTATGTGATAACCTTTCAGTAACAGTATTACAAATCACCATGCCTAAAAGGGAAAAGGGAAAGAAAGAGAGTCACAGACAGAGAGAAGTATTTGCCATAGAGGCAGACTGGGGGCAGATGGAAACTGGGGACATCCTGGGAAAAGTACGTAGGTGTTGGAATATTGTATGACTGAAACCCAATCATGAACAACTCTGTAATTGTGTATCTCACAATGATTCAGTTTAAAAAAAAAAAGAAATTGCTAGAGCCTTGAGGAAATACAGTGACTTCAACCTATTTATAACTGCAGATGAGGAAAACAAGAGAAATTTAACCAAAAAATCAATGTAGTGTCCAGCTTGCCCTGCAACAATGGGCAGACTTGTGGGGGACACTAGTCTGAGAAGCACAGATTGAACAGAGCTCACAGTCCTTGTCTCTGCCTGCATATGTTCATGAGTTCAAATTCCCAGGGTCCCATATGTGCTAAGCACAGTCCTGCCATGCCTGTCCCAGAAAGCGATTTACAGACACAAAACAATTTAGTGTAAATAAGCACCATAAATCAGGTGCAATTCCTGAAGAGCACCACTGTCAGAAACATCAAGCCCCGATGAGCACAAGCCCCGATGATGTGTGCAAGCCCCACAATCATAACTTGTGTTCCTCAATCAAGAGTGAGACTCCAGGTGAACACAAGTGCAAGTGTCATATCCAAGGGAATGCACACCCACAAATGGGCTAGCACCCCAATCTGATGTGTTGACAGCTCCCTACAGCAAGAACCATAACCAGGTATATGTGCAACCCCATTGTGCCAATCACAACAAGGAAGGGAAAGTAGGGGGTTGGAGGAATTTGAAATTTTAATTTCAGAAAAGAAAAAGAAATGACTCAAGAAGAAAATTACCCACAGAATTTTGCTGGATCTGCAGCTGAAATATGTCATAAATATGTCATAAATATGAAATATGTCATATTTTCCCCTATAAGACAGACATTTGTCACAACGAAGGCACACAGACATATCATCAAAAGTGAAAACATTTCAGTGATCCCTTTTGTGGGAAAAACTTAGCGAAATCTCGCACACATGCCTTGCACGTTATCCCTGCTGATCTCCAAGAGCGAAGAGAAAAGGCATGAGAAAGGAAGGCTTCAGTCGTTTCAGTCTGCAAATCGGCTTGTCAGTCTTTTAAGCCCCGGTCAGTTCTCTGGTCAAGACACTTTCAAAAGCAATACAATGGCGACAAAAACAAAAAAAAAGAATGGAAAAAGTTTTTCCTTGAGAATTTACGCTCTTCAACTCTCTGTGGTGCTCCAAGTGTTTCTCCCTGTGCTTCAAACGTCTGACGAGTAACACCACCGAGGACAACGCTGATCCCCGTTGCCATGTTTAAGCACCAGACTTGTTTGGCATTTTCCACAGGAGTGATCATCATTTTTACATTGCAGTCATAATGCAAACACAAGGTTTTAAAAAAAATTTTAATTAAAAATTTTTAAATTTAAATTTTTTTAATAAATTTAAATTTTTTAATCAGCTGACAGGGTGCTGAACCCGAAGAGGCTTCAATTTCTGGCACCTACAAAGTGTCCTCTGAGTCCCTCCGGGAGCGATCCCTGAGCACAGAGCCGGGCGTAAGCCCTGAGCACCCCCCGTGTGGCCAAAAAAAAACATGAAAAATAAAAAAACCTTAAACAAACAAAAACTGAAGTTTAAGGCGCCGGTGCGTTTCTCTGTAACGAATATTACGGGGTATTAAGCGGCAGTTTGCCTACCTTTTCACGAAATGCCAGGAGAAGAGAGCCGGAGCAGTGTGGACGGGAGCTCCCAGTCAGGAGGGTGGAAGATTCTAGACACCAGAAATGTGACAATAAGGAGACTCCGCGGCAAATCAATCCCTTGAAAGAAGGCGTCGGGCTGGCAGAAATGCCACTCAACCGCTTATAAGTGACCCGGAATAAAAAATCACTGTGAAGATGGCGTCTAAATAACTCACCACAGGCCAGCAGCGGCTCTAGGTGCCTCAGCCTAGCGCCCCCGAAGGCGCGAACTGTTCACCTTTGCCCTGCACAGGCCGCTTCCGGTTTAAGGCATTATGGTTCCCGCATGTGCTGGATTAGGAGTCTTCAGCGCTGTGGCACGTGGGGCAAATTGTGCTTGATGGTTTTAAAAGGATAAGTTCCTGGAAAGGTGTCTGGGTTGTTTGATATTTCTCTTCTCCTTAAATAATATTTATTGACTCCCATAGTCATGTTTTTTTTAAAAGGTCTTTGGAAGGATAAGGAAATAACTAATGGAGTATCTGTTGGGAGCACATGGATATCTGTAAGTGGAGAGGAACAGGAGGAAGAAGGGAAATTTTTCTTTGAATAAATTTTTGACCTGTTTGATCTAAACGTGTTATCCATCAAAAAAAAATGTTGATTGTTATTGAATACTTCCTAGTATCTAAGTGAAAATTCCTTTTAAACCAATCACTCTCTTTGCCAAGTAAAAAAAAAAAAAGTTTTTACTTTTTTTTTTAACCTCACAACCAGAAGTCTTTAGACTTCATTCTATGAGGAATATGGCCTACTTTGTTTTTGTCCTCTCTGATCACCAAAAATTTTATTCTAGTAGACAAAAAAGTCATCCTAGCTATCTATATCAAAATATCTAAAAGATATTCCAATATAATATAATAAAATTGTATTTTTATTGTGTACAATTAATTGCCTGAAAATTATATCCTCAAGTAAAATGATTAAGTCTTTAAATTAAAATATATATTTATATGTACATTTGGAACTGAACCAGAGAAAAACGTAAATAGGTTGGAGTACATGCTTTGTATGCACAAGCCCCAAGTTTGATACCTAGTAGACATGGTTCCCTGAACACTGTCAGGAGTCACCTCCAGCACTGAACCAGGGTAGTCCCTGAGCCATAAAGTCACTTGATCACTTGACATCCCGTTACTCATCAATTTGCTCAAGCAGGCTCCAGTAACGTCTCCATTCATCCCTGTCACATGCTAGTGTAGCCCAATGGCGTCTACTCATTGTAGAAACACGAAGAGCCTCAAACCGATTGTTCAGGGTCTTGACGAAGAAATCTGACCATCTCATAGGTGGGCGGCCACACGATCATTTGACGTCCCTTGGAATACAGTAGGTAATGGCTCTAGTCCAGCGGTTGTCTCCAAATCTCATTACGTGTCCAGCCCATCTGATTTTCGACGCCTTGGCAAACGAGACAGCATCCCTGATTCTTGATCGTCGACGGAGGTTGGAACTCTGGATTCTTTCTCTCATTTGAGTGAAGCGTGATACTCCAAGCATAGCTCTTTCGATTCCTCTTTGGGAGACCCAAATAGTATTCTCATCCTATTTTCGTAGAGCCCAGGTCTCTGAGGCATATATTAATGCAGGAAGAACAGTGGAATCAAAGAGATGTGCCCGGAGCCAGAGGTTCTTTATCCTCTTAGCTATTTCTTCAATGCTCCTGAACACATTCCAAGCCACTCTCTTCCTCCTGCACAACTCAGGTGCCAGGTCATTCGTCATGTTGACTTCTTGACCTAGGTACACATAACTTGTGTTCGTTCCATTGAGAGCGAATGGAATGTCAGGAACGAGACCGTTTCTCATAAACATTGTCTTTGTGAGATTCAGCTGGAGTCCAACCTTTCCACACTCATGGTCAAAGTCGGCCAGCATTTGTGCTGCTGGCTAATGTTTGGTGTTATTAGAACGATATCAGCAGCGAAGCGGACGTGGTGTAGTTGCTGACCGTGTATCTTCACTCCCATTCCTTCCCATTCCAGTCATCACGTGACGTTCTTGAGGGTGGCACTGAAGAGTTTAGGTGAAATGGTATCACCCTGAGAAACTCCTCTCTTGACATCAATGATCACTTCCTTGTAGAATAGTGAGATCCTGGTAGTGAATCCGTAATACAGCTCACAGAGGATCCGGATGTATTGAGTTGGAATGTCCTGTTTGGCTAGGCTTCGATGATTGCTTCAGTCTCAACAGAATCAAAGGCCTTCTTTAAATCAATGAACGTTAGACAGAGCAGCATCTTGAACTCCCGAGAAACATCAATGAGCTTGGTTATCATGTGGATATGGTCGATCGTGCTGAATCTTTTTCAGAACCCGGCTTGCTCACATGGTTGTCCTTCATCCAGTGTTCTGCCAATCCTATTCAGGATGACTCGAGTGAACAGCTTGTAGACAACAGACAACAGGCAGATCAGGAGATAGCTGCCAATGTCGTGGATGTCTCCCTTCTTGTACAGTAGTACAGTCCTGCTGGTTTTCCATTGGGACGGAACCTTGCATTTAGACAGGTAGCGTGTGAAGAGCCGAGCCAGTTTATTGATGAGTGCTGATGGCAGATTCTTCAGGTATTTGGTTCTGACCTTGTCTGGGCCGGGTGCTGTTCGCTTCTTTACCGACGAGATGGGTGTGTCAGATTTCAGAAGGGACAATGCTGGGAACGACGTATCCATCCTGCAGAATTTGGTATGTGCGCAGGTGGGCATGGCTATTGAAGAGATCCGAGTAGAAGTCATGGATAATCTTCTCCATTGCCCTTCTGGAAGATAGATCCATCAGGACGTCGAAGGGCAGTCATCTTGGTCTTGTAGTTGGCGAAGGACAGGAGGGCTTTGCGGATGCTTTTCCCGGCTTCTGCTGCATCTGCCAGCACTGCTGCTCTTCTCTCTTTGAGGTCTTCTTTATCACTTCTCTGTACTGCTTTGCAAGTTTGGACATTCACTTGCAGTTGTCTGAGGCTTGCCCCAAGACATGTTGGCAAATAAGCTCAAGAGTTTTCGAAGACAGGCATCTTTTTGTGGCTATCTCTCTCTCAGCGTTCCTCGCACAATCATGGAGGTGCTGAACCATTTGATCGTATTCCTCATCAATGTTGTTAATGATGGCATGTTCCCATGTTGCCGAAATAGTGCAAAAGACCCACAAAGAATAGTCCAAAAATAAATAAAAATAATTTGGAACCAGGGACGCAATTTAATGGTAGAGTATATGGTTTACATCTAGATTTGATTCTGGGCATCAAAAAGCAAATAAATAAATAAATAAATAAGTTGGTATATTTTAGAGTGTATTTTAATTAATGCTTGACTATTTTGACTGTAAATAAAGTTTGAGACGTGTCCAATGTAAAAATTCATAAACACATTTATAACATGGGCTAGAGCGACAGCACAGTGGGTAGAACGTTTGCCTCGCACGCAACCAACATGGCCGATTCCTCTGCCCCTCTCAGAGAGCCCGGCAAGCTACCAAGAGTATGTGGCCCGCACGGCAAAGCCTGGCAATCTACCCATGATGTATTCTATATGCCAAACACAGTAACAAGTCTCACAATGTTAATGGGTCCGCTCGAGCAAATCGATGAACAATGGGAAGACAGTGATACAGGGACAGTGATACAGTGATTTATAACATTTAGAATTCTATATAATTTTTCCCTTGTCTGGCAGGCCCTTGCATTCCTTCCTTCTGTATCTTTTCTTCCCCAGCACTTCACCCCAAGTTTCCATAGTTTTCCACCTGCTGCACCCTCACTTTACTGTCACTCCACATAAGAACATTTTCTCAACCTTTAAATTCTGTCTCACAAGTTTTCTTGTTGAAATTTCACCAACCTTCCATTCTTATCTTGCTTGACTGTGCAAGCAAGACCTTAACACTTACACTACCTGTCCAGACACTACACTGAAATTTCTGCACTTTCTTTGAAGAGCAAAGTGCCAAAATACAGGGGCTTTGGTTATATTTGCTTTTAAATACCGCTCCATCCTTTCTTTATTATTATGCTTTCAATTACCAGGGATCACAAACTTGTTTGTGGTGTTTATGTACTTTATTTTAGGTGAAGGATTATCAGGGAACATACACTTTAATTGAAGTGCTCACAAATATTTGTTTGTAATGTTCCAGAGAGCACATTCTTATTGTGGCACATACTTATTGTGGCATCACATCCAACAAGAGTGACCTCTGTATTTGGTGGAACTTCTGGGCATCAAACTTGAGGCCTCATGCTTACAAGGCAAGTGTTCTATAGCTGAACTATCCTTGAGCCCCTACTTGAAAATATTTTTATGGCTAGCACAGCAGATGGTGCAAACATGTATAGTATCTAAGAGCAAATAAATTAGACAAAAGATGTGGCACAAGTCATAGAAATGCATACCTTGCATGTGCAGTACCTGATTTTGATCCCTGGCTACACTGAAATCCCCAGTGCAGCTAGTATGGCCCCTACGCAGCAGTGACTGGAAGAAAGAAAGAACAACAACAACAAATAGCTTGAGAGAAATCCTGACTCTACTATCTACAAAGCAATAACCTCAGGTAAGGGCAATCTATCTCTGTGCCTCAAAATTCACATCAATAAATGGGAACAATAATAATACATCCCTCTAAGACATAAATAGACATAAATGGAATATAACAAAGTATAGGAAGTTCATAGTACAGTGGTTGACAGATAATAAGCATCCAATGAGTGATGACTTGTTATCTATAACAATAATAACTATTAATGCTATTGTTCTTAAGAATTCCATAGATATCAATCAGTTGATTAGATTAATAATGAGTAACCTGTATTTTAGGTAACTCTCAGACATCTAAGTCCAAACCGAGCTGATGAAAAATTCTTCTACATTCTTCATCTTCTGTCTTTTGATTCCCTATTCTCATTTCCACCTTACAATCTGATGTAACTTTATATGTATGCAAAGTAAAAGCTTTCCTCACTACAATGTATGTATCCCTCTTTTTTACAAATCAAATGTGAATGTTATACTTTGGAATTATTTTTAGACTTGACAGATAACAGCCTCAGAATGTCTTAATCCAATCTTAAGCATAATTGCCAGAGAGTGAAAGTACGTTATATTACTTGAAGTAGTAAAGGGAGTGCAAATATTAACATGTCTCCCAAACCAGGTACTCTATAATCACAGCTTTCACATCACATATTAATAGGCCTGAAGCTACTTAGAATTTGTCATTTATAAGCACAATGACTCCCTAAGAGAATAACAGGAGATACTATCTACCTACATTGAAGGATAATGCTATATTCCCAAAGTAAATGAACAGCCTACATAAATACTACAGAGAATACAAGTGCTTATAACTTGTTATAATTATATCATCTATACCACATTTCACTAGTTATTGGAAAGTAACTGTATCTTTTTCATCTTAGTATCTGAAACTTCAGCACAGTATTTGGCACTTAATAAAGATTTAATAAATTTATACTTGTTTAAAGTTGCATATTGTTTTATGTAATAGTTGAAACACTATTGACTGTGGGGGAGAAATCTCTCAAAACTTTCTGGGTATGTGAGATTTTAACTCAAGTTTTTCATTTGATGTGTATATAAATGTAATATCAAAGTCAGAGCAATGGCACAGCGAATAGAGTGTTTGTCTTGCACACAGCTGACCTGAGTTCATTCCCTGACACTCTATATGGTCCCCTGAGAACTGCCAGGAATGATCTCTGAGTACAGAGAAACAGAGCCCGGAGCAAGGCCTGAGCATCACCAGGTGTGACTCCATTAAAATAAAAAAAATAAATGTAACATCAATTAGCTATCAAATGCAGTTGTCAATAGCAGGATGATGAATTAGTCAGCCACAAAGAATTGTCTGGAGGGTTTTTACATGTATTATACTCTGGGAAAAGTTACTGTAAGTTCATGACTTGTTGATTTTACTTGAGTTTGTTTTTTAAGTGTACAAAATGGAATAAAAAACAAAAGTTAGGGGCTGGAGCAATAGCACAGCGGGTCGGGCGTTTGCCTTGCACGCGGCTGACCGGGGTTCGATTCCCAGTATCCCATATGGTCCCCCAAGTACCGCCAGGAGTGATTCCTGAGTGCAGAGCCAGGAGTAACCCCTGAGCATCGGCTGGGTATAACCCAAAAAGCAAAACAAGCAAACAATAAAAACGTTAGTGGCTGGATTGATAGCTCAGTGGGTAGGGTGTTTGCCTTGCACACGGCCAACCCGTGTTCAATTCCCAGCATCCCAATGGTCCCCCGAGCACTGCCAGCAGTAATTCCTGAGTGCATGAGCCAGGAGTAACCCCCGTGTATCACTGGGTGTGATCCAAAAAGCAAAAAAAAAAAATTCATATTAGAACATTTGCATTAAACATATACTACCTAAGGCTTAATTTTTTCCTAATATGCAAAGTATCTCTTTTAACTTCTGATTCAAATATCAATGAAAAGCAGTGAGACAAATTCAGCAAGTTTATACACTTTATCTTCCTTCCTCCCTCAACCACTCTTCCTTCTCTGTTATGGTGTCTTTTCTCAGCTAATCCAAATATAAACAATAATAACAGTGTTTTTCTCTTCCCTCTCTCATACTCCTGTCCTTTAAATTTCAGGACTTACTGATGGATTTTGGTTGAAGTACATGATGAACATCAAAATATTAAATTCTGGAGTTCCCTCTTGGGAACCTGGTCACTGTCACTGTCACTGTCACTGTCCTCCGTTGTTCAATGATTTGCTCAAGCGAGCCCAGTAACATTGTGTGTCTTGTTGTTACTGTGTTTGACATATCGAATATGTCACGGGTAGCTTACCAGGCTTTGCCGTGTGGGCGAGATACTCTTGGTAGCTGCCAGGGCTCTCCAAGAGGGGCGGAGGAATCAAAGGCAGACAATCAGTTAATAAACTGGAGAAAAATAAGGGTTGACTAATGATTAAATTGTTATCAAATACCTTTGACTGCATTTGAAAATAATATAAAACATCATGGAAATTCAATTAATAAGGAAATATGTTTTCTCACATAAAAAGAAGTAAATAAATCTATCAACTCTAGATATTGTTAAGTCATTTGCTCTGTGTTTCAGAGACTCTTTTTTTATCTTTCTCTGATGTTGGATCCATTCTCACATTAGTAGAAAAATAGTTCACAGTGCTAAGCATCATGTATGGATCTAACAATATAAGGAAGAAAAGGGCCTTACTGTCTAATTACAAATGAGAAAAAAATATATTTTATAGGAATTTCTCAAGCTTATTGGCCCAAAATCATTCCCATCTTAAGCCAACAACTGATAAGAGAAAGTGAATTGTCATGATTAGCTTAGTTCAGTGAAGATCTTCTAGAGCTGGGAATATCAACTTCCCTGAACTTCATTACAAAAAGGAGTGTAGAAGATCTAACAAAATTAAGATGTGGTATTTTTGTCAAATGAAGATATCACTTCTACCATCTCTTCTCTTCATAATCGTGGATCTTATTTACTAAAACTACTAAAACACCAAAGGATTAGATTTTGCCCTATTTTCACATCGTGCTTCAAATACTCTAGCTTCAATAATGAGGTATTTTTTTTGTTCAATCTGTAAAGTATGGTCCCAGAAATAGTGTAGATGGATTGCACTCAACCTTTCACATAGTTTCTTCTTCTTTCTTTCATAACATGGTTGCAATTTCATCCATAACCTCAGAACACAGATTTGTTTAAGCTTTGTCTGCATTGAATACCTGTAATGATGAATAAGGGATCTTGATCACAGAGTATTTACACTGGGATCTTTTAAAAGATTCCTTTTTTTTTAACTTTTATTTATTTATTTATTTTTTACAGTTGTAGATTTACAATTTTTTGTGCTTGGGTTTCAATTATACAATGATCAGATACCCATCCCTCCACCAGTGCCCGTTTTTCACCACCATGGATAATATCCCTCCCACCCCCATCCCCCCATCCCCCCCTGCCTCTGTGGCAGGGCAATCCCCTGTGTTCTCTCTCTCCGTTTGGGTGTTGTGGTCTGCAAAAGAGGCATTGAGTGGCAAACATGTTCAGTCCATAGTCTACTTTCGACATGCATCTCCCCTCCTGGGAGGATCCTCCAAACATCCTTTATTTGGTGCTCCCTTCTCTATCTGAACTGCCCTTTCCTCTAGGATACCCGGCTGGCCTCTAAGTTATGGAGTAATCCTCCTGGTGCTGATCTCAGCTATTCTTGGGTATTAATCTCATACTTTGTTACTTTATATCCCCCAGATGAATGCAATCTTTCTATGTCTATCCCTCTCTTTCTGACTCATTTCGCTTAGCATGATACTTTCCATATTGTACCACTTGTATGTAAATTTCATGATTTCATCTTTTCTAACAGCTACATAGTACTCCATTGTGTAGATGTACCAAAGTTTCTTTAACCAGTCATCTGTTCTTGGGCATTCAGGTTTCTTCCAGTTTCTGGCTATTGTAAAGAGTGCTGCAATGAACAAACAAGTGCAGATGTCACTTTGACTATACATTTTTGCCTCTCTGGGATATATTCCCAGGAGTGGTATTGCTGGGTCAAATGGGAGCTCAATTTCTAATTTTTTGAGAATCATCCATACTGTTTTCCAGAAGGGCTGAACCAGTCGGCATTTCCACCAACAGTGAAGGAGTGTCCCTTTCTCGCCACATCCACGCCAGCATTGGTTACTTTTGTTCTTTTGAATGTGGGCCAGTCTCTGAGGTGTGAGATGGTATCTCATTGTGGTTTTGATCTGCATCTCTCTGATGATTAATGATGTAGAGCATTTTCTCATGTGCTTTTTTGCCATTCGGATTTCTTCTTTGAGAAAGTTTCTGTTCATTTCATTGCCCCATTTTTGGATGGGGTTGGATGTTTTCTTCTTGTGGAGTTTAACCAGTATTTTGTATATCCTGGATATCAACCCCTTGTCAGATGTGTATTCGGCGAATATCCTTTCCCATTCCGTAGACTGTCTTTGTATTTTGGTCACTGTTTCTTTGGAGGTGCAGAAGCTTCTTAGTTTAAGATAGTCCCATTTATCTATCTCTGTTTTCACTTGCTTGGCCAGTGGCGTGGCAAAAGATTCCTTTTAACTAAGTTATATAATGGCAAATCAATTTCTGCCTAACTTCTACTCCTCCACAATTAGTCATATAGATAAAAGACCTCAATCTGCCCTGACTCAGATTATGATATAAAAAAATGAATACAGTGGCTGGGACGTAGCTAAGAGGTAGAATGTAAGTTTTGCATGTTTGATGACCTGTGTTTACTCTGTGGCCCCACCCCAACAACAATAAGAGAGTAGATTCCAAGACAAATCATCTTATAAAAAGAAGGGAAAAGTGTATTTTTTCATCAGAAAGTAGTTCTACCCTTGCAACCCTTGTTATGTTCACTTCAACATATAGAACTTTATATCAGAAAGAAAACATTTTTGTATTCCATCTGAGTAAGAAGGAGAGAGAGAAGATACAAAGGAAGGAAGAATGGAAGGAAGGAAGGAAGGAAGGAAGGAAGGAAGGAAGGAAGGGAGGGAGGGAGGAAGGAAGGAAGGAAGGAAGGAAGGAAGGAAGCAAGGGGAAAACTCAAAACATGTTCTAAGCTTAAAATTTTTTAAGCACAAGGTAAACTTGAGGTAATTTTTTGCAAAATGATTCTTCAGGTCTGACTTACCTTACACTGAAATTCATATATTAGGTAATTGTGACTTGAAACATTAAAAACATTTAAAAACTAGGGGGTTTGGGCTTGCCAGCAGGTCAATCTGTACCTGTGAGGCGAGTGCATCAGCTGCCTAATGGCGCCTTCAGATTTACAGATACCCCAAAATTGCTGCTGTACCTTTGGTCAGACCCAAAAACCTTGGGGCAAAGTTTACCAAGAAAGTAAACTGCCAAAAGTTAGGTATGTGGGAAACACACACAAATCATCTCCGGTTCAGCTATATAATTGGAGGTATGGCCTCTAGTTCCTGGTGGAAGTGTTTAACAGCCATGATCTCAGAGACTCAGAAACAAATCTCAAAACCCAGCGGCTTTTGGCAGAAATGCGTCCGGTCCCTGCAGTAGGTTACCGAAGGTGGGCCACACCAGGTGGGAATAGGTTTCGTGCCTTGGCCTGTTCCGCCTGGCGGCCTGGTCGCCGACATCCTCCAAAGGCCACGGGACAATCAGGTTTGGGCCCGCAGTGACGAGACACGCAGGGCCTCAAGGGATAGAGGTGGATTTGGCCCTTTCCTCCCCACCCCTACGAGACCCCGAGTCGCCACCCACAAATGGTCTCTCTGGCTCCTGATCAAGCTGCTTAACGGCCATGATCCCAGAGACTCAGAAACAAATCTCAGAACCCAGTGACTTTTGGCAGAAATGCATCCAGACCCATAGTAGATTACTGTCGCCAGGCCACCTCAGAGGGGAAAGGGTGCTGTCCCTCCACCTGCTCCCCCTAGGTGGCTCGGTGGCTGCCATCCTCCAGAGGCCATTGGACAGTTTGGGCCCTCAGTGATGAGACACACAGGGCCTCATGGGATGGGGGTGGATCCGGACCTTTCCTCCCCATCCCAATGAGACCCCGAGTCGCCGCCCGTGAACGGCCTTTCTGGCTCCTAATCAAGCTGCTTAACGATCATGATCCCAGAGACTCAGGAACAAATATCAGAACCCAGCAGGTTTGGGCAGAAATCCCTCCAGATTTACGTGTTAAAATTTCATAATTTTAAAATCCCACGGCCACTACTGCAGCCATGCGACATCGTAAGTTATTCATAACCAGCAATAGAAACAAACTGTCTACTGTTTCCTTTTCAGCAGATCTGAGTGTTGGGGTAAGATCCCAAATAATATTGGTGGGTCTGGTGTCAAAATATTGAATGTAATCAAAGTAGAGAGACAGTAATGTGGAAATCATCTGCCCCACAGGTAGGGGGAGTGTGTGGGATGGGGTATACTGGGGTTTTTGGTGGTGGAGAATGGGCACTAGTGAAGGTACGAGTGTTTCATTGTATGACCGAGACATACACCCGAAAGCTTTGTAACTGCTCTCATGGTGATTCAATAAATAAAATTATAAAAAATGAAAAGAAAAAAATGTTTACAAACTATTTCAGACATATAATAGACAATTGTGACTTGAAACATTAAAAAAGTTTAAAAACTATTTCATACATATACACATATGCAATTTCACAATGGGGCCAAGGGGATAATATTATAATTAAGATGCTTGCTTTGCAAGCAATTGACCAAGGTTTAATCCTTGGCAACCTAGGTTACCAGGAATGATCCTGAGCATAGAGCCAAGAAGAATCCCTGAACACAGCTGGTTGTAGCCTAAAAACAAAACCAAAAATTTCGGTTGAGTGCTGCCGCAGACTGGCTAGCACTAGACCTAGCAAAAGAAACCTGGACTTGTCTTGGGCAAAGCCTTGCTGTTATTTTTCAGGTGATTTTTTCCTCCTTATGTCTGTATGCCTGCATTTGAAGGATTTCTGAGTCTCCAAAGTTTTCTCTCTTACCAGTGAAGACTGTGAAGAGATCACTATTATAGACTTCAGGACTGCACTCATGAACAACAGTCAAGAATTTTAGAGTGGAATTTCCCACTTGCACCTGAGGGATAAAGAACCAGAATTCTGAGGGATAAAGAACCAGAATTCTGAGGGATAAAGAACCAAAATTCTGAGGGATAAAGAACCAGAGAATCTGGAACTCATTTCAAATACATGATTTCTTTTGTGATCTCCTCAAGGTCTGAGGCTCAGTTTTGGGTTGTTATTATTACTGAGCTTAATGGATTTGTCTCTTGGTGAGTGCTGAACCAAAACACAATGATGGCAGAAATAGGTAAAAGAGAAGTATATTATTCACTGAAAGTCGTAACAACAGGGAAACTGATGTTATAAAGTACTCTCTCCTGGAACTTACTGATCCAGAAATTTTATTAAATAAAACGGTTGGAGAGTTTATATTTGTTCTGCAATTACTTGCCGTTGGAGTATGTTGCCGTTGGAGTATGTAGGTTCAAAATATAACTGATAATTAAAAAAATAAAAGACTGATAAGGGGGCTGGAATGATAGTACGGCAGGTAGGGCACTTGGGCTGACCCAGGAGCAATTCCTGAGTCAGAGTCAGGAGTAACCCCTGAGCACTACTGGGTGTGGGCCAAAACCAAACTAAAACAAAAAGGAAAGAAAAGAACTGATAAGCACCTACCAGGGCAGAAATGGCATTCAGTTGTCGTCACCAAAGGGCAGTTCCTCTAGATATTACCCATGCCCACAATGGATTTTAGACCATGAGCAGAAGGAACAGGCTGTGACTTGCTGCTTCTAATTCTGGTTCTGGAAAAAGATACTGAGACAATTCTAGCTGGGAAGACAAGTCACACTACAACCATAGAAGCAGAGTTGCAATGGCAGTTTCCTCCAAAAATTAATAGTGGCAGGCATCTGGGTAACAATTTGACAAATTGAGCCTTATATGAATTTCCTAGTAAAGCAAGCCAGTAAGGTCAGGAAATACTACTCAAATTCTCTGACACCTTTCTTTGACCAGTTCTGACACCACTCTCCAATCATTGTAATATGATTTTAATTCAGTGACTATAAAGACCCCCCCCATAGAGCATCTGAGTTGGAACATTCAGGTTCTGTACCCTTGATAAACTGCCTTAGCCTTGGCTACTACAATCTGGAAACAGAAGTGATCATCCCTCTTTGGTTTTATGGGGTAGGCCTCCACAAAAATGTTTGGACAAAGGCAAGGGATGTAGCTCAGTAACGGAGCTCTTGCCTTTCATGTGTGAAGTCCTGAGTTTGGTCCCTGGCATTGAAGAGGTAAGAAACAAACAAACAAAAAGTCTAGACAGACTTTACCCGCCCCCCCAGGTGTCCAGAGTAGTCTTTTTCAAAACTTGTCGCTTTGATATGTGGACTAAGGTAAACTGAGACCCATGGGAAAACTGTTACCATCACCCAAAAAAATCCAAATTACCTAAATTTCGGAAACAGCTCCAAAAATAAAACATTTTTTAATCAGAGAAAACTATCTTAAGGTAGGGAAAATGTAACCTGCCCACATGGCAGAGTCTGGTATATTCCCCGTGGCGTACCCAATATGCCAAATACCAGTAACAATGATGGGTCTCATTCTCCTAAAACTGAAAGAGCCTTGAATATGGCACTTTTTAAAAGTCTCAGGGCTAGGATGAATGAGAGGTTACTGGGGCCTGCTCGAGGCAATTGACGAACAACAGGGAAAATACCTAGAGAAAAAGTTATTTCTATGACCTCCTCTTCTCTTTTGAGTATGAGCTTCTCTTCTTTCTCCAACATGCCCCAGGCCCCTAGGTCATTCCTTAGCCCAGATCTGGTTTATCCCACTTGTTTTAGAATTTACTGTCATGTAAATTTACAGTCATGTAATGTAAATTCTAAAATCCATGTAAAGAGTTGGTCTTTTTTCTTACTAATATGTCTTATGTTAACGTACATGTTTATCTAACCCAAGAAGAATTTAGAGGAGTGGGAGAATGTTCCCCTGACCCCAGTAGTTTCAAAAGTGGAAGCCAATTATCTGCACCCCACTATTATTGCATACAACAGAAAATTGTCTCCAAATTAGAAGGGAGGTGAATGTGTAAGAATAAAGACAGATAGATAGATGATAGAATTTAGTTTGGAAAACATATGTCTAGTATTACAAATAGAATATATTATATTGTTTTAATCTTGACAGATTAAATTTAGGCTGGAACGATAGCACAGCGGATAGCACAGATTAAATTAATCTTGACAGATTAAATTTGACAGATTAAATTTAGGCTGGAGCGATAGCACAGCGGGTAGGGTGTCTGCCTTGCACGCAGCCAACATGGCCGACCCAAGTTCGATTCCTCCGCCCCTCTCAGAGAGCCCGGCAAGCTACCGAGAGTATTCGATATGCCAGACACAGTAACAACAAAGTCTCCAATGGAGACGTTACTGGGCCCGCTCGAGCAAATCGATGATCAACGGGAGGGCCTTTACTTTACTTTACTTTAATCTTGACATAATGACAGAAGCTTTGTCATTATTCTTATGACCTGATCCTTGACTTAAAATTATCTTCTAAATTATGAGATCAATACTTGCTCAAGCTAATTTTGTTAGTATGTTGTAAAGATAAATGATTTAATATCTTTTAACAGCACTTGACACCTTAGAAAAGGAATACATTAGATATACAAGTTATGTTACATTATATATACAAGTTATTTTAATTAGGGAAACTGTGATTTAGTATAGGTCATAACATCAGCTGTACTTGAGACATAGATAATATAATGCTCTCTCAATAAATATTACAAAGTCAGACTTCCTGGAAACGGAAGATATTATATGACTATGTAAAAACTTAATTTGAAATAACTTTTTAAACTTTGTTTAAAGTGCAGGCTTGGAATTGGAGAGAAGAAGAAAGATGCATGAACTGTTCAGTTGGTCGGATCTGTTACATTAATTTCACAATCTGTGAAGGAGTGGACTGCCCCTTGAGTGGTAATGGAAAATTAGCTTCTTTATTTCTTCATTAAGACTGTGGGAGGAAAATTAATATTCTCTTCAGCCTTTCCAAATTAATAGAATATATCTTTATTAAAATGATTAATACACATGCCTACTTCCTTTTTGGTTGAAAGGCTCTCTAACTCACAGGATGACTCAACGTAAAGCCAAGAGAGAAATCATCTCTTTAAAGAAACAGAGTCAGTGAGGCTGAATTAGTTTTCAAGGTCACACAATTGATTAGGGACAGAGCAAATCTAGAAACTTGCATCTCTGACTCTAAATCCAGTGTGCTTTCAGATATATCAAACCATTTAAAGAGAGAGGGGGAAGGAAAACTTCCTTTCTAAAACTTTTCATATTGCTAGTGTAAATGATTTTGGCTCCTTTTCCCTGAAGAATAGCAATCCCTTATGCAAAATTATGAACAAATATATACCTTTTCCCATTTTTTCCTGAGGTACAAGTGAAGATAAATAAAACTTGTAGGCTGAAAAGATTACTCAGAAAGTTGATCACATGTTTTGCATACAGATGGCCTGGGTTTGAGCCCTGGCACAGCATGGACCCTAAACATTGCTAGAAACAACTCCCAACTCAGAGTCGACCCAAAAGAATTTGGAAAAGGCCAAGTTAGATAAGACTCTGAAGTGGGGTCTTTCTTTTCTTTTCTTCAAATAAAGTATTTCTATTGAGGGATCATGGTTTGTAATATAATTATTTTAGTATAATTATTAAGTATAATTATTTTATACTTGCAGAGCTATTACACTGCTCAGTTACCAGAATGTCAATATCTCTTCACCACTTATCCCTTCTCCCACGGTGTCTCTTTAATTCCCCTTCCTATATAATATTCCTGTACAAATTCAAGTTCCCTTTCACCTGAAATTTTAAAGAAAGTTTCTCTAGATTTCATTTTTCTAGCTTATATATATAAATAATAGGTCATACACACACATACACACACACATGCGCACACACACACGGGTGTGCCCACCATCCATTTTAGGAAATACAGCCTACTATTGGAGGTGATGGTTATTGACTAGACTTATTGTGCAAATAATTTCATAAAATATCCAAATGTTTAATCAACATATTGTATATCAGAAACTAATATAATTATATATGTCAACTATGCCTCATTTTTTAAAAATATAGGTCACTGGAGCCTCTCCCATATCCCTCCCAGATTTCATCATTTTTCCATGCTTACAAGTAACTATTCCACTGTCATTTTTCTTTTCTATCATATTATTTGCATTTCTTTATATTTTACTACATGTACTGTGCCCTTGATCAATACATTGATTAGTCTATGCCAGTTTTCCAACTTTGTCAAATTGGCATGATTCGGGATTTCGAAGATAGCTCAAAGGACAGGATCCAAACACAAAAATTTGTAAGTCTACAACTGTATCTCATGGTGTTTCACTAATAAAATTTTCTTTAAAAGGACAGGATACATGTTTCGTATGTAGGAAGTCCAGATTTCATCCCAACATCACATAGTGTCCCCCTACCCAGCACTCCCCAGACCAACCCCCAATCGCAGAGCTGGAAGTGGCTCCAACTACTGCTGAAAATATTCCCCCACAAACGACATAAATATAAACACACTCCTTTTGTATTTTTTGTCTTATTTTTTGCTTTAAGATCATACTTGATGCAAATTTTAGTAACTTTTTAAAATTAGTTTGCCGGGCAGGAGAAATAGTACAGTGAGCAAGGAATTTACCTTGCACACAGCCAAGTCTTATTTGAGCCCCAGAACCATATATTGTCTTCTGAGACCTGTCAGGAGTGAATCTTGAACACCGAGTCAGAAGTAAGCACTGAGTGCAATCTGGTGTGGCCCAAAAAACAAAAGATAAACAAACAAAAAAATTATTTTAACAGGGTCAGAGAGATAGTACAGCAAGTAAGGTGCTTACCTTGCACAAAACTGACCTGGATTTGATCCCCAATACCCTATCTGATTCCCTGAGCACCACCAGCAGAATTTATCATGAGCATAGAGCAAGAAGTAAAACCTGAGTACAGTCAGCTGTGGCCCACCCATGCCCCCAAAATTAGTTTGCTAAGGAGGCAGGACAGAAGAGAGAGGGTTGCTGGGACATTGGTGGAAGAATGCTGACACTGGTGGTGGGACTGAAGTTGGAACATTGAATTCATTGCCTGAACAAGCACCAAACTATCAGGTTAAACTACTGGACAGAACATTACCAACCATAGTCCTAAGTCTATGACAGAACATTGCCAACCATGGTCCTAGGTCCCTGCCCACACCCACCCCAGATCCACTGGGCGTGGCATGAATGTACTAAGTAATTAATAATTAAAAGAATTAAATATTTTTATTTATTTTGAAAATCTAGGGATTGAACCCAGAGCTTCACATGCCAGTCATGGGCTTTACCACTGAGCAATCTCTCCCATCAAAACTAGACCATTTTTAATGTTTTTCACACATGTGGTCAAACTGCCATCCCCCAAAAATGAGCCAATGAATCACTTGTGTGGTCTCAGAGTGATTGTTTCCTCACACTTACATCAAATTAATAAGGAAAAATGAATGTTCCTTCTTTTAACTTAGATTCATCACTATAACTGGGTCTCTATATTATCACCTTAAATAATCTCCCTGATCTTTCTCCATGTCAATTAATTCTGTATGACAGATAATTATTCTTATAGTAAGTTTCCTTGACCCAGCTCAAAAATCTTCAATAATGCCTCACTGTCTACTGAGTTGAGTACAAACTCTTCTGTCATTTAAGACATCCCCCACAAAATGGTCTCATCACATATTTCCAGTATTACTTTGTTAATACACTATTATCCACTTTTCAACACATACCTGATGATGATGCAGTCAAAATCATATAGTTGGGCCAGAGAGATAGTACAAAAGGTAAGACACTTGACTTATATATAGCCGACCTGTGTTTAACAAACAGCACCACATATAAACACCAAGCCCTAATAGGAGTTATCTCTGAGCACAAAACCAGGAGTAATACCTGAGCACTGCCGGATGTGGTGCCCTCCCACCAAAAAAAGAAAAATCACACCGTCATTATTTTCTGAAGTATAACCTGTACGTTCTCATTTCCATGTTGTAATAATCCAATGATGCAAAGTTATATGGGAGTGCTGCAAGTCTTTCCTGTGCCCTGGGCAGATGTTGCTCATTAGTCATCATATTCTTTCCCACTGAGCTGGGACACAGTATCCTGACACAAGGCTACAGACAATGAACTGGAATTGAACTTGAGATGAAATTAACCTGTCATTCCTGTAGCAGTCCTTTCACCTACTTGGCCTTTATCCTAGCTCTTCTTCTTAAATTTGTTCCCATAAATTGAGGCTCATTTAAAATGTTCCCAGTTTCAGTTCCTAATTCAACTCTCTACTTCCCTTTCTCTACAATATTACATGACTCTTACACTTCTTATTTCATTTAGCCTTGTGTCATTACTTGGATGCTTTATAAGCAATTAATATTTAAGGCAGTAAGATTGATAGGGAGTTCAGAATCCAGAGTCAGATTGAGTCAGTTCAAGTCCTGGATCCGTACCAAGAAGCTTTGAGCACTTGAATAAGCTATAAAATACTTTTAACTTCTTTGAATTGACTCATCTGTGAAAAGGACATAATAATTGGAAAGTTGAAAGGATTCAAGGAGATAATGCAAGCCAAGGGCTTAACTTACTTAAATGCAATCACAATCACAATCGCAACCATCCTGTTATTCGTCGATTGCCTCGAACAGTCCCCAGTAATGTCTCTTCGTCCTAGCCCTGAGATTTTTGTTTTAAGAAGTGCCATATTCAAGGCTCTTTCAGAGTTAGGAGAATGAGACCCTTCATTGTTACTGGTATTTGGCATATTGGGTACGCCACGGGGAGTTTGCCAGACTCTGCCGTGTGGGCAGGTTACATTCGGTAGCCTGCCAGTTTGTCTAAAGTAGGAATGAGATGATAAGAGGTCGCGCAGCCGCGAATGCGGCCGCGTGCTTCCAGGAGCTGGGTTTTATAGTCTCTGAATCTTGGCCGTTGATGGGATTACACGGCGCCAGGGGGCCAGTTGGTGGGTGTGACCCCCGCCTACTGGAATTTGGAGGATCTGGGTGGAGAATTCCCAGCCCCAGTCCGAGTAGGCTTGGAGATCTCGGCCCCGGAACCCGCGTGGCTTTGTCCCTCTGCCGGTACCTTCATGTGTGCAGAGAGTGGTCTCAGCATGGTGGTGGCTGGTTCTGGAGGTCTTCGGCTGCCAGAGCCCTGGTCAGGGCGGGGAGGAAAACTCAACCCGCTCCCCTCCAAGGGGCCCCGGCGAGGACAGCCAGGTGCGGGGGCAGGAGACTCTGCCACTTAAATGCAACACACACTTAAACCTTCATAAATATTATATCATTTTCAAATTCTTAAAACATTGTTGCCACATAACTTAGTGTTTACACTTCTAGATATACATCCCCCAAAATGGAAAATATCTTCTCATAGAAATTGTCGCATGAATGCAACATTTTTCATTAAAACCAAAATATGGAAGCAACCCATATATTCATCAATTGACTAACAAGTATAGATACATATACTGAAAGAAATATTGTGTAGTTATAAAAAGCATAAAGCACATTGGGGCCAAAGGGATAGTACAGCTGGTATGGTGCTTGCCTTGCATGTGCCTAACTTGAGTTGGATCTCCAGCATTCCAAATGGTCCCCAGAGCCCCTCCAGAAGTGATCCCTCAGCTCAGAGCCAGGAGCAAATCCTGAGCACCGCTGTCTGTCACCCCAAAATAAAACAAAAACCCACAAAAAAGAGCAAAGCACAATGCATATTAATGTACAAACCTTGAAAACATACTATGTGGAAAAAGTCTGGCACATATTATATATGACCACATACAATCACTGTATCACTGTCATCCTGTTGTTCATTGATTGCCTCGAGCAGGCACCAGTAACGTCTTCTTCATCCTAGCCCTGAGATTTTAGAAAGTGCCACATTCGAGGTTCTTTCAGGGTCAGGAGAATGAGACCCATCATTGTTACTGACTTTTGGCATATTGTATATGCCACAGGGAGTTTGCCAGACTCTGCCGTGTGAGCAGGATACTTTTGGTAGCCTGCCGGGTTCTCCAGAGTAAGAACTAGATAATAAGATGTCACGCAGCCACGACAGGGACTAATGGAGACGTTGCCGGCATCCACTCGAGCAAATTGATGAGTAATGGGAAGTCAAGTGATCAAGTGATGCAAAATAAACCATAAATAATTGGTAATTTGTCGCTCTCTAGAAATTCCAGGAATAGACTAAGCCCACTAAAGCAAAAAGAGTTCCAACAATCTTGAGGTTACATATGGATAAAATATCATCTCTCAGAAAATACTAATAGTGAACTAAAAAACTTTTGCAAATAACCATTAGGTATGTGGAAAAAATACCAATAAAACAAGAGGCTATTGCACATGCTGGGGGAGAAGGCAGCTCAGATAGAGAGGGGAGCACCAAGTAAAGGGTGTTGGGAGGATCCTCCCAGAATGAGAGATGCATGCTGAAAGTAGAGTATAGACCGAACATAATAGCCAATCAATGCCTCTTTTGCAAACCATAGCACCCAAAAGGAGAGAGAAAATAAAAGGGAATGCCCTGCCACAGGGCTGGGGTGGGATGAGGGAGTGGGGGAGTGGGAGGGATGCTGAGAGCATTGGAGGTGGGGAATGGGCACTGGTGGAGGGATGGGTGCTCAATCATTGTATAACTGAAACCCAAGCACAAAAAGTTGTAAGTCTAAAACTGTACCTCATGGTGTTTCACTAACAAAAATTAAAAAAAAAAACAAGAGGCTATTCTTAAAGAGTTTTTTTTTTAACATTAATGTCCACAGATGACCAGGGAAAATTATGCTGTTAACATTTCTCATTATGTGAAAATGTGCTATAAAGAGGACTCTTTCTGGAGATTAATTTGACAATATGCATAAACACACACATACACACACACACATGCAAACCTAGAAAATGGCCTGGAATGATGATAGTTTATTAAAAATAGGTCAATATATTTGACCATGGTAATGGGTGTTTTTCTCCTTTTTCCTTATCCCCCAAATTTTTAACAATAAATTTAAGTATTAATTTTGCAACAGAAAATAATTAAAGTGTTTATTAACTTTTTAATAAACCAGGAGAGAGGCGAGAAACCATTTCACTTTGTTAAAATCAACTGGCTAATTAAAAAATATATATATGAATAAGCTAGAGTTTTAATTAACCTTGTCAATTATATACCTAAAAATGCTAAATTAGGCATTAGATCTGGTTATAAAATTACTGACAAGTTATTGTCATTGAAAATAGAGAAGGCAATAATCTCCAGTACCGCTGAAGAGCATAACCTCCATGCTCATGGAAGTAAACTGCTCAGTCGCCTTCTTTTTTTTTCTTTTTGGGTCACACCCGGCAATGCCCAAGGGTTATTCCTGGCTCTACACCCAGGAATTACCCCAGGCGATGCTCAGGGGACCATATGGAATGCTGGGTATCGAACCCGGGTCGGTTGTGTGCAAGGCAAATGCCCTAACTGCTTTGCTATTGGTCCAGCCCCTCAGTCTCCTTCTAAGATGATAGCACAGTAGTGAGGAGTAGATGGTGCCCTTTAACCACACACTTCTAAAGCTTTCTTGTTTATATTTGTCTATTTAACTAGCAAAAATTGGAGATTCATTTCACTTTTCATCTCTTGACGAATGAAGGAGTCTTTTCAAAGTTTTTGTTATCTTATATCTCATCTTTTGCAAATTGTCTGTTCGTGTTAATTTTTGGTTTGTGTGTGTGTGTGTATGTGTGTGTGAGTTTCTTGTTGTATTGTCTTTTTGTTTGAGGGACTACATCTGGCAGTGTTCAGTGATTACTCCCAGCTCAAAGCTCAGGAGACACACCTGTGGTGCTCAGAGGATCATGCAGTACTAAGGGTTGAGTTGGAGACTTCCACGGGCAAAGTATATGCTCATCCCACTGAACTAGCTCTCTTACTTGTTTTTTTCCACTTATTTGGGGTTTTTGTTGTTGTTGTTTTGTGGGGTTTTTTAAATCACTATTCTTGTAGATTAGATGAAGCACTTTAGGGAAGGGGTTGTGATTGAGTGGCAGAGCCTTGCGTGAGTGGCCCCAGGTTCAATCCATGGCATAATAAATGACAATAACAAATGATTATTTGTACTTGAAGTAAGTTATTTGGGGGTCACACTCAGTACTGTTCAGGAGCTCTACCCATCATCTAGCTGGGCACTGGGAATGGATTGTTCCAGAAAGCATCTTGGAGACTACTCAGTGCCTGGGATCTAACCAAACTCCTACACACAAAAACAAGAGCCCTAACATTTTCATGTGCGAGTGCATATGGGGGGGGGGGGCGTGTAAGAATTAAACCTCGGTCTCACTCATGCAAGGCATATGCTTTACTATTAAGCTACATCCTTTAAATTATATTCTTTGCTCTTTATTTTTTATGTAGGAGTATTGCTATTTATTCAGCCATTGATTAGGCTGATTGAATTGAGCCTGAACTCCACCTTATCTTTTTTTCTTTTTTTTTTTATAATTTTATTTATTGAATCACCATGAGAGCAGTTACAAAGCTTTTGGGTCTAAGTCTCGGTCATACAATGAAACACCCGTATCTTCACCAGTGCCCATTTTCCACCACCAAAAACCCTAGCATACCTCCCATTGCACACCCTCCCCCTACCTGTGAGGCAGATGATTTCCACATTACTCTCTCTTTGATTACATTCAATATTTCAACACCAGACCCACCATTATTATTTAGGATTTTATCCTTACACTCAGATTTGCAAAAAAGGTAACAGAAGACAATTTGTTTTCTATTGCTGGTTATGAATAACATATGATGTCACATGACTGCAGTAGTGGCCGTGCAATTTTGAAATTCCAAAATTTTACAATTAAATCTGGAGGGATTTCTACCAAAACCTGCTGGGTTCCGAGATTTGTTCCTGAATCTCTTGGATCATGGCCATTAAACAGCTTGATCAGGAGCCAGAGAGGCCATTTGTGGGCAGCGACTTGGGAATCTCGTTGGGGCGGGAGGAAAGGGCCAGCTCCACCCCCATTCCGTGAGGCCCCGCTGTCTTATCACTGTGGGCCCAATACTGACTGTCAAATGGCCTCTGGAGGATGGTGGCCACCGAGCCACCAAGGGGGAGCAGGTGGAGGGACAGCACTCTTTCCCCTCTGGGGTGGTCTGGTGATAGTAGCCTACTGCGGGTTCTGGACATATTTCTGCCAAAAGCCGCTGGGCTTCAAGATTTGTTTCTGAGTCTCTGGGATCATGGCTGTTAAGCAGCTTGAGCAGGAGCCAGAGATGACGGCCACCGAGCCAGGGGGAACAGGCTAAGGCACGAAACCTATTCCCCACTGGGGTGGTCCGGCACTGGTAACCCATTGCAGGGACCGGACGCATTTCTGCCAAAAGCCGCTGGGTTCCGAGATTTGTTTCTGAGTCTCAGGGGATCATGGCCATTAAGCAGTTCGATCAGGAGCCAGAGAGACCTTGCCTCCAATTATGTAGCTGAGCCGGAGGTGGTTTGTGGGTGTGTCTAACTTTTGGCCATTTATTTTCTTGGTAAATTTTACCCCAAGTTTTTGGGGTCTGGCAAAAGGCACAGCAGCAATTTTGGGGTATCTGGAAGTCTGAAGGCACCATCAGGCTACTGATGCACTCACCTCACAGGTATACAGATTGACCTGCTGGTGGCACCATACCCCGGTATTCTTTGCTCTTTTGGGGGGATCACATTTAAATATTCTCAGGGTTTACTCCTGTAGTTGCTCAGGGAATCATTTGGGGTGCTAGGGATTGAACTTGAGTTGACCGCATGCAAAGTAATCACCCTACCTGCTGTACTATCACTAGAGTCACTTAACTTTTTTCCTCAGCTATCTGGAGCTTATTTCAGAATAAGGTGTGAAAGAGGTGGGGCTGGAGATACAGTACATTCTTAACAGTTGGTAAAGTGCTTGCCTTGCACACGGCTGACCCAGAACCCCACAACCAGATCCCTACCAGAAATGGTGATCCCTGAGCACAGAGTCAGGAGTAAGCCTTGAGCACAGCTTGGTGTGGTTCAAAAGAAAAGAGAAGAAAAGAAAAGAAGAAAAGAAAAGAAAAATGTGAGCAAGGCAACTAACCCTTAAAATCTCTTTTTTCAATGATGTTACCCACTGCTGAGCCATATACCTAGGTCTTATAAATATATTTTAAACAGATTACACATTATAGTATTCTACTGAAAGAAAGTATCTGCAATATAATTAAGGTACCCAAGGAATCATCACTTAATACAACAAAATTCTCTAGAATGTCAATATTTAACAATTCTTCACAATTCATTGAAAAACAGAACTCTGTTGGAAGTGGACTCAGTTGGAAGGATTTTGACAGCTTTCTTTTGCAAAGTATGTATTTCTTACTAATTAACTTCCATATTACTTGGAATTTTTACAAAGAATGCGTGTTATTTTATGACTAAATGATTAGGTTTTGGGTTTTTGGGGGGGTTTTTTGGCTTTTGGTTTTGGTTTTGGGGACACACCCAACAATGCTCAGGAGTTACTCCTGGCTCTGCACTCAGGAATCGATCCTGGCACAGCTCAGGGATGCCTGTATAGAACCCAGATCAGACACGTGCAAGGTAGCAAGTGGCCTACCTACACTATCTCCCCAGCCCCAGGATTTATTTTTTTAGAAAGGAAAAAAAAAGTTTGCCCTTCATTTCATAAGAAATTGATGTCACATGTCAATGTCAGATTGGAAACGTCACCTTTTCATGACTAAAAATGAACAAAAGAAACTTCATGATTCACAGGGTGTGAACTTCAAGTGAATGGCAGTGTAAATGATGATTAAGTAGAATTCTAATGCCAGTGAGGTAAAGTGGAAATCCCGGGTAGAAACCAGGTATTCCTGTTTCAATGTCCAGTCACTTACTAAATTCCTTAATTTCTTAAATTTTCTGCATCCCCCTGCTAATGCACTAAACAAAGTTTTCATATTGTTAGAAAAGAGGGTTTAAGGACTATATATGAAAGTCTTCAAAATTGAACTAAAAAATGCAGACAGTCACCAGCAACTCAGAGAACCTAAAAATGTTTTTGCATTCTAAGTCTCCTCTCTGAGGGCATCTATAATTTCAATGTGCTCACATCTCAAAGGTCCACAGAGGGTAGTGGAGTATCAGATGTGAGTATTTGAGAAATAACAGATATTTTATGTTATTGCTAATGAGAACAAAATAATGTTTTAAGAAACATAATCTTTCCAAATCTACTACTTCTGAACAAACTATTTCACTTTAAATATATTTCAGCTTTTTTGGTTTGGATATTCCAATCTCATGGTGGTCAGGGGTCATTCCTTGGATATGCTCAGGGGACCATATGCCAGGAATCTTCTGCATGCAAAGCATGTGCTCCAGTTCTTTGAACCATTTTCTAGGTCCCTATTTCAGCTTTTTGAGATAATAATTGCATATATACACCTATATATACCGTGTATACATACATATTTTAGAAGTGAGAATTTGTATATATATGTGGATATATATACCGTGATGTGTATGTGTATGTATATGTATATATAAATGTACATATACATGTATGTATATATACATATATATACAAATTCTCACTTCTAAAGAATGTACATTCCACAATTAATGTTTCCCTACATTCATGTGAATCCATATATAATAATAATGAGTACATAACCACGTTTTCTTACAAGCATATTCTCAGACTTGCCTTTAATATATTGGTGAAAAGGACTAAGAGAATTGGGTAATGAACAGATTTAATGATAGCATTAAGGATTAAGGGTTTCTGTGCCCATTAAAATGTTCTCTGCCAGAGACAAAGAGGAAAAAAGTGTCTGCCACAGGGGCAGGGCAGGACAAGAGAAAGGGGGGTGTGGGGAGGCGGGGAATGGCAGAGGGAAACTGGGGATATTGGTGGTGGGAAATGTACATTCGTGAAGGAATGGATGTTGGAACATTATAATTGAAACCCAATCATGAACAACTTCTAATTGTGTGTCTCACCTGTGATTTAATAAAAAAAAATGTTTTAATTGCTCTGCCTTCTTGTGTAATGTGGGACCTCACAAAACTCATAAAATTGAGAAGGTGCTAACTGATTCATTTTACAAATATGAATCAAACATCTGTACTAAACTCTGAAGAAAACTATTAGGGTAAACAGAGAGACAGACAGACAGACAGACAGAGACAGAGAGACAAAGAGAGAGGAGAAAACTTTACCAAAGAAGGTTAAATGGGAGCCTAGATTGTAGATTTTCTGATCTAACATTTCTTTAAAAAAAGTTTCATTTATCAGTATCAGCAATGCCTACACTGTTTATTGTCATTCTTTCATACAAAACTAATGCAGGATTCTTAAACACTGTCATTGCATTTCTTGAAGTTTGTGAGCGATAGCACAGCGGATAGGGCGTCCGCCTTACAAGCGGCCAACATGGCCGACCCGAGTTCGATTCCTCTGCCTCTCTCGGAGAGCCCGGCAAGCTACCGAGAGTATTCGATATGCCAGACACAGTAACAACAAAGTCTCCAATGGAGACGTTACTGGGCCCGCTCGAGCAAATCGACGATCAACGGGAGGGCCTTTACCTTTACCTTTGTGACTTCTTTAAATTATCTTTCATATATTGTCCATAGAAAGCATGGTTTGGCAATTAATGCCAATTAATGTATATGAAAAAATATATTTAAGAGCATCATTTTGTTATGAACATGAGTTACAAAAAGAGGCAAAAAATATGTGTTGAACACAGAAAGTAAAATTAAGATTAAAATAAGTTTAAAAAAAGGGGGGGCTGGAGCAATAGTACAGCAGGTAAGGTGTTTGCCTTGCACATGGCTGACCCTGGGTCAATCTTCTGTGCTCCATATGGTCCCCAAGTCAGCCATCCAGGAGTGATTCCTGAGTGCAGAGCCAGGAGTAAACTGAGACCACCACTGGGTGTGACCCAAAAAATCAAAACAAAGTCTCAAAAATGTGAGAAAGAATTATCTTTGTCACAGCATCAAGAGCAAAGAGTGAGAGTTCTTGTTTCTTGAAGTTTTTGCCTTTTGGTTTCGGTTTTGCTTGGCTTTTCTGAAGTTATGTTATTGCTTTGCTTCATTTTGGGATTTTTTTGGTTTTGATTTTCGTTTTGATTTATTTGTTCGTTTGGTTGGTTTGTTTTGTCTTGGTGGGGCCATACCTGGCTATGCTCAAGGCCTACTCTAGGCTCTATGCTGGGAGTCACTTTTGATCTTCTACATGCAAAGTATGCACCCCAGCCCATTGAGTTATCTCTTCTGCCTGAGTGAGAATTTTAAGACCAGCTCTGACACAAATTCCTGTCACAAGTTCCTGGAGTTCAGATCAGAGTCTTTTGTTTTTTTGTGTCCTTCAAGTATTCTAAGGGTTACATTTTTCAAGTGTAAGAAGCAATTCTAATTACTATCCACAATAGGAATTAAGGTGACCATAAAATCAGAGCTCCTCTAGTACTGTTACTGAAGATTTTAACTGCTCTCTTATCAACCAGTATTTGTCCCTAAAGGATAGAATTAAACTGAACTCAAGTCACAAGTTCCTTCGAAGATTTTAAGCAAATGTTTAAAATAAAATGTTTGATCCCTTTATTTGTTAAATCTGAAATTACCTGAATGCACATATATAATCAAAATTGTGTAGTAGGAGTCTTTCATTTTCCATCAACTGAATTTAGTGGGATAAAACAGCAGGTACCTGATGCTGAAATGTCAAGACTAAAATGTCACAGAAGCGCCAACTTTGGTAAAGTTGCATCTCCCTTTCTGAGCAGTCATTTGAAAGGGTCACCAGTGGGTCTCTAAAAATGTGGATGTGACCTTACATTGCAGACTTTCATGGTTCCAACTTTAACAATTCCTGTCACAGTCCTTGAGTCAATACCCATGCCCCCACAGTATATAGAATCTCCATTTCATTCTTGAATTCACACAGGTAAGTGGGTGGATATATATATGGGTATGTACAGAGGTCCATTTTTGAGTTAATCCCATCTCAGTTCTCTGATAAGGGTTTTATTTATGATTTATTTGAAATTAAATTAATTTAAACTTTACCTACTGCCTTCCAGTACTGGGTCTTAAATCAAAAATAAGATTTGAAAGAGCTGAAGACCACCTAACCAATGGATATTCAAGACCATTTACTTCTTCATGTTTCAGCATCTTTCTTTGTAAAGTGAAAAATCAGTAAGCAACTAAACTCTACAGATGGCCAAAATAGGTACACTTGAAATGCTTCAAGAGAAAGGTGTAAAGCTCTTTTAACCTTTTTTTTAAAAAATGATACAAAATAAGCAAATGAGCACAAGAAGAAAATAATAGAAGAAACAGAGCATTTTGAAGAATGTTACAGCCATTCTCATTCTCTCAATTGTCTAATTTCAAACTACCTTGCACTTCCAGTGGCTGAAGCTAGTATGCATACTGCCACATGTTATGATATTTTTCAGAATCCAGTATTGGATACACTCAAGGATGTAATTCACCACTGCAAAACAGACTTTGATTTCTTCATCCATCTTCTCTTCAAGACAATCAACTCTGATATTTGATGTGAGCACAAAGCCTCATTTGTCTGGTCCAAATATCCAGATATGTAGGCGGACACATTCTACCAAGGAATGTCATCAAAGTTCATGTCTGCAGATTCCACAGCATGAGGCATCTGACCATTTGCCTCTCAGAATATCCTGTGAAGAGTTTTTTTCCTACCTGAAAATAAATTGTTTTCACTTCCTCCCCAACTATATTATTTTTTTCTCTTTTGGGGTCACACCCAGCGATGCTCAGGGGTTACTCCTGGCTCTGCACTCAGGAATTACTCCTGGCAGTGCTTGGGATGCTGGGAATTGAACCCAGGTCAGCTGTGTGCAAGGCAAACGCCCTACCTGCTGTGCTATCGCTCCAGCCCTGCCCCTCCTCCCATGTGTTATTGACAATGAACCACATAAAAGTCTTTCTACAGGTTACTACAGAGGACATAAAGAGAGATAAGTAGGTTCCTGCTCTTGAAATGAACTTTACACACCAAATACAGTTCTCAGACTAAGTTCTCTAAAAGGAGATGGTAGTGTGTTTGTCTCTCTATTGTCAGAGATGGTGATATAATTTGATTAAACTAATGAATAAAAAGTAGGGGGGAATGAATGTTCTATTGAAGTCCTTTCCTGACTAAGATACCAGCCACAAGAAATTACTTCTACTCTGTATAGTCTGATCCCAGTTGTTTAAAAACAGGATAGAGATTGATGGGCCAGAGAAATAGTACAGCTGATAGGGCACTTACCTTGCACTTGGCCAACCTGGGTTTAGTCCCCAGTTTGGTTTCAAGGAGTGCAATGTCACTTTGGCTAAAGCATGTGCTATTCAGAAGAATTATTAAATTATCGAGCATGTGGGGCTAGAGCAATGGCACAGTGGGTAGGGTGTTTGCCTTGCATGCGGCCAACCCGGGTTCAATTCCCAGCATCCCATATGGTCCCCCAAGCACCTCCAGGAGTAATTCCTGAGTGCAGAGCCAGGAGTAACCCCTGAGCATTGCCGGGTGTGACCCAAAAAGCAAAAATAAAAAATAAAAAATTATCGAACATGCTATTTGGACAGCATAGGATATGAACATCACCAGGCATGGTTCTCTGCTGCTTTCATTACTGAGTCAGCATTTCTGCTTGATATCTGGTTTCTGTGCCCTTTTTATTTTATTATCTAATTATTTATTTTGGAGACTGCACCCAGTGATGCTCAGGGGTTACTTCTCAGGAATCACTCCTGGCGGTGCTCTTGTACAGAATGCCAGAGATTGATGCTGGGTGAGCCAGTGTGCAAAGCAAACACGAAACTGTCCTTCCGGCCTTTCTCTTTAACCTCTCTAACAGTTTATCCAACTGGCTTAGTGTGGTGGTAGAGCACTTGCCTTGAGGGTGTGAAACCCTGGGTTTGGATTCCCAACACCACAGCAACTAAATAAATAAAACAAAAACTGTTCCATGGTCTCAAGTATTTTTTATGTAAATTATAGCTAATGATATGTAATCCATTACATGTTAAAATTGAGAGCATTTCCAGGTATTAGTTCAGACCAGAAAAGAAAGTGTGCATTTTTTTCCCAACAAAGAAAAGTTCAAGATTTCAATGTAACTTTTTTAAAATTTTTTATTAGTGAGACACCATGAGGTACAGTTGTAGACTTACAAATTTTGTGCTCGGGTTTCAATTATACAATGATCAAATACCCATCCCTCCACCAGTGCCCAATTCCCACCACCACGGGTCCCAGTATCCCTCCCACTCCCATCCCCCCCAGCCCACCCTGCCTCTGCGGCAGGGCATTCCCCTCTGTTCTCTCTCTCCTTTTGGGTGTCAATGTGACTTTTTAAAAGAATAATGAAGTGATACTGATCCTGGCAGACATGACACAGGGAGCTAAGAACAGTATATATGTATGAAACAACCAAAACTTCACATCTCTATAATGAGCATATATTGGCGACCAGAAATGTGGCTCAGTGATGGAGCACATGCCTTGCAGGTAATAGCCCTGGGTTCCCCCAACATAGGGTGGGATGGCGGGGAGGGGGGGGGCAGATATTGATATTTAAACATTCTACCATAGAAAATAATAAACAGAAATCACAAGATTATACATGCAGACATTCGATTAGCAGAGGGATGACATAACTGCATACTAAGTTGCTAGTGGAAATTTCCACCGAACACTCACAGGAGAGTAAAAGTGAAGGCACAACCTGTCTTATCATAATGCAAATAGTTTCAACCATCCTGGGGACATCTTGAAAAAGATCTCGGAGAAGTCCCAGGCCTGGCAGAACCCAGTGAGAACCAGTCCATAAATATTCAGGTGACTTCCCACTTCAGTTTCCTAAATAAGGTGTCATTTTCTTCTCCGAGATTCTTTCTCCTTTCCCGGGCCACCCTCTCAAGACATTTGGAAGGAAACTCCCAAGGACTCTTAGGCCGGTGGGATCCCCAAACTCAAAGTTGGCCTGCTGGAAGCGCCAATCGGTAGCCCTGCTGAGCACAGAACTGAAATGCTACCCAGAGTTCGCCCGGTCGACAAATGAATTCCAAACCCGCCACCCGCGCTCCCGAAGCGGAGCCAGAAGCGGCGACAGGCTGCCGGGCTCGCCCAGAGCCCCGGGCAGACGCCTGGGCGGCCGAACAGAGCGACGCGCGGCTTCTCCGGAGACGCCCAGCCGAGGCAGGGCTGGCGCGGCGCGAGGGAGGCCGGCCCCCTGGGGGAGGAGCGCGGCGGGCGGTCACAGGTAGCCCTCGCCTCCCGCGGCCACTGCCGCGCTCCGCCGCTTCCCGGATCGTCCCCGCCAGCCAGGCCGCCGCCGCCGCCGCCGCTGCAGCCGACCCCCGGCGCCTCCCCTCTCGGATCGTGGCCCTGCGAGGAGCGAGGCCCCGAGCAGCGCGGCGAGGGGCGTGGACCGTCGCGTCCGAACGCGGGCAGCATCTCATCACCCCACCGCGGGGCTCCCCGCGCGCGGAGCTGCTGGAACATGAGCGCGGAGCTGCAGGTGCGCGGCGCCCAGCCTGGGGCTTTGACTCGAAATCCGAGGAAGGGTTGACAGTGCCCGCTCGGCCTCGGGCAGAGTGGGAGAGAGAAACTTTTGCTTCCAGGAGCTGGCTCGAGCCACTTGCCCGCACGAGTTTGAGGACAGCCCCCACCCCCTCCCAGGGACCGAAAACACACGCGCGGGCCGCAGTGGGGCGCCGACGCGCGTCCCCCCCCCCGCCCCCCCAGAAGCACCTTGCCAGGCTGGGAGATCTTTCTGTTCTCTCCTTTTCACTTAGTATTGCTGTTCTTTTCGTTTGTTTCAGCTTGTCTGACGGTTTGCTGGACTATGTTGACACTTCTGGTTCTGCTCGGTCAACTGCCCAGAGTTACCGTCGCGTTTCCTCATTGCACAAGAAGACCGCAGGAGCCCAGGCATGCCGGAGAAAGTAAGCGCGCAAATCCGAGCTAAGTTCGCAGGTCTCAAACGAGAAGGGGGTAGCAAGTGAGGGACTTGCCTTTAGCAGTAAAACCAAAAAAAAAAAAAAATTTTTTTTTTTGTTTGGTCGCTGGCCTATTTGGTCGAGTTGCGGTTGTTGTGTTCAGATTCAATCTGTACAAATTTATTTCTACAGGTCTTTTCTGGCAAGTATATGTTTAAGACTTGGGTTGCGGTTAACTGGCTGAATTGGAAACCTATTGCAACTCGAGAAAAATCACTGAGTGCCGTTTTTTTCTAGACGAGGCTTATTTGGTAATTATAATGAACGTAATTACTTGTGCTTCCTGGAAAGATGGCATTCAGGGAGTTCAGGATCTAGCCTGGACTTGTTGTGAGATACCAGGCAAGTTACTTAACCCTTTTCAGCTTGAATTTCTTTGTGAAACAATGAAAGGGAGTGAGGAGCGATCGTGGGTCCTTACTGACTTTGGTTTGTTTTGTTTGGGGGTCACACCTAGCTCATGGGTTACTCCTGGCAGTCCTTGGGATCATATGGGATGCAGGGGATTGAACCCAGGTGGCAGACTGCACAGGCAGTTCTTACTGATTTTTATGTGTCTGATAATCAGGACTTACAAAAAGTCAGAAGTTTCAAAAAAAAAAATTAGATTTAGGGCTTGCTAACTTACATGCCTCCTGAGTTCCTGTTCTATACACTCAGACCCGTTCCTGCCCATATTTTAAAAACCTAATCTAGAAAAATAAGAAACGGGGAAAAACAAGGAAAAGAAACTTTTGGCACTCAGCCTTCTTTCTCTATGTGACCATTGTGTTTTCTCACCAGAACCAATGCTTTAGATCTACTCCCCCACAACCCCCGTCCCTCATTCCTTCTTAGCTGCTCCTATTCTCGGCTTTCATTTGGGAAGGATTCGTTACACTGTTACTCCTGAATGACTTATTAATCATTAACATAGCTAATTGTGTTCAACATCTTAAGGGTATATCTCTGTGTGTACATGTATGTGTGCATTAGATAATACCAACCTGGGGTGGCAAAGCAATTGGATAGTCTAGAGAGAGATTTTGGAGGAATCTTCCCCAAAATACTTTTGAGTGTGTTGCATCATTCACAGAGTATAAGATAGGAAAGACATGAAAAACTATGAAAGGAATTTAGAGGTCATGCTTGAATGGGAAAGTCTGGTCTTATCTGTGAGCGATGTATCTAAGGGGTCCTATATGTTTTAAAAGCTGATTTGTTCAGTTAGTAACTATTCTGTTTAACGCATGCTATGTGTTACACTTTTTGTTGCTTCATGCTATGTACTGAGGATGCAGAAGTTAAAAAGGCTGTACAACTTTTTTTTAATCTGGCAGGAGCTCCATAAATACATGGCAGAGGATGGAACCCAGTGCCAAAAGCAGAGAAAGATTAGGGATAAGGTGTGGGAAGTTGGCTCAAAGGGCTGAAGCACATGTTTTACATGTAGGAACTTCAGTTTTGATCATTAACACCACATAGTTACCCCAACAAGAAACCAGGAATAGCCGTAAACATGACTGGGTGTGGTCTAAAAATAAAAAGTAGTGATAAGACTGTTTCTGGAGGGATTGGAGTGATAGTACAACAGGTAGGGAATTTGACTTGTACATGGCCAACCTGGATTCAATTCCCAGCATCCCAGATGGTTCCCTGAGCACCGCCAGGAATAATTCCTGAGTGCAAAGCCACGAGTAACCCCTGAGCATCGCCGAATGTGACCCAAAAAGAAAAAAATAGCCTGTTTCTGGAGGAAATATGTGGAAGCAGTCAATGCTCTCTAACTGCAAGTAGATTCTAATAAGTAAGTTGGAAGCCAGGAGGAAAATAAGAGACCTTCCTCTGAATCCTGATAAAGACTCAGGACAGAGTTGAAAATGACTTCAGAGGAATTTAGAAAGCTATGGGGATAAAAATGTAAAATTATGGGAAGAGAAAGGAGGAAATAGGCTATCTGGGTTGATGGTTTGAAGCAACAGAATGTGCTTTTCAGATGACAATGGCCTTCGAGGATAGCTACAAAAAGAGACTAGTAATAGAAAGAGAATCTGGGAAGCCATTGCAAAAGTACAGAGGCTAGGGACCAAGGATGTTGCTTAGTGGCAGCACCCTCTCTTGCATTGTGAGGCCTTGGGTTCAATTCCTGGTACTGTCAAGAAAAATTAGGAAAAAAATGCTGGAGAGATAATACAGCATTAAGGCACTTGTGTCGCTTACTGCAGACCTAAATTCAATACCCCACTATATGGCATCCTGAGCCCTTTCAAGAGTGATCACTGAGAGCAGAGCCAGAAGTAAGTCCTGTATAGTCCCAAAAACAAACAAACAAAAAAAGAAGAGTGGGGGTGGGGTGTTGATAGTAGGGCTCCTAAAATCATAGGAGAGACAAAGGAGCGTTTTATAAGATTCTGAAGGTCTAAGGTCAACCACAATCAAATTGAGCTGGAGAGACTGTACAGTGGGTAGGGCATTTGATGTTTGACATCTCTATGGTCCCTCGACCACCTCTGAGTGCAGTCAGGAGTAGACCCTGAACACTGCTGGGTGTTGCCGCCCCCTCAAAAGATCAGAGCAAACAATCTTAAAAATAAAATACAATCAAAATATAAACTTTCACACTTAGGAAGTACAAAACAGCAATCCTGAAAGACACATTTCATGAGGGACAAAGATTTTCATTGGCATAAATTTCATTTCAGTGGCAATAAAAGTTTTTATGAGTAGTTATTATTTAAATTGAAAGTAGAAGAATGGGAAGGTAGAGAATATTTTTATTAGATAATATTCTTGAGCAAAAGACTGCTAAATAAGAAATTTAGGGGTTTTTTTAAAGCCAATAAAATGTAAAACTTGATGTGTATCTGGAATGTAGCAGTACAGAAGCAGAATTTTAATTCCCCTTTCTTTTGTGGGTGGTAGGACTGGGTCAGACTCAGAGGTGTTCATAGGCTGTTCCTTGCTCTGTGCTTTGGAGTGATCCCTGGAGGTTTTTGGGAAACCATGTGTGGTGCCTGATATCAAACCAGAGTCAGCCACACGCAAGGCAAGAACCCTATGTCCTGTACTCTCTCCAGCCTTGTTCTCCATTCTAAAAATAGTTTTCATATAGCAGGTATAACTAAGTCAGTTTCACTGCTAGCTTAGCGTTTCAAACCCCCTTCTGGGTCAGATCAATACTACAGCAGGTACGGTGCTTGTCTTGCATGCAGCCAACCTAGGTTCTATTCCTGGCATCCCATGTGGTTCTCCTGAGCATTGCCAGGGAGTGATCCCTGAGTGCAGAGCCAGGAGTAAGGCCTGAACACAGCCCGGTGTGGCCCCCAATCAAAAACAAAAACAAAAAACACTAAGCCAAGCTAACTACCACCAACTATACTTACGAATTGCTTCAACGGATAGATTTGAGGTTTAAGATTTTTCCCACTATAGAAAACTTTTTGAGTACCTGTTGTGACAAGCACCAATACCCTGCTTATGAAGCTTCTTTCCCCAGTGAAGGCAGCAAAGAAAATAAAAAGCTATTGCATACCAGGTGATGATCAGTCGTACTGAAAAAACAAAGTCTCAAAGGGTCAGGGAGTGACAGGGAACAATGGGTGGGGATGGTGGTTCAAGGTAACACTAAACCAAATACCACAGGAGCTGAGAAAGAAAGCTCAAAGTTATATTGAGGGAAATAGCAAGAACAAAGGCAATGAGATTAGGCCTTGAAAACCTTTAGCTACTCCAGAATGTTAATAATAATAATAATAACAACAACAACAACAGACTATAGGAGAACAAGGAGACTACTCAGAACTCTATTTTATTTTTTTTTTTTGCTTTTTGGGTCACACCCGGTGATGCACAGGGGTTACTCCTAGTTCTGCACTCAGGAATTACTCCTGGTGGTGCTCAGGGGACCATATGGGATGCTGGGAATCAAATCCGGGTCAGCCGATGCAAGGCAAACACCCTACCCGCTGTGCTATCACTTCAGCCCCTTTAATTTTTTTTAAACAATAGCTATTGCAAGAACGCTGATGCATGTTGGTAAAGACTTGGACATTCTTAATTCTAGCCCCATTTGGTGGTAGCATAAAACTACAAGAATAAAAAAGGAGATGAAAGTACAGAAATATTTCATTACATTGGCTACCTTTTAGAGTGTCTTCAAACAACTACTCTAGTTTTCCCTTGAATTCAGATAATTCATCTGCCTTAATTAGAACACAGAAACAATTACTCTAGTATTGCATTAGTCAACAGAAGTCTAATAACTTAGACACACCATTTTTTTACAGTGCTACAGGACTATTTTTACTGAATCCTAATGAGTTACAAAGTTGTTCATGATTAAGTTTCAGGCATACAATATTCCAATACCAATCCTTTCACCAGCATCCACTTCCCTCCATCAATGCCCCCAGTTTCCCACTGCATCCCCAGCCTGCGTCTATGACAGGCACTTTCTTCTTTTTCCTTTGAGGCACTGTGGTTTAGAATGTTATTGATAGGGTACCATGTATATCACTTTACCTCCCATTATCACCCAGTCCTTATTTAGAACCAAAAAAAAATTCTTTCTTTTAAAGGTTTTTGGCCTCACCACCATTGTTCAGGTGTTACTCTGGGGTCTGCACTCAGGAATCACTCTTGGTGGTGCTCAGGGGACTATATGGAATGCCAGGGATAGAACCCTTGGGGGTAGCACGCAAGGCAAAGACCCTACTTGCTATACTATTGCTCTGACTCCGAGAGCCAAACTGTTTTTAAAATGGCTCCTTTTTTCTCCTTTCTGAGCTAGTTGCCTCTCAGTTTGAGTGTGTATATATATATATATATATAGAGAGAGAGAGAGAGAGAGAGAGAGAGAGAGAGAGAGCAATAGCACAGCAGTAGGGTGTTTGCCTTGCACGCTTCCAACCCGGCCGAGCCAGGTTTCGATTCCTCCTCCCCTCTCAGAGAGCCCGGCAAGCTACCGAGAGTATCTCTCCTGCACCGCAAAGCCTGGCAAGCTACCCGTGATGTATTCGATATGTCAAACACAGTAAGAGCAAGTCTCACAATGGAGACATTACTGGGTCCGCTCGAGCAAATTGATGAACAATGGGAGGACAGTGACAGTGATAGTGTATATATATATATTATATATATGTATATATAATATATAATGCATAATATATATATACACATACATGACTCCACTCGTTGGAGTTCCCAAACATTTAATTACTAAATGTAAAGTTAGATACATAATTATATAAACACTTAAATTTTCTTAATGCTCTCAACAAATATATTCACTATTAAGTAAGGTATGAGGTTCACAGCGCTCATAAAAATCTTCTGGAAGATAAAAATGTATAAAAATTTTAGCGAGTGGAAACATCGTTGAAAGCAACCGATCTTGGAACCAGAGAAATGGCCATGCACGCGGCTGACCCAGGTTTGATCCCCGGGTACCCCATATAATTGACCGCACACCGCCAGGAGTGAGACCTTAGCGCAGTCAGGTGTGGCCCCAAACAAACCCAAACCAAACCAATTGATCTTCCAGAAGAACGATAAGGGCGATCAGAATACTCTAGGTTTCGTCTGGTAGTCTCGCAGGTGAAGAGCCGAGATGAATCTTCGTTTTGTTTCGGGGCCACACCGGATTCTTATGAACGGGAACACTGGGGCAGATTCTTGCAGGGTTATGGCGGCTGAAACACGGGACAGTGGGTCCCAGCCACAGCGGTGATTCTAGATCGAAAGGCACACCTCACACGGGTCTGAGGGGTCTGAGAGCCAAGAGCATCCTGCCTGTCACCCCGCTCTGGCTGCGCGGCCCCACCCCTGTCTAATGACCACCATTTAAACAAATCAAAAAATAAGATAATAGCCATCTTAGAAGGTTAAAAATAAAATAAAATGTATTATTATTAAAATTTTTAATAATAAAATTGTTACTATACTTAATCTAACATGTCTAAAATATTTTAAAATATAAGCAAATAAACATTATTAGTGAAACCTTTCACATTGTTTTTAAAATATAATATTTGGGCCAGAGTGATAGTACAACAGGTATGGTGTTTGCCTTATGTGTGGCCGTCGCTGGTTCAATCCCCAGCACCACATATGGCCCCCCAAAGCCTGCCAGGAGTGATTTCTGAGTGCAGATCCAGGAATAAGTCCTGAGCACTGCAGGATGTGGCCCCAAAACCAATATAAAATAAAGTCTTTGAAATTCTGTGCCTGTTTTACACTTAGAGGAATTCTTAACTCAGATGAGTCACAGTTCACTGTCTCAGAAGCTGCTGGATCAGTACAGTACAGAGGATACTATACTAAACAGAGCAGCTTAATAAGGTTCAGAGTTGTTTGGAAGGGTGATTATTTATTGCAGTGTTTCCCAAAGTGGTCAGTACACCCTGGGGGTGCACCCCCCCATATCTAGGGAGGAGTAATAGTTGCAGGTGCAATAGGGTGGTGCTGTTGTTCACTTTATAAAGGTAGATTTTTCTAGGGACATTGAGTGAGATATATTTTTTAAGTGTGATAGATCAAATAAGTTGGGGAACATTTAGTTTAATAGAAAAAAATATCCTGGACAAGGCTTGACTGTTCTCGAGTGTTTAAGAGTAAATGATCGGGGCTGGAGTGATAGTACAGCAGGTAGGGTATTTGCCATGCACACGGCCGACCCGGGTTCAATTTCCAGCATCCCATATGGTCCTCTGAGCACAGCCAGGAGTGATTCCTGAGTGCAGAGTCAGGACTAACCCCTGTGAAACACCAGGTGTGACCCAAAAAGAAAAAAAAAGAGCAAATGATCAACCTAAGGTGGCACAAAAATCCTACTGGTTTTTCAAGCCATGCTCTCTCAGTCTTGAGCTGCCTTGATTGTTCATTTGAATATACTCTTTCTTTTATAGTAGGTTCCTCCGCCCCTCTCGGAGGGCCCGGCAAGCTACTGAGAGTATCTCGCCCACACGGCAGAGCCTGGCAAGCTACCCGTGAGGTATTCTATATGCCAAAAAAAGCAGTAACAACAGGTCTCACAATAGATATGTTACTCAAAATAGGAGACTAACACCCAAAAACAGTCGAGATAAGTACCAGAAGGTTTTCTCCATGGCTTGGAGGTCAGCCACACATGCTAGGGGAAAAGGCAGCTCAGATAGAGAAGGGAGCACCAAATAAAGGGTGTTGGGAGGATCGTCCCAGGGAGATGCATGCTGAAAGTAGACGATAGACTGAACACGATTGCCACTCAATTCCTCTTTTGCAAACCACAGCACACAAAAGGAGAAAGAGAACAAAAGGGAATGCCCTGCCACAGAGGCAGGGTGGGATGGGGAGATGTGGGGGTGGGAGGGATACTGGGATCAGTGGTGGTGGAAAATGGGCACTGGTGAAGGGATGGGTACTCAATCATTGTATAATTGAAACCCAAGTACAAAAATTTGTAAGTCTACAACTGTACCTCATGGTGTTTCAACTAATAAAAATTTTTAAAAAAGAAATCAATTATAAAATCAAAGACCCATAACACAAATATATTATATATGTTATATATACAATATAAATCCATCAAAATATAATGATTCATGGGGCTGGAGTGATAGCACAGCGGGTAGGGCATTTGCCTTGCATGCAGCCAACATGGCCAACACAGGTTCGATTCCCAGCATCCCTTATGGTCCCCTGAGCACCGCCAGGAGTGATTCCTGAGTGCATGAGCCAGGAGTAACCCCTGAGCATCGCCGGGTGTGACCCAAATAAACTATATATATATATATATATATATATATATAATGATTCACATAGGAGAAAAATAGAGATGTTACTGGTGCCTGCTCAAGCAAATCGATGAACAATGGGAGAACAATGCTAAAGTGAGAAAACCCAACACTTTTCAGTTCCTTTAAGTATTTGTGGGGTGGGGGGCTGTTTTGCTTCCTTGTTTGTTTTTTTCTTTGGTGTCAGGGAGAGAATCCAGGACCAACACACAACACACAAGGCATGTTTACTCGACCATTGAGCAATACCCTGGTCATTTCCCCTTGGTGTAGTTAGTCTCAGAGAATTTGAGTTCCAGTCTTGGTAATATGATCTGGAGCAAGATCATTAGTTTTGTTTATGTGACACACAAATGGGTCCCAACTTTGTGAGTCTTGGGACCCAGGATATGGCTAGATTATTAGAGTTTGTATCTTCCTTGTGCAAGATCCTAGATGTGATTCCTGTATTATTTATTATTTAAATATTGTACATGTTTAAATTTTTCTTTTAAAATTTATTTTAAGTTTTAAAATTATTCTTTTAAAACTTAAAAAACCTAAGTGATGGGGCTAGAGTGATAGCACAGCTGGTAGGGCGTTTGCCTTGCACGCAGCCAACATGGCCGACACAGGTTCGATTCCCAGCATCCCATATGGTCCCCCGAGCGCCGCCAGGAGTGATTCCTGAGTGCATGAGCCAGGAGTAACCCCTGAGCATCGCCGGGTGTGACCCAAAAAGCAAAAAAAAAAACCCTAAGTGATTATTTAGTTCATAGTTCATGTCCTTGTGAAATTTTACCGGCGGTACATGATACACAATTAATAACACCAAATCAAAATTAAGAATCTCTTCTAATTCTTGGCCCAATACCCTGTGCATTATATCAGACTAATTTTCCCAGTGAAGGTAATTGGGAACTCTTTAGAAATAGAATATCCTGGGTTAAGGGAGTAATAGTACTGCTAGTAGTGCATTTGCAGTTGAACCAAGTTCATTCACAGGCATCCCATCTGGTCCCCTGAGCACTGCCAAGAGTAATTCCCGAGTGCAGAGCCAAAAGTCACCCCTGAGCATGACTGGATGTGTCCCCCAAAATAAAAAGAAAAAAGAAAGAAATAGAATAACCTGGACTTTCATTAAAGGAAAAATAATTGTCTAGGGGGAAATCTGATATTCAGACTGTTGGCTCTGTTAATAATTTTTAACATAATCAATTATACTAATATTTATTGGCTTTTTGGGTCACACCCGGTGATGCACAGGGGTTACTCCTGGCTCTGCACTCAGGAATTACCCCTGGCGGTGCTCAGGGGACCATATGGGATGCTGGCAATCGAACCCAGGCTGGCCGTGTGCAAGGCAAACACCCTACCTACTGTGCATAGTGCATTTGCCTTGCACGCGGCCAACCCGTGTTCTGTTCCTTTGTCCCTCTCGGAGAGTCTGGCAAGGTACCAAGAGTATCCCGCACACATGGCAGAGCCTGGCAAGCTCCCTGTGTTATATTCAATATGCCAAAAACAGTTATAACAAGTCTCACGATGGAGATTTACTGATGCCCGCTTGAGCAAATGGATGATCAAACGGGAGGGCAGTGCTACAGTGCTCTAATATTTATAGTTTATATTCAGCAAAAGTTATTTTTTCTTATGTTTCTCTTTACAAGATTTTAAAACCATGCAAAAAAATCTAGTGTAAGGCTGGAGCAATAGTACAGCAGGTTGGGTATTTGCCTTGCACACAGCCAATTCAGGTTCAATTCCTGGCATCCCATATGGTCCTCTGAGCACCACCAGCAGTAATTCCTGAGTGCAGAGCCAGAAGTAACTCCTGAGTTTCACCAGGTGTGACCTAAAAAGCCAAAAACAGAAAAAAGAAAGTCTGGTGTAATATAACTACGTCTAGAGATCTGCTTATTTTTCATACAGTTAAAATGGTGATTTTCTGCCTTATTTTTATCACTGTTTGAATTTTTTTTTCTTTATTAGTCTTCACATCAAAAGAAGAAGCAAGCCTTTTCATACATAGACGTCTTCTATATAACAGATTTGATTTGGAGCTCTTCACTCCCGGTGACCTAGAAAGAGAGTGTATGGAAGAACTTTGTAATTATGAGGAAGCCAGAGAAATTTTTGTGGATGAAGATAAAACGGTAATTTGATTGATAATTTGGGGTCAAGGTGGGGGGGAGTGACATTGAGCCATACCTGGCAGTGCTTTGGGGGTCACTAGAGAGCCATCTGCTGTCCCATATGCAGGGCAAGCATCTTAACCCCTGTCCTGTCTTTCCAGCTTCTGGTTGATGATGTTAGTTGAAATTTATTACATTTTAAGAAAATGGCACTCTTGTCATTATTGATTTTATGGTTAAAAATAAATCAGAATTGGGAGCATGTGAGATAGCATAGAAGGTAAGATGTTTGTCTTGTGGTGGTCCTAGTTCCATCCCTAGTGATGCATATGGTCCTGCAAGCAACACCAAAGGTTATTCTGAGCACAAAGCCAGGAATATCTCCACTAGATGTGGCCCAAATTTTTTAAAATAATAATATGAGGGGCCAGTGAGATAGAACAGTAGATAAAGGTACCTTGCATGTGACTGACGTGGGTTCAATCCCTAGCACCCCATAATGTCTCCCAAGTCTACCAGGAGTGATCCCTACGCACAGACGCAGGAGTAAACCTGAGCACCATCATGAGCACAACTGGGTATGTCCCCCGCCAAAAGTCAGGATTATGTACCTGTTATATCTTTCCATTTCATTGAGATGCTAATAGCCTGTTCCAACTTGATTTTGTACCAATTGTTATAATTAATGAACTATCAATTATGTTGTGGTTTTTCTGTGTGTATAATGTTAGATAAAAAATATTATTAAAAGAAATCATAGAACAGAATTAAACTACAGGATATTATTTGAATTAGTTCTCTGACCTAGGCTTCAGTCATTCAAGGTTCAAAGCTGTGTCTTCCCTCAGTGACCTTACCTTTTTTGATTTCTGTATTTATATTTCAAGTATGTATTAATTCTACTATATGCCAAGTGCTCTGCTAGTTCCTGAGGATACATAATATAAAATCCTCGCATTCAGAAGTTTTATATTTTGGTATATACATAATTTAAGGGAGAAACTTTTATAAGGTCTTCCTTAAAATACAGTTAAACCCTGTTTGTTAACCTTGACAAGGTACAAAAGAGACAGACAGCACTGTCTTGTTATAATCTGACGTTGTCTCGAAGAATGTGACTCATATCTTGACTTTTGTAAGTTAAATAAAGCAACTCCTTTCCCCCTTTCTCAGGAGTTCCTTTTCACTCTTTGGTCATTATGTATCTTCCCAGGTATCTTGCCTAACCAGCGGCAAAGGAACCCAGTTCTTCATTCTTCCATTATTGTTCCTCCACCTCCCATTTCCCTGCAGGCATCTGTTGCACTTACTGGAAAGAAAACTAAAGTGCGTGTTTTATAGTTGGTCCTGTTGAAGTTCTGCTCTCTTTTTCACAAGCTTATTTTCTAATTTTATCATGGCACCTTAAAATCTACTTCCATTCTCTCATGTAGCAATGAATTTGAACAATCTCAGGGATGTCTTTCCAAATCAGCAATATTTCTCAAAAAAAAAAAAAAAACCTGTTAACAAAGGGGCACAAAGCTTAGAAACATTTTGACTTCTTTTCATACTTAAGGAGTCTACTGCCTTAATATTAACCTTTGGTATAGATTCACCAATTTTTTTTGGTATAGATTCACCAATTTTTTCTACTTTTTATCCTTGGTTTTTGGCCTGCACTGAGGGCCCTGCCCTCTGTACTGCCTCTTGGGTCCCTCATCATCAACATTTTTTGTGGGGGTCATACCTGGTGGTACTCAGGCCTTACTCCTGGCTCTGCTCTAAAGGATCATCCCTGGTGGGACTCAGGGGACTATACAGGATGCCAGGAGTTTAACCCTGGCCAGCTGAGTGCAAGGCAAGCACCCTGCCCACTGTATTATTTCTTTGGCTCCTCCCCAACTTTTTACTTTTTTATCATTATTTTTCTTTTTGGTTTTTGGGCCACATCGGCGATGTTCACGGGTTACTCCTAGCTCTGCACTCAGGGATCACTCCTGCTGGTGCTCAAAGGTCCATCTGGGATGCTGGGGATCCAACCCAGATTGGCTGCATGCAAGGCAAGTGCCTTACCTGCTGTACTGTCTCTCTGGCCCCTCACCAATATTTTAATGCTAAAATTTTCCTTGATGTTTGAATGGGGGCTCTTGGCAGGAGACAGAAGAGTAGTGGGGTACAGTGGTAGAATGCTGGCACCGGTGGTAACTTCCTAAACAATTCTGGAATTGGGTGAAACAGTGGTGAGTGGTAACTTTAATTAAAGTGAGTCATGCCCTCCAGCTTGAATGAACTGGTCTCATACCTGTGGCACATGCCAAGAATATACTGCCCCGAGTCTTGGTCATTGTGATCAAGTGAGATGATAATAAAGACATTAAATAAACATTAAATAAACTTGATGTATTTATCTTCTTCTTAGATGAAATTTTGGCAAGACTATTCAACGAAAGGACCCACCACAAAAACCGGTAAGGCAAAAATTAATGTAATCGAATGTTTTTCCCATATTTCTAATAGGTAAATATATTAGTTTCATTGTTCAAGTTGTATTGCTCAACATGCATGCCTTGTAAATCCAAATAATTTTTCTCAATTATACACTAGGCTCCGGAAACAGAGAAAGGCATATTCATCTATACACTGAGAATCAAGTTTGGTGAGATACTAGGGAAATGAGATAATTGACTAAAAGGTATTTTAAACAGTCCAACAAGTCAAGACTTGTACAGAATAAAAGTAGGACCTCATTAGTTTCAAGTAGCCAACTTTATAATTTTTTTACTATTATAGATAGAATTACTATTATTCTAGAAAAATTAAGATATCTAGATATTGGGATTAGAAGTGGGAACATTGTTTACCTGAAAAATTACTGTAAACAACTAAAGAAATCACTGTATCAAATAAGTACTGTGAGACAGGGAAAAGTTTCTTTCCCTGTCTCACAGCAGTTACTATCGGTGAGTGGGGATGAAAGCCATGGTGTAGAAATGAGTCTTGTTAGTCTTATAACTGCTAAGGTTTTCTCATTACTCCCACATATTATTATTATTATTATTATTATTATTGTTGTTGTTTTTATTGTAGCACAGCGGGTAGGGTGTTTGCTTTGCCGACCAAGGTTTGATTCCTCCATCTCTCTCGGAGATCCCAGCAAGCTACTGAGAGTATCCCGCCCTCATGGCAGAGCCTGGCAAGCTCCCCAAGGTGTATTCAATATGCCAAAAACAGTAACAGCAAGTCTCACAATGGAGACGTTACTGGTGCCCGCTCAAGCAAATCGATAAACAACGGGAGGGCAGTGCTACAGTGCTACAGTGCTACAGTATGTAATAAAAATTTTGAAAATACTGCTTGATAGTATACTTAACTTCTAGGTAGGGGATACCTTTTTTTTTTAATATATTAATCACTTCTTATGCTTTTTAGGCAATTTTTTTGCCAGTTACGTTTTCATTTTCCTTAAGTAGGATCTAACCAGAGAGAGACAATATCATAAATATCTACACTATAGTTGTTTAATACATTAACCTGAATTAATGCCAAAGTGTACGTAGCTGAGCAAAGACTGTATCTATTCCACTTAGTGTTCAATATCCATTTAATACAAACTTTTAAAAAATAAATACAACCATAATTGGGGCCAGAGCAATGGTACAGCAGGTAGAGCACTTACCTTGTACACAACCAGCCTAGATTCACTCTTCAGAACCGCATAATGTCACCCAGGCTCTACAAGAGTTATCCCTGAGTGCAGAGGCAGGAGTAAGCCCTGAGCACTGTTGGGTGTGGGAGGAGGAGGAGGAAGAAGAGAAGGGGAAAAAAAAGAAATAAAACCATAACAAGAGCTTTCAGGAAGGGCATTTAAAATTCATTGAGATCAGGGCTGTAGAGGCAATGTAGCAAGTAATGCACTTGCCTTGCACACATCAGACCTGGGTTCAATCCTCAGCACCGAATATAGTCCCTGAGCCCTACCAAGAGTGATCCCTGAGCATATAATTAAGAATACATCCTGAGAATATAATTAAGAATACATACTGCTACGTGTGCACCACCCCCCGAAAAAAAATTTCATTCAGGTGGTAAATTTAGCACAGTCTTCTTTGGAGGGAAGAAGGTGTTTTTGTTGTGGTAATGGGGTTGGAACCCTGGGTTTCACACATGAGAATCATGCTCTATAACTGAGCCACATTCCCAGCCCCTAGCACAAAGGCATTTTAAAGAATCAGTGCTAATTATGAAATACTTAATAGTATGCTTAAACCTTATTGAAATCAAAAGGTGGTGCTTCATCTGACAAGGGGTTGATATCCAGGATATACAAAATACTGGTTAAACTCCACAAGAAGAAAACATCCAACCCCATCCAAAAATGGGGCAATGAAATGAACAGAAACTTTCTCAAAGAAGAAATCCGAATGGCAAAAAAGCACATGAGAAAATTCTCTACATCATTAATCATCAGGGAGATGCAGATCAAAACCACAATGAGATACCATCTCACACCTCAGAGACTGGCCCACATTCAAAAGAACAAAAGCAACCGATGCTGGCGGGAATGTGGCAAGAAAGGGACACTCCTTCACTGTTGGTGGAAATGCCGACTGGTTCAGCCCTTCTGGAAAACAGTATGGACGATTCTCAAAAAATTAGAAATTGAGCTCCCATTTGACCCAGCAATACCACTCCTGGGAATATATCCCAGAGAGGCAAAAATGTATAGTCGAAGTGACATCTGCACTTGTTTGTTCATTGCAGCACTCTTTACAATAGCCAGAAACTGGAGGAAACCTGAATGCCCAAGAACAGATGACTGGTTAAAGAAACTTTGGTACATCTACACAATGGAGTACTATGTAGCTGTTAGAAAAGATGAAGTCATGAAATTTACATACAAGTGGTACAACATGGAAAGTATCATGCTAAGTGAAATGAGTCAGAAAGAGAGGGATAGACATAGAAAGATTGCATTCATCTGGGGGATATAAAGTAACAAAGTATGAGATTAATACCCAAGAATAGCTGAGATCAGCACCAGGAGGATTACTCCATAGCTTAGTGGCCAGTCGAGCATTCTAGAGGAAAGGGCAGCTCAGATAGAGAAGGGAACACCAAATAAAGGGTGTTTGGAGGATCCTCCCAGGAGAGGAGATGCATGTCGAAAGTAGACTATGGACTGAACATGTTTGCCACTCAATGCCTCTTTTGCAGACCACAACACCCAAAAGGAGAGAGAGAACACAGGGGATTGCCCTGCCACAGAGGCGGGAGAGATGGGGGGATGGGGGTGGGGGGAGTATTATCCATGGTGGTGGAAAATGGGCACTGGTGGAGGGATGGGTATCTGATCATTGTATAATCAAACCCAAGCACAAAAAATTGTAAATCTACAACTGTACCTCATGGTGTTTCACTAATAAAAAAAAAAAGGAAAAAAAAAGGAAAAAAAATAAAGGTGGTGCTTTTCCCTTTTATATTTATGTCTTTTATATTCTTTCTTTCTAAGATGAAAACAGAGAGAAAATTGATGTTATGGGCATTCTCACTGGCCTAATTGCTGCTGGAGTATTTTTGGTCATTTTTGGATTACTTGGTTATTATCTTTGTATTACTAAATGTAACAGACAACAACATCTAGGGTAAGTATCAAAATTTAAAATACTTCATTCACTCTTACGTATTATATATTGTGATTTTTAAATCGATTGAGCAAAATCTAAGTTTTGTAAATAAGTTTTTTATTCTGGAAAATTTTAGATAGATATGAAAGTTGCAGCAATAGCACAGAGTCCCCATATATCTTTCCCTCCATTTTCACAATTACCAGAGTGCATTTGTCAAAACTGAAAAACAAACACAGGTACATTTCTATTAACTGAACTCCAAACTTTATTTAGATCAGTGCTTTTCAAGTGCCATTCTTCAGACCACTGTGCCACTACTGACTTTAATGTTAGCAGTTTTTTGGGCTGGAGCAATAGCACAGTGGGTAGGGAGTTTGCCTTGCATGCAGCTGACCCGGGTTCGATTCCCAGCATCCCATATGGTCCCCTGAGCACCGCCAGGGGTCATTCCTGAGCGCAGAGCCAGGAGTAACCCCTGTGCATTGTCGAGTGTGACCCAAAAAGAAAAAAAAAAAAGTTAGCAGTTTTTCTATTGACTTTCTCTTCCTGCTCCAAGATTGAGATACCACGTGGCATTGAGCTGTCATGTCTCCCCAGTCTCCTCCAATCTGTGAAACTTATCCATTGCTTTACTTAACAATTACATTAACATCTTGGTGATGCTATTTCTAAAGGCCTTCAAAAGAATTACTTCCACAAATGTCAGCTTGTTTTTTTTTTTCAGCATTTCCTTCTAAGACGGGAGGCAGATAGCTGTATACCCCAATTATTTACAAAGGCAAGAGCTCCTGCAGTTTATTCTGAGTCAAAGAGTTAACTGGTTGTGTCATGTGGTTACCAAAATAGAAAAATAATTTTTAATTAGGTTTTTAAGGGTCAGAGAGACAGTACAGTAGGTAAGGCACTTGCTTTGCAAACAGCCAACCCGGATTTAATCCCTGGCACCCATATGGTCTCCGAAGCACTGCCAGGAGTAATTCCTAAGTGCAGAGCCAGGAGTAACCTCTAGCATTGCCAGATATGGCCCAAAAGTAAACAACAACAACAAAAAATAATTTTTGGAATCCTTGTTAAAATTTAAAGGTTACTATATTCTATAGTCAGTAAATACAGGTAAGTAAGTATAGAAATAAGGCTATTCCAAAACAAAATCAAGAACAAAAAAACACCAGGGCTGGAGACATAACTCAATCGGCTGAGCTCATGCTTTGCATGCAGGAGACCAGGTTCAATTCCTGGCACCACATAGTCCCCTGAGCGCAGAGTTAACTGGGAGTAACTCCTGAGTACTCCCAAACAAAACAAACAAGCAAAAACAAAAATTATGAAGTGCTGACTAGGCTCCCTGAAACTGACGCTTATATACCCCAATTCACACTTTCAAATTCTGTAACTAAGCTCTTGATGGTGACTGGTTGGTGAAAGAATTGTGGAACTAGTTGTGATATACATAATGGTGTGAATAAAATTAATACCACTCAATTGTACATATTAAATATTTAAAGGACAGATTTTATAATATATATGTATATATATCTTTCCACAATTTTTTAAAAGTTGTCAGGGTAAGAGTCTAAGGGAACAGATATGATTTAGGATTCATCTACTGGCAGATTAAATCTAATGCTGTGAGAGTAGGCAAGCTCCTTGAATGAGATGAGAGAAAGGACAGAAGGATACAAATGTATAGAATGCACAGGACTCAAGTGAAGAAAGAAAACGGGCTGAGGATGTAAATATAAAATAAGTTTATATCCTCAGGCTGGAATTCCAGAACAGCCCCATCGGGAATTAACATGATTTGTGCGCATAACCTATAAGCAAGGCAAATGCCTTAACCCTATATTCTATCTTAAGTCTTCCTTTCTATGTTGAGGTATACTTGACATTATTATAGTTTCAGGTATAGAATATAGTGCTTTTGTAAGTTTAGTTTGTACATCATCACACATAGTTACAAAATGGGGTTTTTTTTAATTTAGTTTTGTTTTGGAGGCACAGCTGGCAATACTCAGGGGTTACTCCTGACTCTGCATTCAATAAGGACTCCTAGTGGTGCATTGGGGATCATAAGGGGTGCCAAGGATCAAACCAGAGTTGGCTACATGCAAGGCAAGCACCTTACTTGCTGTACTATCTCTCCAGCCCCAGTTACAAAATGTTTTTTCTTGTTAATGAGAGCTGTTAAGAACTACTCTTTATAAACCTCATATATATATATATATATATATACATATATATATATGCAGCATGGTGCTTGTTCATCTATTTATTTTTAGAAATATCACACCCAGCAGTGCCCTGGCATTCCTGGTAGAGCATGACCTAAATGGGCACTAGAGCACAGGCCCTAGTCACCACTGTGGTCACCAGACTTGGGGTCACTAGAGTCACGCCAGTAGTGCTCAGGGAGACATTTGGTGCTAGGGATCCAACTCAGGATCTTGCATATGGTAGGCATGTGCTCTACCACTTGAGTATCTCCCCAGCCCAATACAGAGTTAGCTTTGGTCACAGTGCTCTACATTTGTAATTTGTACTAATTTATTTAATTACTGGAAGTCTGGACCTTTTAATTCCCTGGCTCTAGCAACCTGCTTTATTTTTCTTAAGCCATTTTTTTTCTTTTTGGGTCACACCTGGCGGTGCTCAGGGGTTACTCCTGGCTTTGCACTCAGGAATCACTCCTGGCGGTGCTCAGGGGACTATATGGGATGCTGGGAATAGAACCTGGGTCAGCTGCGTGCAAGGAAAACACCCTGCCTGCTGTGCTATCGCTCCAGCCCCAGACATTATCTTTTGAGCAGACAGATTTCTTTGGAGAGTGTCGGGGGGGGGGGGGGGGGGGGTCAGTAGCTGGGAACCGTTTTTGGCTCTTGCTTGGGGTTGCTTCTGGTAGTTTTTTGGGGGGCAGTTTGTGGTGCTGGATGTCTAGCTGGGGTCAACTGCATGCAAGGCAAGCACCTTACCACCCTGTACTATTTTCTCCATCCCAAGCTTTGTAGTAAATTTCCTATTAAACAGACAGGAAATGATTCAGGTCATTATGTTTTCTAGGATTGTGGATTAAGGTTCTATTTCAAATGGCCTTTTTCACAAGTTGGGAGATTCTTGGAAACTCAAAGATGATGAAGAAATAGGCAGAAAAATATTTTGAATACTCTTCTTGCCTTTTATCTCACCTTTCTTTTTCTTCTTTTTTTTTCATTTTCTTTCTTTCTTTTTGTTGTTGTTGTCGTTGTTGTTTTTCTTTTTGCCATACTTGGCAGTTCTCAGGGCTTACTCCTGGGAGGCTCAGGGTCATATGGGATGCCAGGGATTGAGCCCAGGTCAGCCTCTTGCAAGGCAAGTGCCCTATCTTTGCCCAGGATAGGCTGGCCTATTGCCCAGCCACTTAACTCACTCTTCTTTCTTTTCCACCCTACTCATATTTTCTCCAGAAATTTTTTGTATGCCCTCATGTTACGTTTCACTTGGCGTTTGTGATAGCACAGCCATTGTTCAGTGTCCTCACATGTGCTATTTTCTTCTACCATCTCCTTTGTTTTCCTTCCAGGTTTCTACTCTTCTGCATCGCTACATCTCTCTACCTGATACCTTTTAACGTGAAACTTAGCTTCTTCCCTGCATGAGAATAGACATAGAATTCAAAGACAGGGAGAGCAAAATGGTATCATGGTGGTGTCAATCATATATATATATATATATATATATATATATATATATATATATATCACTGTAAAACTTTGTCAGCCAGGCTAGCTCTCATTTTAAAAGTCAGATTGATTATACTCAATGCTGGTGTAGTCTAATGCTATACAGCTCACAGATCATTTTATCTGTTGTCTAGCTTTGACCCTCATGATAACACACTGAGTTTTTTTTTAGCCCCCAGTGACCTTTCATACTAGATTGACTGGACATCCTAGTTTTTATTTTATTTTATTTTATGTAGGAGTACTGCTATTTATTCAGCCACTGATTAGCTGATTGAATTGTGCATGAACTCCACCTTACTTTTTTTTTCATTTTTTATAATTTTATTTATTGAATCACCGTGAGGGCATTTACAAAGCTTTCGGGTCTAAGTCTCGGTCATACAATGAAACACTCATACCTTCACCAGTGCCCACTCTCCACCACCAAAACCCCCAGTATATCCCCATCCCACACCCTTCCCCTACCTGTGGGGCAGTTTCCACATTACTCTCTCTCTACTTTGATCACATTCAATATTTCGACACCAGACCCACCATTATTATTTGAGATTTTACCCCAACACTCAGATCGGCTGAAAAGGCAACAGTAGACAATTTGTGTTCTATTGCTGGTTATGAATAACATATGATGTTGCGTAGCTGCAGTAGGGCCATATGATTTTGAAATTCCAAAATTTTAACACTTAAATCTGGAGAGACTTCTGCCAAAAGTCACTGGGTTTCGAGATTTGATCCTGAGTCTCTGGGATCATAGCCATTGAGCAGCTTGATCAGGAGCCAGAGAGGCCGTTCATGGGTGATGACTTGGGTTGCCCATCGACAGTAACGTACTGCGGGGTCTGGACACATTTCTGCCAAAAGCCGCTGGGTTTCGAGATTTGTTTCTGAGTCTCTGGGATCATGGCCATTAAGCAGTTCAATCAGGAACCAGAGAGGCCATTCATGGGTGATGACTTGGGGTCTCATTGGGGTGGGATGGGGAGGACAGGCCTGGCTCCCCCCCCACCCCCTGAGGCCCAAAAAGTTTCATCACTGTGGGCCCAAGCCTGACTGTCCAATGGCCTCTGGAAGATGACGGCCACCGAGCCGCCAAGGGGGAGCAGGCAGAGTGACAACACCTTTTCCTCCCTGGGGTGGCCCGGAGACAGTAACGTACTGTGGGGTCCGGACGCATTTCTGCTAAAAGCCACTGGGTTTCGAGATTTGTTTCTGAGTCTCTGGGATCATGGCCGTTAGGCAGCTTGATCAGGAGCCAAAGAGGCTGTTCGTGGGTGATCACTTGGGGTCTCGTTGGGGTGGGGAGGACAAGACTGGCTCCATCCCCTACCCATGAGGCCCTGCGTGTCTCGTCACTGGGGGCCAAAACCTGACTGTCCAGTGGCCTCTGAAGGATGGCGGCCACTGGGCCCCCAGGAGAAACAGGCCAAGTCAAGAAACCTATTCCCACCTGGGGTGGCCCAGCACCGGTAACTTACTGCAGGGACCGGACGCATTTCTGCCAAAAGCTGCTGGGTTTCGAGATTTATTTCTGAGTCTCTGGGATCATGGCCATTAAGCAGTTCAATCAGGAACCAGAGAGGCCATGCCTCCAATTATATAGCTGGGCCGGAGGTGGTTTGTGGGTGTGTTTCCCACATACCTAACTTTTGGCCATTTACTTTCTTGGTAAACTTTGCCCCAAGGTTTTGCGGTCTGGCCAAAGGCACAGCAGCAATTTTGGGGTATCTGGAAGTATGAAGGCGCCATCAAGCTGCTGATGCACTCACCTCACAGGTACAGATTGACCTGCTGGTGGCACCATACCCCCTATCCTAGTTTTTAAATACTCACTGTTTTCCATCAGTTGCCCCAGGAATCTTCCAGCATAGTTCCATTTTCTCTTTTCAAACTTTCCAGTCCACAGGTGGGAGAACACTGAGGGAATAATTGAGAAAAAAATGAGTTTCCAGAAAAGTTTGTTTCTCAAAATAAAATTTCAAGAAATAAGAAACAAGATCTTTTTATTTCTTAATTTCTATAATTTTTGAATGCAACAGTTTTAGATTATTTGAGATATTACAGATGCATATGTTCTGTTTTCAGTTATTTAAGATGTGTGCCAGAAATTAGTTTGGAGAGCTAGAGCAATATGTAGTACAGTGGGTAAGGTGCTTGCCTCCCTGAAGCTGACACGGGTTCAATTTTCAACATCCCATATGGTCCCCTAAACCTCCAGTGATCCCAGAGTGCAGTTCAGAAGTCCTGAACACCACCAGGTGTGGCCCAATTACTGCTTGCAGAGCCAGACAGATCATTCCCTGAGCACTTAATTTGTATGCAGAAGGCCATGGATCTCTCTATGGTATCTGGAGAACCTTCCAGAGTGACCCCCAAGTACAGAGTCAGGAATAATCCCTGAGCACTGTCAGGTGTGACCTCAAAACCAGAAAAAGGAATAAAAAGAAACTACTGTGTAAATAGTTACTTTGATGATATTTTTATATTATTTCTTTACCTTGAAATTTGAAAATCTGGGGGCTGGAGCAATAGCACAGCAGGTAGGGAGTTTGCCTTACACGCGGCCAACCCAGGTTCAATTCCCAGCATCCCATATGGTCCCCTGAGCACCGCCAGGGGTAATTCCTGAGCACAGAGCCAGGAGTAACCCCTGTGCATCGCTGGGTATGACACAAAAAAGCAAAAAAAAAAAATTGAGGGGGCTGGAGAGATAGCACAGTGGGTAGGGCGTTTGCCTTGCACGCGGCCAACCCGGGTTCGATTCCCAACATCACATATGGTCCCCTGAGCACTGCCAGGAGTAACTCCTGAGTACAGAGCCAGGAGTAACCCCTGTGCATCGCCAGGTGTGACCCAAAAAGAAAAAAAAATTAAAAATCTGGGTCAGAGTGGGTAAAGCACTTGATTTGCAAATTTCTGACTCAGGTTCGATACCCCTCAAGCCCCACCAGGAGTGATCCCTGAGCACAGAGCCAGGACTAAGCCCTGAGCACCATTAGGTGTGCCCCATTCCTCCAAAATGTGTGAAGGCCAACATAGAAGAATACATAGACCTTCAGCCACAAGCTAATAAAAGTGGCAAATGATTAGCCTACAATGAATACATTCCAGGTTTCTGACAGCAGGAGTATGTTAAGTCCATAACTAGATCTGTGATGCTCTTAGTCACCTCTCCACTATTTAACGACTAATATTCCTGTTCCTATATCTATACATATCTTTTGTCTTTCTTCTCTCTTTCTCCTTCCCTCCAATTTCTTTTGGCGGGCCACCACATCTGGGGTACTCAGGGCTTACTTCTGGCTCTGTGCTCCTAAATCATTACTGAGGTACTCAGGGAACCACTTATGGTACCAGGATCCTTATTGATTTAAATAATGTAAATACTGAGTAGAGGTAGAAGACTACCTATGAATTTTTTTTAAGATTTTTGGGTCACACTCAATGATGCTTAAGGGTTACTCCCGGCTCTGTGCTCAGGAATTACTTCTGGCGAGCTCAGAGGACCATATGGGGTGCCGGGAATCAAACCCTGTCAGTCTCATGCAAGGCAAATGCCCTACTCATTGTACTATAACTCTAGTTCCTTACTATGAATTTTGGTTTTTCTTTCGCCTTTACTAAACAGCTCAATTCCCAATATTTATTTCTTATTAAGTTTGATTTAGGGGACCACTGTGTGGTGCTCATGGGCTACACCTGGCTCTGTGATTAGGAACTGCTCCTGGGGTGATGGTATCAATTTCTGGATTCTTGTATGTAAAGCATGCAGCCTGTTGGGCTCTCTCAAGTTCCTGATTTTAAAGCTTTTGGTCTTTCACCATACCAAGACTCTTTCAGAATTCATGAATAAAACTATTTTATTTAATATATTAGGTTCAACTTTTTTCAAAGTAGTGTGGTCTCTTAACTTTGCCATCTTAGCTCTTGTAGACCTAAAATGCTGCCTTTTCTAGACCTTAATGTTGTTTTTCTATATTTAGTTCTCCGACTGCCTACGTGAGAAGGGACAGACATGCCCCCACCATCATTTTTAGAAGACCCGAAGAGGCTTTATTGAACATACCACCACCTTCAGTGGAGGACTCAGGACTCCCTTCTTATGAACAAGCAGTGGCACTCACCAGAAAACACAATGCTTCGCCACCACCACCATATCCTGGGCCAGCAAAAGAGTTTAGGGTGTTTAAAAAGTCTATGTCTCTCCCATCTCATTAAGCCAATCTCATTATGCTTTGGTGGAAGAGAACATTCCACCAAGAAGAGGATATTCGTGTTATGTGAATGCATTATTTCCCCTGGATCAAAAAGGGGACATCACTTTCAGACTTTTATGACACACTGCAGGGAATAAAGGAGGAATAATCATGCGTCTTACACACTCCAGAATGTTTCTCACACCCTGTACCTGAGCGAGCTGGAGCAATAGTACAGTGAGTACTATTTGACTTGCATGCAATGGACTCAAGGTTTGATCCCTGGCATCCCAGATGATCCTCAAGCCCTGTCAGGAATGATCTCTGAGTACAGGGCTAAGGAGTAAGCCCTAAGCACCACTGGGTTTGGCCCAAAATTTTTTTAAAGAAAAATGAGGACAAACCCTTCTGGGGCTGGGGTGATGACTCCAAGAGCACATGTTATGCATCTGGCAGACTCCGTTTAATCCTGGCTCCATATGGTCCTCTGAGCACCTCTGGAATGATCCTCATACACTGAACTGGGAGTAGCCCTCAGTAACACTAGGTGTGTCCCTCCAGCTCTGCCCTCAAAAAAAAATGAAAAAAGAAAAAGAAAGAAAGAAAGGAAGGAAGGAAGGAAGAAAGGAAGGAAGGAAGGAAGAGCACTTTTGAGACCTGGGAATTCAGGAAAAGCAGCCTACCTTGCTGGTATGAAGCCTTGAGTTTGATCTGCAGCAACACCCACATGCTGAGTTCAGTCCAGTCAGCATGCTGTGTGGATTTCCTGTGTCACAAAAAAAGTGTATGAACTCTGGTACACCACAAGCCAGTGTGTAAGAGCACAGAGATGAAAGTGTAAGTGCATTGCAACCAAGTATGCAATCCCCATTAGCAAATCAACAGCAAAAGGAAAGGAAGGGGAGGAAGAAAGAGTGATTTTTTTGTTTATGTTAACTTTTGTTTTTAAGTGTTGAGCCAAAGAGATAGTCAAGGAATAAGGCACTTGCTTTGCATGCAGGTGATGCTGGGTCAGTCTCCAGCACTGCATAGGGTCCCCTGAGCACTACCAGGAGTACGCGCTGAACACTGCCAGGTGTAGCCCCAAAACAAAACAGACAAAAATATCCATTTTAGGGATGATATGGCTAAAACTGGCAAACTGTGCATGAATTTTTTTGTGTGAAATCAAAGTTCCAGATTTTTTTATACTGAGTATTAAAGAATTAGAGTTTCTAATTATTATATAATCTCAAGTCATAATATTGGGATCCACTCTTTATAAACTTTCACTTTAAGTATAAGAACGTCAAAGAATTTAACATTTCAGTATAAATTTGTGACTTGATATAACCACTTTGTTTTATATGTGTGTATTATTTCAGTGCTAAAGATTGAACCAGATTGAACTCAGTCCCTCACACATGCAAAGATAGTGTTCTACCATTCCCATGGTGAACTAAATCCCCATCTCCTATATTTCAAATTATTTCTTAGCACTTACCACATTTTTAGGTTTTACTGCTAATTTGTACTACCAGTCATGTTTTATTATGGGTGAGTGGTTTAAAAAAAAAAACAACTGAGCAGCCAAAGAGATAGTATAAGTGCAGATAAGGTACTTGCCATGGGCACAGCCATCCTGGCATCAATTGTCATCACCACATGTGGTCTCCCAAGAACCACCAGGAATAATCCCTGAACTCCCTGGTGTGAACCAGTACCCATACCACCACTCCCACTTCTTCCCTCCACCTAAAAAACACCTCTTATGAGAGCTCTCACTCTTTCTGTTGCCCTGAGTGAGGCCAGAACCATAAACCATGTTGAAGCTATGCTGAGTCTCTTGGGATCTCAGGAGCCCAGACCACAGGTGTGTGATCTGGATCATCATGTAGGCAGGACAGGACATGTCCAGGCTTCCACTAGACCTCATTCTGGGCCAGCAAGACCTTTCCATCAACAACTTCTGTGAAGTGGTCAATAAGAAGAGCAGAGATAAAGAATATCAAAGAAGATAACTTTCCTGCTTACCAAGATTTTTGTGCTGCCTGAAAGGACATTTGGAATAAAATTTGGGAAATCTATTGTTTCCTGTTTCTTGAGGGTACCTGCTGGGATTGAGCTGAGACTCTGTTAAAATCAAACCATCTTACTTGTTTTTGTTTTTGTTTTAGTTTTTTGCAGAGTCGGGTATGTGCAGAGAAGGCACACCTAGCTGTGCTGAGGGTTTACTCCTGGCTCTGTGCTCAGGGATCACTCCTGGTGGAACTCAGAGACCATATGGAGTGCTAAGATCAAACCCAGGTCAGCCACATGCAAGACAAAATGCCCTACCTGCTTTACTGTCTCTCCAGCCCCTAAAACCAAAATCATCTTAAATCAGATAAATCCCAAGCACAAAAAATTGTAAATCTACAACTGTACCTCATGGTGTTTCACTAATAAAAAAAAAAAAAAGATCAGTGGGATACAAGGGAAGTAGCTCAACCTCTGTATTACATACCTGACCCTTTAATTATCTCATATAAAGAACAATGAACTTTGAAAAAAAAATCAGATAAAAACAAGACCTCAATCCTTTCAGATGTCAAGGACTCCCATTTTAGATTCTCAGAGACTGTTTATTTATTGAAAACAAATCATCTGACAGCCTTAAGATGGAATTATGAAAATGGTCTTTTTGAAGTAATTATATTATCTATTAAAAGTTTACTACTATTAGTCATACTTTGATTTTACATAAGCACTTTATTTAATCCTCTTTGAAAGATCAGAGATAAATTCTACTTTGCCAACTTTTTGAGCTGAAGGATACAGGGGGAGGAAATAGCTCTCCCAAGCATTCCTCAGGAGGCCCAGGCTTCCCACCAGCAATTCACAGCCAACGGGACAGATGCTTCAGTGCAAAGGGCCGAGGATATGATGCTGCTTCAGCCCTGCCAGGCCAGCAGCTAGGGCCTCTAGGGCATCCGCCATAGTGCTCAGGGACCTCCAGGTCTGCACCACGCAATGCTCAATGCTTGGGGAACAATATGGAGCTGAGAATAAAGTCCAGGTAAAACTGCTGTAATATATCCTGGCCCCTTTACTCACCTTCAACAATCATACTAAGGCAGAGAAGAAAAACTTTCTCCAAGTCCAGCATATTGGTCGGGGCTAGGTTTAGAATCAACAAAAACACTTTGAGGCCCATTTTTTAGAGGCAAAATTATTAAATCTAGACAACTTGTTACTTAATTTTAAGAATAATTTATAAGCATTACCATAAGCATTACCACAGTGCTACATATGGATATAGATACAATTATATTCTCATACATATTTTTAGAATGAATACAAGTATTAGATGTGGTATGTTTTTATTGAATCATAAATTGAAATATTCCAGTAACTTGTTTACTCCCATTGACTCACAAGAGTTCTTTTATAAACTAACCTCAGAACCTGTGACAGTCACTTCCTCTCATCAGCTGCCTAGATTTGTCATAAGCCATTATTGGGTGTCAAACTGTTGCTCTAAAACAGAGTGAATCTAGAATTCATCATCAAGGTTGTGAAATCGGAGCTGGAGCGATAGTACAGCTGGTAGGGTGCTTGTGTTGCATGTAGCCAACCCAGATTCAATACCTGTCATCCCATATGGTCTCCTGAGCCCCACCAGCATTGATCCCTGAGTAAGAGCCAGGAGTCAGTCCTGAGCACCTATGGGTGTGACCAAAAAAAGAAAACAAAACACAGTGGAAACACTAATACTTGTACAGCTCCCTATGTTGTACTTGTAATTTTTAAATATAAAAAGGAAACTGCAATAGACTCATAACTGACAAATGCTTATAATAATTTAAAGGAAAATGTCTCCATATAAAATTAATGACATTTATATCTGTCTTGTTTACCTCTTCCTATTCCTGTTTTACTTTTTTTTTCCATTTCATTCCCCAAAACTTTATTTCCTAAATTTTACTATTTTCTAATCCCCACTCATGCCATCTCGTAATATTATACATCCCCCAGATGTTTTTTTTAAATTTTTGTTAGTGAAACATGCTGAAAGTAGTCTATAGACCAAACATGATTGCCACTCAATACCTCTGTTGCAAACCACAACACCCAAAAGGAGAGAGAGAACAAAAGGAAATACCCTGCCACAGAGGCGGGGTGGGGGGGGGGATGGGGGGGGAATACTGGGACCCGTGGTGGTGGAAAATGGGCACTGGTGGAGGTATGGGTGTTTGATCATTGTACAATTGAAACCCAAGTACAAAAATTTGTAAATCTCGGGCTGGAGCGATAGCACAGTGGGTAAGGCGTTTGCCTTTCACGCAGCCAACATGGCCGACATAGGTTCAATTCCCAGCATCCCATGTGGTCCACCGAGCACCGCCAGAAGTAATTCCTGAGTGCATGAGCCAAGAGTAACCCCTGAGCATCGCCAGGCGTGCCCCAAAAAGCAAAAAAAAAAATTGTAAATCTACAACTGTACCTCCCGTTTTAGTTTTGATGGTGAATTTTTTTTTTTGCTCTATTCTGTTGTGTTTCTTTCCAAGGTAGTGGATTAGCATTAATCCTTAACCTGTTTTAACACAGGTTTTATATATAATTAAGTCAGTTTTCCCTATTTTCACAAGCAGGAAATTAGTGGAAGACATTTAAAAAAAATAAAGGTATATGGGTGGGTAGGGCAATGGCTGAGGTGATGAGCATGTTCCTTGCTTGTATAAGGCACTGGGTTCAATCCCTAGCATCACATATCCCCTCTCTCCTGCACCATAGAGAGTGGCCTCAACATACACAAATATAAGGAACTGTAAGGACAGAGAGAGAGTTCAGAGGACTGAGTGCATTCTTTGCATGCAGAACTCTCAGGCTTGATCCCCAGCACCAAATTCTACCCATCCTCCTGAGCACCACAGGAACAGCTCCCAAATACAGACTGGGAGTAATCCTTAAGCACTGCTGGGTGAGGCATAAACCGGGGAGTGGGGAGGGAAGAGGGGGTAAGGGGAGCAAGGGGAAGACTAGAAAAAGACATTATAAAGGTTAAACATTCTGTAGGAATGATACTTATACACAGAATCACTGTATCACTGTCATCCCATTGTTCATCGATTTCCTCAAGCAGGCACCAGTAATGTCTCCATTTGTCCTAGTCCTGAGATTTTAGCAAGTGCCACATGGGAGGCTCTTTCAGGGTCAGGGAAATGAGACCCATCATTGTTACTGAGTTTTGGCATATCAAATTTACCACAGGGAGCTTGCCAGACTCTGCTGTGCGGGCAGGATACTCTCGGTAGCCTGCGGAATTCTCTGAGAGCAAGAACTAGACAATAAGAGGTCGCTTCTGGGAGCTTGGTTTTATAATCCCTGGATCTTGGCCATTGATGGGATTACATAGCGCCGGGGGGAGTTGGTGGGTGTAACTGTCTAGCTACTGAAAGATGGGGGGACTGGGTGGAGGAGGCTCAGTCCCAATCTGAGCAGGCTTAGAGATCTCAGTCCTGAGTCCCACACACATGGGTTCCTCTGTCGGTTCCTTCATGCTTGAGGCTCGTCCGAGCATGTGGAAAGCAAGACCTCTTATTGTCTAGTTCTTGCTCTCATTCCCCTGCCCCTGAAAGAGCACTTGCTAAAATCTCAGGACAGGGACAAATGAAGATGTTACTGGTGCCTGCTTGAGGAAATCGATGAACAACGGGATGAGAGTGATACAGTGATTTTTTTTATAAAGTTGTTCACAATAATTTATCACAATTAATATTCCAACACTAATCCCACCACTATTATACCTTCCCACCACCATTGTTTTGAATTTTCCCGACTACTATCTAAGCCTGCCCCAATAGCAGGCTGTAAATAATTTATTTTATATTGCTTGTTATGAATAATCCTCTAAATATTATCAAAAAAGTTTCCTTAGAAGAAAGTGTGTGAAGATTGTTGTATTTCACCCTAGAGCCATTAAGCCCTTGTATAAGAAATTACTAACATGTAGTTACAGGTTGAGCCTTGTGTGCTAATACAATTTTTTATTGAGATCGGTTGCCCTCTACCTTACACCCCATCCAATATGGTGTCTACTCCTGGTACGTCAATGGTGTAGCATATGAGATGTCGCACAGCCACAAATGCAGCCGCACACTGCAGGAATTCTAAAATTTTAAATAGGGTGATACAGCTGGAGTTAAATTTTTAACTGGATGGTGACTTTGGGGTCCAGAGGCATCTCTGCAGCTTGTTGATCTCTTCTGACATTTATTTGTGAGTCTCTGGATGATGGCTGTTAATGAGCTTAAGTGGTACCAGAGGCAGTTTATGGGCGTGACTGCCAGATCCCCGGAAGAACAGGGAGATTGGGGTAGGTCACCCATCCCCAACTCCATGAGAGCCTGGAGATTTTGGTCACAAAAATGGCATATCTGAGTTTTTCAACAGATTCACTCATGGATGAGGCTAATCCCTAGCTTGTGGAGATGGGAGTGAGCATGACAGCGATTGAGTTCTGGAGGTTTTTGGCTGCAGGGGCAATGTTGGGGCGGATAGAGGGACTCACTCACCCCTTCAAGAATGCCCTAGATAAGAGTCAACCTAGTGCAGAGGCATCAGACATCACTCCTGGTGAGTTTCAGGGACCGTGTGTAGTGCCAGGGATCGAACCTGGGCTGGCCTCACGCAATTCAGGCTCCCTAACCACTGTAGATCTCTCCAGTCTTCATCATTCATTGTTTTTTTGTTGTTCTTGTTTTGTTTTGTTTTTAAAGCACAGTGGATAGGGCACCTATCTTGTATGCAGCTGGCTCAGGTTCGATCCTTAGTACCACACATGGACATTGCCAGGAGTGATTCCTAAGTACAGAGTCAGGAGTAAGCCCTGAGCACTGTCAGACTTGTCCCACTTGATCACTTGATCACTTGACATCCCGTTATTCATCAACTCGCTAGAGCGGGTGCCAGCAACATCTCCATTCATCCCTGTCGTGTGCTAATGTAGCACAATGGCAAGGAACACGAAAAGCCTCAAATCGATCGTTCAGGCTCTTGACGAAGAAGTCTGACCATCTCATAGGTGGGCGGCCACGTGATCTTTTGACGTCCTGTGGAATCCAGTCGGTAATGGCTCTAGTCCAGCGGTCATCTCCAAATCTCATTACGTGTCCAGCCCATCTGATTTTCTACGCCTTAGCAAATGAGACAGCGTCCCTGATTCTTGACCGTCAACAAAGGTCAGAACTTTGGATTCTTTCTCTCATTTGAGTGAAGAGTGATACTCCAAGCATAACTCTTTTGATTCCTCTTTGGGAGACCTGGATAGCATTCTCATCATGTTTGCATAGGGCCCAGATCTCTGAGGTGTATGTTAATGCAGAAAGAACAGTGGAATCGAAGAGATGTGCCTGGAGCCGGAGGTTCTTCATTCACTTAGCTATTTCTTCGATATTATTGAAGGCGTTCCAAGCCGCTCTCTTTCTCCTGTGCAACTCAAGTGCCAGGTCATTTGTCATATTGACTTCTCTACCTAGGTATACATAACTATTGTATTCGGAGATGTTTGTCCCATTGAGAGTGAATGGAATGTCAGGAATGAAACCATTTTTCATAAACATTGTCTTTGTTAGATTCAGCTGTAGTCTGACCCTTCCACACTCACGGTCGAAGTCGGCCAGCATTTGTGCCGTTTGGCTGATGTTTGGTGTTATAAGAATGATGAGATCAGGAAGGAGAGGCTCATAAAATCTCAGGGCCGACCTAGGCTGCCAAAACGAAGAAGGACAAAAATGACTGTCTGTACTTTCAATGCATGTACACTGGCATCGGATGAATCCATTGAGGACTTGATGGTGCAAGCACGAAAGATCAAGTATGACATCATTGGTCTGACTGAGATGAGAAGGCGTCAGTCACATATGCCGTTTTTGACACTGGGGAAGAACTGTTCCTCAGAACATGTGACAAAAGAGGCGTCGGTGGTGTCGGTGTCCTTGTCAACACGAACTTGACCATAAACATTGTTTCATTCGAATGCCTAAAAACCCAAATTGGACGATTACACTTGAATAGGTGTGGCTCACTGCCAGCAGTTTCTATCTTCATTTTCTACGCATCAACATCCAATTATGATGAAGGAGAAATTGAGAAGTTCTACATGGAGCTGGAGAAATTCTATAAAGAAGACCACACCTTCTACAAGATCATTGTTGGTGATTTTAATGCCAAGATAGGACCGAGAAGATCAGCCAAGGAACTCCACATCAGGACACATGGCCTAGAATGGAACAAACAGACTTGTCCCAAATAGCAAAAACAAACAAACAAACAAACAGAAAAACTATATTTTTGAGGCTGAAGAGATAGTACAAAGCTTAAGGTGCTTATCTTGCATGTAGCCAATGCCAGTTCAATCCCTGGAACCACATATGATCTCTCAAGTACCTCCAAGAGTGATCCCTGAGCACTGGGAGATGTGTTCCCAAGAGAAAAATAAAACAAAACTATAATTTTGCACATTTTACCTTTATGGCAATTTGAAATATATGTAGCACTGTAGCACTGTTGTCCCATTGTTCATCGATTTGCTCGAGCAGGCACCAGTAACATCTCCATTGTGAGACTTGTTACTGTTTTTGGCATATTGAATACACCACAGTAGCTTGCCAGGCTCTGTTGTGCGGGCAGGATACTCTTGGTAGCTTGCCGGGCTCTCTGAGAGGGACAGAGGAATCGAACTCGAGTCGGCTGTGTGCAAGGCAAACGCCCTATCTGCTGTGCTATCGCTCCAGCCCTTTGAAATATATATGACATACATTTATACCTTCTGCTTTATGTGTTTTCTCCAATAATCTTTGTTTTTTCTTGGGGATGAGAGATAATGCAGCGGGTAAGGAGCTTGCCTTGCACACAGCTGACCTGGGTTTGATTCCCTGGCATCCCATATGGACTCCTGAGCACTGCCAGGAGTGATTCCTGAGTACAGAGCCAGGAGTAAGTCCTAAACAATGTTGTTGTGGACCCAAAACACCTTCAAAACCCCTTCAAAAAGTTTCAGTTCAAGATAATCCACTAGAAATAAATGTGTTGCATTTTCATTATCTAGGAACAGTGATAATTTTGAATACATATTTTCCCTAAACTTCTCTAGGAGTGGGTTGAAGCACAGGTAGGTGTGAACAAAACTCATTCCTCAACAGACAAATCTATTGGCTGTTCTGCTCTGTTAATATCTGTCTATACTACCTTTATGACTAACCTTAGTTTTCCAATTTTGCCAAGCCCATGCTACTTTGCATACTGTACTTTTGGAATGTCTTAGTGGAAATCCTCCATCTTTACTTTTCCCAAGATTAGTTTAATTATTCAGGTACTTTGCACTTCCCAGTGTATTTCCACCTATAATGTTAATATATTTAAAATAGCTTGTTAATCTCTACATAAAAAGGCTTTGGAATTTTTTTATTAGAATTGCATTTAATTTATAGAAATTTGAGGAGACTCAACACCTTAACAATTTTGAGTCCTCCATCTGTAATATAGTTTTCAAGATACCAAATTCTTTAAATGTTTTCTCAGCAGCATCCATTTGTTTTAGGGTAGAAATGTTGACTATAATAAACATATCCTTCAGTCATTCATACGCTTTTACTATTTCTTTCTATTTTTTTTTATTATGTAGGAGTACTGCTATTTATTCAGCCACTGATTAGGCTGATTGAATTTTGCATGAACTCCACCTTACTTTTTCCCCCATTTTTTATAATTTTATGTATTGAATCACCTGTGAGAGCAATTACAAAGCTTTTGGGTTTAAGTCTCGGTCATACAGTGAAACACTCATACCTTCACCAGTGCCCATTCTCCACCATCAAAAACCCCAGCATACCCCCATCCCACACCCTCCCCCTACCTGTGGAGCAGATGATTTCCAAATCACTCTCTCTATACTTTGATCACATTCAACATTTCGACACCAGACTCACCATTATTATTTGGGATTTTACCCCAACACTCAGATTTGCTGAAAAGGCAACAGTAGACAATTTGTTTTCTATTGCTAGTCATGAATAATACATGATGTTGCGCGGTTGCAGTAGTGGCTGCGCAATTTTGAAATTCTGAAATTTCAACAATTAAATCTGGAGAGATTTCCTGCTAGGTTCCAAGATCTGTTCCTGAGTCTCTGGGATCAAGGCCATTAAGCAGCTTGATCAGGAGCCAGAGAGGCCATTTGTGGGCAGCGACTTGCGGTCTTGTTTGGGTGGGGAGGAAAGGGCCGGCTCCACCCCCATCCTGTGAGGCCCCACGTGTCTCATCATGGCGGGCCCAAACCTGACTGTCCAGTGGCCTCTGGAGGATAACAGCCACCAGTCCGCCAGGGGGAACAGGTCAAGGCACAAAACCTATTCCCACCTGGGCTGGCCCAGCACTGGTAGCCTACTGCAAAGACCAGACGCATTTCTGCCAAAAGCCGCTGGGTTTCGAGATTTGTTTCTGAGTCTCTGGGATCATGGCCATTAAGCAGTTCAATCAGGAACCAGAGAGGCCATACCTCCAATTATATAGCTGAACCGGAGGTGGTTTGTGGGTGTGTCTCCCACATACCTAACTTTTGGCCGTTTACTTTCTTGGTAAACTTTGCCCCAAGGTTTTGCGGTCTGGTCAAAGGCACAGCAGCAATTTTGGGGTACCTGGAAGTCTGAAGGCGCATCAGGCTGCTGATGCACTCGCCTCACATGTACAGACTGACCTGCTGGCGGCACCATACCCCCGCGCTTTTACTATTTCAAATGTATTTTTAACTTAATTTTCCAGATCCTAGATATATAGCCGAGATAATTAAAAACATATGCTCACAGATTTGTATACAAATATTCATGACAGCAGTATTCATAATAACCACAAAATAAAAAGAAATGCCCACCAAACTACAAAGGGATATACAAAATGTTGGTACAAAGGAACTTTAGGGAGTTAGGGAATGTAGCATGGTGGTATAGCACATGCATTGTATGCATGGGGGCCCAGGATCAACCCTTAGCAGCAAAAAAAGAAACAATCAAACATTGAAAAGGAATGACCATGGTTTTTTAACCAAATTAAAACAAAAAATTTAAACAAAAGGAATTATGTCCTGACATATGCTACAGCATGAATGAACTTTGAAAACATTATGCTAAATGAAAGAAGTCAGACACAAAAGGCCATGTATATTGTATGGTTGCATTGAAATGAAACGCCAGTCTATAAAACGGAAAGTCGATTAGTGATTGTCAGGAGCTAGACGAATGAGGAACCCAGCTTTGCCAATGAAAGAGATTTCTAGGGGATGAGAGGGGTGGAGTGGGAAATAGTATGAACGTTCTAGAATTAGGTGATGGTGATGATTGTTGTACAATATTAAAGATATACTGTAAACATTATATCCCCTGTCAATTAGAGGTCACAACCTTGATGCTCTGCTCAGTGGTACATGCTAGATGTTGATTCAGTGCTGGACCCTGTAGTGGAGGGGTGTTAGCCCTGGGGACCATCAGGGCTACCTCTGACTGTGAAGGGTAAGGGGTGTGTGTGGTGTTGTATGGGGGCTGGAACACATGTGACCTCACGAGTCCTAGGCATAGATCCCACCACCTGATTTATCTTTCTGCCTCCTGAACAGTACACATTAAAATGCATACTTTGTTTTGGAGCTGTACCCAGCGATGCTCAAGGGTTACTCCTGGCTCTGCATTCAGGAAGCACTCTTGGTGGTACTTAGAGGACCTTATGGGATGCAGGGGATCGAACCAGGGTCAGTCGTGTGCACCCTACCCGCTGTACTATCTCTCTAGGCCCAAAATGTATACATTTTATATTTGTGAATTATTTATCTTTAAATTTTTTCTTTTTCTAATTGTTTTTGTTATTACATATAAAAAATGTAATTTTAATGTCCAGAACAATAAATAGTACAACAGGTAGGACACTTGTCTTGCACAAAGCCAACCTGGGTACTAGCCCCTGCACCATATAAGGTCTCAATGCCCTGGCAGGAGTGATCCCTGAGGGCAAAGCCAGGAGCAAACCCTAAACACAGTGGGTGTTCCCCCAAAACGTGTGTGAATGTGTTTTGTGTGTGTGTGTGTATATATATATATATATATATATGTAGTGGCATTGACCTAGTGTTCAGTAACCTTGCATAATTCAACTGTTTCTTTTTTTTCCAATTCCTTAGACTTTTCAAAGACATAGTCATGACATTCACAGTGTGTGTGCATGCGTGTGTGTGTGTGTGTGTGTGTGTGTGTGTGTGTGTGTATGAATTTAGGAATCAGAACCACTAGCAAGGCATGTTATCAGTGAGCTACATCCCTGGCCCTGAGTTTTAACTTTTTCTTTCTGTTTTTCTCAACTTATTGTACTGACTAAATTTGTGTTGTGTTTCTCAGTCTCCTGACATGGATCCCTCCCCACCTTGCTTCCTTCCTTTCTGCCCCCACCTCTTATATCACCTGCTGGTCCCCTAGTCTCATGCATTTACAAATTTTTGACTATCTTTTTTTTTCTTTTTGGGTCACACCCAGCAATGCACAGGGGTTACTCCTGGCTCATGAACTCAGGAATTACTCCTAGCGGTGCTCGGGGGAACTTATGGGATGCTGGGAATCGAACCCGGATCGGCCACATGCAAGGCAAACACCCTACCCGCTGTGCTATTGCTCCAGCCCCTTTTGAATATCTTAAAGGCCCAGAAGGTGATCCCTGATAAAGAAATGTACTAGACCATTACTGGTATAATGTTGGAATCATATGTGAGGTTGAATGCAATTGTGGGAGATGATGACATTGTTAGAATGATAATGAAAGGTATTGGGGTCCTTCATACTATATACTTTAACCTCATTTATGTCAAAACAAAAAGTTCTAGTTCTAAACAATTGAACAATTGCTACATGCTAAGAAATTCTCTTAACATGCATGATGTTATTGAATTCTCTCACCACCCTTATAAAGCAGCTATTATTACCCAATATAACAAAAGGAAACTAAAGCACAAAGAAAAAGTTAAGTTCAAGTGTGCTTTAAATCACACAAACTTATAAAGTAGCAGAAATCACTGTATCACTATCATCCTGTTGTTCATTGATTTCCAAGAATAAGACCCATCGTTGTTACTGGTCTTTGGCATGTTGAGTATGCAACGGGGAGTTTGCCAGACTCTGCCGTGTGGGCAGGATACTTTTGGTAGCCTGCCATGTTCTCCAGAGTAAGAACTAGATAATAAGATGTTGCGCAGCTGCAAATGCGGCCGTGCTTCCAGGAACTGGGTCTTATAGACTCTGGGTCTTGGCCGTTGATGGGATTACACGGCGCCCGGGGCAGTTGGTGGGTGTAACGCCTACATTCTGGAAGATGGGCGACCTGAGTGGAGGAGGCCCAGTCCCAATCCGAGCAGGGAGCAGGCTTGGAGATCTACGCCCCAGCTCCCGCACACCTGGGTTCCTCTGTAGTTCCTTCATGTGTGAGGCTCGTCCGAATGTGTGGAGAGTGAGACCATTCATGGCTGTGGCTGGAACCAGAGGTCTTCAGCTGTCGGGGCTCTTCTCAGGGTGGGAAGGGAAACTCAACCCACTCTCCTCCACGGGGCCCCGGTGAGGACAGCCAGGTGCGGAGGAGACTCTGCGCTGTTCTCTTCTGGGAGCTGGATTTTAAAGTAGCAGAGATAGCATTTAAAATAATACTGACTGATCCAGGTTCTGTCTGTTAATCACTGTGTCTGACTATCTTTACCAAGGTCTCAGAGTTTTACAGAGTGCATGGGAGATTGGATTGGGAAACGAGAGACTCTACTTTTATTGTGTTGTATAGTTAGAAGGCAAGTCAGCTTTTGTTTGGAGAGTCTGTAGTGTTTAAAGAAATTTAAGACCTCCTACTGGTTCTGTACCTCCTATGGATAATATCTTTGGGATTATTTCTCCTGGTTCTGATATGAGAACAAACCTTTCAGCACTTCCAGCAACATACCTTCCCTTGTCTTGTCTTCTTAGCCAAACTGCAGCCAACATTGTGTTGGTTCAATAACTACTGAGATCAGAGGACAGCTACTCCTCCCCTTTTTTATTTATTTATTTATTTATTTATTTTTGTGTGTGTATATCTTTGTGTTACAACACCCATCCCTTTACCAGTGTCCGTTTCCCTGCACCAGTGTCCCCAGTTTCCCTCACCCTCTACCCCCTCCAAGCCTGCCTCTATGGCAGGCACTTTGGCACTTCTCTCTTTCTCCCTCTCTTTCTCTCTCTCTCCCCCTCTCTCCCTCTTTTGCCCTCTCTCTCGCTCTCTCTCTCTGTTTTTGGGTATTGTGTTTTTGCAATACAGATACTGAAAGGTTAGCTGGTATATCCCTTTATCTACTTTCAACACTCAGTTTTTTGTCCACCATGATCATTTCCAGCTATTATTGTCATACTGATCCTTTCTCTATCTTACCTACCCTCAGCCCCACACACATTTATGATTGATTTCAATCACTGACCAGTCCTGCACTGACTGCATTTATTTGTGATATATATATATATATATATATATATATATATATATATATTAGAGTGATAGCACAGCAGGTAGGGCATTTGCCTTACATGCGGCCGACCCGGCCCACCCAAGTTCAATCTGACCCAAGTCAATTACTCCACCCCTCTCAGAGAGCCCAGCAAGCTACCGAGAGTATCTTGCCTACACAGCAAAGCCGGGCAAGCTACTTGTGACATATTTGATATGCCAAACACAGTAATAACAAGTCTCACAATGTTACTGGGCCTGCTCGAGCAAATCAATGAACAATGGGAGGACAGTGCTACAGTGCTATATATATATATATAGATAGATAGATAGATAGATAGATATAGATATAGATAGATAAATTTGTGTGTGTATATCTTTGTGTTACAACACCCATCCCTTTATCAGTGTCCCGTTTCCCAGCACCAGTGTCCCCAGTTTCCCTCCCATCATCCCTCACCCTCTACCCCCCTCCAAGTCTGCTATATATATATATATATATATATATATATATATATATATCACTGTAGCACTGTCCTCCCGTTGTTCATCGATTTGCTCGAGCAGGCCTAGTAACATCTCCATCGTGAGACTTGTTGTTACTGTGTTTGGCATATTGAATACATCACGGGTAGCTTGCCAGGCTCTGCCGTGCAGGCAAGATACTCTTGGTAGCTTGTCGGGCTCTCCGAGAGGGGCAGAGGAATCGAACCTGGCTTGGCTGGGCTGGCTGTGCACAAGGCAAACACCCTACCGCTGTGCTATCGCTCCAGGATATTAGAAGACTGATATACTCCTCTTTTAAAACTTTATTTAAACACTGTGATTTTTAAAGTTATTCACAATTGTTTTAGGCATTCAATGTTCTGACGCCAATCTTACCACCAGTGTGACCTTCCCTCCACCAATGTCCCCTGTTTCCCAATACCACCAACCCAAGCCTGCCTCCTTAGCAGGCATAGAATAACTTTCCTTTATATTGCTTGTTACAACATATACTAAAATATAAAATTACTCTTGCAGTACTCTTTTAGCAACCCCTTTGTGTAGTGGGGGGAATTGCTAGGATGGATGAGGTGGCATATGCATACTGGCTCTCTGAGGTTGCACATGTGTTGTGGAGAGCCACTTTTTAAAAGGCATACATAAAAACACTAAAATGAAATTGTTCCATAAAATAATAGAATAGACCACCATTTTCCCCAAAGTTGAATTCCAGATAAGGGATTGAGGTGGGTGTTTTATTCAGGAGGGAACAAAAATCCTAGAACAGAATTGCTCCTGTCAGAAAACACAAACTCCCAAGAACTCCAGTGAGTGTGGCACAAAAATTAAAATGCCAATTAACAATAATCTTGTGGTACTAGAGGATATAGAATGCACAGAGACACATGGCAGGGCCTTGGAGTGGGCAGGTACACCTGGAATGAGCATGAATTATGTTAGAATTATTTTAGAGACAAATCAGAGAGTGTGATGCAAATGTACGCACCAGAGGAATCCTCTATCACATGTCTCCAGTAATATTTTCAACAAGTTTTTGTTTGGGGGAAGGCCATACCTGGTGTGTGCTTACTGCTTACTCCTGGCTCTTCTGGCTCTGCACTCAGGGATCACTCCTGGTGGCACTTGGGGGACCATATGGGATGCCAGGGACTGAACTTGGTTGGTCATGTGCAAGGCAAGCGCCTTGACTGCTGTACTATCTCTCCAGTCCCTCCAATGAGGTTTTTAAGTTATGAACAGGACCAGAGAGATAGTACAAGAATTAAGTAGATTGCCTTACATGTCACTGATCTTGGCACATGGTCTCCTGAGCACTGCCAGGGGTCACAGAGTCTAGAATATCCCCTGATATCCACTGGGTGTGGCACAAAAAATAAAATATAAAACTTAGGTTGTGAGCAAGCAGCCCAAAAATAATTATATGAAAATATATAGGTGGTCTAACCAAATGCAGTGAGCATAATGAATAGTATAGTACTTACTATGTTATTTTCTTAATGTTCTCTATGAATGAATGTTTTCTGTATGAATTCTATTCAGAGACTGAACTTTAGTGTCTCTACTGAACAGAGAATTTGCTCATGGGAGCAGAAGAAAACTGAAAACACATAGATCAAGAGATTGGGTTTTCTCAAAAGAGGTACCAATGTGGTTTTGAATTTCCACAATTTTTTTTAAAAATTTTATTGAATCACCGTGAGATGGTTATAAGCTTTCCTGTTTGGATTACAATCATACAATGATCAAATATCCATCCCTCCACCAGTGCACATTCCCCCTGGTGTACTCCCTCTTTCCCACCCTCCCCTTACCTCCATGGCAGACAACATTCCCCATAATCTCTCTCTACTTTTGGGCATTATGGTTTGCAATACAGACACTGAGAGGTGATCATGTTTGGTCCTTTATCCACTTTCTGCACAGATCTCCCATCCCGACCAATTTCTCCAGCCATCTTAGTGAGGAATAGAGAAAGGTTCTCTATTCCAGCTGCCTTCTCCCCTTTGCTCATGAGGCAGGCTTCCAGCTATGAAGCAATCTATCTGTCCTGTGTAACTACTAACCTTAGATGTCAGCCTCATGTTATGTTGTTTTATACTCCACAAATGAGTGCAGTCCTTCTATGTCTGTTCCTCTCTTTCTGACTCATTTCATTTAGCATAATACTCTCCATGTCTATCCATTTATAAGCAAAGTTCATGACTTCATCTCTCCTGACAGCTGCATAGTATTCCATTGTGTAGATGTACCAAAATTTCTTTAACCAGTCATCTGTTCTAGGGCACTTGGGTTGTTTCCAGATTTTGGCTATTGTGAACAGTGCTGCAATGAACATATAGGTACAGAAGTCATTTCTACTGTGCTTTTTTGCATCCTCAGGATATATTCCCAGGAGTGGTATTGCGGGGTCATATGGAAGCTCAATTTCTAGTTTTTGAAGGACTGTCCATATTGTTTTCCAGAAAGGCCAGACTAGTGGGCATTCCCACCAACAGTGAGAGAGTGTCCCTTTTCCCCCACACCCCCACCAGCACTGGTTGCTTTTGTTCTGTTGAATGTGTGCAGTCTCTTATGGTGTGAGATGGTATCTCATCATTGTTTTGATTTGCATCTCCCTGATGGCTAGTGATGTGGAGCATTTTTTCATGTGCCTTTTGGCCATTTGTATTTTTTTTTTTTTGAGGAAACTTCTGTTCATTTATTCTCCCCAGTTTTTGATAGAGTTGGAGGTTTTTTTCTTGTACAATTCTACTAGTGTCTTATATATCCTGGATATTAATCCCTTATCAGATGTGTATTGGGTAAATATTCTTTCCTATTCCGTGGGCTCTTTCTGTATTTTGGTCACTGAGTCTTTTGAAGTGCAGACGCTTCTTAGTTTGATGTAGTCCTGTTTGTTTATGTTTGCTTCCACTTGCATGGTCAGTGCTGTTTCATCCTTAAAGATATTTTTAGCTTCAATGTCGTGGAGAGTTCTGACTACATTTTCCTCTATGTGCCTTATGGATTCATGTCTGATATTGAAGTCTTTAATCCACTTTGATATGACTTTTGTGCCTGGCATTAGACAGAGGTTAGCGTTCATCCACAAGATTTTTTAATTTACTATATCTGGTACAAAAGAACTAAGAAATCCTGACAAAACTAAATGTTATCAAGTAATTATATGCTTAGTAGTTAGTATTTATTATACTAGCAAGCATGATAATTAGGGAAATTTTAGATATTTTCTTTACCGCCACCACATCTGGGGTTTTGGGAATCAAGAAATCACCTTTTAAGGGAGAGCATAAGCGAGTACTGTAGGGAAGCTTTTTGCTCAAATTATATCTAGTGCCTTTGGACTAGACTATAGATGAGAGGAGCTGGCACTTCAGAGCACCTGCCCTGGGTTGGAGAGATAGTCTGTATCCTATAGCCTGTATCCTAAATTTTTGTGTGGAATGTGACCTTATTTGCAGAGAAAAAGAAAAGGGTGTAACTTTGCAGATGTAATTAAATTAAGAATCTTGAGATGACACCATCCTGAATGACCCAAGTGGATCCTAAATCCAGTGGTAAGCGTTCCATGAAGGACAGAAGAGGAACTGGGGTGTGTAGCTTAGTGATGGAGCACCTGATTCACTCCAAAGCTCACACAAGCAATAAAAAAAAAGACATGGAAAAGTCAATCATGTCCCAGGAACTTCTGGAAGGACCATTGACTTGGCTGTTCAGGGAGAACCCAAAGTCCAGTTCAAACTTGTATTGGCTGGTGATGATGGTATGGGTCAATGACATCTGTGAACCGTCACTTTGAATTTGAAAAGTATGTAGCTACCTTAGGTGTTTAGGTCCATGTGTTATATGCAAATAGAGGACCTATTAAGTTCAATGAAAGGGATTTAGCTAGTCTGGAGGTAATAAGAGGACTGAGAGATGAATGAATACCAGTGTAAGTTCTTTCCTGGCGGTACTCGGGAGACCATATGGGATGCTGGGAATCGAATCCAGGTCGGCCATGTGCAAGGAAAATGCCCTACTCTCTGTGCTATTGCTCCAGCCCCAATACCAGTATAAGGTTTGATGCAACATCAAGCGCTACTTATAGAATGTGCCTAACTGTCCAAAGAAATAATATAGGAGTAAGGTTTTTTGTCTTGTACTTGGCCAACCCAGGTTCAAACTCCTAGCACCACATATGATCTCTGAGCACTATCAGGAATGACCCCTGAATACAGAGTCAAAAGGGAGCTCTGAGCACCACTGAATGTAGTCGAACTACCCCACACAATTCCCCTAAAAAAATTTATCTGCCTAAGACATAGAGATCTGGTACATCTTTCTGGATCCCTATCCCTATCATATATATATATATATATATATATATATATATGTATAATACATATATGTGTATACACACACACACACACACACACACACACACACACACATATATATATATGGGCTGGAGCTACAGCACAGCCGTAGGGCGTTTGCCTTGGCGCAGCCAGCCTGGCAGAGCCAGGTTCGATTCCTGCACCCCTCTCAGAGAGCCCGGGAAGCTACCAAGAGTATCTCACCTGCACGGCAAAGTCTGTCAAGCTCCCCGTGACGTATTCAATATGCCAAAACACAGTGACAGTAAGTCTCACGATGGAGACATTACTAGGCCCACTGGAGAAAATCAATGAATAACGGGAGGATTGTGAATATATTCATAAAAGTAGTTGACAATAGTTCATTATCCCTATCTTCTTTACCTTTACCTATCTTCTTATGAAACAAAAAAGGGATATTAAGGGTAGGAAAGTAAAGGCAAAATTTATTGTCTTTCATGAAAAGAAAAATCTTAAGTGTTATAATAATTTGGCCAAAATCAATTACAACTTTGAAAGCACATCCTCTGGCTTGCTAGAAAACTAATCCAAGACCCTAACTTGGGGGTTTGTAGCCATGTCTGCTCTTCACTGCCAGAGGTTGATAGTGACCCAGATTTGCCCTATAGAAACTACCAGCTTTGACCTGAGCATGGTGTGGAAATTACAGTCAACCTTTCTGGATGAGGCAAGGACAGCAAAATGATAAAACTGGAGCCCAGCATCAAAAGTATAGTTTTATAGACAACTATGTGTGATGTCAGTGGTGCTGTGGTTTGCCATTTTATTATATAGCTAAGGAGATCATGTGCTTAATATCTTCAGGATGCTGAAGAAGATCAACAGGCTTCAGAATAAATTTGGCAGTTAAAACAACACCACCTCAGGTAATGAATGTAGCTCAGGGGCAAAGCAACATGTACTACATGTATGAGGCTGTGGACTAGAGGCCCTGGGCTAGATTCCCACACACACACAAAAAAAAAAATTGGGGGGGGGGGCTTTTTGGGTCACACTTAGCGATGTACAGGGGTTACTCTTGGCTTTGCACTCAGGAATTATTCCTGGTGGTGCTCAGGGGACCATTTGGGATGTTGAAGATCAAACCCAGGTGGGCTGTATGCAAAACAAATGTACTATCAGACAAGTACAGTGTGTACTATCACCCCAGCCCGTTTTTTTTTTTAATCTCATTTTTTGGCATTGTATATTTAGCTACCTGAGAGCACATTTGTTGCCTTTTGAATTTCCAATATAAGACTGCTACAGTTGGGGCCGCTGGGCTGGAGCGATAGCACAGCGGGTAGGGCGTCTGCCTTGCACGCAGCCAACACGGCCGACCCGAGTTCGATTCCTCCGCCCCTCTCGGAGAGCCCGGCAAGCTACCAAGAGTATTCGATATGCCAGACACAGTAACAACAAAGTCTCCAATGGAGACGTTACTGGGCCTGCTCGAGCAAATCGATGATCAATGGGAGGGCCTTTACTTTACTTTTTACTTTACTTACAGTTGGGGCCGGAGCGACAGCACAGCGGGTAGGGCGTTTGCCTTGCACGCGGCCGACCCAGGTTCGATCCCCGGCATCCCATATGGTCCCCCAAGCACGGCCAGGAGTAATTCCTGAGTGCAGTGCCCGGAGTAACCCCTGAGCATTGCTGGGTGTGACCCAAAAAGAAAAATAACTGCTACAGTTGGGCTAGAGAGATAGCGCCAAGACTGAAGCAAATGTTTTGTGTGTGGAAACCCCATGTTTGATCCCTCATTCGAACACTGACAGGTGTTATTCCCAACAAATGTACTCCAGTCACAACACACACACACACACACACACACACACACACTCAGACATGTCAAAGAAGACAAGACAGATGTACAGAGAAAGCAATGTGTAGACCAGGTGCATGTTGGAAGAATGTGGCCGCAAACCAAGGAATGCTACAAGAAATAGGGAGCCATGAGGAAGAATTTTTTTCTAGAGTCTCCACAGTGCATATGGCTCTGTGGTATCTTGATTTCTGATTTCCAGTTCCCAGAACTATGAGCCAATTAATTTCTGTTGTCTTTAATCACCAGCTTGCAATCATTTGTTGTAGCAACCAAAAGAAAGTTACATAGGTGGTAAAACCAGTGGTGAAAGAACGATACCTCAGGAATTTACACAGGTCTTAATGTACCCACAACACACAACAAGCTTATTAATTATAAAAAGAAAACACAGTTACTCTTCTGTGGAGAAATTTGCTATAGATCTTGAAACCAAGTATTTTTCTGAGTGTGTGTGTGTGGGGGGGGGTGGGGAATTGTGATTCAAAAACATCTGGTCTGAGGATCTTTTGGTACTATTGTTAATTTACATTTGTTCGCATGATTTGGGGAGTTATTTAACTGTATTAAAACTCAATTTCTTGGGCTTGTGGAAATAGCACAGAGCTTGAGATTCTTTCCTTGTATCAAGCAGACCCTAGTTTGAATCCCTGACACCAAGAATGACTTCCTAAGCCCTGTCAGGGATCACTCCTGAGCACAGAGCCAGGGACAGCCATTGAGCACTGTTGGGTATAGTCTCCCACCCCCCACTCAAAGATTCAATTTCCTAAAAAATGGGGATAGTTATCAGCAATGCCCTCATTCTTCAGGACATTTGCTTTCTGTGCTGGCACTCATTGTGAGGGCACTAGATGCCCCCTCATCATGCAGATCTATACATGAGTTTGTAGACCTGTGTGTGTACAGAATTGCTCCCTCAGCAATTGTAACATCATTAATACCGAGAACCACACACAAACACCTGAATAAAATCTGAGTTTGATTAAGTGATGGGCAGGTTCAGTGGCTAGTTTAAAATCCAGCAGGGGACTGGAGCGATAGTACAGTGGGTAGAGTGTTTGCTTTTCATGCAGCCTACCTGGGTTCAATCCTTAGCATCCCATATGGTCCCCGAGTACTGCCGGGAATAATTCTTGAGTGCAGAGCCAGGAGTCACCCCTGAGCATCGCTGGGTGTGACCCAAAGAGTCTAAATAAATAAATAAAATCTATGTGGGGCACATACTCTGGTGCCTACACCACAGTCCTTGACATGTCCTCTCTCTCTCTCTCTAACCCACTCTCTCGTCCATTCTCTCTCTCCCTTAAATTTTCCAAATAAAAGTATTTACCTAAAAGACGTAACTTGATATGGTCTTCAGGATCAAGGCCAATGACAGCACCTTTAAGAACTTTTTGCCAGGGGTCAGAGAGATAGTACAGCAGGAAGAGTGTTTCCCTTCCATGCAAATGATCCAGGTTTGATACCCACAACTTGTGAGCACTGCCAGGAATGATCCTGAGCACAGAGCACGGAGTAAGCCCTAAGCAGTGCCGGTTGTTCCACCCCACCAAATCTATGACCTAAGGTACAGCACATATGTATTTAATACATATTGATTAACTGGAGATTTTGTCTACAGAAAAGAGCTAACCTGGTGGGGGTTGGCTAAGAGAGGCCACTGGGACACTGGTGAAGAAAAGTGGTACTCTGGTGATGGATGCGGTATAGGAACTATGTAAGTATACTTTACACAGCGATCACGATCACAATCATGACCATCCTGTTGTTCGTCGATTGCCTCGAGCAGGCCCCAGTAACGTCTCCTTCGTCCTAGCCCTGAGATTTTTTAAAAAGTGCCATATTCAAGGCTCTTTCAGGGTTAGGAGAATGGGACCCATCATTGTTACTGGTATTTGGCATATTGGGTATGCCACGGGGAGTTTGCCAGACTCTGCCGTGTGGGCAGGTTACATTCGGTAGCCTGCCAGTTTGTCCAAAGTAGGAATGAGATAATAAGATGTCACAATAAGATGTTGCGTGGCCGCGAATGCAGCCGCGTGCTTCCAGGAGCTGGGTTTTATAGTCTCTGAGTCGGCCGGTACCTTCATGCGTGTGGAGAGTGGTCTCAGCATGGTGGTGACTGGTTCTGGAGGTCTTCGGCTGCCAGAGCCCTGGTCGGGGCGGGGAGGGAAACTCAACCCGCTCCGTTCCAAGGGGCCCCGGCGAGGACAGCCAGGTGCGGGGGCAGGAGACTCTGAGCTGTTCTCTTCCGGGAGCTGGGTTTTACAGTCTCTGAGTCTTGGCCATTGATGGGATTACATGGCGCCAGGGGGCCAGTTGGTGGGTGTGACCCCTGCCTACTGGAATTTGGAGGATCTGGGTGGAGGATGCTCAGCTTCGATCTGAGCAGGCTTGGAGAGCTCAGCCCCGGGACCCGCATGCCTTTGTTCCTCGGCCAGTACCTTCATGCGTGTGGAGAGTGGTCTCAGCATGGTGGTGGATGGTTCTGGTTCTTTACACAGCACCTCAATAAAAATGGTAAAAAGGGGCTGGAGATGAAGTACAGTGAATAAGACACTTACCTGGCACACAGTTGACCTAGGTTTGTTCTGCAGTGTCCCGTATGGTCCATGAGTCCACCAGCAGTGACCCCTGAACATAGAACCAGGAGTAAGCCCTGAGCACCCAGGTGTACCCCTAAATCATGCAAACAAACAAAAAAATGGTAAAGAGAAAAATGAAAGCTTCATCTGCCACATGTTTAATTTTTAGCATTTTTCTTGTCTGTAGTCTTTGTAGTCTTTTTTCATAATAAATGCATTATTATTTTAAAATACATATTAGTTATTCTAATGAGAATAGTTATCACCTACAGGATGAGATTTAAATTTGCTGCAATCTTTTTATTTAGAGAGTTGAAAAGTATACTCAATGAAATTCCACGTGGGATTGAAGATAGAACAACAGGTAGGTGCTTGTCTTGCATATTACTGACCTGGGTTTGATTCTTGGCACCCCACATGGTTCCCTGAGCCTGCCGGGAGTAATCCCTGAATGCAGAACTAGGAGTAAGTCCTGAACACTGCTGGGTGTTTCCCCTCTAACAGTCAGTTTCCTCAACTACAAAATGAGAATAAGAACTGCTCAGTCTAACTCCAAATCCACTAGCTGAAATACCCAGTGATTTTCTAATAGGATGGGAGAAAATTTGGGAAATGTGGAAAACATGAAGGAGTATTTGATGACATAATCTAGAGCATAGAGAGTACAGGGAGTAAGGCTCTTTGCATGTGGCTAGTTTCAATTCCTGGGCCATGCAGAAGGTTCTTCAAGCACCACTGACTGTGGACTAAAAAAAGTAGAATCACCTCTCTCCCAAAAAGATACAGTTTAAAGCAACACTTACTAAAGCATAGACAATAAACTTGGAAGGAACTAAGACAGGGATCGGAAGAAGAAAGAGGCCTTGAGTGTAGGACATCAATTCATCTTGTAGCAAAATTACACTGATTTAATAAATCTTCAGCCCATGTTAGAATTGAGAGAAATGGTGGTTGTGTGCATCAAAGGGGATGAGTAGGGTAGAGAGATTGTATAGAGGTTAAAGCACTTACCTTGTATGAGGTCCACTCTGGTTTGATCCCTGAGCACCTCTGGAGATTGACCTCTGAGCACAGAGCTAGGAGTAAGCCCTGAGTATACCACTGGGTTTTCGCTTCCCCTGCCCCCTCAAAGAAGGGAAAGTGTAAATGATCATGTGACATTTTATACTCTTTTAGTGCCACACCTAGAAATACTCAGGAGGAACTCTTGGCTCTGTGTTCAGGTATCATTATTGGCAGTACTCAGGGGATCACATGTGGTACAGGGGATTGAATCAGGGTCAACTGCATGTAAGGCAAGGGCCATTAACATTTGTACTTTCTCTCTCTGGCCTCCCCAATGTGTAATTTCAGGATGGCTATTTTGTTGTTTGTTGTTACTGAGCTAGGGATTGAACCGAGCTTTCATGCACGCAAGGCATACACTTTACCACTGAGTCACATTTCCAGTCTCTAGAATGGGTATTAAAAAGTAGTATATGTATTTATTCATACTGTAAACATACATGTTTGCCATCTAATATGATGCCAAGTATAGAACTAAGTGTTGGAAATTCAAGGATGATTAAATACAATTTCTGCTTTTAAGAAACTCATGATTGGGACCAGAGCAATAATACAGTGGGAGGGATGCATGCCTTGTATGCAGCTAACCCTGTTGGATCCCAGGCACCACATATAGTCCACTGCCTGAAAACTCATCCCTGAATGCAGAATAGGGAGTAAGCCCTGATGCTTGCCTTGCATGTCTTTGATCCCTGGCACCCCATATGATCCCTGGAGTGCACCATGGTTGACCTTTGAGCACACATCAGGAGTAAACTCTGAGCATCGCTGGGTGTGGCCCCAAAAAAAAACAAACAAAAGGAGTAAGCCCTGAGCACCACTGGACAGGCACAAAAACCAAGAAAAGAAAAAAAGCTGGGGGTGGGGTGGGGGGAGAAACTTATGATCTGTGGGAGAAAGAGAAAAGATATGCAATTAATTGTAATGCAATATGATAGTGTTAAATATTATAAATGTAATGAGTACCAAAGGGCAATTAAGAAAAAAGCAATTGATCACGATCACGATCATCCTGTTGTTCGTCGATTGCCTCCAGAAGGCACCAGTAACGTCTCCTTCGTCCTAGCCCTGAGAATCTAAAAAGTACCACATTCAAGGCTCTTTCAGGGTTAGGAGAATGAGACCCATCACTGTTACTGGTATTTGGCATATTGGGTATGCCACGGGGAGTTTGCCAGACTCTGCCGTGTGGGCAGGCTACACTCGGTAGCCTGCCAGGTTGTCAAAGCAAGAACGAGATAATAAGGTGTTGTGTGGCTGCAAATGCAGCCGCGTGCTTCCAGGAGCTGGGTTTTATTGTGTGTGTGTGTGGGGGGGGTGTTGGTGGGTGTGATCCCCGCCTACTGGAAGATGGAGGATCTGGGTGGAGGATATTCAGCTCCGATCTGAGCAGCCTTGGCCATCCCAGCCCTGGGACCCGCGTGCCTTTGTTCCTCTGCCGGTACCTTCATGCGTGTGGAGAGTGGTCTCAGCATGGTTGTGGCTGGTTCTGGAGGTCTTCTGCTGCTGGGGCTCTGCTTGGGGCGGGGAGGGAACTCAACCCGCCCCCCTCCAAGGGGCCCTGGCGAGGAAAAAAGCAATTGATAGGGGGAAATGTCATGTCTGAGCTGAATCTTCAAAGATGAGGATTTCTACAGCAAAAAAATAAAACTTATATTATTATTTAAGATAAGAACTACAAAGTCCACTGTAAATTTTTTTTTCCTTTTTGGGTCACATCTGGTGATGCACAGGGGTTACTCCTGGCTCTGCACTCAGGAATTCCTCCTGGCTGTGCTCGGGGGACCACATGGGATGCTGGGATTCGAACCAGAGTCGGCTGTGTGCAAGGCAAACGCCCTACCCCTTGTGCTATCGCTCCAGGCCCCACTGTAAATTTTGAACACTGTCTAGATCAGATTTAGGAGTTTGTTGGCTATTACTTGAAAGACGTCATGATAAGTTTAGGGACAGTAATATATTTCCAGTAGAGAAAGACATTTTCCAAATAATATCAATTTTACTAAAAAAGATTTATTGATGTTATCTGCAGATATGTTGCAACACTGAAAATATACTTACATAACAGGGTAAACTAAGGAAATTTCATATAACAGTCAAAGGAGCATGACATATTGAGTAATAATATTTAAAAAAATACTTGCTAAAATTTCTCCTTAATATTTTTTTTCTGACTTATGTGGCATAAGCAAACTACATAATGGTGTGAGAGACTATAAAGGTTTTATTGCTGCTTGTTTGGTATTGCCTGCATAACTCTCACTGAGTACCAGTTGTGGGTATCTTAAACTAAGTGCCATAAAACATTTATAGCACACCAGTTCATGGCCTACACTTACCATAGAAGAAAAAAAATTAGTGCTCACAAAAGTACTTATAAATGCAACCGCGTGAGTGAAAACTTTTTGTTTTATTTAGATTACAGATCTCCAGGCTGCAGTAAGAAAATAAATGCTGTAACAAAGATTTATGTGTCTTCCCTGCAGGATCTCAGATTATCAGGCAAATTCCTTTCCCAAGGAAAACCACTTTCCAAAGATGTCCTCAGTTAAACGTTTTCTGGAATTAACATAAAATTGGCAATGTCCCTTGTGTCTACAAGTTTGAATTCATTTGTAAATAACGGCTACTCACTTCCTCGCTTCTCCACCCCCGGACCAGACTCCTAGCATCACAGGTGCCGAAAGGCTTTCAGAAAGGAATGTATAGGAACAAAAGGATGTAGGCGCCTGGAGGAAAACAATCTCTTAGAATTGAAATAACCTCTGATCGGCAGATCCAACAGCAGATACTACCAAAATTTGAAAGTATTGATCAAATTTATTAGGCCATCTACTATTTGCTTAAACCTTTATTTTAGGTTTGAGGGATAACATAATAGGTGTGAAAACAGTATTGATTTCTTAAGAGTAGTGGACAACACATAGTTTCAACTTTTAATTTATGCGCTAAGGACCAAACGATGACTTTTTATGAACTCCAAGTTTCACTATTCACGAGTCACACAAATCGGATACACAATAGATCCTCAAATAAAGATCAAATTACGCCCGGACCCTTCAACAGCCTGGAGGTCAGGTCGGTAATGTTTGGGAAAGTCCAGCCGAATGAAGTTTCGATACTCAAACAAACAAACAAAAAACTCCAGCACCAAGTGTGCCGAGTGAGTTTAAATTTATTCTAATTAAAGTCATCCAGATGGCGGCGGGATTAATCAATGAAGAGGCGGTATTTATCTTGGGATAGACGATTCCGAAAATGCAAAATCAAGAAAAAAAAAATCCCCAACGTGGGGGTGGGGACAGCTAATAAGCGCCCCGGGGAAAGATCCTTTCAACCCCGGACTGAAAACAAATACGTCTGAATTGGAATCTCTTTGAATATAAATCTCCCCCTAACAGCAGGAAAAGGGTCCTCTGAGCCCAGCGAGTTCAGGGGGCAGGAAGGGGAGTCAGCGGAACTGGGAAACAGCCCGCTCAGCTGTTTCTGCTTTGGGACTCAAGGCGCCGAAGGAAAGAAGGCGCGAAGTGTGGGGAACGGAGTTCTTTTCGAGTCGCGCGCGCGCGCGCGCGCACACACACACGCACACGCACACTGTGCACACACACACACACATACATACAAAACTCCCAGGGTCAAATATCCCACCCCAGGCTCGGCGTTGACATGCCTTCCCGTGGGCAGCCCTGGACGCTGGGTTTCCGCTGCACAACCGCCTCCCCGGCGAGGGGCCCCCGCGGCGGCCGGACAGCTCCCCGAGGGGCGGCCGCGGGCTGGGCACCCCCGCGGCTCGCGGTCCCTCTCCCCGAGGCCCGCCAGCCGCGGGGCGCTGGGAGGAGAGGCGGGGCGGAGGGAGGTGGCGGTGTAGGGGTGGGGGGGAGCGGGAGGTGCATCCTGGGAAATCCAGCAACATGGGGCGCAGCGGCCGCCACAGCCGCCGCCGCAGCCGCCGCCTCCGCGGCGAGTCCTGGCCGCGAGAGCCGCCGCTTCCTTTACGCCCAGCTGCGGCCTGGCCCTCGCGCGCGCGCGCGCGTGGCGCGGCGCGGCGCTGCGGCCCGAGTGCCCCCCGCCACGCACTGGCCCGACCCGCCCTCCGCCCAGCCCGCGCGCCGGGGCCATGTGAGGGGGCAGCTCCCTCGGTCGCCGCCTCCTCCTCCTCTTCCTCCCCCCGCCCCCTCCCTCCCCTCCCCTCCCCTCCCCTCCCGCCCCCCTCGCTCGGGGCCCTGGAGGAGCCCCCGCTGCAGCCCGCCCTCCCCTGAGCAACCCCCACGATGGACAGGAACTACGCGACCTCCGGCTTCGCCGAGCCGCCGCCGCCGCCCGCGCCCCCCGTCGCCCCCGCCAGCGCCGCCGCGCCACCCCCCGCCCCTGCCTGGGCCTACGAACCCCGCGCGGCCGCGGCCAGCAGCAGCGGCAGCGGCGGCGGCGGCGGCGGCGGCGGCAGCAGCGGCAGCGGCAGCGGCAGCGGCGACGGCAGCAGCGGCAGCAACCCCAGCCTCAAGCCCAGGTAGCGAGGGTGGGCGGCGGGGTCGTGCAGCGCCGGGCAAGGCCGGGGATGCATTTGGGGCCTTCGCCCCTCGTTGCAGGCGCAGCCCCGGGGTCCGGGCGGGGCGGGGGAAGCCCGCCACTCGGCCCCCCTCCCACGCCTTCGCCCCCACCCCCCCCCCCCAGTCCCGGCTGGAGAGGAGGCTGAGGACTCCCCACGGGGGCGTGGGGGAGAGAGGGGCGCCCGGGGCAGGATTCGCGCTTGGGGCTGGCGCCCGAGAGAGACGCCCCGGCTGCAGGCAGGCAGGCAGGGCCGGGCGGGAGAGTCGTGGCTCTTTTTCCCGTCACCTTCTCCCGGGTCCCGGGCTCTTCTCACATGGTGAAGTTTGGGTTCGTGGCTGCTGAACTCGGCGGATCCCGGAGACTCTCAGGAATGACTCCGGGCGGGGAGGTGGTGGGCTCCCCCATCCCACCCCACCCCACACCCCGCAAGGAGTCCGGGGCTGTGACATTCCATTGTAAGGAACCTCGGTGGCCGACAATGTGGTCTGGGGTGGGAGGCTGGGGGCCCGGCGGCGCAGGGGAGGGGAAGCGGGAGAGGGAGAGGCGCCGAGCCGGGTCCCCTTGGCACTGGGGGGAGGGTGGGAGGGAGACCCGGGATGGCCGGGCTGCAGGAGAAGTCCCGGGGCGCGCGGCCCGGGAGGGCGCCTGGTGGGGGCGCGAAGGCAGCGCCGAGGCTGGCTGACATATGTTTGCAGTGGCCGGGCCAGAAGCTGTTTCTCCTCCACGCGTTCAAAGTTATTCAGGGGTTTCCTCCCCTTTCCCCAGCAATAGGAAGTGAGGAAATCTCTTCGCCTTCTGTGTCTTGGGGGGAGGTGGACTGAAGAGTGGAGGAGCCACCGGAGAGATGAGGATGGGGGTGGGGTAGGGGTGGGAGTAGGGGGCGTTGGGGGAAAGCTGCGAGGGCCGTTAAAGGTTTGCAGAACCGGTGCCTGCTTCTCCGGCCTCGGCTTCATTCTCCAGCCCCGGGTTCATTGTGGAGCGCCGAGGTTCAAGAGTTCATCTTTTGCTCTCGCCTGACCGAGGGAATTTAAAATGTTGACTCTCGCTCCATCTGGGAGCTCGCGGGAAACGTGTGCTAGTGGCCCACTGAGAAACGGTTCCTTTGAGTGATGGCTGGAAGGCGTGGTCTGGTTGGGGACGGTTCGGGAGCGGGGTGTTTCAAAGCCACCTCCGGCGAACAATGCAGGATCTGGTAGGTGCAGGCTCTGATTGCGAGGGGACCCGGGGAATCCTGGGTTGCTAATGACTTCATCCCCAGCTCCCCGCAAGCAAGCTCCGCGGTAGTGTGATCGCATCAGATTTCTTCTTATTGTCACTACAGAAGTGAACTTTCATATATTTTTTCCTTGCATATTATTACAGCGTACTAGGTTTGCCTCTTTGTTTTTTTTTGTTTGTTTTTTGTTTTAGGAAAAGTTCCACGTTCATGATTTGGAGACGGTGTGGGAAGGGTAGCTGGCCTTTGTCTTTACGCAGCACCTTGGGGGTGATTGTGAAAGAATGAGGAAAAATTGGGTTCCAAAAAAGGGAAATAAGGCTTCTTAGAACATTTTAGGTGCTTTTCTAAAAAAAACCTAGGATTTAAGAAAAAAATGAAGAATGTGATAGATCAGTATGGAGATCATTAAATGCTGAAGGCATTTAGAAATAGTCTGAACTTTCTATTATATACAATAAAGGCATTTTTAGAAGTTTTATGAAATATGTTGGGTACTTTTCCCGTTAATTTTTCTTTCCTTGGTAATTTGACTATCATTCAGTAATTTTTGCATTGAATATGATAGTTTACGAATTAAGAGTACTTTCTCTTCAGTGAAGCAATGATAGGTATTTGTGCTACTTTTTTTGTATGTGTTTCAAGTAAAAAATGTTTATTAGGTAAACTCAAACTAAAATGCTACCTAGTTATTTCTATTATTTCTTTTAGCAGAATACTTCTGAGGCAAGAAACTAAAATCCACTTGTCATATTTTCCAAATGTTATTTATCAAAGTAACAAAGAATGACTTCCAAACACATTTGAAAACAGTAAGTAGATTCATTTAGAACACATAATCTAAAAGAGATTTATTTATTTGTTTGTTGGAAGTTATTGATTCTTACGTTCATCCGCCCTACACCTTTTTGAAAAATATTTTAGGGGTGGGGTCAGCTAAATTATACCATGTAAAATTCAGGCTTCCCCCTCCCCCACCAACTTGCTTTGTTAACATTTTGTGTTGGGATCAGGCCATCTGTACAGGGCTTCACACATTTCTTAATTGTACCACATTTTATTCCTCAAACTGTGCAGTATCTTCAATTTCAGATAGAAAATATAGAAATTGAAATACGCTCTGCAAATCTCTTACTATGTTTTCAGATGCTTATTTATAATTTTACAATATTGAGAATGCTTTTTCAGAATACAGGCATCAGTTGAATGTTTTTGTTTGCCTGGTGGCAGTTTCTTCTTGAGGTGCAAATGAGTACTAGTCCTGATTGTGATATGGATACTTATTCATAAAGAATTAGCCTGTCTGTCACATTGTTTCCAGTAGCCTATTCAGAAACTCACAGAAATGACACTCAGTTTCTTTGTTACTGACATGGGATCTAACATCCCACTTTACTGCTTTGCTTTGCTTAATCCTGAACTGCCAAATGGTCAGGAATTGAAGGGAAATAAGCATGGTAGACATTACTTTTTTGGGGTATAACAGCTCCATCAGGTGCCAGGTATTTCTATTGTTTTAGCAATTGAAAAAGGTAACAGGGAAACCCTCAGCATTTTTACCTCAGTTAAGGCTTGTATTTCGACTAAGTAGAATATTTCTACTAAGATTATGCTTTGAAATTCAGGAGTAAGAATTGGTCTTATAAATCTCTTTATTTGTGCTCTACTCAAATGAGCATATCTTTGTTTCCAGTCATGCATTGGAAAATACTTTTCTTGGAACTCTTTTAGACAATCTGAATGCCTCTGCCTGTACTTGGAAATAAGACTATCATCAGGAAACTGCAGATTGGCTTTATCTGATATTTATATCTTGTGCAGAACAGGAGATAGGCTGCTTCATCATGGTGATGTTAGATGATACTTTCATAGTTGAATATGTACTAGAAATTGACTAAATGAATGTATTTTACAAGACAATATAATGCTTGCTTTTAGCTTTTCAAAAAAAACACTTGAAAAAGTCTGGTGGTGTGGTTTATTTTTTCCCCCATCAGTTTTTAGAATTTCCTAATATTGGGGCCAGAGTGATAGTACAGTGGGTAGGGTGTTTACCTTGTACGCAGCTAACCCAGGTTCGATTCCCAGCATCCCATATGGGCTCCCAAGCACAACCAGCAGTAATTCCTGAGTGCAGAGCCAGGAATAACCCCTGAACATTGCCAAGTGTGACCCAAAAAGACCCCCCCCAAAAAAAGAATTTCCTAATGTTTAGCTCTTTCTGTTACAGTATGAATGTGTAATGAATATGATTGTTACCACTCCCCACAGTGACCAGCTTCTATATGAAAGATTATCAGTAAGTTTTAAATGGAGAGTTTTCTTCTGGACTCTGAAAGATGTTGTAAGATGACAATTTATAAGAAACTCCAAATAAATGACAGTTTATAAGGATCTCCAAAGAAATTATTGAAAGGTCATTTTAAACCAACTGTTCAGAAATTAATTCCCGTGGAAACAATATTGTAATAGTTATTTATTGAGCAACTAATTTGTACTTGCTAGCTTGTTATAGGTAGTACAATTCTTTTTTTTGCGGGGGACAACACTCAGCAGTGCTCAGGGCTTACTCTGTACTCAGGGTTCACTCCTGGCAGTGCTCAGGGTACTGCACAGGGTACCGGGGATTGAACCTCAGTTTGCTGTGTGCAAGACGAGCACCCTATCCCTTATTATCACTCCATCCTCCCCCCTTTTTTTCTTTTAGTTTGAGTTACACACTCAAGGACTAATTTCAGCTTGTCGCTTGGGTATTGCTCCCAGCAGTGTTTAAGGGACAGTACAGTGCCATAAATTAAACCTAAGCATGCACCTAGCCCTTTTAGCGAATCCAAATCTGCCAAATCTGCCACACTCTGGCTCCAATCCCAATCCAAATCTGCCACACTCTGGCTCCAATACAGCCATTTATAAAAATTCTCACTACAATCCTTTGATGTAGTAGTTATTGTTGTATTTTTTTTTCATTCTTTTTTTCTTTTTGGAATAGGTTGATTGGAAAGTAGAAGGGTAAAAGAAGGAAACTCCCCCAACCCAGAGGGACTTAGTATAGGACTAAATTCCTATCTGCTTTTTTGAAGAGTACTATACAGTAGCCACATGGGTAGTAAGTAGCGGAACTGGGATTTATATGTGGCCAGAAGTCCACATTTTTAACTATATACCCCACTGCTTTAAGGTAAAATAGTTTAGTGCTCTAATATATCTGAATTATGAGTTAAAAGGAACCTTTGTTGGCTGACCTAAAACCTAACCATTGTTAGATTCTTATTTCAGTGTTCTTTGTTATTATTATTATTTTTTTTTTTACTTTTTGGGTAACAGGGGTTACTCTTGGCTCTGCATTCAGGAATTACTCCTGGCAGTGCTCAGGGGACCAGCTGTGCTATCACTCCAGCCCCACTGTTAATTTCTAATTGGAGCATACTTCCTTACACGTCATAGCTCTTTTCCTCCTCAGTCTCTGGTTCACTGCTTTTACCCTGTTCTTCACTAGTTCTCCCTCTTCTGATCTTGTTTCCTCAGGTAGGGATTAATATTTTTTGTTCATTGTGTGCTCTGTCCTAACTAAGTGTATTACTTCTGTGCCCAAGACTTTAAATATCCTTCTCTGGAGATGTTCGTGTATGTATGCTTGAAGTCTAAATCTCTTTCGAGCACCTCATCACATACCCAGCTTTTTCCTTTAGCTTTTACTTGAATATATAAAGGGCATTTAGCAATAAGCTTTATGTTTCCTCCTCTGCCCACCTCTGCTTCTCTAATGAAGCCCTTCTTAGTAAGTTAGAGCACTATCCACCTGGGTACTCAAGTCAGAATCTGGGAATGTGTGTTTAGTCACTAAGCCTTGATGCTATTATCTCTCTCTCTCTCTCTCTCTCTCTCTCTCTCTCTCTCTCTCTCTGCAACTCCCAGTAGTGTTCAGGGATCATTTCTGGTGCTTCAGGGGACCATATGTGGTGCCTGGGATCAAATCCAAATCTGCCACACATAAGGCAACTGCCCTGTTGGCTATACTGTCTCTTTGGCTCCCTATTGTTCTCTTCTAAATGTATCTTAAAGCTGACTACACATACCTGTTTCCATTCCTCCATGTTAATCAAAGCCATCTTTACTTTTCACTTGAATAACTTTAGTAGCTTCCTAAGTCATCTTGAACATTTTTTGTAGGGGGTAGTGCTTTTTGGGTCACACCCGGCAATGCTCAGGGGTTACTCTTGGCTGTGCACTCAGGAATTACTCTTGTCCATGCTCAGTGGACCATATGGGATGCCAGGGATTGAACCTGTTCGGCTGCGTGCAAGGCAAGCGCCCTGCCCGCTGTACTAGTGCTTCAGCCCTATTGATCTTTTCTTTCCTCCTTCAACTCATCCTTTTCGTAGTTTCCAGGATGACTTTTTAAAACAAAAAATTAGCTTCTCCCCATCAACTCCACAAAGAGATTGTATATGACTTTCAAACATAATTTATCCAAAACATGATTATCAATCGAAGTTATAACCTGTTCTCCCTTAATCTTACCCACCTCAAAAAATGATACACCATTAATTTCATAGCTTAGACCCAAAGGCTGAGTGATCTACAATTCTTTTTCTGTTTTTTGTTTTTTGGCCCATACCGGGCTGTGCTTAGACTTACTCCTGGCTTTGTGCTCAGAGATCACTCCTGTGGGGGCTTAGGGGACTCTCTGGGGATTAAACTTGGGTTGGCTATGTGCAAGGCAAGTGCCTTACCTGCTGTGCTATTGCTCTGGCTCCTACAATTCTTTTTTCCCCTCCCATCCTAATCAGCAAGTCTTGTTGGTTTGATTTCCATATTCATGCATGCACTATTTCAGTTGCTTCCTTTCTTTCCTATTGCTTTTGTTTATTTGGAAGCCACACCTGGTACTGCTCAATAGCTAGTCCTGGATCAGTGTTGAGAAGACTGTTCAGTGTCAGAGATTGAACCTAGACCTCCTGCATACAAAGCGTGTGCGCAATCCATTGAATGTCTCTCTGACACTGAGCTAATGTTAATGTTGCATAAATGGAATAAGAGATTAATTAGCAGCGTCTTTCAAGTTTAAAGAAGGAGGAAGCAGAATCGACTAGACCAGTTTAGGACTCATCCTCAAACAGATAACAGCATCACAGTATACTTCCATCAGAGTATTGATGAAAGCAGTCTCGGTCCCAGTGTGAAGTTATAGGAGGGAGACTATAGAAACACTCTACCACAGTAGATTATTAATCTAGTAATTCCTCATATTAGTCATTATTGGGTACAGTTCAATAGAATAAATTCTCCAGATGGCAACCTTAAGTAAAACAATGTCTCTTGAAAGCTGATCCCTGAATATTATTCATGTCCGGTGGAGGCCAGGATTTTTGTTTCATCAGTGTTGAAAACAGTATTGGAAGAAATGATGTTATTTGAAGACCTGTTTTACTTCTTAGATTTTAGAAAGCCTTTGCTGACAGGTCAGAGAGTTTATTCTCTACAGCTAAGTAGAGGAGCTGTATAAGGTTTTTGAGAAGTAAAATGATGATTGGAGCCTAAAAAAGGTATTTGATAAGATTAATTTGGCAGTGAAATGACAAATGGATAAGAACTGCTAGAGATTGAAAAAAAGATACCTATGAGAAACAATTCATGAGACCAGACAGGAGGGAGGTTGTATTGGATTTTCTGCAGAAACAGAACAAATAGGAGGGGAGCAGAAAAGTATGATATTATGGGAAATTAGCTCAGGCCATTATGTCACTAAGAAGTCCCTGCAGACCCAGGGAAGCTGGTAGTGTGATTCAGTCTCTATCCTAAGGCCCAAGAACCAAAGCCCAGGATATAAACACAGGTCTGAGGATATGAGAAGATGAAATGTTCCAGCTCAACTCTGAAGTGAGGCAAACGCCTACCTTTTGTTGTATTAATACCTTCGATGCATTGAACCATGCTCACCCCACATAGGGGAGAGCAATCTAATTTTCTGAATCTATCCAAGTGCTAATCTCATCCAGAACACCCAGAAATTATGATTAATTTTGGTAGCCCATGACTTGTCAGTTGACACAAAACTAACCTCCTTAGTACATCCTTGTCAGCTTTTCACCCATGAGCGCTTCCTTAAACCTTACATAATCTCTAAATAAAGTCAATGATGGTTTTATTTTTTTGTTTCTAACATGATGTGTCTATCCCACACTTGGCATATCTTTTTCCCAGGAGAGGAGATAAAATCCTTGAGTAATATTTTCTCCTTGATATCCCATGACTTAAATACTATGAATGCAAGATCAGCAACACTTGAGTACTAAGATATAAAAATTAGCTCATCTTACATTTCATGATAAGGGAATAAGGGAGAAAAGGTGGAAACTCTTCAGTTCAATGGGTTAGGATTTCCTGCTGTAGCATTTCTCCGTTTGGACCTTGGATCTCTAAGATAGCAGAACATGAATGTTTCTGGGAGGAACAGAGTAGTAGTACAGTGGATAAAGCATTTACCTTGCATGTGGCCAACCCAGGTTTATTCCTCAGCACCCATATGGTCCCTGAAGTCCTCCAGGAGTGATCCCTGGAGAGCCAGGAATAAGCCAGGTATGGCCCAAAAACACACAAAAGTTTCTGGGACAGGAAACAAAAATTTGCTAGTGGTTCATAAAAGATGTTAGTAATGGTATTGCTCCCATCCCATTCCTTGTTTATCGGCTCTTTGAATCTTGACTCTCAGAGAAGCTTTATCGGGCATTGGCATCCAGCTGGTGCTTTAACAGTTTTCAAAAGGTCATTCCACTGTTTTATTAAGTCAGCTGCTTCACCTTGGTGTCAAATATGACAGACCAGTGAATTCCATAAGCATATTTTACTTATTTTATAAGAAGCGTTGCTGTGTAGAATACCATGATTGCAGATAAAGTGTTGACAATCTCTCACTCCACAGATGGTAGTTTTGGCAAAGTCACTGTTCATAGGAAAGGCAAATCCATATTCATGTTAAGTATCTATTCAATAGGAACAAGACACTGTTCCTTTCTTTCTTTCTTTTTTTAAATTTTTATTAGTGAAACACCATGAGGTACAGTTATAGACTTATAAAATTTTTGTGCTTGGGTTTCAGTTATACAATGATCGAATACCCATCCCTCCATCAGTGCCCATTCTCCACCACCACTGATCCAGTATCGCTCCCACCTCACATCCCCTCCCATCCCACCCTACCTCTGTGGCGGGGCATTCCCTTTTGTTATCTCTCTCCTTTTGAGTGCTGTGGTTTGCAAAAGAGACATTGAGTAGCAATCATGTTTGGTCTATAGTCTACTTTCAGCATGCATCTCCCATCCTGAGAGGAATCTCCCAACACCCTTTATTTGGTGCTCCCTTCTCTATCTGAGCTGCCTTTTCCCCTAGCTTGTGCAACTGGCCTCAAAGTCATGGAGTAATCCTCCTGGTACTTATCTCGGCTATAAGACACTGTTCCTTTTATGGTGGGAGATGTTCCATATAATCAACCTGTCATCACCTGTCAGGTAGCTGATCCTGACCCTGGAGACTAGTTCCATATCAGGGGCTCAGTGTTGATCACTGTGGTTATCATAATGGGCACTCAGCAATGTCCATAATCAGATCGGTCAGGTTGCATAAGCCTCCATCCCTGCCTTCATGGGTACTTTATTCATGAACTCAGCAAAGGCTGTGAAGAGAAAAGTTGACTAGTAACCGAAAAGGGGGTCATATTATAAGCCTGGTACAGTCCTCCTTTACTGAGGTCACCGAGGTTATATGGAACACAGATATCTTCAGTATTTTGCCCATTTACAGAGGCTAATGGGCTGGAGCTATAGCACAGTGGGTAGGGCATTTGCCTTGCACGCGGCCGATGTGGCTGATGCAGCCGACCCGAGTTCGATTCCTCTGCCCCTCTTGGAGAGCCCTGAAAGCTACCGAGAGTATCTCGCCCACACAGCAAAGCCTGGCAAGCTACTCATGACATATTTGATATGCCAAACACAGTAACAAGTCTCACAATGGAGATGTTACTGGGCCCGCTTGAGCAAATCGATGAAAAATGGGAGGACAGTGCTACAGAGGCTGATAATGCTCACCTCTTACCCATATTTTTTTGTCACCAATGTTCCCTGACCATCCTGCCAAAACATTTGCTACAGTACATCAGTCAGAATATAAGTGCTCTGTAAGTTTTTTCTCCTTCCAAGCAAGTGGTCCACCAAATGTATTTCTTGAAGTTCTTCCCACTGGCAGGATTTCCCTTCACAATTATTATTTCTCTTCACAAGGATGTCCCAGAGGGGGCTGTAATGCTGCAGCTATTCACTCCTCGGTGGTCCTTGCAATATCTCACAAAAACATCTGTAAGTCATGTAAGTCGTGTAAAACGGAAGGAAGTCTTCTCTTCCTCTGTCAACGGATTGTGAGTGTGCATACAAGGAGAGAAAAGGCAGTGTGGCAAGAGTTGGGACCGTGGGCATTTGGAAACTTGTGCCTTCAGGACTCCCCTGTTTATACCATATCTGTTTGTGATGTTTAGTGATAGAGTCTGTCTGTGTATGCCCAGCCTTGTTGTTCCATGAGTCAAGTATTGACCTCTTCATAATGGCTACTTCAAGTTGGTTGGTATCTTGGGGGGAAGACCCGGTAGCAGGCCAAGAACTATTTCTCAGCTGTCCCTGGAGCGATAATACGTGTTTGCATGCACCTGACCTGGGTTCAATCCCTGGCACTCATGTAGTCCCCTAGCCCACCAGGAGTGATCCCTGAGTACTGCTGGGTGTGGCAAAACAAAACAAAATACCACCAACACCCTCCCCCGAAAGGGATGGGGGTAGAGAGGGGAGATATGAGAGAGAGAGGTGCTATTCTCCACAGATGGCCGGGTCTTTCCAAAATTCTAAAAGCTCGTGTGTAGGGGCTAGCCAGAGGCTCCAAACGGCATCACTGTTGTACTGGCTTCTTCAGGAGCCATTAAACTTGCTGGATCATTTCAACCAAGTTGCAGACCGCTGCCTTAAGCACCTCTTGTTACTCAAAATTTGCAACTTTTGGGGTCACTTGGTACATGACCCATAACAAGATATCCAAGGATGGAATATGCTACTTCTAAAATCTAAATAGGGTACCAGAGAGATCCTACAGGGAATCAGGCTAGCCTTGTATGCAGCTGACCCTAGTTGGAATTCCCCACCCCCCACACACTGCAAACATGGTCCCCCAAACATCACCAGGAAAAATTCATGAGTATAAAGCCAGAAATACCCCTGAACACTGCTGAGTGTGGTTCCCCCAACCCCCCAAAAAATCCAAGGGCTCAAGAGATTGTATAGGGGGTAGGGTGTTTGCCTTGCGTGCTGCACAGACCAGGGTTTGATCTCTGGCACCCCAAGCTCACCAGGAATGATCCCTGAGTACAGAGCCAGGAGTAAGCTTTGAGTACTGCTGGGTGCACCCGCTACCCCCACCCCCAACCAGATCCAAAGAGAGCGTCTAAGCATTTCCTACTTCTTGATGGTAGGAGTGTCAGAGAACACAATCTATCTTTTACCTCCGTAGGAGTATTTCAACAAGTCCCATTCCCCTGGACTCTGAGAAACTTCACTGAGGTAGAATAACCATGAATTTTTGTCCAATTTATTTCCTATCCTGTACATTTAAATGGCCTAACAGTAGTTACTTAGATACAACTTGCTTATTATATCAAATCAGCTTAATGTTTCTGGTGTAATAGGCTAATTCAGTATGTAGTGGAAGGAAAAGGAAATTAGATTCTCTGAACTAAATTTGACATCAGGCTAGAGAGTGATCTACCCTCTCCTTATATATCTGGTAAGGGTGAAGGCGTATATTACTCGCCTTGCCAGGTAAAAGCAAACTGCTGTTAGTGGGCGTTATGACCTTGAATTATTATTCATCCAGTTACAAGATGAGCTACATCTGATTTTTAGTGATTCCAATGTTACCAGGAGAAAGGAAGTTTTCCTAGAAATACTTGCATTTTTCATACAGTTCTTGATTGAACTGAGAATTCAGATTATCTAGTGAGTTTATCCTTTCCTTTCAACACTTCGTCAGCAACATTTGGAGTGACCAACAATATACATTAGTTTTCCCATACTATTTGATTGGCTCTGCACTCAGGAATTACCCGTGGTGGTGCTCAGCGGATACCATATGGGATACCAGGAATCAAATCTGGGTCGACGGCATGCAAGGCAAATACTCTACCCACTCTGTTATCACTCCTATAATATTTGAATGTGTAATATAGAGTCATTTAGATCCTTATATCTTATAAGGGATTTATCAGAAGTATCCAGTAGAAGTAATGAAAGGGTAGATGTAGGAGACCTTAAAGATTAAATTGCCTGAAGCTATTGGAAAGCACGTGTTTAAAAACTAGTAAAGGGGAAATACAGACACTTCATGGTCACCAGAACAATAATGCTGTAAAGAAAAAAATTTGAGGCCAGAGAGATAGTATAACAGTTAGGCGCAGTCTTGCACGAGACTGACCAGGATTCAAGCCCTGGGATTCCATGTGGTCCTCTAAGCCCAGCAGGAGTAATTTCTAAGTGCAGAGCCAGGACTGACCTCAGAGCACTGCTAGGTGTGGCCCAAAAGCGCAAATGAAAAACACCAGAAATGTTAATTCACTTATTTTAGACATTGTGGATTCAGTGTCAAGACAAATTAATTCTTGTGGAACTTACATTCTTAGGAAAAGAGTCAGACAGTCAAATAAACAAGAAAATTCCCTCTGTGGAAAACAGCATGGAGATTTCTCCAAAAAAAGAAGACAGAATTGCCAGACGAGCCAGCTATTCCTCTTTTAAGCATTTATTTTGAAAAGATATCTGCATACCTATGTTCATTGCAGTGCTATTACGATGGCTAAGACCTGGAAACAGCCTGAATGTGCAGTGACAGATGAGTGCTAAAGAAGTTCTGCTTTATACATCCACACCGTCGAATACTACGCAACTATAAGAAAAGATGAAGTTTTACCTTCTGCTATAGCGTAAACCAAAACAGGAAACCAAAGTATGGTCAAATTACAGCAAAAGGAATAATGAGGCTGAGAACTGTAGCCCTGGGAACGTAGACCAGAGAAACACCACCGTGTGTACGAGAGAGCTGCCTGGAGTACAGCGGACTTCCATGCACAGAAAGATAGGCGAGTGCACAGCCAGCTCTGCTTTATGCAGATGAGTTTCTCGGTGCAGTTCTGACTGGTGGAAAGCTTATCTCAGGATGATGCTTCAATTTTAATTCTGGCTGGTTTGTTTGGCCAGTTTGGTTCAGCTGTGTCTGGGCATTCCTGAACATTCCTGAATCTTGGTTCTCAGTCATCTCCTTCCTGTTTAGTTCCCCAGTCTCAAGTGACTTCAAAATGGGTTGCTATTTCTTCTGAGGATGAGGTAGAATGTGCAAATGAAGGATCTAGGGCCTCTGGGGATTAACATTTGTCCTGGGAGATTCTGTCTTCAGTTATTTTCCCAGAGCATACTTCTGCTAAAAGTCTGTGTGTGTGTGTGTGTGGGGGGGGGGGGGGGATGGTGGATCTGATTTTGTGCATCTATACCATAAGATGTGTCATTCCAGAGGGCTCCTATCATATATCACACGCTCTTCTGGAGTTTAGTATACATTGTGAGCAAAATCAGGGTAAGCAAAATTCCTGATAAAGGGAGACAGATGATAAATAATAAAACTCCAAGTTACATAGCAAGCTGAAGAGACAATGAGAAATAAGTAATGGAATGTGACTGGGAGAGGCATTACGTATTTCATTTCGGTGGACGGCACGGGCTCATGGAGATCCTGATCCTTGAACAGAAATTTGATGGTAATGGCTTTCAGAAATGAAAGGCCTGTTTCTCTTTTGTTTTCTTTTGGGTTGGGCCACACCCAGGTATGCCCAGTCCTTATTCCTGGCTCTGTGCTCAGGAATCACTCCAGCTGGTGCTCATGGAACCATATGTGGTACTGGAGATTGAACCCAGGTTGGGTACGTGCAAGGAAAGTACCCCACCCACTGTACTATTGCTCTGACCCTGAAAGACCTACTTTAAATTGAGTGTTTGATTTACTGGACTGCTTCTTGCACAGTTTGCTAATTTTTACTCAGATAAATCTAGCTAGATCTTTCAAGTCTAGACTTTTTTACTGTCAGTTCTTTTTTTCTTTTTTTTTTGACCAATAGTAAGCATTGGATCATCCTTGTGCAAACTGTATGCACATGTTGTATAATTTGAAAGAAGTAAATGGGAGGATATGGGCTTGGCTTCAGCATATCACTTTATTTATTGATTGCAGCAGAACCATGACTAGAGCCTACCTCTACTCCTGTCTCTCTTAATTTGGGGGCCACTCCCGGCAGTGCTCAGGGCTTATTCCTGTCTCTGCAGTTAGGGATCACTCCTATAGAGCTTGAGGAGCATATGGGTTGCTGGAATTAAATCCAGGTTAGCTGCATGCAGGGCAAGCACCCTACCTGCTGTACTATCTGTTCAGCCCCTCTTCTTTCTTTTATCTCCAAATGAAACACCCATATTTTTTATTATTCTTTGAACGATATTAGGAGTGCCTTGATCTTGGGGGTCCTCTCCTCAGACCACTTTTTCCTCCAGTGGTTCTCTCCTCAACTTTATTCACTTCAGAATGTCACATTGTAGAAAAGACTTCTTAGTGCCATGAATGATACAGTGTCTGTCCCTTCTTCTCCAGTCACCGGGTGACCAAATACCCTGCTTGAAGTTTCTTCATAGCAGTCATCAGTCCTTGATACTAAATAGGTCTCTTCTTGTTCATTGTTCATCTTTGACCATTAAGTTGAGTTTTTCTTGGCTTTCCCCACCCCTTCCCAGAAGCCTATATTCTCTCTTGAACATGAATTTCTCTTTTTCTCTCCCTTCACATTTCTCTATGTAATTTTGGGGGGGGGGGGAGGACATACTTGGCAGTGCTCAGGGATTACTTCCCAGGGATTATTCAGGGGTTATTACTGGTGGGGTGTGGGGGCCTATGGGGTGGCAAGGATTGAACCTGGATTGGCTGCAAACAGGCAATCTCCCTACCTGCTCTGGACTCTATGTAAATTTTTTTCCTTTTATTTTTTTGGGGGGTGGGGGTCACACCCAGCAATGCTCAGGGGTTACTCCTGACTCTGCACTTAGAAACTACTCCTGGTGATGCTAGGGGAACCATATGGGATGAAGAGAGTTGAACCTGGGTTGGCCACCTGGGTTGGCCACATGAAAGCCAAAACACCTTACCTGTTGTACTAACACTCCAGCTCCCCTATGTAATTTTTTTTTAAGTAAAAAGATTTTACTTCACACACAAAACATTTTAGTAAATGTTTAGTAAATTGGGTATTTCTTTTTTAATTAATCTTTTACGATTGTTTTAATTGAATCACTGTAAGATACACCCTTACAAAGCTATTCAAGGTTTTATCAGTGTTTCAACACCCATCCCTCTAACAGTGTACGTTTCCCAGCACCAGTGTCCTCAGTTTCCCTCCCATCATCACCACCCCCCCTTAACCACCCCTCCCCTCGCCTGCCTCTATGCCAGATGCTTTTCTTCTCTCTCTCTCTCTCTCTCTCTCTGGGTATTTCTTGGCAGCAGAACTTTATTTTTCCACCATGTTTCAAATATGTGCTTAATATAAAATAATTTAATAAATGATATATTCAGTGCTGGAGTATATTCTCCTTTAACTTGGTATCTAATACTTCAGAGTTTAAGTTCGATCTCTGTTGAAGTTTTTTAGGGATCTTATCCATGTATCTTGTCTGGAAGATATTTATGAAGTATAAATAAATACGAAGTAATGAAATTTTTATATGCCTTATTGCCATCATTCTCATTACTAGGTGATCGCTAATCCTATTTAAATAACCTGAGACCAGATTTGTCGGACCCAATGAAGCGTGGCAAAAACAAAAATGTGGGTTAACTAAAATCCTCTGCTTGGATCTGCTTAAACTAGATGGCTTAACATTTTAAGCAGTTTCTCTAAGCAAACAGCATGGTGAATGTTGCTCGGGTAAAGCAGCTGGTATAATCCTCACTTAACAGACACTAAACTATTTAATTCTGTTTGATTTGGCTGGAGCCACATAGGGTCCAATGGAATGATGCCAGTATAAAATCGTGAACCATTTGGAAAGATGGGATTTAAGTAGAACTATTATAAAATTAATGTGTAAATTTAATAAGCTTATATAAAAATATAAATATATAAAATATATATAAAATATGAAATACAAAACTGAAAGTGATCTTTTGCGGAAGGGGTCACCTACTTGGGGTGCTCAAGGCTGTTCCTAGCACATAACTTGGGTGTTGTTTCCAGCCAATCTAGAGGTCCCCTAGTGTACCAAGGATCAAACTTAGTCATGCATACTAGTTTTTTGAGTTGTCTCCCAGCCCAGGATGATCTTTTGCTATTAGAATCTTTACTTTTTCCATATAAGAGCAAGTTTTGGTATCAATGTGATTTTTAACATACTAATGAATGGAGCTGTTTCTAAATCTTACAGTTTGTGTTTTGATATGGCATAGGGGATGATGGTTCCAAAATTATTATTGAAGGCTAATTTAATATACCAGCTAGTTAACTTTAATCTGTTGTTCATCCTAATATGATTATTTTAGCATCGTTCTCATATAATTATAATTGGAGTCATTGTAGTATGTCTTTTATTGATACTTAACATACATGTCAGGAAAATTTAAGTCCTTAAGCTTAAACATATGGAACAATATTTTTTGAAATATTTTTTGAAATATTCTCTCAAAATAGATACATATTGTCTAAGGTTTATCATCATTTCTTTCTCTGCATTAATCATGTTGGAACCAGAAATTCAGGACATGTTGCAGATAGGTAGAAGCTGACTTCTTTCATCTTACCAGCAATAATATTTTTATCATGGAAATTTGCAAACCAGATACATTTAGAGAAAAATGATCCAGTAAATTCATTATCTTTAACCAATGACAATAATTTCAACACATGGTCAGTCCTTTCTATATATATTCCTGCCTACTCTTCATATTTTGTACTTGGCTTTGTATTCATTCAAAGCAAATTTCTGACTAGTGTGTCTCTGAAAGGTCACTGTCACTGTCACTGTCCTTCTGTTGTTCATCGATTTGCTCGAACGGGCCCAGTAACATTGTGAGACTTTTTACTGTGTCTGGCATATCGAATACGTCACGGGGAGCTTGCCAGGCTCTGCCACAGGCAAGATACTCTCGGTAGCTTGCCAGTCTCTCCAAGAGGGGCGGAGGAATCGAACTCGGGTTGGCCATGTTGGCTGCGTGCAAGGCAAATGCCCTACCGCTGTGCTATCGCTCCAGCCCATAATTTTATTGATAAGCTTAATTTCTGAAGATTTCTTTGGAAAACTAAAGTTCAATTTTTTTTTTTCGGCTTTTTGGGTCATACCCAGCAATGCTCAGGGGTTACTCCTGACTCTGCACTCAGGAATTACTCCTGGCAGTACTTAGGGGACCGAATGGAATGCTGGGGATTGAACCTGGGTCGGCCGAGCGCAAGGCAAATGCCCTACCCACGGTACTATGGCTTCAGCCCCTGAAGCTCAAATTTTTGAACTTCTAGGGGCTGGAGTGATAGTATAGCAGATAGGGCATTTGCCTTACCCATGGTTAACCCAGATTTAATCCTTGGCATTCCATATGGTCCTCAGAGTCCAACTGAGAGTGAGCTAATAGAACTTTGGGGTTTGAGTCATCTGAACATCTTTTTAATACCTGGAAAATCTTAGTCACTTTGATGTTGGCCTTCTTTTTTTGGGATATTTATTGCAAATGGTAAAACTGGTGTGTCTTTATTATGAATAATGTTTGGATCTGACAGAAATTTGGGGTGTGGCCTATTAATCTCCTTGGCAGATAATACTTAAGCACCGTGATTTACAAAGTTGTTTATAATGTAGTTGTAACGGGCTTTCAATGTTCCAGCGCCAATCCTGCCACCAGAGTCACCTTCCCTCCACCATGTCCCCATTTTCCCAACTGCCTCTTAGTAGGCACACAATAATTTATTTTATATTGCTTGTTACAATAATGGCTAAGAGAATTATCAGAAATAGTTAAGTAAGACAAAAATTTGTGAAAATGGTTATGTCTCAATATGGGGATTATTAAGTCCTTGTCTGAGGATTTACCAAGCTGTTTGTTGCTAGTTGAACCTTCTGTGTTATTATTTTTGCTTGTTGAGTTCAGTTGTCTTCTGTGTTACTTTTCCATCTAATTTGGTGTGCTCCTACTGGGATTTCAGTATTGTGGAATTTGGAGGTGTTGCATGTATAGGTGAAGAATTTTAAGTATAGGTGGCAGAGCAGTTCAGAAATCCAAGATCTGTAAAACGGGGCCAATGAGTTCAGATGGCAGAGCCTGTGAGGGCTGGCTATGGCTGCTGGGACTTCCAGAGGAACCCGGCTGGAGGGGAAGCTGCCCACCCCACTCTGAAAAGATGCCAGAGTTCTCAGCCTCAACCTGAAGTTTTCATGGGTTGGTGCCCCCAGAGGTGGTTAATGAAGCAGTGGAGTTGGGCCACTGATGCAGCAGTGGCAGTTGAGTGTGGGTGGGGCTGGCGAGGCAGTAGCATGGGGACTCAGCCCATCCACTTCCCAAGGGTTCCCCAGAGTTTTCAGCTGGGAGGCCATCATGTCTGTGATTTTGGGACTCTGAAGAGCAGGGCTGGTGGGCGAGTCAACAGGGCGGCGGCTGTGGGCCATCCCACTCTTATTTCACCATTGCATCATGAATTCAGAAACACTTTATGCTTAATCAACTTAAAAGAATCATTTTTATATTATGGTGTGGGGTATCTTGGCAAAGATCACCATTGACAACTATGACAGTAGAATATATCTGCCTTAAAATGATGCTTGGGCCAGAGATATAGTACAGTGAGAAAGGCCGTGTATACAGCCAATCCAGATTTAGTCTCCAGCACTGTGTATGGTTCCCAAGCACCACCAGGAGAGATCCCTGAGCACAGCATGTGACCCCCAAACCAGAAAAACGTTCGGGGCTGGAGCCATAGTACAGTGGGTGGGGCATTTGCCTTGCACAAGGCCGGCCCGAGTTCAATTTCCAGCATCCCATAAGGTCCCCCAGCACCACCAGGAATGATTCCTGAGTGCATGAGCCAGAAGTTACCACTGAGCATCATTGGGTGTGACCCAAAAAGAAAAAAAGAAAAAACAAACAAACAAAAACCAGAAGACGTGACACTTTCACCTAGAGAGCTAGTGCAGTGGGTAAGGTGCTTGCCTTATACGCAGCCAACTCTGTTCAGTCCCTAGCACTAGCTGAGTGTGCAAGCACAGCAACCTAGTGATTCCCACACACAGATAAAAAAGTATATGCAAGCACCAGAGTCAGATATGTGTGCAACCTCTGGTTGTTGCAGTGACCACAATGAAAAGAAGGAAAATTGGAGAGGGAATTTAAGTAAAATATTTTACAGTCAATAAATGGCAACACTATGAATGCTGAGCTCACCTTAAGTGCAGTAATAATGACATTGATTGACTGTTGAGTGTTATAGTCAACTGTGTATGATTTATCATTTATTTATGACAAGTGTGTTGTTAATGTTTATCTTTCACAGGTTGGAAGGTGGAGGTCAAACTATGTGGTTAGCCTCAGCTTGCAGAAGTTGTAAAGGACAGAACTGGATTTTAATTCTGTGGCTTAATTTGCAATACATTTTGCTTTTATTAACAGTTTTTACATAGTCCTTTCAAGGCTTGTTAGCTTTTTTAAAAATTCACAGTTAATAACTCCTTAATAAAGTGCTGGTAATTTTTATACTTTTTATTTTAAACTCAGACTTTAAAAGTAGCTAAACTTGTTACTTAAGTACAAATGGGATAACATGCTAGATTTCCACAAAATGTTCAATAGAGTTTGGAGTTATACTCCATTTACAAGGTAGATTCTATACTAAAAATACTGTATGATAGAGTGTAAAAATATTTAGCTTACCTCAGAAAACTAGAATTTTTGTGTAAAATTGTGTATTTTGCTGAAAATTTTGAAACATGTTAGTAGTCTTGGGACTGGATTCTGAGAGACCTTATTTCCAGTCCAGGCCTCTTATCTTTCTTACCTTTGAAAATATATATCTCAGAATAAAACAGTATTTTTCTAAAGCTTATAAGTAATGATTTTTTATTATGTTGGAATGTTTATCTTTTCAAATTTTTATATGAAAAAGTGATATGATTACTCAAGGCAAAATCATCCATTGAGCACTTAAGTAATTCACCCTTGCTTAAGCAACTTAATATGAACAAGTACTGGCTTGTTTACCTGGGTTTAACATATTTTATGGAACTTTCATTAATTGATTTTTAAACCTGGAATGTGTTTTGTTTCTTAAGTATAATGAATAATGTAGTATGCTGTCAATAGGTAGATTTATATATGTTTTTAATATTGGAATATAAAACACTTAACGGCTTATTCTGCAAAAACAGAAGCAGAACAATCAGTCAGAAGACATGGCTTTCCTTTGTTAAAGAAATAGATTGGCATTACCATGGATTTGTAAGAAACAAGAAATAATTAACCCAAACAGCAAATACCCTGGAAAAAAATTGTTTTTATTGATGCCAGGGACTGAACAGAGCCTCACTCATGGAAGGCTAGTGCTCCCCAACTCCAACATTTATAAAGTATCCTGACTCTTATCCCACCTTATAAAAATTGACTTTTTATTCCTTCCCACCTCCTTCCTCTCATGGGTTCTCATGTCATCGCAGTGGGGTGTGGACATGCTGGCTGTGGTGCGTGCCTGGGTTCCCGTATCTGGTGGTGCTCCCTAAGGTTTGCACCCTCCTGTGTCAGTGCTTGTCAAAGGTGACACTGAGGCCTACAAGTTAGTGGTGTAATGCTTGATGGAGTGCTCTGCAGTACTCCTGGGGCTTAAGAAACCCACTCCCCATTTCTTTTTCTTTGCGTGCAGCCAACCCGGGTTCTATTCTTCCACCCCTCTCAGAGAGCCCGGTAAGCTACCGAGAGTATCACACCCACACAGCATAACCTGGTAAGCTCCCCGTGGCATATTCAATATGCCAAGAACAGTAACAACAAGTCTCACAGTGGAGATGTTACTGGTGCCCGCTCAAGCAAATCGATGAACAATGGGAGGACCGTGCTACAGTGCTACCATTTTTATTGAGCTACTATGACATACCCCTTTTTGTGTGTTTATATATACCAGGCTGTGATGGCAGCAAGAAAATAATCATTGGCTGTGTGGAGGATAGCAGACAGCGTAGGCTGCCAGGATTACACTTGCCTGTGTGGAGCTCCAGTGATTTGAACTTGTGACCATATGTGCTTGTGCTAAGCCTTTTCAGCATCCCCTCTCAGCCTATTTATTCTAACTTGTAGAAAGTTTTTTTTCAGTTTTGACATGGATTACAGATATTTATAAGTTTTTTGTTGTTGTTGTTTAAGTGTAAGATAAGTGGTTTTTAGCTGCCAGTCTTTGGAGCAGTGATGTTGTAGCACAGATATGAAACAGTGGAAGTCACAAGTGTAGGCTGTGTTTTTGAGAATTGTTTTATCATTTGTTTGTTTGGTTTCTGGTTTGGAGTACTGCTTAGGGCTTAATCCTGGCATTGTTCTGGGAACCATTTGTAGTGCCAGGAATTGAATCCAGGTCACCTGCATGCAAGGCAATTGCCATATTCATAGTATCTCTTGAGCCCCGGAAAATTGTTTCAAATTAACAGAGAAATTGAGACAATAATACTAAGATCCCAAATTGTTTCCTTACTCATAAGCCCCAGTTGATAACTTCTTATATTCTTTTTTTTTTTCTTTTTTGGGTCACACCCGGTGATACTCAGGAATTATTCCTGGCTCTGCACTCAGGAATCACTCTTGGCAATGCTCAGGGGACCATGTGGGATGCTGGGGATCGAACCCGGGTCGGCCACATCCAAGGCAAACACCCTACCTGTTGTACTATCACTCAGACCCTATTTCTTATATTCTTAAAGTATATGTGTTGCAATTAATGAATCTTGTTTGTTTTGTTTTGAGGCTACATCCAGTGGTGCTCAGAAGTTACCCTTGGCTCTGCTCTCAGGAATCACTCCTGGCAGGCTCAGGGATCATATGTTTTGCCAGAGATTGAACCTAGATTGACCTCATGCAAGTTAAGGACCTTAGCCATTGTACAATGTCTCTGGCCCCTAGTGAATTATTACTGATATATATTATTAGTTGCAATCTTTAATTTTTTAAATGACCATTTTTATTGCAGTACCATGATTTATAGTACTGTTAATTATACTTTTTGTTCACACATTGTTCCAGCACCATACCCATCACCAGAATGTCTGTAAAAGTTTGTAATTTATTCGTGTTTTCTTATTGGTTGCTAAATTTCTCTTTTTTTACAGTCATGTCACTTTATACTTCTTTATCTTGTCTTAGTAGATTTTTTTTTGCTTTCTGTGTCACACCTGGCGATACACAGGGGTTACTCCTGACTCTGCACTCAGGAATTACTCCTGGCAGTGCTCAGGGGACCATATGGGATGCTGGGAATTGAACCCGGGTTGGCTGTGTGCAAGGCAAATGCCCTACCTGCTGTGCTATCTATCACTCCAGCCTCTTCGTAGGTTTTTCTTGACTGGCGCTTTCTTAGGTTTTCTTCTTTTTGATGACCTTCATAGTAAAGCTTGAGTTCTGGTCAACTATTTTGCAGAACTGAAAGAGAACTAAAACATCTGGCCCCTCTATTGAAATTGGCTCCCTTTTTTTTTTGTTCATGGAGTTGGGTTGTGATTTTGTTAGAGAGAAACTTTGTGTAATATACATGATTTATCACTGTTGATACTAATCTTTAAACCTGACTTAGTGTTCATTACATTTCTTCATTAAGTCACTTTTGCATGTATATATTCTGGAGATTGAATTAATTTACTCCTTTTTACCATGTTCCCCCCAGCCTTTGAAATGAAGTCAGTATGTGAAGTTCACATTTAAGGAATAGGGAGGTATGAGCTATGTTCTTGAGGACAAACTATCTTCATAAAACATTCAGAATTCTTTAAGGTGGATTTGTGTTTTCTATTTACTAACTTAATTCCTAATTGTATTAGTATGGACTCATGGATGTTTTGTACTGGTTAAAATCTAGTAGTACTTAACTTATTTGCAAAATATTCCAGCTTTGGTGATTGGATACTTTTTCAGTTGGTATTTATATCCCTTTAATATGTTCCCATAAATGTAACATTTTGGCATCTTCTTTTTGTTTATTTTTTTCTTCTTGGAAGCAATTTAATATTCATTGCACTCCAGATGCTTTAAGCTCATCTGTCTTGTTTCATATCCCAGTAGTAAAGTCAGTCATTTCTCCAGGGAGCCGTGGTTATTTTTTCTTGAACAGTGGTATTAGGAACTAAGGTCTGCAACCTAGGTGCTTTTAAAGCTGCTAGAGTGTAATTATTCTCGGCTATCAGCTGATAGAGTAAGGAAATTTATATACAACAGGTGTTTTAATACAGAGCATGGGCTGCTTCAATAATTTGAAAAGCAGATAGGATGGTAGGAATATTTTAAAACGACAATTAGGTATTTTTGTTCTAAAGAATTTCAAATTCATATGAAAAAAATAGCAAAACAGTGAAGTTCAGGGGTCAGAAAGAGTGTACAGGTGGAGGTACTTGCCTTGCATCCCTCTTACCCCAACTTGATCCTTGGGAACCCCATCTGGACTAGAGGTGTGGTGGGCTGGGATTACTACAAAGGGGCCTGGGAAAATCACGAAATGGAAAATTGAGTTTCTCTGGGATTTCCGTAGTGTTTACTGTTTGTTGAAATTCACTGCCTGTATGTACTCTAGAAAGGATGAATTTTATTGCATGCATATTATATTTTACTTTTTAAAGATACTAAAAATAAGAACCTTGTGAAGTAGGGACCATATACCATATACAAAAGTTATTTCAAAATGATTTGTATACTAAAATAGAAACAATACTTTGAAATTTAAGAAAAGTCTGGGGTCACAGAGGGGTAGTATAGGGGTTAAACTTTTGTCTGGTTTCTGGCCGACAGTGGTTTAGTTCCTGGCACCATGTGGTCCTGCAGACATTGACAGGAACAGCCCTTGAAGGGCCCCTGATCTGAACTGCAATCTGGGGTTCCCCACACTGAAGTGCTTAGTTAGGCAAAGGTTTACCCAGAGAGATCCCTTGGCCTCCTGAGCACCACTTAAGAAACCCCTCCCAAAAAAGTAAAAGAAAACCTAGGAGAATATAATAGTTGACAGAGACTTCATAAACAGAGCACTGAAAGTATTGGTTATTTTTGAAATGGTAATTTAAGTTGATCAGAAACTAGAACATTGTTAGTAAACTCAGAGGCAAAGAATAGAATGGTTGCCAGGAGCAGGAGGTAGAAAATAAGGAGTTCAATAGATTAAATTTTTTTTAAAAAGTTCCAATTATAAGATAGTAAAAAAGTTGAACCTTACTTTGCATTTGGGAGCCTGGGTTCGATTCTTACCCCCACATGGTGCTCTGAGCACTGCCAGGAAGGTGTGACCTCAAAATGAAAAGTAGCAAAGCTTCATTTATATGAAATGAATGAGTTCTTGAGAGATTTAATATTTTGTACCCATAATCATCAACATTGTTTTGTATACTTCAAAATTTGTTAGGTAGAATTCATTTTAAATGTCTTTCAGGATTAAAATTAATTAAAAATTTGTATTTAAAAACAGTAAGAAAACAAAGAAAGTAAAGACGAGACATTAGGAAAAAGCATTCATAATAAATATGACCAAAATGTGGATGCAGAATTTCTTTTTTTGTCTTTTTGGGTCACACCCGGCAATTCTCAGGGGTTATTCCTGGCTCTGCACTCAGGAATTACTCCTGGTGGTGCTCGGGGGACCATAAGGGATGCTGGGAATTGAAACCAGGTCGATCGCATGCAAGGCAAATGCCCTACCTGCTGTGCTCTCAGTCCAGCCCCGCAGAATATTTTTTTTTAATTATTAGAACTTAGTAAAATTTCTTTAACAACAGTTCTGTTTTGTTTTGTGGCCACATTCAGCAGTGCTCAGGGATAACTCCAGGCTCTGTGCTAAGGGGTCACTCTTACTGAGGCTCCAGAGATCATATGTGAGTGATGCTGGGAATTGAACCTGGGTCTACCATTTGCAAGGGAAGTGCTCTACCCGCTGTGCTATATTTATATTACTCAACATTTTTTTTAGAAATAAAAAAAAATTTTTTTTCTTGGTGAATTTTGTATTTGGGGGGCACAGGAAACAGTATTTAGTCAACATTTACAAAAGGGAAAAAGTTTTCAACAAGCTGAACAAGAGAAACTTGAAGAGTAGTAAAAGCATATTAAAAGATACATTCATTGAGGCCAGAGTGATGGTATAACAGGTAGGGCAATGACTTGCTCTCGCCAGAGACAGGTTTGGTCTCCCAAACCCAGTATGATCTCCTTAGCTCCTCCAGGAATTAATCCCTGAGCACAGAGCCAGGAGTAAGCCCTGAGCATTGCCGGGTGTCACCCCATAACAAGAACAACAAAAAATCCCAGATGTTTTGGCAGAGATTAGAGAGATTGGAATGTATTATCTCTGTTACTTGCTGTTACTGATTTAATATTACATTGCTTCAGGCTTCAAGTCTAATAATGATAGAGGATGATGACCTTGCTAGGAGATAAAATGATCCTAAAAGTTATTTTCAGGTGGTTTAGTAAAGAAAAGTGTGTGTGTGTGTGTGTGTGTGTGTGTGTGTGTGTGTGTGTGTGCAGAGAAAGTTAAGACACAAAACATTAAGCTGTTGAATTTTGAATGACAGATACGTGTGGATATTTATTGTACTATTTCAGTTTTTCTGGGTTTCAGATATCCAAATGGGGGCCGGAGAAATAAGATAGTATAGGAGGTGAGCTACTTGCCTAACATGCAGTTAACCCTGATTCAAATCCCTGGAACCATTTTTGGTCCCCCAACCTGGCATAGAGCAATAGAGCATAGAGCAATGAATAGTCCCTGAGCACCATTAGGTGTGGTCCCAATTGACCCCCTACACCCCAGAAAGGAAATAAATGTGTCTAGAATAAGAATCATAGTGGGGGGGAGGGGGAAATTCTTGCTCTAATCACTTTTAAGATTATATGAGATTTTCTTGAAGTTTTCTTTTGAGTTACTGGGAAATACTGATTATTAATTTATTTGAATTTAGGGCCAACCCAGGTTTGATCCTGGACACCAAGCCCCACCAGGAGTGATCCCTGAGCTGGGAGCTGGAACTAAACCCTGGACATTGCCAGGTCTGGCCCCAAAACAAAAATAAACAACACAATGTAATTTATTTAAATTATCTGGTATTTTATTTGGTGGGGCTGGAGCGATAGCACAGCAGTAGGGCGTTTGCCTTACAAGCAGCCAACATGGCCACCCCGAGCTCGATTCCTCCGCCCCTCTTGGAAAGCCCGGCAAGCTACCGAGAGTATCTGCCCGCACGGCAGAGCCTGGTAAGCTCCCCGTGACGTATTCGATATGCCAAACACAGTAACAACAAGTCTCATGATAGAGACGTTACTGGGCCCGATCGAGCAAATCGATGAACAACGGGAGGACCATGACCGTGATATTTTATTTGGTAATACCAAAGGAACTGTAGAAATGACCATGGCGAAAAGGAGAGAGAGAGCAAGAAGGAAAGTGCCTTCCATAGAGGGAGACTGGGGGTAAGGGGTGGGGGGGCTGGGGGATGTGGTGGGGAAATGAGGGATATTGGTGGTAGGAGGTGTGTACTGGTGGAGGGATGGGTGTTGGATCATTGCATGACTGAAACCCAATTATGAACAGCTTTGTAATGGTCTATCTCATGATTACCCAATTTAAAAAAATTTACAAAAAAATAAGTCACAATGGAAACGTTACTGGGTCCACTTGAGCAAATCAATGAATGGGAGGACAGTGCTACAAAAAGATAATGTGTTCATACCCAGCTCAGTCAGCTTAATCAGTAGTTGAATAAATAGCAGTACCCCTACATTTATAAAAAAAAAAAAAAAAAAGGAAGGAGGGAGGAGGGCGGGAGGAAGGAAAGATGGACCTTCGCTCTGGAGTGATAGTCCACTCGGAAGGACACTTGCCTTGCATGAGGCCGACCCGAGTTCAATCCCTGGTACCCTATATGGTTCCCTGAGCTCTGTCAGGAGTAACCCATGAGCACAGAGCCAGAAGTAAACCCTGGGTATTGCCAGGTGTGGCCCGAAAACAAAATAAAAATTAAAAAAAGAAAAAGAAAAAACGATCTTGATAAGTTCCTTTCTCATATAGATGGAAATTAGTTCGAAAGCAGTTAACCTGTAAACCAGAAGTAATGCTTAGGCGGTGAATTCAGCCCTGTTTTCCAGCATGTCGAGCTTTCCAGTGTGCTATGTTACCTTTCCCAGTAATAGGACTCAGTTGGAGGTAAAGTTGGGTTATGGAGAATGCTATGTGTTATTTTCATTTCCATTATATATCATGTGTATTTTCTCCATTTTGAGAGTATTATCAAACTATGTTACTTGATTTACTGCTATATAGACTAGGTGTTTTATTAAAAGACAATTGCTTCTTTTGATAGTTGCTTTACTAGAAATTTTTATTATATGTTTTGGACTGTGGTTTTGGTTACTGGTTTTTATTGTCCTCTAGTTTAAGCTATGAAGAAGGACATCCCTCACACTCTGAAACAGATCTCCTGCAGAGACAGACCTTTGCAACCTCTCACCAGCTTCCTGGATATACTTCCACACCTCAGCCAACTGGTAAAAATACTCACATGCACTATTTCAACAGTCTGGGCACATTTTGTCAGTCTAAAGTTTAGTTAGTTAGGTTTATTATGTTGAATTATGAATGTGTACAAAATAACTCTGCTGTGGGAAATGTTAAAATGAGATTAAAAGTCTCATCTTTTTCTGAAAGGGAATATCTATTTAATCATCTGAAAGACCTTTTTCATGCATCTTTGTTGATTTCAAATCATAAATATACTTGATTAATACTTGATATTTTGAAATAAAAAAAAACAGGTTCACTGAATATTTAGTCTCAATTTTCAGAGACTTAAAAAGATCAGAGATGCACCAGAGAGATAGTACAGTGGGAAAGGCACTTACCTTGTACCCATGCTGGTTTGATCCCTAGTATCACCTATGGTGCCCCAAGCACTACCAGGAGTTAAGTCCAGATCCAGGAGTTATGAGAATCTTTGGGTATGGACTCAAACCAAAAAAAAAAAAAAATTAAAAAAATAAATAAATAAACCACCACAAACCCCAGCAGAATATAATTTATGTATATGCATATATTTTACTTCGGGACATACTTTATTTTCAAATGCAGGTCTTTCTGGAATATTTGATACTAGTGTGAACGGTGCCAGCAGTAACACTAAAGAATCTTCGGTGATGAATTTTCTCTCTGCTGTTGAATCTCGAACTGCTCAGGCTGCTTCTTCAGGAACTACTCTTTTACCACAATTCAGGGCTCCATCTTGGCAGACAGGTGATACTTGATTTTTAGAATTTTTAAGTCCTGTGAAAATAGTGAGAAAATTAAAATTTATCATCTTGTTATGGTAGTGGGCAAAATGGTGCAAATTATCTTTTTTCCGGTGAACTTTAAATTCTAGGATTTTTTTTTCTTCTACAATTCCATGTGAACAAATTTAAGACATTGTTACTGACAGAAACTCAGTTTTAGCACTGTTGTGAGGACTAACAAACTGAAGAAGATAGATAATGATAAAAGAAAGCTGTAGGGGCGGGGGTATAATTTAAAAGTCTGCAGCTCATGCCTTGAATATGTGGAACCCGATATTCATTCTTTCCTGGTAGTCTTGAATATGTGGAACCTGAAATTCATTCTTTTCTGATATAGTTCATGGCCCAAAACACCACCAGGCCCAGGAAGCATATTGTTGGACCTGAACTTTGAACCTTCTGTTTGCTTGACTGATTATTGCCAGGAGAAGCCCTGATTCCCTCACCATTGCTTGGGAGACAAAACTCTAGATGTGAAGTTATTAACTAACAGTTTAGTTATTTGTATACCTGACAAAAGCACAGATTAATATTTTTTTTTAATTTTAACTATTGAGATTTAATTGTAGCATATTTAAAATATACAGCATAGTAGGGCTGGAGCAATAGCACAGTGGGTAGAGCGTTTGCCTTGCACGCGGCCGACCTGGGTTCGATTCCCAGCATCCCATAAGGTCCCCTGAGCACCGCCAGAAATGATTCCTGAGTGCAAAGCCCCTGTTCATCGCTGGGCGTGACCCAAAAAGAAAATAAAAATAAAATATCAGTTACCATGTTTATCCTTTTTTGGTGAGAGAACAAATTTCATATATTTTAGTGACTTTAGCCTGGTTAGGTGATATAATTAAAAAGTTTGAGCTGGAGAGATAGCACAGCAGGTAGGCGTTTGCCTTGCATGTGGCCGACCCATGTTCGATTCCCAGCATCCCATATCGTCCCCTGAGCACCGCCAGGAGTAACTCCTGAGTGCAGAGCCAGAAGTAACCTCTGTGCATCACTGGGTGTGACCCAAAAAGAAAAAAAAAGTTTTGGGAGGCCAAAGAGATATTATAAGAGGTAAATGATTGCCATCTAAACATGTCTTGATGCACTCTAATACAGATCCCTGGTACTACATATAGTGGTTCCCTGTTCTGGCAAGGGTCACCCCTGAGCACAAAGACAGAAACAGTACTTGAGCATCATCAGATATGACCAAAAACAAACAAAAAAAATCTTAGGACTGATTTTTATCATTAGTATAAAATTGTCCTTAGTTTAACAGGTTTTTATCACTACTTAATAATGGTCACTGAGAATCTGGAGAGATTATATATTGGGTAAGGCACTTGCCTCACATACAACCCACCCAGATTTGATCCCTTGTTTACCATGCATTAGCAGAAGCAATTAATTCTTAAGTAACAGGACTAACTCCTGAGCATTGCTCCGTGTATGTTCCTCACCCCTCCCCCCCAAAAAAAGTCATTGTAAGTTGATACTAATATATTGTATTCATCAATACATTCCTGATTTTTCCTATTTTATTTTTTAGTTGTTTCTAAACCCAAATTATAGGTTTTGTAATTTTTTTTCTAAATGAAAAAAAAGCCACCATCAGTTGACAGTGCCAGGGTATAACTCCTGGTGGAGATGGTTGGAGGACCATGTTAGAGATTGAACCCAGGTTTTCACATTAATGAACTCGGCTCATCTATAATTCTCTGACTTTTAAGACTTATTATCTTGTTTTAAGGAACAAGAAATGTTATAACATTTCAGAAGACAGCGTTGAGAAATAACTAGGGAAAAATGGCTGGAGATATAGTGCAGTGGGTAGGTTACTTGCCTTGCATGTGTCTGACCCTGGTTTGATCCCTGACATCCCATGTGGTGTTTACCTGAACACGCCAAGAGTGATTCCTGAGTGCAGAGGTGGGATTAACGCCTGAGCACACTGGGAATGGTCCAAGCAGATAGGGTGCCTGCTTGTATTACATGCTTCTGACCTGCATTTGGTTTCCCAGAACCACATGTGCCCGGAGCATGACCAGGAGTGATCCTTGAGCACAGAGCCAGAATAAACCAAGCTCTGCTTGTGTGGCTCCAAAACAAAACAAACTAATCCCCCCAAATCTATAGGAACTTTTATTTTTAATTCAGCCCACTAATAGAGCTCCTAAGTTTGTTCTTTTTTCCTGTTTGCTTTTTTTTTTTTTTAATGCTTTTTTGGATCACACCCAGCGATGCCTAGGAGTTATTCCAGCTTTGCACTGAGGAATTACTCCTGGTGGTACTTGGGGACCATATGGGATTCTGGGAATCGAACCCAGGTCAGCCTCATGTAAAGCAAACGTCCTACCTGCTATACTATCGCTCCAGCCCCTTTTAAAAAAATTTTTGGGTTATACCTGGTGATGCACAGGGGTTACTCCTGGCTCTTCACTCAGGAATAACAACTGGCAGTGCTCAGGGGACCATATGGAATGCTTGTAATGGAACCTGGGTCGGCTGTATGCAAGACAAACGCCTTACCTGCTGTGCTTTCGCTACAGCCCCCTTTTTTCCTGTTTACGAGGAAAGAATGAGCATTTTAGTGTGAACAGTATTGAAGTAGAACAGTATTGAAACCAGAGTTTTTGTTTTTTCTTTCTGGGATATTGTCATACTTTTATTAAATTAGTTTTCTATTCTAGTTCCTATGAAGTGTTAGTCTTTAAGGTGTAAGTATAATTAGATATTTTCTGTGTAAAAGTAATACTTTTGTTTGTCTGTTTTGGACCACACCCAGCAGTGCTCAGGACTTCCTCCTGGCTCTGTACTCAAGGGATTATTCCTGGCTTGGCTCAGAGGACCACAAAGGGTAGGCCTTATGCAAGCAAGCATCATACCCGCAGTATTATCTTTTTAGCCCTGTAATAGTAAATCTTTCATCGCATTACTTGGAGAAAAATGAGAGAAAAAATGTTTTTAAAGGGTGAGACAATCATTTCTCCATTTTACCAAAATCGGTAATGTTTGTATTGTGTATATTGGTACAAGGGATTAAATCGACTTTCCACACATGTTGAGCCTGTGCTCTGCTACTGAGTCTCATCCTTGACCCTAAAATTTGTTTTTATGAAAGTATACTTAAAAAATTTAAAAAATAAAATGGAAATAATAATTATAGTAAATTATAATTCTGATTATAATCTACTTTTCAGAGAGGAATTAAGTTTAATGTTTACTCTCTTTTGATGTCTTTGTATAGCAAAATCTACAGAACCATAATCAATGATAAATTATTAGGCTATGCCATGATTACTTGTTCATTCTCCTTTAGATGAACATTTAGGTAATTTCTCCTTATAGATTATATATAACATACACAATAATTTTTAACAAATTAAAATTTTATAATTTGGGTCAAATCGATAGTACAGTGGATAGGATGTTTGCCTTGCATGTGGCTGACGCAGTTCAATCCTCAGCATCCCATATGGTCCCCCAATGAGCAGTTAGGAGTAATTCTTGAGTGCAGAGCCAGGAACAAGCCCTGATCATTGCTGGGTGTGGCCCCAAAACAAAAACAAAAAGTAAAAACAAAATAAAATTTTGTAGTTCTTTATTTTGGGGGGCAGTTTGGGAGCAGCACGCCTTGTGGTGCTCAGGTGCCCCAGGGTGTCACTATGGTGTGTCAGGGATCTGATCCAGGCATTCCAGCCCTTTGAGCTAGCTCTCTAGCCCTCTCATTATTTTTGTGAGATTAATTTCTAGAATTAGATGTACTGGATTACAAGGATAAATACAGCTTTACTTTTGCTGTATGTAAAAGACTGCTTTTCTAAAATATTAACTTCATAGTACTTCATTAATTTTTTTTATCAGTAAGCCCTCCCGTTGCTGGAAGTCATTCATCAGAAGTCAAAACTTGAAATATAACAGGATTTTCAACTGGATATCTTTGGATAAAAGAAGATCCACTGTTTACTTCTCTATTATATGTATTCCACTAATGTAGACTTTTAGTTTCTATTTTAATCTTAATGTTTTGATTTTTTTCGTTGATATTTTGACTTGAGGTTTCAGAATAAATTAATTATTAGAGATAAGGAAAATTTTTAGTGGTTTCTTAATTTTCAGTTAACTTTTTCTTTTTCAAACCTATTTGCATAAAATTATAGATATGAATTGGAGATGCCTTTGTGAGTGTTTTAAGAAAGTGATATGTTGGGATCCAAGCAGTAGTATTGTAGGTAGGGTTCTTGCCTTGTATGAGGCTGACTTGGTTTGATCCCTGGTATCCCATATGATCCCCTAATCCCCACCAGAAATGATCTCTGAACTCAGAGCCAATAGTAAGCCCTGAGCACTGCTGGGTGTAACCCCCTCCCCCAATTTTTTTTTAAAAAAGGGGAAAAAATAAGGTGTTTTGAAATGCAATATTCAAAACTTAAGGAAAAATTTTCTGACCTTTAATAGAATTTATATAATCTTAAACACATAAAATCTGTGTTAGTCTGGTGATTTTTAATAAATATTGCTAATATGAAAAATTGTTTTCATAGGTATGCATTCTTCATCGGCAGCTGAGCTCTTTGTTACTGGACCTTTGCCAACCACTGGAACACTTCCACCTTCTGCGCTCTCTGCTTATCAGCATCCTACTACCTTTAGCAATAGAAACTTTGCTACCACCTCACCTTTGGTGCTTCCAGATTCAACTTTTAACACTACATCAAATGGAATTTTAAGTCCTCATGATCCTTTGCTACAAATCAAGACTTCCCAGGGAACTATTCCAACTGCTTTGGCATTTGAGCGTCTGGGAAATTCCGCATTAAGTAACAGCATACCACCTCAGTCATCAACATATCGCTCAGCTCAAGAATCTGCACCCCATCTTTTACAACCTCAATTTAGTTTGTTGCCTTCAGCACTGGGAGGAGCCCAGCAGACTCCTCAAGCCTACAATTCAACTCTCTTTAATAATTCAACTGCGTCCATTGATAGAGCTCTTCTTCGAGAATGTAGTGTTATTAAACACCATCAGCGGCCTTCAGGTACCCAGTCTATTCAGACACAACTGACTGGTTCACAGCATTCCTTACATAGTTATCTTTCAAATCCAAGTGTAGTTAATTTTCAGGAAACAACTAGGCAGTCATCTTTATCCTGTAGCCCAATAGGAGATTCTACTCAGGTGAGCAATGGAGGATTACAACAAAAACCCTCCCAAGTCTCTGTGGAACTTGATCAATCTTACTCATCTGCAATTCCGTCATCAGGATATTCTCCTCATTCTACTACAGAAGTAAAGAGCTGTCCTACAAAACAACCACTAATATCTACTAAGACCCTTAAGCCTCCAAGTGTAATTCCTCCTGTGCAAACACTAAGCTATTCAAAAACTTTACATAACCAGACTTCTGTAGTATCAGGCCAAGCACAAATTTATTCTACAGCGCAGCTACCAAGCCTTTTATCTGTTAGTCAGTCTCAAAATTATGGTTTAGTACAGCCACATAATGTGCCATCAATTGTTCATTCACAGGTTTATAGGCCCAGCAAAGTAGAGAAGATACCACCTTTATATAAAACATTGACTTTTTCTGGATCATCTCAGGCTTCTGAAAACCAGACACTAAATTATTCGTCTAATCAGCAAGAAGTGTTATCTTCAGTTACAAATGAGAACTACCCTGCTCAAACAAGAGATATGTCTTCAGTTAGCCAGTCTCAGAGTTATTCATCCGGTCATGCTCAGGGTTTATCACCAGTTAGCCAGACACAGGCTAGCTATTCATCTCAATCACAAGTTTTGTCAGTTGTTAGTCCTTCAGAAAGCTATGCTTCAGGGCAGTCCCTAACTTTAACAGCCCCTTCTCTTTCTTATTCTTCTGCCTCTCGGGCTCAGAATTTGCCAGATTCCAGCCCAACACAGAATTATATTTCTGTGCATTCTTCCCAAAATGTTCAGACTCAAGGGTCATCTCCACCTCAGTCCCAAAAGTTTTTGCCTGTTGTCCAGTCACCATCTTTTGTATCCTCTACCCATTGTCAGACGTTACAGGATAATATACCATCCCCTGATCCAAAGACCTATGCAGAAAGAAAACTTGATTCAACTGTGTACACACCTTCCAAGCAAGAAGGTGATTTTCCAATGCAAGAGTTACCGGTATTACAGCCACAAGTATCTCTTGAGTCTTCGACCCAAAGGCTCTCAGACGGGGAAATTAATACTCAAGAGTCTGCTTATAAAGTGTCAAAGGCAGATGACAGATATTCCCAGAGTGTAATCAGAAGTAATTCCCGTCTTGAAGATCAAGTTGTTGGGATTGCTTTGCAGGGATCCAAAAAAGAAGAAAGTGTGGTTGGGTCAGTGACACAACTTAACCAGCCAATTGGGCAAGTCAATAATGCAGCAACCCTTGATATGAAGAAGGCAGCTAATTTAATGCAGACCCCCCCACAAATAAGGTTGAATGCTAAAGACCTGAACCAGCAGCATTCACTTATTCATAAGGTGCATGAAACTAAGGTCCAGGAACAGCATGATCCAATAATCAACCCCTCATCTCAGATTCAAATTTCAAATCATGCCTTAGGGCATGGTCATCAAGCAACCCTTCCCAATACACAGGTCCTTTTAGATCCTGCCTGTGATTTACAGATTCTTCAGCAATCAATACTGCAGGCAGGTTTAGGACAAGTAAAGACATCTTTACAAGTACAGCGTGTTCAGAGTCCTCAACAAATTGTACATCCTTTCCTTCAAATGGATAGTCATATTCAGAGCAATGGTGAGCATTCTCAGCAACAGCAGCTCCATCCTCAGAATTCTGAAATTATGAAAATGGACCTTCCAGAATCTTCAAAACCATTGCATCTAACAACAAAGGGTCATTTTAGTGAAACAAATCAGCATGACTCAAAGAATCAGTTTGTGTCTCTTGGATCAATATGTTTCCCAGAGGCAATGCTTCTTGGTGATGAAAGGAATATTTTATCAAATGTAGATGATATTTTAGCTGCTACAGCAGTAGCTTGTGGAGTCACACCTTCTGATTTTACCAAGGCAACGGCAAATGCAGCCATTCCGGCTGTTGAAGATGGTGATTCTAAATCTCATTTCCATCCGCCTTTAGATGTAGGACCTGTGACTTCAGATTTTAACTCCATCACCGCTACAGTAGGAAAGCCACAGGGTCTCAGTGATATGTCTTTAAATGGAAATCAGGTGACTGTGAACCTTTCACCAGTATCCAGCCTTCAGTCAAAAATGGCTCTTGATCAACAGCACGTTGAAACATCTTGTCAAAGTAAAACATCTAAAGTAATTTCCCCAGGGGTTGGATCAGGTCATGAAGCTCAGGAGACAAGTTCTGGCCCATTCAAAAAACAGTCTGGTGCCAATCATGAATCTGAAGAGGACAACGAAGTTCCTGTTGATAGTATGTTAAATAATAACAGAAACCAAGAATTTGTCTCTAGTAGTAGAAGTATAAGCGGAGAAAGTGCTACATCAGAGAGCGAATTCACCTTAGGAGGCGATGATGGTGGTGGACCCATGAACCCATCTCAGAGCACACTTGCGCTGTTGACCTTGGCTCAGCCTGGGGATACAGTTGGTGGGAAGGTGGAAGAAGAGAACCAAGATTTAATGCATCTCGGCCTTCAGAAGAAGAAAACGAAAGGAAAAGGGCAAACTAAAGAAGACGAGAGCAGTAATCAGAAGCAGCTGAAAAGACCTGCCCACCACAAACGCCAGAACCCAAGGGGAGCCGATACATGTTTCCCCTATACGCCTCCTTCCTCAGAAAGCTGCCATGATGGTTACCAGCATCAAGAAAAAATGAGACAGAAAATCAGAGAAGTGGAGGAAAAACAGCCAGAAGTCAAGACAGGATTTATTGCCTCTTTCTTAGATTTTCTGAAGTCAGGGCCCAAGCAGCAGTTTTCCACTCTTGCTGTGCGAATGCCAAACAGGACCAGACGATCAGGGACCCAGGTTGTTCGTACATTTTGTCCCCCATCACTTCCAAAGACTTCGTCTACAGCACCCGCACCTTTTATATCTGAAACTGGAAGTAATAGTCCATCAGAAAAAGCTGATAATGAACTGAAAAACTTGGAACCTTTATCTTCATTTTCTTCTGATGAAGAAGACCCTGGAGTATGCGGTCAGGATAGTCATAAAAGCTCCTCTACCACTTTAACCTCTTCGGATGCTCCTTCTGATAAAAAGAAGAAAACAGGTAAAGTTTTATTAGAATTTAGATTTACAAGTATGGTTTTCCAGCATGATTTTTGGGGAGTGTAGACTCTTTCAAGCTTTCTCAGCTTGATGCAAGCCTGTAAATGTTTTAAGACAGGATGCATAGGTACATATATCAGGGGCTGTTTAAAAACATTCCTTGTCTGACCTAAAAAATTCTGGGTTTTTTAAAAGGGTCAGTTAACTTCTGATATATTTTTTGAGGGGTGGGAGCTCTTCTCTAGGTGTACCTTACCTAGTATGCTTTTCAGATTTCTCTAATCTGAGACTTCATCAGATGGCTTATATGAAGCATCGTGTGAGGGGGCACGTTTTCTAGGTATGTTGATTTAACTGAAGAATAGTATTTTCCTATTAAATATGGTTATATGTACCTATGCACATTAATTAAGATAAAATTGAAAACTTCCTTGTTGACTCTAGACTATCTGCCCCAATTGTTGGGCGTGTGTTTCACTTTCCTCTGTGATTAAGGGAAGCATTCCCAAAGTAGATGGGTTTGAGGCCACACCTGACAGTGCTCATGAGTTACTCCTGGGTCTGTATTCAGTGATCAAAAATGATGTAGCATTCCCAAAGTGGATGATACTGTGTCATTTCTCCACCCCCCCACCCCATACTGGAATAATCCAGGAGATGATAATAGCCTTGGGTGCAATCGAGGGTGCTTTCTTTTTTTTTTTTTTCATAAAGAAGGTAGATTTTCAGCTGCTGAGATTTTTTTTTTTTGGTTCTTGTTTCTTTTCTGAAAAGGGACTGATTCTAAACTACTATTTTAAATATAAAATTACAAACTTGTTTTATGGAATCTTCAGCTGCTGAGATTTTTTTGGTTCTTGTTTCTTTTCCGAAAAGGGACTGATTCTAAACTACTATTTTAAATATAAAATTATAAACTTGTTTTATGGAATATGCCCCCAAAAAGTATAAAAAAAAAATTGTTGTAGCTTCTACCTCCGTAACAGGACCTAGTAGAATGTTGTGAGAAATGCACTGCTGTTTTTACTTTTGTGATGGGGTCATCCTTTGCTAGTCTCAGGGCTTATTCCTGAGTCTCCTCAGAGATCACTTCTGGTAGTGCTGGAGAACAGTATTTGGTATCAGAAATTGAACCCTCGTTGGCTGCATTTAAGGCCAGCACCGTACTGACTGCACTATCGATCTGACCCAGAGATATGCATTTGTAACTGCAGTGATGACAGGCGATCTGAAGAGAAACCAGCGGTAGGGCATTTGCCTTGCACGCGGCTGATCTGACCGAGCCAGGTTCAGTTCTTCCGCTTCTCTCAGAGAGCCGGGCAAGCTACCGAGAGTATCTCGCCCCCAGCTACCCGTGACGTATTTGATATGCCAAACACAGTAACAATGAGTCTTACAATGGAGACATTACTGGGCCCGCTGCAAATCGAAGAACAACGGGAGGACAGTGACAGCTGCAGTGTACAGCTAGTGAATTTTCCAGGTCCATGTAGCTAGTGAAGGGCAGAGCTGGAATCTGACCTAAGGGTTTGGTTGATTCTGGAGCCACTAGTTCTACTGAAATCTTTTGTGTAAAGTGGTGCTTTTTATTTTGTGGTTTTCTTGTTACCTTTTCTTTTGATTTGAGATCACCTTTAACTATTAAAGTAATAGAGCTGATATCCCAAGTACTCTCTTAACATAAATATCAACACTCTTATAAAAAAAAATCTCTTTGTCATGGAGAGAAATAAAACCTTTTGTATCTCTGTTCTAGTGTATGAATTGAAAACCATTTTCCAGGGCCAGAGAGATATAGATAGTACAGTGTGTAAGATGCTTGCTTTGTAATGCAGCCAGATGGGTTTGATCCTCAGTTCCATATGGTCCTGAGTCCTGCCAGGAGTGATCACTGACTACAGAGCCAGGAAGAACCCCTGAGCATTGCTAGGTATGGCCCAAAAACCAAAAAAAGAAAAAGAGCAAGAAGAAAACCACTTTCCTCAAGACAACTATTGTCATTTCGTTTTAATTTTTATGTGAAACGTTTTATTTAATTAAAAAAAATTTGTTTGTTTTTGAACCACACCCAGTGATGCTCAGGGGTTACTCCAGACTCTGCACTCAGGAATTACTCCTGGAGGGCTCAGGTGACTAGATGGGGTGCTGAGGATTGACTGGGTTGACCTCATGTAAGACAAATACCCAACCCCCTGTAATACCGCTCTAGCCTGTGAAGTGTTTTTTTTTTTTAATGTAGTTTAGTCATTTATGATTACACCCAGCAATGCTCAGGGGTTACTCCTGGCTCTGCCCTCAGGAATTACTCTTGGCGGTGCTTCGGGGGGACCATATAGGATGCTCGGGATTGAATTTAGATCTGCCGCATGCTCTACCTGCTGTACTATCATTCGGGCCATCATTTATGGTTTTGAAGTGCAAAGTTTCTATACCTTTACCACCACCAAAGTTATTTTTGTTTAACTCACCATTTATTGTTCCAGGGAGATAGCTCAAAGCTGAGGCACATGCATTACATGCACAAAGCCTGGGTTCAATCCCAGGTACCACATGTTCCCCCAAACTCTGACAGTAGTAGTATACCCCATGCCAACCGCCCCCAAAATAATACCATCAATCCCAATCCTTACTGATAGGTCTTTGAAGTTCTCTTATTAACCATCCCTATTGCTTGTTTATATATTTATTTTAGTTTTAAGGGTACACGTGACAGTTGTCAGGACTTACTCCTGGCTCTGCACTCAGGAATGGGGTTGGGGGACCACATGTGGTACCTGGAATTGAATCCATGTTGGACATTTGCAAACTGTTTGCCTGGAGCCCTGTCAGGCAACACTTGGTGATGCTCAGGTTTACTCCTGGTTCTGCACTCAGGGATCACTCCTGGCAGACTGGAGGAACCATATGAGCTATTGGGGATTGAACCCCGGTCGGACACTTGCAAGGCAAATGCCCTACCCACTGTATTATCACTGTTTTTCATTTCTTATAGGTTCTCTTTTAAAAAAGGTCTCCCAAACAGCTATGCGGTGCTTTGGGCCTTGCAGTGCTGGGAATTACCTGGTCATCTCTGGTGTGCTCAGGGGCTTCCATGGCTGCACCTGGCAGTGCTTCAGGGACCCTGTTAAGCTGGGATCAGACTGGGCATGGCCATATACAAATATTATCTCTCTGGCTGTAGATACTTTTGATCACATTGAAGACTTCTTGCAGGGGTCAGAGATAGCTCGGTGGACAACAGCACTTAACCTAGTTCTGATAATATGCAAATATTATCTCTCTGGCCAGAGATACTTTTTGTCACATTGAATAATTTTCTTGCAGGGGTCAGAGAGATAACTCAGTGGACAGCAGCACTTAACCTAGTTCTGTCTCTGGTACACTTGACCCTCCTGAATACCACTGGACGTATCCTCAGTGGCCTCCAACACTGCTCAGCCAGATAATTGAACCTGCTAGTTGGTTGCATATCACCATCACCAGGAGTAGTCCTGGGGCTTTGGAGCATTGCTATAGAGGCCTCCACACCAAAAAAAAAAATCCTTGCATTTCTGCGTATCTTAGTTTATGAATTGTTTTGAATTTTCCCTTCCAATCTATCTGAGGCATTCCCTAGATCCTGTATAATGTTGAATTTGTTTGTCTCATTGTTTTCCTTCATTTGTTGAGATAACTCTGTGTTTTTGAATTACATTGATTAATTTTCAAATAAATTTTAGATCTTATATGCCCAGAGTGAATCCCACTCACTGTTTTTTTTTAATGTATTGATAGACTGAATTTTCTGTATATTTTGTGTTTGTTTAATAGTGGATATTAGTTTCTACTTTTTGTTATGCCTTTGTCTGGTTTTGTTGTCTGGTTATTGATGATCTCATGAATGACTTGAGAAATGCACCCTTTTCAGTTTTTACCCTTTTTTTTTTTTTTTTTTTTGGTCAGGAGGTCAAAAATCACCCTGTAATGATTTGGAGTCACTTCTAGCAGTGCTCAAGGGACCAACCTGCTCCAGCTCTGTGGGCTACCTACCATCCTCTTCTTCCTCCTTCCCCTCCTCCTTTTCCTTCTCCTCTTCCTTTTAAATACTGTGGTTTACAAAGTCATTCGTGATGATTTGTTACATTCATTATTCCAGCACCAATCCCACCACCTCTGTCACCTTCCCTCTTGTTTTCTAGCCACTCCAAATGGTGCTCAGGGCTTACTCCTGACTCTTAGGAATCACTCCTGGCGGACTCCAGAGACCACATAGGATGCTGGAGATCAAACTTGGGTTGGCTGTATGCAAGGCATGCAGTACTGCCCTACCTGCTGTACTGTTTCTCTGGCCCTAGCTCTTTTTCAGATTTCTGAAATAAATTGGAGAGTTGTATTTTTTTCCACAAATGTTTGGTTGCATTAGTAAACTCACCTGGACCTGCAATTTTCTTTGTCAGAAAGCTGCTAGCTTATAATTCAGTTTCTTTCCATATAAAACCACTCAACATTTCTCTTCTTCGCTGTTTTGGCAGTTTGTTTCTTTGTGTTTTAATTTTGTTCTTACCTTCCCCTTTTTGCTTTTGTTGTTTTGATGACTGATAGCTGCACACACCTCACAGTTTTTGGCTCACTAGGTTATAGTGCTTCCCAGGAGTTTTACTTGCTCTTTGTGGTGTCCCTTCACAATCTGGTACTGAGCAAGGGTCTAACACTTGAATTGTAATGCTTCCCCGAGGTTGCACACTAGGCCTCAGCTTGTTTTGTTTGTTTTTGTTTTGTAGTGCTAGTAGTGCTGGTAGTGCTCAGGGCTTACTTCTGACTCTGTTTGGGGATCACTCTTAATGGAGCTGGGGTTGCCTGATGCAGTCAGTGCCGGAGACTGAACCAGTGTCAGCACAAGGCAAGAGCCTTACCCATGTACTATCTCTCTGACTCCTTCAGTGCTTGCACATTTTTAGTTGTGGTGCTCGTCATGTCTAAGAGTATGCTGGAGATCACATAGTCTGTTGCATACCAGCATGAATGGAACTAGAGGATATTATGCTGAGTAAAGTCAAAGAAAGGGATAGGTACAGAATGGTTTCTCTCATGTGTCATCTCTGCATAATATACAGCAAGGTAGTACAAAAAAAAAAAAGCCAAAGGTGAAATGACAGGAGAACTTATCCACATGATTGAGTTGATAGATGGAAGGGTTAAAGGAAGGGGCATTGTAGTCCTTGGGAAGAGAGTTGGGTACACAGGTGCAGTGTTGGAATTATGTGCATGAGAAACCGTCATTAACAGTATTGTAAACCACAGAACCTCAGTTAAAGAGGGGAAAAAAATCATACACTACGACCTGGGTTCTATTCCTCTGCCCCTCTCGGAGAGCCCGGCAAGCTACCAAGAGTATTCCACCCGCATGGGCAAAGCCTGGCAAGCTACCCATGACGTATTCGATGTGCCAAAAAAAAAAAAACCAGTTATAAGAAGTCTCAAAATGGAGACATTACTAGTGCCCGCTTGAGCAAATCGATGAACAATGGGAGGACATTGCGACAGTGCTATACAAATTAGGATGCATGTGTGGGAGCGGGGTTATCTTCAGAATGAAGCACCAGTTTTAGCACTTTTTAGTGTTATTTTCTCCACTATTTTCTAATTTATTACAATAATGTATTATAATTTTCATATTTGACTTATGTGTGGCATTTTTGTTGAATTTTCTTTTTGATGTTTTGTCAACCTGATATTTTTGTATTTTTTAGATGATTATACCTCCTAAAAATGATGGCATTTTCTCTTTTTCATTTATTTTTTCCTAGGGGAGGGGAAAACAATAGCGGGCTCCCAGGCAGTGCTCAGAGATCCCAGGACTACATCCAGCTAATCTTGACCTGGTAGTTCAATGCAAGGGCAAGATATTGTACTGCAGCAAGAGCTCAGGATTACCCAGGCTACTCCAAGTAATCCCAGAGTCTCCAGGGCCATATTTGGTAGTACTTGGCCAACTGTGTGGTATCAGGTATTGAATTGATGTTGGCCACATGCGAGGCATACACCTTAACTCCTGTATTGACTCTCAGCCCTTTTTTTGTCTGAATTCAGTCCATACCCACCAGTGCCAGGATCGAACTAGCAAGCATCCTGCTCTCCTCCTTGATAATATATAGCACTGTAGCACTATCCTCCCATTGTTCATCGATTTGCTCGAGCGGGCACCAGTAACATCTCCATTGTGAGATTTGTTGTTACTGTTTTTGGCATATGAATATGCCGCGGGTAGCTTGCCACTTTCTGCCATGTGGGTGGGATACTCTCAGTAGTTTCCCAGGCTCTTTGAGAGGGATGGAGGAATCGAACCCGGGTTGGCTGCGTGCAAGGTAAACACCCTACCTTCTGTGCTATCGCTCCACCCGATAATATAAAGTGTTTGGTAAAGGTAAAAAGGTAAAGGTAAAGGCCCTCCCGTTGATCGTCGATTTGCTCGAGCGGGCCCAGTAACGTCTCCATTGGAGACTTTGTTGTTACTGTGTCTGGCATATCGAATACTCTCGGTAGCTTGCCGGGCTCTCTGAGAGGGGCGGAGGAATCAAACTCGGGTCGGCCATGTTGGCCACTTGTAAGGCGAACGCCCTACCCGCTGTGCTAGTGTTTGGTAATTTAATATTTATTTTCAGGTTCTGGTATGTTACTGAATTTCTTTCATTGTTTTAGTTTTTCTGATTTGTCAGAGTTAATCGTAGATACTGGATTTTGTCAGATGCTTGTATTAGCTTCTGAAAAATGTTTTGTCCCTTATTATTGTATCACTTGACTTTGTAATGCTTGAAAAAAATTTTTTTTGCTAGGGCCATTCCTGGTGTTACTTTGGGCCCAGCAGGGCAACACCTGGCAGTGCTCACCAGGCATGTTCATTTTGAGGTGCCAGTCATTCTAAGTATATACTCTGGCATTGGAGCAATCTTCTGAGATTTATTAATTTCAATCTAGTGGTTTGAAAATGGCAGTTCAGTGACCATTGTCCATCCGCAGGTGTGAAATGTTGACAATCACAATCAATCCAGTATAAGATTTAAGTTACAATGGAGTTTCATTTGGGACGTTTCACTCCTGGAGTCATGATTGAAAAATTGCTTTCTAGTGTGTTTTGTCTTAATCTTTACTTCTGTGATGAGGAAGAGGTTGTTCTTTTAAATGAATGGGGATAATTTTGTAATGGGTTTGGAAAAAATTGTATCATATAACAGATTTGGTGGAATTTCCTAGGCATATCTCTAGAATCTGCTAAATTTTTTCTTGATCTCATGTTTGATCTATCTAGGTTAAATCAAAAAGTAGATGAAAATTTTTTTTTTGTTTGGTTTTGGGTGGATTTTTTTATTTGCTTGTTTGGGGGCACAGCAATTAGTCCTGGTTCTGCACTCAGAAGTCATTCCTGGCGGGTCTGAGGGATCATATCAGATACTGAGGATTGAATTTGGATTGGCCACAAGGAAGGCAAGCACCCAAGCACCCTACCTGCTGTAGTGTCTCTCCAGCCTCTAAAAAGATACTCTAGGAAATGTGAAGATCATTTGTTTTTTATGAAGTAGTACATAATAGTCTCAGAAATGTATGGGCCAAAATCATAGTAACAGTGGGTAGGCACTTGCCTTGCATGCTGCTTACCTAGGTTCAATCCCTAGTACCACGTGTTATCCCCCAAACCCTGCCAGGGGTGATCCCTGAGCACAGAAGCAGGAGTAAGCACCAGGTGTGACCCTACCCCCCAAAAAAGACAAAAGTTTAGTCTCTTGTTTTTTTTTTATATTTATGTTCCTTTCTTACCCAAATGATTAGTTAAATCATTTTTACTTAGTCTCTTGGCTCTTTGGGTCAGAGCTGGCTGTGCTCAGGGCTTATTCCAGGCCCTGTGCTTGGCAGGTCACTCCTGGTGATGCTTGGGAGATTGGACAGTGGTACCAGGGATCAAGACTGGACTGCTCAGCACATTGAGCTCTTTCTCAGACCCCATACTTTGCTTTCTTATTTTTGTTGGCAATTATTTTTACCTATGCTCCTTGAGTTTATTTAATATATGCTTCCTGATTTCTTGAATAAATAACTGAAATACTCCAGTTATTTTTTTGTTTGCTTTCTAAGGAATGGCATTACCATTTTTGTCTTTGCATCATACACTGGTTTTATCAATGCTTTGCCCATTTCTTAGTTTTGCTTCTTCTATTTCTTTATTACTAATTTATGATCCTACTATGAAATGATCAAGAAAATATATCATAAGTAATGCCTGCATTTTGAAATTTATGGAATCAACTTTTAAAAATACCGTATCAGGTGCTAGGAGATTTTATTTAATGATTTTCTTGATATTTTATTTAATGAATGATTAGATTATATAAGAAAATGTGTGTATATGTTGGAAATAAATCACTGATCTATAGTTCGTCTTAAAATTTCCCAGCAAATATAAAAGTAGATAGGGATGTTTCGACCAAAATGTCCAGGGTTGTTAGAATTTGGTTATGGTATGTGAGGATTTGTATTTTTCTTTTGGTATTTGCTTGAAATTTTAAATTAAAAAGTTTTAATAAATCCCTCCTATCCTTGTTTGTAGGTGACTTGATCTGTTGATTTCTGGAAAAGATGTGTTAAAATTTACAACTATATTTATTGTATTTTTCTAAGACTGTTTATATGTTTTAATCTGTGTAATTGGTTGCATTAAAATTTATCGTAATAGGGGCTGGAGCGATAGCACAGCAGGTAGGGCATTTGCCTTGCATGCAGCCAACATGGCTGACACAGGTTCGATTCCCAGCATCTCATATCGTCCCCCGAGCACTGCCAGGAGCAATTCCTGAGTGCAGGAGCCAGGAGTAACCCCTGAGCATCTCCAGGTGTGACCCAAAAAGCAAAAATAAATAAATAAATAAACTAAATGACTCATCTTCATATTTTAAAATTTATCATAATAAAAACTTCCCATATAGTTTATCATTTCTTTTGTAATATTACTCTTCTGATTTTATTGTTAGCATCTTAAGTGTATTTTTTTGTCCTTTTATCAGAATATCTTTTCTTGGGAAATATAATTATATATGGGAGTATAATACACACAAGGAAAGCACATTGGGGCCAGAGTGATAATGCAGCATGTAGGACACCTGTCTTGCTCATGCCCCATCTGAGTTTGATCCCCGGCATCCCATATGGTCCCCTGAGCCCACCAGGAATGGTCCCTGAGCACAGAGCCAGGAGTAAGCCCTGAGTAACACTGGGTGTGGCCCCAAAACAAAATAAAACAAACCAAAAAAACAGGGAAAAAAGCACATATAACAATTTCTGTAAATTTGAAAATGCAGACATTATTTAAGCCCTATTCTCTGACCATAGTATAGTAATTTTACAAAAGGGTAGCTGAAAGAAAAAAGGAACACAAAATAAATTCCTGTTTTTCCCTTCTCTATGTTACTGTGAGGATGGTTGGAGGTTGTGTTGTTGGTTGCTATGCTTGCACACCATCCACATTTTCAACCTCTCAAACATTAACAGCATATCTCCTGGGCTAAATGGACTTTACAGTGGAGCTCCATGGATGATGCCCTCCTAACTACATGATCACGGTCTGTGAGTTATTGTTAAACTGTTTAACTACATGATATTTAAAAAAAAAAAAGAAAAAAATCCATTGCCATTTCTTTTTTCTTTCTCTATTTTTGTTTGTTTTTTGGGCCATACCTGGTGATGTTCAGAGGTTACTCCTGACTCTGCATTCAGGAATTATTCCTGGTGGTGCTTGGGGGGGACCATATGGGATGCCAGGGATCGAACCCAAGTTGGCTGTATGCAAGGGAAACATCCTATCCGCTGTCCTTTCTCTGGCCCTCCACTGTCCTTTCTGTTGCTGGAATGATTGTGGAGATCACTTACTTGGCTGTAGTGCTTCCACACTGTAGTCTAGTCCTTCCTAGGGGGCTGCACGTTTTTTTGTTTATTGTAATTTTATAAAAGGGTAGCTGAAAGAAAAAAGCTTACACACTTGGTTGTGATACTTTAGAGACTGCATAATTTGTTGTACCTGCGGATCCCTAAATAGCATTGCAAGGGGAATTTTTGGGTGCATGCTAGTGGGGATGTGGGGTCATGCTTTAGGAAGCAGTTGTTTTGCCACTGAGCTATCCAGAGGCCCCTGCCATATTATTGTTACTGGGTCTCCTAATTCTATCCTGTTTCTTAACACTTAGTAAGATATACCTATGTTTTAAGTAGTTAGTGTTTGTTTAGATGTCCTTCTGTATTTCCCATATTCTTTCTATTATCCTATTATCCTTATTATCTCAACCTATTAATCTTAGGGGATTCATTGGTTACAACCAAAACGTAGCTTATATTTTGCTTTTCTGGGAGATAACTCATGTTAATGTCTCAATGTTTATCCATAAATAGTTATGTGGTTTTACCACATCACTTGGCATTTAAAAATTCAGTGAACTAATAAACAAGGATTCTTAGTTCTTCTATCAGTCAAATTGAATAACAGATTTAAAAATTCGCTAGAGAGGCCCAAGTAATAGCACAGTTGTTAGGGTGTGCTATTGAATGCCACAGACTCGTGTTTAATCCCCGGCACCCCAGGTTCTCCAGGCACGTTAGGGGTAATTCCTGAGTGTAGAGCCAGGAGTAAATCCCGAGCACTGCTGAATGTGGACCCCAAACAAAAACCAAAAAGAATAAAATTGCTAGTAAATCTGTATTAATAAGTAATACTTATATGATATACCGAAGTAACCTTTCTCTCGACCCCTCAGAAAAGTTATCTTTTAAAAACTTCTTTTAAACTTAATATGTGTCAGACTGGAGTGATAGCACAGTGGGTAGGGCGTTTGCCTTGCACGCAGCCAACCCGGTTCCATTCCCAGCATCCCATATGGTCCCTTGAGCACCGCCAGGAGTAATTCCTGAGTGCGTGAACCAGGAGTAACCCCTGTGCACCGCTGGGTGTGACCCAAGAAGCAAAAAATATATATATATATATAAATAAAGTTAATATGTGTCCATAAATACTTAGAGGAATAATACTGATTTTCAGGAGTGTAAGAGATTGAACCCAGGGCCTTATTGGTATAAGACCTGCGATCTACCATTGAGCAACACTTCTGTCCCATGAGTAAAATTTTTTTGCTAGGAAATGGTGGTCCTTGGGCCACACCAGCAGTGTTCAAAGACTCCTCTGAATTCAGGCTCAGGGAACCATTCCTGATGGCACCATTTGTGGTGCCAGCAATCAAACTGGAATTGACCAAATACAACGCAAGTGCCCTTACCCCCTTTACTGTCTCTATGGCCTCCCATGAGTCATTTTTTTGGTGGGTGGATAGATGGGTGGGTGGGAGGGATATGGAGCCACACCCAGCAGTGTTCAGAGATTGCTCTTGGCAGTGCTCACTGCATGTGGTACCCGGAACTGAACCTGTGTGAGCTCCACACAAGACAGATAGTCTAATCATAATTCATGCTGTACACCTTGTGCAGGAGGAATCATGTTAGGAACAACAAAAATCCTAACCAAATGAGTTCAGAGCACCTTAACCCAGCAAAAGCATTCTTTTTACGTTTAAATTACTTTTGTATTTTGTAATTAAAGTATTTTGAATACTTTTGTATTTAAAAGTGCTAGTTTTTGTCTACTGTTGTTATTCTTTAATATTTGGTGCCTTTTGGTTGCATGTTAGTGTTTAATATTTGGTACCTGTTGGTCACAGGACATAAAAAGTGTCTGTCTGGGCTAATGCAATAGCTTGCGGACTGTGGCCTCTGGGTCCATCCACAGCACAACCAGGAACAACCCTGAGAACCTTGCTAGGAGAAGCCCTGGCACTTTGTGCTCAGTCTCCTCACCTACAAAGTCAACTTCCATTTATATACAATTGTTGCCCAAAAAGTTCTTTTGAGACTCACATAGCTAGAATATTGTGATGAAATTTGAGGGTGCCAGGGATCTACCTTGGTGGTAGAGCACTGTATGAGGCCTGTCTTGATCCCCTCCCCTCATATAGATATAGAATTTGGATGGAATTTTGTAGTACAGGCTCCCCCCTGCCCAAGATGTACAGTGTGAATTATTAGACTATTCACATGTAATTCCTGATCAGAACCTCTTGATTTGACAGGATCATCTAGACGTGTGATGATAGTTTTAGTCTAGAGTACAGAACTGTAGGCTGATTGACTGGTATCACCCTTCTTAGTACCATCTCTCCCAAATTAACTTGAATAAAGTCTTTGTTCTGGTTGTCAAACAAGACTTTAGCTCACTAGTTTTTCTTGCCAGTTTGCTTTTCCATTTTAGATGGAGGTCTGAATTGCCTCAGGCTCTGCTTTGATTCCCTCTTTCCCTTCACACTTTTCGGGAAGAGTATGCTCTGTTCTTTGTGTTTCCCACTATGATCCAAATATTCCTACTGCCAGCAGCTGTGTGTTAACTAGAGATCACTGACCTGAGTTTTACTTCTTTATTATTCAGTTTATTAAACTATTATGCCATTTCGGAAGTCTGCTTATATTCATTAAACCGTTATAAGCGTGTAATTATTGCTACTGTACTAAATTGCTCTTTAAGATTAAAGGGGCTAGAGAGTCAGTAGAGCACCCAGTTTATACTCCAGATCCTTGAGGCATCTCCCTGGCTCTAAGAATATATAAAGACTTCACACTTCAATAGTGAAAAAACAAGCTAATTTAAAAAGTAAGCAAGGTTTCCAAATAAAACTTTGTTCCCTTCCTCCCAAAAAAGACAGTGGTATAATGGCTAATAAGAAACTGGAACCCCTGAAGACCTGCTGTATAAATGCTTACACATGCATGTCCTTTGTTCATATTTGGCATTATTCCTAAACCCATTTAAGAAGTCAGATGCTGGGGCTGGAGCAGTAGTACAGCAGGTAAGGCACCAGCCTTTTATGCAGTAGACCTGGGTTTGATCCCCTGGCATCCCAAGCATCACCAGGAGTGATTCCTGAGTGCAGCCAGGAGTAACCCCCTCACCCCGCCCTCCACCCCTCACTCCCCCAGCATCACCAGGTGTGGCCCAAAACCAAGGTGAAAGACAGATGTCATTTGATTATTTTCATTGTTCAAACAAGGGCATGATCTGCAAAGAAAGCAGGTTTGTTTTGTTATTTGGGGGGTTTGGGCCACAGATTGTGGTACTCGGGTTACTCCTGGCTGTGCACTTAGGAATCACTCCTAGTATAGTATAGTATAATATAGTATAAAGTAGCCATTCAACTTCATTCTTCTATATATAACTGTCCAGTTGTTCGAGGGCTATTTGTTGAAAAAAATACATTATTTCCCCACTAAATAGTTTTGAACTTTATGAAAATCTTTAACTATAAATATGAGTTTGTTTCTGTCTTTAATTCTACTTTATCTATATATCCACCCATATGCCACTATTACTGTCTTCTTATGGTAATAGAAAAAAAAGTAAATAAAAGTAAAAGCTTTATAGAACTTTTGAAATGTTATAAATTGAGTCTCCCAACTTTGGTTTTGGTGGTTTTGGGGTTTTTTTTTTTTTCAGGATTATTTTGCATATAATGGGTCTCTTGCTTTTTCATGTGAATTTTAGAATCAGTGTCTTAATTTATGCAAAAATGCAGTTAAAATTTTTATAGAAATTGTGTTGCTTTTGTTTTTATTTTATGGGTGACACCTGGTGATGCTCAGGTTACTCCTGGCTTTGCACTCCGAAATTACTCCTGATGGTATTCAGGGGAGCCAAATAGGGTTCTGGGGATCTAACCTGGGTGGGCTGCGTATAAGGCAAACACCCTACCATCACTCTGGCTCCAAGAGATCCTGCTGATTTTATAATCAGTATAGCATTGCTGTCCATATTATACTGTCTTCCAATCTACAAACATGGAATATTTTCACTTAATTAACTCATTAATTACTTAAACAATGTTTGCATAATTTTTGTTATATGAACTTTGCATTTTCATAAGAGGGACAGTCATGCCCGATTGCTCAGGGTTTACTCCTGGCCCTGCACTGAGGCATCACTCCTGACAGGGCTTAGGAGACCATTTGATGTGCTAGTGATCAAACGAGGTTGACTGTGTGCAAGACAAAGGTTATCCACTGTACTGTGTCCAACTGGAGTTCCAACTATGTACCTTTAAAAAAATTTTTTTTAATTTTATTTTGGGGCCACATCCAGGTATGCTCAAGAGTTACTCTTGGCTCTGCACTCAGGCATTATTTCTGGTGATACTTGGAACTGCATGGGACATGGGATATCTAACCATTGTCGGCCACATGCCAGATGCCCTATCTGCTGTAGCATCTCTCCAGCCCATTTATTTTTACCTTTTTTAAATTAGTATTTTCTTCTTTTTGATGCTATTTTAAGTGAAATCATGGTCTTAAGTTTTTATTTGGATGGTTCATAGCAAGTACATAAGAATGCAGTTTATTATATGCTGCAAATGTCACTGTCACTGTCACTGTCCTCCCATTGTTCATCGATTTGCTCGAGCGGGCCCAGTAACATTGTGAGACTTGTTACTGTGTTTGGCATATTGAGTACATCACAGGTAGCTTGCCAGGCTTTGCCGTGCGGGCGAGATACTCTCAGTAGCTTGCAGGGCTCTCCGAGAGGGGCGGAAAAATCGAACTCGGGTCGGCTGTGTCGGCCGCATGCAAGGCAAACACCCTACCCATTCTGCTATCGCTCCAGCCCACTGCAAATGTATTGAACTTAAATATTTAGTTGTAATAGTTTTTCAGTAGATTCTTAGGATCTTCTATATAACGTTATGTCATCTGCAAATAGAAATAGTTACAGTTTTATTTCTTCAGGAATCTCTTAAGGGGAAACATCTAATTTTTCACCATTAAGTATAATGTTAGCTGTTAGATTTTAGTAGATGCTCTTTATCATGTTCAAGAATTTTCCATCTTTTTTTTAGATTGTGTTTTTATCCTGAAAGTGTTTAAGTACATTATATTTTACCAAAAGGTAAAGGTAAAGGCCCTCCCGTTGATCGTCGATTTGCTCGAGCGGGCCCAGTAACGTCTCCATTGGAGACTTTGTTGTTACTGTGTCTGGCATATTCGGTAGCTTGCCGGGCTCTCCGAGAGGGGCGGAGGAATCGAACTCGGGTCGGCCATGTTGGCCGCTTGTAAGGCGAACGCCCTACCTGCTGTGCTATCGCTCCAGCCCTACTGTAAAATTTTTTTTCGTATCTGTTAAGATGATTCTATGTTCTTGATCCTCACTTTATCTATGTGGTGATTGATCTTACACTTCCGCATACATCTCCAGGATAAAACCAACTTGAACATGGGCCAGGAAATAGTACAGTGGTTAGGGACCTTGCCTCGCATGCACCCAATGTGGTTTCAGTTGTCTGTACTACCTGGTCCTCCAAGCATCACTGGATATAGCCCTGGAGTTTCCTTAGCTCTTCTGGGGTCGTCCAGATATCCTCTGCACTGTAGGACCCAAATTGCATTGCATCCTCAAGCCCTTGTGCTGAATGCTCACCCTGATTGGTGGAGAATTGCCTGTGAGAGTCCCTAGACGTCCTGAGCATAGCTTCCCCCTTTAGCAAAACAAAACAAAACAAAAACCAACTTGGTCATGAAATATAATTGCCAGGGAAAGGGAAGGTAGAATCTTTCGGCTAGATGCTCTGATGGCCCAGGGGCCACTTCTGGTAGTACTTGACCAACGGGGCTCGTTGTTCAGTGCTAGTCAAAGGATGTGGTGCTTCTCAGTACCTGCAATTGTGGGAGCCACCAGGATAACATTAGTGGTGCTCAGAGCCTCAAGACCATGCTTAGGAGAACTTGTGGTATAACAGATCAGATCAGTGTTGGACTCACGGTTCTGTCTCCAGGCTTAGGATGTTTATGTTATATAAACATCTTTGATTGATATACTCATTTTTGAAAAATTTTGTGTTTTCATTTTATATATAAGACATACTGGTTTACAGTTTTTCCATGTTTTTGACTGATTTAAGTTTCGGATTAATACTGATTGATAAAATTAGTTGGAGTGTGTTTCATTTTTTTGGAGTTAATGATGGGTTGGTATTCATAGTTCACTGTTGCTGGAATCAATCTTATACTTTATTTGTGGGATATAAAAAATTTTTTTTCCTCTTTTGCTATTGGGTTTTCCAGGTATTCTTCTTTTATTATATTCATACCTAGTGGCACTCAGGGTTTACTCCAGGCTCTGCATTCAGAGATCACTCCTGGAGGTGCTCAAGGGACCCTATAAAGTGCCAAAGATTGAACCTGGGTAAGCAGTATTTTAGGCAATCACCCTACCTGCTATTCTCTATCTCACCTTGGTATTCTGTTTCTTGGACACCTTTACTATAGTTGGTTTCTTTCAAAGAATTTGTCTAGTTTCATCTAAATTCTTTGTTGGCATTGATTTTTCATGTTGTTGCTATATTGTCCATTTTCTTTCTGTAGCGTAGAATGCTGTTTTAAAGTATTTGGGGGCTGTTTTCCACATCTAGCTTTCCTTCTAGGAATTCTTCACAACTTTGATCATTTGTTATTTTCTGTTTGTTTGTTTGTTTTTGTCTGGAGTCTACACAAGTAGTTCCCAGGGCTCACCCCTGGCTCTGTGCTCAAGGATCAAATCCTAGTTGGCCAAATGCAAAGCAAGCACCCTATATCTGTGTTATCTCTCTGGTCCCTGATCTTTTGTTCACTTTTGTATCTCTGTTTTTAAAAATCTTTGTATGGATGAGCTTAAATATAAGTTTTTGGATACTTAGATTTCATCTGGATGTAATTATCAGCTCTTTGATTCTTGGAATTATCTGAAATTAACTGTTCTTTCATTTCTTACTGTGGTTTTTGTTGCATATCAAAAGTCTTTATTGTTGATTGATTGGTTCTAGGGCTGTACCTGTTGATGCTCAGAGCTTACTTCTTGCTCTGCACTTGGGGATCGCCCTTGGCAGTGCTCAGGGACCATGTTGGGTGTTGGGGGGGGTTATTGAAACAACGTCAACTGCATGCAAAGCATGTGCCCTACCCACTGTACTCTCTCTTTGGCCCACAAAAAGAAACTTTTAATTTCTTTTTAAATTGCAGGTGTTATACAAAACAGTTAAGTGTCTATTTATGTCATTGATTTTCTTTTCCTTGCTCTAATTTCAGAAGCCATACAAGTAGCAGCCACTAGTTCAACTGCCAACACTACTGGTTCTGCTACTACGTCTTCCACCACTGCGGGCGCAGTGAAGCAAGAACTTCTCTACTCAGCTTCATCCACAGTAAACAACTTGGAAAATACAAATTCTGCAGAACCCCAAAAATCCGTTGAACTTGATAGTCTTCCTTTGGACCAGTTTGCAAAAGGACAAGACACTATAGCCATAGAAGGTTTTACAGATGAGGAGGATACAGAAAGTGGAGGAGAAGGCCAATACAGAGAACGTGACGAATTTGTTGTAAAGATAGAAGATATAGAGACTTTTAAGGTGATGTCACAGTTCACCAGTATATTTGTCATAGCTTAGGCCTGTGACAATAGGTCTGCCCTTATGATGCCCTTATGATGGATTTCATGATAATTTTTAGCTTCAGGTGCAAATGCTATAGGTTTATAATTATTTGTAGTTTTCATGAGTGTTAATAAAATTAATCTGTACAGATCAGATATTTTGCAAAATAAAATTTGGGAGTGGCCCTTAGGCCCCAGCACCACTGGAGGAGCTCCCCAGACAAAAATAAAATGATTTAAAATAATTTTAAATTGTATCTTAATTTATTACATTATGACATGACCAATCAGTATGTCACATTTAGTTATTAGTAATTAAAGAGGTTTTAGGTGTTAATTTTTTTCAAAGTTTCTAACTCATTATTAGAAGTTTTTATGTGACTATCTAGTTTAGGATGTTTTTATTTGTTTTAAGTTTTGGGCCCAGACCTGGCAATGCTCAGACATCAGTTTTAGTGTTGTTCAGGGTACCCTAGGGTGCTAGGGACCAAACTCAGGGTTCTTGCATGCAAAACATGTATTCTTGCTCTTTAAGCTATCGCCATAGCCCTTAATTTAAAATAAAAAATTTTTAAACCCCCAAAACTTTTGAAACCCATTATGATATGTGGGTCTAAAATCTAAAATAAGTTGCTAGTGCTAGTTTTTATAAATACAATTAATTCTGCTTATTGTAGGAGGCTTTACAAACAGGGAAAGAACCTCCAGCTATTTGGAAAGTACAAAAAGCTTTATTACAGAAATTTGTTCCTGAAATTCGAGATGGACAAAGAGAATTTGCTGCTACAAATAGTGTAAGTAAAATGCTTGTTTACATTAGCTTCCCCCACCTCACCTCCCTGCTGGAGAATAAATGTAATTGTTTAGTAGTGTTTAATATCTGATGATTAGCCAAGTGAGATTGAGTCTGTGTATGTGCTTACTGGAGTTTTATTTATTTATTTTAATTTTGGGGCCATATTTGGTGGTGCTCAGGGCTTACTCCTGGCCATGTGCTCAAGGGATCACTCCTGGTGGGCTTGGGAGACCTTACGGCGTCCCAGGGCTCAAACCTGGGTCAGCTGCATGCAAGGCAAATGCTCTACCCACTGTAATTATCATTCCAGCCCCTGCAATCATTTTTATTCAGGGTGAAATTAGCTTAGCCAGAGCTGCATTTTTAAAAACAAGAATGCTGGTCTTAATTATGAACTGAAAAAAAAATATTTCATGTATAGAATATATAGTTATGTAATTAAAGTGGATTTTTTTTCCTTAGTACCTTGGATACTTTGGAGATGCAAAGAGTAAATACAAAAGGATATATGTGAAGTTCACTGAAAGTTCAAACAAAAAGGAATATGTTAGAGTCTGTTCCAAAAAGCCAAGAAATAAGCCTTCGCAAAATATCAGGTATTTTCTTATGTAACTGTATAGTGGTTATGTGAAAGGTTATTACTGGCAGAATTACATCAACCAAAGAGACTTTTTTGTTGTTCTATACAAGTTTAAAGCCAAGTCCCTAATGTAGTATCTTTTAAAGTAATGAGACAGGAACTGTAAAGCTCATAACTAAACATGGTAAGTCTGGTACCATTTTCTTTCCCAGGTTCCTTTTGCATCATGGGGAGGGTAGGGGGAATAGAATTTACAATCCAAAGATTCAGGTACAGCTTTTTGCAGCCTGGAGTTAAACCAATTTTCCTGGATGCATACCCTCCACCTCCCCTTTTCATGTATAAAATGAAACTAATGGACTGTCAAATTCCAGTGAAATAAATGCTTGATAAAACTCCAAAACCTGTATGTAAGTAGACAGATAGACACTAAAGTTACTGAATATTAATTTGACTTGGTTGTCTGGAGCATGAATCCAAAGCATAACTGGTCAAGCCACATTTCTTGTGGTATGTATTAGAAAGAGGGTATGACCCTAGGTTATTCTCACTCTATAGATTGAGAAGGTATAAAAAACATCCCACTTCATGTTATGACTGAAGTCTCTAGGAAGAACAGACTGCAGGTCTCCTGGAGGGGATCTAGGACAAATGCAGTTGAGTCTTCACATGAAAACTTAACACCCCTAGAACCTGTAGGAGTTTCTGTTGATCTATCAGTAGTTTGTTGTGTTTCAGTTCTGAAACCCACTGTTATAGTCTCATTCTCTGTAAAATAAGTTAGTGACTAGAGGGGAGGAAGAAGGAGAGCGAAATAAATTGCACTTCTGGAGCCTTAATAACTGAATATTGAATGTCAGCAGATAAAGAATCTATGAGAATTTCATGGGCAGGGGCATCACCACTGGATATCAATTTGTAGGACTTGGACTATATATTTTGGAGGTGTGTTAAGACCATTGCTTTTCTTCTTCAGTGAGTCTCATTGGTTAGTCTTTTAATTTGTTAAGATTACAGTACTTTAATGAAACTGATTTGTAACATTACAGAACTGTTCCATCAAAGCCAAGTAGTAGCAGTAAAACTTCTGATCCTCCAACACCAAAAACTGTGACTACAAAAACCCCTTCTGTGAAACCCAAAGTTAAGCAGCTGAAAGTAAAAGCTGAGCCACCACCAAAGAAACGGAAGAAATGGAAAGAAGAATTTTCATCATCCCAATCTGATTCATCTCCTGAGATTCATTCTAATAGTAGTGATAATGAGGGTGAGTGTCCTAATAAGGTTATCTACATGAATGGAGAGATGTGATGTTGACAGTCTAGAACTTATTTTGTCATACCCAGCATGGGCTATTCTTGGCTCTGTGCTCAGTGGGAATTCGAACCAGGGTTGGTGGGATACAAGGCCAGCAACCCTCATCCCTATACTATTTCTCTGGCCCTCAAAAAAAACATTTTTCAAGGGGCTGGAGCAATAGCACAGCGGTTAGGGTGTTTGCCTTACACGTGGCCAACCCGGGTTCGATTCCCAGCATCCCATATGGTCTCCCAAGCACCACCAGGAGTAATTCCTAAGTGCAGAGCCAGAAGTAACCCCTGAGCATCGCTGGGTGTGACCCAAAAAGCAAAAAAAAAAAAATTTTCAAGAAATTCAGCTGCCTAATTAAGTCCTGCTTAAACTATTTTTTTTAAATTGAATCACAGTGAGATACACAATTACAAAGTTGTTTATGACTAGGTTTCAATCATATAATGTTCCAACACCCATCCCTTCACCAGTATGCTTTTCCCACCGCCAGTGTCCCCAGTTTTACTCCCACCCCCCCACCCACCCCCAGCATTCATAATCTCTCTCTCTCTCTCTCTCTCTCTCTCTCTCTCTCTCTCTCTCTCTCTCTCTCTCTCTTCCCCCCCCCCCCAACACACACTTTCCTTTTGGGCATTATACTTTGCAATACTGAAAGGTTATCACATATATCCCCTTACCTACTTTCACCACTCAGTTTTGTTTAAACTTTTATAAAAATGAACTCCCATTTACTATAAGTAAATACACTAGGTGTAAACTCTGCCTACACACAGCTTTGTAAAGTAGAAAGGGCTATAAAGGAAGATTTGTGCATTCTAGCCTTAGTGATGCCAATAACCTCACCGCTTTGGGGAAAATGAGAATTAGATCAGAGTACTGAGTAAGAGTCCCTCTAGTTCTAAACTTCTGAGTCATGCTTGTACCATGAGAAAAGAATTAAGCAAGCCTAGGAAGGAAGGAAGCCCTAGGAAGTAGTAACTCTAGATCTATAATGAATAGGCTCTGATAAAGTGTATATTCCATGTATACCTATTTATGAATTTTATAATAGAGTGCTATATATTTACCACAAGCCAACCAGCTGCCAGTTACTAAGCTAGGTGCCTTAGTTATTTCTTCTATAAGATGAAATTGTTGAAGCAGATTGGAAGTTATCATTCTGCTTTAGAAGCACTTTTACACTCTTAAAAACTATTGAATACATGAAAGAGTTTATTTAGGTTATACCTATTTATACATAATCTTTAAAGTTAAATCTGAGACCATTGTAAAACCAAGAATACAACAGCACATATTCCTTTAATCATAAAACTTGTTGTGTACTATTTTCTAAATACTATTTGCTAAGTACTATTTGCAGTTCAGTAGTCTAGAGCAGTAACTGACAACTGTGATAACTGGGCCAAATTTAGCTACAGCCTATTTTGGATGGTATGGTGAATGGTGGCACATCCTGCAACATCATACCTGGCATTTTAAAGCCAGTGCTTTAAGCCTTGAGGATAGCTAATGGATGCTTCTCTTGGGGATAACTATCAGACTTTATGGCATAAATGCTTTATGATAGTATTTCTCATTTATCACATAGAACATTAAGGGATTTACTCAGGAGTAAGGCTTTGGGGCAACACCCAGTGTTGCTCAGGGCTTACTTCCAGCTCTGCATGCAGGGATCACTATTGGCAGTCTCGGGGGTCCACATGGGGTGGGTGCATGGAATTGAATCTGAGTTAGGTGGTGCAAGGCAAACGTCCTACCAGCTATACTAAGTATATGAAGTATATAATACTGTTATGAAAAAATTTCTATGTCACAGACTAAGGGTCTTAAGCATAGCAACAAGAGTTGGGTTTTTAAAAGTCTCCAGGGAAAGAGGCCGGAGCAGTAGTACAGCAGGTATGGCATTTGCCTTGCGTGCAGCCGACCCAAGTTCAATCCTCAGCATCCCATATGGTCCCCCAAGCACCGCCAGGAGTAATTTCTGAGTGCAGTGCCAGGAATAACCCCTGAACATCGCTGGTGTGACTAAAAAAAAATTTTTAAAAAAAAGTTTCCAGGGAAATTATTTTTAAAAAAATCCCCAGCGATTTTGGTATATGAACCAAGAGAAAGAGCATCTGAAATATGTTTATACCATAGATTTGCTAATAGGTTCTTTTTGCTTTTGAAGTTTTCAGTAAAGAAAATGTGGTATTTCCTCTTTTTTCCCTTCCAGAATTTGATCCTCCAGCTCCCTTTGTCACTCGTTTTTTGAACACAAGAGCGATGAAGGAAACCTTTAAGAGCTACATGGAATTGCTAGTTAGTATTGCTCTGGATCCTGACACAATGCAAGCCTTGGAGAAGAGCAATGGTATGTACTTAGTATTTTCTGGATTTTAAAACTCCTATAATAGGGGCTGGAGTGAGAGTTCAGTGAGTAGAGCGTTTGCTTTGCATGTTACTGACCCAGGTTCGATTCCCAGCATCCCAAGCACCGCCAGGAGTAATTCCTGAGTGCAGAGTGAGGAGTAATCCCTGTACATTGCTGGGTGTGACCCAAAAAGCAAAAAAAAAAAAAAAAAAACCCTGTATATTATTGCATGTTTAATTTGTGATTTGTGTCATATTTTCTATATACTGTCAGTTAACAAATTATGTAACTATTAATATTCATGACAAATTAGTTTACGACCCATTAATTTCTTTTACTCAAGAATCTATCAAATCTATCTGCTTTGAGGGCCAACTTTGGGGTTTGAGGTGGAAATATTCAAAATATGGTGCTGGGAATGTGTAAAGATGGTGGGATTGGTGTTATATCAAATGTAATAAATTATTGTGAACAACTTTATAAAAATAAAATTTAAAAAATATAGTAATATTTCACTGTGGTGTATATTATATGGAAACTCCTGGTGATCATACATTCTGTTATTTAATAATCGGAAAGATTAGTCAGATGATGTGAAGATTAAAATGTATTTGTGTCCAGTAAAAGATTACCTCTAATCAATTAACAGTGGATAAATATATGGATTATTACAATATGAACAGTGGCTTATATTTATTGGTACTATTACTCTATTTTGTAATTTCTATTCTTAAAGTAAGAATGAAATTGATTAATTTTTAGATCTAATGTAGCACTGTTCTCCCATTGTTCATCAATTTGCTTGAATAGGCCCAGTAACGTCTCCATTGTGAGACTTATTGTTACTGTGTTTGGCATATCAAATACAGCACGGGTAGCTTCCCGGGCTCTCCGAGAGGGGCGGAGAAATTGAACTTGGGTCGGGTTAGCCGGGTCAGGCACGTGCAAGGCAAACCTACCTGCTGTGCTAACACTCCAGCCTTAGATCTAATGGTCTTCAGCTATTACAGCATTCACCAGACGCTACTAAAAATGTACATTAGTCATCTTTGTCATGTAAAACTGGAAGGAACGTTAGAGATAATCTAGTATAAAAGTATTTTGTAACAGAGATTCCAAGAAATTCATGCATTTCCTAAAGTTAAATAGGAAATTAATGTTTAAAACACCACAGTTTGATCACACTAGTTAAGACTGGGATGGAGCTCAGGGGATAGAGCACTGCGTAGCTGGGCTCTAGCCCTGAATCTGTGGGCCACAGTGTCCCTTCAGTGCCCTAGTCGTTGTCCCTGTCCTCTCCATTCCAGCACCATTATGGAAAACTATAAAAATTTCGTAAAATCTGGGGCCAGAGCGATAGTACAGCAGGTAGGGCATTTGCCTTGCAAGCAGCTGACCTGGGTTCAATCCCCAGCATCCCATATAGTCTTCTGAGCACCGCCAGGAGTAACTCCGTGAGTGTAGAGTAACCCCTGAGCATTTTTGGGTGTGACCCTCCCCCCAAAAAAAATTAATAAAATTTTAAAATTCAGTAGTTAATTCCCTAATTTTTGTTGTTGTTGTTTGAGTGTGTTTGTTTGTTTGTTTGTTTGTTTGTTTTAGGAGGGGGTGTTGTGTTTAATTATGTCATTCTTCCTCAGTTAGTTAGTAGTGGCTATTTTTGGATGGTCGGTAGATAGACTGATAGGTATGGATGGATGGATGGATGGATGGATGGATGGATGGATGGATGGATGGACGGACGGACGGACGGTTAATCCATGGACCTCAGGACTGCTCCTGGCAATGTGCTCAGGGATTATTTTTGGTGCTGCTCAGACTACCACGTGTGGGTCCAAAACATGGTTAGCTACATGCAAAGCAAGCAACTTAGTCCCTGTACGGTCTCTATGGCATTGTGGCATGGGGTAATTATGTTTTAGATTTTTTTCCTATTATGCTTATCATTTCTGATATTTATTTAGAACTGGCGCCATGTAATCGCATCAAGGGCCAAGACCCAGAGACTACAAAACTCAGCTCCCAGAAGCGCGCAGCCGCATTTGCGGCCGCGCAACATCTTATTATCTCATTCTTACTTTTAGACAACCTGGCAGGCTACCGAATCTAACCTGCCCACATGGCAGAGTCTGGCAAACTCCCCGTGGCGTACCCAATATGCCTAATACCAGTAACAATGATGGGTCTCATTTTCCTAGCCCTGAAAGAGCCTTGAATATGGCAGTCTAAAATCTCAGGGCTAGGACGAAGGAGACGTTACTGGTGCCTGCTCAAGGCAATCGACGAACAACAGGATGATCGTGATCGTGATTTAGAATTGGGGAAGATATTTTTGTGACTAATTTAAAATAATTACAAATAGTTGAATGTTTTTGTGAAATGTAAATTTTTGTAGTATTTGAAAAGTTTAATCTATCGTAAAGATTTTATTTTGTTTTAATCCCCAGGGATCAGAAAGATAGTTCATTGGATTGAGATGTGATTTGCATATGAGAAACCCAGGTTCAATCCTGGGCATAGCATGATCCCCCAGGCACTGTTGGAGTTACGACTGAGCACAGAGCCAGGAGTAGGCTTCCCCTTCCTACCCCAGAATCACCAGGTAGCCTGAAAATAGTTCAGAGACAGGTGTGTGGCTCAAGTGGTAGAGCACATGCCTTGAATATGTAAGACTCTGGGTTCTATCACAGATATACTGCGTAACTGCCCAAGTATGGCCAGAGGAGGACCCCTGAGTACCATAGTTCCCCTGACCCCACACACCCTAAGTAACAAAAAAGCCACAAATTTTTCATTTATATTATAGTGTCCATAGAAAGTGTGCCTCACTAAGACTGTTTCTCCAGCTAGAGAAGTGATCTTTCACAGATCATTGCTTTATTCCAAATACATAACATCTTTTTCAGCTCTGAAGTTAGTAACCAGATTCTGGTAATTGTATACACATTTCAGAAAGGAAACTAGAGGGTGATTAGTATCATTTTTTTTTTTTTAAAAAGTAGAGGGTGTAGCTCAGTGGGTAGAACACAGGCTTTGAATCTGTAAGGCCCTTGGTTGGATCGCAGAACTGCAAAATGAATAAATGTTATTCAGCTTATAAATGAGATTCTAGTTAACCAAAAAATACCAATGCAGCACCAAAAGTAATTAATTTATACTTTGATAGTACTAAAAGAGATTAATGTTGGGTTAGTGTTTGCACAGAGAAAATCCTGGGATCTTTCCCTGGCAGTGTCTCTCTCCCCGTGTACATCTCCCCGGGGAGGTGACCCCTGCAACAAGCACTTTAAAAATAAATAATGAAAACAAGCTTAAAGTTTAAGGGTTAAAAAGGAAGCAGAAGTTTTGGGTGGAAATCTCTGTCATACTTTTTAGTCTTCCTTTTTCTAAAAATAATCAGACTCTTCCCTTCTGGTTTTGACACTGGATTTTTTTTTTCTTTATGGGTCACACCCAGCGATGCTCAGGGGTTACTCCTGGCTCTTCACTTAAAAATTACTCCTGGCAGTGCTCAAGGGACCATATGGAATGCTGGGAATCGAACCTGGGTCAGCTGCAGGCAAGGCAAACGCCCTACCAGCTGTACTATCACTCCAGCCCCGATTATTTTTTTTACCTACTTTTTCTCTGCCTCTAACTACTTCAAATTTGGAATATTATTATGATTAGTGTTTGAGAAAAGGATTGATTTTTCTAATAAATTTATGTGTTAACATTTCATCTTACTATAATGCATTTTTATCTTGTTTCAGATGAGCTACTTTTGCCTCATATGAAAAAAATAGATAGCATGCTGAATGATAACAGAAAGAGACTTCTTTTGAATCTTCATTTGGATCAGTCGTTCAAGGTATTTCCTTTAGATTTAATAGCAAAAATCAACAACAATCATAGTCTTTCTTAAATATAATCTGAAAGAAAATTTATGGAAGTAATTCTCTTTTTTTCCACTCTAGTTTCATTTTTTTTTCCTTTTTTATAATTTTATTTATTGAGTCACCATGAGAGCAGTTACAAAGCTTTCGGGTTTAAGTCTCGGTCATACAATGAAATACTTGTCCCTTCACCAGTGCCCATTTTCCACCACCAAAAACCCCAGTATACCCCCTATCCCACACCCTTCCCATACCCGTTGGGAGATGATTTCCACATCACTCTCTACTTTGATTACATTCAATATTTTGACACCAGACCCACCATTATTATTTGGGATTTTAGCCCAACACTCAGATCTGCCAATAAGGCATCAGTAGACAATTTGTTTTCTATTGCTGGTTATGAATGACATACGATGCCACACAGCCGCAGTAATGGCCACACAATTTTGGAATTCGAAATTTTAACAATTAAATCTGGAGGGATTTCTGCCAAAACCTGCTGGGTTCCGAGATTTGTTCCTGAGTCTCTTGGATCATGGCCGTTAAGCAGCTTGATCAGGATCCAGAGAGGCCGTGCATGGGCGGCAACTCAGGATCTTGCTGGGGGTGGAGAGGAAAGGGCCAGCTCCACCCCCATCCCATGAGGCCCCGTGTGTCTCATCACTGCGGGCCCAAACCTGACTGTCCAATGGCCTCTGGAGGATGGCAGTCACAAGCCGCCAAGTGGGGGAGCAGGTGGAGGGACAGCACCCTTTACCCCCTGGGGTGGCCTGGCGCTGGTAACCTACTGCAGGGACTGGACGCATTTCTGCCAAAAGCTGCTGGGTTCCGAGATTTGTTTCTGAGTCTCTTGGGTCATGGCCATAAAGCAGCTTGATTAGGAGCCAGAGAGGCCATTCGTGGGTGGCGCCTTGGGGTCTCATTGGGATGGGGAGGAAAGGGCCGGCTCTACCCCCCATCTCATGAGGACCTGCGTGTCTCATCACTGCAGACCCAAACCTGACCGTCCAATGGCCTCTGGAGGATGGCAGCCACTGAGCCGCCAGGAGAACAGGCCAAGGCATGAAACCTATTCCCACCTGGGGTGTCCTGGCATGGTAACCTACTGCAGGGACTGAACGTATTTCTGCCAAAAGCTGCTGGGTTCCAAGATTTGTTTCCGAGTCTCTGGGACTATGGCCATTAAGCAGCTTGATCAGCAGCCAGAGAGGCCATTGGTGGGTGGCGACTCAGAGTCTCATTAGGGTGGAGAGGAAAGGACCGGCTCCACCCCCATCCCATGAGGCCCCTTGTGTCTCGTCACTGCGGGCCCAAACCTGTCTGTCCAATGGCCTCTGGAAGATGGTGGCCACTGAGCCGCCAAGAGGGAGCAGGCAGAGGGACAACACCCTTTTCCCTCTGGGGTGGTCCAGCGCTGGTAACCCATTGCGGGGACCGGATGCATCTCTGCCAAAAGCTACTGGGTTCTGAGATTTGTCTATGAGTCTCTGGGATCATGACCGTTAAGCAGTTTGATCAGGAACCAGAGAGGCCTTGCCTCCAATTATATTGCTGAGCCGAAGGTGGTTTGTGGGTGTGTCTCCCACATACCTAACTTTTGGCTGTTTACTTTCTTGGTAGCACAGCGGTAGGGCGTTTGCCTTGCACGCAGCCAACATGGCCGACTCGAGTTCGATTCCTCCACCCCTCTCGGAGAGCCCGGAAAGCTACCGAGAGTATCTCGCCCACACAGCAGAGCCTGGCAAGCTACCCGTGATGTATTCGATATGCCAAACATAGTAACAACAAAGTCTCCAATGGAGACGTTACTGGGCCCGCTCGAGAAAATCGATGAACAACGGGAGGACAGGACAGTGACAGTGACTGACTCTCTTGGTAAACTTTGCCCCAAGTTTTTGGGGTCTTACCAAAGGCATAGTAGCAGTTTTGGGGTATCTGGAAGTCTGACGTCACCATCAGGCTGCTGATGCACTCGCCTCACAGGAGTAATTCTCATTTTATAGAATTTTTGCCCAATAGAAATTTGTTTTTATTAGTCTGTTTACCTTGTCTTTTTATCATGTGAATTCTTTGTGTCAGTCATCTTTTTTTTCTCTAAATTCAATTTCCGGTATTAAAATTCATCTACCTAGTGATTTCCAAATGTGTCATCCCTTTAAACTGCCTTTTTTTTACTTTCAAACCTCTTCAAACTTTCACAATTTTTCCTATAATTAGGATCAGTATTACTCTGGTGATTTCTAGAGGGAAAGGGTGTTGGGTGGGATGGGTGGGTTGGGTAGGATGGCACTGAGACCGTAGTGGTGGGTGCAGTGCATCTAGTACACATAGAGAAGGCTTTGGTATATCCCTGAAATAGTGAGTTAGCTTTTTCTTGGTGCAGTGATCAAAATTTTCTTTCCTTACTGATTTATTCACACACACACAACCTGTTCATTTATCTTGACACCACCAGGTGTCACCAGAAACCAGACCAAAACCAAAGAATGGCTTAATGTAAACTATTACAAATAGATACTTAAAATATGTTCTATTCTCTTTGGAAATAATTAGCACCATTTCTCAACATTATCTGGGTAATTTTAAGATTCAAGAAAAGCTTTGTGTGTGTGTCGGTATGCATGTAAAACATGTGCTCACCTTTGGACTCCATCCACTCTCTCAGATCTTTGTTTTTTGGAGGGGGGTGGCGTTTTGCTGTTGTTATTTTTAGAATTTACTTTTTTAACTTATTTTTTTTTGTTGGGGCCATACTCAGTGATGCTAGGATCTTAACTCCTGGCGTCCTGTTCAGGGATCACTTCTGAAGGCACTAGAGGGACTATATTGAGTGCTCAGGATCGAACTCAGGTTGGCCGCATTCAAAACAAGCACCCTATCCACTATACTGTCACTCTGGCCCTCCCCACGTGAACCCTTTGAAATCGATGATAATATTTTCCTCAGCATTTCTTTACCTCAAGTCATCTATTGCATCTTAGCTCTTTAGAAGGTTGTCCCATGGGTAGATGCTCACCTTGCTCACGAACAACCCCATTTCTACCTCAGCACCCCCATGATAGCCAGAAGCGATCCCAGAACTCAGTGGGGAGTAAGGCTTAAGCACTGCTGGCCGTGGCCCCTCCTCCCAAAATACCAAAGTTTTCTCCTTTCATTGTCCTTGACTGTTGTTTCCAGTTTAGAGTCTACTTAGTTTTTTTTTTTATAATTGATTTAGCATTGGCTTACAGAATTTGAGCATTTTAGCTTCAAACCTGTGTATGTCCAATTTTCCCAGCACCATTTGTTGAAGAGGTTTTCCTTTTTCCATTACACGATCTTAGCTCCTTTATCATAGGTTAGATGTCTATATGTGCCTTTTAGTTCATTTCTGAACTCTATTCCATTGGTCTAGGTGCCTGTTTTTGTTCCAACACGAATAATGTTCTAATTATTATTACTTTGTTAATCTTGTATTTAGTACACTGTAAATATCCCTCACATGTATTTGTGTGTATGTGTTTATTTTTATGTTTGAAGAATAGCAATTAAGATTGATTTTTCCCTTGATGTCTTTTTTTTTTTAAGAATGCTTTGGAAAGCTTTCCTGAATTAACGATAATTACTCGAGACTCTAAGGCAAAAAGTGGGGGATCAGCTATTTCTAAAATCAAAATGAATGGCAAAGCTTATAATAAGAAAACTCTAAGAACTTCTAAGACAACCTCTAAATCTACACAGGTAGGTGTATTTTAATTAATGGAATCATGTCTTTTACTGTTGTTGCCAAATGTGAAATCTTCCCAGGCAAAAATGAACAGCTCTGATTCAAGGACTTGGGCTTGGTTTTATTTTTAAATCAGTGCCTAGCACTGTAGCACTGTCCTCCCGTTGTTCATCGATTTGCTTGAGTGGACCCAGTAATGTCTCCATTGTGAGACTTGTTGTTACTGTGTTGGGCATATTGACTACGTCACGGGGAGCTTGCCAGGCTTTGCCATGCGGGCAAGATACTCTCAGTAGCTTGCTAGGCTCTCCGAGAGGGACAGAGGAATCCAACCCAGGTCAACCGTGTGCAAGGCAAACGCCCTATCCGCTGTGCTCTCGCTCCAGCCCACCTAGCACAGTATGACATTAATATGACATAATTATATAAATTAAATTTTTATTTAATTTTCTTTGTAGCCTTACTTAAAGTTGTTTCATGCTTATATATATAGACTTTAGTTAAAGAGGGTTTTTTTTTTTTTTATTAAAGGGGCAGGGCAATGCCAGAGATCAAACACAGGCTAAAAATGCAAAACACTAAGTGTTCTGTCAGTGAGCTACATTCTACACAACACACACCAAATATGCTCATATAGTTAATTTTGACATTGGCTGCAGATGCATAACAGATAAGTTAACCTGCCCACATCCCATAAAAAGAATTCACAGGGGTTCCATAGCTTCAAAATGCTCAACTTTAGGGGGGGCCAGAAAGATAGCTCAAAAGACTGGAGCGTATGCTTTACTTGCTGGATGTCCAGGTTTGAGCCCAGCCATTACATGGTCCCCCCTGAGCACCATGAGGAGAAATACCGCAAACACTTCCAGTGTAGTAACAGGTCGGATCCCCTGGGCATTGGAAAGTGTTGCCCACCCCAAAACAAGAGAGTTCAGGGGCCTGAGAGATAGTATAGTGGGTAAGACACTTGCCTTGCATGTAGCTGACCTGGTTTCCTTGTCCAGCACTACATATGTTCCCCCAGGTCTGTCTAGGAGTGATCCACAGATGCTTCGCCAAGTGTAAGGCCTGAGTACCACTGGGTCTGATCCCAAAATAAAGACAAATTCAATATTGAAATTTCTTCATTTTCAAATATAGTTTGAGTTACTGCTTTTTCAGAAACAGTTTAACAACATCAATTCTACCTCAAGATTATATCCTGTGGAAACTCATTCATAAATACATAAGAATATAGGGGCTGGAGCAGTAGTACAGTAGGTAGTGTTTGCTTTTGCATACAGCTGACCCAGGTTCAATCTCTGGCATCTCATATGATTCCCCAAGCATTGCCAGGAGTGATTCCTGAGTGGAGAACTAGGAATAAACTCTGAGCATTGCTGGGTGTGATGTCCCCACGAAGAAATACGTAAGAATATATGCCTTTATTTGTTGCAGAAATGTTTTGTAAGACCAATCCAGTAATGTATCATTAGTGTAAGACTAAATAGCCAATGTCGGTATTGTAATGCGTTGTTGTTGTTGTTGTTGTTGTTGTTGTTGTTGTTGTTGTTATTAAGATTCATTCATTTTTTTTCAATAAATTTTTTTGAGGGGTTGGAGAGATGGAACCGTACAGTGGAGCCAACATGGATTTGATTCACAGTACCCATATGGTCCCCTGAGTACCACCAGGGGATCAAAAACCAAAAGAATTTAAAGAAACAAAAGAAAAAGAAAGTATTGTTTGTTTGGGAGGCGTCAAAAGCCCAGAGGTGCTCGGAACCATGTAGTGTCCAGACATCAAGATACTCTCGGTAGCTTGCCGGGCTCTCTGAGAGGGGCGGAGGAATCAAACTCAGATCGGTTCAATTCCTCCACCCCTCTTAGAGAGCCCGGCAAGCTACCGAGAGTATCTCGCCTGCACGGCAAAGCCTAGAAAGCTACCCATGACGTATTCAATATGCCAAACACAGTAACAACAGGTCTCATGATGGAGATGTTCCTGGGCCCGCTCGAGCAAATCGATGAACAATGGGAGAACAGTGCTTTGTACAACCTGAGTTTGATCCCTACCACCACCAGGTGGCCCCCTAATCCTCAGCACTGCTGAGATGACCTGGCTGTTCCTAGCATCCAGAACGTGAGTAGCTCTACATTCTTGGATCCCAGCATTGAATCACAGGTCTGCTTCACTGAGAATCCTCACTGGTGCCCCCAGGCCTCCCAAGTAACAGTTGGGAAGCTACCCCTAGTCCCCCTACAGAAAAACATTCCAAGATCAAATGTTCTAAGAAAAATAACATTGTATCTGTGATCAAATATATATGAGGTCTTTTTTTTTCTTTTTATAGGAGTTTGCTGTTGATCCAGAGAAAATACAGTTGTATTCTTTGTATCATTCACTCCATCATTATAAATATCATGTTTATCTTATATGTAAAGATGAGGTAATAATTTAGACTTCTTTTCAATAGTAACGTATGGTTTTGCAGAGTTTAGGGATACTGTAGCTATACTCTTTTTTTTAAAATGTTTAAAGAGATTTATTTTTTTCAATGTGTCTATAATATATAAAGAATGATGAGATTTATTGTTGTGTGTCTCATTTAATGAACTTTGAAGCTCACACCTCTGGTGGGAGAGCTCTAAGTGATGTTTTTAATGCGTTAGTACTCACTTCACATTACTGCAATCAGTGTTACTTAACTGAATGTTCTCCATAAGACATAATGATCCTCCTTTAGTTTACTTTAGCCACTGTTCTTGAAAATTCACTGTCTTTCATATCACCATAATGACTTGATCCCACTTAATTGTAGAGAAATAAGAGGTTTATACCCAGGCATGATAGAAATGATAGTTCAAGTTTAATTTTAACTTTCAAGTAGCCTATTTGAAGTTGCTCACAAATTACATAGAAGAGCTTACCATTTTGTGGCTTGAGAATAAGTATTAATATCCTCCAAGGTCAATAGCGATAAACAGGTTATAGATAATACTGCCCTTTTTTGACCTCTGCTGTCAGTTTTTTAGTTAAAAAGGGGTGAATTGGCTTAAAGATTTATCTGATGTATTTGTAGTGATGTGATACAGAAAGATGTTTATGAAATGTTACCTCTAGTAAAAGTGGAAAAAAGTCATGCAAAATATGTGGACTATTCTTACAGCGCTCTAAGTGCATAATTGACCCCCCAAATTTGTCATTTAGCTTTTAATACAGTTGAAAAACATGGGGAAAGCTTGGGCCATTTTTGTCTTTTCTTATCTCCAGAAGCCAAAATTCATAGCTAGACTTTAATCATTTTACTTTAGTTATTTTCTATGGCTGAAATTTTAAAAGTTTTTGTTTTTATTTTGGGGGTCATACCCAGCGATGCTCAAGGGTTACTTCTGACTCTACTACTCCTGGTAGTACTCAGGGGACCATATGGGATGTCAGGCATCGAACCTGGGTCGGCCACAATCGAGGCAAGCACCCTACCCACTGGATTATCGCTTCAGCCCTTGTAATTTTAAATTTTAAATATTTTTGTTGAGGTAATAAGTTTACCAGAATGTAAATGTTTTTTGGTTTGTTTTTGGGTGGGGAGGTTGGTCTTTTGTTGTTTGGGGGCATCATCCTGTGCTGCTCAGGTGTTACTCCTGCCTCTGCAGTTAGGAATTACTCCTGGCAATGCTGGGGATGCTGGGTCAGCCATGTGCAGGACAGACACCCTGCCCATTGTACTATTGCTCCCGCCCCCCAGAATGTAAATGTTCATGTATTTTAGGAGTCAGCGTTACCATGTCCACCACCAAAGTGCCAGCACCCCTCCTCCACTGACCATTACATCCTTCAAGCTTCTTCTCTTACCTCTTCAGTAACCAAACCTATACGCAGATGTAGGTGTTGTGTTTTGGATTTTTTTGTCACTGTTGGACACTATGTCCTTGCTTTGTTGGTCCTTCCGTAGATGGAATTGCTTTTAAATGACAAATATAGGTGAATTAATCTTCCATCGGGATTTAAATAAGTCCTTGCAAAGAGTTTATAAAGTCATACGTGTAAGCTAATGTGGCAATTCTTTTTTATTTTAGATTTCTTCTGTGCAGAAAAAAAATGAAGATTTAGGACAGGAAGAAATTGTTCAACTTTGTATGAAAAATGTAAAATGGGTAGAAGACCTTTTTGAAAAATTTGGAGAACTCCTAAATCACGTACAGCAGAAATGTTCCTAACATTTCCGCAAAAATCCCACCTACTTGAGATAGCACTAATAACAAGGCCACGTGGGGTGGTTAGAGAGGGCCTAGGGCCGCAGATAATCGATGTTCAGCATAGTCTCCTGCAGGCGCACCTGCTTTGATCATGAAATTTGCATCGTGACCTCTGCTAAAGGACAGTGGTGCTGCCAAGGAAGTCACTCCTTCGGAAGTGGACCTAAATCCCAACCACATTTTTATCCGAATGAATGATTTTTCTATTTTGTAAATCATCGGGGAACTGAGTTTTATTTTCAGAAATGTTTTTGTGACAAATGATGAAGCATGCACTAAATATAATTGTTCTTTATTGCTAGAGAGATAACACTTAAGTAACTTTGTTTTTGTATTTGTTTGGTTTGGTTTGGTTTTCTGTTTTCCCTGTCTGACGAAACACCAGAATGAAAGAGAGGTGACAGAAAGTGTATGTTTGTATCATGTCTGGCCACACATGCGAACGTGTTGTATAATATGTAAAGGGATCTGGTGTTATGTGACATTCTGTATGAGAATATCATCAATTTAAAATATAAAATTCAGAAACTGCATTCTGCTTTATGAACTCCTTTTACTCTTAACATGTTCAGGAAACTGGATATGGATCTTGGTGCAATTATATGACTGCTTTTTATATCAAATTATATTGTGATTAAAAAAACAATGACATACTATTTTACCTATCTCAAAGAAAAGTATTTTCCTTTATACTGTTTTTCCTTTGGAAAATTTTTCACTTGTACTTTTTATTTCACTGGTAGTTGTATTTTTCACAAGAAATATTGTGGTTATAATTATGTTTGTATTTTCTACTATACTTTTATTATTTTCAGTAAATCTTATTTTGTTATATATTGAATTTCTGTTGACTTCTATCTTGAGGTAACCTTTTTGTTGTTGTTTAAACAGACTTGCTTCAGTGTTATCCAGAATATACGTTCAGTACCAGAATTAGTGTAGCTTTATAAACGGGCTGTGTTAGACACTGCATTGATTTTCTAATTCATAAAAGTCAATTTCTCATTGAACTAGCACTTGATTGACTGGTTTGTTAAAATAAGAGTCTAGGCACATTTTCCTGTGACAGAAATAATATTCATAATCAGACTACATGCAGTGTAAAACACAACCACCTGATTCTTAGAACTGGAAGTGGCAGACCTCTCCTTTTGGTGCCTTTCAGACCTCTATAACATGCTATTGTAGCTTTCTTTAGTTCGTAGTTAGTATTTCAAGTAGATTAGCTGAGACAGTGAATGTATTAGGTTCAACATGACCTTGTGTTTTATTTGTGTTTGCCAACAGGATGCCTTATTTGTTTGAGAAAAAGTTTTACTAGTGTCCTTCTATAAGATTTCCTTTTTTGGATTCTAAAGAAATTGTTAATCATCACATGTTTCTTTCTTTTAACACCATTTAGTGCCTTAAATCCTATCAAGAAAGCAGTGTTACTGCTGATTGCCCAAATAAGAGGTGCTTGTGTAGACTTTGATATTGTCTTGACTTTGAATCTTCTTATACTTAGGCTGGCAAAAGCAAATTGAAGGTAACTTTAGACTTGATTTGCGAATAAAAGACTGTTGCATTTAGTAAAAATTAGTATTTGAGTTAAGCTTACATATTTATTTATGATGGTTATCTTATTAAAAGCAATAATCCTAATCAAATAATCCTTGTCTCAGACAAGATACTCGATAATAGCAGTTTCTCTCAAGGATTAAATGTTTTCAATTCTAAAAGCTACTTTTTAAAACCTTGCTGAGGCAAGTTTTTTTTATAGGTAAAAGTAACTTAATTAGATTCTTGACATTAATTTTGCTAAGTGGGTAAGAATAAGAAGCAGCCATATTTCTTTCTGTGATCAACTATGGACGAAATTGGTTTCTTTCCAAAGCTAAGAGTGATCACTGTTATCTCTTAATGGACTATTTGAAGTATATGTTTTTATATTGCTTCCCAGCTTACTTTCCTGAATAATGGATGGTTTAAATATTTCTGAAAGCCAGCTTGTATTTGGGTAGATGTCGAAGTATATTTTCAAACTCACTAGCTTTATTCTCTTCATGAAAAGGTCTACAAAAAGTAAGTGTGTCCCGAAAGTTAATCTGTACAAAATAATCATTTTCTTTCCAACTACTATTACCCTCTTATTGTTTGCAGTTGTACTTATTTTGGCCAAACTAGTATTTTCATAATATCAGAAGCCAAGTCTGCGATGTTTCTAGAGAAGAAATATTGTGTCAAACCTTATTTGACACATCGCATTTCGAACTTTGGCTTTAGAGAAAAGTAAGGTTCGTCTTGAAAGCTGAAAATTAATCCTTTTTTATGAACTTGAGTAAATACTTAGCTGACTAACATTCACATTCCTTGTCTGGTCTTCAAAATTTATAATACAGTAATAATTTAAAGGTGTAGCTACAGTTAAAAAGGTAAAGCACATAATACCACAATCAGGGCCAGCAGATAGGGCATTTGCCTTGCACATGACTGAGCCAGGTTCTACCCCCAGCATCCCATATCATCCGTTGAGGACTGCCAGGAGTAATTTCTCAGTGCAGAGCCAGGAGTAACCCCTGAGCATCGCCAGGTGGAACCCAAAATAAAAAGAAAGAAAAAGCATATTGCCACAACCTAAAAAAAAAGACATTTTTAAGTCAGGTTCAACATGCCCTCCTGCAAATACCTGGAACTAATAGAAAAAAAATTTTCATTGGTGTTAATTTCTTGTTCAGTTAAGTGGTGGGAGAAGCAGCCTCCTTGTTCCTTCTTGCATGATAACCCAGTTTGTATTTAAGTTGATCCTCAAATGACATCACAAATCTGAGTTAGAAGTCAACTATAGAAATTGCCTGTTTTTGTAATATTACATTGTCAAGTAGAGAACATTAGTAAAATGGGAAAAGTCTATGCTTAAAATGGCCTTAAATGTCTTTAAATTTCTTTTAAAGCACTGGAAGTGGTTCCTGAGCACTGCTCAGGGTATGACCCGACCCAAAACCAGCCAGAGAAAAAGACACAGATGACTCATCCAATATTGTTTTCAAATCCTTCTTGTTTTAAAATCTAACGAGGACTGGTGAGATACGACCTTGGGTAAGGCCCTTGGCTTTGCAGATGGCTTACCCAGGCTCGATCACTGGCACCCTTATGACCCACCCTCCCAAGAGTGATCCCTGAGCATTACTGGGTGTGGCCCCAAAACAAAGATTTTCTTTTAAAAAAAGGTCTCACTTTTATTTTAATATATATTTATTTTAATTAAGTAGCTCTTATCTATCCAACCAATGACTTTGAAGATACATTCATAAATCGGTGCAGTTGGAAGGCTGTTGAGTCACTTTAATCCCCAAAGGTTGCTTCAGATATGAGCATTGTGGATTTTATTGCATTTACAGGATGCAGCTTTTGTTTTAAACCATACTTCTGTTTCTCAAAAAATGTTTTTCAAGTAGTTTGAAATATTCCAGAATAGCTGTGACTTTGTCCATTGCTTTTCATATGTAACTGCACAAATGTACACAAATGTGATAGTGAACAATGTACACTATTGGTTGTGCATAAACTTACATGTGCATCCTTGATATCTATGTTCACAAATGCGTGTTTTCACAAATCACCTTTATAAGTGAAAATAATTGAAATTAAGGATACAAAGAAACTTGCATTTGTAGTTCAGAGTTTTAAGTGGTCCATAACACAATGTATGGAAATGTGAAAGACAATTTTGTATATTTGTTTGTTACTAACTCAGATCATTAAAATGAGAAAAAAAATTTTAAACAACAAAAGCATAATGTTTTGGGGTTTGGTTTCTGTTTTCATTTTTTAAGAATTGTGTTATCCAACAACATCATGATGTAGATTCCTAACACAACATACATCATGTTTGTAGAACCTTAGGTACAAATGGTGTAGGCCCCATGTCTCATTTTCTCAAATGATTAAGTCAGCATTATTGATAATATTTAATAATAATATATATATAGGTACTGTAAGTTTTGTCATTTTACATGGTTTGAAAATGCTTTTAAATTCTGTAACTTTAATTCTATTTTTAAGTTTAGGTAACATTATCTCAATACTGTTAACTTTCATGAACTTAATGTGCAAAATGCCTTCAATACCAGTGAAGTGCCCAGATCCCCTCCCCTTCACTGTCCCATGTCACCTCAGGCAAGTCCTTTCCCTCCCGACTCCCCTCATCCCTCTCCTCCACTGCTTAATGATGCAGATTCTGCAGTCAGAGGTCTAGGATTTGTCTCCTTTTGATAGTGTTTCCTTTTTTTCCTTTTTATGCCACAAGTGAGTGAGATCAAGTTTTATGTACTTCTGACTTATTTCACTTGACAGGGTGTCCTCCAGCTCCATCCAAGTTGCCATGAACTGCAAGATTTTATTTTCTCTTAGCATTACTTAGTGTTCCATTGTGTGTATGTATATCACAATGTCTTTATCTATTGATTTGTCACTGACATTTGTATTGTTTCCATATCTTATTATAATGTTGTAATTAATGTTCTTGTATTTTGGGGATAGATGCGGAGAAGTGGGATTACTGGATCCTTTGAAAGATATATTCTCAGGTTGACTTTGTTTTGTTTTGGACCACACACAGTGATGCTCAGGTCTTACTTTTGGCTCTGCACTCAGAATTACTTCTGAGAGACTCTGGGGTTACCTTATATGGTGCTAAATATCGAACCCAGGTCAGCTGCACTCAAGGCAAGTGCCCTGCCTGCTATATTATCCTTCCAGCCCCTATCCATTTTTTTTCCTTTTTGGGTTACACCCAGCAATGCTCAGGCTCTGCACTCAGGAATTACTCCTGGTGGTGCTCAGGGGACCTATGGGATGCTGGGAATTGAACCCAGATTGGTCGCGTGTAAGGCAGAAGTCTATGTACTATTTTCCATAGAAATAGCTATACAACATTTACACCAACAACGAAAGAGTATGCCTTTTTGCACCACATTCCTGCCATTATTGTTTTGTTTCCAGTCATTTTTATATATACCAATCTCACTGGTGTGTGATGGTATCTTGTCATTTTGATTTTCATTGCCCAGATAACATGAGACAACACTTTTCATGTGCCACTATCCATCCTCTTTGGAGAAGTGTGTCTTCAATTCCTTTTCCCAATTTTTTGTTTTGTTGCTTTGTTTTAGGATGACATCCAGCAGTGTTTAGGGGTTACTCTTGGCTCTGCTGCTCTCAGGAATCACTCCTGGAAAATGTGGGGAACATATGGGATGCCAGGGATTGAATCTCTCTCCATCCATTCCTTTCTGTGTTTTTAAAACTTTAGTTGTGTTGTTGAGGTTTATATATCTTGGATATTACATGAGCCCTTTATCTGATGTATTGTGTGTAAACATTTTCTTCCCTTCAGTAAGTTGGTTTTATTTTAGATGAGTTTCTTTGACTAGGGAAAAACTTTGGTTTGATTTAGTTCCATTTGTTTATATTTGGTTTTTGTTAAAAGTCAAATCTAAGAGAAAACACCACAGGTTCATATCCTCGAGAATTCTGCATATATTTTCTTCAGTGTTTATGGTTTAATTTCAAAGTGCTTTGATCCATTTTGAATTAACTTCTCTATTAGTTTCTAAATTTACTGTTTAGTATTTTTTATAAAGTATTTAACATTATTCAACTATATACAAGCCTCAGTGGTAGCGCTTACAGTACATAACTTTGTTGACACATTGTTGGTTATATATTATAAAAATTTTTAATGTATTTTGCACCTCAAAGATGCTGTCTCTTTTTTTAATGTACGAGTAAGACTTTTTTTTTTCAGAAAAATAATGTTACTTATGCTTGTTTTTGAAAGTCAAAAGCATATGAAAAGTGTTTTTAAAAGGTTATAAACAGTTCTCCACATAGTTAAAAATATATTGACTTTTATGACTATTATTGTTATTATAGGGGCCATACCCCCCCAAGTTTTATGGAGAAGAGACCTAGGCCTGTCCTAGTGTAGTGGCCTGGCATTTGGTGCTTGAGGGCCACAAGGGCCATTCCAGTAGTACTTGGGGGTGGAAGTGCACCTTAGGTAGTACCAGGGAATCAAACTCAGAACCTCAAACTGCTGAGAATCTTCTTTAATACTTGACCTATTTCCCTGACCTCTCTGTAAAGTTGAATTTGTTTTGTTTCCCCATCCTCTCCCCCTTCCTTTCATTGTACACATACCTGACTGTGATGCTCACACTTTTAAATTTTTTAGCTGTGGTATTCTTGGGGCTTGAACATCAGCTTTCAGTCAGTACCTGTACACCTGGCCTGAATTGGTGCTCACTGAGGTTCACACTCCTTTATAGGGCTTCCGGCACGTCCTTCTCTGGGTAACACTGTTAGTTGAGACTCACAGATTATGGCTATGGTGTTTGCCAGGAGTCGTGCCCCTTTATAGTGTTTACGCACACCTCTCTGATGCATCTAACATTTGCTTGTAGCACCAGGACCACAGACAGTAGAATTGCCATGCTTTGCCATAGCAAAGCTGCCGGGACTGCACACAACGTATACTCAATACGTTGAGGGATTTGCACTCAAGACTACAAACTTGCTAAGCGGGGCCTCTAAATCACTGTACTGTTCACTCAGGGCATCCTCTCATTACTTTGGACAACAGCCTAAAATACTTCCAGTTTTCAACATTGGAGGACAGAAGATTAAACATTACTGATTGATCTCTTCTGTGGTGTGACTAAGTTCCAAGATTTCAGAAGTACTCAAGTTAAAAAAAAACGCTAAAACTAAAAAGCATATTCTAAAGTGAAAGGATTTATTTGGATTATTTATTGCTTTGGGCTACGTATATATCTTCTTAAGAATTAGGTCTACCTGTTCTTAGGTTAGCATTAATAATTTAGAGCTAACAGGTTTCAGATAAAAGGGGGATACAATTACCTGTTAGTCATGTTAAACCTTATCTATATTGTGATGATAACCAGGAGTCAATAAATTGATTGATTGCAAAAACAACATTCCTTTTTTATATAATTTGCCTATGGCGAATTTCCATCGAGGGACAAATAAATTGGGAGGGAGGGGTTGCCTCCCAAGCAGTACTCAGGGCCATCCCTGGCAATACTGGCTCAGTTCAGAAGACCAGAAGATTGTGTGAGGATCTATTCAGGCTCTGCGGTGCCAAGGAACACCAGTTGGTGTCCTGGCGGTTCAGTTGGTTCACTAAGGCCAGACCATGGTTCTCAGGGTTCCTGTCTGCTGCAGGGTTGACTGCCTGCAAGGCAAGCACCTTACTTATCCCCTTTGTTATCTTTCTGGCCCCTAGCTTTGCTTTTAACTAGCTCCTTCAAGAACTTCTAGTACTAAGCAAGAAATAAATAATGGACCTGTTGGAACTGTTTATCTTAGATTGCAGCTAGAGTTAACTTTCTCCATCATTCCCTTCACAACTTTTCTACAACTTTATTGGGTTAACTGCCTTTAACCCAAACCCAAGTTCTTTATGGAAGTTACACCTTAATCCCCTACCTTTCTCCCATTTGACCAAATCTTAAGGAATTTTTTTTTTAATTTCGGGGGCCGAAGTGATAGTACAGTGGGTATGGAATTTGCCTTGCTCACAGCCAACCCAGGTCCTATCCCTCGCAACCCATATGGTCCCCCAAGCCCACCAGGAATGATCTCTGAGTACAGGACCAGTAGTCAGCCCCCGGTACCACTGGATATGAAAACTATCCACAGAGCTGTGTAAACCCCTTCTCTTGGGGATTACAATTAAAGGATGTTCACAGGCTCTCCAGGCAGCTCTCTCACCGCCCTTGTTCGGTGCTCTTGAGCCACTTCCTCACCCGTGGACAGATGAAGAAGGAGGGCCAAGCTGGTTGCTGATTAGTTGCCGTTTATTCAAGCCTCTAGTCACTCCCAGGTCTCCAACCCTCTCTAACTCGCTCTATACACTCTGTGACTCCTCTCCAATCTCCCCAGCCACTCTGTCTCGAATTCTCTCCTTCTCTACCTTCTGTCTAACTCCTCCAATCTACTTTTTTCTCCCCCACTGTAACGGTCTGGGACTTTGGCCAGGCCCATTTTGATGCCTGGGTAACTAGCTCACCGCCTGCAGTCCCTCATAGGGACTCTGCTTTTGGGGATATAGGAAGTAAGGGCAACTGAGGCTTAATTTGAGAGAGCAGATATCCGGGAGGAAATATGATCTGGAGTCAATCAACTCCCAAGCAACAGACTTGTCTTTTTTAACTGTCTTCCTGTATCCATACAAAAAGCAGTTGCTCTGAAATAACTAACCATGCAAAGGACAATAAGGAGAAAAGAAAGACAATATTTACGAGTCAGAGTCTGATCAGGAGAGAGAGGTAGTTGACAGGTTGAGGGGCAATCAACAAACACAAGTTCCCAGAGGCCAGGGAGGAAGGCCAAACCAACCTTATCCTACAGCTGGATGTAGTGCAAAACAAACATGCAAAACAAAAATTCTCAAATGTGCATGATATTCCTTGCCTCAGATGCTTTATTTTCCCTTCCCTTTACTGTACTGTTCTTCAGTCTTCAGATTTCACTTTAACATCTTTTGTATTGCACCCAATTAGGTTTTCACCTCCTGGACCACATTAGATAGCCTTTAAAGTGGCATTTGTATATTGTGGTTGAAATGTCTCTGAAGTAACATTTACACTTAGTTGTGATTACTTAATAGCTGGCCTCTCTTTTGATTGATACTATGACCTCCCAAAGAAATGTTTTGTTTCCCTCACAGTCATTTCTAGAACAGTATCTGAAACAGTATAATCTCATTAAGTATTTGATGAATAAAGGTATGTAAAAGTTACAGTAAATAAGAAAGTTGTTAGATTTTCCAGTAAAGACCTTAGTGAACTATGATAATTTAAATATCAAAAGAAAAATGAAAACACCAAGTGAATGACACAAGAAACACTGATAGGGGCCAGAACCATAGTACAATGAGTAGGGCACTTGGATGGCATCTGGCTGACCATGGTTTGATCCCTGGCACCCTGAGCGTCACCAGGAGTGAACATGAGTACAGAGCCAGGAGTAAGCCTGGAACACTACTAGGTGTGGTCCAAAGGCCAAAAGAAAAATGCTAATAATAACTATGAAAAAAAAAGGGATATGCAGGGCCAAAGAGCACAGGGGCTAAGGCACTTGTGTCGCACATAGCCCACTCCAATTCCCAGCACAGCCAGGAGTTATATGCCACCCTGAGCATGGCTAGGAGTATGCCCAGAGCACCACCAGTATATCCCCTACCCCCCAAAAGAGAAATGCCTTGGTCATCATTCTGTTTTGTCTTTATGCAAAGACAACTCAGAAACCATAACAGTGTTCGTTTTTTGTTATATTTTGTTTTACTCTGGGCTACAAATAGAATAATTATGGGAGAAAATCTTGCTAAAAGAAAAGTGAGTACTGCTATTTACTGCACTCACTAAGAGCAAAAAGATCCTGGGAGGATGTTTCATTTACTTAGAGGAAGGTCAGGGAAAGCTTTTTGTTGTTGTTTGAGGTCACACCCAGCAATGCTCAGAGCTTACTCCTGGCTCTGCACTCAGGAATTAGTAAGGCAAGATGCCTTACATGCTGGACTATGCGCCAGCCGCAGGCAAAGTATTATAGAAGCTGTAATGATTAAACCAAGCCTCAGAGGTTGGAGGACTTTTAAACAGCCAGACAAAAAAATAAAAAAACAACTGGGCAAGGAAGAACGTCTAAAACTCGGTTTTTATTCAGGAGAATGGTTTCTGCTTCAGCTCTGCTACTTAACTAACTGGCCTCAGGTAGGTTATATGAGGCCTAACTAGGATCTTTTTTCTCATTCTGGAATTGAGGTAAGAAAGTTTTCCTAAGCCATTATTATTATTATTATTATTATTTTATTCTAGAGAAACTGAAATATTGAAAGGCAAAGTGGTTTGGCTTGGCAGCACCAAAAAAGTACTATTAAGTATGACCTTATGACAGTATTAGTATCTTTTACTGATTTGTAAAACAATCAAAATCATTAAGCAAGTATTTTATACACGCACTGTCATACATAGTTTGTGACATTAAGATGAATGAGAAATGTCTGATGACACCAACCATGAAGTACTCAACATCTTATCCACGGCCTTCATATCACCATCAGCATTGTCTTCACAGGGTATGTTTGGTATGTTAGGTATGTTTGGGAAGATAGATGAGTATACTTATGAGAGCTGGTCTGAAATCAGCTTAAAGTTTTTTTCAAATTGTCCCAAATAGTTGAAAATGCCCGAATGTCAGTGGGACAGCCTCGCTTTCTTCTCTTTATAAAAAGAGAACTTCTCACAATGCCCATTCTTTGAATATTGCTCTTAGTTCTCACGGTGCTTGTCAGCAGGGCAGAGATCACCCTCCTAATTCTCATGTTTAATTTCCATTTAACCTCGGGAAGTGAACGAGCTATAGAGAGCAAGTACATTGAAGCAGTGAAGCAAGAAAATCCAAAACACTGACAACAGTCTGACAATCTGGCTTCAGAATGAATATTTTTAATTAGCCTTGTCTACATAGATATAAATCAATGAATTAAAACTGTTAGTCAATGGGGCTGGAGCGATAGCACAGCGGATAGGGCGTTTGCCTTGCACACGGCCGACCTGGGTTCGATCCCCAGCATCCCATATGGTCCCCTGAGCACCGCCAGGAGTAATTCCTGAGTGCAGAGTCAGGAGTAACCCCTGTGCATCGCCGAGTGTGACCCAGAAAGCAAAAAAAAAAAAAAACCTGTTAGTCAATGACTTAAAATATTATCAGTGTTTATTGTAAGATAATGTTATTTGTCTTAAACAGAATTCAGGAAACTAGAGTTTTTCCACAATTGAAGCTGGTGCAAATGCATTAGCATTAACGGGAGCTTGTGAACAATTCACTATCAAAAAGATAATAGGGTTGAAGTGATAGTATAGCTGGTTATGTGCTTGCCTTGTTTGCAGCTGTTCTACCTGGCTTCAATCCTTGGCACCCCCATATGGTCTCCCAAGCCCACCAAGAATGATTCCCTGAGCACTGCTGGGTGTGGTCCCCAAATGAGAGAAGGATATATATTAAAGCACCATTCTATAAAGCAAAACTTGATTTAAAAAAAATATTTTGGGCCACGTTTGTTGGTTGTATCACTCATGACCTAATTTAACTTTAATAACCTTATAAAGTCTTCACTGCCACATGAGAGGCCTTCAACAGACAGATTTATGGGACAAAAGCGTTCAGTCCTACATGTCACAACCAGTAATATGCTACCTAATAATATTTTTACTCATTGACATAAAATATTTGAAAGCCAAGCCTGGCAATTAAGTAGCTGTTTACCTTAAAATTATCTCTGAGGGGCTGGAGCCATAGCACAGTGGGTAGGGCGTTTGCCTTGCACGCGTCCAACCTGGGTTCAATTCCCAGCATCCCAAATGGTCCCCTAAGCACCGCCAGGAGTAATTCTTTAGTGCAGAGCCAGAAGTAACCCTTGTACATCGCCAGGTGTGACCCAAAAAGAACCAAAAAGAAAAAAAAAATTATCTCTGAAAAGTTTCTCCATGATTTTGGAATTGGAAATACTGGGAATATTTGCAATGGTTGAGCAGTTGCCTTGTGTGTGGGAGGCTCTGGATTTGATACACACACACACACACACACACACACACACACACACACACATGCATACAAGCTCTCACACTATCTAGAAGGAAGAACATGCTGGCACTATCTAGAAAAAAGAACAGTTTATATTCACCCTTCTCTTCTGCTGTTGGATCTTCAGAGGTTCATTCTTACAGATGAGAGTTTTATAGTCATATTCTTTAAATTTTATAAAGCAAAAAAAATTTGTCTTTTGGGGGGCCATGCCCAGTGGTGTTCAGCGCTTATTCCTGGTTCTGTGCTCAGGGATCACTCCTGGTAGGGATTGGGAAGACCATTCAGGGTGCCAGAAACTGAACCCAGGTTGTCAAAGTAAAACACCCTACACTAGTCATAAAGCTGACTCTAGTTCCAGAGATTTCACCAAATAAAAAATTCTAGATCTGATCTAAACCAGTCTTTCCTGAAAGTAGGTGATACGAACTCACTTCCCATACCCCTCTTTCCCTCCCCTGCTCCCCACCCCCACCCCTGTAGAGATGCTGGATCCATCCAGCAGGTTGGAGTAGCTTCAGATGCAATTGGGGAATACTTTATTTGCTCCTTCCAGGAAAGGAGATTTCCAGGGAGGGCACTGAGAGATTGTTTTTCTGAAAAGGAGGCAGCAACTAAGTAAGTTTTGGGAATCTCTGATCTAGACCAATGAGCTTTTCCTGTTAAGGACTGGGGAGCAGTGCAGCATTTGGAATGTAGAGATACTGGGAGGTTTGCTCTCTGCAATTTTTTTTTTCAATTCTGCTGGTTAGACTCAGTGTGTGTGTGTGTGTGTGTGTGTGTGTGTGTGTGTTTATATAGAGATATACACAGATACACATCTATATGTACATATACAGATATATGTGTGTGTATATATATATATATATATATATATATATATATATACATATGTTTGGTTTGGGTTTGGGGGCCACACCTAGCAGTGCTTAGGGCTTACTCCCAGCTCTGTTGGATCACTCCTGGCAGCCTTGGGAACTATATGGGATGCCCAGGATCAAACCTGGGTTGGTATGTACAAAGCAAATGTCCTACCTACTGTACTATCACTCTAGCCTGCAATAGATTTTTTTTAAATAACACAACTTTATGTCAACATATACATTAGAAAGAAATTTGTTTGGAGGTTTTGTTGTTTTGTGTTTGTATTTGGGCCACACCCAACTGGTATTTGGGACTTATTTGTGGCTTATTTGGGATCATTCCTGACTGGGCTTGGGGGACCATATGTGGTGCCAGATTTAACCCCAGTCAGTTGCATGCAAAGCAAACACCCTACCCATTGCATTATGTCTCTGGCGCGAGGGGTAAAACATTTGGAAAAGGGGCCGGAGTGATAGTACAGCAGGTCGAGTGCTTGCCTTGCATGCGGCTGATCCAGATTTGGTCCCTGGCTTTTAATATGGTCCCCTGAGCACTACCAGGAATAATTCCTGAGTTTAGAGCCAGGAGTAACCTCTGAGCATTGCCAGATATGGCCCAAAAACCAAAAGAGAGAAAGGGAAGAAGGGAGGGGGGAGGAGAGAGGAAAGAAGGCATTTGGAAAAGAAAAAGGCTAGGATAAAGGATTTGGGGAGTAACTCAACAGGATGGAGCATGCTTTTGTATGCTGGGCCCCCTGCATATAAACTGTGTGCTCAATTTGATGACCTGTCTGTCCAACCCTGACTTAAAAAACAGAGCATACTTTGTATGTAGGAGCCCCAGGTTCAGTAGTCCTCCAAGCGCTGTGAGAAATAAGCCATGAGCATCTAGCCAAGGTGTAGCCCTTTAGCACTGCCAGGTGTGGCCACAGGCAGACTAGGATAAGGAAGCTTATCATAGCATGGAAGCATAGCTGTGGGAGATGAGGTCATGAATGTAGTATTTAAGTAAACTGGTTAAGTAAATATGCATTGAGATGACATTTGAAATAATGCTTTGAGTATATGAGTTAGCCACAGGTATACCTGAGATATATAAGGGGTAAGAAATTTGTTTGGAGGTTTTGTTGTTTTGTGTTTGTATTTGGGCCACACCCAACTGGTATTTGGGACTTATTTGTGGCTTATTTGGGATCATTCCTGGCTGGGCTTGGGGGACCATATGTGGTGCCAGATTTAACCCCAGTCAGTTGCATGCAAAGCAAACACCCTACCCATTGTATTATGTCTCTGGCGCAATGAGATATAGCATTGCATGGTAAATAGCTGCACCAAGGCCCTAAGCCCCCAAACAGAAAATACCCTGGAACTGTTACAACAGAAAGGAGGCTAATGTGGAATGGAATGAAAGGAGGCTTGAATGGAATGATAGAAAGATAAGGCAAGATAGAATGATAGGTAGATTTTGCAGAGGTATGCCAACCACTGGCATAACTTTTTTTTTTATTATTGCTTTGTGTCTACACCCAGAGGTATTCAGGGGTCTCTCTTATTGTGCTGAAGGTACTACAAAGTTCTGAGTATCAAACCTGGGGTTCCCCTGTACAAAGCCAGTGTTCCAGCCCATGGAGCCATTTCTTCAGCCCCTGTCTTTTCATACTTTGACTTTTGGACCACACCTGGTTGTGCTCAGGGGATACTCTGTGCTTGGGGAATCATGAGATGCCAGGTCTTAAACCTGGACCCCCTGCATACAAACTGTGTGTTCAACTTGATGAGCTGTCTGTCCAATCCTGACTTAAAAAACAAACCACTAGCTGATTCATTAAAATAACCTGGGCTTGGGACAAATAGAAAATCAAGACCAATTAGAAAGTCATTGCAGCGTCTAGGAAAAAGGGGACAATGATCAGGTCAGGGTCAGAAGAATGGCTAGTTTGACAAAAGGAGAAGATTCTGGCTTTATTTTTTGGAAGTACAACCAATAAATTTCCACATGAATTCTGCACAGAGTGTGAGGGGGGAAAAAGGAATCAGGCGATGACTACGAGAGTCTTTTCCTAAACTGTTAGAAAATTAGAATTGCTGGTAAGTAGGAGAATTATTTGTGGAACATAAAGGAAGGAGATTGGGAGTTTTGGTTTGGACACAAAGTTTGGGGTGCCTACTGGACTTCCAAGTAGGGATATAGAATGGGCAGCAGGACAAATGAAGCTGATGCTTTAAAAAAACGTTTAGAGATAATTTTGGAAGTACTAAAATAATTTGTATACAAGAGTCTGGATGAGCCAAATCAGAGAGAAGCTCAGAGGATTGCCCAAAGGCACTTGCAATTCACTAAACTGGGAGGAGAGATGCCTGAGGAGTAACAACCACTGATCAGGAAAATATGTCATGTCAAGCCTAGTGTTCAGTTTTGTAATTTGGGGCTAACAGCAAAGGCTGTTCTTGACCAGATGTTGACTCTCAGGTAACAAATAAAGAGTAGTATGGGGATGGAAGAGTGGTGCTGTGGTGTAGAGCATCGGCCTTATAAATGTGTGGTCACAAGTTCAAATCTCTTGTGTCCACATGTGCCAAGAATAATCCTGTTTGCTCTGCTATTGGAGCTGCTAGCTCTGCTGTCTGTGATCCCTGGGAATCCAGGCATTTCCCACCATACCACAGCTAGGTGGGCACCCCGAAATGTGCGAAACACCTTGCAAACACTGCAACTAGAAGTATGTGTGAGAATCATAACCACATGTGCATCTCAACTAAAGTGCCAGCCCTGGTGAGCATGTGTGCAAGCAGACACAGCTGTCAACAACATGTCCTACCGTTATTCATCGATTTGTTCAAGTGGGCCCAGTAACATCTCCATTGTGAGACTTCTTGTTACTGTGTTTGGCATATTGAATACGTCACGGGGAGCTTGCCAGGCTCTCCGAGAGGGGCGAAGGAATCGAACCCGGCTCTGTCAGGCTGGCTGCGTGCAAGGCAAATGCCCTACCACTGTGCTGTTGCTACAGGAGAGCAAACCTTGGAGCACCCTAGCCAAGGGTAAGCATCACAACCTAGTGTGTGACGCTGGTAAGCACCACATCCAAGCATGTGTGCAATCCCTAGTCATCACAACAGCTTCAACAGAAGAGGTGAAAGAGATCTTTGAAAAGAAAAAAAAAAGTAACAAAATTTTTCTCTGTTTGCTTTTATTTGGGGGCTACACCCAGGGGTGTTTAGGGTTTATTCCTGGCTCAGTACTCAGGTATTATTCCTGGGGGGAGCTTGGCAGATTATATGGGATGCTGAGGATTGAACCTGGGTTGGATGGGTACAGGAAAAGTGAGCTACCTGTTCTACTATATCTCTGGCCCCTGAATTTTTTTTAAAAAATTAGAATAGTTAAGTACTTCTGAATCTGAACATGTTTGTATCTTTAAATATTCAGTGGTATTTTTGGACTTCACATATTCAGAAGAAAAAGCTATATTCATTTTGTGGAGGAAGATAGAAGGTCCCTTTATAGAAGAAAAAACAGCTGATCAAAGCGAAATTGTGAAGACCTTAATAAAATTAGGACAAGAATCTTCATAATTTATTTCTACTTACTAGTATACCAGCCAAAAATAGCCACATGACTTTACTATAGGCATTATTATGTTCTAAATATTGGTTGTAATATGTATTTACATTAGTTTTTAATTCATTAAAACTTGTACAGAACAAGGGGGAAACAGCTGCATAATGCACTTCACTACTACATGAGAGGGCTCATTGTTGATTTATGGTTTATATAAAGGACAAGGGGGTGGAATGTGAATAATTGGAATATTTCTACAAAATACTTATGGTAAACATTTCTATCTCAATCTTCTCTGATTCATATAACAAAGTAACTTTATACAGAAGTCAACATTCAAGATGTTATGCTTCTTAAAAATAAACTTAGGATATACAGTTATAGTAATAATACTATGAAAACAGAAGGTTGTACGTTTGGTGAATTTCTTTATAGAGACTTTTTGGTTTTAGGACCACAACCAGAAGTGTTCATGGCTTATTCCTAGCTCTGTGCTCAAGGATAACTCCTAGTGGGCTGGGGGACCATATAGGGTGCTGGGAATCAAACCAAGGATGGCCACAAGCATCCTACCTCCTGTAGTATCACTCTGGTTCTCAACATGGTATATTTAATTTTTAAACTGTTAAGATGCTGTAGTAGCCTAAAAAAAAAAGGTAACTGAAATCTTCAACCTTTAATTCCTTATAACATGCACCTTTAATTCCTTATAACATGCAGTCATTTTAAGAACTTAGCCTCAAGCTTACTTAATATCAAATTTTCCTTCTTTCCCTTAAATATGCCCAGAAAAATGCACTTTTGCTTAGCATCTCTGTAATGCTGGGGGTCAGGGGGGTGGGCAATCATGTACTCTATTACAATGGAAAGAACCATGGGAAAAGTAATTTACTAACTTCCTTTTATAACAAATTTACTTATAAATTATGTATCAGAGCGATCGAGTGAGAGAGAGAGAGAGAGAGAGAGAGAGAGAGAGAGAAAAAAGTGCCTACCACAGAGGCAGGTGAGGTGGAAAGGGGAGGGAGAGAAACTGGGGACATTGGTGGTGGGAAATGTACACTGGTGAAGGATGAGTGTTGGAACATTATATAACTGAAACCCAATCATGAACAACCCGTAACTCTATATCTCACTGTGATTCAGTAAAAAAAAAAAATTAAAATAATAAATTATATACCAGAGCCTTTCCAGAAAATAGACTTCAATTCCCTTCTATTTTCAGCTTTCTCATTATTTCCTCTACCCTTTGGCTGCAAAAATGATAGTGAAGAAGAAAGGGATAAATTTCCTAAATACAAATAGTCTACTACAACAATTTTTGTTGTTGTTGCTTTTTTTGGGGGGGTCACATCTGGCGATGCACAGGGGTTACTCCTGGGTCTGCACTCAGGAATTACCCCCAGTGATGCTCAGAGGACCATATGGGATGCTGGGAATCGAACCTGGGTTGGCTGTGTGCAAGGCAAATACCCTACCCGCTGTGCTATTGCTCCAGCCCCCTACTACAACAATTTTTGTTTGTTATAAAACAAAGCTTTAAAACATAAGTCTGGAGCCAGAGATTAAGTTCTACCTTGTCCATGGCCAACTCCGGTTCAATCCCCGGCACTCCATAAGTTCCTCTGAGCCCTGCCAAGAGTGATCCCAAAGTGCAAAGCCAGAAGTAAGCCCTGAGCACCACTGGTGTGGTACAAAAAAAAAAAAATTGAAATAAAAAATATGATGCTAATTATTTCAGGAAGGAGCCATAACTGGTGATTGTTCTTGGGCTCCACTCTGATCTCTGGGCACACGGTTCACTCATGGTGGTGCTCTGGGGACCAGAGGCGCCTAGGGTCAAAATTGGGCCTCCAGGTAAGATAGAGAAGGGATCAGTATGATAATAATAGTTGGAAATGATCTCTCTGGACAAGAACTGAGTGTTGAAAGTAGGTAAAGGGATATACTGGTAACCTTTCAGTAGCTGTACTGCAAACCACAATGCTCAAAAGGAGGAAGTGGAAGAGAGAGAGAGAGGGAGCGGAGAGAGAGAGAGAGAAAATAAAGAGAGAAAGTAGTGCCTGCCATAGAGGCAGGTGGCAGGGGGATGTGGGATGAAACTGGTGATATTGGTGCTGGGAAATGTACACTGGTGGAGAGATGGATGCTGAAACACTGTATGACTGAAACCTAATCATAAATAGTTTTATAAGGGTCTATCTCACAGAGATTCAATAAAAAAAAATTAAAAAGAATATTGGGCCTCCACCATGGAAAACAAGCTCTCTGGCCCATTCATTTATCTCTCCCGCCTGATAGCAATTTTAAAATTTTTTAAAATTTTGATGAGAAAAATCAAGATATGCCCAATAGTGTGAGAGAAAAAAAATCTAGGCAGTATAAGATATGCTCCCTTCCCAGTATATTCTTTTAATTTTGTTAGTCAAGATGTGTAGGTTGAAATAGTTAAGCAGGATTAATAGGCAGTATCAATAAAATATGGCACTAGATAAGTGACATCAGTAGTCAAAGACTTCATTGGGGCAACGTGGAAAAATCTGCTCAGTGAAGGTAAGGTTTGTTAGACTTCCAAGGATGCACTGAAGGTGAACTGGGAGAGAAGACGCAACTGTACTAAGGTTAGGTTGACAAATACAGCATGAGGAGGTCGTGAAACTCTCTTTAAATTGCCTTAAAAACATGAAAGCTTGTAATGTATCTCATGGTAATTCAATTTTTTTTAAAAAGGAAAAAAATAAACTGTTATAAAAGTGTCCAACTGATAACTGAGGTCACTGCCTTTTTCAAAAGAAACAAAACTGTAATTTACCCAGATTTGTTTTAACTGGGGCCAGAAAGATAGTATTGTGGATAAGGCACTTGCCTTGCACTGGCCAACCCAGGTTCTATCTTCAACATCCAATAAGTCCCCAAACACTGCCAGGAATGATTCTTGAGTGCAGAGCCGCTGAGTTAATTCCTGAACAGAGGGAGAGAGGGATAGGGAGGAAGAGGGAGGAGGAAAAAAATGCGATTAACTTTTTATAAATTTTCTCAGCTCAAATTTTCTCAGCTCAATAGTTGGGACAGCCTTCGTTCATTCAGTTATGCACCATAGGACAAAGTTAACAGGTCTGTAGGTCGAGTTACAAACTGAGCTGTTTTGCATGCTGGAGGCCTGAGTTGAATGCCCCCAGCATCTCTGGGAGAGACCCCATAGAGCAGGAATAGCCTCTGAGAACCAACAGATTAGCACCTAAACAAAATACAAGTCACCGGGAGCCAGAAACTCGTTCCATTTTGTACTTTTGTGAGCAGTAACCAACCGAGAAATTACAAAGGCAATTCCTAGAACACAAATGAGTCTGGGTTTTACCACCACCAGGGGGAGAAATCACATTTTAAAAAGGACCTGCTGGTTTGCAACTTTTTCTAAATCCTAGTTGCCCCTTTGAGAACAACGGGCCTCACCCATTGAACTCTGGTTCTTACCTCCTGATTCTTAGTAAAGATTCTCTGAAACAACGCGTAGCAGCTCCTTCCAATAAGTTAAGTATTGAACTCTTACTTAGCACCGTTCTAATGTACAATCTGACCATATTGGCATCCTCCTTCCAAGATGACGTTTACATATGTACCAAAGGTTTAATATAATTACAAAATTACTAAATTCGACATTAAAAAGGGCCAAGGTAATTACCTTGGCTTCTTAGACCATTCATCCCTTCAGAAGAATGCCCAAAGCTGGAACCCCTGGACTCAACTTCCCGTGAAGTAGGAGCCCTTGGCCATTACTCCCGTTCGGAGAGAATTCTGTTCTCACCCGAGTTTCTTTAGAGGTGTCACCAATTTCCCGATGGTTAACCTCTTAGTAGATAGTGAACCTGAATGACTTCCTCTCATTCATTAAACTTCCTCGGATAATAAGGACGCGTGTGGGAGAGTGGAAGGCGATCCTGGGCAGTAAGAAGTCCTCCAAACACCTCCAAGAATGATCCCCGAATCCTGCTTGATTAACAACCACAAATATTGTCAGTTTTGCTCTTGGGCCACACCTGGTGTCGCTCAAGGATCACTTCTGGTGATGCTCAGCGGCCCATCTGCGGGTGCTGGGGATCGAACCTGGCTCAGACGCATGCAAGGCAAGCACCTTCCCTGCTGTGTTATTTCTTCAGCCCAGAAACAAACAAACAAAAAATGTAATTAAAAAAAATTTTTTTTTCATTAAGAACACTGTTCTTAATTCTACCCGCCACGTCCCAAAAGAAGACACGGAGGAGCCCCCGATGGAGGATGGAGATCCAAAACCCAATCAATCTGAGCCTACCAGATCCTCCTTCCGTCCCACCCTCCACCCAGCTACTGCGGGGTCACGGTTTCCTGAAACGCGGACGGGGGCGAGGGGAGGGGAGGAGAGGGGGCGCGCCCACCCGGGTCGCCTAGCGCACGTGACTCGCAGACGGGGCGGGGCCTGGTTAATCCCCGCCCCACATCGCGGAAGCCACGCCCTTCGCAGCGAAAGCCACGCCCTTCCCCGGACCGGTTAACCGGCGGAACGCGGACCTGCGTCGCTGGCTTGCGGAGCTGCGGCCATGGCCACAGTGCGGGAGAAGGCGGCGGCGCTCAACCTGTCGCCTCTGCACAGCCCGGCTCAGAGGCGGCCTCCCGGTAAGGTGCCGCGAGGTGTCGGCGGCTGCGGGGACCGCGCGGGGTGTGGGGGAGCCCTTCTTCCAGTGGCCGGCGCGCTCGCCGTATGGGCGGACCCGGCTCCGCTGCGGCTGCCTGGGCAGCGTCCAGCGGCGTCCCCCGCACCTAGCCCGCACTCCGGCTTTGCGCTCGATGTCCCCGGAGCAGCAGCTTCCCCGCGCCGCTCCGGTGCGTCCGCCCGCCGCGTGGCCGTGCGGCTCCGGCAAAGTTCCACATCAGCACCTGGACGGCGGCGGGTCTGTCCGGGCTTTGGAGCTCGGAAGCGCAGAAGCCTGGGCAAGTTTTAGGGGCACGAGCAAGTTCGGAGAGTCCTCCTGCCCACCTAGTTCTCCAAACGCTGGGAAAGATGAGGGGCTTTCTGTTGGCTCGTCCCCCACCCCCCCGCAGAAATCTGGCGTTAAAAAGATGTTGATTTTTATTTGTTACACTATCTAGATAAGCAGTATGGCTGCGAGTAGAATTTTTTTTTTTCAACAACGATTTCTCCAGGCTAGTGTCATGACATTGGGAGAGACGTTGGTGAACTCTGCCATGATCTGTGGAGGCAGTTTGCTTAGTTTTCTGTTTCCTTCCAGTGTCCGGATTGCGCGGAATCGATTGGTGGGTTCCAAAATTGTGATTCTAGCTCAGCCCCTTGCTCAGTGAGACCGAATTAAGCGCCGCCCGTAACACTTGGAGTTTCCCCAGTTTTCAGATGAGTTTCAGCCCTTCTCCCCTTCTGCACTGCCGAGTGGCAAGTTAGAGGAATTGGTTCTCTGGCTGACAAAAAGCCTGCCTTTTGCACAGTGCCAACTAGTGAGACGGATGCCTTCTTCCCGGTCACAGTGGTCAGTGAAAACACATAATCCAAATGCGTGCGATTTCAGTGTCCCCAGTCTTGTGTTAGACTTGGTAGTAAACTGTCCTTTCATTTATTTTGAGGAGACCACATCGGGGCCATGGTCAAGGGCTATCAAGTGTTTGAAGGCCCTGGGGTCCCTCTGGGCAGCCCTCAGGGATGTTGTGGTGCCAGCCTCTAACCCTTTGAGGTTCCTCCCTGGCCCTGAAAGGTCTCTTTAATCCTTAGAGGCAATGACAGATTGGGAAGAAAGAAGCACTTTTTCATTTGCATGTTCCTAAGAACTCTCACAAAATGACTTTCTTCTGCAGAGGAGTACCTGACAACTCCATCAGGTTCTCTCCTTGTCTGACTCTAAAAATTCCATCATAGGGGAAACAGTCTGGAGAGATGCGAGACTTTCTGAGTTAAAGAAAACTTCACATTTATTTAGGTTTTTAGGCCACACCTGGAGTGCTCAGGACTTTTCGTTCTGTGCTCAAGGATTACTCCTGGAGGTGCTCAGGGGATAGTATAGGTTGTTGGGGATCAAGCTGGGGTTGGTTACGAGCAAGGCAAGCACAGCACCCACTGTACTATCTCCAGCCCCCAGAAACACCTGTCACATACCTCGGGCTTTCTGCATCTGGGAGCAGCTTGTCAGATGGTGCAAGGGAACCTGTATTCAACATTGAGTAGCTGACTCCCAGCGGGAATTGCTGGGCATGAAACCATCCTCCTCTGTATACCAGGTGCAGTGAGGAGCGTTACCCTCTGCCTTTCTCATTTGCTTTACTAGCTGCACTTGGAATCTTACCTGTTAGCATTTGTTAATCTTCCTTCCACCCTTAGGTGCTCACAGCTCCAGGGAGCTCAGTAACAGTAACGGGAGCCCCTGGTGCTTGCTTCCTGTTCATTCTCAGTGTGCTCTAGCAAGCAGCTCTGCGCTTGTTTCCCCACCTAGTAGTAACTTCCACCACTTTAAACGCACTGTCACAACCTAATTAATGATGAAGGAATGGCCGTTTACATGCTAACCTTCCGCAGGTACTTTGAAGCCACTTCTTTTAACACAGACAGAAATGTGGCATGTTACCCAGGTTAGCCTTTGTATACTGTAACTCAATCCCTTGAATTCACATGGTATCACTTGTCCAGAGAGCTCAACATTCTTCCCATATGCCATTTCATTAGTCTCTCTGAATTAAAGCCGGAGCCAGTGCCTACCCTTGATAGGTACCGATAGATCAGTATAGATCGATCTCTCAACAAATTTTAAATTGTTTTCATTAGTAGGATTTATTTTACATGCTTTATCTGCCTTTTTTTTGTCCTCAGATAGTCTGTTTTCAGCATGACAGCTCGACAGCCAGCCACAAAGAGGAAAATAAACTGAGCCACCAAAAGCAATTTGCCATAAAAGTTTTGCAATGTTTGTATTGGTGTTAGGAAGTTTTCCCACATGGTCATAGTTGTCTATTTTTAAGACCTTCAACACATTTCTCTACAATTTTTCTCTACAATTTCTCTACAATTTTTCTGTTTTTATGACGTTTTGGTTACACTTTAAGGTTCTGTTCCTTTATCTTGACAATTCTCTTATAGTGTATTAAAGCCTCCCTTAAAACTTATTAAATAAAATTGGTACTAAATAATTTAGGATTTTCATATTCATTTGTTTCTTTTGTTGTTGTTTTGTTTTGGGACCACACCTGGCAGTGCTCACGGCTTCTGGCTTTGTATTCAGGGATCACTCCTGGTGAGCTCAGGGTACCACATGGGGTGTGGAGGATTGAACCTGGGTCGACTGTGTGCAAGGCAAGCTGTACTATCGGTCTAGCCCATATTTGTTAATTTCTAATGAAGTGTGTTAAGTCCTCGGTATTTGTAATGTCTTATCTTTCCTGTGTGTAGTCTTTATTTGGTTTGAATACTGTTCAGACTTGACAAGATGTAGCAAGTGTGAACAAGCAAAGGGCAAACTCCTTGAGCTTGGGACTGTTCTCTTGGCTCAGTGGTAGGAAGAGGAGATTCTCTTTGCTTCTAAAACTTTGTCAGTCGATTTATATTTATACTTTAATAAAAATAATCATTCCGTTAATACAGGGAGTTCCTGTCTGTCTGTCACTCAGTTCCCTTATCTTATTTCTCAGAACTATTGATACAATTAACTAAAGCCCTTACATTGTTCACATTTCATTAGTTTTTGCCTACTTGCGCCCCTTCCTTGCCCCTAGGTTCCCATCTTTTATTTTTTGGAGGGGGGAGGGGATGCCCCTGGCAGTGCTAGGGGTTACTCCTGGCTTTGTGCTTAGGAATTACTCTTGGTGGTGCTCAGGGGACCATATGAGATACCAGGGATCAAATCAGTGTCTGCTGGTCTGTTTAAAACATTGACTAGATCTGTCACTTCTAGATTATGATGGTTTCCCCCTTCTAGTTATCCAAGTCATCCATCTGTTCATTGCTGGCAAGTCTGGTAGCTACTTTGCATATTTGTCTCGTATTGTCTTTATAATAACTGAGAGAAGTGGAATTGCCTATGCCTTAGCAACAGAAAAGGTTGGCAATTCGCCAGATTGCCTGATAAGTCTAGGATGGAAACAAGAAAGGAAACCATGTCTCTAGGACTCTAACCCTTGTACTCACAGAGACTAGTTCTGTCCTTGCTCCACTGGCACAGTTCTAAGCATTATTCAGTAACCCCAAGTTTTCTGAACTTTGGTACTACTGACGTTTTGTTTGTTGTGGCTGCTTGTGTGTTGTGGGATGTTGAGCAGCATTCCTGGCCCCTTTCTGCCCATTGGGTATCACTTGTCCTTCCTCAGTTTGTCACCAAATCTACCAGACATTGCCAGATCTCCAGCGGAGAGTAAAATCACCCACAGAGAACTCTTAGTGTTACTCTTCTTTAAAAATGTTTTAGTAGTTGGAGATAATCTACAGCTAACAGATATTGAATAAATGTTGGTTGAGGACAATTTATAAAACCATTAAAGAATTTGAACCTTGGGCTGGAGCGATAGTACAGTGAATAGGGTGTTTGCCTTGCATGTGTTTGATCTGGGTTTGATCCCTGTTTGATCCCTGACATCCCGTATGGTCCTCCAAGCGCTGCCAGTTGATTCCTGAGAGCTGAGCCAGGAATAACCCCTGAGCATTGCTGGTGTGACCCGAAAAGTAAAAATAAGTAAATAAATAAGAATTTCAACCCTCCAAACTCTTAAGAAAATTTGAAAGAAATAGTGCACAATTCCACAAAGCTATTAGTGTTTCTAAAAGCTTTGTGGAATTAAATACATTTTTTGTTTGTGAAGGTAATTTTATTTTATTAGTTTTTATTAAAGGCGTAAAATCACGATCACAATCATCCTGTTGTTTGTCGATTGCCTCCAGCAGGCACCAGTAACGTCTCCTCTGTCCTAGCCCTGAGATTTTAAAAAGTGCCATATTCAAGGCTCTTTCAGGGTTAGGAGAATGAGACCCATCATTGTTACTGGTATTTGGCATATCGGGTACACCATGGGGAGTTTGCCAGACTCTGCCGTGTGGGTAGGTTGCATTCAGTAGCCTGCCAGGTTGTCCAAAGTAAGAATGAGATAATAAGATGTTGCGCAGCTGCATATGCTTCCAGGAGCTGAGTTTTATAGTCTCTGGATGAGTTTTACAGTCTTGGCCATTGATGGGATTACCTGGTGCCGGGGGCAGTTGGTGGGTGTGACCCCTGCCTACTGGAAGATGGAGGATCCGGGTGGAGGATGCTCAGCCCCGATCCAAGCAGGCTTGGAGATCTCAGCCCCGGGACCCGCATGCCTTTGTTCCTCTGCCTTCATGTGTGTTGAAAATATTTAAATCACAAAATTTATTAAAATATTGTGGTTTAAAATATTGTGATTTGTGGATGGAGCACAGTGGGTAGGGCCTTGCACGTGGCCGACCCAGGTTCGATTCCCAGCATCCCATATGGTCCCCCCGAGCACCGCCAGGAGTAATTCCTGAGTGCAGAGGAGGAGTAACTCCTGTGCACCACCGGGTGTGACCCAAAAAGAAAAAAATAAAGCCATTCTGATTTACAAATCTGTACATAATACAGTTGTTTCAGGCATACTTTTTACTTATTTATTTATTTATTGGAAGACCAGTTTAGTGCACTAGAATGGAAATAGAATTATTATATGTTCTTTTGGAAATAGCATGTTCTAGTAATTCTGTACATTTACCTTACATTGGAATTATATTTATGATATATAGAGGTTTAAATTTGATTGCTAAATTTGGGGGCTGGACATAGGCTTGCTTTTTGAACCCATGTTCTCCCTTGAACATGTATCTCTGTCTCTTCTTGAACACATTTCCCTCCTCTCATCTTTCTTTTTGCTTTTTTTTAATTGTACTGAATCACTGTGAGATACTTATAAGCTTTCATGTTTGAGTTACAGTCACACAATGATCAAACACCCGTCCCTCCACCAGTGCACATTCCCGACCACCAGTATCCCCTGTATGCCCCCCAGACCCCCCCCCATTTCCCACCCTCCCTCTGCCTCAATGGCAGACAATATTCCCCATACTCTCTCTCTACTTTTGGGCATTCTGGTTTGCAATACTGACACTGAGAGGTTATCATTTTTCCTCACATCTTTCTAATCAAGTTTCATTCAATAAAACCTATCTTTCTTCACATACACAGACACACAATGGGGGTGGGGCAGTTAGATTTTAAATACATGCAAAGAGCAAGTTTTTGCTTTTGAGAAATTGCTACTTTTGGGCTGGGGGTATGGCTCAGTGGCAGAGAATGTGAGACCCTGACTTTGAGCTCTGGCTCCATGTGTTTTTATTCCCCAAGCATCTAGCCAGGAGTAACTCCTAAGGTATGATATACAACCCCCACCCCTCACCCCCACCAAAAAAAAAAAAAAGAAAAATAACTCTTTCTTTTATTCAAATAAAGATAAAATGTTTTGAAAACAAATCTTGCCTGAACAAAGTACTTCTTAAGAGTGTATTAGAGATATAGAGAACTTGTTTTTTGTTTTTTTTTTATTTTTTTTTTTTTTTTGGAGTGGGGTCACACACAGTGATCTCAAGGTTTACTCCTGGTTATGCCCACAGGACTTAAGTCCTGGCAGTGCTCTGGGGACCATAAGGTAGGCTGGGGATTAAACCGAGGTAAGGGTGCAAGGCAAATGCCCTACCCACTGTACTGTCGCTCAGGCCGCTAGAGAACTTGTTTAAAACATTTTTTTGTTTATCTTGAGGCCACACACCTGGCAGTGCTCAGGGGTTATATTACTCCTGGCTCTGTACTCAGGAATCACTCTTAGTAGGCTTGGGGAACCATATGGGATGCCAGGGATTGAACTCAGGTCAGCCACATGCAAGGCAAGCACCTTACCCACTGTGCTATCACTCTGGTCCCTTAGAACAATTTCTGAGCCACATGGTAGGACATCTTCTAGAAAACTTTTCAATTTAAATAGGGTCAAATGCTTTATTTCTTACCGTATTTTATTTGATATTCATTGCTCTTATGTAAAAGAAAGTAGGTAAACCTTGAGTCTCTGACGTGCTGTGATGGGCATTTTAGACCTCAAGTCCTGCTCAAGTTCAGAGTCTCTGCTCAGGGATCACTTCTGGTGGAGCTTGGGGTGTTGGAGATTTATCCATCTGAGGTGCTGGAGGTTGAAACCGAATCAGCCACGTGCATGGCAAGTGCCTTCCCTGCTGAACTATCTCACCAGCCCCTACAGAGGTTGTCTTATCAAGGTTATTTAAGTTGATTTCTAAATATTATGATCCTTTGATCGTAATATTTTTGGTATACACTTAAGGAAATATAAACAAGAATGCATCAAGATGTAAATAGCGGTCACTTCTAAAGAATTCTTCAGCTTCCATGAAAGTGAGATTTGTGACCAAGCTGAAGATTAAATTCTGATTGTCAGACTTACAAGGCATTCATTGTAGATGTCTCTTGAATCCTGTTTAGAAATCACAATAATTTGTTCATGCTGGGCTGTGTCTGCAAGGCAGTATTTTTTTTTTTCAGTTTATAGATGATAAATAAGTTTCAAACCAGCTTGTGGGGGAATCTGTGTTCATCAGGTGAAGTCAGCATTTTGGAAAAAAACAGGTTACCCAGGTGTGGGTTTTGGCACATTTACTTGTCAGATTCAGGGTATGTTATGTATTAAAGTATCTGTATGAACACGAGTTACTTTAGGTCTGTGGGTGGTGGTGCTTGAAGGAAAATATCCCAGGGTGCAGTGCTTGGGAATGAATGGTCAGTGAGCACAGAGGGGACCTGAAAGGGCTGGATTGTCTCATGCCTGGAGAACTCTGGGAACACTGTGCAGCACACAGGTGCCCACTGTCGTGCTCTAACCTGTTCTGTAATCTGCTGTACCTTGTTATCCAACCTGTAAAACTTCCGGATTTCCCATCTTTACGAAGCAAGTTAATATGGGGAAATTTATTCTGTATTTCTTAATCCCCCTGGGAAGATTAGCCTTTTCAACGTCACAGGTTGTCTGTCCCCTCCCTTTCACCTCCTTACCAAGTGACTCAGCCTTATCTTTTATTTGTATGCTAACCTACTTGTAGCTCAACCATTGCGACTTATGCTTCTATTTAATGTCTTTATTTATTTATTTTGGCTTTTTGGGTCACACCCGGCAATGCACAGGGGTTACTCCTGACTTTGCACTCAGGAATTACTCCTGGCGATGGTTGGGAGTACCATATGGGATGCTGGGATTCGAACCTAGGTTGGCTGCGTGCAAGGCAAATGCTCTACTCGCTGTACTATTGCTCCAGTACCCCTCCCTTTTTAAAAAGGTTTTATTTATTTATTTATTTTGGATCATACCTGGGAGTGCCGAGGGGTTACGCTTGGCTCTCCACTCAGGAATTACTCCTGGTGGTACTCGGGAGACCAAATGGGATTCTGGGGATCAAAGCCAAGTCAGCCACATGCAAGGCAAATGCCCTCCCCACTGTACTATCACTCTGGCCCTACAACACTTATGCTTCGAATCTTTAATGTTATCACTAACCCTGACATGTATTTCACTGATACATAAAGGCAGTCTAATCTGCACGGCAAAGCCTGGCAAGCTACCTGTGACGTGTTCAATATGCCAAACACAGTAACAACAAGTCTCACGATGGAGACGTTACTGGGCCTGCCCGAGCAAATCGATGAACACCGGGAGGACAGTGACAGTGACAGTGATTTTCCTTCACTGTTTCACCCTTATGTTCACTGGGTTGTGGGTTGGAGCAATAGCACAGCAGGTAGGGTGTTTGCCTTGCATGCGGCTGACCCAGGTTCGATTCCTTTGTCCCTCTTGGAGAGCCCAGCAAGCTACTGAAGAGTATCCTGCCCCCATGGCAGTGCCTGGCAAGCTCCCCGTGACATATTCGATATGCCAAAAACAGTAACAACAAGTCTCACAATGGAGACATTACTGGTGCCCGCTCAAGCAAATCGATGAACAACGAACGGGAGGACAGTGCTACAGTACATTGGGTTGTATATGTTACAGAATTTCTAATAAACTACCTGATTTTTTTTTGAGTGGTGCTTAGGGCTTATACATGGCTCTCTACTCAGGGATCACTCCTGATGGTGCTCAGGGGAACTTATGGGGTGCTGAGGATCCAACTTGGGTTTGCCAAATGCCCTACCTGATTTTAGGAGCAGTGACTACTAAGCTTGAAATATTGACTACGGGTTCGCAGACCTTAAAGTTTTTGTTTGTTTTTGTAATCTTATTAACTTGCTGAAAGCTCTTTCATTTAATTCAAGTCTCCAATGAAAAGGTTAATCAAAACTTATCTGGTGGCAGACTTTTAATATGCTTAAATACTAGAAAAAATAGTTTTTATTAGGTATATTAATGGGGGCAGATTTTTTTCTTTTGGGGTTAAATCCAGCGATGCTTAGGATTTACTCCTGGCTCTGTGCTCAGGGATCACTCCTGGAGGGGCTCAGGGAACCATATGGGATGCTGGAGATGGAACCTTTGTCGGCTGTGTGCAAAGCAAGTGCCATACCTGCTGTACTATTGCTCCAGATTTATTTTATTCATTGAGGCCCAATTTTCTCAAAACAGGATTGTCAGTAATTTAAAAATCCCAGTATTATGACTGGCTCATTAAGTGGAAGGTTTTTCATTTGTTTTTGGGCCACACCTGACTCTTGCGCTTAGGGACCACTCTTGGAGGTGCCGGGGAGAAGCCATAGGTGGTGCCAGGGTGCTAACAAGGGCCTTGACCTTTCTACTAGCTCCCCAGCCCTTAGTGGAATTCTAAAGTCCTTCATGAAGTCATCCTTGCTTTCACCTTACACCTTTTCCCCCCTTTCTTTCTGTTTTTTGGAGGCCTAGCCCAGCTGCACACCATGCACTGGGGCTGCTCTGGAATGGTTGGGATTGTGCGGGATGGGTATGGAGTGCTAGGGATAATACCTAGACCCGCAGCATGGGAAGCATTACCTCTTGCCCTTTGACCTCTTTCCCACACCCTACAGAGTGTTGATTTTAAGTTATTTAATAACAATGTTCTTATTTTTTTATTTTTGGTAGAGGGGGCCCTCATTCAGCGATACTGTGGTGTTACTCCTCACTCTGTGTTACGAATTACTCCTGGCGTTTCTCAGAGGACCAGATGAGGTGCTTGATATTGAGCCCCCACTGGCTATATGCAAAAAAGCAAGTGCCCTCACACTGTACTATCATTACAACTCCCTCTCTATTTCTTACTAAGAGAAACTTAGTTTGGCCTTCCACCCTCTTTTCGAAATAAATAATCAGTCTGCACCCCACCTCCAACCTATCTTCTTTATTTGAACAAAATATTTTTAATAGCACCTGAGGCTCTTACCACTCTACCCCACCCCCGTCATTCCAAAACACCCCCAGAGTCAGTGGAGAGATACCTCTCTGGAATGATGTGGGTTGCTTCCCTTTTAAGACTAAGATGGTAATATTTGCAACTTCTCTGTCAGGATATCCTAAAAATAAATGAATACACTTGACTGAAATGGGGGCTTGGAAAAAAATAAGAATCACTGAATAGCCAGAGGACTACTGAAAAGCGAGGTAACATCTTAAAGGATATTCTGTTGTTTATATATAAAGAAAAATCTCACCATCCAGAAAGCCACCAAGCTGATTAGCTAGATTCTGTTCCACCAGTTTTCTAAAACCTATGATCCATTTTCCTTTCATTGTTTCTCCTTTGTAGTTTACTAAATACCAACTTATTACAATGATAGGAAAATGTGATCTCTTTGAAAGCGTGTTTTCTTCCTGTCTAGGTTAAAGTCTTGCTTTGTTTCTGGCTTTTTCTATCTTCCCAGTAGCGTGTAAGCTCCTCCTGGGCAGAAACCAAAGTGTTTGTTTACTCTGCTTACAAAATATTTAAATCATCAACCATGGAGCCAAAGCAACAGTACCTTGCTTGCAACTGACCCGAGCTTGATCCCAGCACTCCATAAGATTCCCAGACCCTCGCCAGGAGTGATCCCCTAGCACAGCCAAGTGTGGCTCAGAAACAATAACCAACTCGTACCCCCCCCCCCAAAAAAAAACACCAAAACAAAATCCAGGAAAGCTTAAGAACATTAATTGATTTCAACAACTACTGTTGAAATCTATAACCGTACCTATCTACCTATCTGAAAAATAAGTGAAGTCAAAGTCCATCTGTCAGACCCTAGGCCCACCCCTTCCATTGTGTCTAAAAGTCATACTTTACCTCTGGGGCAGCAAGGCCATCTCCTTGGGTGCCTCAGATGGGCAGATAATTACATGTAAGGCTCTTCATAGTGTTCTTAGCAAATAATTGATAACTGCCACAAGTCCTCCTTGATCTCCCCCACCCAAACCCCATCTCATCTCTTCTCTCATCTCACTTCCTGTTGTTCTCTGCCCTGGTCGCTCACTCAGGCCATCCCGCCCTCTTTCCTGTACTAGCAGAACACATTCTGTCATCGGGGCCCGTGTTCTTTCTAGTACTCGCTTTTCCCTGGATATCTGGAGAGTGCATCCTGGGTTTCTCAGGTTTCCTCTCAGGTATCACCTTGTCAGAGAGGTCTTTGCTGGCATCCTTATGAATGTAGAATCTTCTTTCTTTTGTACTTTTATTTTTCCTCCTATTACTGACCTAACATTTGCGTTGTCTATATCATCCCTCGAGATGTAAATCCAGAAGAATAGGGACGTTGGGCCTGAGCGATATAGTACAGTGGGTAGGACCTGTCATGTGGCCAACCCAGGTTTGTTCCCCGGCACCACATATAGTCAGTCCCTTGAGCCTTGCCAGGAGTGAGCCCTGAGTGAGAGCTATGAGTAAGCCCTGAGGACTCCCAGATGTGTCTCCCAGCCCAAAAAAGGGAATAGAAAGTTAACTGTGATCACTATTGTGTTTTAGCAAGAACACTGTTTAATGTATGGAAGGCACTAATTTTTCAAATAAATTTTATTATTAACAATTCACTGTTTTTGTAACAAGCCACCCTCATAATTGTTCCTTACTAGCAACTTTAGAAGTTGACACTCTTTGCTTCCAAGTTGCTTAGAAAGGGCCCTTATTATAAATAAACAAGATTACTTTATCATTATTTTTCCTGTTCCAGGTTTCAGTGTGGCCCAGAAGCCATTTGGAGCTACGTATGTATGGAGCAGCATTATAAACACTCTTCAGACACAAGTCGAAGTAAAAAAACGAAGACATCACTTAAGAAGACACAATGACTGTTTTGTTGGTTCTGAAGCTGTGGATGTCATTTTTTCTCATCTAATTCAGAACAAATATTTTGGTGATATCGATATTCCTCGAGCCAAAGTGGTGAGAGTGTGCCAAGCACTGATGGACTATAAAGTATTTGAAGCAGTTCCAACCAGAGTCTTCAGAAAAGATAAGAAACCCACCTTTGAAGATAGTAGTAGCAGCCTTTATAGATTCACGACGATACCCCACCAAGACAGCCAATTAGGCAAAGAAAACAAGTTGTATTCACCTTCTCGGTTAGTATGTATTGGTAGACCTTCAGGATCTATCAGCAAGATTTTGTCTGCTGTTAATGAGATGCTCACTGGTTTTAAGTTACTTTGAACTAGTTAATTAGGCTAATCTGGGTCTGTGGATAAATTCGATGACTGTTATCTGCTAGAGTTCTTGTGTGCTCACATTGTGCACTTAACAGAAACCACCATTTATTTTTTACTTCTCTGCTTCCAAGTTCTGATTTCAGAATGGACCAGGGTTAGAGTTGAGACACAAAGCAGTATGAGAACCAAGGTGAATGAAGGTATGTTCTCATGTCACGAGAATCCAAGTGGTAATGTGAACTCTGAAAGGCACATGAGAGCCAGAATTCAGAGGGTTGCATGTGACATACTCAGGAGTTTACACTTCACCAGTCAGGTGTTGAGGAGGCCCTGAAGGGATTGTAAAACCCAAAAAGATTGTGTTTTTGAAAGACTGTCCCAGCAGCTCGAGAGAGCCTGGTGGAGACGGCTGTGGGTGTTTGCCCCAGGTCTGCAGATGAGCACCTCAATGAGCAGCAGTAACGAATAGCAAAGAGAAAAAGTATGGAGAGAAGCTGGGAACAGAACTGTAGCACCCAGTGACTTGAAAGTGCTTCAGGTGATAAACCCATAGTGACTTTAGTTATTTTTCATAACACAGATCTTGGCCCTTTATTCCCATCAGCTATGTACAAGTGCCGTAGTGCTCTGAAAGTTGAGGTTAGACCCAAAGTCAGTTTTTGTGTATTTACTTTCAGGTTTTGTTGTTTTGTTTTGCTTTGTTTTTTGCAGGGGTGGGTAGGGCTGGGGAGGTGGAGGGATACCACACCCCCCCCAGTGGTGCTTCGGGGATCATGCGGTGTCAGGGATGAATTTGGGGGCTGCAGCATGCAAAGTACGTTGAGCCATCTCCCTGACCTGACTGTCAAATATTTTTACACTTTACACAATAGGAGAACATTATTTCTATATAAGGAATGTAAAAACGTGGTAGGGCACAGTGAACATAATGCACTGGCAGGTCTGCATGCTTTCTTTGAAACCCTGCAGGCCAAATGTGTTTAGAATTTTGGACTTTTATGGGGAGAGAAGGTGGGTTGGTGTAAAATCTTATCACGCCGGAAGGTTGTGTGTTCATGGGTTCACTGGGTGGCTCTTTCTCACCGCCTGCATTTGGTGCTCTTGAGTCCTGTGTGTGGCCTGGATCAGGATGACTGTTCTTTCTCTCAAGCTTGAGCCCCTCTTGCTCTGACTCTCCATTCCCCAAGTTTACAGTCTTAGTTTAGATAGCAGTCACCTAAGGCGGTGACATAAAGGTGGGTTGAATATTGACAAATCAACAAAGAGAGGTAAGACCACTCCTCCAGGAGATTAACTCAAGGATAAAATCTCATCTAAAGAGATTACTCCAGATTACTAGGAGATCCGCCCAAGGGTGGGATCCCAACAAGGGTGTGTTCTTCCCTCAGTTAGTTTTTTTTTTTTTTTTCATTTCATCATCCTGTTATTCGTCGATTGCCTCGAGCAGGCCCCAGTAACATCTCTTTCATCCTAGCCCTGAGATTATATTCAAGGCCCTCAGTTAGTAATTTACTTAAATAGTTGTAATAAATCTACTTCTAATATTTCTAGCAATGTCATTCTGTATGAGCACAGTAAGAGATATAAACTTAGTTTGGTTCTTCCTGAGAACATCTCACTGTACATTCCACAGTCCTCAGGCCAGGTTAATCTTCCTAGCTCCAGCAGGGTCCTAGTCTCGTCGGTACTTACTTTTGGATCATGACAGCATTTGTCCATGATCATGCCCTCAACTTATAGTTGAGTATTGTGGCACTTTGGCCTGGCCCATTTCGATGCCAGGGTAGCTCACAGCTTGCCCTGGGTCCATTCAGTCCCTCGTCCTAGCACCCTGCTTTAGGGGTGCTAGGAACTAAGGGCAACTGAGTCAAGAAATCAGATGCCCAGGAGTAAATATTATTCTGAGTCAATCAACTCCCAAGTTACAAAGCATAATATTAACTGTCTTCCTGTGTCCATACAGAAAGGACATTGCTTACAATACAAGTTCATTGTCCTTAGATGGGTGTGACCCGATAAACCTAAGCTACCTGAGGAAGGATAAAACAGTGTTATCCTACAGGTTGGGACCATATTCAGAAGTGCTCAGTGGGGCTAGAGCAATAGCTTCGTGAGTAGGGTGCTTGCCTTGCACGCAGCCAACTCAGGTTCAATCCCTGGTACCCGATATGGTCTCCTGGGCACTGGCAAAAATAATTTCTGAGTGCAGAGCCAGGAGTAACTCCTGAGTATTCCTGGGTGTGGGTCCCTCTCCCCCCAAAAAAGAAGTGCTCAAGGGTCTGGTCAAAACTGACCCCTGACCATTGCTGGTGGTGCTGGAGTTTGAACTAGGGTTGGCCACATGCATGGCTAGAACTGTCTCTTTGGCCCCGTGAATTCTGTTCTGGTTTACTGGGAGGAGCTCATCTGACTGTGCTGAGAACTTGTTCCTGGCTCTGCACTCAGGGATCACTCCTGGTGGGCCCAGAGGACCATAAGGGGTGCCAGGGATTGAACCTGGGTGTGAAGCAAACACCCTGCCTGCTCTACTATCTCTCAAGCTCTTGACCCCCTGAATTTTGGAATGGTGGAATTTTAGAAAGTAAATTTGTATATATTTGTTATAGGACACCCTTTGAAGGTACTGCAACAACATGTAGCATTAACTCAATAAAAGAAGATGAGTTAATTAAAGGCTAGGAGAGATGAAGGATAGATTTTGTCTCCTGATAGCTCTGGATAAAGTTGATTTTTCAGAGTGCTAGGCTTTCGGAGTTGTGGAGAAAGGACTGAAGGACTGTAGCTCTGGGCAGAGAGACTCTCACCAGGCTGGAGCACATGCTTCAAAGGCAGAAGTCTTAGGTTCAATCCTCTGAGCACCTCTGGACATGGCCCCAAAACAAAAAAAGGATTGTAAATCTATATTTGGAAAGTGATAGGTACCGCCCTTAAGTAAAGCCTCCATAATAGAGATAATTGATAAAAAATAGCATAATGTAAACTTGGATGTTGTTTTAAAATTAGAGTCTAAAATTTTTGTCATTGATTGTTTTTGTTTTTTTCTAATTTAGGGGGCACATTCCCCAGTGCTTAGGGGATACTCCTGGCTCTGTACTCAGGGGTCACTCACATGTGGTGCTGGGGTTGGCTGCATACAGGACAAGCACCTTAACCACCACTGTACTGTCTCTTTGACACCTTGATTTTATTACCTATAAATATTCCAAGAAAAGCTTATTGAGGTGTGCACTTTTTAAAAAAAAAATTTTTTTTATTGAGGTACAGTAATTTACAAAGTTATTCATAGCACCCAACTTTACAACCAGTCATGGTCAAATTCCATGTGTATAATTTTCCCAACCTCAACCCCATCACACCAGTGTCAAGAGATTACTCCCGCCTGGGCTCTGGGGCCAGATGGGGTGCCAGGGCCCGAACACAGATCAGCCGCATTTTTCAAGGCAAACATCATAACTGCTGTCCTGTCACTCAGGCTCTGAGGTGTGTACTTTTAAGCCTCAAAAGAATGATGAAATGTTTCTATATTTCTACTCTTATAAATGCATTTGTTGTGGTTTTACCAATAAACTTTCCAGAAACCCTCTAAGTTCGGAAGTGCTAAAATACTTACGTGAGCTTGTTTATAAACATTGACGATGAAATAAACTCACTTTAGGTATGCAGATACATTATGTGAGTCATCTGATATCAAATCGGCAAGTTTAGAGGACCTGTGGGAAAATCTGAGTTTAAAGCCAGCTAACTCTCCTCGCATAAATATCTCCGCAACCTTGTCTCCACAAGGTAAGTGAAAGATGATATGATCATTTGAAACCTGAGTTCATGACAGTTATTTAACATTTTTCAGTCTTAACCTTTATTAGAATTTAAATATTCAACCACAAAGGGCACACTGTATTAAAGCCGTTTAAATTAAGTTTTAACAGAGGTCTATTATCTTTAACAAATAAATCAGTGTTGCAATTCTTGAACACTGACTTTTGTCCTATCAGCTGGCAGAGATTCAAGTCTGAAATGTTTGGCATGCAGATTTTTATTTGAATTGTGCTTTCACATATTTCTTTCCCTAATATTGTATTTAGGTTAAATAAAAATAGAAAATTACATTTAAAAAATTAGCATAGGCTTTTTTGTGTTTTTCCTTGTCTGTGGCAGTGGAATGTAGCTTAATGACTGATTTCTCCCTTCTGTCCCCCTTTCCAGTTGTGGAAACCTTGAGTGGAATAATCTGCAGCCAATGGTTTTAAGCCAGTTTTCAGCTTCAATGAGTCATTCTTTCTTCCAAAGTCCTTATTAACATGTTTTATGACTTGATCTCTTATCGCTAACATTCTGCTTTTTATAGTACAAAGAATGAGAAGAATTCCTGTGTTCAAAGTCTGTTCTCCTAGATCTTAAAAAATAAATCTTGAATTGTTTAACATTGTTATAAAAATTCACTCTACAAGTTTTTCTTTTCTTCTTGCCATAAGTTTGTTAGCTTAGACCTGCTTTGACAGATATTGTGGTGATGAGCCATTTACCAGCTATTAACTGATACTTTTCACCTTGTCATTTTCCTATTAGTTATTAATGAAGTATGGCAAGAAGAAACAATTGGGCGTTTACTTCAACTTATAGATCTTCCACTTCTTGACTCCTTACTCAAACAGCAAGTGCTTGTACCCAAAATTCCTCTACCTAAGAGGCAGCCTGACTTGGTCAACAGTAATTATTTGGATCGAGGGATTCTCAAGGCTTACGGTGACTCTCAGTATGTAGAAATATGTGGTGCTAATTTGATGTGTTTGTATGAAGATTCTAGATAATGGCTTGATAATCTTTTGAATTCTTCTAGGATCAGTTAATGTGTTCATTGGTATTGGTGTTTGGGAAGGTGAAGAACAAAATTATCTTTTAAATGATAGAAAATGTTTTTTTCGCACTCATTTTACATAATTTACTTCCATGTCAAGTGCTTGTACATGAACTTGTGAGGAACTCTTTGAGTAAAATGATTATAAGGTGAAGAAAATGGTAATGTCCCATCCTGGTAAATATGTCTCATTGTCTGTTCTTCTAAGAAATCCAAGACAAAATTGACAGATTTGACAAATTCTCTTTTTGGAGGAGAAAGCAGGGAATGCCACACTCAGGGAAGTTCAGGGATCACTTGTGACAGTACGCAGGGGGGCCATGCTGTGCCAGGGGTCAGTTCGGGGTCAGCCATACAAGGCAGGTTTCTTACCCCTCTACTATCTCTCCAGACCAAATTCTTCTGTTTTTGTTTAGTTTTTGTTTGGGGGCCATTCTCAGCTCTATGGCCCCTGCCCTGTGTTTGGGATCTAACCTGGGGATGTAACCTGGGGCTCCAGGCAGGCATGCCGAAGTACCTGCCTCGGGTCCCCCCATATATATTTTTTTTTCAGCCAGACCAAGCAGGGCATCAGGACTATATGGGGTGCTAGGGAACACATCCAGGTCAGCCGTATGCAAGGCAAGCACCATATCTGCTGTACTCTTTCTCCAGCATTTATTTATTTATTTTAGCTTTTTGGGTTACACCTGGCGATGCACAGGGGTTACTCCTGGCTTTGCACTCAGGAATTATATGGGCTTGGGGGCCCATATGGGATGCTGGGAATCAAACCCAGGTTGGCCGCGTACAAAGCAAATGCCCTACCCACTGTACTATGGCTCCAGCAACTTTCTCCAGCCTTTCAAGCCATCTTTCTGGGCTGGAGTGATAGCACAGTGGTAGGGCGTTCGCCTTGCGCGCAGCTGGACTGGCCGAGCCATGTTTGATTCCTCCACCCCTCTCAGAGAGCCCAGCAAGCTACCAAGAGTATCTCGCCCACATGGCAAAGCCTGGCAAGCTACCCATGACGTATTCGATATGCCAAACACAGTAACAATTCTCACAATGTTACTGGACCCGCTCGAACAAATTGATGAACAATGGGAGGACAGTGACAGTAACAGTGACCCAAAACTATATTAAGCTATAAATGAGTGGCTGGTGCAATAGCACAGCGGGTAGGGTGTTTGCCTTACACTCGGCTGACCCGGGTTTGATTCCTCCTCCCCTCTTGGAGAGCCCGGCAAGCTACTGAGAGTATCTCGCCGCACAGCAAAGCCTGGCAAGCTCCCTGTGACATATTCGATATGCCAAACACAGTAACAATAATTCTCAAAATGGAGATGTTACTGGGCACGCTCGAGCAAATCGATGAACAATGGGAGGACAGGACAGCATTTCTGGCTCCCAGATTTGGCAGATTCTTAAACTTCTTTGACTGCATGTACTCTTACACTCCTATAACACTTATTGAATATATACTTTTTAGTTCACAAATCTTTTCTTAAAGAAATACAGTATATTGGGGCTGGAGAGATAGCACAGCGGGTAGGGCGTTTGCCTTGCACGCGACCAACCCGGGTTCGATTCCCAGCATTCTATATGGTCCCCCAAGCACTGCCAGGAGTAATTCCTGAGTGCATGAGCCGGGAGTAACCTCTGAGCATTGCCAGGTGGGACCCCAAAAAAAGCAAAAAAAAAAAAAAAGACTAATGGAGTTCATGCCCAATTCAGTGAGCCTAATCAATGGCTGAATAAATAGCAATACTCCAACATTAAAATAAAAAGAATGGTAGGACTCTTTTTTTTTTCTTTTCTTTTTCAAAGCCAGGATTCAAACACAAGCATTGAGCAAAGTTCTCAACCACTAAGGTATATCTTGGCTCTGAAAGGCAGCTTAAAACCTTATGTGAGGGCCGGAGCAATAGTATAGCATACAAGGCACTTTTTTGCATGCAGGTGACCCAGGTTCATTCCCTGGCACCACAATTGTCCCCTAAGCACTGCCAGGAGTAATCTCTGAGTACAGAGCCAGTTATAAACCCTGTGCACAGCTGGATATGGCTCCCAAACAAAAAGAACTCTTATGTGAAAGTTAACTTTAACACATTAGTTGTTGAATGCTGCTTCTGTAAACAGGAACAGTATTCTGCTAATTTAAGTTGCATGTATACAATCTGAAGTACTATGTGAAAACCCTTTATAATTATTAAATTTGAAATAGATAACTGACCTTTCATGAGGCTGACCCTGGTTGACTCCCCAGCACTCTCCCAATTACCACTCCTGAGCACAGTGCCAAGAATAGCTCCTGAGCACCTAAGAATATGCCCCCACCCACCCCAACCTCCTGATCTCCGCCCCCCACGTCAAAAAAAAAGTTGTTCTGAGTTCATTGCAGAAGAGAGATAGGTTAATTTGTGTGTGTGTGTGTGTGTGTGTGTGTGTGTGTAGTTGGGGACAGGGATTGGGCCACACCAGACGATGCTCAGGACTTACTCCTAGCTCTGCACTCAGGAATCACTCCAGGTGGTGTTCGGGAACCATATGGGATGTCAAAGATAGACATGGACTGGCTGCATGCAAGGCAAATGCCCTATCCACTATACTGTCACTCCAGCACCGAAAGACGGTTTTTAAAACAAAAGAAAATAAGAAAAACAAATTCTGTGTATATATATATATCAGCCAAATGAATGTTGTTTTATTTCTTGAAGTGTAGCATGTTTTTGAAATTGCTCAGCTGGCATTTTACTGGAAGTGGTAGTTAATATTTAATTGTTTTGAAACTTTACCTTCTTCTCCTCTAGCCAGGGCAAGGAAGGATAGATCATACACAGAACTCTGAAGTAAGCTACATTATAGTAGAAAAATAATGGTGAAGACACTTCAGCAGCACTTATACAGAAATCCGACTGACAGAGAAGATTAGCATGGTCCTGTCCTAGGATAATATACAAATTTGTGAAATGTTATATATATTTTAAAGAGGGTGGGAGAGGGGAAATGCTGGTTTAAACTTCAGTTCTGAGATCTTGTTTTATCTTGCCTTAGAACTCTGAGCAAGAAAATTTAGAGTTTCTGGGCTTGTTAATTTTGAGTTTTTTATTTTTTGTTTTTGAGTCTCACCCAGCAGTGCTCAGGGCTCACTCCTGGCTCTGCACTCAGGGATCATTCCTGGTAGAGTTTGGGGGATCATCGGTGGTGCCAGAGATTGAACCTGGTCAGCCATATACAAGGCAACGACCTTACCCACTGTACTATATCTCTAGCCCCATAGAGATTTTTTTAAAAGTAAAGTTTGAATTTTGATGTAAGTTCATACTGTTGATAACTTATTTGTTAAGGGGAAAATATGACAGTTCAAGTTGTTTCCTTGGGATTCACAACCTCGATATATAACAATAATTATACTTGTTGGGGCTGGTGGTAGAATACAGCAGATAAAGCACTTGCTTGTACACAGCAGATTCAGGTTCAATCCCTGGCATCTCACGTGGTCCCTCAAGTACCACCAGGATTGATCCCTGAGCATGTAGCCAGGAATAAATCTTGAACACTGCCAGGTGTGGCCTGAAAAAACAAATAATTGTACTTATCTTTAACTTATCTTTTCTAAGTGCGTAGAAATTTTCTCTGCTAACAAACCTGAAAGAGCTAGATAGCTAGTAAGTTCGGCACTGTGTGTAATTTGTTTTTCTTTACTTTTTAAAACAACTTTTTTCCCCCATAGGGAAGATGAGTGGCTCTCTGCAGCAATTGACTGCTTGGAATACCTTCCAGACCAGGTGGTGGTGGACATAAGCAGAAATTTTCCTGAGCAACCAGATAGAATAGACCTAGTGAAAGAACTTCTGTTTGATGCCATTGGCAAATATTACAGCAGCAGGGAACCTCTGTTAAATCACTTATCTGATGTGCATAATGGAATTGCAGAACTCTTAGGTAAATAAGATTTTCCTGGGTTCTAGAATTTATCCTTCGGAGGCAGTAGGGAAAAGTTAATTGTTCTAAAAATTTACCAGCGCGATACTGCTTCAAGCTGATCTGGATAAATCCATATAAAGGAGGTTTATTCCAAAGATTCTAGGGTTTATTTGGAAAGAGGCTTGATGTAAAGCTTTGCAGGAATCTGACTGCCACAGGGGAATGATGCTCTCATTTACTGGAATTTTAATAAGCAGAGCATTAATTATACTCCTTAGACAGCATTACCATTACCGCCTCATTCATCCTTCCAGTGGCCTTTATAAAGAAGAATAGACATTCTGCTTTGACCAACTTCCTGTGAGCCAGAGTGTTCAACTTGATTTGTTGAAAATAAATTGGGGTTCCAGAAAATCCTATTTTTCTCAAGTTGAGATGTATCACATGATATATCCCTGAAAGGTATTAGTGAAGAACACAGGCTGAGAATTTACAAAGCCAAGAGTTAGATTTAACATCCTAGGATTAGTATGTGACAAGGAACTTAGATAGTATTTGCCAGTTTTATAATAGGCTGCTTTTTTTGTATGGTCATTCATGTAATTCCTAGTGTTGTTTTGTTTTGCTTTGGGGGACAGTTTTGAATAAGTTTACTATTTAGAATAATTTGAATTTTTTTCTGTTTAAAGTCATGTTTATTTAAAATTAAAAGCATTTTCCCCCCTTTTGGCTGAAGTGAATGGGAAGACTGAAATAGCATTAGAAGCTACTCAGCTCTTTCTGAAGCTTTTGGATTCCCAAAATAGAGAAGAATTTAGAAGACTACTATATTTCATGGCTGTTGCAGCGCATCCTTCAGAATTTAAACTGCAGAAAGAAGTAAGTTTTTTGTTGTTATGTATTTAGTATCTGGTTGGGGGGGGCCACACCTGGTAGTGCTTAGAGCCTGTTTTGTGGCTCACTGCTAGTGACTTGATCCTGGTGGTTCTCAGTGGTCCTGTGGTGCCAGGGATGGAGCCTGGGGGTTCATCACATGAAAGCATGTGCTCCAACCCTTTGAGCTCTCTCCCTGGCTCTGGACCCTTAGTACTTCTTGGAGCCAGATGATTCAATCTTTAGCATCAACTGTGCTGAAATGGGCAATGGCTATGAATACTTGATATTACATCTATAATTTTATGAGTATTTTTCTAGTCTGAGATCCATTTTGTTATATTTTTGTAGAGTGACAACCGAATGGTTGTGAAAAGAATATTCTCAAAAGCGATTGTGGACAATAAAAATTTATCCAAAGGCAAAACTGATCTGCTGGTACTCTTTTTAATGGATCATCAAAAAGATGTCTTTAAGGTAAAACTCTTGGCAGTTGTTAAGTTGTTCTTATGTCATAGGTCACTAGGTTGAAATGTGTTTGAATAATTTCCCACCATCTTTTTTTTTTCCTTAAGATTCCTGGGACTCTACATAAAATTGTCAGTGTTAAGCTGATGGCCATTCAGAGGGGAAAAGAGCCAAATAGAGACACAGGTAATCTCAGACATGATGTTACCACAATCTCCCAAAGATAAATGCCTAGTGTTTATTTGAAAAGAGTTGCCATAGTTGTTAAGCATACAGCTGAAATTAAAGTAGCGTTCTCATTTACCCAGACTTGGTAGAGAGTTTCCATGTCAAATGCAACTTGACCAGGGTTTAACCAGTGAGTTAGCAGAGCTTAGTATTGTCAGTGAGTTTTACAAAATGGGGAAGAAAAATAAAAAGTGTAAAAATGATGATTTTTAACTTTTTACTTTGAAAACTTTAAGGATATATTTATTGCCAGAGAATTGATCAAGGTGACTATTCTGACCATACACAGAAGACAACCAAAGATGAACTGTTGAATTTACTAAAAACTATTGATGAGAATTCAAAACTGTCTGCCAAAGAGAAGAAAAAAATGCTGAGGCAGTTCTATAAGTGTCACCCAGATATCTTTATTGAATACTTTGGAGACTGATTACTAATGTCTGTATATGATTTGTATATTTTAAAAATTATGTGTTCTAAAGATCCAATCATATTTGTAAGTTTGGAAGTTCTTCTAAATGTGAAACTTTGCAATAAAACATTTTTTTTATAACCGTGTGTGCCTGAAATTGAGTATTAGTTGGTGTATTGCTGCTAAGTATTGACCTCTTTTAGGTGAGTTGATTCACAGTTGTGCACAGTACTTGATAGAACAGCATAGGAATTTAAATGATATGGCATAGCAGTGTTTACATAAGAAAGTATTAAACATAGGGAAGTCTGTAATTAAATGTTAATAGGAGTGTGGTTTGTACCTTTGAAAGGTTCTCCTTAACTACAAGATAGAACTTTAGGCTTTGATAAAGTGAAGCTGCTAATTACATAAACTGTAGACAAGTCAGAAATTGAACTTACCATAATGGGTTTAGAAAACTTTAAGATTGTTCAAAGATTATTATGGAAAAACTTCAAACAAATAAAAATTGGAGAGGATAGGAGGCCAGAGAGATAGCCCAAAGGGCTGAGCACAGACTTTCTTTACAAGCTATGCACAGGGATCACTCTTGGCCATGTTTAAGGGACCATATGGGTTTCTGGGGATCAAACCCAGGTTGGCTGCATGCAAGGCTGGTGCCTTACCTGCTGTACTGTCTCTCTAGCCCCTGAGCACAGTCTTTGTGTGCATGAGGCCTGCACTTAATCTTTGTGCCATGTAGTCCCCAAAACACCACCAGAAGTGACTCTCTGAGCACCACTGGGTGGCCCAAAAATCAAAAAGTGTAGAATAAAATTACACCTATGAACTCATCATCCAGTTTCAGCAGTTGTCAACGTGTACCTGACCTTGTTTTACCCAGTCTCCCCACTTATTTCTTTCTCCAACTTCAATGTATTTTAGATATCTTACCCCTTCATCTATAAAATTTTAGCATACATATGAAGATATGTTTTTTAAAAGACACAAATCCAAAGTTTCATAATATCAGATATAATGTGCTCTGCTTTGTATTATAAATTGATGGTGAAAGCTGAAGAATTTCAGCTTTTTTATGTTATAAGGAATATGTTCACTAATTATCATCTTAAAAATACTTAAGGGGGGCTGGAGCCATAGCACAGCGGGTAGGGCATTTGCCTTGCATGTGGCCAACCCGGGTTTGATTCCCAGCATCCCATATGGTCCCCCAAGCACAGCCGGGAGTAATTCCTGAGTGCATCATGAGCCAGGAGTAACCCCTGTGCATTGCCGGGTATGGCCCAAAAAGCAAAAAAAAAAAAAAAAAAAAAAAAAAACAAAACCTTCAGGGCTGATCTATCACATTTTTAGAGGGAGTAAACATACAGAAACTGAGCTACTTAAAATAGTAAATAAAAAGAAAATTTAAAAAATCTTTGTTCTTGTTTTTGGGGCCATACTTGATGGAGCTCAGGGGTTACTCCTGGCTCAGGGATCACTCTTGGTGATGCTTGGGGGACCATATGGGATGCCAGGGATTGAATCCACATTGGCGATGTGAAAAGTTCAAACAAAGTTTGATCATCTGTGTGAAGCGCCTTACTGTGTTCTACTCCTTGAAGTATCTCCTCTGTCCCCAACTACATAAAAATAACATATAGTAAGCAAGACAGGTCTCCAACTCCTGCCAACATTACAGGAAGCATTTCCAGTGACAAGACATCTGAATACAGAACACAGTTTAACAGAACACATGCTAGAAAAGGGCTTTGGAGGGCTAGGAGCGATAGTACAGTGTGTAGGGCATTTGCTTTACACACGGCAGGCCTGGGTTCGATTCCCAGCATCCCATCGAGTTCCCCGAGCAGTGCCAGGAGTAATTCCTCAGTGCAAAGCCAGCAATAACCCCTGTGCACCGCTGGGTGTGACCCAAAAGGCAAAAATAATTTTTTAAAAAGGGCTTTGGAGATTTTATTATATATCCCATTAAAAAATTAGCATTTTATCCAGTTCTATTATTTTTGTCGTTTTGCCACACCCAGCTGGGCTTGGAGCTTATTCCTGCTGCTGAGGGATCACTCCTGTCACTCCTCGAAGCATCAGGGGATTGTATGTGGTGCCATGGATTCAAACCAGGGTGGACTAGTATACCCAGAGCCTACCTTCTATTCTAGCTAGCCCCTTAAAACCTATTTTTAACTTAACCATCTTCAGGTTTCAGGATATTTTAGGAGCCTGCGAGATAATACAGTGGTAATATGCTTGCCTTGCATGAGATCAAACCAGGTTCAATCCCCGGGACCCCAAATGGTCCCCCAAGTGTCAGCAAGAGTGATCCCTGCATACAGGACCAGGAATAAGTTCTGAGCACTATCAGGTGTGGCCCCAAAACAAAGGGATATTTTGTTTACTGTATATATCTAATGGGGATGTAATTGATATAAGTTTTATGCAGATGAGAATGATTTAATATGCTGTATTTATTACAAAAGTACTAAGTCTGTATTATTAGGGGAAAATGTGTGTGTGTGTGTGTGTGTGTGTGTGTGTGTGTGTGTGTGATACCCATTGATGCTTAGGAATCATTTCTGATGATTCTTGTTTACAATATTTAGTGTTAGGCTCGAACCTGGGTGAGCAGCATGCAACCCTGTATTATCTCTCTGGCCTCCAGTGAAAATATTTTTTTTTCTTTTTGGGTCACACCTGGCGATGCACAGGGGTTACTCCTGGCACGCAGGAGTTACTCCTGGCGGTGCTTAGGGGACCATATGGGATGCTGGGAATACGAACCCGGGTTGGCCGCGTGCAAGGCAAACGCCCTACCCGCTGTGCTATTGCTCCAGCCCCGGAACAAACAAAATTCATAGGCTTAAAAGTCTGTCCGTTATTTTCCTGGACAGTGTTGGTGGACAAGCTACACTCTACTCTAACCTGGGTTGTTCCCCCAGGCGCGCTCCGGCCCCGCCCCCACGCGGTTTTATTTCCGTACAAAAACATGGCGCCTCCCAGTATGGGGGCGACCACCTTGCAAGCTCCGAACCTCCGCTCTTTTGAGTGGACCCCCATGCTAGTGCGAAGCCTAGCCTTCTCGCCGCCGCGTTCAGAAACGTTGCACTCCCGGGTCCGAGGAACAGATTCCGCCGGCCCTCTCCTCCCGCTAGTCGCCGAACGCCCCTCCCGCTTTTCCGTACGGAAACATGGCGCCGCCCTGTATGGGGCGGGCGTCTAGCCGCTAGGAGTTGCCTCCCCCCGCTGGCCGACGCCGAGGTGCGGGATCGCTGGCTGCTCTCGGCCGAGCGGGTCAGGGAGGACAGTCCGCAGCGAGGGATGCAGCCCCGGCGGGACCGAGGCTGAGCCGCACCTGCTGGCGCGCACCGCTATCCCCGCTACCACCAGCACCACCAGCGCCTCCGCGCCGGCCCGCTGCTCCTAGACTGGACCGATAGGAGGGAGAACGCCAGGTCAGCTGCAGGTGAGAGACTGCGGCCGGGTCGGGTCGGAACCTGGTGCTTTCCTTCGGGTCGAGCCAGGGATGTCGGGTGGAAGCGAGGCAGAGGCCGGGACGGCGGGCGGGAAGAAGGATCGGGAGGCCTGGGTCCCACGCCCCTCTCCGCTGCCCTCCCGGGCTGCCGCTGGGCCACTCCCTCGCCGACTGAGCACTTGTTTACTGCGGGATGTGGATGCTGGCAGCGAGTGGCACCGAGTGACCGCCTCCCCTACCCAGAGTCCGTGGACAGATCCTCATTCTTTCCCTGCAAGACCTTGGCTGGGGCTTGGGGCGGGGGGGGGGGGGGGGATGGTGGGGAGCGGGGGGGAGGGCGGTTCAGCTGGTCAGCGGCTCGGGTGGACGCTCTGTCCCGGGACGCTCCCCTGCATCGCTGCTTCCCCCGCCGAGCCCGCGTCAGTGGCGGCGGGATGGAATGAATGGGCGCTCGGGGACTCGTGGCAGGGTTCGCGCTGCCGCGTGGCGCCGCGCCCGCAAGCGACCAGGGTGGTGGCTAGTCGGCCCGGCGAACTCTCGACTCATCCCAGCCGAGCGGAAGAGGTGGGCTGGGCCCCGGGAAAACGCAAGTTCCAAGGCTCGGAAAGAAACAGACTTGCCTCTCCCGGATGTCTGAGACTAACGCCCCACGGTCCCGGGCAGCCAGACGTGACACAGCTATATCCACCTGCTTGGGGCGGGGATGTGCACACCCCACCCCCTCCCAGAGGCTGCTGGCATCCTTGCACGGCGCTGGCCCTTCTGAAATTTAAGTCTAGGGGCTGGAGGTCCAGAGGTTGCAGCACACCTGGGTTCCATCCGAGCCCTGCACAGTGATCCCTGAGCACAGAGCCAGGAGAAAACCGCGAGCACGGTTGGATGTGGGACAGTTCCACACCCCATCCCCGGCCCCCCAAAAAGTTCAAGACTAGGGGCGGGGAAGATGGCCCTGAAGGGCCGGGCCGGAGTGTCATGAAGGAACCTGGGACTCGGCCCCAGCACTGCATTTATACCCCTCGCTTCGGCACCCTCCAAGCACCAAGCCTGGTGCTCTGACAGGTGTGACCAACCCCTTACCCCCCCCCCCCCCCCCCCCGCCCCAAAGGAAGTTACAATGTAGAACTGGAGATGTAGCTCAATGGTGACACTGCCCCCCCCCCATATTAAAATCTAGGCTCAGGTTCTACATTGTAAAGCAATTGTCTCCTTCTGACCTGCTTTCAGGCTTCATCACTTATCACTTCATCTTTATTTCTATTCACTAGCCAGCTATGTCCTGAGTGAAACGCCCCCATTTCTACTTCCTTTGCCTTTCCAGACTTTTTATTTTATGGTGAAATCTTCTTTTCTTCCTTCCCCACTCCCTCCCCCCGCCCCCAGACCAGCTCAGATATCACCTTTATGGGGATAGATAGGCAGAATTGGTTTCTCCCTCTGATATATTCCCTTAGTGATTCATACAGCCATTTAAGCTTAAGGTTCACTATGGTTCTTTATAATCATATCTGCTTTCTCCAGACCATCTTTCTATGTCTTCTATCCTTCTGTTCCTATTTAAATACGCTTATTTTGAATTGCATTAGGCAGTGATGAATGCCAGATGTCTAGACACCAGGCCACACAGGCGTTCAGAAAAAGATGCAAACATTGAGAAGGTTGGGGAAATGTCCTGGGGAGGAGGACGGACTCGAGCCATTTTTTTTTTCCAAGGATGAGGTTAGTGTACTTAGCGCAGATCCGAAAACCCTGCCCCTTTCTCCTCAATGGACAGAATGCATTACTTCATCCTTTCTGAGCTCATTCTCAGCATGTGAGCAGGATAAAATTAGAAGTGTTTTTATTTGTCCTTTATCAAAGAGTATCTTGGCAGTGTTATCTCTTGGATCTTGGATCATTTCCAGAGTGTAAATAGGATGAAGGAAAGTGAAGAGGGGTGCCTGGAGCGGTACGTTAAGAGGTAAAGTGAGGCGGGGGGATGTCTCAGTGAGTTGAGTGCATGCAGAAGGCCTGGGTTTGATCCCTGGCATGGCTCAGTTCCCCCAAGTGCCAAACCACCAGGTGTAACCCCTGAGCTCCACTAGGAGCAGCCTCAAAAACAAAAATAAAAGAAAGGTGGTTTGTGTGTGTGTGTGTGGGGGGGGGGGGGGGTCAGAGTGATAGTACAGTGGGTAGGGCCTTTGCCTTGCATATGGCCGAACTAAGTTTGATCTCTAGCATCCCATGTGGTCTCCTGAGCACTGCCAAGAGTAATTCTTGAGTGAACAGCCAGGAATAATCCCTGAGCATCACTGCATGTGACACCACCCCACACATACACAAAGGGGAAGGTAAAGTAGGAAGGGAAAGTTTATTAAAGCAACCCTCATATTAAACAATACAGTCCTGAAAATACCAATTCCAGTAACTTCACCTTATTTATTGGAAGTTTCTGAAATTTTTGATAATTATATCAAGCAGTTTGATCCTCTGCATCTGCAGTCATGTGCAGGCCAAATCTTCCGAAAGGAAACATTTCTTTTGATCCCTTGATTACCTTCCAGGTGTGTAATAAAGTCTAATTAATGTTTATGAAAATGTTTTGTGATCTGCAGGTGCTAATAGTACAGATGCTAATTACTTTCGGTGTTGTTTATGCAAAAACTTTGTGTCATCTCCCTGAGTTAGAGGCATCTTACGAAGAATACTGAGTGAACTCTTAATAAACATACGGGGTGGGGGGGGGTACCCTAGGACCAGGGATGCAGCTCAGTAGTAGAGCCCCTGCTTCACCTGTGTGAGGACCTGGGTTCAGTTACTGGCATCACATACAAAAAACCTTGGAAGGAAACTGACAGATGCTTTTGCAGTAAATAAGAGGCAACTGTTCTGGACTTGCTTTTTGTTGGGTTCTGTTGTGGAGGTCACTGATGGTGATGTTTCAGGACTACCAGGACCACTTTGTGGTGCCCAGGGAGCCATGGGGTGCTTGGGGGTTGACCTCAGGGCCTTGAACATGCAAAACGTGTGCTCTACCAATTGAGTCATATCCCCAGACTTCAATTTTTTTGTTTTGCTTTTTTGGGTCACACCCAATGATGCTCAGGGATTAATCCTAGCTCTGCACTCAGAAATTACTCTTAGTGTTGCTCAGGGAACCTTACAGGATGCTGGGGAATGAATCCAGGTGGGCCATGTACAAGGCAAATGCCCTACATGCTGTACTATCTCTCTGGCTCCCTCCAAGTTTGTTTTTTTTTTTTTAAATCGGTCTAAAGAAATAAAAAATATTGTAATTCCTGTTTTTAAATTAAAGCTAAAAAACTTAAAACTTCTGGATTAGAGAGACTTAAGTGCTTGGATTGTTAACTCTGGACTTTTGAACCCTACTTCAAAATTTCAGCACTTCATATAGTTCCAAGACACTGCCAGGGGTCTTAGCACCTCTGAGTGTGGCCCAAGACCCAACCCCCAACACCAAATTAAAAGTGTACCCAACTACATACGTTATGGTTGTTTGCAACTTCTTCTTTACTCAACACCTTCTCCTGGCAAGGGATTAATAAGACTATTTGATCCATATGTTTTTCATTGTTTTATAAGATTCTACCTTTATTCTCTCTTTACGAGGAATGAGATCAGGAAACCAGCTCCTCAACCCAGTTGAAGAGTGTTTCTCGTAGAACCCTGATTTTAAAATATTATTTTCTGAAGTCTCAGGAATAAAAATAAAGAATTTGAGGATTGAATTGGAGGTCCGGAAATGTGGATCAGAGCTAGAGCACATAACTTAAATGTGTGAGGCTCTGGATTTGAACCCTGACACCTGCCCCCTCCCCCCGCCCAAACAAGGATTAAATAGAAGTAGATAGTTTAAAGTGTTTGTGTTATCATCTAACACTTGTTTAATAGTCATGTGTCTTTCGTTTCTTCTTTACTTGGGGTCACGTCTGGCTGTACTTAGCTTACTTGTGGCTCTGTGTTTAGGATCACCTCTAGCAGCATTCAGGGGATAATGTGGGGTGCTGGACAAGAACCCTTTTCTCTGTACTAACGCTCCAGTCCAGTGATCCCATGTTCTTATGACATGGAACTCAGGTGAGAGAGACAGAGTATTCAGATTTGTTACTCTATCTGAGGCACAGATCTTGAAATTTGGTAAATTACAAGTATCATTTTCCAACTATCTGTTTAGTCATTGAAGTAGAATATTACAGCTAGATAAGATCTTAGCAAGTCCACTTATTTTACGGATGAGAAAATAGGAACCCAAGGAGATGAAATGATTACCAAGAGTCACGTTGCTAGGTTGTGACAGAACTGGTACATTTTTTGGTTTGTTTATTTATTTATTTATTTATTTTTTTCTTTCCTAGGAAAGTGAATAAACTTGACTGAGAATGTCTGAGAACCTTGACAAATCCAGTATAAATGAAGCAGGAAAATCAAAATCAGAAGATTCTGAGCATGACCTTGAAGATGCAGTGGGAGGTTCTGATGAAGCTTTACAGGAAACAAAAAATTCAGGCTCTTCCAGCACCCAAAGACTACAGCAAAGACCTCACTGTAAGCAAAACTGACTTTGGGTAGAACCATTTTTTTTTTAAAAAAAACAATTATTTAATTTTGTGTATTTATTTGTTTTAGACCACACCGACTGTGTTTGTGGGTTTACTTCCAGCTCTGTGCTGGAACATTCTTGCCTGAACATATGGGGTGCTGGAAATCAAAGCCAGGTCAACCATGTGTAAGGCAAGTGCCCCACCCACTGTACTATCACATGTACTATCATTATTGTTCCTGCCCCACAAACCTTTGTTTTTAGATGAATTTGGGGGATGTTTTTTGGCTTTTGGGGTCACACCCAGCAATGCTCAGGATTTACTCCTGGCTTTGCACTCAGGAATTACTCCTAGTGGTGTGGCGGATGGGGAGAAGGGGAAACCATACAGGATGCCAGGTATCAAACGATCAAACCTGGGATGCCTGCATGCAAGAAAAATGCCCTACCCACTGCAAAAAAAAAAAAAATTGCTCCAGCCCCCTTTAGATTAAATTTTTATTAGGCATTCTGCTACAGATTTAATTAGTAGTAGAGAATAGCTAATAGAATAGTTTCTCAGCTAGCATCCTGCTTATTTAAGGTTCTTGGCTGCATGAGAAATTAAAATTTTAGGATAATATCTGGACTATTCCTACCTTCCTCCAGCCTCAGTGACATCCAGTGTTTCTTAAATGCTCTGAGAAATACTAGGGTGGAGTGCAAATTGCAGCTTTAATTAAGAGTGTCTGAAAAATCTGAGGCAGGCTCGAGCCAGGACTATGCTTGTGCAGGTTAGAAAAAAAGGGGTTTTGAACGTGAGTTCACCACACCCTAACTTCACTGCCTGGGGGCCGAGTTCCCACGAGGTTGAGGGGATTCGGTGTGTGGGGTGAAGTCATTTCAGATCCCTGGCAGGGAGCAGACCTAGATGAAAGGGTGATGATTTCTGTATGTCTTCCCAGAAGTTGTCCCAACTCATATCTTTTATTAAGAAGACTTAAGCTTTTTGAAGTGAATCCAAAAAAGTGAGTTATAAGTGGGAGAGTCACAGTCTAAGAATGTCAGAGTTGATATTATCTCTGTAAAGTGTAGCTGATTGGTGATTCTTTATATTTGGAAGAAGTACAAACATTTTGGGGTTGAGATGTGGTCCTGCTAAAATGATCAAAACCCTTCCCAGGTAATTTATTGGTCAACATAGTATTCTTATAGTGGACATCATTGGGTTCTATTTTATTTCCAATTTATTATCCACATAGATTTTGCTAAGTACACAACTAGGTCAGACCATGTTCAGGGAAATGGTGCTAGTCTGTCATGCAAGAGGCAAGACTATTTATCCCTATACCCATGATCAAGTTTTAGATGATCCTGGAATGATAAAAAAAAAAAGTGTCAAGGACTGGAGAATTATTATAGCAGGAAGGGCACTTGCCTTGCATGCAGCCAATCTGGGCTAAATTCCCAATACCCCAGATGGTTCCCTGGGCCTGCCAAAAGGGATCCTTGAGCACAGAGAGCCAGCAGTAACTGTCTCCAGTATTGACAGTTAGAAAGCATCTGCTACCTCATTTTGGTTTGTTTTATTGTGTTTGGGGACCACACCTGACAGAGCTCAGGGGCTATTCCTGGCTCTGTGATCAGGGATGGCACCTGGCAGTGCTCCTGGCTTTCAGACCATATGGTCTGCCAGGGATTCAGATTAGGGTTGGTGGAATGCATGGCAAGTGCCCTAACCCTTGTTTTGTCTCTCCACCCGTTTCCTCATTTTAAACAAATACACTTTTAGTGTGGTTGTAGAGATTAGATGAGATTAAATGAATTCATGTAGGACATTTAGAAGTCCTTAGCACATAACAAATGCTCAATAGCACTGTAGTTCTGTCCTCCCATTGTTCAGCGATTTGCTCGAGTGGGAACCAGTAATGTCTCACAAAAAAATTGTGAGGCTTGTTGTTACTGTTTTTGGCATATCATATGCTCAATAATTTGTTAATAGTATTGTTACCAGTTTTTGTATTAAGGATACCAGGCTAATTGCTATGATATGGATATGCACACTAGCATGATAGGGGATTTTTTTTAATCAGTTTCTGATAAAGGGCAATCTTTAGTTTAGATCTTTTATTTTTTGATGACTTTGCTTTTGGTGTCCTACCATGATACATGGATTCCAAATTAATGTCAGCATTCCAAATGTCAACACTAAGCTTACATTATCCTCAAATGTATGTAGTCAGTGACCTTCAGGTAAGAGTATTTATCCCTAAACCCATGATCAATTTTTAGAGGATCCAGGAATGACAGAGGGGAAAAAAAGGGCTGGAGAGATATTACACCAAGTAGGACACTTGCCTTACATGCTGCCAACCTGGGTTAAAACCCCATATGATTCCCCGATCGTGCCACAAGGGATCCCTGAGCACAGAGAGCCAGCGGCAAACCCTGAGCCCTGCTGGGTATGTCCTCCCCCCCCAAAAAAGTGTATCAATACTTGGTTTTTTGTTTGTTTGTTTTTGTGCCACACCCAGTGGTGTGCAGAGTGAATTACTTCTGGCTCTGTGCTTAGGAGTGTTTCCTGGCTGAGCTCAGGGAACCATAATAGGTGCCGAACATCAAACCCAGGTGGGCCACATGCCAGGCAAGTGCTCTATCTGCTGTACCATCTCCCCAGCCCCCCCCCCCCAATATTTGTTTATGTACCTATTTTTCTAAGAGAAAGATCATGGAAACTTTCATTAAATTCTCATAGAGATTGATACTAAAAGTGAGAGTCAGACTCCATGCCCTGCACTGTGCCTGCAGGTTTCTTTATAGTATACAGAACTGTGAGCTCCAATGGTAAAACTAAGAGTCCCAAAGTCCTAGTTGCTGAACCTAGAAATGCTCAGAGAGACCCGGGAAGCTCCACACCTTTCCCTACACTTGGCCTGTGCATCTCTTCAACAGGCTAGTACCAAGTTACATCCTTTTATTACCAGTAATTAACTAGTAAACATCATGTTATTCAGCTCTGTGAGGTGCTCTCGGTGAGGCTAGGGTTGGTACAGTCTGGGCAGGTTAGGATTGGTAAAGTCTGCCTGCCACCAGTCCCGCCCCAACATGGCCCCTCATGTCCTCCCAGCCCCACAGGGCAGCCATTAAGCTGAACCTGATGTCCACTTGATCTCCCTAAGGGTGGGAACTGCGTCCCCACACCCAAGATTTTGGTAAGCTGAGAACTCAGACTAGAGCAAGGAATTGCTCTTTGCAGAAAAAAGGAAATTCACTTGATCACTTGACTTCCCGTTAATCATCGATTTGCTCGAGTGGGTGCCAGTAATGTCTCCATTCATCCCTGTCACGTGCTAGTGTAGCCCAATGGCGTCTGTTCATTCTAGGAACAGAAAGAGCTTCAAACCGATTGCTTAGGGTCTGGATGAAGAAGTCTGACCATCTTGTAGGTGGGTGGCCATGCGGTCTTTTGATGTCCCGTGGAATCCAGTCGGTAACGGCTCTCGTCCAGCGGTTGTCTCCAAATCTCATTACGTGTCCAGCCCATCTGATTTTCGATGCCTTGGCAAACAAGACAGTGTCCCTGATTCTTGAGTGTTGACAGAGGTCGGAACTCCGGATTCTTTCTCTCATTTGAGTGAAATATGATACTCCAAGCATAGCTCTTTCGATTCCTCTTTGGGAGACCCGAATAGCATTCTCATCCTGTTTTCATAGAGCCAGGTCTCTGAGGCATATGTTAATGCAGGAAGAACAGTGGAATCAAAGAGATGTGCCCGGAGCCGGAGGTTCTTGGTCCTCTTAGCTATTTCTTTGACGCTCTTGAAGGTGTTCCAAGCCACTTTCTTCCTCCTGCTCAACTCAGGTGCCAGGTCATTAATCACGTTGTGTTCTCAACCTAGGTACACATAACTGTTGCATTTGGAGATGGTCGTTCCGTTGAGAGCGAATGGAACGTCAGGAAAGAGACTGTTTCTCATAAACATTGTCTTCGTGAGATTCAGCTGTAGTCCGACCTTTCCATACTCATGGTCGAAGTCGGCCAGGAAAAAAAAAAAAAAAAGGTCGGCTCTTTGCAGAAAAAAGGAAATTCAGACTTAAAAAAAATTTTTTATAACATTGTGATACCAAGTTGTTCCAACACCAATCCCACCACCAGTGTGTTCTTCCCTCTACCAGTGTCCACAATTCCCCACCCACCACTCAGCCTGCCCCCTTGCCAGCACAATCAAATTTGATTTATATTGTTCGATGAAATGTAAAGGCAAATGGAATTATCAAAACTTAAATCATTAAGAGCCAATTTGTGATCATTGTTGTATCTCACAATGGTGTGACTAAAGTCACTGTCTGAGGCTCTCCTGGGCTGGTTGGTGCTGGCTGAGCCTCCTGTGGTATGGTTTAGGCTCATCGAGCTTGGTGGGCTTCTATGCAACTTTCCATCAGATTTGCTGTGGTCCTAATAGACTGATAGTACTATGAAATTTGAGGTATTCATCCAGGAGGTATAGATCTGGAACAATTCAGTGGCTTGCCAGTTTTATGAGGTTCAGTTGCATAGCTGGGCTTTTTTTTTTTTTTTCAAGTCATGGAGATTGTTGGGTATGGCTGTGAGCTTCTGGACCTTCAAGCAGAAGGCCTGTCCTTATCTGAGAAAGCCCAAAGTTCTCAGGTTGGACCAGTCTACCTGGATGACTCTACAACATCGTGTTCTTTTGGAGACATGATGTTGGGCAGTAAACTCAGTTTTAACCTCTGTCTATGGTTTCCAAGTTTTGTCATCATCCCTGGCAAGAAAAGAATTTCTAGAGGAGATGAATATTGAAGTAAAATAGTTTCATGTAGGAAAATATGAGGAGGAGTGGGGGAAGAGGGGAGGGGGAGAGAGAAAGAGAGAGAGAGAGAGACTTTTTTTTTTTTTTATAATTTATTTATTTATTGAATCACTGTGGGAAAAGTTACAGAGCTTTCGGGTTTAGGTCTCAGTCATGTAGATACCAAACACATTTCCCTTTACCAATACTCATTTTTAACCCCGAACCCCAATAGACCCCCACCTCCCACCCCTCCCAATTCTTTGTGAGGCAGATGAGTTCTAGTTAATACTCTATCTACTTTGACTAGATAGATTATTTCGATAGAAGATGCACAATTATTGTTTAGAGTTTATGACCCCCCCCCCAATCAGACATGCTGAAACAGCGTTGTGGAATGATTCGCTTTCTACAACTTGGTTTAAGAATAAAATGATGTCGCGCGGCCGCAATAGCGGCCGCGCGGTTTTGAATTTCTGCTATTTTACTTATTGACCCTGGAAGAATTTCTATTAAAAGTTAGCTAGTTAAGAGATTGGTTTCTGTGCCCTGGAGTCGTGGCCGTGCCGGAGAGCCGCTCGTGGGGGGCAGCTGGCGACCTCGGTGGGGCGTGGGGGACGGCCCACAAAGCCCCCCTTCCCATGAGGTCCCCGCCGCTCCCCCGAGCCCGGCTCAAACCCGCTTTCCACAAGGCTCCCGTGCGGCCGCCATCTTTCTTTCCAGAGAGGAGCGGGCGGGCTGGTCAACGCCCTTCCCCCTCCGGGCAGGCTTGGTGGCGCGGATCAACACAAGTCCATTTGCTTTTCTGCTCCAAGCGGCTGGTTCTCTGTGCTAAGTCCTTGTGCCTCCGGGGCCGTGGCCATGCCGGAGAGCCGCTCGTGGGGGGCAGCTGGCGACCTCGGTGGGGCGTGGGGGACGGCCCACAAAGCCCCCCTTCCCATGAGGTCCCCGCCGCTCCCCCGAGCCCGGCTCAAGCCTGCTTTCCACAAGGCTCCCGTGCGGCCGCCATCTTTCTTTCCAGAGAGGAGCGGGCGGGCTGGTCAACGCCCTTCCCCCTCCGGGCAGGCTTGGTGGCGCGGATCAACACAAGCCATTTGCTTTTCTGCTCCAAGCGGCTGGTTCTCTGTGCTAAGTCCTTGTGCCTCCGGGGCCGTGGCCGTGCCGGAGAGCCGCTCGTGGGGGGCAGCCGGTGACCTCGGTGGGGCGTGGGGGACGGCCCACAAAGCCCCCCTTCCCATGAGGTCCCCGCCGCTCCCCCGAGCCCGGCTCAAACCCGCTTTCCACAAGGCTCCCGTGCGGCCGCCATCTTTCCAGAGAGGAGCGGGCGGAGACTTTTTTTTAATGATGTAGGAGTACTGCTATTTGTTCAGCCATTGATTAAGCTGATTGAATTGGGCATGAGCTCCACATTACTTTTTTTCTTTCTAATTTTATCACCGTGAGATAGAATTACAAAGCTTTTATGTTTGAGATTCAGCCATACAGTGATGAAACACCCATCCCTCCACCAGTGCACATCTTCCAACACCCACATCATAGTCCTCACCCTGTCTCTATGGCAGACAATTTCCCCAATACTCTCTCTCTCTCTAATTTTGGGCATTATTTTTTGCTCGAAATTTCCCACCAGCATTCAAGCCTGCCTGCCAGGGGCAGATGATAGATAATTTATTTTCCATTGCTCATTTTGAATATAATGAGAGTTCGCGTGGCCTCGATTGTAAATGTGAATTTCTAGATTGTAAATGGTTGGGTTCCAGAGACATCTCTGTATGGCACTAATCCATTTTGGGATTCAGTTGGGAATCTCTGGGCCAGGGTTATTGGTGCGCTAAGATGGCACCCGGAGGCAAATTGTGGGCATCTACTGGGTGGGCGGGGAGACAGGGAGGGGCAGCCTGGGTCCCCTGCCACCATGTGGCCTAGAGATTCAGTCCTGGAACCCGCATACCTGGGCCTTGCTTGTGGAAGCTCTTGGTCACCGGGATTCCATCTGGAGTAGTTAGGGAGCACCTACTTCATCTGGGGTGCCCCAGTGAAATTGGCTCGGTATGGGGCCCAGAGAGATCTCCAGTGCTGTGGTGTCTTCTGGGATTTGCTGCTGTGTCTCTGGGTGAGGTCTGTTGGTGCGCTAAGATACACATTACAAAATTTTCAGCAGATTATATCTTGGTGAGTTCCATCCTGAGACGGTGGAATCAGGGTGGGGGTGTGATGGTGATTTTGGATTGTGGGAGCAAGTGTCTGCTGGGGGATCTGCTTGGGAGGGCACAGGCCAAACCGCCCCCCTCCAGTGTATCCTGGTCTGTTCAGCTATGCACAGGTCCAAGCTTTTCTGCATCTTTTGATCTCTTCCAAGATTTATATAGGGGTCTCTGAAGCAAGGCCGGCAGTAGAGTTTACAGGGTGGCACTGGAGTTGGTTTATGGGGGTGACTGCCAGTGCTTCCATGTGTATTGAGAAGTGGGGGCGGGGGGGAGGTATCCCACTCCAACTCTGAGAAATCCTGGAGATTTCAGTCACAAAACCTGCATACCAGAATTTTCAGCGTATTATATCTTGGTGAGGTCCATCCTGAAACAGTAGAGTCAGGCTCAGGGTATGACGGCGATTTTGGACTGTGGAAGCAAGCAGCTGCTGTGGGCTCTGCTTGGGTGGGCCACCAGGCCAACCTGCCCCCCCCTCTGATTTACCCTGATCTGTTCAGCCATGTGCAGGTCCAAGATTAACTGTGGCTTTTCAAGATTTGTCTGAAATAAATCTGAAATAAATGGGTCTCTGAAATAAGACCAATAAATGAGCTTGTATAGCTGAGCCGGAGGTGGTTTGTGGGTGTGACTCCCACATACCTAACTTCTGGCCATTTAATTTCTTGGTAAACTTGGGGTCTGGCCATAGGCACAGTGGCAATTTTGGGATATCAGGAAGCCTGAAGGAACCATCAGGCTGCTGATACACTCACCCTGCAGGTACAGGTTGACCTGCTGGCGGCACCATACCCCGGGGAGAGAGAGAGTTTCACAAATGGGTTTCTCTAAAGAGAAGGGTGCCAAGGAATTACTTTAAATCCTAAAGAAAAAAATTGTGCACCTCAGGTTAGGATGTGAGCAACCCCCAGAATGAGAAATGCTTCCTACTTAGTTTTTTTTTTTTTTTTGGCTTTTTGGGCTTTTGGGGTGCAGGGCTGTTCTTTGACTTAGGGATCACACTTGGCAGTGCTCAGTGTCCACATCCCTCCATTCCTGGCTCTGTGTTTAGGTTACCATTTCTGGGGGGACCGTGTAGGGTGCTGGGGAGTGAACCCAGGTTGGAAGATTTGTTATTGTTGTTTTGGAGTCACGGTCTTGGAGCTCTGGAGCGCTCCTGTCTCCTATGCTTAGAGGCTTGGGTGCCACTCCTGGTGTCACTCAGCCAGTAGGGGGGCAGTTTACTGCTAGGGTCCTAGGATGTGGTGCTGCTCACACCCTGCAGGGTTACCACTAGGGTCACCCTGGTGGAGCTAGGGGGCTGCCAGTGCCACATCCAATGATGCTTGGGGGCCTTCTAGGGGAGACCTCCAGAGAGGCTTAGGGGACTGTGGTGCAAGGATCAAGACTTACATGTGTCCCAAGCCCTGTGCTGGCCCTTTAAAATTTATCTTTAGAAGATAAGAACTCAGTAAAGTGTAAGAAGTCTTGATACTTAATATAAATAAATTACAGCTTTATTGTCTGATAAATGGTAACAGAAAATACTAGCTTAAAGAAATTGAGTATCACCTGTTTTCTATAGAGTACCTTAGGAAAATGTTTTAATCAGAAGGTGCTTTCATCATAGTGCTTTAATCAGTTTTATTAATGTATAATTTAATGTATAATTTAATCAGTTTTATTAATGTATAATTTGTATGTCATAAAATTCAACAGTTTTTAAGCATGCAATTTGATGAGTTTCAACAAACAGATTTCCAGGTGTGTCACTACCAGCAGAATCATGAGCTACTAGAACACTCTGTCACCTTACAAAATTCTCTTATGCCCCTTGGCAGTGAATCTGTTCCTGCCTTTTGACAACCACTGATCTTTCTGTCACTTTAGTTCAGCCTTGTTTAATTTCATATGAATGGAATCATGTTAGTCTTCTGTGACTGACTCTTGGGATAATGACCTTTTTTAAATTCATTCATATTTTTGCATATATTACAATTCTGTTTCTTTTTTATTGCTGAGCAGTGCTGCATTGTGTGTTTATGCTATAATTTGTGTATCCATTCTGCAGTTGTTAGGCATTTGCGTTCTTTCCAGGTTTTGCCTCTGATGAGCAAAGCTGATATTAACCATGAGTACAAGTCTTCACATGACTGTGCTTTTTCATTCCCAGGGAAAGAGCTAGGAATAGGGCTATTGAGTCATGTGGTAAGTTTATACTTTTCTTTTTAAGAAACCAAGACACTGTTTTCTGAAGTGACTCTGCTATTTTGTATTCCCAGCACTTAGGTCCAAAAGGAAGTTCTAGGTGCTCCATATGTGTACCAGAACTCAGAGCAGTAGAAATCTTTAGTTTTTGATCATTTGTGTAGTTGTATCTCACTCTGGTTTTATTTATTTATTTATTTATTTATTTTTGTTTGGGGGGGCCATACCCAGCAATGCTCAGGGGCTGCTCCTGGTTCTGAATTATTCCTGGTGGTCCTTGGGGGACCATACGGGATTCCAAGGTTCAAACACAGGTCATTCTCACCTCAGGCAAGTGCCTGACCCGTGGCCCTATTTTAATTTTTTTATAAATTTATTATTTTTGTCGTCATGAAGTTACAAAGTTATTCATGATTGGATTTCAGATATATATATACATATATATATATATATATATATATATATATATATATATATCCCTTCATCAGTACCCACATCCCTCCACCAATAGTCTCCCCCCTCCACCACTTGCCTCCCTCCCACCAGTCTGCTTCTATGAGAGGCTTAAGTTTTTGCACTGTGGTTTATGGTGCTGTTGCTGATAGACTTTTGCTGATACATAACACTTTACCACCTTTCTGTACCACCTCCTTCTCTTGGTTGAATGTTCCCTTTACTTTAGACGATGCCCCCTCCCTGTCCTATCCACCCCAGCCCTCTTAAGTGGCATGTTTCCTATTAAATATCAGTTCTCATGCTCTTTCTTTCCATTGCCTTGGGTAGTCATTCCACAATTAAGTTTCTTGATATCTCACATATGAGAGCGATCGTTCTGTGTCAGTCTCTCTCTCTCTCTCTCTCTCTCTCTCTCTCTCTCTCTCTCTCTGACTAACATCACTCAGCATGATACTCTCCAGGTCCCTGGTCCCTGCATGTAGCACCACATTTCAGGACCTTATGTTTTCTTTTTACTTTTTGAGTCACATTCAGCGATGCTCAGGGGTTATTCCTGGCTTTGCACTCAGGAAGGAATTATTCCTGGCGGTGCCTGGGGACCATATGGGATGCTGGGGATCGAACCCAGGTCAGTCGCATGCAAGGCCCTGCCCGCTGTGCTATTGCTCCAGCCCCAGGACGTTATCTTTTCTTATGGCCATCATTTTGGTTTTAAACTGAATTTCTGGTGGCTGATGATGCTGAGCATCTTTTCATATACTCATTGGCTCTTTGTATATTTGCTTTGAAGAAATCCCTGTTCAGAGCTCCTGGGTTTTTTTTTTTTGTTTGTTTAAATTGGTTATCTTACAGTTCAAGAATTGTAAGAGTTCTTTACCTGTTCTAGACACAAGCTGTCCAGGGAAAATCCAGTCTCCATCCTGCAGTGCTTTTCTTCTCTGTGTGTTCTGTACATATAACTTCTGACATGTGGGGAGGTTTCCCCCACACCGAGCAATTCTCTGTGATGTCAGCCGGGTGGCTAACACAGGAACTCAGTCTGATACCCTGAGTAGTGTCGGATTCTACTGCCAAGGGCTTAGTCCCATAAAACCTTCCTGCTCTCTTCAGGCACCAGTAGTAAAAGTCTAACTTATACCATGCTTCACACCAACTGCCTTAGTAGGTCTGTAGTATACCAACTGTACTTAGTAGGTCTCAACATCTGCTCCTTTAGTTCCTGCTGTAAGCTGGCTAGAGCAGTTTACAATCTCATAGAAACACTTTATGAAGGCAGTGATCTCCAGCCACTGGTGTAGGAACATGTTCGGGTCCGCAGGATAGTAAGGATGAAAATCACTGATCTGCTGCCTCAATTATAGCTGCTGGTCCATGGACTGTTATACAGGACAGGTACTGGTGTACAGGTGTGAAAAGCCAAAGAACACTGGATTGATGGATGTGACAACTGGAACAGTGCTGAAACAGAAGACATCTGTAGGCAAGGTTTGGAGGACAGAGTCCTCCAGTCCCTCTCCAGTGAAACGCTCTCTATCCCCTCCTCTGCACTTCCACATCTTCACTAACTAGAAAGTTCTTTCAACTCTATTTGGGGAGTGCATGGGATGGGCCACACCTACGGGTGCTCTGGGGATCATATACGGTACCAGGGATAGAACTAGAGTTTGGGCTTGCTAGGCTAGCACTCTGACCCCTGTGCTGTGTCTCTGTCCCTGTCCTATTGTGTTTTTATGGGGGTTTATTTACATAGGCCATGCATAGTTCTGTTTGATTAGATCATTGACCTTTAACAGTTGATGCAACCTCTGGGCCTCCTTCCTGCCACAGTGGTGTGGGTGGGTGGGTAAGGCCAGAATGATGCCCGAAAGGTCCACACCTCCATTGTGTGGTTGGTTTCCCTGGCAACCAGCCCCTCTCTTTAGATGAGGTCCAAAAGTCACCTATTCACATGATCTGAGTTACCTTTGCTCTCAACACTCAGATCATCCCTAGGGTTTTAAGAGTTCCAGGGCTGAAAGCAATGTTGGTTTTTTGTTTTTTTAAATATTTTTAAAAATTGTTTTGTTTTCTTTATTTTCTCATTATAAACCACAGCATCATACAAGTCCCTTGTCAGAAAAATGGTTTACAGATATTTTTATTTTCTATCTGTAGTGTGACTTTTTATTCTCCTTCACAGCGCAAAAACTATTAATTTGGTAAGATCCAATTTATCAAAAATTTCTCATATTTTGAGCTTTCTCCATCCTGTCACTGTCACTGTCCTCGTTGTTCATCGATTTGCTCAAGCAGGCCCAATAACGTCTCCATTTTGAGACTTGTTGTTATTGTGTTTGGCATATTGAATACGTCACGGATAGATTGCCAGGCTTTGCCTGCCTGGCCATGTGGGTAAGATACTCTTGGTAGCTTGCCAGGCTCTCTGAGAGGGGCACAGGAATCAAACTCGGCTCAGCTGCGCGCAAGGCAAACGCCCTACCGCTACGCTATCACTGAAATTTTAATCTAAATTTTAAACTTCCCCTTATGAGAGCAAGTAAAGATGCTTACCAGACAGAAAAAAAAAGAATTTTGCCTAGTGCTATATAGTTTCAGTTTTTATATTTAGGTCTGCAGTCCATTTTTAGTTAATTTTTACTTATTATGTGAGTTAAGGTTATGAAAATTAATCTTGTCTTATTGTTCACATGCAGATAGAGGTGTCTGTTTATTGGTCTATTTTTGGATCTTTGAACTAGCTTTGTTCAGTTGATCTATTTATCTGTCTAACCAAAAAAACACTTTTTTAATTTAAATTGTAGCTTTCTATTAGATCTTGAAAGCATGTAAAATCTCCATTGTTTTTTCTCTCTCTTTTTAGAAAATCGTTTTGTTCTTTTGGGAGTCTATTCATTTTCATACATTCTAGAATTTGTTTGGTAATATTAACATTTACAGAACTTTTGGGTGGGGGTTTTGAGCCACACCTGGTGATGCTCAGGGCTTACTCCTGGCTCTGCACTGAGGAGTTATTCCTGGCAGTGCTCAGGGGGCCATATGGGATGCCAGAATCAAAACCAGGTTAGGCATTTGCAAGACAAATATTCAACCACTGGACCTTTTTGCAGAGTTTCTGGTTGGGATTATGTTTGTCAATAAGATCATTTGGAGGAAGTTCACATCTTTAATTGTATTGAGAATAAAGAAAATATATTAAGGATTTGTTTTTTGGGTATTATATTTTGCCAATATTCACTAAGCAACTTTATTATTCTTTGGAAATGCTGAGAGTTTTGTATTTTCCAAACTTCCCCTTATGTGAGCAAGTAAAGATGCTTACCAGACAGAATATAACCAGCTCTTAGATTTGGTTCCTTTTTTTTTTTATGAGCAGAAGAAAATGTCAAAGAAGGGAAATAACTTCACTAACCTAAGAAAGTCTTTATGCCTATTAAACTGTGGGCAACTCAGTGATATTATTTAGCTCATTTTGAGTTCACCATCACAGAAAATTAACATCAGGACATAAAATTGTAGACTGCTATTTTTGTGGAGTGTGGGGGGAGGTGTTTTGGGTTGTGCCTGGCAGTGCTAAAGGCTTACTTCTGGATCTGTATTCAGAGATCTCTCTTGGTGGTTTTCTGGGGACCATGTGGGGCACTATGGATAAAACTGTGTTTCGGCTGCTTACAAACACCTTACCAACTGTACTATCTCTCCAGCCCAAGGCTAGTACTTTTCAGTATATGGATGTATGGTTTCTGGGACCATCAGCTAGTACTGATCATCCCAGAAGACTTGTGAGAAGTACAGATTTTCCTACTGTTAAGTCAGTAACTTTGAGAGGGGTATACACCAGCCTGTTTACACATGCCCTCTCTCTAATCCTGATAGAAGTTCACAAATGCTAAGACTTTGGTTTGTTTGGGGGCTACCCATAGCAATGCTCACGGGCTACTCCCTGCTTGGTGCTGAGGAGGCATTCCTGACAGTCAACTCGGGTGTTCCACAAGCAGAATATGCTCTCTGCCCTGGGAGCTATTTCTCAAGCCCCTATCATGAACAATTTTTTTTTAAGAAGTGCATTTATTTTTTGGCTTTTTGAGTCACACCGAGCAATGCTCAAGGATTATTCCTGGCTCTACATTCAGAAACTACTCCTGCTGGTGCATAGTTGAACTGTATGGGATGCCAGGGATTGAACCCAGGTCAGCCGCGTACAAGACAAATGCCCTGTCCACTGTGCTATCGCTCTAGCCCCAAGAAGTGTATATTTTGAGGGACGAGGGTGATAGTACATCAGGTATGATGCTTGCCCTGCATGTGGCCAATCTAAGCTCAATCCCTGGTGCCCCACCAGCAGTGATCCCAGAGCACAAAGCCAGAAACAGACAAAAACAATTTTTAAAATGTATATTTTGAGGTATAATTGATAATCAAAAGTGGGTCTTCTTTACTGATAGACTTTAAGCCCAAGAATTTTCTTTGTTCCTGGGGCTGGAGCAATAGCACAGCAGGTAGGGCGTTTGCCTTGCACGCGGCCAACCTGGGTTCGATTCCCAGGTTGGTCCCATATGGTCCCCTGAGCTCTGCCAGGGGTAATTCCTGAGCGCAGAGCCAGGAGTAACCCCTGTGCATTGCCGGGTGTGACCCCCCAAAAAAATTTTCTTTGTTCCTTAGTTCGGAACACCTGGGGTGATGTGTATGAGACTTTTTTTTTCTTTCCAAAAGATAAATTTCCAGTTTTATCAAGAGAAAGAGAAGTACAGGGATCAGTTTCGAGGTTCTTGTAGTTTATAGAGAAGTGAAATCCATGAAACTTGAATAGGGGGACAATAGGAAGGGTGAAATCACAGATGACTCATTCGCCAAAATGTTTTGACTTGTTCAGTGGTCAGTACAGGACTCTCACAGTCTGTCTTGTGGCGGTGTAAATCAGAGTTTCTAAAATCCCCCACTTACAGTCCCTTCTCAACCCAGAAATGCAACACGTGCTCATCTTGTTAAAAACACCTTGGCTTCCCTACACATTTGTTGCTTCTTTTGTTTTTATTTTTGTTTGGGGACCATGCCTGGTGATGCTTAGGGCTTACTCCTGGCTCTAAACTCAGGAATCACCCTGGTAGGGCTGGGAGGACCATATAAGATGTTAGGGATCAAATCCAGATAGGCCATATGCAAAGCAAGCACCCTACCCGCTGTACTGACCCTCTGACCCCCCTATTACACTATTGATTTTGGATTCAGAGTTGATGTTATATCTTCAGAAACCCTTTACTGTCACCTGATCCACTGGGACCCACAGTTTAAGCAGCTAGGATGTAAACAGCAGCTGGGGCCCAGGGATGTGCTCAGAGGTAGAGTGCCTGCCTTGCAGACAAGAGATTGTGGATGTGGTCCTCAGCACTGCCTCACCTCACTGAGTGTGTCCACTGTGCCATCCCCTGCGAGCACTTCAGTCAAGAGTGTGCGGTGAGCACTGCCTCCAGTTATGGGCCTCCTGGACGTTGCAACAACAAAGGGAGGGGAAGAGGAAAAAAGAAATTGGATGTCAAGCAGTTATAAATCTATAGTTAGAAACAGATAAATTATAAAGCACTGTAGCACTGTCCTCCCATTGTTCATCGATTTGCTCGAGTGGGCACCAGTAATGTCTCCATTGTGAGACTTGTTGTTACTGTTTTTGGAATATCGAATATGCCACAGGGAGCTTGCCAGGTTCTGCCGTGCGGGCGGGATACTCTTGGTAGCTTGCCGGGCTCTCTGAGAGGGACGGAGGAATCGAACCCGGGTCGGCTGCATGTAAGGCAAATGCCCTAACCACTTATCTTTTAAAATGTATAAGTAGGGCCAGAGAGCAATAATAGGGGTAAGGCACTTACCTTGCATGTGTCGGGCTGGGTTCAATCCTTTTTTTTTTTCTTTTTGGGTCATACCTGGCGATACACAGGGCTTACTCCTGGCTCTGCACTCAGCAATTACTCCTGGTAGTGCTTGGGAGACCATATGGGATGCTGGAAATCAAACCCAGGTTGGCTGCATGCAAGGCAAATATCCTACCCACTGTGCTATTGCTCCAGTCCCAGGCTGGGGTTCAATCCTTGATGCCACACATGGTCCCCTAAGCACCGCCGGAGTGAACCCCGAGCACAAAGCCAGGAGTAAGCCCTGAGCACTCATGGGTATTGCCCTCTTGCTGCCTCCAAAATGTGCAAATGATAGCTGCATCCTAAATGCCAAATTGAAACACCTAAATGCTGTTTTAATTTGGGGAGATTCATTTTGAAAGATTCATTATTGATCCCAGGTTAGCAGTTGTGTGACTTATGAACTGTGGTGGAAGCAAAAGAGGGAATCTTAAATCTAGCATCTTTTTGTTTTGCTTTTCTAAATTGAGGATGTCAGGCAAAGAGATTGGAGAAGAAACCCTCCGTTTATTGGGACTGTGATAAGATATCCTCGGTTTATTGGACTGCTTATTGGGTCTGTGACTAAAATCTGCTCCAGTAGAGTGCCCACACTTTGCTTGCTGGAGATCAGGAGCTTCTCAAGCGAGTGTGAGCCAGGCGAGTTCATTTGGAATTTTTGTTTGTTTTGGGACCATATCTGGCAATGCTTGGAGCTTACTCCTGGTTCTGTGCCTGGGCTTATTCCTGGCAAACTCAGGAGATCATAGGGATTGCTGGTCATTGAACTCAGGTCAACTGATGCAAGACAAGCACCTTATCCTCTGTACTATCTCTCTAACCCCCGTATGGAGTTAATTGGCACCATAACAGAGGTGTGCAAGACCTGATGTAATGCCACCAGGTTTGTGAACCTCCAGTCTTAACAACAACAAAATTAAGTGAGGGAAATTTTTTGGAAGGTTGGGGGAGCAGGGAGGGCCACATCTGGTGGTCCTCAATGGTTCCTCCTGGTTCTGCACTAAGGTATCACTCCTGGCAGTGTTCAGGGGATCATACAGGATGCAAGGATCAAAACTGGGTTGGCTGTGTACAAGGCAAGCGCCCTACCCACTGTACTGTCACTCCAGCCCCAGGAAGAAATGTTTAAAAGAAGTTTATTGTCATCATTTTTCACTGGTCGTAGTGCAAACAGAGATCTTGTAGTTATTATAAATGAGTTCTGTTTTTAGGATTCTGTGCTGAAAAAAAGTGAGTGTTGAAATAGATGAAATTCTGTTAAAATTGTCACAATATTGTCATAAATAAAGTTACAAGCTAAATGATGAGCTGATACCAGAATCAATGCCCCAACTCTAATAGGAATTTTGTTGTAAATGAAGCAACTCTGTTTCTCTTTTGCTCTCCCTCCCCCTCACGGTCCTCCCCCCACAGCTCTCTCTGTCTCTCTGTCTCTGTCTCTCTCTGTCTCTGTCTCTCTCTCTGTCTTTCTCTCTCTCTCTCTCTCTCTCTCTCTCTCTCTCCTATCTCTTTTGTTTTGGGGCCACATTGGGTGGTATCACTGTATCACTGTCACCCTGTTGTTCATCGATTGTCTCGAGCAGGCCCCAGTAACGTCTCCTTCGTCCTAGCCCTGAGATCTTAAAAAGTGCCACATTCGACGCTCTTTCAGGGTCAGGAGAATGAGACCCATCATTGTTATTGGATGGTGCTTAAGGCTTAATCCAGGCAGTGCTCAGGGCACAGTGTGATTGAACATTGGTCTGCCATGTGCGAAGCCAGTGCCCTATCTGCTGTACTATCTCTTGCCCAAAAGCAAGTCTCTTACCCTGGGTTCTTGTTACAGCCAGTCCTGCCCGATTTGTGACCGTAGAAGAACTTCTAGAGACAGTGAAAGGAATGACTAACATGGCTCTCGCTCATGAAATTGTAGTAAATGGAGATTTTCAGATTAAACCTGTTGATTTACCGGAAAACAGGTAAGGTGTTTAGCTTATCTGGCCAAACACTGCCAGTTCTGGAAATGTTTCCTTTACTTGATGTCAAAATGTTCAATTTTCTTTTTCTTTTTGAATGTTGCTGCTAGAAACTATCCCTACCTCAGGAATTAGTAGAGTTTTAAAATGTATCTCAGGCTGGAGAGATGGTGCAGCAGGAAGCACCTTGCCTTGTACGTGACTGACCTGGGTTTGATCCCTGGCACCCCATAATGGTTCCTTGAGCCTGCCAAGAGAGTGGTCTCGAGTGGAAAGCCAGAAATAAGCTCTGAGCACAGCAAGGTGTGGCCCCCAAAGCATATATATATGTATATATACACATATATAAAATATAATTTTAATACAATCAAATAATTTAATATTAAAATAATTTATTTTAATATTTATTTGCCAATGTTTATCATTATTTAATTAAATGATTTAATATTAAACTTAAATTACAATTAGATATTAAATATTTAAAATAGTTAAACATTAAATTTCAGTTAAACTTTTACTACTTAATATTACTTTTCAGTATTTATTTAATTTAATAATATTAACATATTTAAAATATATATTAAAAGTATCTCAGAAACTTTAATACAATGTCTTGAGATGTCCTGTATAATCTTTTTTTTTTTTTGCGGTGGTTGGAGGTTGTTTTGTTTGGGGGCCACACCTGGTGATCCTGGTGATACTCAAGGTTTACTCATGACTCTGCACTCAGGAATTACTCCTGGTCATGCACAATTGACCGAGTGAGGGGATCAAACCCAAGTCGGCCACATGCAAGGCAAGTACCCTACCGGCTGTGTTATCTCTCCAGCCCCTGAAAATCATTTTTAAAATTTTTTTAAAATTTTGACTTTTCCCCATGGAGAAGTTTGAACAAATACCTCTCTCTCTCTTCTTCAGCCCTTGCATTTCTCTAAATTTCATTCAGTAACAGCTAGCTTGCTTCACTAAATGTTAATTCAAAGAGAAAAATGTTAAAAGTTTAATCCATTTTGGGGCCATACCCTGCAGTGTTCAGGACTTACTTCTGGCTCTGTGTTCAGAGATCACTCCCGGCAGTGCTCAGGGTGCCAAATGGGGTCCCAGGCTCTGAAATGGGTCAGCCCCATGCAAGGCAAACACCCTCCCCACTATACTCACTTCCTGGCCTACCTGTGGGAATCTTGTATGTCAGCTTCTTCCTGCTCTGTAGGAATTAGCTGCTTCGTCTAGTGTTTTTATTTCATTCATTCCTTGTATTATGAACAAGGGAAGTTGTTGAGTTGTGTTTTCTTTATAGGATTGTAAACTCTATAAAGACAGTACTATGGGTTTTTCTCTGTGTCCTTACCACCTGGTATACATGTTGAATCTAGAACCATTTATTAAAAGAGACGAGAGAAAAAAAATAAAAATGTCTGTAAGGTGTGCCTGTTAAAACATATTGTCTTAAGAAAGATGTAATTGTTGCCTATTGTAACTGGAAAAATATCTTGAAAAAAATCATGGGCTGGGGAGATAGTTCAAGCGAAAAGGCTCCTGCCAAGCACGGACAAGGCCCTCAGTTCAGTCCCCAGCACCATATCCCAACCCCCACTGCCAGATGAAACTCTAAGAAATGACATGGGAAACACTGGGCGTCTATTACAAAGAAGGAATGACTGCTGTGTTGGCAAGCTAGAATGTTCTGGCATGAATTTTCAAAATACGATTATGGATATTACTTAGATGTTCTGGAAAGGATATATTTTCATGTTAATCATGGAGAATTGCTTGTTTTGCTTTCATGAATCAAAATTAGTTTTAATGAGCTGTTTTAAGTTGTTAGATAACTAATCAATTGTCCCATATATCATATAAAAGTAGGATATCTAATGGCATGGAAGGTGCAGCTGGCAATGCTCTGGGGCTACTCCTAGCTCAGTGCTTGGGGGTCCCTCCTGATAGTGACCGGAGGTCAGACCTCAGCCTCCTGCATGGACGCATGTGCTCCAGACCTTTAAGTTATCTCTACAGTTGGAAAATAGAATGTTTTTATAACAAATACCTTAGGAAGTTTGCCAGTGGCAGGGAATGATACTAAATAAGTAAATAACTATATAATGTTCTTTATCATGATAGTTTTATATATTTGCTGTTAATTGCATTTATGTCTTCTCATGTCGGATTAGTTAAAAGTTATTATTTCCAGTGGTGTGCTTGCCGAGATAAGTTTGTCACTAAAAATAAGGTATGTAATTGCTTTAACTATTTCTGAAAAATCATTTTTTCACCCAACTTATTTGAAAACTTTCTCACCCTAAATACAAAGAATTTGTGCTTTTGAAAGTGATTTGTTGTTCAACTATTTTCCCTTTTTTCCCCCTTTACCTCCAGCTTAAAGAAGAGAGTAAAGGATATTGTCCATAAGGCATTTTGGGATTGCTTGAGTCACCAGTTAAGTGAAGACCCCCCAACCTATGACCACGCCATCAAACTCGTTGGAGAGATCAAAGAGGTGAGGAGGAGGGCAAAGGGAGGGCTTCTCTGTTGTGCTACAAGTGGGTCTCTATGTTTGGGGGCCACACCTGGCAGCGCTTAGGGTTGCCCTGGCTCTGTGCCAAGTACATTCCTGCCGGGCCCAGGGGGCCATGCTAAATGGTGTACCAGGAGTCCAGCCCAGTGGGCCACGTGCAGGGCCAGCACCTTGCCTGCCCTGCTTACCTCCCTGGCCCCTGGAAGCAGTTCTCAATCCTCCTTTGTTACTGTGCCAGGAGACTAAAGAAATTGAAGATCTGATTAGATTTAACCTTGAGACTATGCTGGGTTGACTGTAGGATAACATCGGTTTGTCCTTTCTCCCGGGGTGGGGGAAGCGGAGACCACCGAACATGGGCGGTGAGAGAGAAGGAGCACCGCGGCCCTTAGAAAATGCAGTTGACCACTCCTGTGTCAAGTTGTCGGTCTCAGGGAAAGCTCAAAAAGACTCTGATCAAGGAGAGAAAGGTTTTCATTACAAATGTGTATAATAAAGTCTGTGAATAAATTAGAAGCTCCATACATCTAGTCTGCATGATGACTCTATCATGATCTGGTTTTAAGGTTCCAGTAGTTTTTGTTTTTTGAAGGAAAAAAATGGGGGTTTTATTTAGAAATTTTGAGGGGATGGGGGGAGAGAAAGAGAGAGAGTAGTGTGCTGAAGAAACAATGTAGGGGCTGGAGCGATAGTCCAGTGGGGAGGAAGGAGTTTGCCTTGTGCACAGCTGACCCGGGTTCGATCCCCAGCATCCCATATGTTCCCCCAAGCGCCACCAGAAGTAATTCTTGAGCACAGAGCCAGGAGTAACCCCTGAGCATTTCTGATATCGGTGGACCCCCCCAGGTGGCTCAGGAGGAGAAAGACACTTTCTCCCGATCTGCCTCTGCCACCCGGTACCCAGGATTACTGGGTTCTTGTCTTGCTCACAGAAAAGAATTTCAGGAGTAGACAAGCAGACTTGAAGTAAACAGATTTTATTTAGAGGGTCTTTGAAAGGAAGGAGGAAAGGGAAAGTGAGAGAGAGTGGAGAGTAAGAGAGACAGAGCAACGCCCTCAAGAGAGAACGTGGACTCCTCCAACAGCGAAGAGAGCCCCTACACATACCCCACCATTAGATAGGAAAGCAAATCATACACATCTCAACAGGGGAGATGCGGGTAACACATGTGCTCAGGTGCTGCATGTGCTAGGCCACATTTGTGCAAGCAGCACACGGCCTCAGGCAGCACTTGCTCACCCTTCCTTTGTTCAAGGTGGCTTTTATAGGCTCTTCCCAGGTTGTCTTGATCCAGAAGTTCTGGAGTCTTCTTGGGGCTGGACCACAATTTTAATCAGATTAAGGGAGAGGTCCGAGAGTTTGAGGAACTTTATGGGGAGGGGTCCAATCTCCTCAGGGTCTGCTGAAGGTCTTATCAAGTCTGTTTTCTGTATCCACAGGGTGGATCAGTCTTAGGATTTCCTCCTAGAAGTTCTGTTGACCTAAGTTTTATTGCCATGGGCCTTTCCCTGTCTACCTGCCTTACATCATTTCCAGTTGTGACCCCCCCCATCCAAGGAGCCCCCCACCCCCGCCAAAAGCCAAAAAGAAAAAAGAAGAAAAGAATGTGGGTATTTCCAGAGATGGAAAGAGCCCCTGTACACATCCCGGTGTTCAAATGTGAAAGTGTGAAAGTACATGAGATGAGAGGGGTGATGCAGGCAACACATGCTCGGCAAGAGCACACAGGCATAGGCAGCACATGGGCCTAAGGTTCAGCAAGGAACGAAAGACTGAGCACACATTTGAGCCAAACTTAAATGATAATTTAACCTTGAGCCACTAACATAAGTGATGGCAGAGGTGACGAGTCTCAGGCGTGTGCATTAGTTACTATCATATGGCAAATCATGGAAACGCTATGGCAAGAGACAATGTAATCTCAAACTCAGTGTCTGTCAGGAACTCAGAAGCATCCCTGCCAGAGCCTGGCCTTTGGGTCTAAAGAAGTAAGTTGCTGTGGCTTTAGAGACATCTCAAAGGTTGTTTGTTTATTTGTTTTTGTTTTTGTTTTTGTTTGCTTTTCGGGTCACACCCGGCAATACTCAGGGGTTACTCCTGGCTCTGCACTCAGGAATTGCTCCTGGCGGTGCTGGGGGGGGAGGGGGCACCATATGGGATGCTGGGAATTAAACCGGGTTGGTCGCATGCAAGCCAAAAGCCCTACCTGCTGTATTAGCGTATTATCACTCCAGTCCCCCCAAAGGTTTTTGTTGTTGTTGTTTTTGTTCTTTAACACATAACAGCCTAGAGAGGTTCTCTCTGAGCTCTTAGGAGCTCAGTTTAGAAGACCTGCAAAATGGCTTTATGGAAGTTAGGCTGCAGAGTTAGGCAAAAACTCTCTAGGACTTCGTTTTGAAGATCATATGGCAGGCTTTCCGTTATACTCTTGGTCACATCAGACATCGAAGGTCCAGTCCTAGCTCCAGGGAAAAGGAACAGAGAACATTTTGCTGGGTGGAGGGCTCGGCAAACAACTTAATCTCTCTAGCCCAGGTTCATGTTTTTAAAAGCATGATTAAATAAAACAAAAATTATTTCACAAAATATAGGTGATTGATAAAATTTTTCGTAGGTCTGGACACATTCAGTTTGGCCAAAAAGTTAGTTCATATTTAAATAAAAAAGTATATTTATAGTATAATATGCCAATGTATATAAATAAATAAAACTACTTAAATAAAAAGGGACTTGAGACTGATTACACTAAATTAGACTGGGTTTTAATTCAAAGACAAATTCAGAATTTTTCCACATATGTGCACATACAAATCACCTGGGTTTTTTTCTGAAATGTAGGTTCTGACTCATTAAACCTGGATGGGACCTGGGAGTCTGCATTTCAGACAAGCGCCCCCAAAAGTCCTACATTGGACAGCAAGATCATTTGTTTCAATCTTACTATTTCACTTGAATTCACCACTGAATAAAAAAATTGCCTTTGATTACAAAAAAAAAAAGTTCAGTTTTGGGGGAGGCATTAAGATAGGACTGTTTTTGCAGTGTTCTATCAAAGTAATGACTGTGATAGATATCACTGCTCCCAGGATCACCTTAATGAACCTGGTTTCCTTGTCTTGGCCTGGAGCTCCTTCATGCCCTTGGAGCAGTTCCCTCTCACTTTTAAACGTTTTTCCTTGTTGGCACATTCCACTCTGGAATCACCCACATCCCAACTTGGGGTGTGTAACTCCTTTCTTTTTCTTTATGGCATTCCCTTAGGTCTAGTGGGCCTGGAAATGAGCTTTTGGGAAATAATAAAATTTAAGAAAATGGTGCATCCCTGAAGTAGCCCAAAGGCAGGAGGACCACATGCCTTTGAAATGCAAATCCTGAGCTCTTTGGATAAACTGAGGCATCACCCTAAGGTAAAAATCTGAGGTTCCACCCAGAGACCCCACCAAGATAGACCTCTCAGGAAAGGAAAAACTACAGGAGAGTCTAAAAATCCTCTATGCCCCCCACGCCCCAGAAGTAGGAGAGCTGAAACAGGTTCTACCACCACTAAGGAGTAATTTCTGAGCATAGAGCCTGGAGTAACACCAGAGCATGGTTGGGTGTGGCCCCCAAACCCAAAAATAAATAAATAAATAAATAGATAGATAAATAAATAAATAAGTGTCCTGGTAAGAAGGTGAAAGGACAAGCAGTAGTGCAAGGGTTTTTCATGACTGCAGCCAGATTGATTTTTATGTATATGGAGATCTCCATGCCTGACAGTTGGGAGGAATTGTGTATAATCTCCCCAAAACTATTCCAAGCTTTTTTTCCCCCAAGCCCGAGTTCTCTTTTGAACACCTCTCTCTTTGTCTCTCTCTCTCTCTCTCTCTCACACACACACTCTCTCTCTCTCTCTCTCTCTCTCTCTCTCTCCCTCCTCACTCTGTCCCTCCCTCCTTTTGCCTCTCCTCTCTTCTCTATGAATCTACTCTAAATGTCTTTTAATAAAACTATTCTACTTCACTGTTCTGCCACCTCCTGAAATTCTTTTCTGTGAGGGCAGGCAAGGGACCTGGACCTCCTGTGCCAAGCTGAGGACTGACTTGCCTTTGCTGCAAAGAGCAATTTGAGCCTGAGCCCACAACTCCCTCAGGAACACCGGTGGTAGGTGGTAGGATCATTCCCCAGCCCGTGCAGGACAAGTGAATTTCAGGTGCAGCTCGACGGCTGCCTCCTGGAGCTGGAGGCCGTGTGTGCTTGTGCAGAGTAGGTGTTCGGAGTGGATTTTACCAGCCCTGACCCACACCAGGTGTTTGGGTGGCCAAGGTGGGCGGAGCAGATAGACGGAAGTAACCGTTTTCTCAAGAATGCGTCCCCCGCTCTCCACGCTACCAAGCCACCTGCGACAACTGGAAGATGAAGTGGCTCGTCTGATTCCCAAGCATGCTTTTCCGTAGATTTGTTCAATAAGAGGTTAAATGAAATACGTGAAACATTACAGTAACTGTGGGCAAGCCTTTCTTTGGAGAGTTGTAAATTCTAAGAGGAAAGAATGCCTGACTCAAACCCTGTGATTCAACCTGGCTGTGCTGTCTTCCAGACTCTCTTATCTTTCTTGCTGCCTGGCCACACTAGACTGAGAAACCAGATAACAGAAGTCTTGGATCTGGATCTGATAAAGCAGGAGGCCGAGAATGGGGCCTTGGACATTTCCAAGCTGGCAGAATTCATTATTGGCATGATGGGGACACTGTGTGCACCTGTTCGAGATGAGGAAGTTAATAAACTAAAGGACATTCAGGAAATAGTGCCCCTTTTCAGGTATGGGGATTATGTTAATCACCTTGGCTGTGCCTACAGTACAGAGCCTTTCAGTTTTTCTTAGTGATTTTTGGGGGTTTTGGGGGTGGGGGTAAGGGTGGGTCACACTTGGCAGTGGTCAAGGGCTACACTCCTGCCTCAGGGTTTGGGGGTTGTTCCCACAAGAGGGATTGAACCCAGATTTCCTGCATGCATAGCATGTCCTCCATCCATGGGTCTCTCTCTCTGTTTCTCTCTCTCTCTCCCTCCTTCTCTCTCTCTCTCTCTCTCTCTCTCTCTCTCTCTCTCTCTCTCTCTCTCTCTCTCTCTCTCCCATCCCCCTCTCCAGCCTCACAGTCTATTTGCAATTTTAAATTTCCTTAAGTTTAGGTACTCATGCATTTAAAAATATATTGATATGTAGAAGGAAAATACTGACCATGATTTTATACCCCAGGGCACAAGTCCTATGATTCTGTTTCTATATGAATGCATGCATGCATTGTCGGGGCTACTCCTGGGGTTCTGGGGGATGAGCAGGACCACACCCAGCACTGCTCAGAGGACTTGCATGCCTTGGCTCTTACCCAGAGGATGTCATACATGTCACACATGCAGGGCTCTACTGCCTGAGCCACATCATGGCTCATTTTATTTCTCAACACTTTATTATTTTTTATTCAGTTTTAATTTGGGGGCCACATCCATCAGTGCTCAGGGCTTACCGCTGCCTCTGCACTCAGGATCACTCCTGACAGAGACTTGGAGAGCTATATGGGGAGCTGGAGATTGACCCCCCCAGTTGGCTGTCTGCAAGGCAGGCATCCTACCCATTGTACTATTGCTCCAGCCCTCTCAACATTTTAAAAAATATTACAGTGGGGCTGGAGTGATAGCACAACAGTTAGGGCATTTGCCTTTCATGCAGCCAACCCGGGTTCGATTCCCAGCATCCCATATGGTCCCCTGAGCACCGCAAGGAGTAGTTCCTGAGTGCAGAGCCAGGAGTAACCCCTGTGCATCCCCAGGTGTGACTCAAAAAGAAAAAAGAAAAAAAAATTACAGAAAAGTTAAAAAAATGGCATGAATATGTAGTATCTTTTGCATAAATCTAATAGTTTTGAACAATTTTGTCAATTTGCTTTGTCTTTTACTCTATCTGATTATGTACATATGAATATATATATATATATCCATAGGAATATGTATTTCCCCCTGAGATTTCTGAGGATTAGTGGCAGACATGGTGATGCATCATCCCGAAATATCTTAGCAAATACCTCCTATGAATGGGAACATTCTCTTACATAACTAAAATTAAAAATATGCAACAAGCAGTTGCCAGAATCCATATTAAGTTCCTGTAGTCTTTTAAATATATCTATTAGTATGATCAAATTTATATAAATTTTTGTCCTGATATGGAAAAAAAAAATTTTAGGATGCCATGCTCGTAAGATTTGTAGGATGTCCTACAGTGTGTAGGATGTCTGCCTTGAATGCATCTAGCCTAGGTTCAATCGCTGGCATCCCATACAGTCCCCAAAACCCACCAGGAGTGATTCCTAAGTGCAGAGCCAGGATTATCCCCTGAGCACCACCAGGTATGCAACCCCCTGAAAGAAAACAAAACAAAAAACAGAAACAAAAAACCTCTGTTTATCCTCGAGAGAAAGAATAAGGGCATAGCCTTATTTGTTTTGATCTCAGATCCCCTAAAAAGGTCTTGGGAAACAGGATTCTGGGCTGCTGCTTGAGAACTGCTATGCATGACTGATCTCCTTCCTACCTCTGCATTTATTTTTATTTATTTATTTTTATTTTTTTATTTTTTGCTTCTTGGCTCACACCCAGCGATGCTCAGGGGTTATTCCTGGCTCTGCACTCAGGAATTACTCCTGGCAGTGCTTGGGGGACCATATGGGATGCTGGGAATCGAATCTGGCTTGGCCTCTCACAAGGCAAATGCCTTACCCTCTCTGCTTTCACTCCGGCCCCCTGAATTTGTTTTTAAAACTGTATAGCTCTCAGGGCCAGAGTGATAATACAGTGGACAGAGCACCACCGTGCACACAGCTGTCAGGCGTCAGCCCTGAACACAGCTGAGTGTGGCTCAGAATAAAAACAGAACAAAAAAGGGGGCCGGAGTGATAGCACAGCTGGTAGGGCGTTTGCCTTGCACGCAGCCGACCCGGGTTCAATCCCCAGCATCCCATATGGTCCCCCAAGCACCGCCAGGAGTAATTCCTGAGTGCAGAGCCAGGAATAACCCCTGAGCATCGCTGGGTGTGACCCAAAAAGCAAAAAAAAAAAAAAAAACAGAACAAAAAAGAATTGTCAGGGTGCTGGAGAGATAGTACAGCAGGTAGGGCATTTGCAAACGGCCTACCCATAACCCGGGTTCGATCCCCAGCATCCCATATGGCCCCCCAAGCACCACCAGGAATAATTCCTGAGTGTGGAACCAGGAGTAACCCCTGAGCATTGCTGTATATGGCCCAAAAAGCAAAAAAATTAAAAATAAAAAAATAAAAATTGTTAGGGCATCGATTTCACTTTTGATTGTGTTTAGTTCTGTTTTTTTTTTCTGTTTGCTTGCTTGTTTGTTTGGTAAACAGATAATCTATTAGGTATTGAATGCTTGTCCGCCCCTCTCAGAGAGCCCGGCAAGCTACCGAGAGTATTCAGTATGCCAGACACAGTAACAACAAAGTCTCCAATGGAGACGTTACTGGGCCCGCTCGAGCAAATCGACGATCAACGGGAGGGCCTTTACCTTTTTTTATTGAATGCTTGTAAGCAGCTTTGCTGCAGGAAAAATGAGCTTAAACTGGCCAATTTTATCGGAGCTAAAGGGAACTGCAACTGAACTATACTGAACTATAAACATTGAATTGGGGACTATCCATTCTCCAGTGGGGTGGCATTCATAACGGAACACGCTGACACACTGGGAGCCAGTCATTGAGCTGTTACAAAATATGCTGGGACATGAGGCCTTTCAGGCAGGTCGCTCCCTGCCGGACCAGCAAGCCCAACAAAACCAAACTATCATATGCCACAAATAATGTAATGTACTTTATCCAATTTCCTCCTAATGTTGATATTTTGTGAAACACAGTGTAACACAGCCTGGATATGGACTTTTTTTTTTTTTGAAAGTTTAGGGCCAGGGGCTGGAGTGATAGCACAGTGGGTAGGGCGTTTGCCTTGCATGTTGGCCGACCTGGGTTTGATTCCCAGCATCCCATATGGTCCCCCGAGCACCACCAGGAGTAATTCCTGAGTTCATGAGCCAGGAGTAACCCCTGTGCATTGCCGGGTGTGACCCAAAAGCAAAGAGTTTAGGGCCACACCTGACAGTGCTCAAGGAGATTGTACAGTTTGAGGGATCAACCCCAAGTCTCTTGCCCATTGGAGCATCTCTGAGTCCATTGTATTGACATGGTACAATCCACTGAAATATCCATTGTTGTTGTTTGTTTGCTTGAGGCCACATCCAGCAGTGCTCAGGGCTAACTCCTGGTTCTGCACTTCGGGGTCAATTCTGGCAGGGCTCAGGGGACCATTTGAGGTGCCAGGGCTGGAACCTGGGTCAGCTGCGTCTAAGTCAGGCCTCTCTCTCCACCCCCCCCCCGAGAGTCCTGTTTTATGTTTCTATCCCTATTTTATGCAGATTCCTATTTTACATGTATGTTGGTTAATAATTTTTACACGGTCTTATCATATCTGCCAGGGTATTCATCACCAAACTCAAGAGGCTGACTAGTTACAAAACCTTAAGGATATTGAAATCAGGTTATTATAAAGATTATGTAAATGGGATTGCTGTTTTTACTTATTTATTTGTGGTTTTTTAGGGCTGTTTTGGTGGTACTCAGGCCTTACTTCTGACTCTGTGCTCAGGAATCACTCCTGGCAGGGTTGGGGCACTGTAAGTGCTGGATGATCGAAGCCAGGTGGGCTATGAAAGACAAGTGTCTTACCCCTTGGTACAATCACTCCAGCACAAGTGGGCTTGCTTTAAAGTTAACTTACAGACACCAGACAGTTGACTAGAGAGAGCACTGCAAACCAGGGATTGAACCCAGGCCAGACACACATCTAGCCCATTGAGCTATCTCTCTGAACCCCTCTACTTTCTTTCGAAAATTATTTTTAAAATAGCTTTTCCTTAATTCACTTACTGATAACTTTCCTAATAGGTTTTCTCTACCTTTTCAGAATTTGAAAGACAATCTGAAGTCAGTTTACCTCTTCCTTGAAAACAGTTTACAAGTGCCCTTTTCTAAATTCTTTTCTCTCTTTTCTTTCAGAGCAATTTTTTCTGTATTGGACCTGATGAAAGTGGACATGGTGAACTTTGCTGTCAGTAGCATTAGGCCACATCTCATGCAGCAGTCAGTAGAATATGAAAGGACGAAGTTTCAAGAGCTTTTGGAGAAGCAGCCAAGTATGTTTAATTCCTTCTGGGTCTGACTGTGCTTTATCATTGTGGATCTGATTTTGGCTTGTTGCATAGTGATAGAGTTTTCTAGAAAAAATTAAAATTTAGTGATATATACCTAATTTGATAACAGAAAAGCACTAAAGAAAATGGACAAACAAAAATATAAATAAGCTATAAAAATTAAAATTAAGGGGACTGGAAAGATAGTACAGTGGGGAGGTTATTTGCCTTGCATGAGGCCACCCCGAGTTCAATCCCCAACATCTCATATGGTCTCCCAAGTTCCCCAACATCTCATATGGTACTCATTTACTTTCCTGGTGGTACTGTCCACCAGGAAAGTAAATCCCAAGTGCAGAACCAGGAGTAACCCCTGAGCATCTCTGGGTGTTGCCCCCGAGCCCCTCAAAAATAAAGATAATTAGAAAAAATGTTAATGGCAGTAAGAACAGAAAATATTGTTGCTCATGTTTGGTTTTTTTTGGGGGGGGGCTCTTATAGCACTCGGAGCTCACTCCTACTTCTGTACCCAGGGGTCATTCCTGGCAGTGCTGGGGAGACCATATGCAGTGCCAGGGATCAAACTACTCTTGGGGGCACATGAACAAACCACTCACCTCCTTTATGGTCTTTCCAGTCCCAGACAGAAATTTTTAGGCAAATTATCTGCGTGGTCTTCATTTTTAAAAATACCACAAAGTTCTTAGAACTGTTTAATTCACTTTGCTCCTTCCTATGAGGTAGATTTATTTTTTTAAAAAATCAGTTTGCTTCTATTCTATGTACATATGATTTCACATGCAGAAAAAGTGTTATTTTTATTACCTCTCAGATGACTCATCAGAAAACAGATGACGATAGGATCCAAAGTGACGGTGCATTTCTAGGGGCCCCATTTTGCCGCTGTACGGGCTCTGACATGCCAGGGAAAGCACAGCCTCCACGTCTGACAGTGTTGAGAGTGCAATACAGCCTCACACTGTGCTAATCCCACGTCAGACTTGGTGGAGACTCAGATGCCCCAGTGCTGGGGTCCTGAGCTTGTTCTTCCAGCCCTAACTAGAGGAATGTGAGATGGTGCTGGGGTCTGGAAGAAAGAGCAGAGAAGGAGCAGCAAGGGAAGAAGACAGAAGAATGTTTGCTGAGGGCACCAGAAGCCCAGGAGGCAAGGACTCACCTTTTTTTTTTTTTTTGTAATAATTTAGGTAATATGGTTACACTAGTGGTAAAGGTTTTATTTTTGGGATTTTTTGTTTGTTTGTTTGTTTTCTTTTTGGGTCATACCCAGCGATGCTCAGTGGTTACTCCTGACTCTGCACTCAGGAATTACTCCTGGCTCCTGGCGGTGCTCGGGAGACCATGTGGGATGCTGGGAATCAAACCCGGGTTGGCTGCGGGTTGGCCGCATGCAAGGCAAACGCCCTACCTGCTGTGCTATTGCTCCAGCTCTGTTTGTTTTTTGTTTTTTTGTATTTTTGCTTGTTTGTTTTGGGGCCACACCAAGCAATGCTCAGGAATTACTCCTCCTAGTGCTGGGGGGGGGGGACCATCTGGGATGCTGGGGATCAAACTGAGGTCAGCTGTATGCAAGGCAAGCGCCCTACCCACTGTACTATCACTCCAACCCCAGTGGTAAAGTTTATGGGACTGATATGCAAAGTTCCTGCCCCCACCCCCACTCAACTGTCTGTCACCCTCAGCACTCTTTGTCCCTGTGTCACCTTCATTCCAGCTTCATTCCCTCCCCTTACTGTCCAGTGATCAGTTTTGTAAGCCAAGGCTTGTCATTGTCCAATAGTAATCTAATCCCTTGCTTTGCATCTCTTTATATCACAGAAGAGTGAGTTCACCAGGGTATTTATCCTTCCCCCTCTGGCTTATTTAGCTTACCACTCCACCTTCCAGGTCCATCAGCCACGTCCCAGGGAACTGCAGGAATCTAGCTTTGATTACAGCTGTATTGTTTTCCAGAATGTAGAAACACCACAGCCTCTCTCTCTCTTTCTCCATTCATTTGTCTTGACATGCCACACAGGTCCTATTCCCAGCCAGTGTTGTTCGGCTCCTTGGGAGTTCTCAGAGTGGCGGCTTCATAAGCGCCTTGTAGGAGAGGCAGGTTGCTGGCTGCCAGCCACAGGACAGGATGCACCTCTGGAATGAGGTGTGCCTGCAGCCCAAGCCAGAGGTTGGCCATTATTTCTCATCCACGTACAAACTCAAGGTTCCCACACCGTGGGGCTGACAGCAGAAGGCTAAGGCAACAGCGGAGCTCAGAACCAGGAGCTCAGCGCTGCAGAGAGATGTCAGGTTGTCACGCCCCCTCCTGCATTGTGACAGGTGGATTCCAGCCAGGGCTTTGACTGTCCCCAGGCTTTTAAGAGGGTCTCTCCTGGCCACTCTGCAACACCATGCAGGGCCTCGGGGAAGCAGTTTTGTTGAGAAAATGTGAATAGACGCCTTTTTCTTGCATCCTTCAATAATGTATCCTCCTTGATCCATTACTCAGATTAGAAAGGGCAGGGGACGTGTGCACAGTTTACTCATCTGTGCCACTTTGTGTCAAGGTCAAAGCACACACTTTGCAGGAGACCAACCCACACCACATGGTCTCCTAAGTGTAGGCAGCTACTTCCTGAGTGGCCGGAGTGGGCACTACTTGGGGAAAACTTCCCTTCCCCTCTCTAGCCCATATCCCCAGAAGAATACAGAAGTAAGGGGAGTCTGATGGTGGATGAAAGTCAACTGAGGGGTCCCCCGCCAGGAGAAAATGCTGCTTTCTACATGCTAGATGTTTGACAGCTTAACCTTGCTCGCACATACAGAAAGCAATCCAGAGTAGGCCAGAGCCAGAGTACAGCAGGGAGGACACTCGCGTTGCTGACTAGGATGGATCCCTGGCACTCCACACGTGCCCTCAAACACCCCCAGAAGTGATCCCTGAGTGCAGAGCCAGGACTAATCCCTGAGAGCTGTTGGGTGTGGCCCCAAAACAGAAGTTAAAAATAAAATATAAAAAAAAAAGATCTAGACAAGGAAGATCTTCCTCTTCAGCAAGGAGGCTGAGTCACACTGGGAAGCCCTAGCCAGTGTCTCTGACAGAAATGTTTGTCATCTCACAGAGCTGGACTTATTTATCAGCGCCATGGGGTGGCCACAGTGGGGACGGGAGGGGAGGAAAAAGGGAACAAAGCTCCAGTGAACCTTGAGGGGGGTGCAAACCCTGGCCGAATGTTGGTGCCACAGCTCCCCCACCCCCCAGGCCTGTGAGTATGTTTCTCCACACCGAGACTCCAGCAATGAGGCAGAGCTCCACATGCCTCAGATCACACTTCGCGCCCTGGGCCTGACTCGATTTGAGCCGAGTTCTGTTTGACTCCAGAGTCCGTTCTCTAGACTCCCACACCCTCCTGGAGGATGGACCCTCACGTCATTCTGAGGTGCATCCCCATGGAGTGGCGTCATAAGGAGCCAGCCTTGTTTTTCAGACGCACTGGACTTTGTCACCCAGTGGCTCGAAGAAGCTGCAGATGACCTCATGAAGCAGAAGGGTAAAAATGCCCTGCCCGCCGCAGGAGGGGCTGCCGGCCCCCAGGATGCCCCGTCACTGAGTCCCATCACTGTCCAGAACCATGCGTACCTCAAGCTTCTGAAATGGGACCACGGCCAAAGACCCTTCCCTGAAGTAAGTTTCTGGGCCCATCCCATGGCCTGTTTCTTTCTGGATCTCTGAATTTTCAAAAAAATAAAAAATCATGTTGTTATGTTCTAATTCACATCCTGGAAAACTCCTCATTTTCCGTCAGCCCCGCCCTCCTCCACCTCCCGTCCACCTCGAGTCTCCCTTCAGTCTCCAGGGATCCGACTGTTCTTGGCCCCTGAGGATGAATCATGCTGTTTGTCCTTTGGTGACTGGCGTCTTTTGTTCAGCGGGACATAGTCCGAGTTGGTGCTGGGGCAGGTGCTAGACTTGCTTTCCTCCGTAGGCCACTTGACAGTCACGAGGTGATGAACGTGTGGGTTGTGACTGTTGTGAATCGTGCATGTCTGTGCACCATTTTTTTTTCCTTTTGGGCCACACCCAGCGATGCATAGGGGTTACTCCTGGCTTTGCACTCTCCCTGGTGGTGCTCGGGGGATGCTGGGTATTGAACCTGGGTTGGCCATGTGCAAGGCAAATGCCCTACCCTCTGTGCTATCGTTCCAGCCACCCCTGTACACCATTTTTAAGCATAAGTTTCGATTAATAAATTTTCATTTCTCCGGGGCATGTATGTGTGGAGGTAGGATTAGAATTGCTGAGTCATGTGGTGACTCCTCATTTTCACATTTTGCAGAACTGGCAAGTTGTTTCCCAAGGCCACTGCCTCGTGTGACAGCCCTACCAGCATGACCCCGGGGGGTTCCTATTGCTGCTGAACTTCTATCCATTTTTTTTTGAATTTCAAGTGCTATGATTTATAATCCTGTTACCATGACTTACAGTACCCTTACATTCCTTAGATACAGAGCTGCCATACCACCGCCTCCAGCAGTGTCCAGTCCCCCCCCACCAGGGTCTCAGTTCTCCCCCAGACTCCTCCTCTCCCTGCCCCTTGGTAAACTCAGTGCTTAGAGCAGGGCTCAGATCCTGTTACTGTCTCTCACCCAGTTGACTTCAGTCAGCATGATCCCCTCCACTTCCATTCACATTTCAATTTGAATTGCAGGATTTTGTCTTTTCTTACAGAGGAGTAGCACTGTAGTACTGTTCATCGATTTGCTCGAGCCGGCACCAGTGACGTCTCCAATGTGAGACTTGTTGTTACTGTTTTGGGCATATCGAATACACCACGGTGAGCTTGCCAGGCTCTGCTGTGCTGGCGGGATACTCTCAGTAGTTTGTTGGGCTCTCCGAGAGGGATGGAGGAATCGAACTCGGTTCGGCCACGTGCAAGGCAAACTCCCTACCCCCTGTGCTATCACTCCAGCTCACCACCCCCATCCGGGAAGCAAAACCGCAAGAGATTTCCTTGGCGGGGGCGGGAGGAGGGGGGGAACAACTCTCTCTGGAGTCGCAGTATAAGGGAAGATATAAGCAACCCAAGGACATGATAGGTGGAGCGTCAGGTCTGCAGAGAAAGTCCAGCCGCATTTTGAGGAGTCCAGCAGAGCAGAGTGGTCAAGATCCCGGGCTCTGGGGCAGCCCTCAGCTCAGCAGCTCCTCTCACACCAGCAGAGGGTCTGCCCTCCCCGAGGGCCAAGGCCTGAGTCACTTCTAGGAGGAGCGGAACTCCAAGTCTCTGTCTGTCTGTCCAGTGGGGACGCCAAGATTAGAGGAGCTGGACACGCAGAGCCCCACAACTCCAATTCCAGGACTATCCACGCATTCTTTGTCCTGCAGCACCTCACAGAAGGAGGCCTCCTGAGCACCACTTTTGGGGTGCTCATCATTTGCCAGAGGTCACGGGGCTAATAAAATAGCACGGCCAGACCTGGAGCCTGGCCCAGTGGGAGTCCAGGGAGGAAGAGGCTGCAGAGCAGGAGGCAGGAGGGAAGGGCAAAGTACAAAGGCCAGAGATCTCGGGCTCCTTCGCCTCTCTCCAGCCCCATCTAGCCCAGGCCGCCGGGGCCTGTCGGGGAGTTGTGAGTATATTTATCTTAGTTTCTTTATCCAGTCAGCGGTTCTTGGATACTTGTTTCCAGATTTGGGCTACCATGAGTAGTCCTGCAATGAAAATAGGAATGCAAATCATTTTTGAATAGAGTTTTGTGTTTGTGTGTGGTTTGGGGCGGTGGTGGAGGCACAGTTGGTGGTACTCGGGGCTGACTCCTGGCTTTGCACTCAAGGATCATTCTTGGCAGTCCTTGGGGGACCGTATGTGGTGCCAGGGGTTGAACCTGGGTTGGAAGGCAAGCACCCTACCTGCTACACCGTCTCTTAAGTCCTAAGTAGAGTTTGGGGGCTCTTGGAGCAGATTCCAAGAAGTGGAATTGCTGGATAATATGGAAGCTCAATTCTTAGTTTGATGAGAAGTGTCATATTGTTTGCCCAAAGAGTTGAACCCATCAACGTTCCCACCAGCAGTGAATGAGGGTGTCTTTCCCCGTACCTATACCCGCACTGGTTGTTTTTGTTCTCTGTGATGTGTGCCAGTCTCACTGGTGTGAGGTGAGATCTCATTTCTTTTTATTGTGGTATTGGCTTTGGTTTTGTTGAAGAGGGCCACACTCAGCGTGCTCTGAGTTTACTCCTGATGGGGCTTGGCAGGAGGTCATGTGAGATGCTAAGGATTGAACTCAGGTTGGCTGCGTGCAAGGCAAGGCAAGCACTTCCACCCACTGTACTATCGCTCTGGCCTTATATCTCATTTCTATTCTGCTTATATTCATCTTCATTAAAATTACTTCACTGAGTCTGCCTTTGTTTATCTAAAGAAACTTCTTCCTTTTCTCTGTGGAGCAGCGTGTTTTTCTGTGTATGTTTTGGGAACTACAGTAAGTGCTCCTAACTGTGGACATCCTTTAAAAGATGACTCATGGGACCAGAGTGATAGTATAGCAGGTAGGATGCTTACCTTCTTGTGACCAACTGGGGACAGTCCCCAGAACCCCATATGGTCTCCGGGCCCCACCAGGAGTGATCCCTGAATGCAGAGCCAGTAGTAAGCCCTGAGCACAGCCAGGTATGTTCCCCCTGCCCCCCATAAAAAAATAATGACTAATGAGGGAGTCCCCTGTTTGTCTGCACATCACTGGTTTGGTGGGCAGACTTCCCCTCTTTTGGTAGGGCACACAGACTCCTAACCTCTGGCCTCAAATCCTGCTACTTCTCTAAATAGCATTTTTTTTCCATCCAAGTTCCTTATTTTTTCTTTATAAGATGCTATAAACTGACGGTTTCACATCTTGCCTTTGTGCCAGGGGCAGAGGCTTTAATTCACAGCGGGTGTGAATTGGAGGAAGGAAGGTTGGGGGGTGGGGAAGGGTGTGTGCTTCTGCTCTGGATAGTGGAATGCTGGGAGGGTAGTTCTTTTCCCGACATTGCTCTTCAAAACCCACTTGTGGGGCCAGAGAGCTGGCTCAGTGGACCGAGCCTGCGCTTTGCAGGCAGGAGGCCCAATTCCATCCTGCAGCCCACATGGTCCCCTGAGCACTGCCAGGCCCGACCTCTGAGCAAAGAGCCAGGAGTAGCCACTGAGCATCGATGAGTGTGGCCTCCAAATTGGAAACAAGGAAACAAACAAACAAAAAAAAAAACTCCTGACAGTGGTGGCCCTAAAACACACACAAAAATTTTTATAAACAAATGACAGGAGACCCTGCATTTATTTATTTGTAAATTATTTGGGTCTTGGGGCCAGAGTGATAGTACAGCTGGTAAGACTTTTGCCTTACACTCGGCCGGCCCAGGTTCAAGCCCCAGCATCCCATATGGTCCCCTGAGCACCACCAGGAATGATTCCTGAGTGCATGAGTCAGGAGTAACTCCTGGGTGTGACCAAAAAAAAGCCAAATAAATAAATTTTTTTAAAAAATTGGGTCTGGGTCACACCTGGAGGTGCTGGGGGGTGGGGGTAGGGGTGTGATGGGGGATTTATTCCTGGTCCTGGGCTCATGGATCACCCCTGGCAGAACTCGGGGAACCCTATGTGGTGCCTGGGATAAGTCAAACCGGGATTGGCTGCCTGTGAGCCAGGCGCTTTCTGTCCTACAGTCTCCGGCCCCAGACCTGGATTCACTGCCAGGCTCGTGTTCTCAGTGTTCTGCTGCCTCCTTTCTCCGGAATGGGGGAGCGAGGGGAGGCACCCACGCTGCTTTATTTTTTATTTATTTATTTAAATTTTTTATAGTTGTAGACTTACAAATTTTTGTGCTTGGGTTTCAATTATACAAAGATCAAATACCCATCCCTAGAGCTCAGGCAGGGCGGGAAAATCTTCCGGGATGTTCAGGTGGAGGCAGGTATGCTGACTGAGGCCCCGGCGCCCTCTGCTGGCTGTCCCGAGAGCTGCAGCTCCGGCTGACGGGCCCCTGTGCTTCTTTCAGACCGTCCTGATGGACCAGCCCCGTTTTCAAGAGTTCCAGCTCCAGCTGGAGCACCTGAGCCTCATGGGGGCTGTGCTGCTGGTCACATTCAACGCGGCAGGCTCGGGGATCTCCAGCCAGGCCGACTTCGCCGAGAAGCTCAAGATGATTGTGAAGATCCTTCTCACAGACATGCACCTGCCGTACGTCATGGGGGCCGTGGGGAGAACCGTCCAGGGGGAGGGTGGCAGCCGCCGAGGGCAGAGTGGGTGCAGATGGAAGAGGTTCTCTCAGCAGCAGGCAGACTCTGGCCACTGCCCAGGAGCCAGAGGCGACCGTGCTCTCTGGCTCCACTCCCACAGGGGTTGAAAGGACACACTTTTACACATACATAACAGAAAAAACTTCAGAGTGGGATTATTTTTTAGAGTTCATAAAATTGTCATAATTTATTAGCACTGTAACACTGTCCTCCTGTTGTTCATCGATTTGCTTGAGCGGGCCCAGTAACGTCTCCATTATGAGACTTGTAACGGTGTTTGGCATATTGAATACATCACAGGTAGCTTGCCAGGCTTTGCTGTGCAGGCGAGATACTCTGTAGCTTGCCGGGCTCTCTGAGAGGGGCGAAGGAATCGAACCCGGGTTGGCCCGGCCATGTGCAAGGCAAACGCCCTGCGGCTGTGCTATTGCTCCAGCCCAGTCATAATTTCTTATAAATCCATATTTATTTATTCAATCACTGTGAGGTAGACCTTTACAAAGCTGTTCATGTTTGGGTTTCAGTTATAGTGTTCCAACATCCATCCCCCCACCAGTGTACATTTCTTCTCTCTCTCTCTCTCTCTCTCCTTTTGGGTATTGTGGTTTGCTATACAGATACTGAAAAGTTATCAGGAATATTGCTTTACCTACTTTTAACACTCAGTTCTTATCTAGTGTCATCATCTCCAGATTTTATTGTCATGCTGATCCCTTCACAGAGTGGCACTTGACTGTACTTAATGCATATCAATATTATTATTTGGGGGGGGGGGGGGTTACACAGCTGACAGTGCCCAGGCCTTATTCTCCTGGGGTTTTTTTGGGTTTTTTTTTTTTTGGATTTGGGCAATGTCTGGTGATGCTCAGGGCTTACTCCTGGTGGCTCTGTGCTCAGGAATCACTCCTGGCGATTCTCAGAGGATCATAGGGCATTCTGGGGATTGAACCCATGTACAAGGCAAGCACCCTACCCACTGTATTATCTCTCCAGCTCCCCTACTAATATTTTAACTTATTTATTTGGATTTTGGGCACACCCAATGGTGCCCAGGACTTATTCCTGGGTCTGTGCTTGGGAGATTATATGAGGTGCCAGGGATCGAACCTGGGTTGGCTAGGTGCAAGGCAAGTACCCTCCAAGGCAGACAAAAATATTCTGAAGTAAATTCTTTAGTATTTCATGACACAGATGCTGGGTTTTGGGTTTTTGGTCTTGAAGTACTGTGAGCTGTCTCCTTTCCACGGCCTTTCTAGCAGAGAGGGAGAGGTAGAGAGAAGAGAGAAAGTAAGGTAAGAAAGTGGGTGAGCTAGTTGTATGGTCAGGAGCAGGCTGGGAAGCACAGAATCTTTTTTGGGGCACCTCAGGCCCTGACTTTATCTTTGTTTATTTATTGTTTTGCTTCTTGTGCCAGTCTCAGCTATGATCAGGGCTCACTGCAGGCTCTCACTCAGGAATTACTTCTGGTGCTCGGGATAGCAAGCACCTGCCATGTGGGATGCTGAGGATGGAACCCAGGTCAGCCACGTGCAAGGCAAGAGCCTTCCTCTCTGTGCTGTTGCTCCGGCTTCTCAGTACCTGACTTGGTTTCTGTGCCACTGACTGAAAATGGGGCAATTTGTGCCCTTCACTGCAGGCCTTTCCTCCTTCTGACATCTCCTTCCCCTTCTCTGTTCCAGCTCTTTCCATCTGAAGGATGCCCTGACCACAGTCGGTGAGAAAGTCTGCCTGGAGGTGAGCAGCTGCCTTTCCCTGTGTGGGTTCAGCCCCTTCACCCTGGACAAGGAGACGGCACTCAAAGGCCAGATCCAAGCAGTGGCCAGTCCCGATGACCCAGTCCGCAGGATCATGGGTACGTTTGGGGAAAGGCAGGAGGCAGGAATGTGCCATCGGGGGGCTGGTCGGACAGAGCCCTCTGTAGAGTTCTCTGAGGGTTTTGATGGGTCCTGAGGTTGAGGAGGGAGACGGGCTGAGATACAGCCAGTGAGGGCAAGGCAGTTTGTCTTCACGCCCTGAAGCTCTGACTTTGCAATCACATGCTGTGATTCAGTTATTCCTGCCCTGTGAAGCAATAGAGTGTGTGTGTGTCTGTGTATGTGTGAGTCTGTGTGTATGTGTGTCTTGTGTTTGTGTGTGTATCCTTGTCCTGCATTTGTGGCACAGAGCTTCCACAGACCTTTTGTATGTATAAAGATATAAGTAAAAGTTGGGTTAAAGCAATAGTATGGTGGGTGGGACTCTTGCCTTGCATGTGACCTACCTGGATTTAATTCTTGGCACCCCGAATGATCCCCCAGGCCCACCAGGAATGATCCCTGCCTGAGTGAATCTGGGAGTAAACCCTGAGCAGAACGAGGAGTAAGCCCTGTACACAGTTGGATATAGTCAAAAAATTTCCAAAATAAATTTTTAAAGTTTTAAAGAAAAATAAACTTGGAAAAAGAAAGATGTGAAAGCACTAGAATCATCCTTTATTGTAGTATTATTTATTTATTTAGGATTTGGGGTCACTTACAGCAGTACTCAGGGCTTACTCCTGGTTCTGCATTTAGGGATCACTCCAGGTGGGCTCAAGAGACCATATGTGGTACCTGAACTTGATATCAGGTCGGCTGCAGCTGTACTATTACTCCAGCCCCATTTTCTAATGTTTTATTATTATTTTGGTTTTTGGGTTACTCCAGCCCCATGTTCTAGTGTTTTATTATTATTTTGGTTTTTGGGTTCTACCTGGCCAGCGCTCAGGGGTTAATCCAGGCTCTGTACTCAGGAATCACTTCTGAAAGTCTTGGAAGACCATATGGGATGCCAAGGATGGAGCCTTGGTCAGCTGCATGAAAAGCAAGTGCCCTCCCTGCTGTACTATCTCTCTGACCACAGATGACTATTTTTTTTTTGTAGTTTACTGAATCACCGTGAGATATAGCATTACAAAGCTGTTCATGATTGGGTTTCAGTCATACAGTGTTCCAATACCCATCCCTCCACCAGTGGACATTTCCCACCACCAATATCCCCCGTCACTGCTCTCCATCACCCCCTCCCCCAGCTGCCTCTGTGTGCTCTCTCTCCTCTTCTCTCTCTCTCTCTCTCTCTCTCTCTCTCTCTCTCTCTCTCTCTCTCTCTCTCTTTCTCTGTCCTTTATGGTTTGAAATACAGGTACTAAGAGGTCTTTGTGTTTGTTCAGGGAGCTCAGTATCTTTATCGCTGGAGTGGATTTTTTTTTTAACTGGGTGGCAGCTTTGGGGTGTGGATGTGACTGCCAGGGCTTCTAGAAGTACAGGAGGTGGGAGGAGGTACCTCATCCCAACTCTAAGGAAGCCTGGAGGTTTCAGTCACAAAATCCACATACCCAAATGTTTAGCAGATTAATATCTGTGAGTTCTGTCCTGAGATGCAGTCCTGCCCACGGCATGGTGGTGATTTTGGATTGCGGGAATAGGTGGTTGATGGGTTCTCTGTTTGGGCAGGCACTGGGATAACCTGACCCCCTTCTGATGTTCCCCTGATTATTCAGCCTTGCATGGGTCTGAGATTTACTGCATTTTTTTAAAATCTCTTTCGAGATTTATTATTGGGTTTCTGGAGCAAGGCTGGTGGAAGAGCTTACATGGTGGCGCTGAAGTTGGTTCATGGGGGTAACTTCTGGGGCTTCTGGGAGTATAGGGAAGTGGGGGGAGGTAACCTATCCCCGCTCTGAGAAAGCCTGGAGATTTCAGCAGATGATTAATTTTTGAAGAAGTCTGTCTTGGTTCTCTGAGATCTGAACCTGTGAGCACCGTTAGCCTTCCTTTATTTATGCATACCCTATTCTTCTATGCCTAAAGTGCCTTTCCTGGGCCCAATATTCCAGAATGAGAACGACAGACAAGCTTGGTTCCTAGCCTCATGAGACTAATCACCGAGAAGTCAGGAAACATCACAATAGGGTAAATGTCCAGACATGCAGGGGACTGAGAGTATCTGGTCTGGGAAGGCTCCAGTTCCCCCCAAAGAATATGAACGTTTAATCAGAAGTTTGTCAAGTTGTTGTAACAAATAGCACTGGGCTTTCTTTCCTATCACAGATTCCCGAATCCTGACCTTCTTAGAAACCTACCTTGCCTCGGGCCACCAGAAGTCATTACCCACAGTCCCTGGGGGGCTGGGTCCGGTTCAGAAAGAGCTGGAGGACGTTGCTGTTAAGTTTGTCCGCCTGGTCAACTACAACAAGATGGTCTTCAGCCCCTACTATGACGTGATCCTCAACAAGATCCTGGCCAGCTCCTGACAAGTGCGTTTCCCGCCTCCACTGCAGTATTACTCACTCAGCTCCGAACACCCGTTCTCAACTCTAATGTTGCTTGGAAGATGGCTACTTGGTACATTTCTGTTTAGCAGCACAGGTTTTCCGAAGGCAAGACTGTGGCAGATCAACTGTTGAGAGGAACATGCTGAAAGACCATACCGAGTTCTGTTTGGAGAGTTTGTATTTCTGAGTGCAAGTTTACAAGTCAAAGAAGCTTTTTGTCATCTGGAGATTTGTGGGTAGCACTTTGCTGGGAAGCTATTGGCTTCCTTGTGCCCCAACTCTGTCATGATTGGCGCTGCCTTGTCCCTCCACGAGGCTGGGACATCAGGGTGGTTTTTCGTTCAGAAACTGAGACCATGACACCCGAGAGTGGAGGCAACCAGGCAATACGTTTAGGGCTCTTGCCCCTCTGTTGGCTGGCCCCACTCCTCCCTTCAGATATTTTGTGTTCTGAGGGCTGCGTCTGGCCTTACTGCTCTTCTTCCTTCCCTATTGATTGCAGTCTCTCTGCTCGACCTCGCTTGAACCCCAGGGCCCTTTCCAAACAAGAGCGACTTGGTTTTTAATAAATTACTTGATTGGAGTCAGGGATGTAATTCAGTGGTAGAGCTGCATTCGATCCTAGGCACTACCAAAACAGAGTCACTGGGTTTGAAAAGTTTTTCCTTTTCAGAGGCTGGAGCATAGTAAAGTAGGTAGGGTGTGTTTGCCTTATATGTGTTCAACCTAGGTGTGATCCCCAGACCCCATATGACCCTGCCAGAAGCAAGTCCTGAGCATAGCTGGGAGTGGGTGCTAACCAAAATACAAGGTTTTCTTTTTAAATTATCTATTTATTTATTTATTTTATTTATTGGGGCGGGGGGTAGGGGTGATACCTGGATGTACTCTGGGTTTGTATCTGGCTCTGTGCTCAGGGGTCACTGTTGGTGACCAAGGGACCATCGTATGGGGTGCTGGGGATCAAAACGTATGTTTTAAATATCTATGGTATTCTGGGGCCAGAGCAATAGTGTAACTTGTAGGGCACTTGCCTTGCATATGCCTGACCTGGGGTTGATCCCTGGCACCCCATATGGTCATTTAGCCCTGCCAGGAGTGACCCCTCAGTGCAGAGTCAGCTGTGAGCCCTGATTGTGGCCAAAAATAACTATATATATATATATATATATATATATATATATGATGCTCTGCAGTGCACTCGGGGCGGCCCACCTGTCTGGATGCTGGCGGTCTGTTGATGGCTCCTGGGAAACTGGCTGGCGAACCCAGACGTGGGAGGAGGGATGGGGGAAGGTTCTCCATGTACCTGCTAAACTCTGCTTGGAGGATGTTTCACAGTCAGAGAGGTCTGCTGTGCTGAACGGTCAGAAGGTCTTACCTAAGTTTGAACTCAAGAAGAGATCTTCCCACATCATTGGAAGGGAAATTAGAAATTCAGTAAGTAGAAACTATAGTCCAAAATTCTGTATTTTTCAGTGTGTTCTATGAGATCATTCTGGGAAGGTCATTATGTGGCCACTTGTTGATTTGGGGGCTGAAAGCCCAAGCACCCACAGCTAACACTTTCCCTGCCTGATCCCCAGTTTTTGGCGCCCTCTCTCCAAGGTTGAAGGAGAGAACTTTTATCCCCAGATACACAGGGCAGATCAGTTCTTTTTCTCTATTTTTCTTTTCAAATTAATACATATATATATATAATTAATTGAGTCACCTTGAGATACAGTTAAAAAGCTGTTCATGATTGGGTTTCAGTCATACAATGATGTTCCGACACCCATCTCTCCACCAATGCACATTTCCCACCACCAATGACCCCAGTTTCTGCAGGCACTCGCTTGCTCTCCCCTCCCTCTCTCCTCCTCTCCCTCACCCCCACCCCCACCCCTTGCACTCCAATTGGGCATTATGGTTTGCTATACAGATACTGAGAGGTTATCATGTTTGTTCCTTTACCTATTTCAGCACGCAGTTCTTATCCAGAGTGATCATTTCCAACTATCATTGCCACAGTAGTTCCTTCTCTATCCCAATTGCCATCTTCTCCAATACCTGAGACAGTTTCCAACCTATGGACCAGTCCACTGGCCCATGTTTCTGCTGTCCTTGGGTTTCAAAACCTCTAAACTCTTTTTTTTTTTTTATTAGTGAAACACCATGAGGTACAGTTGTAGATTTACAATTTTTTGTGCTTGGGTTTGATTGTACAATGATCAGATACCCATTCCTCCACCAGTGCCCATTTTCTACCACCATGGATAATATTCCCCCCCATCCCCCATCCCCCCTGCCTCTGTGGCAGGGCAATCCCCTGTGTTCTCTCTCTCCTTTTGGGTGTTGTGGTCTGCAAAAGAGGCATTGAGTGGCAAACATGTTCAGTCCATAGTCTACTTTCGACATGCATCTCCCCTCCTGGGAGGATCCTCCAAACACCCTTTATTTGGTGTTCCCTTCTCTATCTGGGCTGCCCTTTCCTCTAGAATGCCCGACTGGCCACTAAGCTATGGAGTAATCCTCCTGGTGCTGATCTCAGAAAAGCTCTAAACTCTTACAGGTGTGTGTGTGTGTGTGTGTGTGTGTGTGTGTGTGCATGCACATGTGTGTGTTGTTGTTGTTTTGTTGCTTTTTTTTTTTTTTTCGGGAGGATGGGTTTACACCTAGCGATGTTCAGGAGTTATTCCTGGCTCTGCGCTCAAGAATTGCTCCAGGCTGTGTTGGGGGGACCATATGGGATGCCGGGGATCAAACTGAGATTGACTGCATGCCAGGCAAACACCCTACCAGCTCTATTATCACTCTACCCCAGGTGTTATTTTTTTTTTATTATTTTTTTTTACCTGGTGTTTCTAATGTGTCAAGAATAAATTTGGACAGTTTGAAATCTTGGTGCATGTCTAAGTATCAGGGAGCTTCCCAGTAAGAAATGGGGGTCTCCCAATAACAGGAGCCCCACCTGCCTCAGTGTCCACAGCGGGGTTCAACAAGTGGTAAACACAGAGAAGGAGGCAGAGCTCAGAAGCAGAAAGTTTACATGAACCACTGTTTCCCTGCTAAGATAATTGAAATGCTTAGAATATAACAGCATTATCACTAATGGGCCAGGAAATCTAGTTCACTTAGTAACACAGGGTGCATTTATTCTCTACTTTTATCTCCCCTCTGTGTACCTCCAAGGGAAGAAAAAAACACTTTGAGGGCTAAAGAGACAGAAACGAAATGCAGGTTCTTGCTTTGCATGTGGTTAACCCTGGTTTGAATCCCCAGCACCCAATTAGGTCCCCCAGTATTACCAGCTGTGATGCTCCCTGAGCACTATTGGGTATATCCCCTCCCCCCATTTATTTGTTATTCTTCAAACTTGAATTAGCTCCATACATTGCCTCCTCACTGAATTTGACTTCCTAAATGAACAGGTTTATCTTATTAACTGATGTGACTTGATTTCTTGACTGAACAGGTTTACGGTATAACTCGACGTTTTATCTGGTGGTGGAACATCACTACACATGCCAGAACTGAGCACCCCGGAGTCGGGTCACTATCACCAGGCCTTTTAGATTTGCAAGTGAATAAATGTCCAGAGCAGCAGTTGCCACTTTTGTCAGTTCTTGGTTTAGTAGGTGGATGACTTGGGCTCAGTGTAGGTGTTTTAATCTCATTTATTTGGGTGGACGGGTAGGTGGGGAGGGCTACAGATACAGTTAAAGTCATAAACCACATGCCTAGCCCATGTCTTACATTGCTGGGTGTGGACCCTATAAAAAAAAAAACTGAAAATGGAAAAAAGCGTAAATCTCAAAGCCAACTGTAAATTGTGACTGTTTGCATGCATCTCTGAAAGTGTTCCAGGTGAGAACCATACTGGGAACCCAAGTGATTAAAAGCCAGTAGAGCTCTTTTTTTAGCAGTGAAGAAAGGTTGTTAAGTTTGACAGAACAGGTGTTTCCTGTGCACGTAACAAACAGGCCCATGCTGGTGGACTCGGAAGGCGTTCCTCAGGAGTTGTTTTCATGGAGAAGCTTGAATATGATCTTAACCTTAAGAATCCTGGGAGTAGAGGGCCGCTGCCTCTCCCCTCCAGGGACTTCCGGTTGTTGTGTGTGCTGTGTGATCCCTGTGACATTTCAGCTTGCCCTGATGCAGAGGTATAGCATTTCTCTTTTCATTTTGTGATGGGGTGGTAGGTTAGAAAGATTGGGAGTTGTCAAATTGCTCATCTCCCCTTTCCGTTTTGTACCAGTCCACTTCCAACACCTATAAAATGAACACACAAGCCCGCCTTTTAGCTCCTTTCTATATTACTGGGACACTTGGGATCAGTTTGTTACGCTTATCAAACAGGGTACAGTTGGATTGTTTGCCGTTCCTGGTTTACAGAAGTTCTGGGTGTCAGCCTTTCTCCTGGCCTTCCTTATTGGTTGTATGAACAAGGTCAAGTCATCTCCCATGGGCTTCAGTATTTTCTTCTATAAAATGGGAAGTTAGTTACTAACATACTTCCTGTGAGGATTAAAGCGGATATTAAAAAATATTTCACATGTGGAAAAGACGACAAAGTGCTCGGTCGTTGGTGCCCAGCTGCCTTAGTCAAGCACATTTTATAGGACTGTAGGGAAGTTTTTCCTCCTTTCCAGGCTGTTCCTTTCATGATTTTTTTCTGTATCAGAGCTGCAGTCTTTTTCATGTCCCAACACCCATCCCCACCCCACTGATTTCTACCTACTTCGCTTGTTTGAATTAAGTGCATGAATGAATAGCAGTGGATGGTGGACTATAATATCACTTATTTTGGCTCTGGGGGAATGTCTTGTGCCAGGAATCAAACCCGGACCTCCCAACTGCATGCCCTCTGAGCTCTCTTTCGACCTGTCATATAAAGACACTATCACATTGAAAATATAATCTAAAGAATAAGAGTGGTGCTTGCATGGTGCTTGCAGTTGTATATTTGTAAGGGCTTTTGATGGATAATCTCTTTTTTTTGTTTGTTTTTTGTTTGGGGGCACATCTGGTGGTGATCAAGGTTTGTTCCTGGCTCTGCACTCAGGAATTTCTCCTGGAGGTGCTTATAGGATCATGTGGGATGCTGGGAATTGAACCTGGGTCAGTCACATGCAAGGCAAGTGCCCTACCCACTATATTATCTCTCCAGCCCCCGATGGCCAGGGAGATGACTGTTAAGCTCAATAAATTCTATTAATCTATCAGAAATGTTCACTGATGACACAGCTGGAGTCCTAGAAAATGAATTTAAAACCTCCCAAAGGCAGAATTTTACTTAAAATATCTTCTAGCGTGAGTTTCTGTTATTCCTGACTTAAATATGTTGCTTTCTGAATGAGAATTAAACCTATTCTAAAAGCCTGGTTGGTTGGAGCAGCACTTAGTTTTCAGATCAGGTATTTCAAATTATTCAGAGTTAGAGACAATAGAACTTATCATCTGAAGTGTTTTCTCTGAACTAAACATTAGGAACTTTTACTTCTGACTCAAAAGCCACTTTAAAATTGAAGTAACACTTCTCTATTCTTTTCTCTTCAATTTTTCCGTTCTCTCTCTCTCTCTCTCTCTCTCTCTCTCTCTCCTGTGTCCCTCGGTTTTTTGGGCCACATCTGGTGGTGCTCAGGCCTTACTCCTCATTCTACACTCGGGGTCACTCCTGGTAGTGCTCAGGAAGCCAGATGGGGTGCCAGGGATGGAACTGAGATCGGCCATATGCAAGGCAAGTACCCTAACCCACATACTCTCTCCAGCCCCTCCCTCAGTTTTCTTAAATTTAAGAGCAGAACATGGATAGTGCTTGTATGGGGAAGAAAATTTGGTGAACTATCGAGTAGTTTTTCTTTTATTTCCAAAGCTTGGTAAAGTGACAATTTCATTGAACAAGATTTTTCTTTTTTATCACAAACATGGTACCTGAGTTTGTTACTTGGTATGAATTATCTTTCAATTGTCTTGAAATTTATTATCTTCCTAGTCTTTCTAAATGTCAGTCATGGAATCTACCAACTGTAATGAAGTTTGCTATGGGATTTAAAATGTAAAAACCCAAATTTTATGAACATAATTATGATACTTTACTATTGTATAAATGAACTCTTACATTGACATATTATAGAGGGTTATATAATCCCAAATAAATTCGTAATTATTGATCAAAGTCAGTATGCTGACAAGTGTATTTTTTTCTTTTTTAGTAGAATTGATTTATTTGGGGGGAGGGGCGCGCACTTAGGTAGTGCTCAGGGCTGATTCCTAGTGGTGCTCAGGGACCAACAACATGTGTGGGATTGAATCTGGCATGAACTCCAGCCAGTTGAGCTCTCTCTCTAGCACCAGAATTTGAATATTGTATATTTGCTAGGTAGCTATGACCTTTTAGGGCTGGAGAGCTCAGTGGACTGAACACATCAGAGAGCCTCAGGTTATAGCATGGTTCCCTGAGCACTAACAAGTGAGTTTCTAAAACAAAACAAAAAAAATACCCCAAGCCAAGAAAACTTTCACTTGATTAGGTATGGTGGCATCATTATTTGAAATGTAGATCTAAAGGCCAATTTGATTAACCCTAATCCCTTCAGTTGGGAAGGACTCACAGTTCTTAAAAATTTTATTCTATTCAAGAATCGTGGGGCTAGAGCGATAGCACAGCAGGTAGGGCATTTGCCTTGCATGCAGCCAACCCAGGTTCGATTCCCAGCTTCCCATGTGGTCCCCTGAGCACTGCCAGGAGTGATTCCTAAGTGCAAAGCCAGGAGTAACCCCTGAGCATTGCCGGGTGTGACCCAAAAAGAAAAAAAAAAAAAAAGAATCGTGGGGGAAATGCTACCATTGTTTGTATTTGGTTCCAGGAAAAAGCACCTTAACCACTGTACTCTCTCTCTAGCTCTTGATATTTATTTTTAAATAATGCTGACTGAAGAATGTAAATACTTGTTTTAGGTACAATGTGAACAAAAGAAGCAGGAAGCATGACATTTTTGAGATCCTTATATATTTTTTAAAGGATTGTTTTTAAAATGTTAAACTACAAAACAGATTCCGTACATTCTGCCATAAATAAAAACAAACAATAAGGCAGGACTCTACATAAGCAAACCAAGAACAACTGTTTTCAGAAAATGTGATAAAAAGCTTTACAATCATAAGCCATCCAGTTTTTAAAATAAAACTGTCGAAAACTCACAAGTCTTCAAGTGGCAGATATAAGACACCCTTGAAGAGGGAACAAAATGTGGTTCTGGCATTTTGTACTAGTCTCACATTTTTGAAAACTTAATTTTGCTTACAGCATAGGTCTGTTCCATACTCTAAAATTCACACAGGTTGTTTTTTTTTTTCCCTCAAGAACCATATGATCGAGGCACCAATGACAATACAACTTTGTTTCCAAAGACCTTGTAACAAAGCATTGTCTCATTTAAACATATGACTTAAGAGGCAAAAGGGAAAAACTCTGAAGGAGAGATTTCTTTCCAAGGTAGATCTGAACCTGCTTCACCGAATCCGCTTCTGCTGCCGTGCTCTGTAAATGTCATGAACAGGGGGGACAACAGCTCCCTTTTCTTCATCGTCATCTGAGTCCTCATTAGGCCTTTTGACGGCCTTGGTGAGTACCGCGTTGCTCTCCACCGGGCCATTGCCTTCTACAGCAAGTTCTGGGGCTCCACCAGTAATGATCCTCACAGCTTCCTCCACAGCTATTGAAACAAAACAAAAAGGACTCTGGAGGATGTTGAAAGTTATGTCACGATGAAAGAGTATGTGAATACCACTTTGGAGACCTTAACTTTCATCGCAAAGCTGGGATAGATGCTACAGCTAATACTAAGAAATCAAAAGATAAGATGCCGCTAAAGATAAAATTATTCCTGTAAGACATGTCTGATAACGTATGTTCATCTGAATATCAACAATAAGCTCTTATCACCTTTCACATTAGTGGAATTAGAATGTGAACAAGTCTCTGTGACAGATTTGGCTCACTCCAGACTTCTGAAGATGGCCAGCTGGTTTAAAAAACTTCAGTGTGAAAAAGAACAGTCTCATTATAATATTGTAAGCCAATGACATATCAATGAGAAAACGTGTCTGCTGTTTAGCTGAGGATATGAATTCCAGTCTATCAAGTGGAGCATTCATCACTTACTATTTGGTATCTTGCATCTTCGGAAAATTTCCATCAATTCATCCACTTGTACAAAAGGCCCCTAATTTAACACAAATATAATTGTTTTAAATTTATATTTTACCTTTTTGTAGGTTTATTCATTTTTTTAAAGGAGGGGGCCAGGGTAAAAGAGACAATATAGGAGTTAAAAGTGCTTGCCTTGCACATGACCAGTTCAAATCCCCGACACCACATATGATCCCCCAAGTACCATCAGGGGTTACCCTTTTTTGGTTTTTTCTTTTTGGCTTTTTGGGGTCACACTGGGAATGCTCAGGGTTACTGCTGGCTCTGCACTCAAGAATTACTCCTGGTGACACCAGAGACCATATGGGATGCCAGGGACTGAACCAGCATCATCTGTGTGCAAGGCAAATGCCCTACCCTCTGTGCTATCACTGTGGCCCCAGGGATCACTCTTTTTTTTTTCCTTCCTTCCTTTCTGGGTCACACCCAGCTATGCACAGGGGTTACTCCTGGCTCTTCACTCCGGAATTACTCCTGGCAGTGCTTGGGGGACCATATGGGATGCTGGGAATCTAACCCGGGTTGGCCATGTGCAAGGCAAATGCCCTACCCATTGTTATATCACTCCAGCCCCCCACCAGGGATCACTCTTGAGTAGAGCAAGAAACAGTCCCCTATGCACTGCTTTTGCTTTTTGGGTCACACCCGGTGATGCACAGAGGTTACTCCTGGCGGTGCTCAAGGGACCATGTGGGATACTGGGAATCAAACCCGGGTCAGTCGTGTGCAAGGCAAATGCCCTACCCGCTGTGCTATTGCTCCAGCCCCTGAGCACTGCTTTTGGATGTGGCCCAAAACAAAACAAAAGGTATGTAAACAACCAGTCTTCAACAGGGCAGTGCTTCGGGGACTTGCATTGCTGGGGATGCTCTAGAGAGGTCTAGAGAGATAGCTCAATGGGCTGAGTCATCCTTTGTATCTAGAAGGCCTAACTGCTCTGTCTCACATGGTTCCCCCAGCACTCCTTGGCATGGGATCAAAATAAGAATTTAGGGCTAAATCTACTAAACTCAGGGCTGTAAGCATTTGCTCAACTCCTCGAGTTACCTTCCCAGCCCACATTTAGTCCCCAAATATCTGAGAAGTTAAAACATCAGTACTCTATTCCCATGATCAAAAGAAAAACCATACTACAACTAGTAATTAACAGTTAAAGCAATATCTATAATGAAAAGAGTGATCAGATTTTAACAAAAGGCGGGGGGGGGGGGGTTTGGTGAACAGACCTGGAAACAGATAGGAGGAGGGAGAAGCTTCATTAAAACCACTGCAGCAGGCGGTACTGGGAACACGCCACCGGGCACTGGGTGTAAGCCAGGAGCTGCCAGAGAAAGAAACAACCAATGATTCAAACAGGACATTCATACAGAAAGATATTGCATGTCCATGTTGCTTTGTTCGGAGGCATTCTGATAGCTCTTAGTTCTTAAAAATTGTCTGACCAAAGACTTCCACGCTTGGAAGATAGAAATGCAAACAAGTGACTTCATAAGACAGGGGCTGAAGCAAAGTCAGTTTTGATTGAAAACCATTTGTAAAACTCAAAATTTGTTTAGCAATCCTGTGTAGCAGGATCTTAGAAGGGCCAAGTCCCAGTCATAGGTATCAGTAAGACCACTGAAGGTGCTTTCCGTCTAAGAATCTTCATGGAGCAGGATTTTGGAAAAGTATTACGACGGAAATGGGTCCCTGGAATCTGGGTCACTGAGGGTTGATTTTTTTTTTTTGTCTCCTCCCCACCCCTACTCCCAACACTCTTAACCCAACTGGGTTAAAAAATTACAGCCAAGTCACTTTCATAGAGACACTGAGTCGTCTAGTAATTAACCTACAATGCTCAGGTCACATAACTTTCCCCACCCGCTCCTCTGAATTTAGTCAATAAACTGATGTTTAAGTACTGGAGCCAAAGTTAAGGCTTACGTGCTAAATGTCGTGGCTGAAATGGAATCATCTGCTGAGTGTCTGGTTTAGGGTATTCTGGTTTTCTATCCACTTCATCTTTCAGAACAGGCACTATAGAAGGAGCTACAACTGGGTCTGGAATGATAGCTGCTAGCTTAGCACGGGAGACATCCTGAAAATGCAGAACAGAAGAATCCTAAACCTGAAAATGGGATTTGTGTATATAACTGCAATTTTTTAATCTTCATGGTACATTGAATTACTGGTTAAAAAGTCACAGAAAAAGAAAAAAAATGGAGGGATATCTGAGAACTTTAATGATGTTAAAAGAAAAATTATTAAGAACTCAACAGGGAAAAGCCAAAAGGTTCTGAAGACTTGCTATTTTAAATACACCCCAAACCCAGTTACAAATTATTAAACTCTGTGACCAGGGAGGACAGTAATAGACCAGAAAGAAGATTTTCTTGGCAAATACTTAAGACTGAGCACCTGCCATATTCTTCTATTTCCTTCATTAGAATTAAACATCTATCAGTCCCTCTAAGTGAAAAAGATGAAATGAGGTTCAGCTTCATAAAAGCTAAAATAAATACCTACACTAGTTAAGATTTTGCTAAGAAAATAAAAATTTCCACTAACTCATGAAAGCTAGATTAATCACTTAATTACTTAAGGTTTTGCTAATGAAATGAAAAATTCCCACTGTTCCAGAGAGGGTACACTTGAAGCAGCCTAATATTAGTCATGTTTTCTCTCCAATGAGGCAGGCAGTAATATGACATTTGAAAGAAGGAAGCGCGAAGCTTAAGGAAGTCAACAGAAGGTCATGCAGCTGACAGGCAGAGGATTAGGAGCCCAGGTCTCCACCCTCAAACCCATCCAGTCTTCCTGATCAGTACCTTGAGATGCCACAGTAAGGCTGACAACAACTCTTCACGTTAGGTCAAAGGGAAGGAACAACAGGGCAAGAGTAGGGAACTGATCAATAGGGGCCTGGCTCAGAAAAGTTCCTCTACTGCAGAGAACCCGGTGCCCATCTGCCTCTCTAGAACCTCAAGAGCTCCTTTTGCTACCAACAAGGGACACAAGAGCATTTCACTTTTTCAACATTTGCTCACATGCCGTTGGTGGCATCAAACGCAGACTGCAGCCGGTCTCAGAGAGGCGGCCCACTGGACATTCCTCCTTTCCCTGCCCCCTCTCACTGGCACATCGCACCAGTAGAAACACCCAAGGAGGAATACAAGATGGGAAAACCATATTCAATAAGTTTCCACTCAGAAATTGTAGTTCCAATTGGCTCTACTTGGAAATAGCAATATGTCTATTTTCACTCAATTTCCATTTCCATTTTGGTAACACTGACGCAGTCTTTCCTAAAGATTTACAAAATAATCTTAACATGTCTTTGAGGGTTTTTTTGGTTTTTTTTTTGGGGGGGGTTAAATCATATCTAAATTCTCACCTTGATCAGTCTTTCAATACTGAATGTTTCATAAACCCAATTAAAACTGTACACTTTATGTTTATTTCCTGAAAATATATTAGAAGAGATATGGCTGAGAGGTAGCACACATGCCTTGTATGCATGAGGCCCTGGGTTCTACCCCAAGGGAGAGAGGGCTGGATACAACAATACACTGTAGAGTGGTGTTTACCCGTGAGCTATTTTAAAACTTTGAAAAAGTCAGGACACTATACACATTTTGATTCTAAGTACATACCTTATAGCCAAGGGCTTTTAGCTCACTTGCAGAGCAAGGATATAAATCCATGAATTTGTATCTATCTACCAGTAAAGCTGTTTCTTTGCCTTCATACTCTTCTTTAAATGCTGTAAACCGTCTTTTCTCCACTTTCAGTATACTGGCTAGGTCACCGATATTACTTTCAAAAGCTAGAAATCGGGCCCAGATTTCTCTGTAAGAAAGTAAATGTAATCAAAGTTTAATTATTCTGGATTTGGGTCAAGGGGGCCATTTTAATAAAAAATTAAGTTCTCTTGAACACCCACTTTTTTTTTAAATTAGAAAAGTCTTTTCAGAATCAAGATTTCCAAGCTAAATAAAAATGGAATCACATAAGAGCACTCACATTTTAGCTAAATGTGGCATTAATAAGTTCCTTCTCTATTATTATGCTTAAGAATGTGAAAGGAAATTACAGACATAACAAGTTAGCCTAAGCACTTCTGTATTTAAACTCTTTTCTGGATTTTTACTTATTTAGCATTATCCTTTATGATCAATCAGAGACAGCCTGGTGAAATAACTCAAGGCAGAGTGTTAATGGAGTCCAGACAGAGTTCCCATTTCTCGTGAGTAATGTGGTCTCAACATTATGTTTAGTATCAGGAATTACAACACAGAACACATTCTTTACTTAATATATAAATAAATACAATCTAAAATCCAATGTCTGTTCCATTTCCACCCCCATATTTTTGGGGGAGAACAAATTTATGCCACATCATACAAAATAGTCTAAATTTAATGTTCTGATTTAAATTTAAAGTGAAATTTAAATGTCACTAAGTGAAATTTAAAGTGAAATTTAAATGTCACTAAGTATCTCTGCACTAAAATAATATTTTGAGTGTCTATGATATAATAAGTAGAGTAATAGTTATCACAAAAAATTTCCCACTGGCAGAAGAGTTTGCTCAAGAAGAAAATAAGACTTGGTAAAGTTCTAAAGACCAGGGATGTGGCTCAGTGCAAGATCAGCTGCCTTGCATGTATGAGGCCCAGCTCCAATGCCCCAAGACTGCGAGATTGGGGTAGGTGGGATGTTTGTGTAAGAGGGGAGCCTGGGAGAATAGCTCAGTGGTGTACACAGAACACCCAGTTCGAGTACAGGTCAAGAGCTTAATCCTCAGTGCTCCCACATGTGCCCTGCGTGATCCTAACGGCTCTGCTGCCTGTGATCTCTGGCTGCACACAGCTGGAGGTATGTGAACATCACGGCCAGAAGCGAGGGCAGTGGATACTCCCCACTTGTGAGTGCATGAGCACAAGAGAAGAGCGCACCCCCAGCGAGCATGTGTGAGCACAATTACAAGGAGTGCAAGCCTGAGCGAGCGCTGCAGCCAAATGCCATCAAACAAGGAAAGAAGGAAAGGGGGCAGGGACTGGGAAGGCTGTGAAATCCCCCCAATGTGTAGTTAGTTGGCTCAGCTAACTCGGCTCTAGACACGTATTTCCATGGTGGCACTACACCATGTTCCTCTGTTCAGTGAGAGTGAAAACAGCAAATCAGAAATACAACAAATGAAAGGCACTTTCAATAGGTAAGAGTCTTTGCTCCAGTAAGGGAGGTCAGAATTTCTTAGCTCTTTTCTAATTGACCTATACCAATTTCCAGAAAAGTGGGAACTATCAGGATCTCTTAAAATGTTTAGAAAATTTTGAGACATTATCAAAACACTGAAAATAATGTAGGTAGGGATGTGTAAGTCGCAAGAGAGAAAGGATCTCTCTCTTTCTCCCTGCCCCTCCCCCTCAGGGAGGGGCACACTTGGTAGTGATCAGAGCTTACACCATTGGGTCTATGCTCAGGGGTCACTCCTGGTGGGTTCAGGGGATCAAATGGGCTACCAGGGTTTGGATCTGGGTTGGCCAAATGCAAGGCAAATGCCCTTATCTGTCGTACTATCACTCTGCCCCCAGGGCTATTTTCTCTTGAAACTTATTTATACTCAAGTACACACTTCTGCCATAGATCACAATTCAAAACTAGTTTTCACACTTACCCAGACTTCTCGGGAGGAAGGCTTCCAGATGTTAAAACTCTTTCAAACAAAACTCGGGTATTATTGTCCTCTAGGATTTTAAAAGATTTTAAAATCTTAAATATATATATTTTAAAAGCAGCTTCACAATTCAACAATCTATTTGCATATGCATTGTCTCATTTAATCCATAAATCCTAAGCAAAAAGGTGACTGTCACATCAATTTCTTTTCCCGGGTAGGACTAGGACCTGGGACCTTGTACTTGTAAGGCAAATGCTCTACCATTGAACTATGTTTCTGACAGTCTGATTTTTATAAATTAGGTAAATAAGTAATCTGATTTGGTATTTATAAAAGATGGAAACTAGAAACATTACACTATTTTTTATACCCACTAGTTTTTTTCCCTTTTGAATCTTTATTTTTTATATTTCCTGTCAGATAATTTATTAGTTACCCCTCTATCACAGGATTTTGCAGCATGCCAGAACTAGAGAACACAGCGACAGTGTTATGGCATTTACAGACAGAACAATAAGAACTCAAACAGATAAAAATATTTAAAATAGGAAACAGCCGTCATCTGCAGTAGTATTTCTCCCAACTTTTTTTTTTTTTTTTTTTGCTTTTTGGGTCACACCTGGCGATGCCACAGGGGTTACTCCTGAATACTGCACTCAGGAGTTACTCCTGCCGGTGCTCAGGGGACCATATGGGATGCTGGGAATTGAACCCGGGTTGACCACGTGCAAGGCAAACGCCCTACCCGCTGTGCTATCTCTCCAGCCCCCAAACTTTTTTTAAAAATTTTTTTATTAGTGAAACACCATGAGGTACAGTTGTAGACTTACAAATTTTTGTGCTGAGATACCCATTAGTTTTAAGAGTGGTATCTGACCAGGTTCTCCATTTGACTTGTAAAAATAATGAAAATTACAAATCTATTCATATTACCAGTGTCTGCCTGTTAATATTTTTAAAATATATTGAATGTGAAGGGTGGCAAGCTCAAGATTCAACATAATTGAGTTTATTTTGCTCCAATTGGGTTACTCTATTTAGTTTAAATTCTTGTTATAGGCATAATAATCAGATCATTTAGTTTGGTAGACAGCACTGTCCACTGTAGTTCTCCTGTTGTTCATTGATTTGCTCGAGCGGGCTAAGTAATATCTCCACTGTGAGACTTGTTACTGTGTTTGGCATATCGAATACTTCATGGGCAGCTTGCTAGGCTTTGCCGTGCAGGTGAGATACTCTTGGCAGCTTGCCCGGCTCTTTGAGAGGGGCGGAGGAATCTAACCCCAATCGGCTACATGCCAGGCAAAAGTCCTGCCCGCTGTGCTGTTGCTCCAGCCCCAGATTGGTAGATAAGTATGAAATAGTCACCAAAGGTAGATTAAAACATATGGGCCTCTGTGGCTGAAAATAAGAAAATGATACTTCTTGCTGAACTCTAAGGATCTACTAAATTAAATACAATAAATTTATGAATAATCATTAAATCAAAGGCCAGAGTTATAGCACAGTAGATAGGGTGCTTGCCTTGCCCACATCTGACCTGAGTTCAATCCAGGCAGCACAAATGGTCCCAAGCCCCACAGGAGTTACCCAAGTGCAGAGCTAGGAGTAAGCCTTAGTCATTGACAAGAAAATAAATATCATTCAATCATATACTTATTTATTTTTTTTGCTTTTTGGGTCACACCCGGTGATGCACAGGGGTTACTCCTGGCTCATGCACTCAGGAATTACTCTTGGCGGTGCTCGGGGGACCATATGGGATGCTGGGAATCGAACCTGGGGTGGCCGTGTGCAAGGCAAATGCCCTACCCACTGTGCTATCACTCCAGCCCCGAATCATATACTTATAAGGGGTACATTTATGGTTTATAAACTGTACTTGAAGTGACATCTAGTGGTGCTGGGGACTTACTCCTGGTGGGGCTCAGAGGACTTTAGGAGATGCCTGGGATTGAACCAGGTGAGCGACATGCAGGCAAATACCCCACCCCTCTATTTTCTTGTTTTTTTTTTTTTTTAACCTGCATTATAATGTCTTACCCTTCAGAGCATCTTATGAGTTCCTTCATTATGACACTTTATAGTAGTAAAGCAAGCTATATATGTATATATATAATTTAATTTTTAACTATATTTAAGAGTAAGAAAGGTGAAATTTTATTTAATCCAATGTAGCTAAACAATTATTTCAACATTAAATCAATTCACATTTTCATAAATACTTTCAATTTTATGTATTTTATATCTCAAACACTTCGTTTTGACCTAGCCACATTTCAAGAGCTCAGTACCTAACCTTGATGGCCACCATAACTAAATAGCATAGTTCAGAACTAAATTAATACTCTCTTCTCTGCTTCCAAAGTACTTCATTCCGGGATCTATTATAGTACTGTGCATATTTCTGTATGATTACCATCATCATCATAAATAGTTAAGCCTTTAGTAGAATGCTTGCTTACCACACTTCATGTAAGTCAAACACATGCAAAAATTTATTTAATCCTCTCAACAATTCCATGAAAAGCACTCAATCATTCTTCAAATGAAAAATCTGAAACAGGATTACATTCTTAAGCCCAGAACCCATGCTACAGCTAAAAAACAAATGATGGTGTAATTGTTTTTCCATATCCGAGCCCACCAGGAGAATGTCTGGAAGGGAACAGAATTCCTATTCCCCTGTTCCCTTTGCATTCTCACAGTAATAAAAAGGTACTGAAAGGTGATGAACAGATGATTGAGTGGATAAACAAATGAACAAACTAAGACACTGATTAAGGGAGATGATAATGGTGACATCAGACATCTTCATTTTTAGAGTAACAAACACATGTATTGGCAATAATTTCTAATGTATCAATATCAAAGAGAGGAGCAATGACTTTACATAAGAAAATTTCTTTATAAATTAAAAATTCCATTATCTCACTTTTTGGAGTTAAGTCTTTCCAGAGTATAGTTTCACTAAGCTGAAATACAAAATCATAATTTCTTTCTTTCATATTATTTAGGCATATAAAGTGAATTATGTTATAAGACATGAAAATCATTAATACCCCTGATACATAATTTTATTTAACATAATACATTATTGTGTATTCTTCTGTTGAATCATCTCTAAAATCAGTTCATTTTAGTTAAGAAACGACATTTCCTGGGACTGGAGAGATAGTACACTGGGAAAGGCATCTGTCTCTCAAGTGGCCCACCCAGGTTTGTTCCCAGGTACCCCATATGGTCTCAAAAGCACCACCAGAAGTGATTCCTGAGCACAGAGTCAGGAGAAAGCCCTGAGCACTGCCAGGTGTGGCCTAAAAACAAAGAAATTACATGTCCTAGACTGTGGGGTAACTAGACTAACTAAACTGAATAATACATATGCATAAATAATATACAAATTCCCTCAGTGCCTGGTATAAAGCAGGAACTCAACAGAGAATAGATAAATAAAGAGGCTAATATTCAAGTATTTGTTTTGAAATCTCTTCCCCAGGAGCCTCGAAGCACTTTATTTCTTGAGCAACTTTATCTTTTTCTTTTGGGGGGGTTGGGGGTAGGGTGAGGGGTCCACACCCAGCCATGTTTGGGGCTTACTTCTGGCTCTTCACTCAGGAATTACTTCTGGTGGTGCTCAGGGGACCATATGGGGTGCCTGGGATTGAACCTGGGTTGGCCACATGCAAGGTGAGCACCCTATTTCTGTGCTATCACTCCAGCACCGATTGAGCTTTTATTTTGGGGGAAGGAATAGGGGTTTTGGGCCACACCCAGTGGTGATCAGGGGCTATTCCTAGATCTGTGCTCCAGAGTGATCCCTGGCAGTGCTTAGGAAACTGCATGTGGTGCCAGGGATTTGAATCAATTGCATAGCTCTGCAGCCACAAGTGAGGCAAGTGCCTCATTTCCTGTACTACTGATTTTTTTCAATGCGTAGAATTACTTTGTCTGTTTCTTAGCCCCTCTTAAAACAACAGACAATTAGCACAGAGTCAGCATAGATGCACACAAAGAACTCTGAATTTATGATTTTTCTTTACTATTGATGGGACTTTACTTAAGACTGAGGAATCAAAGGCATCTACCATTACTTAATAAATATAAATTATTCACTAATAGGTAACAAATATTTTTCTCTTACATTGCCAGGGATTAACCTGGGCCTCATACATGCAAGGCAAGTATTCTATCACAAAGCTACACCAGCAAACCCCCACAATATTTCCTAAATGTCTAGCAAGCGTGATGACAGCAACATAATCTCAAGAGAATGACCTTGATGGTTTAATATTAACTGTCATTACTGATTAGAATCTACTTACCATTGAGGTGAGAAAGATAGTCAATATAGGCGAGGACATATTCTGGGATGTCTCCATATTTCTTTAGTCCCAGCTCAAAAATCTTAAAGGCAACAGACTTGTCCTGAAAGCGAAAAGGAAAAAAAATACTGATTTCCATGAGACGTCAGACAAAATGGCACAAAGAATAATAAAACGGCACTACCTAAATATGGAAAGGTACATTAAAAATTAAGATAGAAACAAAGTGTTAAACTGCTAACCTAAAAACCATTTGAGGAGGTTTAGATTCAGAAATATGGAGTTTAATAAGGTAAAACTGGCAAACAATAGGAATTTTATGTTGCATAAACCTCATACTGATGCAAGCATTCCCCATTTTTAAAGGCTAACATACCATCTTGCTTTTATGATATACAGTAGTTATCTGTTTCCACTATCTATAAGAAATTTGAAGAGCATTTTTAGTCTTTTTTGGGGAGAGTGGTGGGACATGGGCTTGTTTTTATGATATACAGTAGTATCTGTTTCCACTATTTGTAAGAAATTTGAAGAGTATTTTTTTAGTCTTTTTTGGGGGGTGGGGTGGGACTTGGGGGCAGAGTTTGAGTGTTTCCTGTGGGGGACCATACCTAGTGGTGCTCATGACTAATTCCTGGCTCTCTGCTCAGTAAGTGACCCCTAGCAACACTAAGGGGCCATATATGCTTCCAAGGATTGAACAGGGTCAGCTGCATGCCAAGTAAGTGTCAGACATCCTGTATTATCTCTCTGCCCCAAAACGGATCTTTGCATTTACAACAAAAGGCAAAAAGCAAAAACAGTGCTTGGCATTTGTTTTGTAGCAAACCAGTATAGATGCAGCTCATGTCTGGCACTGTGTGAGTAGCACTGCCAACCTACTTCCTCGGGGACTACTTTATACATAATGTACTTAAATCATTCTTGCTTTTATTATATGCCAGTGTTGATTTAGGTTTTATGTGCTATTTGGTATAATTTGGGGATTTGAAAAAACTAAAAATTTTTTGTTTGTTTTGAGGCGATGTTTGTTTTGATGTTCAGAGCTTACTCCTAGCTTCTGTACTCGGGATCACTTCTGGCAGGGTTCAAGGGATACGGGGTGCTGGGGATCGAACCTGGGTTGTCTGCATGCAAGGCAAGCACCCTACCGGCTGCAGTGTAGCTCTAGACTCAAGCTAAAAATTTTTTCCCTTCACTTCATACCATTTTGGCTTAGAAAAGATTTCACAGAGCCCAGAGAGATAGTTTAGGACAGAGATAGTTTAGTAAGATGCTTGTCTTATAATGCAACTGACCCTTGTTGGATCCCAACACCACATACTGATGCCTGAGCATCACCAGGAATGACTCCTGAGCACAGACCCAGAAATAATCCCTCACCCCGACCCAGCATCTCTAGGGGATGCCCAAAAAGACCAAACCAAACTATAAAACAAACAAAAAACAATTTCATAGGAAAACTCTACTTTCAGATAGCAGGTGAAACTTGAAAACTTACGCTTCCTTTACAAAGCAATTACAATGCAGTGACAGAAACTATAACTTTTTTTTGGGGGGGGGTCATACCCAGCGATGTTCTCGGAACCATATAAGATGCCAGAAGACCATGTGCAAGACAAGCACCTTAACCACTAGACTATTGCTCCAGTCCCTAGAACTCATTTTAATTAATGTATCTCAGCTGAAGAAAACAATCTTACTTTTCTATTACATTTCAGTACTTACCTTACTACAGTAATATTCCATTAGTGCTGCAGTAACGTAGACATGGTGACGGGTTCTGGTATCTTCTCTTGCTTTCTTAAATATCATCCTTCCAGATTTGATACCTTCTGCTCTTCTTGCAAATTTCATATACTGGATGTACACCTATGCAAAAAAGACAAAAATACTTATTTCCTACAGATTAAGTTGAATGTGGATCTCAGTAGCAGCTCACATTATTCTTAAATGTCTCCTATATAAGACCATCACAAAACATTGGTAAGATTTTATATATTATTTGTATGTGTATACATATAGTTATTTTTAATCCCAAAGCCAAACTTTACAGGCACTGATTTAAAATACTGAGATATAATTCACATGCCAAAACCTTCTTCCTCTAAAAAGTATACAATTCAATGGCTCTTAGTATTCTTGGTATATTCACTATTCTTGGTATATTCACAATGTTATGTAATCTTCACCACTAATTCCAGAACATAAAAATTTATGAAAAAAAAAACTATAAGAGGAGCTAGAAAAAAAATCCCACGAATGAATAATACCTACAAACTCAAGGTTTGATGTAATACAAGTGATTGTTTTTGTTTCTAAAAATGTTCATTTTCACGTACGCTTATTTATAGCTTCATGTTTGTTCTGTCTTTACGGTTTTGGGCCACACCCAGCTGTGTTCAGGGCTTTCTTCTATCTTTGTGCTAAGTGAGCACTCCTGGCAGGGCCCAGGAGGCCACATGGGTGGCCTGAGACCTATACCATCTCTACAGCCTTTTTTTTCCTTTTTTTAAATTTTTATCAGTGAGACACCATGAGGTACAGTTGTAGACTTACAAATGTTGTGCTTGAGTTTCAATTATACAATGATCAAATACCCATCCCTCCACCAATGCCCATTTCCCACCACCAAGGGTCCCAGTATCCCTCCCAATCCCCATTCCCCCCAACCCACCCTGCCTCTGTGGTAGGGCATTCCCTTTTGTTCTTTCTCTCCTTTTGGGTGTTGTCATTTGCAAAAGAGGCATTGAGTGACAATCATGTTTGGTCTATAGCCTACTTTCAGCATGCTTCTCCCATCCTGGGAGGATCCTCCCAATACCCTTTATTCACCCTTTATTTGGTGCTCCCTTCTCAATCTGAGCTGCCTTTTCCCCTAGCATGTGTGGCTGGCCTCCAAGCCATGGAGCAAAATTCCCAGTACTAAATTCATACAGCCCTTTGTTTATAGCTTTAAAAGCTTACCATTTAATTTTCTAAAGATCTTATCACAGAAATTCATTGATAATCTGTTAATGAGTCATTCTGAATTGTCACTAGAGTGTACTAAGTACAATGTAAATGTACTATTTGTTCAATGAACAAATAATCCTATGAGGAGGGTGACTATGAGTAGATTCATGATTCTCCCAGTTTTGATGATGTCACATATAATGCCCAGTTTAGCAGATGGATGGATGGATGGGTGGAATTTTACCCAGTGCACAATACATGGCATAGAATGATCTACTGAATGAATTTTATTTATTAAATGAATTTTAAACTGATTAAAAAGTGTAAGCAGGCCTTCTGCTTGCTGCTACACCATTCCAGTGAGGCCAGTTTTCAGCTGACATCACTGGGCCTACTTGGGAATGAGAGGCAGAGGCCCTCCCTTTCTGGCTAGGTCCCTCCACACCCAACCTGTGCCACAGAGAGGGCCCACACTACAGCTCCTCAAGTACGTCCAAGTAAGTCTGAAAGGGCCCTGGGACAGCTCTACTCAACAAATTACTTGCTGCTCACAGTTATGCTTCCTGTCACTTGGTGCGGACTGGCAGAGTAAAGAGCAAACTCTAGCCTAACCCTTCAGTGACTTCCAGGAGGTCTGACTACAAAGACTCACCCCACCCCCAACTCTAGCCCGGTGCAGGAGAATACGGGAAAACCAATGGGGAAAATAAGTAGAAGCCCACTAAGTTGAATGAGCAAAAACAATTATCTCTGAAATCAAAAATAACACCAACTAGTTCAGTAAGTCCTCACATAGTGTCTTTAGTGACATCTTTTGTTCAATGAAGCTCAAAGAAACAATGGCACAGGTAGTAAATCAGCTATTCCAAGGAGTTGGGTGACTGAGAAAAGGACAACTATGAACCGGTCACATGAGGGGGCTTTCAGGGGGGTATCAAAATGTTTATATCTTTATAGTGATGCTGGTTCCATGACTTGATACCATTGCCAGATTCAGAGAATGGTACATGACAGGAAACTTTAAAAATTGGTGTGAGACATTCAGCAAATGGGAGATTTGTATAGCTACTCACCAAGGTGGGGTCAATATCCTCAATAGACAGGAGTCTGTTATATATGCTGTGAACTTTCTCATATTTCATGCGACTCTAAGGAGGTAGAGAAGAATGAGCTTAAACATAACACTCATAAACAAGCAGGTTTTAAGCTCTGAGGCTGCATGCCATAATGGTATTTATTTTGATTAAAATATAAAATGAGGGGGCTGGAGAGCTGGGGCAGGTATAGCAGGTACGGTGCTTGCCTCACATGTGTTGGCTTCGATCTCCAGTATACCATATGATCCCCTGCACATTGTCAGGAGTAGTTCCTGAGTGCAGAGCCAGAAGTAGCCCTTTAGCATTGCTGATTGTGACTCCCGAAACAAAACAAAGAATATTTATACATGTATGTATATGTATATGTGTGTGTTGTGTATAAAATGAGTTGAGGACCATTTTTATTATTATTATTATTATTATTATTTTTGCTTTTTGGGTCACATCTGGTGATGCACAGGGGTTACTCCTGGCTCACACACTCAGAAGTTACTCCTGGCAGTGCTTGGGGTATCATATGGGATGCTGGGAATCAAACCCGGGTCTGCTGCGTGCAAGGCAAAAGCCCTACTCACTGTGCTCCAGCCCCTTGAGGACTATTTATTAATATTATTCCTTGTCAACTAAAAGCAAAATGCCTGGCAAAGAGCATTCGAAGGGGAAAAATTCAGTCTTGGATTGCTCTTCAAGCCCATACTCTCCCTTGAACATATTTGCTTGTCTCTATGTCTCTGCTTTTTTCCACTCTGGGGAAATTGTATTCTCTCTTGAATACATACTTCCTCTTTTTCTCTCCCCTGACATCTTTCTAAGGTTCATTCCATAAAAATTATCTTGCTTCAATTAAAAACATCAGTCTTGCACTAAAAAAATCCAATTATATGAAGACTTAAAAAATTTTTATACTCACCTCTTCATAATCTGCATATGCAAAATACAGAAGCATGTTCTTTTTCAATAAAGTGCTTATGGCTCTTTCATATATATTAGCAGCTTCATCACTAAATAATTTGGCATTATTCATATCCTAGAAGGAAAAACAGAAAATTCAGTCAATACTTTTATCTATCTACCTATCTATTTATTTAATTTTCTTTTTGGGTCACACCCGGCATTGCACGGGGGTGACTCCTGGATCATGCACTCAAGAATTACTACTGGCGGTGCTCGGGGGACCATATGGGAAGCTGGGAATCGAACCCGGGTTGGCCGTGTGCAAGGCAAAAGCCCTACCTGCTGTGCTATTGCTCCAGCCCCCAGTCAATACTTTTAATATAGCTGGAAGAGAATAAAATCAACTGCCAGTACCTTATTTATGAATAATAATATCTATTTAATATCTAAAATGGTGTCCCAGGGATAGCTCAGTGACAGAGTCTATGGTGTAGGCATGAAGTCACAAGCTCAGTGCTTGGCACAACCTCACACACCAAGCATGATCCTGGAGGCACTGTTGTTCGTGATGCCTGATGTCACAACAAAGCGTGCTATCTCCAGCACATGGTAATCAAGTATGCACAAGAACCACAACTAAGTGCGCAAGGAGCACAGTCAAGTGTGTGACCCCTAGTTATCTCGAAAGCAAAGCAAGAAGCAAATAAAAATATTAAATCATTAAAATTGAGAGATATAACAAAGAAAACACATTCACATGCATACACATATGGACTCAGATGTACTTCTGGATTCTGAAAATATTCAAAATCATTTAATGAGCACCGAAATACACCATGGGAAAATTTTAAAAAAACATGAAAATATAAAGACAAGAACTGGAAAGATAGCTCAAACGTAAGTGCGCATGCATGCGTGTAAGAAGCCCAGGTTTGCTCCCCGATACTGCACCAGAGCAGAGAACTGCTAGGTGTGGCCTAAAAACAAAACAAAACAAAAGGGCAGAGGCAAACTCTTGGTTTGTGGGAAGCCCAGGTTTGACCCTTTGCATTACATGGTCCCGGAGCACCACCGGGTATGACTCAAAACCAAGAAAACAGAAAGATTGAAAATGTATCTACTTTATCTTAGCATACCAACAGCCCTGGTCCAGAGACACAGCAGTGAGTCCTGGAAGACACCACAGTGCCAAAGATCTCTCTGGGCCCATACTGAGCCAATTTCACCAGGGGCACCACAGATGGAGCAGGTGTGCTCTCCCTGCCCACTCCAGATGGAAGAGCTTCCAGAAACAAGGCCCAGGTATGTAGGTTCCAGGACTAAGTCTCCAGGCGGCACAGCAGCAGAGGGGTCAGGCTGTCCCTCCCCGGCTTCCCACCTGATCGGCAGCCTAGCTGTCATACCCACAATCTGCCTCCGGGCGCCATCTTAGCACACCAACAGCCCTGGTCCAGAGACTCCCAACTAAGACCCAAAATGGATTAGTGCTATACAGAGATGTCTCTGGAACCCAAGCATTTACAATCTAGAATCCCAGAAGTGTGTGGCCACTTTTGCAGCTCTGCGAGCTCTCATATATTCAAAATGAGCAATGGAAAATAAATTATCTACCGTCTGCCCCTGGCAGGTAGGCTTGAATGGCGATGGGAAAATCTGAGCGAAACATAATGCCCAAAAGTAGAGAGAGTATTAAGAAAATTGTTTGCCATAGAGGCAGGGTGAGGACTGGGATGGGGATGTGGGGGATACTTGGGACACTGGTGGTGGAAAATGTGGACTGATGGAGGATGGGTGTTCGGTCATTGTATGGCTGAATCTCAAACATGAAAGCTTTGGAACTCTATCTCATGATGACTCAAAAAAAAAAAAAAAACCTGTCACTGTCCTCCCATTGTTCATCAATTTTCTTAAGCGGGCCCAGTAACGTCTCCATGGTGAGACTTGTTACTGTGTTTGGCATATCAAATACTTCACGGGGAGCTTGCCAGGCTTTGCCGTGCGGGCGAGATACTCTCAGTAGCCTGCCGGGCTCTCCGAGAGGGGCGGAGGAATCGAACTTGGGTCGGAGGAATCGAACTTGGGTCGGCCATGTTGGCTGCGTGCAAGGCAAACGCCCTACCCGCTGTGCTATGGCTCCAGCCCATATCTACTTCATCTAGTCTAATTAAATATTCTGAATTATCAGCTTCACTTGTTGTTTTTTCTTTTGGCTTTGGGTCATATTCAGCAGTGCTCAGGACTTACTCCTGGCTCTGTGCTCGGAGATCACTCCTGGAAGAGCTCAGGGGACCATATACAGTGGCTAAGGGCTGGCGACATGCAAAGCATTTGCTCCTTTACCCCTATCCTATCTCTTTGACCCAGGCAATTGCCAATTTTGTTTAATTTTTTAGTGTTTTATTTCTAGCCATATCCAAACCATGAGAAGATCAAAAGTGGGGGAAAAGGAATACTCACCCCCTTCTCTGCGAGTAGTTTACTTGACTGTTCAAGGTATTGGGCAGCTTCATACCAAATATCAGGGTGATGGCCCAGTACAAGCAGGCACTGTTCGTAAGCAAACATAACTAAGGGAAAACATTCACAAACATGAAATTAAAACCAGCAGTAAATAAAACTATCAGCCAAAGTATCAAAAGGAAATTACTAAGCATAGGTTCCTCAATAGAAAACACTTACCCATCTTTCATTAAATTAGTATTTATGAAGACTAGCTGTATACTGGGAAATGTGAAAGTAACATGACAGCACCAGTAAATCAAGGAGAATGCTTTGAATGAATAAATGAACAAGTGATTAAGATTTTCTGTACTTAAGAAGTCAGTGATACAGGCCTGAGGAAATAGCTCAAAGGGCTAGTGCACATGTTTACCTGCTGTACAAACTCTCCAGCCCCTAACTTTATAACTACTGTTATAAATAACATTCAAAAGTATAAAAACAAAATAAAACCTAAATTAAAACTATAAAAAATTAAAGTGTCTAGAATGGAAACTTATAGATCACAAATATCAAAGGGTAATATTTGAAATAGAATTCACTGGATGAGTTTAAAATTAGCCTGGGAAAGGGGTACTGGAAGGTGGTGATTCACTGATTTGAATAAAGCCACTGCCATCCAAACAGGAAGCTGTGAGTAGTGTCGCTGCAAGCACAAGTATCATTCTGGCAGCTTACTGTCTATGCTTGGCAGCAAAGCTGGCTGCAGCTCACCAGGGCAAGTGATTTCAGGTCAGACAGGGCCAAGAATGTGCTAGGAAAGGATCTGACTCCAGTTCATACTGCTGCTCCAAAGTTGTGCAAGCACTGGGACCAGGAGTGTTACCCTCCAGCAAGCAAGTACATGAGCAATGCAGCAAAATTCTAGCAAATCTTTATACTCAGAATGTTTGCAAGCACCACAGCTAAAGAGTGTAATCCCTGACAAGCACCAAGGCAGAGTGCATGAAACATAGGCATAGATCTATAGAAAATAATTATGAAGGTACGGAATAAAAAATAAATAACTGGTGGTAAAAAGCAGCCTTAGGGATGGGAAGATAATACAGGGATTAAGTTACATATGCCCAATTCTAGTTCAATCCACAGAACCACATGAAGCCCAGAACTGCCAGTTACAGCCCTAGAGGCCCCCAAGCAGTGCTGGGTGTGGGCTGGTGATCCCCAGTACACCATAGGTCTGAGAAGCACTCCGTTCTCTGCCCTATTATTGAACTACAATCCAGTTGGCCGAGTATCATCAGAAGTGGCCCCCAGGTCACTTGAAACCCCCTCCCCAGTCTCTCAATCATTAAAAATGAAGCAGTCTTTGTAACTCATGGGATACTATCAAATGGTTCAGATATGAACTGGATTCCCAAGAAGGTAAGCTTTCTTACCTCTCTTAGTTATAAGGGTCTGATCTTCTGTACGGAGAGGGTTGCTCTTTTCCCACTGGATATATTTCTTCCACATATCAACCTGCTGAGCTTCTTGAGGAGTATTCTGAGGAGGCACTGAGGGAGCATTGCGGTCCAAACCTTTCATTACTGTCTCATATTCCTAGACAACAAACATTCAGGATTCTGGGGTGAGCCTAGAACTACTCAGGCAGAATCGAACGGCTCAGAATGCTGTTCAAAATGCCTGTTTTTTCCAAATACTACTTTGCTAATTCCAAGAGGGAGAAAGGTTACAGAGGATGACCTTCCCAGTTAACACTTTCCCGAACTGGGTGAACAGAACACCTATAAATTTTCTCTGCAGGTAATTAGGAGAGTTTTCTTGTTGATTAAGAGCTGATAGAACAACACAAGTAATTATCTCTACTGGTACCAAGACTACCATCTCTGAAAATATGATCTTTTAAATTTTCAATAGTTTGTATTACTAGGGCATTTCTTCTAATTTCTAGCAGATCAACTAATGGAAAATTATGCAAATGAAACAAAATAAGTCCCTGAGAATTTTGTCACTAATAAATTAGAGTAGTAAAGTATCAGATGAGAAATTATGAGGGAAGGATAAGACCAACCCCACCATCAATTATAGGCAGAACCTAGAAAATAATGAAGTGTAAATACATAAACTCGAGTTTTCTATTAGAAGTTTTTTCCTTGCCAAGTTGTACTTTAATATGTCATATTAAAGGGATTTCATTTAAAATATATCACATGTTTAAAGTCTCCAATTGTCATTAAAATTGCTAATAACAGAAAATATCAAGGGTAAACCAAACAAACAAGACTTTGTCTATATATTGCATCCTCATAACAAACAGGCCAAAAGAAAATCCATACCTTGGCTACACGCCTAGCATTCATGTAATCTCTACTCCGATCTTCAATCATTTTTTTAGCTAAATGAATATTGATACCCTATGAAACACAAAGGAAACATTATTTATAAAGATGAGTATATTTTAACATTAATTCATTTCCTAAACTACTTTAAAAGTCACTTATATTTTTCTTTTTTTTTGTTTTTGGGTAATACCCAGCGATGCTCAGGGGTTATTCCTGGCTCTGTACTCAGGAATTACTACTGGTAGTACTTGGGGAACCATATGGAATGCCAGGGATTGAATCTGGGTCGGACACATGCAAGGCAAACGCCTTCCCTGATGTATTATCACTCTGGCCTAGTCATTTATTTTATCCAGAGATGCTCAGAGGCTATTCCTGGTGATACTCAGAGGACCATGTAGTACAGGGGATCAAATCAGGATTGGTTTCATGCAAAGTAAGCACCTTTTACTTCCTAACCAAAAAAAAAAAAAGATCAACTATTTCACATAAAGTCATACTAAGAGTAATGTATAGAATCCTATAGCTGAATGGACATGGCTGGCTCTCAAAGTCTGTTTTCTAATGAGGTTTTTTTTATAACTTTATTTTTTTAATTTATTGGAATTTTGGGCTACATCCAGTGATACTAGGGCTTACTTCTGGCTCTGTAAGGGGGGTTGGGGATCAAATGAGGGACAAGTGTGTGCAAGATGAATGTCATATTACTCTGCTCCCAAGGTCTAAATAGTTTAAAAAAATAAATGCAGAGTGGGAAAGAGGCCATTTTACATCTAGCAATTCTCAAGTAGTAGTGCAGAATCCTAATTCCCAAGACTCTTTTAGGGGATCTGAGATCAAAACAATAATGCTAAGACAATATTGTCTCTCACAAATATACAGCAAAGTTTTGTTTCCATTTTTTTTTTGGCGGGGGGGGGGGGTGCTATTCCTGGCAGTGCTCAGGGGTTAATCCTTGCTTTGCACTCAGGAATCACCCCTCGTGGGCTCGGAGGACAATACAGGGTGCCAAGGATTGAACTCGGGTGGGCTGTGTACAAGGCAAGTGCCCTAAGTTTTCCAGCAACGTTATGGCATTCATATAACATTTAACTTAGAAACATGAATATTCAGGTCCAGAGATGTGGCTAGAAACAAGAAAATCCAGGGTCTCCTTGTATATGGAGAACCTGGGCTTGGGCTCAATTGCTGGCACAAATGCATATAAAATCATCTGTCTTCTATTGTGTTAGATATTAAAACAGATTTGTGAGCCAGGTAGTACAGGAGCTTAGACACTTGCCTTGTATGCTGCCAAACCTGGTTAAATTCTGGGCACTGCATACAGTCCCCTGAGCATAGTGAGGGGTCTTTCCTGAGCAGAGACAGGAACATCCCCTTCAGCACTTTGGGGTGTGATCTCAAAACTCCCCCGATAAAAATATTCACTAGATTTGGAAAAATATAAAACAATACCATTCATCTAACTAAATTTTTGTTTACTTTATAAAACTTTGTTTTAGTGCAGTTATGTTAAAAATAGTATATTATTATAAACCTTAAAAATAAATATCTTGTAATTTTTTCAAATTACAATGCAAAAAACTACATTAGAAACAAAATGTCTCTTTGGTCTTTAATAATTCTTTGTTTTGGGGTCATACCCATCTGTGCTGAGGGTCAACTCCTGGCTCTGCACTCACAGCTCACTTATGTTGGGCTTGTGGAATCATATAGGTTGCTAGGGATCAAACCCAGAACAGGCATACACACAAGGAAAGTGCCCAACCCACTGTACTGTCTCTAGGTCCAGTCTTCAATAATTTTAAAATCCCAACACCAAATGTTTGAGAAACACTGCTCATGTTTTTGAGGAAACACTTTCAGTGTACCACACAGTTCATCTGATCACACTGATAATACTTATTTGACATGTACATTTACATATATGGACTAATTAGCCCAGTTCAAGCTATGAGAGAGAAGTCTTGGACTGCAATCCGATATCTCCCCAAAGGAAGTTATTAATCACATATTTTTGTGTATATGTGGTTTTTGGACCATACCCAACAATGCTCAGGGGTTACTCCTGGCCCTGTACACAGGGATCACTACTAGTGATGCTCAGGGGACCAGATCAGATGCCAAGGATGGAACCTGGGTCTGCCATGTATAAGGGAAACGCCCTACCACTGTATTATCTCTCTTGCTCCTAATCATGTCATTTTAAGTAGGAGAGAGAGGTACACTGCAACTGATCATTACTACAAAAAAAATTCTAAAAGACACTGCTGCATATGAGATTAATAACAATGTACATGAATGGATATGCTTTGGATATGGATATGGTTTAGTATTCTACGAAATATAACTTACCACAAATCCAAGACCCTCAAATCTTATAAAAAAAACTAAAAGTGCCTCTTTCATGACAATATAAAAATACATATGTGCAGCACTGAAACACAGGTAGCTCAAACCAGAAAAACTAAAATTCTTAAATCTATGATGCATAAAAATAAAAGTGGCTTGGCTTTTAATAAACAACTTTGGAGCTGGGGAGATAGCACAGAGTTTAGTCGTGCACGTGCGTGCTTCAAGAGTTCAATTCCTAGCACCACAAGATCACCACAACACTGCCTGTGTAGTTCCGGAGGCCCCAAGCACGGCCATGGTCCTCTTCCCCACAGGGACCAAGCATCACCACATCCACAGGCTCTAGTACTACCTGGTGACTCAGTTGGACAAGTATCAGAGAAAATGGTCCACAGGCCCAGTGAGCAACGCTTGGGAGAACGCTCTTCCATCCAATCAAGCGCTGAAAAAATATTCTGGCTTAATTTACCTCTTCATATTTGTTATAGTCTCTCCAGAGTTGTTCGATATTGATCATTGGATTAACACAACCTCGTTGATAAACTCTTCGGACAGCAGTTATTCTCTGATTTTCTGCATAAGATCCAACAGCTTCCCTGCGGTTGGATTAAAAATGCCATCAACTATAGTATAATTAAATATACTATTAATACATGCACAAATAACAAATCCTATAGAAATACTTACACGCCTTTTAAGAAATTGATGTAATCCACCCAAATCTGAGAAATAAAATATTAACATGTTACTGATATTATAAATTTTATTAGATGTACATGATTTTATTAAAATTTATTAAATTGTATACTTTAACAAATGTTCATTATAATTCTACCTGATAAGACATAATTTCCATTCCAATTTTATCCAGTGCAAAGTCATATGCTTGAGCCATTTTTTCTCTGAAATGAATGAAAAATTTTATTGTTATGAAACGTACCTATAAATATGTCATAACAACTTTTTATTATATCACAAGAATATCAGAACCCTTTGTATTAACAAGGAAATTTTTGCAAATGTATAGAGCAGTTCAAAGCAGCTCCTTTGTTTACTGAGTTTATAAAAAATAAGGCCTATATTTTATTTTTTTATTCTTTAAATAGCATAATCTCCTGTTTTACATTGTTTTATATTGAAGTCACACCTGGTTCTGACCAAGGAAGTACGTTATGTCCTATGATCTACTAGTTCCAAATAAAAAATCTGGGAGAAAAGACTTCCTCCTCAAAAGGAAACAAAAATTAAAATAAAAATTATTTTTATAAAAGAGCCAGAACAACAGTACATCCGGTAGGGCACTTGCTTTCATGATCAAACTGGGTTTGATCCTTGGCATCCCATATACTTCCCAGAACCCGCCAGGAGTGATCCTTGAGTGCAATCAGTAGTAAGCCCTGGGCACCACTGAGTGTGGCCCAAAACTCATCCGCACCTTCCTAAAATTTCTGTTCATGGAGTAACCTTCCTTTCTATCTTTTGATCTATCTGATAGAGAATACAGATGGACTGAGATGGATAGGTAGGATTTTGGAGTTTTTGTTTTGAAATCATAATAGGGAGTCCAACTTACAAAAAAAAATTATGGGGCCAGAGAGATAGCACAGCAGGTAGGGCTCTTGCTTTGCATGCAGCTGACCCAGGTTTTATCCCTGGCATTCCATGTAGTCCCCCAAGCACCACCAGAAGTGATTCCTGATTGCAGAGCGAGGAGTAACTCCTGAGTATTGCTAGGTGTGACCCCCCAAAACAAAACAAAACAAAAACAATAAAATTTCTCAAAGATGCCTTAGATACTAATGTAGCACAGTGCATTATACCCTGCCATGTGCTGGTGTTATGACAAGTAATAAGCGTAACTTGATTAAATTTGACACGTCTGTGAACAAAATGATTTGGTGTTACAATTTACAGTGTTTTGATATAGAAAAGGGAATTGGATGATTCAATTCTAATATCCATGGCTTTCTCTCTTTAATTCAAATATATTTTTTCCCAAGCGTTACCAAATCCTGACTTTTAGTCCTCCCTGTCCCCACCTTGAGTAAAGAGCATGTCTGAGTTTCTACAGAATTTACTGTTTATCCAGAGATTACTTGTGTTATGACCTTGATTTAACTTACTTGTAACTTGGTAGTTTACCCTTGGTTTCTCGAACATATGAAAGATAACACTTCCACAAATCAATGTGCAAAACTTTCATAAGGCATCTCTGAAATAACTAAAACAAAAGAAAACATAAAAATCCTCAGTTGAATAAATTTCATACCATGGGAAAGGATGAAATGGAACAAAAAAAAAAATTAGCTCCTTCAATGAATTTATCTTCTTAAGACCTAAGTGGCAAATATTAACTTCCTCTTTTCATTTTAGCTCATCAGAAACATTTTAAAGATTCTGGTCAGTAGACTATATTTTCTATATCTAAAAATATTAACTTTCAGGCCAGTAAGCTAGAACAGAGGGTAGGGCTCTTCCCTTTACAGGCGGCTAATTCTGGTTAGATTCCAGCAATTCATTTGGTTCCCATAATATCACTAGAAATAAATCCTGTGCATACACCCTAAACACTGCTAAGTGTGGCCCAAACCTCCACCCCTATTTTTAATTTCAGTAAATTTTAATTTTTTCCATGAGTTTTATTATTTTGCATTTTGAAGCATGTGAAAGTTGAAAAAACACAAAGAACTCCAAATAATCATGACTTAGAATATTTGCTTATATACTGTTTAAGCTAACTCACCTTTTCAACCTTGTCATAATTTTTAGCTTTAATCTGAAGAGAAACAGAAAGAAAAAGGATTAAAATCACTTTTCAGATTATTAGATTATCTTTTAGCAGTTGTTGCAAATTCTCCTGTTTTCCAATTATTTGCCTTTGGAGAATATTTTGAACTTAACAGTAAATATTGCAAATATTTTTATGTGACCTGATTCTATACAGCTAACATTTTAAAATCTTTTTATACAGAAAATTTCTAAATTAAAAATTATGTAGACCTTGGGAAATGCCTCACGGGACTGAACAAGGCATTGCACAAGGCAGGCTGGTTTTGGATCTCCAGCACCACATGGTCCCCTGAGTGCCACAAGGGCAACCCACAGATAACAAGGTGGAAGAGCCCCCAAACATGCTTAGTTGTAGCATAAACACAAAAATGTATGTGATAGTCCTAAGATGAAATGTATATATATAAATATATAAAAGTTTTCTTGAATAGGGTGGGCTGGAGCAATAGCACAGTGGTAGGGCGTTTGCCTTACTAGCGGCCAACATGGCTGACCCCAGTTCGATTCCTCCGCCACTCTCGGAGAGCCCGGCAAGCTACTGAGAGTATCTCGCCCACACGGCAGAGCCTGACAAGCTACCCGTGACATAGTTGATATGCCAAACATAGTAACAACAAGTCTCATGATGGAGACGTTACTGGGCCCGCTCGAGCAAATTGATGAACAACGGGAGGACTGTGACCATGACCGTGACTTGAATAGGGTTATTATTAGGACAATCTGAATAGAGTGGCAAAAAAGAATTGGCTAATTTTACTATAAATCAACCTAGCTCATTCTAAGCACTGCTACCACTGAGTACAAGACACGAATCATCTGCCCCTATTCTCAGTGTCAAGGATACAGAGAAGTATGGCGGGGGTGGGGGGGTGGGAGGGTGGGGGTGGGTGGGGGGAATGGACGGGGGGGGGGGGGCGGACTAGGGGCCAATTAGGAAGAGAATGAACATGCCAGAATTTGCAAAAGATTTCTTGGCATAAGTAAAGAAATTTTAAAATGAGGTATTAGACTGGTAAATAAAGAAATTCTGAGCAGAACAATATGCAAATACCAAAGTATTACATTTAACCTTTATTCATTAGTTGGAAGATGGGCTATTCAATCATAGAATATAAAAAAGAATTTCTTTGTGCCTGACAGACGAATAATTTGATTGATGGCAGAAATCTTGGCTTGAAATCCTATTCTCAGTTGCATACCTGTATTCTCACTATTTTGACTGAAAGTACTGCAGATGAGAATTTTGATAATCTCTTGATAATTTTCTCTCCAATTCGTTAAGATTTCACCTTGAACTTCAGAATTCATAAATGCCAACCAGATAAGTCTTAGCTCACTGACGCAAGTTTATTATGGCTCTGGAGTCAGACCTCTTTGGATTTACAGGCTCACTTAACCTTTTCCTGATTTGAGTAGCTATTTTCTAAGTGTTGAGAAACACAATGAGTAATGTGAAGCCATTAGTAGTCCCAGCAGTGTGGCATTTGGCAATTATCATCGTGAATTCTGCCTATCAATCACATGTTCTTTGAGGTTATTTTGATTAGAGCTTTATACACTTTTTGTTTAAAAAATTATTTTCTCTTTGTTAACTTTTTGTCTTTCTACAATTCTTACCATACAAATTAGGTAACTATTCTTTCCTCAAAATCTTATTTAACTCCATCTTTGAAATTTTGCAGAGTTTAAAATTATTTTTCACTACATTTTTCAGGACACAAATTTGTCTCCATGTTACCATTCTATTTACTTCATCTAATATACTGATGTCACTGGTTAAAAATAATAATTCATCTATAGACCAAACATGATTGCCACTCAGTGCCTCTCTTGCAGACCACAGAACCCAAAAGGAGAGAGAGAGAACAAAAGGGAATGCCCTGCCACAGAGGCAGGGTGGGATGGGGGGATAGGAGGTGGAAGGGATACTGGTGGTGGAAAATGGGCACTGGTGGAGGGATGAGTACTTGATCATTGTATAACTGAAACCCAAGCACAAAAATTTGTAAGTCTATAACTGTACCTCATGGTGTTTTACTAATAAAAAATAAATTTTAAAAAAATAATGATTCATGGGGGCTGGAGAGATAGCACAGCGGGTAGGGCGTTTGCCTTGCATGCGGCCAACCCAAGTTCGATTCCCAGCATCCCATATGGTCCGCTGAGCACCGCCAGGAGTAACTACTGAGTGCAGAGCCAGGAGTAACCCCTGTGCATTGCCGGGTGCGACCCAAAAAAAAAAAAAAAAGATTCATGAGGTTAGGGATATAGCTCAGCAGTAGAGCACTGCTTTGCATGTGTGAGGCTCTGGATTTGGTTCCAGCACCACAAAAAGTAAAAATAAAAAATAAGAGTTCAAGTGCAGTTGCAGTAGTACAGTGGGAAAGGTGTTTGCCTTGCACATGGCTGAAACCTAGCAGCCCTTATGACCACTGGAGTCCACCAGGAATGATTCCTGAGAATAGAGCCAGGAGTAAGCCCTGAGCAGCACAGGGTATGGCCTGAAAACCAAACCAACCAAACAAACAAAAACAACCATAACATTTGCTGGGTTTATTTTACTTTGTTCAAGTTACTGCCTTTCTTCCAATTTTATTGGGGGACTGTCCAACAGTTTTATTTTGTATCCCTTCCTCACCGTTGGATCTTCAGATGTGCAGTTTTTTAATCTATATGCAGAAATTCAATATTGGCAATGGCCCCTTCACTAGAAAGTGTAGATAGTAAATTGATTACTAAGAACCAGAAAGCAATCTTTGTTTAAAAGTAGGACTCAGACTGTTTTTCATTTATGGGGTTGTTTTATTTTTGGTTTCCTAGAGGCTAGCATGACTTAAATATTCTTCTGGGGTAGAAAGGTGCTCAAGAAGCCAGAAAGAGAATAGTCCTTCCTATCACCATCAAGGAAACTGAAATGGTAATCAAAAGTCTTCCCCAAAACAAAAGCTCAGGCCCAGACGAATTCACTACTGAATTCTTTCAAATTTAAACAGGACCTATTGTCAATCCTTTTCAAACTCTTTCAGGAAACTGAAGAAAGAGAAACACTCCCAAACAGTTTTTAAAGAGGCAAATATCACCCTCATGCCCAAAACAGACAGAAACTCCACAAAAAAGGAAAATTTCAGACATCCCGGATGAACACAGAAAATCCTCAACAAAATACTAGCAAATAGAATCCAACGACGTTAAAAAAAAAAATCATACACCATGACCAAACAGGATTCATCCCAGGGATGCAAGGATGATTTAACAGTCACAAGTCAATCAACGTAATAAAACTTATCAACAAAAGAAAAACCACATATTACCAATAGATGCAGAAAAAGCTTTCAGCACTCATTCATGATAAAAATTCTGAATAAAATGGGATTCGAAGAAGCTTTCCTCAATATAGTCAAAGCCATCTACTACAAGCCCGAAAGCAAGCATTATTCCCAATAGGGAAAACCTTCCCTCTAAGTCTTCCCTCTAAGATTGGGGAGAAGACAAGGTTGTCCAACTCGCCATTTCTATTCAATATAGTGGTGGAAATACTTACCAGTTAGGGAAGAAAAAGATATTAAGGGCATTCAGATAGGAAAGGAAGAAATCAAGCTCTCACTATTTGCAGATGACATGATACTATACTTAGAGAACCCTAAAGTCTCTACCAAAAAGCTCTTAGAAACCACAGATTTGTCAAGTAGAGTGGCAGGTTACAAAATCAATACTCAAAAGTCCATGGCTTTCCTATCCACAAATAATGGGGGAAAAAAGTGATATATATAAAACCCTGTTCACAATTGTGCCACAGAAAATCAGAATCACCTTAACTAAGGAAGTAAAGAACCTGTACAAAGAAAACTACAAAACGTTACTTCAAGAAATAAAAGAGGATAAGAGGAAATGAAAATATATCCCCTGCTCATGGACTGGGAGAATTAACATCGTCAAAATGGCAATACTCCCCAAAGCATTATAGAGTTTCAATGCAGTTCCTATAATAATACCCATGACACTTTTCCAAGAAATTGATCAAACACTCCTGAAATTCATATGGAACAATAACCCCCCAAGAATAGCTAAAACAATTCTTGGGAAAAAGACAGGAGGCACCACCTTCCCTAACATCAAACTCTACTACAAAGCAGTAGTAATTAAAACAGCATGGTATTGGAATAAAGACCTGCAGACCAATGAAATAAGGTTAAATAGCCTGGCACAGACCATAAAATATATGATTAACTAATTTTTGATAAGGGAGCAAGAAATATGAAGTAGAGCAAGGAAAGCCTCTTTAACAAGTGATGCTGTGAAAACTGGACAGCCACATGCAAAAATAAATAAACCCTGACCTCTACCTTATGCCATGCACAAACGTCAGATCAAAATAAAGACTTTGGGGCTGGAGTGATAGTACAGAGGATAGGGTGTTTGCCTTGCACGCAGCCAACCCAAGTTCGATTCCCAGCATCTCATATGGTTCCCCGAGCACTGCCAGGAGTAATTCCTGAGTGCAAAGTTAGGAGTAACTCCTGTGCATCACGGTGCGTGACCCAAAAAGAAAAAAAAAAATTAAAGACCCAAACATCAGACCTGAATCCATAAGGTACATGGAAGAAATAATAAGCAAAATCCACCATGACAGTGAACTCAAGGCATCTTCAAAGATGAAACACTGCTGACCAAACAAAGTGGAAGCAAAGATTAACAAATGGGACTACATTAAACCAAGAAGCTTCTGCACCTCGAAAGTCCAAGAACAGACGTATGGATAAAGAAATTATGGCACATCTACACAATGCCAAGATACAGAGATAGTCCATGGAATTAGAAAAACCATTCATCCAATACCTATCTGATAAGGGGTTAATATCAAAGATATACAAGGAACTGGTAGAACTTTAAAAAAAAAAAAAGAACAGCCCCATCCAAAAAACGGGGAGAAGAAATGAACAGAAACTTTCTCAAAAATGAAATTCAAATGGCCAAAAGGCACATGAAAAAATTCTCTACATAACTAATCATCAGGGAGGTGCAAATCAAAATAACAATGAGATATCTCACACTACAGAGACTGGCACACATACAAATGGAACAACCAGTGCTGGCACAGATGCAGGGAGAAAAGGACCCTCATTCATTGCTGGTGAGAATGCCAACTGGTTCAGTCTTTTTGAAAATAATGTAGACATTCCTCAAAAAACTAAAAATTGTGTTCCCATTTGACCCAGCAATAGCACTTCTGGGAATATAACCTGGGGGTACAAAAACACAGCAGAAACACCATCTGCATTTCTATGTTCACTGCAGCATTATTCACAATAGCCAGAATCTGGAAACAACTTGAATGTCCAAGAACAGACATATGGATAAAGAAATTATGGCACATCTTCACAATGACTACTACACAGCTACTGGGGAACTTGCCTATAGATAGACTTGAAGAGTATCATGCTGAGTGAAATGAATCATTATCAGTCCCTCACCTTCTGATTCATTTCACTCAGTATGATAATCTTCAAGTCTATCTATAGGCAAATTCCCCAATAGCTGTGTAGTAGTCATTGTGTAGAGGGCTGGAGTGATTGCACAGTGGGTAGGGCGTTTGCCTTGCATGCGGCCGATGGCCGACCCAAGTTCAATTCCTTTGCCCCTCCCAGAGAGCCCAGCAAGCAATCGAGAATATCTCAACAGCACAGCAAAGCCTGGCAAGCTACCTGTGATGTATTTGATATGCCAAACACAGTAAGTCTCACAATGTTACTGGGCCCGCTTGAGCAAATCAATGAACAATGGGAGGACAGTGACAGTGATATATGTGTACAGATACATACATACATATATATACACATATAGATATACAAAAGTATGAAACTAATATCCAAGGCCAGGAAAAAGAGGCCAGGATGACTGGTTAATGGTTAACAGTGTGGGAGATGGAGGATAATTAAGATACAGAAGGGTCCGTTCCAATACTCTGGATAAGAAATGAGTGTTAAAAGCAGATAAAGGGATATAGATGATAACCTTTCAGCATCTGTAACACACACTATAATGCCTAAAATGAGAGAGAGAAAGAGAGAGAAGAGAGGTGCCTGCCATAGAGGCAGGCTGGGGTTGGGGAGGAGTGGCTTGAAAGGGTAGGCGGGAAACTGGGGACACAGGTGCTGGAAAATTACACTGGTAGGGAGATGGGTCTTGGAACATTGTATGACTGAAATACAATCATGAACAACTTTGTAATGCTCTATCTCACAGTGATTCAATTAAAAAAAATTCAGAAAGATAGCATAAGGAGTGAGTGGTTTACCTGGCATATGGCTGACCCAGGTTTGATCCCTGGCACCCCCATATGATCCCCTTGCTCCACCAGGAGTGATCCCTGAGTGCAGAACCAGAAGCAAACCCTGAGCACCATCACATATGGCCCCACAACAATAAAAGACACTCGAGTCCCAAGCATTTCTCTGGGTCAGTTTTTCTGTTTTGGAGGTGGGCACATAGCCAGTACTCACAGGCTACTCCTGCTCTGTGTTCAGAAGCCACCACTGAAGAAACTCAGAATGTATGTGGTGCTGGGAATCTGACCAGGATGAGCCACATGAAAGGCAAGAACCTTAACCCTCACCTCCCTTCAGATAGACATTACAAGAGGCAAAGTGGCACAGAATGGCCCACAATGTGACACAGAACCCAAGCCCTCAGGTGAGTTTATTCAGTCTTTTATGATCTTTGAATTTAAGTAAAGCAAGGTTTTTCTTAAATAGTTTCTTATTTTCATCAATTATTTCCTTAGTATTAGTTCAATCCACACATAAAAAGACATTACTAATATAGAAACTCTCTGCTTTAAATATATGGCTGATGAATGTTATTCATCAATTCCATGAATAAAAATTGAGACCTGAGATAGTAACGGGATTAAGGCGTATACTTTTCACATGGCTAACCCCAATTCATTCGCCAACAAATTTCCCAAGCACTGGTGGATACAACCATGGTGGTCCCCTGAGCATTGTTTGGGAGGCCCCCCTACCCAATTTCCTCCCATAGAGCCTACACTAGCATTATCATGACAAATATGATGGTGGTGGTACTTAGATTTTTGTGGTGCCAGAGATTAAAGACATGACCTCATTTATGCCACAATATACATTTTACCACTGATCCACACCCTGGTCCATATACTCTGATTTCTCAAACTGTTACTCATCAAAACATGTATTTCAGGGGCTGGAGAAACAGTATAGCAGGGTGCTTGGCTGGCATGCAGCCAACCCGGGATCTATTCCTGGCATTCCATATGGTCCCCTGAGAACCAACTGGAGTGATTCTTGAGGTCAGAACAAGGAATAAGAACAAGGAATAAGGCCTGAGCAACATCAGGTGTGACCCCTCACCTGAATTTTTTTTTAATTTAAATATACATATGTGTGTATACACACACACACACACACACACACACACACACACACACACCCAATAGCTGTAGAGATAGCATAGTGGATATGGTGTTTGTCTTGTATGTGACTGACTCAGGTTCGATCCCAGGCACCCCATATGGTCTCCTGAGTCTGCCAGGAGTGAACCCTGAGGGTAGAGTCAGGAGAAAGCACTGTGCGCAGCTGGGTGTGGCCCAAAATCAAACAAAACTTATGTACCAACCAGCTTTGAAGACAGTATGATAAAATGAAAAGAATCTCTCCCATAATGAGCATTCCCATTTATAAAAGTGGAATGGTAATAATACCCTCTACTATACAGGGCTTCCAAGAATTGGAAGAAAATAAAACACTCAAATATTCTATGCAATATATATCATATGCTCTAATATAATTATGAGCCAAGTGAATATAAAATTTAATTTTATCTTCCTTAAAGAGCTCTGTAAACTATATACCCATGAAAAGTAATCATTATACTGGTCCCAAAGGAAAGAAAAGCAAAGATATTCTGCAAGACATATTCAGATTCCATTACTGTTAAAACTAGCACATGAAAACATAACATTCATTACTCATCCAACTACTAGTTCCTTTTATAAGGTTATTATCCTAGGTAATAGATACTAGTCAATATATAGTCTTACCTATAAGTTACTCACAGTTTTAAAATTAAAAATTTTTTAGTTTTGGCTTTTGAGCGAAACTCAACTGTACTCAAGTTTTACTCTGGGACATGCACTCAGGGATTACTCCTGGGACCATATGGGATGCTAGGGATCAAACCCAGGATGGCCTCATGCAAAGCAAATGCCCACCCACTGCACTATTGTTCCAGGTCCAGATTGAATATTCTTAAAATAATCTGCAGTTATATACATTTGTACAGAAATAGACCTGAAAAAGCCAGCTTTAATTTTTTAAAGAAAATGATTAATGCTTTCAATCTTGTTCTATTTTTGTAGTGACTCTCAGATCTACCATTAAACTAATGCAGTCTTTGAATAGATTAGAAATATTAAAATATGAATGTTTATGTATGATAGAAGTCTTCAAATTTCTGTAGTGTAGTTAGGACTTTAAAAAATTAAGGTTAGGGCCTGGCGAGACAGTAAAGTGGAAGGGCTCATCTTTTTGTTGGTGTTTTTTTGGGGGAGGGAGGCTCACACTTGGCAATGCTCAGGGGTTACTCTTGGCTCTGCACTCAGGAATTTCTCCTGGCAGTGCTAGAGGGACCATACGGGACACCAGGAATTGAAAGAATGACTCGTCTTGTATGTGGTAGACCGGGTTTAATCCCTGGCACTCCATACGGTGCCCTGAGCCTACCAGGAGTAATACCTGAGTGCAGAGTTAGGAGTAAGCTCTGAATACCATGGCACTGTAGCACTGTCCTCCCGTTGTTCATTGATTTGCTCGAGCGGGCCCAGTAACACCTCCATTGTGAGACCTGTTGTTACTGTGTTTGGCATTTCGAATACATAACGGGGAGCTTGCCAGGCTCTCCAAGGAGGCGGAGGAATTGAACCAGGGTCTGCCGGGTCGACTGCGTGCAAGGCAAAGGCCCTACCTGCTGGGCATGTGACCCAAAACCAAAGCAAAATTAAAGTTATTCTTTTGGGGGCATACCAAGTGGTATTCAAAAGTAAGCTCAGTTTACTTCTGGCTCTTTGCTTAGGGATAACTCCTGGTGGTATTAGTGGTGGTATTTCCTTGGTATTAGTTCAATACACACATAAAAAGACATTACTAATATAGAAACTCTTTGCTTTAAATATGTGGCTGATGACTGTTATTCATCAATTCAATGAAAATTGAGACCTGAGATAGTAACGGGATTAAGGCGTATACTTTTCACATGGCTAACATTTTCATATGCAGTGCCAGCAATCAAATTGGGTTGGCTGCATGCAAGGTAAACAATTTCCTGGCTGTACTATTCCTCCAGCCCCAAACTTTTAATTATCTAAATATTATTTTTAGAAGTATACTTTAAAAAATTTTGAATTGTCAATATTATTTTATAATGGGGAAGATAATTGGAATATTGCCAAGGTTTACTTTTTCTTTTGCTTTTGTTTGCAATCAAACTGAGTCTCATTGCTGTGCAGTATAATCTCTATCAGTCACATTCCCTGCTAAGACTGACTTGTTTTCATTGTTTTTTGTGATTCCGTGGATTAATAAAAGAATCTCACAAATGCACAGTTAGTGCTCTATAGTTGAAGTTTCTTAGCTATCAAGATATGCTTTTAACTTTAAATGAGTAATTGGTAAAGAGTAAAAGTATTCATAAGCAAAACTCTTCTCCTCACAGCAAAAGCTGAAAGGGTTGGAGCTCATACAGGAGCCCTGGGTTCATACCTGGCACCTCGAGGTACCCGGAGCACTGCTGGGAGTGGCCCTTGAGAGCCACTGGGTGTGGCCATTAAAAAAGTCTGATACTTTTGAAGAATTCCCAGTTTCAGTTTTTTTGTAACTTCCACAAGTATTAACTGAACACTCTTTACAATCTAAAACTATCAGGGTTGGAGATACTTTGCCTTGCACGGGCCAACCAGGTTTGATCCCTGGCATCCCATATGGTCCCAAAAGCACTGTCAGGAGTAATTCCTGAGTGGAGAGCTAGGAGTAACACCTGAGCATCACCAAGTGTGACCCAAAACCAAAACCAAATTTAGATGTTATTTTGTAAAATGTACATCTTGTTAGAAGAAAAAATGACAAGCAGCCTTTGACAAACTGATAATGTCCATTTAAAAATTCTGTTGTGGGGCTGGAGCGATAGTACAGCAGGTAGGGCATTTGCCTCACACACGGTTGACCCAGGTTCGATTCCCAGTAACCCATATGGTCCCCCGAGCACCGCCAGGAGTAATTCCTGAGTGCAAAGCCAGGAGTAACCCCTGTGTATAGCCGGGTATGAACCAAAAAGAAAAAAAAATTTTGTTGTTTGGGGGCTGGAGCGATACTACAGCTGGTATGGTGTTTGCATGCACATGCCAGACCTGGGTTTGATCCCCACCATCCCATTTGGTCCCCTGATCACTGCCAGGAGTAATTCCTGAGTACAGAGCCAGAAATAACTACTGAGCATCACCGGGTATGACTAAAAATTTTTTAAAAATAAAATGCAAAAAATAAATAAAAATTCTGTTTTTTTTTTAGGGGGGAGTGTCAAACCAGGCAGTGCTCAGGGTTTACTCCTGGCAGGGCTTGGAGTCCCGGGGTTCTAACGCAGGTCAGCTATTTGCGAGGCAAGTGCACTATCCTTTATACTATCTCTCATGCTACTCATTTTAAAATCTTTACTTCAAAAAAATTCTTTTGCAGTGCTAGAGATATTTCAGGCCTTACACAGCAAGGTATGCATTCTACTACCATTGTCACATGCCTCACTTGGTAATGTGTATTTTTTAACAGCCATATCATTAGTGCCTCAATTTGTTTTCTATACTTTGGAGGAAAAAGTCTAAGTGTCAGAATATAAGAAATTTAAACATAGAACAAGACTGTATTACAGGAGTTAGGGGTGTAGCTCAAAGGGCTGGGGGAAATGTCTAGCATGAAGGAGATGAGTCCTATACCAGGCATCACACAGTCTCCTAGCACTGCCAGGACAGGTCCCCAAGCACCAAGCTGGAAGTAACCCTCAAGAAATGCTGGAAGTATCTGACCTCTCCCCACAATCTATCATAAATTGCAAATATAAGTAACAATACAATAAATGTAAGTGGTTAAAAACATGTAACAAGTAAACCGAACAATAGAACTCTGTAGCACTGTACTCCTGTTGTTCATTGATTTGCTCCAGCGGGCCTAGTAACATCTCCATTGTGAGACTTGCTGTTACTGAAAATCTAGAGAAAGAAGTTTGATGTATTTTGCTTAGACTTATATAGACATAAGGATGTCAATATTTGTGTTTTAAAACATTACTTAACAACAGAGATAGAACTAAGGCCCAAACTCAAGGCAGCTGCTTCAAGTGTCATGAGTAAATAAATGAGTGCACTGCAAATCCACATTTGTAATTTGTTCTCTTCATGTTTTCTAATGTATAACACATTTCCTTCTATTGCTTTTAAAAATTTATCTTAGAAGATTACAGAATGTAAGTTTTAATGAACTGGAAAATATTAAAGATTTACTAACAGATTTTTCAGTTGCTGGAGCAGAGCAACAGAATATTCTCCCTCCCACCACACAATCCCAATTTTAAGAAAAATCTATCAGGAAAGGAGGGTCTACAAAGTAGTTTATTTTTATTCAAAAAATGATTGCGTATCTATGTGACAGGCTCTCTTCCTAGCAGTGGAAACTTAGAGCAGATCAAACAAAAAAAAATTTTTTTTGCTATAGTACGAAGATGTTCATTTAAAGTGCATAACAATATATTTGGAAGCCTAAATAAACAAAAGCCTTGACTACATATACTGATTGGTTTGGTCCACACAACGGATTGGTCTAAACATATTTAATTTTACAAGCAAGGATGTATATTTATAAAACTGAGTGGAAATAGGTCCACACTTAAAGAATTAAAAAATAGAAACAATTGATATACTTATCTTCTGATTCGCGGCCGCGTGACATCTTATTATCTCATTCCTACTTTGGACAAACTGGCAAGCTACCAAAATTAACCTGCCCACACGGCAGAGTCTGGCAAACTCCCCGTGGCGTACCCAATATGCCAAATACCAGTAACAATGATGGGTCTCATTCTCCTAACCCTGAGAGAGCCTTTAATATGGCACTTTTTAAAAAAAAATCTCAGGGATAGAACGAAGGAGACGTTACTGGGGCCTGCTCGAGGCAATCGACGAATAACAGGATGGTCGTGATCATGATCTTCTGAGCAAGAGATACAAGCTCAGAATACATACAAAACTTATTACATCGGTCACTGTCTAAACTACACACTATCATTATTTATTTTTTTTGTTTTCTGATTACATGTAATAGTGTTCAGGAAACGAGGACAAGAATGGAACCCAAGCTCCAGTGAAGCATGCATTTGGTTCCTGTAAGTCCCAATGCATTTTATTTCTCTAACAATATCATGGCAGTCAAGAATGTGGGGTTTTATTTGATTTTGGCTGGGGGTGGGGAGGTACACCCATAAGTGCCCAGATCTTACTGTGGCTCTGTGCTCGTGTCACTCCTGGTGGTGCTAGGACCATATGGAGTTAAAGCCGAGCACTTTGACCCCTATGCTCTCCTGTCCAGGTCTTGTTTCATAAGAGACAAAGAAAAAACTGTTTCCATAAAGTTTCTCCTCTGTAATTCCTTTGTATTTTTCTAGTTATGAACATCTCCACTTCAAATAACTTGGTTCTGTTTCAAACTTTACAATTTTGTATATATGGCCTAGTTTTGACACAACTACTGGTAGGCTACCATATCATCCTCTCTAAATCAATGGTATAGGACAGAGAGATTGTATGGAGTAACCAAGAGCAAAACAAAGAGTATGCATTGAGCACAGCCAGGTGTGGCCCCAAACGACCTCCTTCCAACTCCCCACCTAAATTGATGTTTTGGGCACACCCACCTGTATTCTGGGCTTACTCCTGGCTCTGTGCTCAGGGATCACTTCTGGAGAATCATATATGGTTCCAGGGTTTAACACAGCATCAACTGCATGCAAGGCAAGTGCCTTACCTGCTGTATAATCTCTCCAGTTTAGATCAGAAATTTTTTATTATTTGAGCGACTGTCTTGATATTTTTTAAAAAATAACTATTTCTAATACAAATATACTATAACTCAATTCTAGTTTTCTCAATACAACAAGCATAGTTTATGTGTGTTGTTACTGAAATTACTTTGATGTTTCTTTAAAAAATCTTTACCAGGGGTGAGGTATATAGCTCAACAGTAATATACTGGCCTTTCATATGTAAGCCACTGGGTTTAATTCCCAGCACCATGACAAAAAATAAATATGTATGTTTGTGTATATATACATATGTATGTATATATAAAAACATAACAAAGCCAAGAAAATAGCTATAAAACAAAAAAGCTTGAGTGCTTGCTTTGCGTACGGGAGTTGCAAATTCAATTTCTGACAGCATATATCACAGTACAAAAACAAAAAGAATTTAGTAGATAATCTCTTCATAAGCAAAATCACTTATTTAGTAGTCGCTTGCTCTACTTTTCAATACCTATTGTCTTTTACTAAAATTGAGGGCTTTTTTTTTTGCCACATGTGGTGGTACTCAGGGGACCATACGTGGTGTTGGGGATTGAACCTGGGTGGCTACATGCAAAACAAGTGCCAACCCCCCACCCCCCCATACTAACTCTCTGGCTCCTATTTTTACTGAATTCTGAAGCATACACACACACACACACACACACACACACACGGCTCAATTTTAAAGATCATGCTAGGAATCTTTGACAGTAACTAACACAAGCTTTAAAGGTGGATCTAAAAACTCATAACAAATGTGTAGAAAGGAGAAGAGCAATAGTATGGCAGGTTGGGCGCTCCCAGGTTTGATGGTTATACAATCATGAAAAGTTCCTCTCTTCCTCCATCTTTTTTATTAATTTGGTACGCCTTTATGCTTAATGTTTACTCTAATAAATGTATTTTTTCAGTACTCCAAGTATTATTCCACTGCCTTTCAAAATAAGCCAACATAAAAAATAAGCAAACAAAAAGGCTGTAGAGGTAGTTCAAGAGGTAGAGCACATTCCTGGCATATGCAAGATCCAGAGTTCAACAGCACATGCCTCAACCCATACCCCAGGTAGTCTCTATTAAAAAAAAAAAAATCTTAACAAGGGGTTGGGGCTGCTGTTCAGTGGTAAAGTCTATTCCTCATGTGTATGAGGCCCTGTGTTACATCCTCAGTCAATATCCCACCTCCAATCTATCCCTGCTTATATTCATTCAAAGTTTCTTCTGGAGGGCTGGAAGGATAGTACATCAGCTAAAGTGTTTATCTTGCATGTGGCTAACCTGGCTTGATCCCTGGCATCCCATATGTCCCTCAAGACTTCCAGGAGTGATCTCTTAGCAGAGAGCCAGGAGCAAGTCTTTCTTCTGGAGGGATCAGATAGTACAGTGGTAAGGTGCTTGCCTTGCACATACATGTCCTGTGTTCAAACCCTGGCACCCCATAGGTCCCCTAAGCCCACTAGGAGTGATCTATGAGCACAAAGCCAGGAGTAAGCCCTGAGCAACACCGGGTGTGGCCCCCCAAACAAACCAAAACTTTTGGAATTCATACTGAGAGTATCTTGCCCGCACGGCAAAGGCTGGCAAGCTACCCATGATGTATTTGATATGCCAAACACAGTAACAACAAATCTCACAATAGAGATGTTACTGGGCCCGCTCGAGCAAACTGATGAACAAGGAAGACAGTGACAGTGACACTGTATCAAATGTCAATAGAAGTAGAAATTGGGGCCAGAGATAGTAAAGCAGATAAGGTGCTTTCTGGCTATGGATTATCCCCACCCCAAAATAGAAACGTATAAATGTTTGCTTGGGTTTTTTTTTTGGTCATACCAGGTAGCACTTGAAGTACCATACAGAGCAGGGGGATCAAACATGGGGCTCTTAAACTTTAAGCATGAGCTCAGCCCATTGAGCGTTCGCTAACCAAAAAATGTAAAAACTTTTTAAAAAATATTTTTCTGGACTATTCATGGCAATATTTAGGAGCTACTTTGGACTGTGCTTGGAGTACCATGCACTCAGCCCACTGATCCAACTGATCTATCTCTCTGGCCTCAAATGAATAAGCTATTGTGGAAAATATATTAGTTCTGTAGAACTTGCTAAAAATACAAACTAAAACTCACTTCAGGATTTAGAAAAAATACTAAATATTTTACTTCCAATTAATTAAGATTAAACAAAAAAACTAAGAACAGCTTAAAAGTTTAGTGAGTTTTGATGGGCTGGAAAGATAGTACAGTGGATAGGATACTTGACTTGTATGAGCCAACCTGGGTTTGATTCCCAGCACTCCACATGGTCTCCTGAGCCCCACCAGGGGTGATCCCTGAGCGCAGAGCCAGGAGTAAACCCTGAATACCATCTGGTGTGGCTCAAAGACAAAGAAAAAATAAGAGTTTTAGGGTTAGTAGAATTTCACATGGCTTAGACAATTTCGTACGAACACTCAAATTAACTTTATTCTCTTGACGATAAACATGTTTTTTTATCTCCCATTGAACGATGTTCCAAGTAACGACTCAAAAGCCATGAATACTTGAATTTTGAGAATGGAGTTTTAAAAAAGTAAAACAAATTATCTTTGAGAACATTCAATGGGAGTGGGGTGAGGAAACCACAGGTAAAACAGTAAATTTTACAACAATCAAGAAATGAGAAGAAAAATAATCTTCCTTTGCGATAAAATGTTTGAAAATGTTTTTTTTGGGTTCAAGCTTTATGAGCTAAGTTCTACTTTGAAATTTTAAGTACTTATCATCTCTGGAACGCTGATAAAGTACTCTAGGGCCCAGGAGATGGCTCACAGGGCTGGAGTTCATGCTTGCAAGCAGGATCCACAGCACCACACGGTTTTCCCAAGCAGCAACCACAGGAAACCTGCCAGTACCCAAAATCTCCCCCAAACCCCCACACCCAGCCCCATCAGCTCCCAATCTCTGCTGGGTATGGGCCCCCAGAAAAGCAAACAAAAAACTTTAAATAAATCAATCTAATACAAAATTAAAAAAAAGTTTCCCCTTGCTTCCTAAGTTCCTGACTGCCTTTCTCTAAACCAGGCCATAGTTAAAAGTCTTTTAAAAACATGCCAAATATGTCCTTCTTGAATTTGATTTACATAGCTTTAAACATTTGGTTTGTGTTTTATAGTTTATCTCATCAAAAATAAGTTGGTGATGACATTTTCCAAAATGACACTACCAGAAGTAAAACATTAGCTTCAAAGTCTATGAATTGCTATCAAAATTTTAGTAAACAAGAATGACGATTATAATTTAAAATCTTGCTATAAAATTAAGAGATCCTTAATATACGATCATAAAAATGTGAGAGGGAAAAGTTGAAGTAAAAAAGTCTAAACACCAAAATCTGGGTCAAGATAATGATACTTGAGCCTGAAAATATAATCTAGATGGAGACTCAATCTAATACTTTTTATTATCTAGGGCCATCTCCTGGGCCCTAAATTACTTTATCAGCATTCTAGAGATAAGTATTTAAAATTATTATTTTTTTGCTTTTTGGGTCACATCCAGCAATGCACGGGGGTTACTCCTCGCTCTACACTTAGGAATTACTCCTGCAGGGCTCAAGGGACCATATGGGATGCTGGGAATCGAACCTGGGTTGGCCGCGTGCAAGGCAAAAGCCATACTGGGGCTATCGCTCCAGCCCAAAGTATTTAAAATTTAAAAGCAGAACTTAGTTCAAAAAGTTTCAACCCAAAAAATCCATTTTGAAACATTATATCACAAAGGAAGATTGTATTTCCTCTCATTTCTTGTGTCTAAAATAAAGGCTCAATTTTTGTCTTTGTCTTATGTAACCAACAACTTACTGAAGCTGTCAAATTTTCAAACGTGATGACATATATTTTGTTAAAAAATGTTTTCTACCAGGGCTGAAGCCATAGCACAGAGGACAGGGCATTTGCCTTGCACACGGTGGACCCGGGTTCGATTCCCAGCATCCCATATGGTCCCCTGAGCACCGCCATGAGGAGTTCCTGAGTGCATGAGCCAGGTGTGACCCAAAAAGCCAAAATAAATAAATAATATTTTTTAAAAAGTTTTCTGTTTTCTACCTCAGTTTCTTAAAGAAATCTGAGTTCCGTAAAAGTCTTTCGTAATTATCTAAAGGTTTAGGTAACCAGTGTTTTGTTCCCCTACCCACATCCTCCCACCGTTCCCCAATAAATACAGAGACAAGGCATAAAACAAACAAGGAATCAGGTTTCAAATTGCTCCTACCTGAGATATAGTGATGGGTAAAAAGATGCACCTGTTAGAAACCAGATAGTGAAGTGTCTGGTGAACTCACCAGTAGGAAAATTAGTTTTAAATGCTTAATGAGGGGCCAGAGAGAAAATACAGTGGGTAAGGTACTTGCTTTGCAAGTGACTGACCCAGGTTTAATTCCTAGGTGCTGCAACAGGTGTAAGTCCTGAGCACTTCGGGTGTGGCCCAAAAGTCAAAAAATAATTAAATAAAATGTGTAATGTTTAAAGAATAACAGTTCTTAATATTCAGGACACATGTCAAAGAAATATCTATTATTCTTTAAAAATACCTGTGAGTTTTAATGACCTTATTGAAGAAAAAAAAGGAAAGAAAATCTGTACTGCAAATGAGTTTTTAAGAATGCTAAGGACGTGTCTCAGGCAAGAGAGAAAATATCTTTCTTGTGTGAGGCCCTAAATATACAACACACCACACCACTACATCCACACCATACCACTACATCCACACCACACCACTACATCCACACCACACCACTACATCCACACCACACCAATACCACCACATCCACGCCCACCCACACCCATACGTCTTTACGATCTTAGACAAGCAATTAAGTTTAAGTGGAATAAAAACTGTTAAAAGCAAAATTAAAATGTCCTCTTAAGTCTCCCAGAATCACAGGTAGAGCACTAAACTGAGTACCTGCTGGACATTGTCGGTGTGTGCACTCAATTAAAAAATAAACAGAACACCAAAAATAGCAGGAAATTATTGGTCTTTCATCTTAGCACACATTTATCATTATTTCCAATCTGACAATGAGAAAACAGTATGATAATTAAGGCAACATACTAGTTAAGTTACTTGAATTTCTAAAAGCGAATTATGCTAAGGGTAAAAGTTTCCCTTGGGGCTGGAACGATGGCACTTGCCTTGCATGTGGGCCGACCTGGGTTCGAATCCCAGCATCCCATATGGTCCCCTGAGCACAGCCAGGAGTAATTCCTGAGTGCAGAGCCAGGAATAAACCCTGAGCATCGCCAGGTGTGACCCAAAAAACAAGAAAATAAAAATAAAAAGCTTCCCTTGACTTAAGTACAATGTTCCTGCAAAAAAGGGGACAGGGGAAAAAAAACACAGAAAAACTGGGTTTTAGAAAAAGAAACTTGAATCTTTAAATATGAAAATATGTTCAACCTCTTTCATGAGATAAAACTCCATTGAAATATAATGAATTAGGATGTGAGCAAATAGGCTCTCTAAGGGACCAACGGAGTTATAAACTGTTAAACCTATGCATGGGAAACAATTTTGTATAGTTTAAAAAAAAAATTCTTGGAGGCCTTAGAGATACAATACAGGGATACTTGCATTGTACATGGCTGACCCCAAACAATGCCTTGAAAACTGCCAGGAACGATCCCCTGAGCATTGTTAGGTGTGGTTGTAAAACCAAAATAAAATAAAATGCTATTTTTAGAAATAATGCATGCAAGAGAAGCACCTTACCTCCTGTATTATCCAGTCAATTTTAAAGTTTTAAAAAAAACACCTTACAACAAATAAAAGTACATAGATCCAAATCATTATTTGAATTCATTTGGGGTTGGAGAGATAGTATATAGGGTAGGGCACTTGCTATGCACATGGCTAATCCCCAGCACCCTATATGGTCGCCCATGCCCATCAGCAGGAGTGTTCTCCAAGAGGAGCTAGGAGTAAGCCCCGAACACTGCTGAGTGTGCCCTTCATGACCACTCCCATAAATTAATTCATTTAGTCAATCTCAATCCTAAACACCAACTAATTCACTAGTATCAACTAAAGAGTAACAAAACTTATAAAACTTAAGGTCATTAAAAATAGATGCATAGGAAAAGTATGAAAGTCAATATAAAAATTTCTGGTTCCAAACCAGTAAAATTTATCAAATTTAAAACAAACAGTCATAACCATTTTCTTAACCTAAAACATGCCAATTATATGCTTAAATCTTTTCACTTAAAAACTTTTTTTAGAACAGAATTAACTTTGACAAAGAAAATTAATATTGACTTAATGGATACTAAAAAAGAGTAATAGTTCACATAAATAGTATGCTTTAAAGTTACATACTATAATTGGAAATGCCCCAAAGCACAGTACTTGATGATTATTATTTTGTCTAAATATCTTTCATCCTCAAAAAAAATTTGACAGCTATTTTCTTCAGCAAATTAAACTCAATTTCACTGTCTCTAGCTCCCACTTTTGTCAATCTGTCATTTCTTTGAAGTTGAATTGATCCTTTACCTCCAGCAATCTCATTCAGAAATGTCTGAGTGGGAAATTTTTCACTTCAAAACCCTACTTCCGGGGCTGGAGAGTTAGTATAGTGGGTAGAGTATTAGCCTTGCAAGCAGCAGGCCTCGATTCAACTCCCAGCACTCCAAATTATCCCAAGCATGCCAGGAGTGATCCCTGAGCACTGTCGAGTAATCAAAAGTTTATTTAAAAAAATAAATAAAAATCCTTCAAATTCATTATACATCCCAAATCTGTTGTAGATCTTTTGAATCATCCTGCAAGAATAAAAATTCTTTACATATTTTTGTTTCTGGGCCACGCATGGCAATGTCCAGGCTTACTCCTGGCTCCTCACTCAGTCATCACTCTTGGGACGATATGGGATGCCAAGGATCAAGCCCAGGTTAGCAATGCAAGGCAAACATCTGCTGCACTATCAATGGGATCCCTCATTCTGGAAACGTTTTAGAATTTCTAAAACTTTTAGTACTTCATTTTGTTCTACTGCCCAATACCTCATCTACTTCTGAAACTTTAATCAGATACATTTTTCACTCCAGACTTAGCATCTCATTCTCTTTGTTTCATTTGGATTTTTTCAGTTCTCCAGTTATTTAACCAATTCTTAATGTACTGTGAACCTAATTCAATCTTACGTCTAGTTTCTGAAGTCTTTGAAGAATATGTGGATTCGTCGCATGTTTAGTTTTGAGCAACTTAACTCTTTCCTTATGGGGATTCTTTTGTGGCTTAGCATAAAGGTGTATCACTTCAGAAAACGTCTAGCAAACATCAAAGAGCCTAATTCAGGTTTTTGATTACTCAACTGATGCTTATTGTAACCACTATTTTCCCATCCTGCTTATTCATGAGTGTATAACTCTCTTGGTCTCCGAATATTAGAATGGTAGTCTATCTGGCTCACTCTCACTCTACTGCCTAATTATAACTTTAAAGAGAGATGCCCCAGCAGCTGGGAGATTTTATTATTTTTATCAAATAATAAAAAGACTGCAGCTCAAGTTCTCCCAATTTGGGGTAAGACAGTTTAGAAACTATGCTTATCTTTTAGTTTTATTTGTACATGTGCATGTGTTTGTTTTCTAATACATAATGGCATGGTTGTTATTTTCCATGTTCTCAGTTCAATGTTTTCAAAATTTGTCCAGTAGTCTGAATAGTTTTCAATTAGAAGATATCTGAGCTCAGCATATTACCATAATCTTAAAAATATTTAACTTTGAGCTTTCAGAAAAACTGCATGGACATTGGTAAAGGAAACTTGATGAGACTGGTGTCTGAGTAAATTTGTAAATCATTGTGTTTTAATAAAAAATTTAAAAATTATATGCAAACTGTCTTGGAAAGCAACTAAAAGTCTTAAAACACTAAATTTCAAAAGTTAAAATAAAAAGTTACAGGGGCTGGAGCACAGCGAGTAGGGCGTTTGCCTTGCACATGGCTGACCAGGGTTTGATTCCCAGCATCCCATATAATCCCTCGAGCACCGCCAGGAGTAATTCCTGAGTGCCAAGCCAGGAGTAACTCCTAGGCATCGCAGAATGTCCCCACAAAGACAAAAAAAGTTATAGAAGTTACCAAATATATTCCCCTGGCTTTTAACAGAGAATTCTCATAATCCTCTGAAACATCTTTAAAAATCCAAATATTTAAATTTCCTTGAATGTCTGTGATGTCTACAAGTGAATATTGGCACAATAACAAAAGTAAAATTAGTAATAATATTTAATATGGGAACGCTGATGGTGAGATCAGTGTTAAAATGCTATATAAATCAGTGGCTTTGTAAATCACCCTTAATAACAAATATTTAACACAAAATTAATTTTTTAAAGTGAAGCACAATGTATTTTATTAAAAATAATTACCTAGAGATGTGTGAAGGAAAGAGACATACTCAAGAGAACATGGGATTCTTCCGTCGAAAAAGCAAACAAAAACAAAACCAGAATTCTTTTTTAAAGATAAACATAGTGACTTTTACATATTCAAGAGAAAACAAAGGCTTCTGGGGGGGAAAGGAAGGGAATTTTTTTTTTAAAAGATAAAAACCAACCACAATTTTTTTTTAAAGACAGTGATATAAAACACTGCTTATGTGTTCAAAAATAAAAATGTATGACATTTTGGCTTAAGTTAAACTGAAGAACTTATAAATTCTACAGTATCTAGATGTCTTAATAAATTTCCAATCATCAATTAGATATTGGAATTAGTGAAGCACTGAAAAAGGATATTTGTATATGAGAACTAAATTTACAATATTTATAGATACAAATGTCTCTAGAAATACACCTTAGACTTCTATTTTTTAAGAGTTGAATATTATTCTTCTCTATCAGTATTTTGATTCTGGCCATAGGGTAGTGATCAGGGGCTATAATTATCTCCATGCTTGAAACTGGAACTCCTGGATATAACACATGTGCTCTGATTCATTGAGTTGTCGCTCTCTGGTCCCCCAATGAGGATTCAAGGTGTTTATTAACACACTGATGCCAAACACAACAATTTGTGTTAAGCTACATTCAAGTGTGAAGCACCAGTGGTACATACCAGTGTCAACATGTTCAAGTAATTGATGATCACATAAACTCTTTTAAAAAATACTTAATATATATATGTATATATATATATATATATACACACACACAGAAAGAGGGGCAAAAAAGATGCTTCTAGAAGCTGGGGATACAATTTCAATGGTACAGCAATGCTAAGACGTAAATAACAAGAACTTTCTAATGCCAGATAAGTTTGTAATGCATTGAGACTAATTAACTATTCATTCTTGGCAAAACCACATTAAAATAACTGAACTGAAAAAGAACAGAAGCGGGAGTCAGTACTGTGGGAGGGTGCTTGCACTGCATGGAACCAATCTGGATTAGATCACCAGCACCGCATAACAGTCCTATGGGACCAGCAGGAGTAATCTCTGAGCAGAACTTGGTGTGGCTTCAAAAGCCTCCCCCTTCCCCATGAGCAAAGTAAGTCTGGGGATGGTTAGAAAGATAGTAGAGTGGGTAGGCTGCTTGCTTTGCACATGATTGACCCAAGTTCAATCTCCAACATCCCCCCGCAATGGACCCCCGAGTTTGTGATGAGTGACCATTGAGCACAGAGCCAGGAGTAAGCCCTGAGCACTGCTGTGTATGACTAGAAACAAACAACAGCCGGTGATGCAGCTCAGTAGTGCAGCATTTGCCTTGCATGCATGAAACCCTACGTTCAATTCCCCAACACAGCATGTCTGTGGGAAAAAAGGCAAAAGATCTGAAGACATCCAAAAGACGAGACCAACAGATACAGGAAAGTATGCTTACCATCATTGACTCAGGGAAATACAATGAGATACTATCGCTTATCTGTGAAAACACCTGTATCAAAAGTGCAAAGTAAATGCAGAAAAAATACACCAGGTTTAGTGTACTGTTGGGAACGTAAAATGGTATTAGCCATTTTTGGAAAACAGTATGAAGCTTCCTCAAGATGCCAAAGATTGAACTACAGCTACCATATGAACCAACAATCCCATTTGGACTATCTAAATACATAAACATTAACAAAAATATTTAAATTCATCCAGTGTTTACTGCTATATTACTTACATTAGCAAAAATTATGGCAGCAATTTAAATGCGTGTCAACAAATAAAGAAGTGATTTCAGGGGGTTGGAGATATAGTATGGAGGGTAGGGCATTTGTCTTGCACACAGCCCACCCGGGTTCAATTCCCAGTATCCCATATGGTCCCCCAAGTACCACCAGGAGTGATTCCTGAGTGCAAAGCCAGAAGTAACCCCCAGGCATTGCCGGGTATGACCCAAAAAGCAAAAACTAAAATAAAATAAAAAGATGTGATTTCACATCCAGAAATCATCCCTGAGCAGAGCCAGGAGTAAGCCCTGACTACAGTCAGGTACCAAAAACAAATACACACACACCCCAAAAAAAAAAAAAAAAACCCCAAAAATAACCAAAATTTAAATTTATTGTAGGGACCAGAGCACTAGTACAGTGAGTAGGATGTTTGCCTTGTGGACAGCCAACACAAATTCAATCCTCAGCATTACATATGGTTCCCCTGACCTCACTAGGAGTGATCCCTGAGCATAGAGCCAGGAATAAGTTACACCTCTGGGTGTAACTCAAAAAAACAAAAAAAAAAACAAAAAAAAAATTTTAAACGTACTGCAAATTAGTAAGAAAAAAACTTTATCTCCCACTGTGATTTTGATCCAACAAATATATATACAGACCTGCCAAATGCATAGATGTACATTATCATACTATGCTATATTTCAATAGTATGTGTATTACATTCAAACACAGGGGTCTGGGAAAGAAATCCAAAGGTTGGCGCACAAGCTTTGTATTAGGGAGGCCCAGTTTTGATCCTTGGTACCCCTGGGTCCCTGGAGCAACGCCATGGAGTGACTTCAAGCACCAAGACTGGTCAGAGTAACACACAAAGTACTGTCCTGTGTTTCCCCCTGCCCCAATAAACCATATCAAGCACACATTTTTATCCCTAAACTGGTATAGAGGTTTGCTCTCTCAAGCCCATGTTTCCCATGAACATGGATCTCTAGTTTTTTATACTCTGGAAAAGCCCCTATTTTCTTCTGAATATGTATTGCTTTCTCTCCCCTCATGTCTAAATAAATTTCGTTCAATAAAAACTATCTTGCTTCATTAAAAAAAAAAAAGTAGGGCTGGAGCCTTAATACAGGAGGTAGGGCACTTGCCTGGCACGAGGCCAACCTGGGTTCAATCCCCGGCACCCGATATGGTCTCCTGAGCATCATGAGAAATAATTCCTGAATGCAGAGCCAGGAGTAACCCCCTGAGCATAGCCAGGTGTAGATCTCAAAGGTCAAAACAATTAAAAAGTCTATAGTTATTACTTATGTTTTCTACTAAAAAATTGCCTTATTAACCAACTTATATGAATTTCTGATCAAGAACTGAGATAACACTAGTTGGTCAGACTGTTAATGTTTTTATTCTAGTACAGTATTACTACTCTGCATACTATGCACTTACCACCAATAACCTTCCCTTCTACGAACTCTATTCTCCTGTTCCCAACAGGAACCTCAGTTCTATTCTCAGTGTAAGGGGTTGTTCTCATTAGGCAGTTGTCTATTCTCTTATATGAAGAGTTCTTAAATATTTAGACTTCAAATTTAACTACCCAAAAGATGTTTATTATATATTGTTGCTATATATCAAAATTTCCACTAGCTACAGATCCTAGTAATGTTTTTGAAAATTTCAGGATGTAGCCAAACATCAAGAATGAGAACACAAAATTTCAGATGAAAATCTCATCATAATCCCCACATACAACTGTTAAGAACATTTTATTTCACATGATAATTATCATGAAAGTTTTATATGTTATCACATCAATACAATCTTATACTTCCTCCTTGTATTAACATATGTAACTTTAATTAGAATATAAAGACTGACATAGATTTCTAATCAAACCCATTTGGAAGCCAGTTCTTTTGCTTTCACTCCTCAATAAATTAGGCAGTCTTAATTCCAAAATTATGAAGAGGACATCAGAAACTTATCTTCAGGGTTTTGTTCAAAATTGTTTCAATCTTTGATTAATGAAGGTAACATTATGGCACCTGAAGATGGCTCAGTGGATCAAAGATCTTAAACTGCAGGCATAAGGGTTGAGTTCAAACCCCAGTGATAATCCTGAGTCCCAGGTTCCTCCTTGGGATCTCTGGCAAGGTGGAAAAAGTGACACTTAAGAATCGTGGTTACTGAGGTCAGAGAGAGATAGCAGAGCTATTAAGGCACTCATCTTGTTTGCAGCCAAGTCAGGTTCAATCCTGGGAACCATACCAGATACCCTGAGGACAGCAATATATGGTAACAAACCCCACCCCCATTATTTTTTTGGTCCCTCCCTCTGGTAGATTTAACTATCCTTTTAATACACATTTGCACTTTAACAGTTGTATTTAACTAAAATAAGAGGGTAGTTACAAATCTTACTTAACTTTTGGTTAATAAAATTCATGCAGCAAATGTTGAATTTTCATAGGGACACCCCTAGTGGTGCTAAGGGAAGACAGAGAAAATTCTCAGCTTGGTAGTGGGTGGCTAATGTGCTGTGTTTGGTGCTCTACTTAATGCTGTTGGGGGCACACAGTGCCTGGATGATATAAGGCATAAGCTTTACTGCTTGTGCTCTGTCCTGGCCCAGTTACTTTCTTCCTGTACAAAAAAGCCAAGCTCAAAATGATTATTTTATTAGAAACTGGTAATGAAGTACCCTATTACATTTATTTTTAAAAAATATTCACTTTTAAAAGAAAAAGTATTTATGCTCACTTTATCTACTTGTGAAAAATAACTTCTCTCTTCCAAAAGTGAATACTGGGACTTTAGCGTACAACAAATAGGCACTTGCCTTGCACAAGGCTAACCCAGGCTTGATCCTTGGTGCCCCAACTGGTCACCTGAGATCTGTAGGAGTGCTCTCTGAGCTCAGAGACAGGAGTAAGGTCTGAGCACTGTTGGGTATGACCCAAAACCAGGAGAGGCTGAGAGTTAATATTATTCAAGGCAACAAAATATTTCATGGCTTCATTCTACAATCTTATTACTCAGAAAATGAAATCAAGATAATTTATAACCGTTTTTTCCTTTGAAAAGTGAGGAAAAACTTTCAGTCAATGTTTAAATTATGTAATAGACACTTGATTTAAAACAACAATCAGGGACCGTAGCAATAGTACTGCAGGTAGGGAATTTGCCTTGCACACGGCCAAGCTGGGTTTGATCCCCAGCATCGCATATGGCCCCTCCAGCACTGTCAGGAGTAATTCCTGAGTGCAGAGCAAGGAGTAACCCTGAGCACTGCTGGGTATAACGCAAAAAGCCAAAAAATGAGAAAAAAAAAACACGAAAGATCGAGAATTACATATCGGGCCAGAACTGTAGTACAGCAGCTAGGGTGTTCGCCTTGCATGCAGCTGAAACAGGTTAAATCCCCAACATCCCATATGGCTTCCGAGCAGCACCAGGAGTAACTCCTAAGTGCAGAGCAAGGAGTAACCCCTGAGCATCACTGGGTGTGAGCCAAAAAGGAAAAAAAAGTTGAGAAGTATCTCAGCTTCTCAACTTAAGGTTTTCCTAGAGCAAGGGGTGGGAAGATCATGCCTGTGGATCAAGAAATCCTGTGGTCTGGCCTGGTCCATGTCCTAGCCTGGAACAGACATGATTCTTGTCAGCTACCCCTGGCCCATCTGCCCACATTAGATGGACCCTGAATGATGTTATAAATACTGAAATGGCTTATGGTAGAATAAAGACTTCACACATCTGTTCTAGAGCAGGTAAAAACACTAATTATTTTAAAATTTCACATGTATGTTTTCTCGGGGGGCAGGGGCACACAGATGAGAAAAAATAGGTTAAACCCATGCTCCCACATGAGGCAGGCAATACTGCTGAGTCCCATCCCTGACCTGTTTGTGTTTTCACCAGCTCTATTTCCCAATAGCTTAACTGCAATTTGAGATTCAGTACTGTGCTCTATTAACCATGTTTCTATAATTAAAAAAAATTCAGTGCTCACAAGACATACAACGAAATGGGTAAAGACTGAATGGGAGAGAAGAACTAGACTTCTAGTGATAAACACTGTGTATTATATACATGTCAAGGTGTGACACTATACCCCTAAACATGTAATAAATCAACTTTACCTAAAAAAAAAAAAAAAGCGTCCAGAAATGTACGTTAGTGGCAGACTGTATGCCTCACATGTGTAAGAAATGTACGTTAGTGGCAGACTGTATGCCTCACATGTGTAAGATCCTGGGTTCAGGGCTGGAGCAATAGCAGTGTGGGTAGGGCATTTGCCTAGCACGAGGCCAACCTGGGTTCAATTCCCAACATCCCATATGGTCTTCCCGAGCACTGCCAGGAGTAATTCCTGAGTGCAGAGCCAGGAGTAACCCCTGTGCAACCCTGAGTGTGACCCAAAAAGAAAAAAAAAAGATCCAGGGTTCAATGCCAATCACAGGCAAAGATAAAAAAATTTTAAAGCATAGGGTGCCGGAGCTATAGCACTGTGGGTAGGGCGTTTGCCTTGCACGTGGCCCGACCTGGATTTGATTCCCAGCACCCCGTATGGACCTCTGAGCACCGCCAGGAGTAATTCCTGAATGCAGAGTGAGGACTAATCCCTGTGCATCCCCGAGTGCGACCCAAAAAGCAAAAAATAAAAAAAAAATTAAAAGCATAGATACATGCTACACCACCAATTTATTTCACAAATATACAAGTCAAAGAAATTATGTGAAGAACTTAGAATCAAAGAACTGTTTTATAGATAAATAATTCAAATTTTGACATACCGTTGTAATGACACTTAGTATCAGTTGAGCTGTATCAGAAGTATCAGAAGTTTCATGAAATTTCAATTTTCGTGACAGATTTGAGACGTTTTAACAGTAGTTCATTAATTTCTAAGTCTGACAGACCACAAATTACAAGTAGAAATGATGATCCAGTTTCAGTATTTTCCCCACAATAAGTAAAGATTGTGCCTGTGACTTATATTCTCATTTGCACTTTTTAAAATTAAGTTGCTTCATACTTTCACGTTTTAAAGCACTTCTCCCCAACCCCTCACCTCCCCCACCCAAAAAAATCCACCCTGCTTTATCCAATCAAATAACTTATTCTGCTTGTTTCCTATACAGCAATGAAAATAAAGACAACTGTTTAATAAGCATATATTCAAAGTCTAACAGTTACCTAAATCATAAGTGTTATAAGTTCAAATTGCCAGTTATAAATTACAAAGGTTTTAATATCCTAATAAAACTCAAAAAACAGGTAAAATCTGTTGTTCACCCATTAATGTTGAATATAAATGTTTGGAACTATTAAAGGATATGTTCTAATGAAAGTCTAGAATTAAAGTTGTTGCCTCTGTGAAAGAATTCACTTCTATTATTTGAAATCAGACCAAAGTACAATGGCTAAAAATATAAAGAATAGCCAGAACCTCTTACTTATTGGCTCTTGGAGGCCAGAGAATTAACTCCAAAGGGTACAATGCATGAGGCCTGGGTTTGATCCCTGGCACATATTTGTGTCCCCTGAAGCTCCAAAGCACAAATTCCACCCCCACCTTATAAACCAAGATAAAAAGTCAGGTATGAACCTACTAATAGCCATTTATACTACATTTTATATTCTGTATTTTAGGTCCCGTAAGTTAGTACCAGGGTAACTCAAGCATTAAAATAGATGACCCAAATTTTTCCACTTCCCAACAGCTTAATGTGGCATTGCCTTTTTTTTTTTGCTTTTTGCTTTTTGGGTCACACCCGGCGACACATAGGGGTTACTCCTCACTCTGCATTCAGTTATCAACCCTGGCGGTGCTTATGGGACCATGTGGGATGCTGGGAATCAAACCCGGATCAGCCAAAATGCAAGGCAAATGCCCTACCCTCTGTGCTCTCACTCCAGCCCCGGTTTTGCTATCTTATTTGAATCATTTAAATCTAAAAAAGGAGGGGGCCAAGACAGTAACTCAAAAGTGGAGAGTGCTGGTCTTATATGATTGAAACCCAAATTCAATCATCAGTATTACATCCCTTACTTCACCCCCAAATAGGTGTAGCCTTACCTTGAAGCAAGCACCTGGCTGTACCACCTGGCCTATAATGCTGGGAGTGAATGCTGAGCACAGCTTGGTAAGGTTCAGCACCTCCTTTTGTCCAATAAGATATTTCTATTTTTTGACAAAATCAAGATGCATTTTGATTAAATGTAAGGAAGGCTGAGCATCTGAAAAAGTAGGGAATATATGTACCTATCTCAAAAGGTAAAACATGGTACCCAAAATATAACAAAAGCCTAATAAATTTTAGCTATTACTGAGGTAGTACTGAGGAATAAATTATTTAAATACAAGTGAAAATCAGTAACAGGCTTTGAAACAATATTTTTTTCACTTTTGAAATTCTACGTAGGTTTCTGGGTTACACCAAATGAGTTGGAAATAATACAGCTGATAGCGTTTGCTTTGTATGTGGCCAACTTGGGTTTGATCCCTGGCACCTCATATTGTCCCCTGAATGAGAAGTGATCCCTGTGCAGAGCCAGGCATAAACCCTGACTACAGGTGGATTTGGCCCCTAAATTGTTTTTATAAACGAAATTCTAGAAGAAAACACTTTCAAAAGTGCCTTCCTCACATCATTTTCCTTATAAATGTCCAATTTCTACAGAATGTTGTTTTATGGCTCTACACAGAAAATGTAAATAAAAATTAATTACTTTGAAAAATTAGAGTACAATCCCTTAATCTATAAATGACTCCCCCTGCAAAAAGAAAAAAAAATCCCCCATTGCGAATGTATTTAAATTCTGAACAAAACAAGTTGAGTCAGAAAATTTATAAAGTCCTTCCATACTGAATATCATGGCAATCCTAAAAGTCAATTATCCTTTACGGTACTAAATAGGACTTTTTACTTACAGATCACTGAAATACATATAAGCAAATTATTTTAACATTGAAATTCACATTAGTTTTTCCATGCAGATGAAAGTGAGAATAAAAGGGTGTGAAGAGATATTACAGAAGTTAAGGTGCATGCCTTGCATGTGGCCAACACTGGCTTGACCTTCAACAAGGCTCCTTGAGCATCTCCGGGAATAGTCCTGAGGTCATACAGTTGGGATTTCCCAGATAGGTCCTGGCACAACAGGGCCCACACACTGAACACCTAGCCTGGCTAGTTGAGAATCACTAGGAGAGGTCCCCAAAGAGAGCAAGAGTATTAAGTATGTATGCTACTTAAACAAAAATCATAGCAAAAGGAACCATTGGAACATAAAATAGGGGCCGCAGATATAGTATAGTAGGTAGGGCCCCTTGGCCTTGCACATGGCTGACCCAGGTTCAATCCCCAGCACCCCTTATGGTCCCCCAAGAATGCAGAGCTAAGAGTAAGCCCTGAGCACAGCTGTGTATGGCTAAAAAACAAACAAAAACATTAAATACAATTGCAGGGGCTGGAGAGATAGCACAGCGGGTAGGGCGTTTTCCTTGCACGCGGCCAACCTGAGTTTGATTCCCAGCATCCCATATGGTCCCCTGAGCACTGCCAGGAGTAACCTCTGTGCATCACCAGGTGTGACCCAAAAAGCAAAAACAAAAACAAAAAAAAAAAAAAAACACAAACCAACTGCAACTGCACTGATCAAAGAAATAGGGAGCTTTAGAAAACAAACCTGGGACAGCTGAAAAAGTGAAAGTATGAATTACTTATAAACAACTTAGAATACTACTTTTCAGCATGGTAATACTGCACTGTGGTTCAGTACATGTTCGAATATAAAGTAGAGGTGGCAAACAGTTAAGGGGAAAATATATTTTTGCTATACCATTCAACATTTCTAAATTTTTATAATATTCAGGAGAGAAAAGAACAAAAAAAGTGTAAATTCATAGTGCATCATCCCAAATCATATCATTCCAGCCTATCTACTCTAGTATATCTACTCCAAAAAAAGACAAATCCTATTGTCTGTCTACACTTTGGAGTAATTTGTACCATCCCATGAATTCTGTAAACAATTCTTTAAGCACGCTTGAAGAATTGTATAAGGTATTGTATAGATAGTAGGGAAGAACTCTAAACCTGAAGGAAATATCCATCCTTCTTAGCATTGTCCTCCCATTGTTCATCGATTTGCTGGAGCAGGCACCAGTAACGTCTTCACTGTGAGATGTGTTGTTACTGTTTTTGGCATATTGAATACACCAAGGGGAGCTTGCCAGGCTCTGCCATGCGGGTGGGATACTCTTGGTAGCTTGTCGGGCTCTCCTAGAGGGACGGAGGAATCAAACCCAGGCCAGCTGCATGCAAGGCAAATACCCAATCCGCTGTGCTACCACTCCAGTCCATCCATCCTACTTAACTATACAAAAATGGTTTTTTACTTTTGTTCAAATTGAAATATAGTGGACATCACAGGAAACAGTATTTCTATGCTTTATCATTTTAATCCCCCTCCCCATTGTTTCGTTTTGGGTGGGGAGGCACACCTGACTGCTCCATGCTTACTCTGGATCACTTCTGGTGTTGTTCAAGGGACCATATAGAGTTTTGGGGATCAAACCTGGGTCAACTGCTGTGCAAATAAAGCACCCACTGTACTATTTCTCTAATGCCTAAATCTTTTTAATCCTTTACATTTCTAACTTCCTAATTTGTGTTTCAAAAGTTAAGAAATTGGGTCAGAGACAATAAATGGTTAACATGCTTGCCTTGCATAAAATACAAATATAAAATAACTCTGGATAAAACATAAGCATCAAAAATGGTATATCATCAGAATGTGCCAGAGTAACACAAAAACAAACCAATAAGACTGAAAAGCTATTTAAATAAGTAACCTAAAGTATGGTATTTGTAAACACATTAATATATAATAACTTGAACTTTGGGGGGAAGTAGGTGAAGTCTGGGCTATGCCTACTTGTACTATGGTGTCCATGCAGTACCACAGATCAAACGGGGGTTGACTCCCTATTAGGCATGCACTTAACCCCTTCCATATTCACTTGAACTTTCTAATATGACTATTAAAAAAACACGTGTGTGTGTGTGTGTGTGTGTGTATGTGTATGTGTATGGGGACTGAGGCAATAGGCAGGTAAGGCTTTGCATGTGTCTGACCTGGCTTTTGTACCCAGCATCCATATGGTCCCCCAAGCACTGCCAGGAGTAATTCCTGAGTGCAGAGCCAGGAATAACCCCTGAGCATTGCTGGCTATGACCCAAAACCAAATAAAATATATGTGGCCAGATATAATACAGAACGTAGTTAGAAAAATGATTGACAGGATTTGATGATTTGCATTTTTTTCTAACTACCTTGCGTTGCTAACCCAGGTTCAAATCCCAGTATCCCAAATGGTCTCCCCCACCATGCCAGCAGTGATCTCTGAGCAGAATCAGGAGTAAGAAATTTTGGTGTGGGGAAAAAAAAATCCAAAAAACCAACAACAACCCACACACAACATGAAGTTAAATCAAAAGTTGAACTCTTGAGCCGTAAGAGATAGCTTAGTGAGCTTAGTGAGCTGGACCTCAGGCTATGCAGGTAGGAGGACTGAGTTTGATCCCCAGCAATGCATGATCCACCAGGCACCACCAGGAGTGACCTCCAAGCTGGTGGTAGCCACACTATGTAATCTGTATTTGAAATAAAATCAACTGGAGCAGTAGTATGTAGTGCACTTGCCTTGCACATGCCTAACGAGGGTTCAATCTTTGGCATTCTGTATGGCCCAAAAATAAAGCAAAAACCAAAACCCAAAATAAGGAAATTATTTAGTAAAAAATAAGGATATTATTTAGTCAATTGCATCCATGAGGGTAATTACATGTGTAACACATTAGGTTTCTAATGAGAAGGAGAAAAAAAAGAGGGGATTAGGGCCACACCTAGCAGTGTTCAGGGTCTCCTCTTGGCTCTGCACTCAGGAATTCCTCCTGGAGCTACTCAGGGGGAATATGAGATGCTGAAAACCAAAACTGAGGTCAGTTACATGCAAGACAAGCATCCTACCTGCTGTATTATCGCTCCAACCTTGGAGAAAATTTTTATCTTCTCCAGACAGCATGATAGTATTTAAAGACATTACTGACAGAACCTAATTTTATATTTTGAAAACATTATAAACCAATCAAAATCCTGTACATTACCTTTTCTAACCACTCATTAGGCAAGTTCTTTAAAGGGAGAAAAGTGATGGCATAAGAAGCAGCTAATATTTTCTAATATAAATTAGTTTATTCTAAGCTAATTTAAAATAAAATTTCAGTCATTAATAGCAATCATACTCAACGAACAATAAAAACATATGTCAAAAAGTATATAAAAGCTACCCATTAATCCAGGCAAGAATCAAATGGAGCAGTTGGAAAAAAAATAGGATATTTAGAGAATCAAAGATCTCCTTTTTATTAATCACAAAAGAAAAAAATAGTATCAACAAAGCAAATGGTCAACAATGACATCATAAATATTATGTAGTGAATAAATATCAGTATGCTGTCTCTGATCACAGAACATCATTTGTAGTTTTTCAGTTAAAATATAAAATAATGTAAAACTAAAATCTGTATCTGTGAAGAAATAGCCAGGAGACCCCGAGTTTAAACAGGAATAGCCCCTGAGCACCTCTGGATGTAGTCCAAAACCGATCCCCCCACTCCTAAAAAAAAAAAAGGGAAAATTTAAGCAGAGGAAATGTTCAACATTAGACTAAGAAGTAATGACAACTATAGCAGACCCTTAAATAATTTCATTTCATTCATTCTTACATGCTAACATTGCTGTGGAAAAAAATTCAAGACAACACAGAACATTATTAGGTAACCTGCAGGTGCAGTTTCTAAAAATCTACAACCCTATCATTATGTATACAATGATCATGGAACAGATGATTTAGAAGAAAATTGGTATATACAGGAAAATATTAGAAGAACATAGAATTAGGTTAACATTGTTAATGTAAAATATCCTCTGTTTTCAAAAGAATTTATTCATGAAACTATTTTTATTGAGAAATACAGCCTTAGTATTAAGATCACAGTGAATGAAATCTAATACCCTATGGTTCACAGAAAAAAACACACACACAGATAAGAATATGTACAATGTTAAACTATGAGAAAGGTGTATGTATTTTGGAATTCCATGCATTGTTCCAGCAATGTTTTTGTCCAGATTCAAAACAACAAGATACATGATAAAAACTGCTTTATTAAAATGTCAGCTTTGTAAGTATTAAAAATATTAACCTGCTGTTTAATATCCAACAAATTACATCATGGATTCCCAATGACTGGCATATAACTTGAATTTTCATCTCTAAACAATAATCTAACAACTTTCTTGGCATTACCTCACGTAACAAATCCTGAGAACCACAAACTTAAAAATTCAATTACACAAGTCAAAATTGTTTATCAAGGAAGTGGTGATTGAGGTAATGTGTACATAAAAAGTTGTTTGTTGGAATATTCATATAGCCTACATTCTATACTCTATAAGGTAGTACCATTCTTGGCATTTGTTTTACAAAACTCTGGTATTACTGAAATAGTTATGGGTGATAAAATTATCACGTGTAATTGAAAAGAGCCCAATCTCTTAATATTAACTGAACTTAAAAAAAAAATCTACTTAATTCTGAAACTATAAAGACAAAAGGGGGAATAAATTGAGGGAGGTACATTAATATAAAAATGATTGGAAAGAGTTGACTTGATTTTTGGAGAATTCAGAAACAAAGTCCAGGGGAGATGGCCCAAAGGATTAAAGTACATTCTTTGACCGTGGTTCAATTCCTGTCACTGCATGATCCCCCAGCACAGTGTGGTGTGCATCATCTCACTAGTAGCTAGAAAAGACTAGTTCTTTGTAAGAAATTCAACAAACCTCCCTCCACCCATGATTAGTTTACATATAAAGACTGAAGCAGTAACTAAATGAATGGATGGTAGCTAATAATCTGAAAAGCTGTGGTACTCAAACATTACGAAAATGACATAGAAACTTTTTTCAGCTATGCTATCTAGCCTGTGTGGCTACCTTAATACTTTGAGAACTTCCTTTGTAGTCTAATTCCCAAAGAACCTGGTACTGCAATTATTATGCATTCATTAAAAAATGTTTCTGGAGGAGACAGTATAGTGGGTAGGAATTTGCCAAGCACAAAGCTGACCTGGGTTTGATCCCCAGATTTCCAAATGGTCCCCGAGCCCAGCCAGAAATGTACCCTGAACATAAGTGTTTGACCTAAAAGTAAAAAAAAAAAAGTTTTTGGAGCCCAAAACAAAGTTTTGATATCAAAAGATCAAGAACATTGTCAAAGTCCATAAATACAACTCTAATCATGATTACAAATGTAACAGTCAGCACACTGTCAAGAATACTAGGAAACTCAGTAAATGCTCAAAGATTAATGCTTAATACTGACTGATAAACACAATATAGTAAAATGAACAAGCCAAGAGAATAATCACTTTATTGTCCACATGGGTATAGGCAGTATTCTGTATAGTATGAAATATACACACATCATTAAGACTTAACTACTGCCTTCAGGTTTCAATTCCCAAAAATGACCATCAGACTCACCCCAAAATATTTCATGTCTACCCTTTGGAAATTGAGTCAACAGTAGCAATTTGATAATATGAAGGTTTAAAGTTTCCAAGGTGATCAACTCCAAAGCAGTCAAGTATGTAAACTATTAAGAGATAACAAGGATCGGAACTGAGTAGTACAGCAGGTAGGATATTTGTCTTGCATGTGGCCGACCCAGCTTCAATCACCAACACCCCATATGGTCTCTGAGCACTGGCAGGAGTAATCAGAGTGCAGAGGCAGATGTAAGCCCTGTGCACTGCTAGGTGTGGCCCAAAACCCAAAAACAAATAAACTAGAGACCAAATGAGCTGAAGGCGTACAAATAAACAAATGAAGAAGGGTCCAAGAGTCAGGAGCAATCGTGACTCTGCAATGGAAAGCATGGTACATGAACACTATCTGCCTGAAAATTACATACTGTAAAATCATGAAGCCAAAATGAATGTTAAAAAAATCAATTCATCTTCCAATTCTAAACTTTTAAACACCTAGTCTTTCTGCCTTGCACAAGGCTTATCCAGGGTCAATCCCTGGCACCCAAATACATATAGTGCCCTGATCCTTGCCAGGAGCTGATGACTGAGTACAAAGTTCGGAGTAAGCCTGAAGCACTGACAGGTGTAGCCCCAAACCAAAAACGCTAATAGTTTTAATATTCAGTTGAGTAAAAATAATTTTAAGAAAACAATCACTGAGGCTGGAGGTGTAGCTCAGCTATACAGCATATTCTTTGCATGTGGGAATCATGCCCAGTTGTGCTCTGGCATGGGGTCGGGGGGCGGGGGGAAGAGTGGAAGATACAGAATTCAGAACTCTCCAATGCAAAGCATGCACTTCAGCCCTCTGAGCAACCTCCCTGGCTCAGACAATACATTTTCCTTCCGTTTTTTCTTCCAGAAAATGCCACCCCCAAAATCAATTATTATGGAAGTCAGAGGTGTTAAGTAGTGTACCATAATAATCTGAAAAATACAATTATCTTTTGCTGTAAATTTTAAAATTATGCCATTAGAAAGAAAAAAGTACCATACCATATGGCAATTTTCAGGCTTACATATCACCTATACTTGGGTTAAAATTGTGCTCATTTTTAAAAATCTAACTTATAACTTAGTTATCATCAGATCTTATTCCAAGTATTATCCCTAATTTCAATTATCATACATCAATTCCAACAATTGAGGGGAGGGTGCCAAGGACTCAAGTCAGAGCCTCACACATACAAGGCAAGTGCTCCACAACTGAGCTAGTGCTACGGTAGCAAATGGTCCCCCTACAGACTATTATAATGATCCCTGAGCACAGAGCCAGGAGTAATCCCTGAGCACTGGTATAGGTGGCCCCCAAACAAAAAGATATACAAATAAATTGACTGTGGAGGCTGGAGATAAAACTCAAAAAGGGCTGAGGCAAGATATAGCCCTGTGATCACTGCAGGGAACAATACCCCAAGTACAGTCAGATGGAGCCCAAAACAAAACAAAAGTGAAGTGGACTTTAAATATGCAGAGAGGGGCCAAGAGGTAATACAGCACTGGGAAGGTAACGTGCAGCTGACCCAAGTTGGATCCCTGGCATCCCATAATGGTCCCCCAAGTCTGCCAGGAGAGATTACTGAGCACAGAGCAAGGAGTAAATCTGGAGCACCTTGAGGTGTGGTCCCAAAACACTACACGAAGAGTATATTTATTTGAGCTTGATACTTTGAACTGGAGCGATAGCACAGCAGGTGGGGCGTTTGCCTTGCATGTGGCCGACCCTGGTTAGATTCCTTCGTCCCTCTCAGAGAGAGCCCGGCGAGCTACTGAGTAGCCGCCTGCATGGCAGAGCCTGGCAAGTTCCCCATTACATATTTGATATGCCAAACACAGTAACAAGTCTCACAATGGAGACTTCACTGGTGCCCGCTCGAGCAAACCGGTGAACAACAGGACAGTGGTATAGTGGTACTCTGACACGCAGTTTTCTGTTCCTAAACTGCCAAATGGGTCAACAGGGGTATGGTGCCTGTTTGCTTTGCACAGGAATGATTCTGTTTTGAATTACAAGCACCACATACAGTCTCTTGGGCACCAAAAAATAAAACTTAAAAAAATTTTCTCTAAGCAAATAGGTGCATTCTTATCCACATTTAGAAGCACACATATTTACAGATATCACTATGTACTTGAGACATCTTCATTTCTAAGAAGTGATCTGAATCAGATTCAATCAGAAATAGTTCTTTGCAAGTTGAAAAGAACATACAGAACAAAAATAATGAACTCATTAGAAATCATCTGAATATTTGACTTTAAGATGTTTTCTAGAGAAAAGGTCCATTTTGATCTGGTTCTCTAAGAGTACTCTGCATCCTTGGTTCTTTGAACATAAGGAACCAGACTGGATTAGCTCCCTCTCCAAATAATGAGATTTCCAATTCTGTATAAAAAGCTTAAAAATGTGTTTGTGCTTATTCATAAAAGCCATTTTGGAGTCTATCTTTAATTAACACCTCTTGAGAAAGGAAGGATATACCAAAATAATTTCCTATGATCTTACTGACTATGCCAATAATTTACAAAAAAAACTATTAGAATTGTGCATTTTTCCATAAATGTTTTAATTCATAAATTAAAGAAATTCAACAGAAACACTAACCACAGGGAAATTTCAAGTTGCATGATCTAAGGGCATTTTAAAAAAAGAACAAATATTCTTGTCATAAATCTGGTTGAAGATGCTTTTCCACATTTTCATATTATACCACGAAATCTTATTTTGAAAACACAAAAATCGAACATAAAAAAGCTGGGTTTAAATATGTTATGAAACTTTGTAGAAGAGGACCAGGGATGCAGCTCAAGTGTAGCTCAAGCACTTGCCTTGCTTGAGTGATGCCCTGGGTTTATACCTGGAACCGTGTGTGTGTGTGTGTGTGTGTGGGGGGGGGGGGGGGGGGGGAGGAGATTACATATTTTTATGTTCATCAGTAACAAAATGTTATCTTTGCTTTATAAATTTGGAAATATAAACAAAAAAAAGCATTAGGTTAACACAAGGTTTTGCTTTAAAGAATATATTCTGGAGATTGGAAAGATAGCTCAATGGGCTGATCACGTTTTATTTAGTGGAGACCAACGCACTGCATAGCCATATCCCCCAGCAGAACCTGAGCACCACAGGGTATGGCCCAAAACAAACAAAAAGGTCAACTCCCAAAAAACCCAAACAACAGTAATGAGTGAAAATGGCTCTATTGTCATAAAAGAGTAAGACACAAAGATTTTTAAAAGATAAAGATGCGATATTTCAAAAACTAAAAATAGAACCTGACTATTTGTAACAATAACAAATCAACTATTTCCTGTTTTAAAATAGTATGCAATCAAAATACTTTTGATCAGTTTTGTGTCTTCAAATAATTCTTCATGTTTTTATACCTAGTCTACATTATATATGCATTTAAATTGAAGATTAAAAGGTATATTGTATTTTAGAGTAACATTTGAATAATCACACAGACATGGACCAACATTTATTACAAACAGGAAAAGAGCAGATTTATAAGAAAAGAGTACAGACTTTTCAAAAAGGTTTTAAGCTTAAGAAAAGAAATTATAAACTATGTTAATTCAATAATTTTATCTGTATTTAAAAATCACATTACTTAAAATACACAAAATACTGCAATACAGTACTGCTATTTGGAGGCATGAAACCATTGACAGTGGAGAAGTTCATTTCAATTTAGGTCACTCATGTTCCATCCTGAGTTCAGTTCCATATTCCAAGAAGAAAATTATTTAAAGTCATGTTTCCGAAGCAGAAAGGCTTTTTAAAAATGATTTACTTCATAACCCATTATGTATAAGATTCACTTTTTTACACTTTTAAAATAAAAAGCAATCAATTCTCTATATATTTTATTAGAAATACAATTTTCACAGATAGCAAGATACATTGTTTCTATTACCAACAGCATTGCTTTCATTTCTCCTTCAGCTGGTAAAAATCACCTGATCTTAGGGAAATTTCTTAGGAACATGGCCAATTCAAAAGTTATCTGTAGCAATAAAATATAGCTTACATTGAGTGTATTGCTACATAAAAGGTTACAGAAACCAAAAGGTGGAGGGGCCAATAAGCTAAAACAATTAGGCAAAACTAAGAGCACGGAGACTCTGGTTTGGTACTTCACTTTGCTTAGGAGCCACATATGGCAGTGCTCAAGGTCCACTCCTAGCTTGTTCTCAGAGATCACTCCTGGAGGGGATTGCAGTGCCAGGAATTAAACCCAGGTCAGTGCAAGGTAAGCATTCTAACCCACAGATTATCTCTCTAGCCGCTAAAATCTCCGGTTTCCAAAACTCAAAAATACACTGCAACATGATAAGTGTCCAAATAACTGACTAAATGGAAGATAGAGTAAAGCACTTCCTTTTATAATTAAGCAGAAGTTTCTGATTTAGATACTTTACTGTAACTAAGCATCATCATTTAACTGTTTATTACTTCAATACTAACATAGCTGTTTTGACCTGCAGAGAGTTTAAGAGGTTCAAGCACATACAGTGCATACTGGAGGGCTGGGTTCAATTGCAGGCTACTGCATAATCCCCTGAGTACTGCCAGGAACTGTGAAACTCAAGAACAGAGCCAACAGTGGCCCCTGAGAACTGAGGGTGTAGTCTCAAAAAGAAAAAAGGAAAAAGAAAATAAGGCAGCAGTTTTGAAATTCAAGAACAAATATATCTAACACTTGAGACATATCTCCTATGTAATGTATAAAAATATATAAAAACTTAAGTAATTTAGCTCAATCTTGAGATTATGTAACTATACTGACTATAAATAGGTATTAAATGTCAATTCAATAGTTTAACTTAAAAAAATTCCTATGCAAAAAAAGTAAAGTGAATGATTAACTATGACATTTTAAAGCTCAAATTTCACACAAGTAGCAAGGTACCATTAAATGCTCACTCATAAAAAAAGCAGACATTTTGACAAGAATTAAATCCTCTAAGAAAAAATTACATTATGCTCATTTGGTTGGAAATTAATTTTTCAAGTTTAAAATGAAAAATAACCCTCTTTTGCCACACTGTTAAGAAAGATTTAAGATATTTGAAGAAGAAAATTATATTTTTATTAAAGATGTATTTTCTATTAGATAAGAGCAAAATGTCTTTGGACGCACACATGTTGATTTAGCTGAAGGTGAAAGAAATGAAACACTGCAATCATCCCACCACAAAGTACTGATTACAACAAATGTAGTAACAAAACTTTATTTTCTTGAGAGTGCATACAGGATGTTACGTGAATACTTTAATATCACCTTTAATGTAATTACATTCTTATTATCATTTCGGATTTAATATATTATAAATAGATGGTGGGTCTTATCCAGATATATCAGAGGTCACACTGGGTCCGAGGACCAAAGAAAACTTTAGTCTGTCACATCTAAACAAATACGTATTTGAAAATGTAAGTAAATCAGAAAGAAAACCACAGTTCTGAAATGGGCATAAAACTAACACCTTAATTCCTAAACTGGAAATAGAAAGTTTACAAAATTCCTCTTTACCATTTTCCAACAGATGTTTCATACATATGTATCTGTATGTGAAGTAACTGTAAACATTACCTACTGATAAATAGCTCTTAGCAGCTCTAAAATATATGACATGGGCTGAAGAGACAGCTTAAAAAGTTGAGCACATGCTTTGCATGTTAGAAGTTGGGTTTAATCCCCAATCCTCCTCCCCCACCCCAGCACTGAACCAGAAACAGCCACTGAACCAGGTCACTCAGGGAGTGGCCCCCGCACCCCCCAAAAAAGCAAATATATGAGATGTGCTTATCATCTGGACAAATTTCAAAGCCTTTGGAATAACACCTGCCACTCCCTCCTTTCGGTAGTAATATGAATCACAACCCGGGACTCCCACATTTGAGGCAAGCTCTATACACTGGAGTCATATCCCCAGCCCTCATGTAGTCTGTCATATGACTGATTGTTATTGTTGTTGTTTTAAAAAGATTATATACTTAGCTAGGGAATGGGACAGACTAATTGTGTTTACACTTAAAAAATGGAGCATTTAAGCGCCAATTTCAGTTTAACTTATGCTGTAATAAAATGCTCTCTGAATATTTGAGAAACAAATTTCTAACTGAGAAAGTACTACAACATTATGCAAAAAGTATCACGTACCAAGCATGTTAATTTATGATGAATTAGCACATATGCAATGTGTTTATAGACTGAATGCAGACCAAGTGTGGTGACCCAGGATCGTTGCATTAATGAAAAATATAAAGCAGCACTGCCTTTAGCACACTTCAAGCATGCCAACTCACTCACTCAGTGAATTCTGTGCTAGTATACTTTTTAAGATTCCAAATATATTAAGGAAAGAAATGATTCCAAAGAATAAGTGATGAAATCTTAAGGAGACAGATGGTCCTGGGCCAAAACCACAACCAGACGCCACATAAGACACAACCTCTCTCACACATACAAGTACACAAACCACACACTACCACAACACACAAAGAATGAACACACACAATGTTCCTGGTCTTGTCAGTTACTTCGTACCCTCCCTCCCAACAAATACAACAAAACTACAGCACAAATAAAATGAGTACACTGTAGCCTCAATTTCAATCTGCTGTTAGTCGGGTCTGTTATAACATTGTGTTGCATAGAAAAATGTTCAACACTGCTGATACTGAAGCCCTTTGGAAAGGTCCAAAATGACCGACATATCAAATTTCAGCTACAGTGAAAAATGCTATGAGGAGGCTGCAGTGTACTTGACTACCTAATTTGTTTTATAAAATACTCCAAGATAAGAAAATGTCATCAGTTATAAAAATGAGTATCATTTTCAGCTTAATGTGGCTATTATGCCCACCTCATCCCATTAACTAGAACCTGAAACATGATTACATGGTGCCACTGTTATCAACACGTTAACACTTTATTTTCATGTTGATTGCTAACTCTAGTTTGCAAAAATGAACATTTTCCTTCTAATAAAAATTAATAGGGACCTTAATCTTAAAACAGAATGCCTGGCTTCAAATTTCAAGATAAAATCAATTAAGTATCACTGGGTGAAGCATGATTACATAGGTTTGAGTCACATTAGCGTATTCTGTATAATGTAACTTTATCCTACAAAACTTTTCTTTAAACTACTGAAGTGCACACATGTATTGATAAAACCATGCAATTTCACATTAAATCTGAAATAATTTTTGCCTAGATGTTTCACTTTACAACAGACACTCAAAATACTCTACAAAACTAAAACATTTCTGTATTTTCTCATACCATTCATATTCATTTGTAAGTAGGAATAAAAAGAAAAATGAGATCTAAATAAATGACACAGGAGGCAATAAATTGACACGACAAGTAAATAAAAGGCTAAAGCACTCCAATACCATTGAAACTGTTTTAATGTTGTTGCAACTGCAAAATGCAACAATCATCAATTTATCAAGACCCAAATTTCAAAAATGCATTTTAATTACTACTTCATACCTATTTTACAAAATAAAGGCAAGAGACATTTAAATCCTCCTTGTCCTAGGTATGCTATCTACGTTCCTAACTGATTTACTATCACTATAATGTATAAGCTGCAATTCCCATAAGATGCTATATAAGAAAAAATAAAATAAAATATTAACCTCAGCTTCAATGTATAGTTTCCAGAATCTGCCAGAACTGGGGAACTGGGAAACAAGGCGTTCATAAGTCTTCCGTGCTTTGTCTATAGGTTGATTCTAAAATTGAAAACCAATAAACAGCATTTACAATGTTAGGATCATGAAAATATTATTTACTGTAGAACCAAGTAGTGTGATTGGACCCATAGAGAAGGAAATGTAATCCTATTATCACTAAACCTGTGCCTCTCGAATGAGAATGCTCCAAGCGTCAAGGTCATATGGATTTTCTTCTAATTTCTTTTCAGCTTTCTTCACTTTCTCTGGGACATACTCAGCTGCCTGGTGGGGGGAAAAATAATGAAGTTAATATTTTAAAAATTTAGTGCCTAATTTAAAACAAATACATCACACAATTGCCCTCAGATATACCATACAATGAATAAAAACGTTTTCTTATACAAGACATCCTGGAAAGATGTAAGGCATTCGTCCTGCACACAGCCGATCCATGTTCTATTCTCAGCATGGCATATGATCCCCGAGTACCCCGAGTACCACCAGGAGAAATTCCTAAGTACTGCCAGATGTGACCCAAAAAGCGAGAGCAAGAGAGACAGAAAGAAAGACAGACAGACACACACACACACACACACACACACACACACACACACACAGAGAGAGAGAGAGAGAGAGAGAGAGAGATCGGGGAACAGTAGGGCATTTGCCTTGCATGCGGCAGAACTGGGTTCGATTCCCAGCATCTCACATGGTCACTGAGCACTGCCAGGAGAAATTCCTCAGTGCATGAGCCAGGAGTAATCCCTGTGCATTGCTGGGTGTGATACCCCCCCCCCCCCCCCCCCGCCAAAAGATACTTCCCTTTAAAGCTCTGAAAATTGTATACACAAGGCCAGAATGCTTGCCATGCATGCTGCTGACCCTTCCTGATTCCCAGTCCAACAAAATGAGTGCAGGTTCAGAAATGTGGTTCAACTGTAGAGTGCACGCCTTTACCTTGCATGCATGAGGGCCAAGGTTTACTCCCCAGCATCTATCCCCCCACTTGACAATTGAGCATACTTAAGAATATCTGCCTATATAATTTCAATGTTTATAATTTATAAATTAAAATGTATAAATATACAAAACATCTGTTCACTTACAAGCACTTGCATGCTACTTTTATGAAAAACCACTTAAAATTCAGTTAGAATATAATTTCACAGATTTGCAAATTTAATAAAGGACTGACTTAAATGCATCTGGACTTTCAGCACTCAATCTGTGGCATTATCACATCATTTCACAATTCCACTATACACTCAGAAATTGAGTGAAAAAGGCACAAATCCCCCAGTCCTGGGAAGAAACTGCCACAGAATCAAATCATGACATGACCAACACAAAAAGTTTTATGTAAGGAGTTTTAAAACTCACAAGCTGTATACACAAAGTAGAAAAATAATAGAGGCTAGAGAGACAGCTAAACTGTCTAGAGAGCATGCTTTGGCTGGTTCTTTGATTTTGGGGCCACACCCAGTAATGCTCAAGTCATACTTATTCCTCTCTCTGTACTCAAGTATCACTCCTGACACAGTTCTGGGACCATATATGGTGTGAGACGTCCAACCTAGGTCAGCTCTGGGCACATCAAGTGCCTTACACAATGTACTGCCACTCCAGCTCTGATCACAAAGCTGGGTTTGTCCAAAAATGTGAGAGGGACAAAGAGGGAGAGAGAGAGGGAGGGAGGGAAGAAAGGAGAGTAGGAGAGAGGGGGAGAGAGGGGGAGAGATATTGATTGACTGATTGACTTTAGGGCCATATCCGGCAGATGTTCAGGGGGTTGACCAAAAACGTGTCTGCGTGTGTATGTATGTTAGATTTTTTTTTTTTTGCTTTTTGGGTCACACCCGGTGATGCTCAGGGGACCATATGGGGTGCTGGGAATTGAACCTGTGTTGGCCATGTTGGCTGCGTTGCAAGGCAAACACCCTACCCGCTGTGCTATCGCTCCAGACCCTGTATGTTAGATTTTGGGGCCATACCCAGCAGATGTTCAGGGGCTACTCCTGGTGGTGCTTGGGGGACCATATGGGATGACAAAGATCAAACCAGGGTCAGTCGTGTGCAAGGCAAGCGCCCTACCCACTTTACTATCTTCTCCAGCCCTGCAAAATATATTCTCATACAAAAAAATTGTCTTCTGGTATTTTCTAAATACTTCAAATGGTAGTCTTATTTTATGAGCTAGAACCCTAAAATATTTAACTAGCAGGTAAGGCATAAATATACATAATCCTCTACGTTGTGATCAGAATACTACTTTGTGGGCCAAAGTCATAGTATAGCAAGGAGGGCAGTACATTGTACACAACTAACCTGGGTTCTATCCCCAGCACCCCACATGGTTCCCCGAGGTTCCCCCTATGGTTCCCCATTGGTTCCGCCCAATGAACCCAAAACCAGAAGTACGCCCTGAGCACAGGCAGGTACAGCCTAAAGCCAAAGGCGTGGAGCTGCAAGATATATTACCAGCACCATGTGGTTCCCAGAGCACCTAGGGAGCAACCCAGGAGCAAGAGGCAAGGAGCCAGAAGTAGCCCCAAAGCACTCCCAATAAAAACAAGAAACGAAATATCGCAGAATACAATGTTTGGTCATATAGAATTATTCAAAGTCTAGCGTTTTTTGGTAGAACTTGCTGAATCTTAATGTCAATACAAGAGAATGTTTTCAATACTCTCCTTTAAAAAGGTTGTCATTACTATTATATAAATAAAATATTTAAGACAATACCCTCAACCATTAACTAGTAAGCAAAAAATAACTACTACTTCAGTTAGGTTCCTAATACTACCATGTATAGACACAAACTTAATTTATTCAGTTTTTTCTCTTACATTTTATAAGACTTGTTGAAATATAAATCTGCCAATACAGTAATATAGTTTAAAAGGAACAGATGAAAGCACTGCCCCTGAAATCATTCTATTTATCCCCCGCAGTCACATCTAATAAAATCTCATAAAATAATTCTGCCCCAAATGCAATTAGAGAAATTATTTTCGAGTTCTCTATTTATAACTCGAGAGAAACGTACCCTTCTTTGGACTAAATTAGTTCACATCACTGTGAGAATACATTTAGGAGAAAATCAAAATTGTGGTGCTAGGAATAGAACCACAGGCCTACACATGCAAGGCATGTGCTCTACCCTGTACCAACCTTTTCCAAGAACCTAAGGAGGAAGTTTTATTTTTTTAATTTTTTGTTTTGGAGCTAAATCCAGGAGTAATCCGGGAAAAACGTGGTACCAGGGTAGAACCATGGTGCACAGGCATGGAAGCATGCACTCCAGCCCTTTTGCTGGCCTACTGTTATTGCTAGCTACTGTAATTTTAAATTACAAAAGAACTTTTAGAATAACTTTCACATACACACAGACCAAAACAATAAAAATCAGGCCTGAGAGATAGAACAGTGTTTGCCTTCCACTCAGCTGACCAGGGTTCAATGCCCAGCATCCCATAAAGCACCGTCAGGAATCATTCAAGAGTAACCCCTGAGCATCCCCGGGTATGGCCCCCAAACAAACAATAAATTTTAAAAATTAGCTTTCACACACACACACAAAAAAAAGACCTTAAGAAGCCTATAGTAAAGGCTAGAGTCATCTATGTATTTTTAAAGAACTAGGAATTAAATGGGCTGGAGCAAAAGCACAGCGGGTAGGGCGTTTGCCTCGCACAGAGGCAACTGGTGTTCGATTCCTCTGCCCCTCTCAGAGAGCCCGGCAAGCTACCAAGAGTATTTAGCCCACATGGCAAAGCCTGGCAAGCTATCCATAACATGGTCAATATGCCAAACACAGTAACAATAAGTCTCACAATGGAGACGTTACTGGGCCCGCTCCAGCAAATCGATGAACAACAGGAGGACAGTGCTACAGTGCAGGAACTAAATATAACTGACAAACCAATTACTGGATTAGAAGGGTTTACAAACAAAAGAAAGTTGAAAATTAGCAAGGATATGGCATTTCAAATCAGACTGGCAGATTAGTCAATAAACGGCAGTAGACTTTTAGCTATGTCAATAACTATAGGTAACTTTCTCAAAAATAAAACTAAATTCCTATTTACCTTTCTGTGAGAGTAACTTTCAGCTAAACTGGGGGTAGGGGGAGTGGTAATTAATTTACGGGGTGGGGTGGGGGTGGCTTCTGGGTCATACCCAGTAGTACCCAGGGCTTACTCTGGGCTCTATGCTCAGAGGACTGTGTGTGGTATTGGGGAATCACACCTAGGTCAGCTGCATGCAAAGCAAGTGCCTTAGCCACTATACTACCTCTCTGGATGAGATAAAGGATTTTAATATCTAAATTACAGTGAATGGATTTTATATGGGGGATGCCTAGGTTTCACACCTGGCATGGTGAAATGCTTGATCCCTAGCATCATCTTGTCCACTGAGAACTGTATATAAAGCAGCCTGAAAACCACAGGATGCCTAAACCCTACCAACCATGAAAGAGTAAACTTAATTACAAAAAGATTAAGTTTAAAAAAAAAGGCCCTCCCGTTGATCGTCGATTTGCTCGAGCGGGCCCAGTAACGTCTCCATTGGAGACCTTGTTGTTACTGTGTCTGGCATATCGAATACTCTCAGTAGCTTGCCGGGCTCTCCGAGAGGGGCGGAGGAATCGAACTCGGGTCGGCCATGTTGGCCGCTTGTAAGGCAAACGCCCTACCCGCTGTGCTATCGCTCCAGCCCAAGTTTACTCATAAGAAAAGAATAATCAAAGTCAAACTTTAAAACACCCCCGATGGGAGAAGCATGCTGAAAGTAGACTATAGAGGAAACATGATTGCCACTCAATGCCTCTTTTGCAAACCGCAACACCCTAAAGGAGAGAGAGAACAAAAGGGAATGCCCTGCCACAGAGGTGGGGTGGGGTAGGGGGGGGATGGGGGGTGGGAGGGATACTGGGATCCGTAGTGGTGGGAAATGGGCACTGGTGGAGGTATGGGTATTTGATCACTGTATAATTGAAACCCAAGCACAAGTAAGTCTACAACTGTACCTCATGGTGTCTCACTAATAAAAATTTAAAAAATTTTTAAAAAAACACCCCCAAAACCATAACAAAGTGTTAAACTTATTTAGCATGTGGATCTAGCAATGAAAGAAACCAATTCAAAATAAGAAAATGAGCAAAGTATATGAACAATTTCAAGAAAATGTTTATCAGCATAAGGTCCAGTCAGTAAAAAATTCAAGGGAAAATTAGTTTATATAAACGATTCCTAGAAAAATTAAAATTAACTACAAAAATGAAATAAATATAAGCCTTAAAAATGAGGTGCTGAGGGACACTACAACTGGTAGGGCACTTGCCTTGCATGTTGCCGACTGAGGTTCGATGGCCAGCATCCCATATGATCCCCAGAATTAATCCTATATAGTCCCCATTCCCATAATGTCCCCATGAGCACCACCAGGAGTAACTACTGAATGCAGAGTCAGAAATAACCCCTGAGCATCATCACCAGGTGTGGCCCAAAAATCTAAAAAAGGGACGGATCAAAATTAACAAAGCAGTAGCAAGGTAAGTAAGTAAGTAAGTAAAGGCCCTCCCATTGATCATCGATTTGCTCGAGCGGGCCCAGTAACGTCTCCATTGGAGACTTTGTTGTTACTGTGTCTGGCATATCGAATACTCTCGGTAGCTTGCCGGGCTCTCCGAGAGGGGCGGAGGAATCGAACTCGGGTCGGCCATGTTGGCTGCGTGCAAGGCAGACGCCCTACCCGCTGTGCTATCGCTCCAGCCCAGTAGCAAGGTATGCAGAAGACATTTGTATATTACTGAGAGGGAAAAGCAGTGATAGCAACCCAAATTTAATATGGAGACTGGAGAGACAATACAATGAGTAGTAAGGTGTGTGCCTTGCACACAGCTAACCCACGTCCAATCCATGGCATCACATATGGTCCTCCAGAGCTTGGAATGATCCCTGAGCACAGATGGGTATGGCCCCAAAACAAAAACAAGCAAAAAGGAAAAAAAAAAGAGTAAGTCCTGTGTTCGAGAGCTAAGAGCAATCCCTGAACACAGCTGGGTGAGGTACAAAAAAAAACAAAAAAAAATTATCATGAAAATCTAATCCTTAATTCCACTAAGAGCAACTTAATGTTCTAGAAATGAAAAGTGAAATAAATAAAAAAAAGCTATGAAGAATATTCAGCTGTTAAGCCATTTGTAATTGCAGAACAGATTTAATTTAAATAATCATAATTTTCAGTTACCAAAAAGAAAAAGGCAAGGCAGGTCTCTAAATGGAAACAATTTTCAGAGTAGGTTTTAAAATGGGGGAGAGGTTTGGCTAGACACACACACAAGATACATATTTTAAGTTTATATTGTATATTCCTCTGGTCTGGATTTTCACTATTCAACTGAGAAATAACTGCCCAGTGGCTAGTGTGTAGCCAACATTGCTGAGATACCACTTGGGATACAACAAAATAAAAGATAATTACTTCATGAAACAATCATTGGAAGATTGGGAAGATAATACAGGGAATTAGGTACTGAATTGCAGCTGATCCCTAGCATTGCACCATCCCCTGAGCAAAGAGAGACACCAGAGTTAGGAGTAGCCCTAGAGCACTGTACAGAGTTCCCCAAAATCAGGGGATTAGGTACTGAATTGCAGCTGATCCTTGGCATCGCACCATCCCCTGAGCATCAAGAGACACCAGAGTTAGGAGTAGCCCTAGAGCACTGTACAGAGTTCCCCAAAATCTGCCTGCCCACCCACCTACTCACCTCAAGCAAATCTTTGAGGTCAGAGAAATAGCTGAAAATGCTGGAGCACTACCTGGTCCCCTGAGCACTTCCAGGTGTGGCCCCCAAACAAACACAAACAAAAACCTTTAAATTAGGAACTTTGGTATTAAGGTATTAACTATAGAATGTTAATAGTAAGGGTCAGGAGTTAGTTCATGGGGCTGGAGTGCATTCCTGGCATACGCTGCTCTCCAGGTTTGGACCCCAGCACCACTGGAAGCTATTCTCTAGCTCCGCAGACTATGCACCCAAAACAAATTCCAAAACTTGAATGATAGAATAAGATAGAATAAATAATTTCTATCACTGTAAACACAGAAACTTTAAACCAGAACTAAAAGCAATTATCAATTATCAACTGTCTTATTTAACCAATGCTAACAGTGTCTTCAAAGCAGCCTGAATAAAAGGACGAATCATTCAATATCCACCTGCTGAAAATTAACCTGACAAATTAGGTAATAATATATGCCATGATTTATAAAACAGAGAAATTCAGAAAATAGCACCTAAAATATAACTAAGTATGATTATAACCAAGTAGAACTGTCTCTTTACTAAACAAAACACCTCTTTACATGATTTGCCAATGTGGTAACAACATATTTGAATCACTGGGAACTGGGGAATTAAAAGATGATCAAGTGCCAATCCAGACCAATTAAATCAGAATCCTTCGGGGGACTGGAGCAATAATACTGGGAGCAAGGTGCTCGATCTACATAGTCTACCCAGGTTTGATTCCTAGCACGCCATATAGTACCCTGAGCTCACCAGGAATGATCCCTGAGCAATGCCAGGTGTAGTCAAAAAACATAAAAGTTAAATAAATTTAAAATAAAAATAAATCAGAATTCTTCTAGGAATGGGCATAAACCACTGACACTTTTTTTTTCTTTTTGGGTCACACCTAGCTCTGCACAGGAATTACTCCTGGCTCTGCACTCAGGAATTACTCCTGGTGGTGCTCAGGGTACCATATGGGATGCTGGGAATTGAACCCGGGTCGGTCGCATGCAAGGCAAATCCCCTACCCGCTGTGCTATCGCTCCAGGCCCCATTTTTTCCAATCACTAAAAATTGAGAGGAGCCAGAGAAACAGCACCGTGGATTAGGATGTTTGTCTTATACAAGGCCGACCAAGTTCGATCCTTGGCACCCAAGCACCACAAGGAGTGAATCCTGCGCAAAGAGAAGTGTGGCCCAAAAATCAGAAAGAAAATAATAAATGGGCAGAGTCAAAGAGATAGCACAAAGGGTATATATTCTACCTAAAAGAGGCCCAGATTCCATCACCCACCATCAGAAGCAATTCCCGAACACTAAACTCATAGTAGTAGCTCCTGGGCCCGGCAACAGGTACAATCGAAGGTTAAGAAAAAAAAAAGTTTAATTGTTTAAAAGGGAGGCAAGCCCTATAAGCCCTACATTCTATCTTTCTATCTGGACATTTGGGGGAAATGGTTCCATGTATCTAAGAATCTTTGCAAGAATGTTAACTATCAGATGTAAATGCAGGCCAAGGATGGGGCTCAAAGAGCTGGAACACATGCCTGGCATGCACAGTGCCTGAGGCCGATCTCTGGCACAGCACGGTTCCCCAAGCAGTAATCCGAAGTGACTGACCCTTGAGCAGCACCTGATCTGGCCCAAAAATCAAACTGCCAAGCCCACAGAAGAATCCAGAGGGATTGATAGAGTTTAAGTTGTTATTTCACAAGAATTAAGTTATATCATCTTCCCAAAGTAGTTACATTCTGGCAGAATAATGGCTCACATCTTATAGCTCAAAGGGCTGCTTTATAGGCATTCTATGCAAAAATTCCAAGTTTGATCCACAGCACCACAAGAAATTATCCCTCCACACACAGCACTGCTGAATGAGGCCCACTCAGCACACCACTCAATATCCATGAAATTCTCTCTCTAAATATGAATATGTGGGAGGGGGTCAGAGAGGAAGAAGGGGTATATGTATATGTATGTGTCTAATTCACTACCCACACACACTTCAATCAGTGTGGTAATTAACAATGAAAGCTAACCCAAATGGCCACAAATTTTTTGGTAGTTGTGATTCACACAAAAGGCATTTATCCAACACAGCTATGGTAGAAAACACTCTCATTTTTGTTTCCTTGCTTGGTTTCCATATGCTATAAAGAAAAGGTAGGGTGGTCAAAGAAAGTACAGTTTTCTACTACCCCTAAAGAGATGTGAGCATTTTAAGAAATGGGGCTTTATTAATAGTTCTTAAATCTCTTGTCTGAATAGACAATTTTGCCAAGTTTTTATCACCCATTTGTAAAGGACTGAGATCAATTTCATTTATATCAACCAAAATAACTGTCCTATCCAGACATGTGCCAATCAGTTATTATTTTAAGTTCTTGTTGTAAGAAACTATCAGATTTCAGATTCTGCTATTAGAATATAACCATTTTTCTTTCTGGGAATGTTAAAGAAGAGCAGGTTTCTCCACAAATGAAGTAAGCCAGCCAAAGTTGGACTAGTTTTCCAGGCACTGCATAATGTATAAAAAAGAATAGATAAGGGCCAGAAAAAAAACAGTACAGTGGGTAGGGCACTGGCCTTCGGCAACATAGGCTCTACCACCAACACCCCACATTGTCCCTGGAGCTCACCACGAATAAGCCCTGAGAGCAAAGCCAGGAGTAAACCCCGAGCACTGCCAGATGATCCGAAAACCAAAGAGCAAACAAAGAACACCACATCAGAAAAACAACGCGACTGGATGGAGTAACTAGAGATATAAATATATACTACTTCAAGTGGTATATATTTTTAAGATATTATATACTTAAGTGGTATGCATTTTTTAAAAAAATCTAAAAATCATGAACTAGACAATATACTTTTTTTAAACAGAAAAATGTCACTGAAGAAACACAAAGCTAAAATCTGTTCTATAAAATTTTTTCCCAAGGGATAGTATACTGCTGAGTATTAATTGACTTAATTCTTTTCTTTCAAGCTTTTACTACTTTGCATACTCTCAAAGTTCATGTTTTATCATTGCCATACTTTTCTTTCCTATTGCTAAATAATACTCTATTGTATAAATATTCCACCTCAGATTAAATCAGTACTTGACATATATTTGGACTACTCCCATTTTAGAGTTCCTCTTGTGTTTTTTTCTTTGGCTTATATCTGTAAGTGAAGCTACTAGGTTATATCTTAACAGCTGAACGATTTTGGGTGGTCATGGCAGGGACTGGATCCAGAGTCTCATGCAGGTAGGGCAAGTGATGTACTACTACACCTAGGCAAGTCAGCTGCTAGCTTTCCAACTTGCAACAATACATGTTGCTACCTGTGTTGTTGAGGATTCAAATCTCTCCACAACCTCAGTAACATTATTATCTATCTTTTTAACAACAATATTCTTATTTTTTTGTGATGGTGAGGACTGACCCAAGGCCACATGTATGGATGTGAAGTAAGCAGTCTACCACTGAGTTACCATGGACATATGTCTTTTTGAAAATTATAATGGGTGAGTGAGAAGCAGGATCTCTCACTATAGATCGATCTACATTTCCCTGAAAGCTAATGAAGTTGATAATTTTTATTCCCGTTGATGTTATTTATTTTGGCTATGTAGATACATTTGAAGTAATGTTTGCACAATTTCTTTGCCCATTTTAACTTGGTTCCAATTACTAAATTGCAAGAGCCCTTAAGTATTATAGGTACAAACTCTCATCAGATAAGGGACCTTAGGAGAGAAACAGAACATGACCTAAGTTCCTTAAATTCTCAAACTTAGGCCAGAGTGATAGTGGAGTGGGTAGGGTGTTTGCCTTGCACTCGACCGACCCGAGTTCAACCCCCAGTATCCCATATGGTTCCCCCAAGCACCGACAGGAGTAATTTCTGAGCGCAGAGTCGAGAGTAAGCCCTCAGCATCACAAACTGTGATCCCCCCGCACAAAACAAAAATCTCAAACTTTTCATAGATCAATTAAAATTCTTAAAACTTTGCATGCAACCAACCCAAGTTTGATCCCCAGCATTCTATGTGGTTCTCTGAGCTCCACAAGGAATGATGCAAAGCCAGGAGTAACCCCTGAGCACCACCAGTTATGTCCCCAAAACCAAATAAATAAAATGTACCTATGAATATTGTTATCAGCAATCAAAATTAGTAATATTTCAGTATCAAGGAGAGCTAGTACAGTGAATAGGGCATTTTGCCTTGCACGTGACAGACCTGGGTTCGATCCCTGGCATCCTGTATACACCCTCCAGCAATGTGAGGAGTAATTCCTGAGTGCAGCTGACCCGGGCTCTATTTCCACCATCCCAGATGGTCCTCCCAAGCACGACCAGGAGTAACTCCTGAGTGCAGACCCAGAAGAAACCCCTGTGAATCGCTGGGTGTGACCCAAAAAGGAAAAAAAAAAGATTTCAGTACCTACTAACCTAGTATTTGTTTCTAGGCCACACCCAGCTGCCCTGGTGGTGTTAGTGGGGGACATTCCTGACCTGGCTCTCAGAGGACACTGCTGGGAACAGAACCCAGCACCTCACGTATCCTCTACCATTAAGTCACATTCCCTAGCTCATTTTAAAATTCTTAAAAAGATTAACTCCTTTAGGGGCCTAGAGTAGCAATACAGCAAGAAGAAGCTTGCCTTGCTCATGACTGACCTAGGTTTAGTCCCAAAGCACCCCAAATGGTTAGTCACCTAAGCCCCACCAGGACTGATCGCTGAACTCATAGTCAAGTGTAAACCCTAAGCATTATGAGATGTGTCCCAAAAACCTAAAACAAATGAAATAAAATCCCTTTAAAATTATTTTCCAGAGCCAGATATGGTCCAGCAGATAAGGCTCTTTGCCTTACAAAGTTAATCTATTAGGTCCCCTAAACCTGCCAAGTATGATCCCTGAGCACAGAGCCGAGAGTAATCCCTAGGCACACGCAGATTAAGGAGTTTGTCCTACAATCAGCCAACTCTGATTCCATCCTTGCCACCATATGTGGTTCCCCCAAGCAGAGTCAGTAGTATTGTCCCCGAGCCCCAACAGGTATGGCTTCCAAGTTCTCCCTCTACCCCTAATCAAAATGTTTTCCAAAATAAAAACAAAACAATAAAATAAATATTTTACTTTGAATGTTGGCTATTATATTTTGGGGCCACTGTGTTGTGGGCGGGAGGAGGGGGTCTCTGGGGAAATACTGTCACATCTGTATTAGGTGGTGACTGCTCACAGCATCGATCACACCACTCAAGGGACCATAAACACGTCAGGGTCAGCTCAGTGAGCTCTCTCGAGCACTCAGGTTCATTCCTCAGTCTACTGCAATGTATTTTGGATGAACAGATGAGGCCTCAAAGGTATGCAGCTGGGAGCAGAGGAGCAAATCTTCATTTAACTGAGGACTGTCTGAAAATTAATTTATACTTACCAAACTTAAACTGTTTCTAAATAGGGAATTAACTAGTGAAGGAGTGGAAAAGTGACAAACTATCAATATTAATCACTGAAAGAATAAAATCTAATTTCTTAGTCCCATTTCCAAAGGGAAATAAAATTGGAAAAAAATTTTGTCATAAATTCAGAAGGTATTGTTATATGTCACACAGAAATGAGTTAAATTATTTAAGAACTTAAGATCCACATATCTTCAACCTCTAACTCAGTACTTTGCATGCCGATATAAAAATCGTTATGTGGGGATGATTGCAGGCAGGAGACCAGGACTGATTCCTGGCACTGAACCAACACAACACACCCTTAAAGAACCTGATGGGAGAGCTGTAGAGTCAGAACAATCAAGGCACATGCCTTGCACTCGTTTGACCCAGGTTCCATTCTCTGCACCCCAGTACCCTGAGCACCACCAAGAGTAACTCTTGAGCACTGATAGGTGTAACCCCAAAACAAAAACAAAAAATACACATGCAAAGAATTTGATGGGGTGGGGTGAGGAAAACACTGGGGAAATGATGGAGGGAAACAAAAAATTGGTGAACTTTAAAGTCCACTAAAATTCCAAACAAATTTTTAAAAATTCTAAGAGGCCAGGGGCTGCAGCATAGTAATATGGGTAGGGCGTATACCTTGCACATGATCAACCCAGGTTTGATCCCCAACATCCCATACGGTACCCTGAGCACTGCCAGGAGTAATTCCTGAGTGAAGAACCAGGAGTAAACTCTGAGCACTGCCGGGTATAAATGAATAAATAAGTAAAATTTAAGAGCCCATAATGATTACATAGCAAGTAGAATATTTTACATATAGCCAACTCAGAACTCAGTTTGAATGATTTATGCAAGAGACCCTACCAATAATAATAAAGTAAACCAAGGTACCTAAAACATTTTAAAATCTTTTTTTTTCTTTAACTCATACCCAGTGATGCTCAGAAATTACTTCTGGCGGTGCTCAAGGGCCTGCTGTGGAGGCAAGCTCAAGGGGTAATTGGGAAAATTGGAAATAATGGTGGTAGGAAGGTACAATGGTGGTGGAAATGGTGTTGGAATACTGAATGTCTATAACTATACTAATGACTTAACAAAGTTTTTTTGTTCCAGAAAAAGAAGACCATGGATGAATAAACTGTTTAAAGAATTTATTTGAAGATGTGGAATAGAGGGGCAGGAGCGATAGCACAACAGGTAGGGCGTTTGTCTTGCATGCGGCAGACCCGGGTTCGATTCCCAGCATCCCATATGGTCCTGAGCACTGCCAGGGGTAATTCCGGAGTGCAGAGGCAGGAGTAATCCCTGTGCATTGCTAGGTGTGACAAGGGAAGGGAAGGGGGAAGAGGGAAGGGAGGAGGGAGAAGGGGGAGGGGAGGGGGAAGAGGGGAGGGGGAAGAGGGAAGGGAGGAGATGGGGGAGGTGAGGGGGAAGGGAGGGGGAGGGAGGGGGAGGGAGGGGGGAGGGGAGGGGAGGGGAGGGGAGGGGAAGGGAAGGGAAGGGAAGATCAGATCAGATCTGGGATAGAGATAGTATAGTCTAGTGGCAGATAAGAAGGTTGCCCTGCACACAGATAATCTGGTCCAATCCCCAGCAACCCATATGGGCCTGAGCACCACCTGGAGTAATTCCTGAGTGTAGTGCCAGGAGTAACCTCTGAGCATGGCTGATTGTGACCAAAACAACAACAACAACAACAAGAAAAATCTGATAGTCTGTCTACTATCTCTTAAAAATACCCAAGTGAGTATAAGGCAATGAGCTCCATTTTGAGAACCATGACCTAGTTTATCTATGCTGTAAATAAATATTTCCCAAATGTTCGGTCACCTTTAAAGGAGCTTCAGGAGTTGGGGAGACAGACAAAGGGCAGAGGAAACTGGATTAAATCCCCCAGCAGTCTATGGTCCCCGGAGCACAAATGGGAGCAACCACTGAGCAGTGTTTATCTCCCACATAATTTCAGATCCAAGTCTTTCCATTATTTTTGCAATTTACAAAATTAAAAGCATTTACTATGTGGTAGTAGAAACTGAGCTAGTTTATATACCTGGAAAATAACAGACTTAGGAGCTAGAGAGATAGTACAGCAGATAGAGCATTTGCCTTGCACATGTCCACACTGGACCCAGGTTCGATCCCCAGGATCTTATATGGTCCCCTGAGCACTGTAAGAAGTAACCCCATGTACTGCGGATGTGGCCTCAAAACAACAACAACAACAACAACAAAAAACCAAGAGAATAACCTACTTATAATGTGACAGGTATTAGAATCAGATGTCAGTTTAGCTGTATTCCTTTTATGGGTTAGGAGGGGACTGACTTAGGGTTACTTCCAGTTTCTCAAGGACCATGTATGCCAGGGATCAAGCTCAAGATTCCAGTATACAAAGCATACACTCCAGCACTTGGAACTATCTCCTTGGCCCACTTTTGTGTATTTTTACCAGTACAACAGAACTTGACAAGGTCTTTGGTGAAAGTTTCATGCAAAACCTGTACATGCAATAATCCCATCAACCTTTCCCAACACTAGAAACCCACCAAAACTTCGAACAACTAAAAAAGTTATAAGGGGTCGGAGAGATAATACTGTAAGTAGGGTGCTTATCTTACATGTCAGGAGTGATCTTTGATTGCAGAACCAAAAGCCTTAAACACTCCCAGTTTGGCCTCCCCTCCCAAAAAATCTAAGTAAAAATAGGCTTAATATTACTAATCCAAACACTTTCATTTGCTTATTAAATTGCTTTATCACCTAGGAGGGGCTGGAGCAATAGCACAGTGGGTAGGGAGTTTGCCTTGCAAGCAACCGACTTGGCCAACCCAGGTTCAATTCCTCCGCCCCTCTTGGAGAGCCCGGCAAGCTACCGAGATTATCTCGCCCACAAGGCAAAGCCTGGCAAACTACCTACGACATATTTGATATCACAAATATGTCAAACATGACACAGTAACAAGTGTCACAATGGAGACATTACTGGGCCCGCTCGAGCAAATCATGAACAATGAGAGGACAGTGATAGTGACCACCTACGAAACAAAGAGCAACAACCCATGGCAAAATAAATGTTTAAAATGTGGAGCCAGAGGGATATCAAGCATGGCTTATTCAGTTTCAATCTGTGGCATCCCCTGGAAATATCTCCAGAGCACACTGGGAGTAAAGCCAGGAATAAGCCCTGACCACAGCCAGGTGTGACACAAAACTAATTTTTCCTTTCTAAATTAAAACGTGAAAAATAGGGTTAGAGCAATAGTACAGTGGGGTAGAGTGCCTGTCTTGCACCTGGGTTCAATCCCCAGCATCCACAGTTCCCTCAAGACCCACCAGGAATAATTCCTGAGTGCAGAGCCAAGAGTAACCCCTTTGGATCGCCAAGTGTGATCCAAAAGCAGTAAATAAATAAACATAAAACATGAAAAACTGGGGCCATTTTAAAAATAAGAATCACACAGGGGGGCTGCTGGAAAGGATTCTGGCTTGACGCTACAGTAGTACTGTTGGAAAAGATGGGGTGGGGGGGGCGGGGGTAGGCAGGCCACACTCTAGAGTGCTGGAAGGAGGTAAAGACATGCTGAGGAGTAAATTTAGGGTCTCACACATGCAGGACATACGCTCTAAGACTGACCCCCATCTCTCCAGTTCCAAGTAAAAGTGGGGGCTTCTTTATACTGATTAATCAGTAAGACAGTTTTACCCTTCTGACTTTACCGCCTATATTATATTATAATATATAATTATACTATAATATTCACTGCCTATCATAAACTGTTCAGAGTTCAACTGAATGCATGCATAAAAGAAGCCCAGGTTTGATCTCTGGCACTGCATGATCCTGAGCAAACTTGGAATAGGCACCAGGAATTTCCCTTTCAAAAGCCCAACCAAACCTGAAAATCAGAAACCATTCAAACTGGTCTGGGAGATAGCTCAAAGTCTTGCATCCTTTACATCCTTAGCGCAATCTACAGAATCACATGTGCCCCCAAAGCACTGCTGGAAGCAACCCTGAAGGAAAACCCTGGGAGTAGCCCCCAGGCAGCACCCAGAGTGACCCAAAACCCAAGAGAGCAAAAAAGCTGTTCAGTATCAAAATGTACACATTTGTCCAACTAAACTTATTTTTATTTAAACCAACTCTCACCACTACCAACTGTACAGCAAAAAAAGATTTAAAAATTAAAAAAAAAGGATGAAAATTTATAGGTAGGGTTTGTCCAAAGAAAATAATTTTTTGTTTTTGGGTCACACTGATGATGTTCAGGCTGAGGGGGAGGAGAGGCGGGGAGAAGAGAAGGGATCATTCCCCAGAGATTCCCTATAGTGCTGAACCTTTAGGGCTCCCATAAATAAAGTATCTAGGTATGTTTTACAGTCCTATGCACCTGAAAACAAATTAAAATTGCTAGACAATGGCAAATAATCTTTAATCTATGAATTGTTAAGACCAGAGAATTACGTCAAAGGTATGAGCACATGTTTTGCATGCCAGGAGGTTTCAGCTCTATATCTGGCGCTGCAGGATCCCTGACCACTGCCAGGAATAAAGCCCGAACACTGAACTAAATTGCCCCTAAGCTCGCTGTGTGTGGCTCACCTCCCCACACACAAAAATAAATAGCACTGTAGCACTGTCCTCCCATTGTTCATAGATTTGCTCGAGCGGCACCAGTAACGTCTCACAACAAATTGTGCTTTTGGTAGATCAAATACGTCACAGGTAGCTTGCCATGCTTGCCGTGCGGGCAAGATACTCTCGGTAGCTTGCTGGGCTCTCCGAGAGGGGTGGAGGCATGGAACCTGGGCAGGCGGCATGCAAGGCAAATGCCCTACCAGCTGTGCTATCACTCCAGCCCTCAAAACTAAATAAATTTAAAAAATTGTGTTGAGGGGGCTGAGATACAGTACAGGAAGCAAAGCACCTGTTTTTATGTGGTTCTGAGCACAGCAATCATTCCTAAATACAGAGCCACAACAGCCCAGGAACACTATTGGATGTGGCCCACTCCAGCCCTCAATCCCCAACCCCACTGTGCTGGGCAGTCACCTGCACAGTAAAAACAAACATGTAAATACCTCTTGCCATGCCAAATAGTCTACATTAAACATGAAGTTCAGTATTTCCTGAGATTCCTTTACTCCTAATGCTAAAGAAACACAAGTTCTCCCAATACAGCATCTTTCTGCTCTACCTCCAAAATAACAATAGTCTTAGTCTGTAAACACAGACCAAAGTCTCTGAGGAACAACTGCCAAATTCTACACTAATTTTCTCAAGAAAATTTACAACAGAGACCCAAACTAATTTGTCCAAAACTGTTAAAATAAGGATTAGAATATGGGAGAGTAAGCGATTGTTGTAGCACTGCAGCACTATCCTCCCGCTGTTCATCGATTTGCTTGAGCGGGCACCAGTGATGTCTCCATTGAGAGATCTGTTCTTACTGTGTTTGGCATATCGAATGCGTCACAGGTAGCTTGCCAGGCTTTGCCGTGCAGGCAGGATACTCTCGGTAGCTTGCTGGGCTCTCCAAGAGGGGCGGAGGAATCGAACCCGGGTTGGTTGCATGCAAGGCAAATGCCCTACCTGCTGTGCTATCGCTGCATGCAAATGATTATTAAAGATTTTGTTGTGGTGACTGTTTTGGTTTTGGGCCACATCCAGAAAGGTTCAGGACCATGTGAGGCCATGGATCACATGACCATGTGAGGCCATGAACTTCCATGGCCTCCAGATCTGGAGCAAAATTTTGTTAAAAATTAAAAACAATTGGGTCAAAGAATATATACTTAATACCTTTCCTCCCTTGCTTAATATTGTCCAGACTGAAGAAAGTTTAGTGCTTAAAGGCAGGGAGCAGTTTGAGCTTTACTGGTTATGGTCCCAAACAAAAGTCAATCTTAAATTGATACTGTTTTCTCTTAATAGGGAGTAGACACTAATGGTCACCCAACAAAACAAAGCAGCTTTCAACAATGTGGGTATTTTTTTTAATTATTAAGTATATAACAGAACATACTTTTTTGTATTTTCTTACAACTTCCCAAACATTTTTCACAGAAAAACCCTTTTTGTTCAAAACTACTGGCAATTAATTCATTCAGCTAACATCAAGCAAGCTTCCCAAAGTGACCACCGTTTTATTTTTTATTTTTAAGTTCCATTTCTAGGGCATGTGGCTTATTTTATAAGTTTTTTTTTCTTTTCTTTTTAGGTCACACCTGGCAATGCACAGGGGTTACTCCTGGCTCTGCACTCAGGAATTACTCAGGCAGTACTCAGGGGACCATATGGGATGCTGGGAATCGAACCCAGATTGGCCGAGTGCAAGGCAAACACCCTACCCACTGTGCTATTGCTCCAGCCCCCTAAGTGAAGTATTTTTAAAAGAAAGTATAGATGAAAGCAAATTTTAGAAGTTTAAAGGCTCGTGTGAGTTAACTAGGCTGAACACATTTCTCCTCCTCTTGTTCAACAAAACTTTAAAAACTATTTACTCATGGTCAAAACATTTTACTTTATATTATTTTTAATACACCTATCTTCCTAAAAAAGTTCAATTCTTTGGGCCAGAGACAGTACTGAAAGTAAGGCACTTGCCAGGCTTTGGCTGCAACCTAACTGAAAGACCTGGTACTACATATGGTCCTGAGCATCACTAGGAGCCATTCCAGAGCAGAGCCATGAATTGCTCAATTTTCAATAGGGGTAGCATCAAACCTCTTCTCCCTCAGCCCCACCCCCCCCCAAAAAAAAAACCTGGAAAAATTTAAATTATTTGAGAATTTTAAGTGTACTAAATATAGTCTTGTACTGAAGTCCTTAGTTTCAGAACACCTAGGTTTTCAGGTTCTTTTTTGTTTTGCCTGAAGTAGTACACCAGCCAGTGCTCAAATCATTACAGTCTGGTGCTCAGAAGTCACTCTAGTTATACCTAGACCATGCAGCACCAGGGATCAAGCCCAGGGACCCCATATATAAAACCTCCTCTCGAGCCCTTTGAGCTATCTTTCTAGCTCCTAATACCTAGTTTTTAAAGAAGGTATTGTTATGAATAAGGCAGCCCGTTCAACTCAAGTTCAAACCCAGTAAAAAGTCAAAACAGCCTATTGGCCATAGATGTGGCTCAGTAACATGGTGGCATGTCCGGGGATGATTCCTGGATTCTGGCCCCAGCACCACCACCTCCACCACCACCACCACCACACACACACACACACACACACACACACAAACACACCTCCAATACCTACTGATATTGTATAAGGTGAAATGGAGCTAAGATTGAAATCAAAAGTTGAACCTAGAGGGGGTTGGCGAGACAGTATAGTGGGTAGAGCACTTGCCTTACGCTGGTAGACTCGGCTCTATCCCTGGCACATCATACAGTACCCCCGCCAACATCACCAGGAGTGATCCCTCCATGCAGAGCAAGAAGCCCTTAGTACCACTGAGTGTAACTACCCTCCTCAAAAAAAGCTAAACCAGTTATTAAAAAAGGGGGAGAGGGGAGGCTTAGTGATAGTACAGCAGGAAAGGCACTTGCTTTGGAACATGGCCAACCTGGGTTCAATCCTTGACACCCCAGATAGCCCCTCAAACATCGTCAGGATAATTCCCGAGTGCATGTGAGGGACCCCGCCTAGGAGGGGGGCAGTCACTGACCCTATGACCCTATACACAGTTTTGTCACCATTTTTTTTTTTGGCCTTTTGGGTCACACCCAGCAATGCACAGGGGTTACTCCTGGCTTTGCATTCAGGAATTACTCCTGGCAGTGCTCAGGGGACCATATGGGATGCTGGGAATCGAACCCAGGTCAACTGCGTGCAAGGCAAATGCCCTACCTGCTGTGCTATCACTCCAGCCCCAGTTTTGTCACCATTAAACTGGCAAAAACAGTAAATGGAGTAACAGAAAAAAAAATTATGAACACTGGAAGGTGATTTAAATAGTTCCCTAACTCCAAAATGAAACTTCTTCCTTACAAGAATTAAATAAACCAACCAGAGACTAGGTGAGTAGGGCACCTGCCTTGCACAAAGCCAATCCAGGTCGATACCTAGTGCCACATATGGCCCTCTGAGCAGAGTTAGCAGTCCTTTAGCACTGACTGGTGTGACCCAACTACCACCCCTCTCTCCCACAACCAACCAACCAACCAAAAAGCTAGAGGAGCGAGTATAAGAAAGGTGTGTGAAAGGTAAGAAACAAACTCAGCTTCAATATCCTGAGCACCACATATGGTTTCCAAAGCAGGCATAAAGTGACTGCTTGAGTTTAAGAGTCAGGAATAGCCCCTGAGCTTTGTTGGAGGTGATCCAAAAACAAACAATAAACTTAGAGGCCAGTGATGGGGCTCCACAGAAGATTAGACACCTTGCCTTCGAGACCCTATGTGGGTTTGATGTAGGGAGGGAAAGAGAGAGATGGAGATGGAGATGGAGGAGAAGGAGATGGAGATGGAGAGGAGAGAGATTTCTGGGACAGAGAACTCAGTGGGCTGATAAGAGACAGGTTTTTGCATTCAGAAGGCCCAGTTAGATCCCCACCTGCATGGTCCCCCACCAGAGTCACAAAACCAAACCAAATGAAAATGAGGGATCAGAGTGATAGTACAGTGGGTAGTGTGGTTGTCTTGCACATGGCCCACCTGGGTTTGATCCCTAAGCACAGAACCAGCAGTAAGAACTGAGCACCACTGTGCAGTCCAAAAATACAAAGCAAGGGGCTGGAGCGATAGCACAGCGGGTAGGGCTTTGCCTTGCATGTGGTTGACCGAGTTCGGAGTTCGATCCTCAGCATACCATATGGTCCCCCAAGCACCACCAGGGGTAATTCCTGAGTGCTTGAGCTGGGAGTAATCCCTGAGCATTGATTGTCAGGTGTGACCCAAAAAGCAAAAAAAAAAAAAAATTTTTTTTAAAGAAAATGGCTATAAAAAAAAAGGCTATAGCTGATGTTAAACTAAACAGAAAACGAGTGTTTCGTGTTTCCACAGTGTTAACTTTCAAACAAGAAGAAATGTATTCTCCATAGAAAAGTGTCAACCAGTAAATAAGAGTCTAGAATGACAGATTTATTCAAGTGATTAATTAGGTAAAAAGTTGAAGAACACTATGAACCTGTTTTACAATAAAAAGATTTAGTAGTCATCACGCTAGCCTAAACAATCACTTATCACTGATAACTGAACAAAATAGTATTAAGTGTTTTTTGATGAAACGCTACAAGCACAGGAGTGGAGTATAGTATAACCAGTAGGGTGCTTACCTTGCACCAGACTGATCTGGGTTAGATCCCCCAAGCCCCACCAGGCGATTCCTGAGCACAGCCAGAAGAAAGCCCTGAGCACTACCAGGTGTGGCCCAAAAATCAAACCAAAAAGGGGGAAATAATGCTTATAAGCAGTCTAAAACAGTTTTAAGGCATTATCAAAGCTCTGAGTTTAGAAGTGATCATACAAGTTTTCAGGATATACAGGTGATGAAAGAACAAGTTAAATGCACCATACAAAGGTAAAGGTAAAGGTCCTCCCGTTGATCGTCGATTTGCTCGAGCGGGCCCAATAACGTCTCCATTGGAGACTTTGTTGTTACTGTGTCTGGCATATCGAATACTCTCGGTAGCTTGCCAGGCTCTCCGAGAGGGGCGGAGGAATCGAACTCGGGTGGGCTATGTTGGCCGCTTGTAAGGCGAACGCCCTACCGCTGTGCTATCGCTCCAGCCCTGCACCATACAAAAATCCACTAAATACAGAAAGCATTGGTAGTTTTGGGTTTTTTTTTTTTTTGTCTTTGGATCACACCCTTCACCCTTGGCAGGATTTGGGAGACCATAAGGGGTGCCAAGGACCAAACCTGGGTCCACCAGTTGCAAGGCAAATGCCCTAGTAAATGTACTATCTCTCCAACCCCAGAAAACATTAAATTTTGCAAGACAACAAAGGTGAGGACTCCTTAAAATTAGGGGAGAAAAAAATTAGGAGACCACACAAGAAACATAACCCCAACTTCACAGGAGAACCTAGAAAAGATTCTGATGTAAAATAAACCTAGGAATCATTTTTTGAGATTAAAAAATCTCAATATGGACTGGATTTTGGAAATAAGGTAAAGGGAGACAAGGTGAAGCTCAGTGGTAGAGAGAGCAGATCACAGTATTTTTTTTGCTTTTTGGGTCACACCCAGCGATGCTCAGGGATCACTCCTGGCTTATGTGCTCAGGAATTACTCCTAGTGGTGCTTGGGGGACCATATAGGATGCCGGGGATCAAACCCAGGTCGGCTGCGTGCAAGGCAAACGCCCTACCCGCTATGCTATCTCTCAGGCCCAAGATCACAGTATTTTGAGGCCCTGAATGTTCATCCCTGTAGCTTAAAAAAAAAAAAAAAGATACATGCCCAATATCAATTTTCACAGGTGAAAAATGGTCGTAATGGTCATCTAACAACATTAAATATCTTAAAAGGTATGATGCAATATAGAGGTCTGAAAAGATGTTTTGTTTCACAGCCAGATCCAAAGAAAGAACTGGCTAAGGAGATCGTGTTCCATGTCAAGATACTCAAATTTGAGGAATTAAAAAAATTAAGGAAGGGATGGAGGATGTGCTCTCACAGGTTAGTCCTTGCTTTTCTTGTTTGAGGATCTACATCCCATCTACTGCACTACACAAAATAAATAAATCCTCTTTTTAAAAAAGCCTAAAAAGATAGCAATAATCTCTGGGAGGGAGATCAGACTGGCTTTCAAATAAATATGTATTGACAAACAGCTGGAGCAAACAATGGCTTGATTTTAGTCGATAATTCTCTTCTGCTTCAGCACCACCCCCACCCCCATTTCTGAACCACAGCATTGGTGCTCAGGGATCACTCCTGGTGGGGTTTCGGGGACCCAGATGGAGTGCTGGTCACTGAACCAAGGTGGGCACGTGAAAGGCAAATGCCCTACCCGCAGTACTGTGCCCTAGTCCCAATTTCAACTTCCTCTAAATGTTCTCAGTTTTGAACAACTCAACTCCTGGGACAAAATTACGTCAATTTTCACCATCAACACACACAACAAAGAAATAAAATACCAGTTAGGAGACATCAAGGCCACGACAACGTTTCAGAGTCCTTACAATTTTAGATAAGCAGCATTTCAAAAGCTTTCAGTGAAACCTCAGAACCTGACTCTTTACTTGTTCCGAGAGCCAGTCCGGAAAAGGGCAGGCACACATATGCAGTTTTGGTGTCATTGCACGCAGTATTTCGCATTTTGGGGCACCCTAAGGCCCCTTAAATCAGACGACGGGCGAATATGAAATGCAAGGCCACGCACTTTCCCGACCTAACGAAAACCCGGGCTCAACAGCAACGCTTCGATTATCCCTGTTCTCTGCCAGACTCCAGCAACAGCTTTCTCGTTTAAAACCCGAGACTTGGATTTAAAAAAAAAAAGAAAAGGAAAAAGAAAACGAAAACCTCTGCGTATCTCGTTGCCATGGAAATGGGAAATTCCAGGAAAACGGGGACCGCATGCTAGGCAGCCTCCATTTCTGAAACGATTTTATTCACCTGAACACGGAACAGGAATTAAGACTGAAAAGCGAACGCAATTATCATCCCTCTTTCCAACTGAAAGATAAAACTACGATCTTACAAAAGCCGGAATGACCTAACGAGCTGAAGTTTAACGTAAGAGTCACATTTAAAAACAAAAACAAAAAAAACAAACACAAAGAAACAAAACAAAACATACCAAAGGATGGCTTTTATTTACTGTGACCAAAAACAACTTCTCGTTTCCCAATTCTGCGATACATGTGTCGCCGGAGGAGGGGCGGGGGGGGGGGTGGGGAAATGAAATGTATGAAATATAGATAGACATGTAGATGGAATAAAGCAGCAGGGAAAGCCGCGAAATCTCGGTCTCGAGAAGCTGGTTTCGTCACACTCGCTCTGGCAAGCATCTATTACACCTCAAAGTATTTCTAAGGCTAGGAACCTATTACTGAGGGAGAGGGTAATTCGGAGACGGGGGCGACCGGAACGTTTTCGAGGTATTCGAAAACAGCGAGCGCACGATGAAACGATCGGCTCCCCCGAGCATCATCTTTCAAAGACATTTCCTCAGAAAACAGCCCCAAGCACCTCAACAGGGTCAAAGCCGCTTCCGCCACGATTATCCGAACCTGGTTTATTTGTTCTCATGAACGTCAGTGAGCAAAAAAAAGAAAATCCCACAATTTTGAAGTATCAGTCAAGATCTTGCTTCCCCCACTCCTCTAAAACCTGGCGTCCGATTTCAGTAGACACCCCCCCCCCCCGACCCCAGACACACACCAAGGGGTTTCCCTCAGCAAACATGGCCCGAGTTCCCCGACAACAGACGCGGAGAGAGGTAGCCACGAGGCCCCATCACCCTCCTTCCTCACCTGCTCAGCGGCTCCGTCTCCTGACATGGCCTCCGCGGGTTACAAGGTGGGAAAATGGGCCGCGAGGAGAAGCTGGAAAAAGAAAAATTAAACTAAAAAGCACTCGCACACCAAGTCAGGCCACCCCCGGCCCAGCGGAGCCAGACCGCCGACAAGACTCGCCACCGCCCACTCAGATATGAATTAAAATGGCTGCGCCCCTGCCGGACGAGGACGGAGGTGTGGCTTCTGCATTAACTTCCGGGGTAGTGGGCGGAGCCACGCGAATAATGGTTGTTACTGCGCTTGCGCAGACGCAGAGCGCTCTCCGGGAGAGGCACCTCGGCCAGCGTCGACGTCACGGCTCTGGGCTGGAGAAACTGTTGATTGTCTACAGCAGACTTCCTGGAGGCGGGAAGCTGTTTTGCCGGTAGTCTCGCGCCTTTTGGAATTCAATTCTCAGCCTACGGACGTCAGTTCTTCTCCATTGAGGCCTGACTGCCAATCATTTCTGCTCAAGCAATGCTAAGTGTCAAATAGCGTGTATTTAGATGAGAAATAAATCGAAGGTTTTTTTTTTTAATAGTCTCAGATTATATACCTTTGGGACAGAGGGAGGGGGAGATTGGGTTTAAGGATCATACGTGGTGGCGTTTAAGGGCTACTCCTAGCTATGTGCTGAGGGATGGTTCCCTGGCGGTACTTGGGGGATCATGCCCTGCCAGGTCTCCCACGCGTATGCCACTTAGCTCTGTGCTATCTCCTTCGTCATAACCTAATGCCTTTCAACGCTTATTGTGGGCATGAGAGGCAGAGCAAGCGCTTATTAATTTATATTCGTGCCATCTACTACTGAAATCAGTGAGTTGGAATTCAAGCTCACCGTTCATTAAGGTTTTTCATCTGCAACGTGTTGATTACAGCACAGCACGCAGGTTCTGGAGCCAGACTGATCAGAGCTTATTCCTGGCTCTGTGCTCAGAGATCACTCCTGGCTGGGCTCCGGGAATAGAACCCGGGTTGGTCACAGTGCCTTACCCCTTATACTATCTCTCCAGCCCCTAAAAGTAATTTACTTTAGGGGCTGGAGAGATAATAGGGCCGGTAGGAATTTTGCCTTATGGCTGACGTAAGTTAGAGCCCCGCCAGGAGTGATCCCTGCAGAGACAGAGACAGACGCCCTGAGCGCGGCGCGGGCACACACACTCTCACGCACACCCAAAGGTAGTTTTATTAGATTGTGAATCACATTTTCTCTTAACTATTTTGTTTGTTTTTCATTTTATCTACAATGACAACAGTTTTTAAGAATACTCAGTGCTGGTCTGAGTACAGTGGTGTTTATACAATTAATCACAGCCTAATTACAGATATCTTTGTTCCTTCTCCACTTTAACCTTTAAAAAAAGAATAATTATACTTAGGAGCCAGGGAAATAACTCCAAGAGCTACTGTGCTTGCTTTGCACATTACAGGTCCATGTTGGTTACCTTGGCACTGCATAGATTCCCTGAGCACTGCCAGGTATGGTCAAAAAAAAAAAAAAACATTCAGGACCTAGAGGAATGGTGGTCAGGCATAGACCCTGCCTTGCACCCTCGGTATGAATTCAGGTCTCCAGTGATGCACATGTAGCAGTGCCTGGTAGTTCTGCTGTTTGAGGCTGGTCTCTATGGTCTACAGCCCCTGGCTTAGGCAATTTCCAGGGGAGGTAGAGGTGTGATTTAAAGAAGTTGCTAAGTCCTCAGCCCTAAAGTAGCTTCAGGGGATGAAGGGAACCACCCAGAGAAGGGTGTGTCCCTCTGGAGCACTAGCTTCAAGAACAAAAGGTTATGATAAGGAAGGACAGTACAAAGCTCTTCCCCTTGGTCACACCCTAGCAGCAAAGTCCCAGGTGGAGCAGTTTGAGAAAAGCCCTAATATTAAAGCACCTTTGCAAAGCAAATAAGTGATTCTCCTGCAAATAAGTGATTCTCCTGCTTTTTGACCTGACTTTCATCTTTCATTAGTATCCAACCAGAGTCACATGCTGTTCTTCTGTCTGGGTGAAGAGCCCTGGAGAGAGACCCATAGACAGAGACCAAGAAAGAGACATAAAGAAAGGGAGGGAGGAAGAAAGGAGAGGAGGAACCCTTTCCTCTGCCTCCTCCTCCTCTTCCTCCTCCTCCTCCTCCTCCTCCTCTCCCTCTCTCTCTCTTTTATCTTCTGTTATTTCCCACCACAACTTACCCCATTATATTCTTGATTGGATACCTTTTCAGGCTGGGTAAGATTAAAATGACCAATTAGATTAACCTTAGGTTAATTAATTTATCCATCATTCCACCCTTTCACTCCCACTGTATCAGTGGGGACCAGTTCCCACACCATGTAGACAAGGTAGACTTAGGGCAGTGGGTAAGGCTTAAGAATAGCCTTACCCAGGGCTGGAGCGATAGCACATCGGGAAGGGCGTTTGCATTTGACCCCTGGCATCCCATGTGGTCCCCCAAGCACCACCAGGAATAATTCCTGAGTGCTAGAGCGAGGAATAACCCCTGCGCATCGCTGGGTGTGACCCAAAAAGCAAAAAAGAAAAAAAGAATAGCCTTACCCACTGTAAGGTCCCAAATTTTTAAAATTTTTAAATAAACAAAAATAAGTTTTGCATGCAGATAAGCTTCTTTGATAAAAGTGTACTACTGACTCCCCAGTGGGGCTGGTGTCCAACAGTGCAGGTCTGGATGACTTTACCAATCCTAACTCTCCCATTTAGGAGAGTCACCTCTGGGTGACTGAGACTGGTCAGTCAGGGAGGGGATAGCACTTTCTCCGGCCAGCTCCCTCACTCCCTGCTTCATGTAAGTCACCTGTAATACTTGGTGGGGTAGCCAACAGTAGGGTGACCTGCAACATAATTGGCGAATCAGCCCAAATGAAGAATTAGAACAAAATTTCCCCAGCCACCCAGAAGACCTACTTCTTTTGGTGGGACCCACTTCTTGCACCTTCAACACTTTGTAACCTTGTGACCTAAACCATAATAATTGAATTTCTAAACTCTTTTTGTTTGTTTTTGGATCATACCCTGCTGGACTCAGGAATTTTACTCCTGGTAATGATCAGGGGACTATATGGGATTCTGGGGATCAAACTTAGGTCAGCTGCAAGCAGAAGAATAGCCTTACCCACTTTAAGGTCCCAAATTTCTAAAATATCTTCAAATAAATGAACGAAAATAAGTTTTGCATGCCATGCAGATAGGCTTCTTTGATAAAAGTGTACTTCTGCACTGGGGGATGTGAGAGGGCATGCCTCATCTGTGTGACACCTAGGTTCAATCTCTAGCAACACAGAGAAAAAGAGAAAGGTGTTTTGTTTTGCAGCTAGTGTGTGTGGGGGGTGTTTTCTTTGTTTTTTTGGGGGGTGAGGGTGGAAGGTTTGGTCCAAACTTAAGAGTGCTCAAGGCTGACTCCTGGCTCTGCTCTGGGATCACTGCCTGTGGAGCTGGAGGACTATAGGATAACATTGATCTGTCCTACCTACATAGCCTCAGGTAGTTTAGGTTTATTGGGCTGCTCCCATCACAGTGCTCCCATTCCTCTGTTTATTTGTAACTTCTTTTTTTGTGCTCTGTTGACTTGTAAACATTGTTTTTCTCTTCTTCAGTCCTTTGCATAGTTAGTTTAAAGCAATGTCCTTTTGTATGGACACAAGAAGACACTAAATGCTATGTTTTTGTATTGTGAGAGTTTATTGGCTCTCAGTGATATTTTTCTCCTGGGCATCTGTTCTCTCAACCTAAGCCTCAGCTGCCCTTACTTCCTAGCACCCCCAAAAGCAGGGTCTTGACAACGGACTGGATGGAACCAGGGCAAGCAGTAAGCTATGTGCTACCGTGGCATCGAAATGGGCCTGGCCAAAGAGCCATAATGCTTAACTATAAGTTAAGAGCTTGGTCATGGACAAATGCTGACATGATCCAAAAAGTAATAACTAGATTCAGACCCTGCTAGGATTAGAAAAAATTAATCTGGCCTGAGTGCTATAGTCTGAGTCTGTGGCAAGATGTGCCCAGGAGAGCTGCCCTACAAGCCTCAATGTATCTCTTACTGTGTCCATACAGAAATAATTAGTATTAAGATGTTGATTGAGTTATTGGACTGAGGAAAGGAGAAAAACACCTTAAGAGGTATTTTGCCTGCGGGCAGTCAGGAAGGACTTTGGAATACCCCAGGTGGTGTTTTTGCCCCTGAGCCTGGCAGTCAGGAAGGGCTTTCTTATGTTGATTTTGCTACCAGACTGGGTGCCCAGTCTGCACTCTGGCGCAGAGTGTGGGGGAGTTAGAGAGAAGAGGAGTGGGAGAGAGACAGGAGCTGGAGAGAGATGAGGGAGAAAGAGCAGGGCAGCAAGTTGGAGTGTGGAGAGATTAGCAAGAGGGACAGAGGGAGAGGAATGTAAAAGAAGAATACAGGAGCAGGCACGTGGAGAGGGAGAGCCCAGGCTGTGACACGGAGCACGAAGAGATGAGCGGAAGAGACGGGAGGAGGTGGGAATGAGGGACTGTGTGAGACTGAGTAGAATGGGGGCTCAGAGAGACTGGGGCAGGCTCACGGGGAGAATGGAATAAACGGCATCTGATCAATCAACCAGCTTAGCCCTCGTTTTGTCCACCGTTGCCCCCATGACCCGGGACGCCCCAGTTGGACGAGCAGCCTGGGGTCACCCAGAACCCGGGCAACTAGGGGAAGAGCCGTCGGGGCCTCCCCCTGGCCACCCCAGAGTATTATACAGAGGACCTTATGTGGTTCCAAGTATTTTGTTCTGGGTTTTGTTTTTAGGTATTACTAGCAATACTCAGGGATTACCCCTGCCTCTGAACTCATGGGTCACTCCTGGTGGTACTCTAGGAACGTTAAGTGATGCCGGTGATGGTACCTGGGTTGGTTGCATGCAAGTAAAAGCCTACCTACTATACTATCTCTCCAGGCCCCTGACCACAGTAATTTTGAAGCATAGAGCAAGCCCAAATCAAGTGCAAATTTCCCCCTTCCCTTCCCTCTGTTTAGATGATTGTTTTGATGACCTGGCATGACACAGACACACCTTGTTGTGTGCTCACTGGGGGCCACGCCCTCTAATTGTAGTGTGAAGCACGCACACCTGGCTTCAGTGTGGCTGGAAGTTGCTTGAGGTGGCACCAGGGAACACAGGCAGCAGAACCTCCAGGCACAAATAACAAAGCTGTCAGGGTCACCTGGGTGCATGTGGCAACACTGTGGATTGAACTAGGGACCTCATTATAAGGAACTGCAGCCACTGAGCTACTCCTGCTCTCCCAACTCCGACATAACAGGTTTAAGGAAGATTGCCACAGAGAGCTCAAAGGATTGAACATGCTTCGTATGCAGGAAGTCGGTTCAATCCCCAGCACAGCAGGGTCTTGTACCTCAAAAACAAAACTGAGAAGCAGGCAATATCCTGCTCCTGTCCTGGTCTCCCAGTTGCTAAATACAGCGGCCAGTCTTCAATTCTCTTCATCTTATTTGATCAATTATCAGAAGTGTATAATAAAGTTTATTACTTTATTTCCCCACTCCACTTTTTTTTTCCGGTGTCAGGAATTAAACCCAGAGTCTCAAATAAGAATTAAACCCAGAGTCTCAAATAAGAGGCTTGTGTTTCACTTCTTTTGGAAGGTTTCCTGGTTTTTTTTTTCATGAAACCATTGTTAAAATTATTATGTAAATATGTAGATGAAGATACGCTTACGCTTATCTCATTTATGAGACAAATTCTTCTGAATTTTCCACTTGCAATACTTACATAAATCCCCCAGGTGGCAGACAAATACACTTTCAACCTGACGGTAAAAGCACCAGTGCCTTAAAGCAAATGAATTCGAAATATTAACCAAAATTCTAAAATGCAGCTTAAGGATATTTACCATCTGTTAAGAAAATACATAACATATCAGTAACTTATTCACAACACACACGGTAATTATAAATTGCTTTGCAAATGTAGATACTCATTAGACACTCTAATAAATGCTATCATACATTCCATTTACTTTATTATACCGAACACTTGGAAATGTATCTGTTGGTCGTTCTTTGGAATATGCAAAATAAATTAAATCTTACTGATGGTAAATCTAAGTCTCTATTAATCAACTAGTTGTATTAAAATATTGTTTTTAAGATTCCCAGTTATTTCAAAATTTAACTTCAATAAAAATTGCACATAAGAGGACCAGAAAGACAGCTCTCAAGAGACTGGAGCACATGCTTTGCATACAGGAGGCCCATGTTTGATCCCTGGTACCATGTGTTCAATACCAGGAGTGAACCCCAAGCACCATGCTGGGAGTAGCCCCTAAGCACCACTGGGTGGGGCACCAAAAAAATGGTGATAGAGGTTCAGTGACAGAGCACATGCATGGGTGAAGACCTGGGTTTGATTTCTGATCACTTGACATCCCATTACTCATCAATTTGCTTGAACAGGTACCAGTAACGTCTCCATTTGCCCCTGCTGCGTGCTAGTGTAGCCCAATGGTGTCTTCTCGTTCTAGGAACACGAAGAGCCTCAAACCGATCGTTCAGGGTCCTGACGAAGAAGTCTGACCATCTCGTAGGTGGGCAGCCATGCAGTCTTTTGACATCCCGTGGAATCCAGTCGGTAACGGCTCTAGTCCAATGGTCATCTCCAAATCACATTACGAGTCCAACCCATCTGATTTTCGATGCCTTGGCAAACGAGACAGCGTCCCTGATTCTTGACCATGATGGAGGTCAGAACTCCAGATTCTTTCCCTCATTTGAGTGAAGCCTGATACTCCAAGCATAGCTCTTTCGATTTCTCTTTGGGAGACCCAAATACAGTTCTCATCCTGTTTTCGTAGGGCCCAGGTCTCTGAGGCGTATGTTAATGCAGGAAGAACAGTGGAATCGAAGAGATGTGCCAGAGCTGGAGGTTCTTCGTCCTCTTAGCTGTTTCTTTGCCGCTCTTGAAGGCGTTCCAAGCCACTCTCTTCCTCCCGTGCAACTCAGGTGCCAAGTCATTTGTCATGTTGACTTTTCAACCTAGGTACACATAACTGTTCCATTCAGAGATGTCCATTCTGTTGAGAGCAAATGGAACGTCAGGAACAAGACTGTTTCTCATAAACATTGTCTTCATGAGATTCAGCTGTAGTCCAACCTTTCCACACTCACGGTCGAAGTTGGCCAGCATTTGTGCCGCTTGGCTAATATTTGGTGTTATTAGAACGATGTCATCAGCAAAGCAAAGGTGGTAAAGTTGCCAACCGTCTCTCTTCACTCCCATTCCTTCCCATTCCAGTAGTCACATGACATTCTCAAGGGTGGCACTGAAGAGTTTCAGTGAAATGGTATCACCCTGCCGAACCCCTCTCTTGACATCGATGATCACTTCTTTGTAGAATGGTGAGATCCAAGTAGTGAATCCGTAATACAGCTCACGGAGGATCCTGATGTATTGAGTTTGAATGCCTTGATTGGGTAGGGCTTCAAAGACCGCTTCCATCTCAACAGAATCACAGGCCTTCTTTAAATCAATGAACATTAGAGCAGCATCTTGAACTCCCGAGAAACCTCAATGAGTTTGGTTATCGTGTGGATATGGTCGATGGTGCTGAATCCTTTGCGGAACCCGGCTTGCTTGCATGGTTGTCCTTCATCTAGTGTTCTGCCAATCCTATTCAGTATAACTCAAGTGAACAGCTTGTAGATGACAGACAATAGGCAGATGAGGCGATAGTTGCTAATGTCGTGGATGTCTCCCTTCTTGTACAGTAGTACAGTCCTGCTGGTTTTCCACTGGGACGGAACCTTGCATTGAGACAGGTAATGTGTGAAGAGCCGAGCCAGTGTATTGATGAGTACCGACGGCAGATTCTTCAAGTGTTCGGGCCTTACCTTGTCTGGGCCAGGTGCTGTTCACTTCTTTACCGACGAAATGGTGTGTCGGATTTCAGAAGGGAGAACGTTGGGAACAACATGTCCATGCTGCGGAATTTGGTATGAGGGAAGGTGGACGTGGCTATAGAAGAGATCCAAGTAGAAGTCATGGATAACCTTCTCCATTGCCCTTCTGGAAGAAGTGATAGATCCATCAGGATGTTGGAGGGCAGTCATCTTGGTCTTGTAGTTGGCAAAGGACAGGTAGGCATTGCAATGCTTTTCCCGGCTTCTGCCGCATTTGCCAGCACTGCTGCTCTTCTCTCTTTGAGGTCTTCCTTTATTGCTTCTCTGCACTGCTTTGCAAGCTCAGACACTCACTTGCGGTTGCCTGAGGCTTGCGCCAAGACATGTTGGCAAATAAGCTCAAGAGTTTTCGAAGACAGGTGTTTTTTGTGTGTGTGTGTGTGTGTGTGTGTGTGTGTGTGTGGCTGTCTCTCTCTTGGCGTTCCTCGCACTATCATGGAGGTGCTGAACCAGTCGATCATATTCCTCGTCAATGTTGTCAACAATGGCATCTTCCCATGTTGCCGCAATAGTGCCAAAGAGCTCCCAGTTGGTGGTCGTTCTGGGAGTTCTCTTCTTAAAGTTTTTAGCCCTTTCTCCCTGCTCTGTGAAGTAGAATTTTGCACGAAGGAGATGGTGGTCCGATCCCATTTGGAATTTTGGGACAACAGTGACATCAATCAGGCAAAAGCGTTGATTGAATATGATGTGATCAATTTTGTTGTGGAACCATCCACTGGGAGACTCTGATTTCTGATGCTGCAAAAAAAATGTTCATCAGATGTTGGGGTGGGGGTTAGGGGGGTTTAAAAGCAGAAAGAAACCCCAGTGGATTGAGTGCATGGATTCCATGGCAGGACGGTCAGGTTCTATCCTGGCACTGCATAGTACCCTAACACTGCCAGAGAAGCTCCAAGCACCCAACCATAGTAACCCCTGAGCATCACTGGATGTGACTCCAAACAAAACAAACATCCATAGATGCTGAGTGTATATTGTAACATTCCCATAAAGATATACCTGCACCTCATTTCCAATCGCACAAGTATATTTTTCTAGTACTTCAGACTGCTTTTTGTATTCTGATCTATATCGCTAAAAAAAAAAAACTTATTTGGGTATGTTACTTCAGCTATGTAGAGGAATGGGAAAATATTTATTTTTTAGAAACTGGGGGACCAGACCTGTCAGTGCTCAAGGCAGACTCAGGAATCATTCCTAGTAATCATGGATAACCTGAAGACCATATGGGGTGACAAAGATAGAACCCAGGTCAGCTGCGTGCAAGGTGAATGCCTTACCTGCTGTATTATCTCTCCAGCCCCACGAATGGGAACATATTTTAAAGGCTTGAGCTGGGGTTGTAGCATAGCAGTAAAGCACCTGTCTTGCATGTGAGATCCTGGGTTCCATTGTTGGCACTGGAAGTAAAAGGTAAATATAAACATAAAAACTGTGTGAGGACATGGATAGATGGAGATTTTATTGTTTTTAAGTATAAATAACCATTCTAGGTAATGACTTCTCCATAAGAGAAAACTGACTAGAATGACTTTAGACAGCAACAGCTTGAATTAGAATGGTAATTAAATACATTTTGCATAGTTCCTAAATTGACTGATCTTCCTAGTTTGATTCTCCAGATTGAATTTAAATTATTTAAAAAAACAAATCCCAGAGACGATCAATTAAAAAAAAATGATTCAACATTCTAAATTACATTAATTGTTTCAACTATTCTTATAGCTTTATTTGTTTGTTTTTATTTTTGTTTCGGGGCCACATCCAGCAATATTCAGTGGTTATTCCTGGCTTTGTACTTAGGAATCACTCCTGGTCAGGCTCAGGGGACCATATGGAATGGTGGTGATCAAACCCTGGTTGGCCACGTGCAAAGCAAGTGCCCTACCCACTGTACTAACACTCTGGCCCAAAGGTAAGCGTGTGTGTGTGTGTGTGTGTGTGTGTGTGTGTGTGTGTGTGTTGGTTTTGTTTATTTAGGCCATACCAGCTGTGCTCAGAGGTTACTCTTGTATATGCACTCAGAAATCATTCCTTGCAGGGCTCAAGGGATGCCAGGGATCAAACCCAGGTCAGCCACGTGCAAGGCAAGCAACCTACATGCTGTACTATTTCTCAGGCGCCTCTTAATAGCTTTCTTAAATTAGTGAAAGGACTAGATCAACGCTTAACTTAGCCAAAGGACTAGAATAGCACTACCTCACCACCTGGAGAAGCATTTTAATTAAAAATATTTTGGAGCAGGGAGATAGTACAGTGGGTAGGGAGTTTGTCTTGCATGTGACCAAGCCAGGTTCAATTCCTAGCATCCCATTTGTTTCCCTGAGTACCATCAAGACAGATTCCTGAGTGCAGAGTTAGAGTAACTCCTGAGCATTGCCAGGTGTGTGGAGAAATAGAGAAAAATTCCATATTTTGTTTTCAGTCATAGGCATCTAATTTTTTCCACTGTAGTAAACATTGGGTAGATATAATTTTGCTTTATGCTTTTTGCTATTTTTATTTTAATGTGGGCCTATCCTTGTCATTTTTGTTGAACATTTTGTTTTGTTCAAATATGGGACCTATTCAAGTCTGGAGAGATAGAGAGGTTAAGGTACTGCCTTGCATGTACCATAGCCATGACCCCACTCCAGTCCCTGTACCACATATGGTCCCCTGAGCACGGTCAGATTTAGCCCCTGAGCCACACCAGACATGGCCTCAAAACAAAACAAAACTAAAAAGTGTGAGGCCTATTCTGAGTGATATGACATAGACTTTATGTTCCCTCCAAGGTCTTTGATTAGGGGTTCATCTCTGCAGGGCTGGGGCCATGCCACGGGAGGGATGGACCTAGGAGCTCCCACATACATAGCATGCGCTCCACCACTGAACTGCATCCTTAGCCTGTGACTCCTCTTTTTTTAAGTGAGTTTGCTCATGGAGTGATTCATTTGAAATAGAAATGATTTTTTGGTTTGTTTTTGAGCCACATTTGGCTGTGCTCAGTGCTTACTCCTGACTCTGTGCTCAGAGATCACTCTTGGTGGGGCTTGGGACCATATGGGATACCATATGGGACCAAACCCAGGGCAGCCATGTGCAAGGCAAGCACCCTGTGCACTGTACCATTGTTCCGAGCTCTACAAATGACTTCTTAAAACAGATGTCACCAACTCTGAAAACAATTTGATGTTGTGTAAAATTAATGAATATTTTAGAACTTTGCTTCCACAGTTTCTTTATAATCCTTTGTACTGCAAATTAAATAAAAGATGTATTCATTTTCTAGGAAAGGAAAACTTACAATTTCCATAAATTTGCATTATTTAAAATGCCACCTCTGTTTTGGGGACATGAATTTGATTCACAAAAGACTCCCAGTAAAGTATGTATGCTTCATAATTTTTGGCATAATAATATTCTGGTATAATAGTACAATACTACCACTATACTCTGTGGTGATTTTCCTCCAAGGACTGCAAAATTCCTTTCGAGGCAGCAGATACTTAGATTTTATAATGGTCATTTAATAGTTTACTAGTAATAGTACAGAGAAGCATGGAATGTGCTATCTTTGGTACTAAGAGTTCCGCTAGAAATGGAAGAGAATAAAATGTCTTCATATTTCAGTGACTATGGAGAAAACACTTGTGGAAAATATAGAAAGCAAAGATACAGGAATTATGTATTTATATTTCTTTGCAGGTTAGTTGGTCTATGAGATCATAGTTTTGATCTCAATGTGGCTCATTTTATCTTTGCTAGCTCCTTAATTATAGTATTCATCCCCCCCCCCCCCAGGCCCAGTCAACAGTTTGACTGATGTCTCTTTTTCCTCCAAAAGGGTGAAAAAGAACAAAATATTCTGTGCAAATATACCACTGTAATTGGCAAAACAATTTTCAAACTTGTTCAGTTGACTGTGTATTAAAGCTATTTTAATTTAGATGCTTGTTAGTAATCATACAGAGAAACACTGAGTATAAATACACAAACAATGCTTAAGTGATCATGAATGAGCAGTTAATCAATCCACCTTAATGACTATAGTATTTCCCAAATGTGTTTCACTGTGTCAATAAATGTACAGATAACCATACTATTAATGTGAAGGAACTGAAAGGTTTTTAGCCATCTACAATTGTAATACTAGTTTCACATCAAAATTATGCATTTGAATATGGAGATCTGTCAAAATTAGAAATAAAACTTCCAGATGACCCAGAGATATTTTTCAGTTATATTTTTTCAGAAAAAAAAAACAATGTCCTTCTTTACCTCTTGGCTTTTCTTTTTTTTTCTATTTCAAGATTTTTTAAAAAAATTTTTATTAGTGAAACACCATGAGGTACAGTTGTAGACCTCTTGTGTTTTCTTGGTCAGAGACTATTAGTAGAAGAATTTGGTACCCTCTGTAAATCAGAAAGGATATAACACATCCCTTACGTCTACCTTTGAACTACAGCTATGTGATTGCCAAAGTTATTTGATAAGAAATTAAATTAGCCTCTATCCCCAAAATACAAAAATATTAATTAGAAATATATGTGCACACCTTATTATCAACACTTAGTACAAAAGTCAAGATATAGAAACAACCCAAATGACCAAATACAGATGAATGGATCAAGAAATTATGGTAGATCTATACAATGGAAAACTATACAGCTCTAAGAAAGATCAAAATCATGCAATTTACAGTGACTTTGCTGCAACTAGAGGACATCATGAGTATAGTAAGTGAGAAAGGGATAGGTAACAGAGTGATCTCTCTCATCTGTAGGACTAAAAGATACACAGCAAGGTAGCAGCAAAGGATCAAAGGCAACACGAAAGAGAAAACTGATCCACACACACGAACTGGTGGGGAGAGGTTGAAAGGAAGGGGCATAGATGACAGGGTCTTTGCGGGAGGGAGGTGAGTACTCTGGTGATGGGTGTGGTGTTGGAATTATATACATGAGGAATTATCATTAACAGTATTGTAAATAACAGAACCTCCTCAATAAGATTTTTTAAAAAAAATATCAAATCATGCATTTGAAGCACACCAAATAGAACTATGTATTTTTTAAAAATTTTTTTGGTTGTTTTTTGGTTTTGGGCAACGCTCAGCAGTGCTCAGGGCTTGCTCCTGACTCTGCACTCAGTAATTACTCCTGGTGAGCTCAGAGGACCATATGGACTGCCAGGAATCAAACCTGTCAGCCACATGCATGGCAAAGTTCAATTCCCTCTATAGTACTGGCCCCTCAAATCAAACAATAGTAGAGAAAAAAAAACAATGAGTTTCTTAACCTCTTGGGCTTCCATGGTCAACAGCTATTAGAATTTGGTGCCCTCTGTATACCAGAAAGGATGTGACACATCCTTACATCTACCTTTGAACTACAGTTATGTAAAGCATTATTTGATAAGAAACTAAATTTAACCCAAGGACAGTAGAAACAAGGGGATTAGCCCATGGTTGGAAGCTTGCCTCAAGTGCTGAGGGAGAAGGCAATTGGGATAGAGAAGGGACCATTATGACAAAGATGGTTGGAAATGATAACTGGATAAGAATTGAGTGCTGAAAGTAGGTAAAGGAACAAACATGAGGACCTCTCAATATCTGTAATGCAAACTATAATGCCCAAAAGGAGGGAAAGAAGGAAAGTGACTGCCAGAGAGCCAGGCTGGAGGAGGCGAGGATGGCAGGAGGGAAACTAAGGTCATTGGTCGTGGGAAATGGACACTTGTGGAGGGATGGGTGTTGGATCATTGTATGACTGAAATCCAATTATGAACAGCTTTGTAACTGTATCTCATGGTGCTTCAATAAAGAATAAATAAATAATTTTTTTTAAAAGAAACTAAATTTAAATAAAAATAGGACTAATACTGGAAGTGCTCTGGGGGCAAGATGGTGCTGGGGATGGATCCCAAGGCCTATCACACATGCAAGGTAAGTGTTCCAGCTATATCTTTAGCACCATGGTATTTTGTTCTCATGTTTAAGATAGAGTACTCCCAACAGTGCTGAGGGCCTCGGGATCACACCCAGTGGTTTTGGGAATCAAACTTAAGACCTCACATATATGGAGGCCTGAGTGATAGTACAGCAGATAGGGCATTTGCCTTGCATGTGGCCTACCTTTGTTCCATTCCTGGCATCCTGTATGATCCCCTGAGTACCACCAGGAATAATTCATGAGTGCAGAGAAAGGAGTAGCCCCTAAGTACCGTCCAGTGTGGCCCAAAGACCCCACCCCCCAAAAAGAACTGGTATTGTATTATATATTGATCATATAAAATATACTACAATAAATTATATATTAATATCATATAATTGTGTATATTAATTATATTACTCTGGTATTACAAAAGCACCATTAACACTTTTGGAGGGTGTGTGATAGCATATATTTGTTTATTTTGATTTTTTTGTTTTGGGGACCTGACCCAACAGTGCTCAAGGATTATTCCTAGCTCTATGCTCAGGGCTTACTTTTAATAATGCTCAGGGGCCCCTATGCAGTAGTGGGGATCAAGCCTGGGTCAGCTTCACGCGAGGCAAGTGCCTTAACCCCTGTATTACCTCTCTGGCCCAATAACATACATTTAAGAAAGTGTGACCCTGTATTGCTAAAACACATACAATGTTGTAAACCAACATTACCTCACTGGGCTGGAGCACATGCTTTGCATACACGAATCCTGGGTTTGAGTCCCAGCACCACATGATTTCCTGACCACCACCGGAAGTGACCCCGTTGTGATGAGCTGAGAGAAACGCCTGGCTCCTGAGTGCTCCAGAATGTGGTAAGTGGGGCCTACAGCTCCTCCTGAGGCCTCTCCAGGAGTAATCCTTGTGCACAGAGCCAGGAGGAAGCCCTGAGCACAGAAGAAGCCCTGGGCTCTGTTGGATGTGGTCCCCCCCCAAAAAAAAACAACAAAATCAAAAATACATCCATTTCTATGAAGGGTCATACCTAAAAAAAAAATGGCAGAAAGATCAGAAATCAAATGAAGAGTGAGGTTGTATAGTCAATCTGGAAGAAATCTCAATGGGCTCAGCACAGGCTTTGCATGCGGAAAGCCTGGCTTCGCTTCCTGTTATGAGACAGTCCCCTGAGCATCTTCGGACACAGAACTAGCATAGCTCCTAAGCTCCACTGCGAATAGCTCTAGAACAAAAGCAAAAGCAAAAGGCACCAGAGAGATGGTACAGGTGTTGAGGAGATGGCCTTGCATGACACCGACCCCTGCTCAACCCTCAATACTACATAGTTCTCAGAGCATCACTAGTGGGGCCCTGGAGACTTCCAGACACTGCTGGATGCAGCCCTGAAGGCGCCAGAGGGCACAGCACTCTCATCCTGGCCCTACTTGCTGGGAGCAACTCTGGAACCCTTCAGGATGATCCTGAGTACATGCTGTCTTGGAAAAACAAAACTAAAATCGATTCACTTCTCTCCACCCCTACTTCTACCATCCTGTTTCCAGCGACAGTGCTTTCTCATCTGCATTCCTGTGATTATCTTCACACTGGTCTCCCTGCTTCTGCCTTGCTGCCCATGTTAGTTCAAGTTCCAATAAAAGAGATGCCAACTGAGGGCGAAGTGTACAAGAAATGTATTATGGGAACCCCTATGGAAAAAAAGGAGAAGGGAATTAGAAAATTCTTGGAGAGCCATCAGTAACCCAAGATTGACCTCAAAAGGAGAACAGGAAGGTTGGGAAGTATAGTCTAGGGTGTTGCGCAGGAAAGAAAAGTTCTTGAGAAGGCCAGAGTAGAGAGGGTGCTTGCCTTGCATAAGGCTGACCTGATTTCGATCCCTTATACCCCATATGGTCCCCTGAGCCATGCCAGGAGTAACCTCTGGGCTCAGAGCCAGGAGAAACCGCCGGAGCACTGCTGGGTGTGTTCCCTCCAAATTCACCCCCAAAAGAAATGTTTTTTGTTGGGTTTTTGTTTGTTTGTTTTGCTTTGCTTTTTGGGTCACACCTGGTAATGCACAGGGGTTACTCCTGGCTCTGCACTCAGGAATTACTCCTGGCGGTGCTCAGGGGACCATATGGGATGATGCTGGGAATTGAACTTGGTTCGGCTGCATGCAAGGCAAATGCCCTACCCTCTGTGCTATTGCTCCAGCCCCCAAAAGAAAAGTTTTTGAGGGCAGGGGAAGGTTCAGTACTAAGCACCTGACTTCTAGGCATAAGGCCATGAATTCAAACCCCTACACTTCCACACCTGTTCAATGTCATCCTGGTGGCAATGCTTTCTGGAATCCCTGACACACACAACCAAGTATGTGTGAGCACCACTACCATCAATATCACAACAACAACAAAGGGAAGGGACAGGGTGGGATGTGGTCAGGGAGGGGAGTCAAAATTAATTGTCAAAGGCATCCTGCCTCAGTATTTTTGCGGTGCTCAATCATTGGTTGACAGCACCTTGTGGAAAGCTTGGCCCCAAATGCCACAACTAGGTCCTCAGTGTTGTTTCCTGCAGAGGGACACTAAGCATCCAGCAGAGCCATCGTCCCTTTAGTCTATTTTTCTGTACAGTTTTTAGAGCAGCTATGCTGCAGTGTAGTCAGATCACAGCCCAAAGACAGTCCAGCCAAATCATCTGCCTTGTATACAGCTGACTCTGTTTTGATCCCCGCATTGTTGGGGTGACCCCGGTTGAGGCCCCTGAAACATAAAAATAAATAAGCAAAATCTTAGAAAAAATAATGAACTATCATCAGATCATGTCACTCTGTTGCTCAAAAGCCTCTGATCACTTCTCACCCAATTCAGAACTAAGCCTCCCCACTCTACACAGGAGGGAGAGAAATAGGTTCTCAGTCCAAATGCTGAAACATTTGGGGCGGATATGAGGGTGGCGTGACCTGGCAGTTGGCTCTGACTGGATTTAGAAACAGTTGGAAGGTCAGAAGATTTGGAATTCTTAGAAAAAATACATTTTGACGTTTTTGGATCTTGACCAAAATATCCTGGTTACAGTGTTAGACCATTTGCTCAGAGTATTAGGTCACAGGACCCAAAGGGGACTGCAGCAACATGTAATACATTTACTTTTCCAATGAGAGAAGGCGAAACTATGCATACTTGAGGTTTTCTTGAACAAACAGCCAGAGATTCATTTACAACCAGGCGCTGTTAGGACTGTAAATAGATTGGAATTTTTCTCCTTGCCTCCTAATAAATTTGAGTTTTTGATTATTCTGGAAGTTATAGATGACTCATGCTAGGCTCGATGTTGGGAAAAAAAAGCAAAAGGAATAAGGGTTCTGGGTGAAATGGTTACAGCAGAGTCCAAGGTTACAGCTGGGTTTGGATCATTTAATATCAAAAAGTCAGGAAGTAGGGGCTGTGAGACAGGAGGGATTAGGGCGCATACCTACTAAGTGCCTGGTCTGGGTTGATTTCTGAAACCATGCAGTCCTGTTGGAAATGCATCTGAAGATCCCCAGCACCGCTGGTGTGGCCCTGGCTCAATGGACCCAAGCAGCACTGCATGCTGGGGATTTGCACTGAACAGACTGCCCGGGTGGCTGAGAACTGTCAGTGAAACCTGCAGACTCCTGAGCACTGCTTGAGAGTTGGGAGGCAACACCCAGCAAAAAAAGAAAAAGAAAAGAAAAGAAAATAAAAAAAAATTCCAAAGGTTGAGGAGAATGGGTTAGAGTGATAGTACAGTGTGTAGGACACTTGCCTTGCACACAGTTAACCCAGGTTCAACCCCCAGCGCCCTATATAGTTCTCCAAGCCCACCAGACATGATCTCTGGGCACAGGGCCAGGAGTAAGCCCTGAACACCACCCAGTGTGGCCCAAAGAGGAATAGGGAAGCTACTTAGAAGTGGTTCTGCTTAGAAGTGGTTCTGCTTGCCAAATGTTGTGGCCTTAAACATCAAAATACATAAGAGTAGGAGTGAATTATAATTCATTGCTTCACAAAAAATAAATTGCTGAGTTCACAATATAGAATAAAATTTTCTAGCACCCATAGCAATAATGGTGTCATACATACAAGAACCATCAACAGACACTGAAAATACTAACATGAATAAAGATTGGGAAATGTGATACAGAAATGACCCTACTTTGTTGTTTGGGGTCCTTACCTATGGGTGCTCAGGGAGACGAGGTCCTCTCAGGGATTGAATACTCTGGTATGCGAAACATGCGTTCAAGTCCCTTGAGCTGTCTCCCCAGCCTTATATAGACATTTTTACATTCCACAGTGTGATTGTAAAGGGAAAAGATATATTTATGTTAGGGACATTCAGGAACAACTTAGCAAAAATGAACAAAGTGAACACCAGGAGGAAGCAAACCAACATTAGGACTTCACATTCAGCAATTCACCAAAAGAACTCACACAATCCCCAAAGTTGTTATACTCACATTTTAGTATACCAAGATGATATTAATTTACTTCAACCAAGTGAAAAGGAGTAAGGAGAAGCCAGAAGGAAAGTTTCCACAGTCCATGTGCTGTGGAGCCTCAGGAATGTGAGAGGCATCAGTGAAGAGAGCACATGCTTTGCATGTAGGAGACCTGGATTCTTGGTTCGTTCCTGGGGATCTCTGTTCCCCCAGTATTACTGGGAACAAGCCCCAAAGCACAGAACTGGGAGTAGTCACTGAGTACCACCAGTGTGGCCCATAACACCCTTCCCCTCACCCATAACACACACACACACACACACAATTTCTCCTTGTAACTATGTTGGAAATTACATGTAAAGTGAGCCAAACTGGGGCTGAAGCAATAGCACAGTGGGTAGGGCATTTGCCTTCCACATGGCCAATCCAGGTTCGATTCCAGCATCCTATATTGTCCCCCAAGCACCGCCAGGAGTAATTCCTGAGTGCATGAGCCAGGAGTAACCCCTGTGCATCACCAGGTGTGACCTAAAAAGCCAAAAAAAAAAAAAGTGGTGCGAAACTTTACACATAATGTTTACATGTGTAAAGAAAAAAGCTGCCCCAAGACTCAGAATCTAGGGACCAATCCCATGGGCATTAGTATCATGGGACTGATCTTAACCACCCAATGTGCAGAGTACTCCCAGTACCAAAGCAATCTGACTCTGTTCAAAGCCCAGAGCACATAAAAATAGGCATTTGGGCTGGAGAGATGATGACTTGCATACAGCCGACTGGGGATGCCAGGGTTCCATCCCATATGGTTCTTTGAGCTCTGTCAGGAGTGATCCCTGAGAGAAGAGCCAGGAGTAAGCCCCTGAGATCCATTGGGTATAGGCCAAACAGCCCCCCATGGTACAACCCCCCAGAGAGAGAGAGAGAGAGAGAGAGAGAGAGAGAGAGAAGAGAGATCCCAAGTAAACACCTGCCTGTGTGGCTACCTGCCCCTCCCAGAAAAAAAAAAGTAGAAGCCAAGAAAGGAATTTTGGGAGTCCGGTGATGAAATCAATTCTGATTCCTTGGACTAATTCTCTTCTGTACTATGTTCAATAAAAAGTGAAACTCAAAATAAAACAAGTGCAATTAACAGGAAACATGTTCCTAATGATGACAAAATAAAATACAACAGCTACAAAGATAGTATTGGTATAATCGTGGGCATTTGAACATGAACAGTATAGCATATTCAGTCAGTAATATTATCAGGGCTGGAGCGATAGCACAGCGGGTAGGGCGTTCGCCTTACACGCGGCCAACATGGCCGACCCGAGTTCGATTCCTCCGCCCCTCTCGGAGAGCCCGGCAAGCTACCGAGAGTATTCGATATGCCAGACACAGTAACAACAAAAGTCTCCAATGGAGACGTTACTGGGCCCGCTCGAGCAAATCGACGATCAACGGGAGGGCCTTTACTTTACTTTACTTATAATATTATCACATTTTGAATCAACATTAATTTTACCCCAAAGACAAAACCACCATTTCCTTTGATGAAAATGAGACATGAGTTAGACTCTTTTGTCATTTTACTGATTATGACCCTGATTTTGGACTATGACCTTACAGTATTTAGTCCAGTTTTAGCAAGATTCCTACTGAGTAAATTCATGGGAAAATCTCTCACTATGGGGAACAGTTAACTCTTGATATCAAATCCCAAGTCCTTGATATTCTTTACTGTATTACCCAGCTGGTCTTCAGCACACATTTTTGTCAAGTTGATTTTTCTAACCATCTCTCCTTACACATGGCTGACCCAGGTTTGATTTCTGGCTCCACATAATGTCGCCTGAGCCCCACCAGGAGTGATCTCTGAGTGTAGACCAGGAGTAAATCCTGAAAACCATTAGATGTGGCTGAAAAATTTTTAAAAATTTTAAAAGGAGAGAGAAAGAATTTCAAATATTTTTAAAAGGCATATTAATTTAGTCATCTTATATTTTTATTTTGGGCCATACATGGAAGTGCTGAGGGTCTCCTTTATAGGCTTTGTCCTGTGGGATGCAGGACATTCAGGGCTGGACGTCAAACCAGGAGGTCAAATCAAGGAGGTCAAACCAGTGAGCATTCCAGTCCATTGAGTCATATATGCCATCTTACCCATTTTTACGCTTAGAAACCACTTGAGTTCCCCCTAATCTTTTCTCTCCCCTCTCCCCTCAACAACCACCTTTCTACTCTCTGTTTCTGTGACTTTGAATGCTTAGATCTCTCCTCTTAGTGGAATCATTCCATATTTGTGTTTTGTGACAAACATTACACTTATTTCAGTGAGCCTAATGTCTTTGAGGTTCATACATGTAACAGCATAAAATAGAAAGATTTCTTTCTTTCTTTCTCTCTTTCTCTTTCTTTCACAGCCAGCAGTGCTCAGAGGTCAGGGCTTATTTCCAGAGCTATGATCAAGAGTCACTCGTGGGCTGGAGCAATAGCACAGCAGGTTGGGCAATTGCCTTGCACGTGGACAACCCAGGTTCGATTCTCAGCATCCCATATGCTACCCCAAACACCTCCAGGAGTAATTCCTCCAGGACTTCATGAGCCAGGAGTAACCCCTGTCTATTGCTGGGTGTGACGCCCCCCCAAAAAAAAAGTCACTGATAGTGGAGCTCTGGTGGTCAGGTGATACCAGAGATCCAACCTACATCTCATGCTTGCAAAGCAAACGCTCAGTCCATTGTCTTTCTCTCTGTCCCTGGTCATTCTTTTCAAGTTTTTGTGGCTTTTCCATTGTTCTTTGTCTTTTATAATGGCTATTTATTTTATTTTTAATGCCTTTTTATATTCCCACTAATTGTACACAAGGGTTCTAATTTCTCTGCATCTTCACCAACATTTTCTTTTTTGCTCTTTAAATAATGATCACCTAATGTGATCACACCCGTGTGTGTTTTTCTTCCCGTCTCTTTGTTGTTTGGTTGGGTTACAACAGGAGATGTGGGGTGGTGCTGGGGATCACTTTGTGGTGCCTCACACATATAAGGCAAGTGATTTACCAACAAGCCACATCCCAAGATGACAACCCCAGGGCTCAAGATACAGTTTTGATTTGCATGCCTCTATGAGAGCCCAGCAAGCTACTGAGTATGTCCTGCTCACACGGCAGAGCCTGGCAAACTACCTGTGGCATACTCAATATGCCAAAAACAGTAACAATGACGGTCCTCATTCTCCTGACCCTGAAAGAGCCCCCAATATGTCATCGGGCTACACTTGCATGTGACAGGGACGAATGGAGACGTTACAGGTGCCCGCTCGAGCAAATCGATGAACAACGGGGTGATAGTGATAGTGTTAGTGATATGATTAGTAAAGTTAGGGTCTTTTCACATGTAAGGCTTTTTTTGAGATTTGACTTTGTTTTGTTTTGAGGGGAGGGCACACCTGCCAGTGCCCCGTGATCATTCTCTGACTTCAACAGAGCCAGCTGGATAGAAAGAACAATTCTGAGACAAAAAAAAAAAAGCCATCTGCACACACCCAATCCTGGGATTGCCCACATCCCAACTTGGGGTGCATGGTTTCTCTCTCCATTTACTTTGTGAGACATACTCTCACCTCTTCTGTTCCCCAAATCTGTTTTTCGACACAAGAGCAAGCAAGCAAACAATTTGTTTACCCATTTGCTTTCCATAATAACAGTAAGGACTACATCGTGCTTAGAAAATGAACATTGAAAACAAGCTTGTAAATCCCACGTTGTGCTAAGCATTTCTCTGGAGAAAAAAAAAATCGAGAAATGTCTTAGGTAATATGATAGCGGAAGATGGGACAGAACAAGAGGCATTTGGGTTGATTTAATTAGTGTCTTGTTGAATTTAAGAATACCGTGTCCCACACACGCACAAACATAGACAGTGTAGATTTAGAGGCGCACTATTGGTCCGCACCTGTTTGTCCCTGTAAGCCCGTCCTTGTCTAGGGCTTCCAGCTGGAGCGGGCAGTTGTTGCAGGGATTAGATTATTTAAAGCCTTCAGCTGGCTAGTGTAGGCAAGCAGTAGCTTAGAAAACATCTAATCTATTTTTTAAAATCTGTTCCTAAGTTTGCTTTGTTAGGAGGTCTTAAGGTTTTTAGCACCACCCACTTGTCGCATTCTGGAATCTTTTGCTCCGAGAGAGTAAATGTATCAAGGAGAAGCAAAGGTTTTTAAATATCTACATCTTAATCCAACAAACTTGTATTAAAATTAAGTTCATTGATTATGCTGAGCATCATTAATTTGTAAGAAATCGTATTTTGTCAAACTACTATTGTTTATGTTTATTTTCAAGAGGGAATTACTTCAATAGCATCTTTTTTTTTTTTTTTTTTTTTTTGCTTTTTTTGGGTCACACCCGGCGATGCTCAGGGGTTACTCCTGGCTCGTGCACTCAGGAATCGCTCCTGGCGGTGCTGGGGGACCATATGGGATGCTGGGAATTGAACCTGTGTCGGCCATGTTGGCTGCGTGCAAGGCAAATGCCCTACCTGCTGTGCTATCGCTCCAGCCCCTTCAATAGTATCTTTTAAAGTTTTATTTTATTCATTATAGATTTCTTGCTTCCTGGGGGTGGACTACATCCGACAGTGCTTTGGGCCTACACCTGGCACTCTGCTCACTCCTGACCAGGATGAGACCTGGCAGCGTTCAAGGAACCCTATAAGGTGCCGGGGAATTAAACCCAGGGTGGCCAAGTGCAAGGCAAGTGATTTAACCCCCTGAGTTATCTATTCAGTATCCCCAGTTTTTTGTTTTGTTTTGTTTTGTTTTTAAGTTATAATGGGGCCAGAGATAGTACAGGGATTACAGTGCTTGTCTTGCATGCAGCCAACCCCATTCTGAACCTTGGCTCTGCATATGGTCCCCAGGAGTGATCCTGAGCACAGAGCCAGAAGTAAGCCCCAAGAATTACTGAGTGTGGTCCAAAAATAAAACTTAAAAAAAATTATTGTAAACCCACACCCAGTGGTGCTCAGGAACTACTCCTAGCTCAGTGCTTGGGGGAGTGGCAAGGGGGGACATTATTCCTAGTAGTGCTCTGGGGACCTTGAGGTGCTGGGGGGATCAAACCCCACCTTTGCAAGTATGATTCACTCCAGTTCTTGGAATTTATGTTCCTGACCCACTGTTAATTTTAGTTATAGTCAGAAAGGCTTTTGATAACAAATAGTATTTGAATCCTTTCAACAGAAACATTTTTAAAAAATAGTTTCATGCTTATTGAATAATTTACAGCACATTAATATGTATACACACATGCACATATATATATTAGTAAAGCAACACAGTTTTCACTGAACAAAAATTTCTTCAAAAAATATGAGAGGGGCCAGAGCAATAGTACAGTAGGTAAGGAGCTTGCCTTGCACACAGCTGACCTGGGTTCAATCCCTGACATCCCGTATAGTCCCCTGAGCACTGCTAGAAGTAACTTCTGAGTGCAGAGCCATAAGTAGCCCTTTAGCACATGTGGCCCCAAACATTTTATTTTATTTTATTTTGTAATTGAATCACAGTGAGATATAGTTACAAAGTTGTTTGTAACTGGGTTTTAGTCAAATAATATTCCAACACCTGTCCCTTCATCAGTGTAAATTTCCCACCACCAATACCAGTATCTCCAGTTTTCCTCCCCTACCTCTATGGCAGCACGTTTCCTTTCTCTCTCTCTCTCTCTCTCTCTCTCTCTCTCTCTCTCTCTCTCTCTCCCCTCTCCCTCTCTCTCTCTCAGTCTTTCTCTCTCTTCCTCCCCCCTTGCAATAAAGATGCAGAAGATTAGCATGTTATATCCCTTTACCTATTCTCAACACTCATCTCCCGTCCAGAGTGATCATTTCTAACTATAACTGTCATACTGGTCCCTTCTCTATCTTAGTTGCCCTTTGTCACCTCCACATTTGTGGCAAGAGCCCAAAACAGTTTTTAAAAAGATATGAGAGAAGAGAAAGAGGGGGAAATAGGTGTTCAAGAGAGAACACAGGCTTCTCCCAAGAGGTAAAAGCAAGCAAAGAAGCAAGAGACAAGAAAGCGAGGCATGTGCTCAAGGGAGGACATGGGCTTGAAAAGCATAATATATTAAAGTATATTTACTTTAAAAAAAAGAAGAAAGAAAGAAAACTGGGACTGAGAGATAGTACTATGTATTTATCTTGCTCACACAGACAATGGTTTGATCCCACATGGTTCCCTAAGCCCCACAAGGATGATCCCTGAGTATTGCCTGGTATGACCCAAAAATTCAAAGCAAAGAAAATGAGTGTTACCTATTAAACCATACTGTGCTTGAATGACCTATCAAAGCATTTGGATAATTTGTTCTAGATAATTTGGAGGCAGAGGATTTAGTAGCAAATCTCCTTATAAGCAATTAACTCCTATGTGGATGCCTGATGTATTTGTGTCATTGGTGGAACAAGAAAATATCTTCCTTCCTACTAGAATGCTTTGCTACAGTAGATATCAGTCATTGGAATTTGCCAGAGCCATGATAGATTTAGTTAACATATTTCCAAAATAAAGAACTATGTTTCTGACATCATTGACTGCCTGAAGCTCTTTCTGAACTGCCTCTGAAAAGAAACGATATTTCAAAATTTGGAAGTATAAAGCAAAATAACTCTGGGGTAAGAAACAAAATAATTCTATACAAAATAAATGTATAGAATAGGGGTGGGGGCACACCCAGCTGAGCTCAGGGCTTACTCCTGACTCTGTGCTCAGGGACCACTCCTGTCAGTGATGTCACCTCCACATTTGTGGCAAGGGACCCAAAACAGTTTTTAAAAAGATATGAGAGGAGAAAAAGAGGGGAAATAGGTGTTCAAGAGAGAACACAGGCTTCTCCCAAGAGGTAAAAGCAAGAAAAGAAGCAAGAGACAAGAAAGCGAGGTATGTGCTCAAGGGAGGACATGGACTATACAGGATGCCTGGTATCTAACATAACCATGGCAAACTCGTGGGCCCTGTACAGTGTCTCCAGACTTAAAATGTCTTTCTTCCTCTTTCTTTCTTTCTTTCTTTCTTTCTTTCTTTCTTTCTTTCTTTCTTTCTTTCTTCCTTTCCTTCTTTCTTATTCTTATTTTAATGGAGGCTTCCTCATCAGTGCCCGGGAAGGGACTACTCCTGAAGAAACTCAGCCCGACACTTGCAGCTCTACCAGGTGCTCTGGCGTGCAGTGGAAGTAGAGTCCTGCTATATCTGCTGTGCTGGGGGCCACCAGGGCCATACCCCGAGTTGCTTGGGGATCATGTGATATCAGGATCAAAATTAGGGCTCCTTCATGCAAAGCATGCACCCCACCCCTTTTAGCTATTTTTTGGATCAATATGTAGAATTTTTGTCTTTTCTGTTTGGAGGCCAAAATGACTCTGGGCTCAAGGATCATCTCTGGTGCTGCCTGGGGGACCATATGTGTTGTCAGGGATTGAACCCAAGTTGACTGTGTGCAAGGCAAGCACCCTACTGGCTATACTATCTCTCTGGCCCCCAATGTGTAGAATTTTGGGGAGAGGGGTACCATATTCAGCAGTACTCATGGGTAACTCCTGGCTCTGCACTCAGGAATCACTCCTGACAGGCTCAGGGGACCATATGGGAGGCTGGGGATCAAACCCAGATTGGTTGCATGCAAGGCAAGTTCCTTACGCATTGTACTATCACTTTGAACCCTCGTGTGTAGAATCTTTGAAACTAAAACGTATGAAATAAAAATAAAATGTTGAATGCAAAGGTTTAAAACCATTTTGCTTTATTTTTTATTTTTTTTGGGGGGGTCACTATATCTGGCTGTATTCAGGTTTTATTTACTCCTATCTCTGCACTCAGGGATCACCCATGGTGGGGCCTTGGGGACCATATAGAGTCCTGGGAACTGAACCCTGGTCAGATGCATGCAAGGCAAGTGCTCCACCTGCTGTATTATTCTCTGGCTCCAAGGGCTAAATGTGTGTGTGTGTGTGTGTGTGTGTGTGTGTGTGTGTGTGTGTATGAGTGTGTGCAAGCAAGCCAGGAATCAGAGTCAAAGCCTTAAACATATAAAGCATGTTCTCCACCACTAAACTAAATTCTCTGATCCAAACTTTTTAGAAGATTGGTTTCCAGACCTCTTCTTTGAAGCTCACAAATTTTACCACCTTCTTTCTTTCCTCCCTAAGATTTTTCACTACTTTATTTTTAGAAGCTTATTTTTGTCCTGCAAAGATGAAAGGAAAAAAATGTTAGGTATGAAGTAGAGGAAGAAAATCAATTTAGGACAAACTACCTCTTAAATAGATAAAATAACAGTCGAGGTATTCCAGTACATCATCTTACTTTGCTACTATTGTACTCCCAAAGAAAAGTGGAATACAATTTCATTTCAAATGCTCATTTCAAAAGGGTGGGCATCTTTAGAAAACGAGATTGGGCAAACCAAACCAAATAACTGGAACATTTACATTAGCCATATTATTGTAATTATTATTAAAAAAATTTTTTTTGTAATGAGGCAGAATGTCATAGTTTCTCCAGTTTGGTTCCTTTAAAAATATTATCATTGGGCCCTATCCCAGGACCCCATGAGCAAGGCAGTTAGGAAGTGCCCAATCTAAAAAGCAAAATTAAACAGAGCAGAGATCCTTTTTGTAGCTCAGCAATGGTAGTGTTGTATATGCCTTGCAAGTGTGAGGCCATGGGTTCCATCTCTTGCCCCAAGAAAGAAACAAATAAAAATGAAAAGACAAAAACAAGCAACAAACAGAAAGAAGTGCCGGCTCCATTCCCGGTGTCGGCCTCCTCTCTCAGTCTCTTGGTTTGTTCAGCGGGCTCTGGAGGGATACGGTCAGCATTCCTCTCCTCCCCCCTCCCTTCCACCCCACTGCTCTTACTTCCTGCAGTCTCTCCCCCTGCCCACCCCACCCACCTCTAGCTAGCTGTGGTCTGACCCACTTTCTTCAGCTTCCTCAATTCCTCTGACTCTGAAAATAAGTCTAAAGTCTATTGACATACCAAGGGAACAAAGCACAGGGATGAAAATGCTCAGCTATCTCTGCCTCTGTTATATACAAATCCTTTGCCAACCCATCACCCCAAGGGCCTGCCACTCCCATAAGATCCGCAGTAGGAAAAAAAAAAAGTGTGTTTCTTTATAAATGATTTGTCTTTTCAGCTTGCCCTGCTTTGCCTAGAATGGCTGCTTACTCCAAACACAATGATTAGCATGACCTGGTAAAACAATAGCATCAAATGGTGTCAGGGGCTGTTGAGTGTGGTGTCAGGAGGAAGCCACACTCTTTATTGGCTCGCCACCCTCTGGTGGCCTGTCTATTTTGGCTGTTCCAGTCAGTGTTTCTTCTTTCTGCAGTGGGTCTTTCTCAGCTGAACGTTTGAACAGATCAGCCCATCATGCCGATACATTGATCATGTATTGCTGTGAGAAGAGTCCAGAAATTCGAAGTAATATGTCAGAGTCTGGATTTTCCACATGTAATCAAGAACTTCTCCTCTTTAAGTTAACTTTAACTTCTATGGGAAGACTCCTTGCAGGCAGTAACAGATTAGGAGCTGCTTAGTCAATGGTTCAATGTTAGGGTCGAGTGATTTGATGCTGAGTATCTAGTAATGCTAGGGCCACCAGGGGCCATGCCTGATCAGGAGACTTTCTGGAGGGCTGGCATGTGTTCCTGAACCCTGAACCATCTCCCTGGGCCCTAATTCTTTTATTTTGTTCTTTCTCACTGCACACACTGAGGGACTATAGTAACAAACTGGGCCCCACCTTTACCCTCCTGTATTCAAGTATTCAAGGTCTCTCTATTTTGAACCACCTCCCATTTTTACTCTCTTCTAGTTCCAAGCAGATTGAATTTGTATCTTGACTTACAGCCCTCATTTGGATTTAATTAGCAGGCTTCAGATTCTTTCCCCCCCTGGGAATTGACCTGGTAACTCCATAGAATGCTGCCTCTGGCAAGTTCCTTTGACCCTTTGGGAAATTAGGTTAAAACCTTAAATCTCTTCAAGAACTGGGGCCCTATTCTGTCTCTTTTACCCACAGGACCAGAAGGATTTCCTCTTCCAGTGGAATTCAGCAGCGGAGGACTCATCTTTGCCTGTGTGAAGCTGTGGATTTGATTCCCAGCATCGCAAAAATAAACAAAACCCAAACAAGAAAGTGATATTCTTTGTGCAGTGAGGATTCATTCATTCATTGTCCTTAACCGCATGGTGTTGAAGATTATGGCACAGTGACTAATTCTGCTTGGAGAAAGCGCTCTGGTCCTAGAGAGGGAGCTCAGAGGGCTGGACCACATGCATTGCATGTGGGAAGCTCTGATTTGATCACCAGCTCTGCGTGGTTTCCCAGCACTGCCAGATGTGACATCCAAACATAGAGGAGAAAGTAGCTCCTGACTATGGCTGAGTGTGACCTAAATACAAAAACAAAAACAAGGAAAGGGAAAAAAGAATGTGATGCCTGTAGAGACTACAATAGGGAGCCTGAAGCCAACCTCACGAGCACAATCACGATCATGACCATCCTGTTGTTCGTCAGTTGCCTCGAGCAGGCCCCAGTAACGTCTCCTTCGTCCTAGCCCTGAGATTTTTTAAAAAGTGCCATATTAAAGGCTCTTTCAGGGTTAGGAGAATGAGACTCATCATTGTTACTGGTATTTGGCATATTGGGTACACCATGGGGAGTTTGCCAGACTCTGCCGTGTGGGCAGGTTACATTCGGTAGCCTGCCATTTTTTCCAAAGTAAGAATGAGATAATAAGATGTCGCGCGACCGCATTTGCGGCCTTGTGCTTCCAGGAGCTGAGTTTTATAGTCTCTGGGTCTTGGCCGTTAATGGGATTCCATGGCGCCAGGGAGTCAGTTGGTGGGTGTGACCCCTGCCTACTGGAATATGGAGGATCTGAGTGGAGGATGCTCAGCCCCGATCTGAGTAGGCTTGGAGATCTCAGTCCTGGGACCCGCATGCCTTTGTTCCTCTGCTGGTACCTTCATGCGTGTGGAAAGTGGTCTCAGTATGGTGGTGGCTGGTTCTGGAGGTCTTTGGCTGCTGGAGCCCTGGTCGGGGTGGGGAGGGAAACTCAACCCGCTCCCCTCCAAGGGGCCCTGGCGAGGACAGCCAGGCACGGGGGCAGGAGACTGCACTGTTCTCTTCCGGGAGCTGGGTTTTATAGTCTCTGAGCCAAACTCAGGTCATGTTTTATCACTTTAACATTCTGTGACCTTGGCCAATTAATTAGCTTCTCTTGGTCTCAGTTTCTTTATCTATAAACTGGGGACAATAACAATACTTAGTATAGTTGTCATGGATCAAATAAGATAGGATTAAGTGACTTAGCAGCTGTAATGAATTGAGAACAGTGTCCAACACATAAACATGCAAGTGTCAAAATGATTAAAAAAGTAGCACTGTAGCACTGTCCTCCCATTGTTCATCGATATGCTTGAGAGGGCCCAGTAACGTCTCTATCATGAGACTTGTTACTGTTTTTGGCATATCAAATACGCCACAGGTAGCTTCCCAGACTTTGCCATGCAGGCGAAATACTTTCTGTAGCTTGCCAGGCTCTCCGAGAGGGGCAGAGGAATTGAACCCGGATCGGCTGGGCCAGCCACGTGCAAGGCAAACGCCCTACCGCTGTGCTATCGCTCCAGGCCCAATTAAAACAGTGATTTTTCAAATTAAGTGATTTTCCTCTACTCTCCTAAGTAGTATTAGGATATAATTTGGAATAGACAGAAAATATTTTTATGCAGCTTAGCCAAGTTTCAGAATGAATTAAATTATAATCACCTTGCTTAAAATTGACTGCTTCAGTTTCAGCAAACAATCACTAATGCCAATCATCCCATAGATAGTTAAATATGATATGGATTACACTGGATTTTTTTGGTTTTTTTTTTCTTGTTTGTTTTTTTGCTTCTTTGATCATACCTAGCAGTACTTAGGACTTACTCCTGGCTCTGTACTTAGAGATTACTCCTGGGTGTGCTCAGGGGACGCTATGGGGTGGAACCCAGGTCTGCTGGGTGCAAGGCAAGCATTCTACACTCTATCCTGTTACTCCCACTATCAAGCTTAGCAATGAGGTATTTGTGTGTATGTGTGGGTGCACACGCAGAGATGCTTAAGGCTTTCTCCTAACTCTGTGCTCAAGGTTCACTCCTGGCAGGACTCAGAGAACCATGTGGGTGCCAGCAATCGAACTCAATCAGCTGTGGACAAGGCATTCCCCCAACCCACTGTACTATCTCTTTGGCGCAGAGGAACTTTTATTATTTATTTATTTTTGCTTTTCTTGGGTCACACCCAGCAATGCACAGGAGTTATTCCTGGTTCATGCACTCAGGAATCACTCCTGGCGGTGCTCGGGGGACCAGATGGGATGCTGGGAATCGAACCTGGGTAGGCCACATGCAAGGCAAACACCCTACCCGCTGTGCTATTCATTAATAGCTCCAGTACCCTAGAGGAACTTTCACAAAGTTTCTCTAACCAGAAATATCAGGCAGGAGATATTTTACAAGAGTTAAGGTATTTATCTTGGACATGGTTGACCCAGTTTTGATTATCAGCACCACATATAATCCCCAGAGCACTGCCATGAGTGATAACTTGAGCACAGAGTCAGTAGTAGTCCATGAGTACTGCTGGGAGTGGTCCCAAAGAAATAAACCAATAAACTAGAAATATCTTAATTCAGGGAGATGATTCTAAAGGTCAGAATGAGTGCTTTGCATGTGAGAGTCCTGAATTCAATCCCCAGCACTGCATGGCCCTCAATATAGGAAAACCCTCCTCCACCAAAATAAAACCAAAGGTAAAATAGAAATATATTTCACATAAAATAAAGTGATACCAGGGAAGTATATGTTTAAGTACAGTAGAAGCACCAAAGTGTTTTAGAGGTTCCTGCATCTTGTTTTTACAGATTAAGACCAATATGTAGACAACACCCTAAAAGAGAATGATTAAAATGAATCACTGTGCATCCTTACCATGGTCTGCTATGCAGCTGTTTAAAAGAATGTGGCAAATTTATATCTACTAACATGTAATTGTTGCCCAGCATTAGCATGATTTTAAAATAAGGAAAGTGTAGAACAGTATGTCTGGCATGCACACAGATGGATGCTTTTAAACAAACCTGTTACAAGGGCCGTGCTCAAAATAAGAAAAAAGTTAAAACCAACTTTATTTTTTCCCTTCACAGTCCTTTAAACCTTGGAGGCAATCTGGTGCAAGATCATAATTTTTTTATCACTGGTAGAAAATGAAAAGTCCCCTGAGCACTTTTGTTTCCAATAACAGTTTCATTTCTGTAATTAAAGTGGCCAGTCTGCTGAAATAACTGAAACTCTAAACCTCGATCTAATTTAGAGCTTAACCTTCCCCCAGCTCAGCTCCATTTTCAATGCGAGGGAAGGGACAGGCTGGCTGACTGCTCCATTTCTCAGTTTTAGTCTTCTGCCTCTGTCCTGCTTCTCTAAGCAACTCTGGCTCCTTCAGGGTTATAAGAAGAGGGAAAAAGAAAAAGACGGGAGGCCACTCTTGACTGGCAAACTAAGTAACCTGAGTTGGAGGTTTCTAGGAGTGGCAGGTTCTGGTTCTAATTCATTTTTGGTTTTGTTTCAGTTTTACTTTTTGGACCACAACCATTTGTGCTTGGGATGCTGTTCTCAGCCTGGTGCTGGTGGGGAGGAAGGGTGTCACTCCTGGTGATCTTAGAGATCAAACCTGAGGCCTCACTCACCTGAGTGGCAGATGCTCTACCACTCAGCCACAGTCCCAGTCTCTCTGATTTTAATTTTTTTTCTTTGTTTCTGGGCTAGACTTAGCTCAGGTGCTACTCCCAGTGATGCTTAGGTACCATGCATGCGATGCTGGGAATCAAAGCCAGGCCTCCTGCATGCCTTTTCTTTGCACTAGTCCATTGTACGATCTCTCTGTCCTGTGTCTGATTCTTCTTTGGTTTTCTCAGAGATTCCCAAACTGGGCACCTCCAAAGAAATCTCAGTAATGGGGTTGATACTTTTTCCTGGCAAGCCACTCCTGCCTCCATCTCAGTCTTGGGTGTCTGGTTGGTGAGTAGTACACACACATATGCATACACGTACAGCCACTTTGTTGGAGTGGTTGAAAACTTGAAAACTTATTTGATTTTTGAAAACTTAGTTAATTTTTTTTCAAAAATGTTTGTTTGTTTTGGGGCCACACCCAGCTCTGCTCAGTGCTTCCTCCTGGCTGGTATCAGTCCTGACAAGGCTTATCGGACCATATGGGGTGCCAGGAATTGAACCTGCTTTGCCTGGTACAAGGTGTAGGGTAACATTGGCTCATCCTTTCTCCTCTACCCTTTCTCCTCTGCTGCAAGGAACTTAGGTTTACTGAATTGTATAATATCTCTGGGGGTGGCCAGGGGGAGACCCCGATGGCTCTTCCCTTAGCCGCCTGCATTTGGGTGGGCCTGGGCCGCTACCCCAGCCAGGACGGCCCGGGCCATGGGTCAACCGGTGGAGGAAGCGAGGGTCAAGCCGGATGATCAAATGCTATTTATTCCATCCTCCCCACACGCCTGTTCCAGTCTCTCTGAACCTCCCATTCTAGTTTCACGCTGCCCCTCATTCCTGTCTCCTCTTGTCTCTTTGGCTCATCTCTCTGCACTACATCTCACAGCCTGGGCTCTCTCTCTCCACCTGCCTGCTCCTGTATTCTACATTTTTCTCCCTTTGTCCCCCTAGCTAGTCTCTCCACACTCCATCTTGCTGCTCTGTTCTCTCCTCTAACTCTCTCATCTCTCTCTCACTCACACTCTTCCTTCCTAGCCCCTCATTCCTGGGTCCCAGCTCTCTGGATTCTGCCTCTAGGCCGACACTGCACCCAGTGTCAAAACAACATAAGGAAGCCCTTCCTGACTGCCAGGCTCAAGGGGGAAAACGCGGCCTGGGCTGAAACACTAAAGCCTTTCCTTACTATCTGCAGGCAAAATACCTCTAAGGTGTTTTTCTCCTTTCCTCAGTCCAACAGCTCTATCAACATCTTAATTCTAGTTATTTCTGTCTGGACACAGTAAGAGACACACTGAGGCTTGTAGGACAGCTCTCCTGGGAACATCTTGCCACAGAGTCAGACTACAGAGCTCAGGCCAGATTAATCCTTCCTAACCCTAGCAGGGTCCGAATCTAGTTATTCCTTGTTGGATCATGACAGCATGTGTTGATGACCAAACTCTTAACTTATGGTTAGTTAAGCATTATGGCACTTTGGCCAGGCCCATTTCAATGACAGAGTAGCACATAGCTTACTGCTTACCCTGGTTCCATCCAGTACTTTGTTGGGATCCTGTTTTGGGAAGTGCTAGGAAGTAAGGGCAGCTGAGGCTTAGGTTGAGAGAACAGATGCCCAGGAGGAAAATATCACTGAGAGCCAATAAACTCCCATAGTTTACAAGCTTACACCTTGCCCTGGGTACATCCAGTCCCTTTGTTGGGACTCTGCTTTTGGGGTGCTAGGAACTAAGGGCAACTGAGGCTTAAGATGAATAAATATGACAGATGCCCAGGAGTCAATATTATTCGGAGTCAATTAACTTCCAAGTTATAAAAGCATAGCATTTACTGTCTTCTTGTGTCCATACAAAAGGACATTGCTTTGAACTAACTATGCAAAGGACTGAAGGAGAAGAGAAAAACAATATTTTACAAGTCAACAGAGACAAAGAAAGACAGAAGAATGGGAGCACTGGGATGGGAGCAACCCAATAAACCTAAACTACCTGAGGCTATGCAGGAAGGACAAAACAATGTTATCCTACACTGAATAACACCCATCACAATGTTCCCCAAACACTCCCATTTCCTCGATATTCATCTTTAACTTCTCCTTTGTGATTTCCCTATCTGTTCATCATTCATTTCCCCTAACCAGAACCTGTGACTTATAAAGTCAAATTCTTCCGAGATCTCTGGATTTGTTTTTGTAAGTGAAATACTGCTTTTCTCTTTCCTTTATATCCTTTGCAATTTAACTTAGAGCAATGCTCTTTTTTGTATAGACACCAGAAGAAAGTTAATGCTATGCTTTCATAACTTGGGAGTAAATGATTCCGAATAATATTTACTCCTGGGCATCTGTCATCTTTATTCAATTTAAGCCTCAGTTGCCCTTAGTTCCTTGCACCCCAAAAGCAGAGTCCCCACAAAGGGACTGGATGGACCCAGGGCAAGGTGTAAGCTACCCTGGCATTGAAACGGAACAGGCTAAGCGCCATAAAACTTATAAGTTTAGAGCATAGTCATGGACAAATTCTGTCATGACCCAAAGAGAAGTGACTGGACAAGGACCCTGCTAGGGTTAAGAAGGACTATTCTGGCCTGAGGACTGTAGTCTGGGATCTATGGCAAGATGTTCCCAGGAGAGCCACCACTTAAGCTTAACATATCTCTTACTGTGTCCATACAAATTGACTAGAAAGATTATTAAGAAGCAAATTTAAGGTGACTGTTTAAATGGTTACGGACTAAGGAAAGGAGAAATACACCCTTAGATGAAATTCCACCCTTAAACAGATCTCCTAGTAGGATGAGATCTTTGTCTTAGAAGAGTTTCCCCAAGGGAAGGGCTTTACATATGCTGACTGTGCTATCTGACCTGGGTGTAGTTGCTACCCTCAACCTTGGAGGTTGGGCTTTTGACTAAGGCACGAGGAGACTAGCATGGGGAAAGTAGGAGACAGGAATGAGGGACAATGTGAGACTGGAATGAGGTGCTCAGTGAAATTGGAATAGGAGTGTGGAGAGAATGGAGTAAACTGCAGGACAGAGATTGAAATAAATGACAACTGATCACCAATCAGTTTCACAGCCCTATTTCTTCCTTCATGCGTTTGTTGCGGTGGCTTAAGCCCAGTTGGGGAAGTGGTTCATGGCCATCTAACGCGTGTCACTGGTAAGAGCCTACATTTTACCGAACACACACCCTATGTGCTATACTATCGCTCCAACTCCTGACATTTTGCGGTCGGAGGGTCATACCTGGTAGTATTGAAAGTTACTACTTCTATGGTACTAAGGGGATCTACTCATGGTAGTACTGAGGGAACCATGCAGTGCTGGGGATCAAACCCAGGGCTCCTGCACTCAAAGCATGTGCTCCAGCTCCTTTAGCCATTTTTCTGGCCCAACTCATATTCTTTAGAATTCCTTTTCCCACTTCCCTTCATTATGGTTGCTGATGTCGTTGTCATAAGCAGAGCTGGCACATTCATCTGGCTGTGGTGCTCACACACCTTTAACTGTGATGCTTGCCAGGGGTTGGTCACCAGGTTGGTGCTTGTATGCTTGACCATGTGCTCATTGATGTTGGCTCTCCTTACACTGTGGTACTTGCACATGAGCTTGCTCCACTGAGGCTCATAAGTGAGGGCTGTGACTCTGTGGGGGTCCTTGCAATGCTCAGACATGTGCTAGACAGAGGTCTCACTTCCCGGATGTGGCACGCACATAACTTTTCATTTGCAGCGCCATCCTTTTCATGGTGCTTCCACACATCTGGTGGTAGTGTGACTGGAAATCATTTGAGACACCAGGGATCGAACAGAGCAAAATTGTCTGGAACACGCTTGGCACATGTGAGACACCCAGGATTTGAACTTGTAACCACGAACTTTCCAGATAGGTAGTACAAGGCACTGTGCTACTCTACTCCAATAGGCTGGCAATGATTCTTGGGTTTTTTTCTTTTGGAGGTGGGGGTCACTCCTGGCAGTGCTCAGGAGCTAATCCTGACACTCAAAGCACTGCTCAGAGAAATGGGTGCTGCTGTAGATGAGATCCACACTTTTGCATGAAAATTATCCACTCCATCCATTGAGCAATCTCTCTCTGTGCAGGACAATGTTTTTTAAGCCAAAATCAATCAGTTTCTCCCATGAATTTATGTGACCCTTATGCAAATAAAGCACCAAAGGAAAGTTGGCCTTAATTTCGGCCATTTTCAGATTGTCAACCTACATTTCTTAAGAGTGTATAATAAGTCATTCCACCGTGTCTCCAAATGCTAGTGTTGAAATTCAGCCTAATACAAGCAGACTTCTTTTGGGTTTAAGGTTAGGGAAAATGCCATCTTTCTGATTCACATAAGCATAGAGAAACACACAGAAATAACACAGTCCCTTGCAAAGTAGCTTTCTGCTTCTCAACCAGAAGGAATCAAGGGCCTCGGGAATATCCATGGTGTAGCGGAGAGATAAAGCTATATATCCGAACCACAGAGCCAACAACACCAAAAACACAAGACTCAAACCAAAACAAACAAACTTAAAAATGTGCCTGTTGAGGGGCTGGCGCGATAGCACAGCGGGTAGGGCTTTTGCCTTGCACATGGCCGACTCGGGTTTGATTCCCAGCATTTCATATGGTCCCCCAAGCACCTTCAGGAGTGATTCCTGGGTGCAGAGCCAGGAGTAACCTCTGAGCATTGCTGGGTGTGACCCAAAAAGCAAAAGAAAAAAAGAAAGAAAGAAAATGTGCCTGTCGAGGTAGTGGGTGCACATGTGTGTGTTTTGGGTGTAGTGGTGGAAAGGAACCTGGAACACTGGTGGAAGGAAGTTAACACTGGTGGAGGGATTGGTAATAGAGTATTGTCTATCTAAAACTCAAGCACCAATAACTGTTTTTTATTCTGGTCCAGGTAATTTATTGTGTGTAATCCAAAAGCAAATAAACAACAACAACAACAAAAACATAATTGTCTTTATAACATTATGTATATAAATACACTTATGTATTCTCTTGTACATTAATCACTGTATCACTGTCATCCCATTGTTCATCGATTTTCTTGAGCGGGCACCAGTAACGTCTCCATTTGTGCCAGACCTGAGGGTTTTTTTTTTTTAATAGTGAAACACCATGAGGTAGAGTTGTAGACTTACAAACTTTTATGCTTGGGTTTCAGTTATACAATGATCAAGTACTCATCCCTCCACCAGTGCCCACTTTCCACCACCACGGGTCCCAGTATCCCTCCCCCCCATCCCCCCATCCCACCCTGCCTCTGTGGCAAGGCATTCCCTTTTGTTCTCTCTCTCCTTTTGGGTGTTGTGGTTTACAAAAGAGGCATTGAGTGGCAATCATGTTTGGTCTATAGTCTACTTTCAGCATGCTTCTCTCATCCTGGGAGGATCTTCCCAACACCCTTTATTTGATGCTCCCTTCTCTATCTGAGCTCCCTTTTCCCCTAGCATGTGTGGCTGGCCTCCAAGTCATGGAGCAAAGTTCCTGGTACTAATCTCAGCCACTCTTGGGCAAGCACCAATAACTTTGTAAATCACAGTTCTTTAATAAACTTTAAAAAAAAATCTTATTTAAAAAAAAAGACATCTTATTGTCTCATTCCTACTTTGGACAAACTTGCAGGCTATCGAATGTAGCCTGCCCACAGGGCAGAGTCTGGCAAACTCCCCGTGGCATACCAAATATGCCAAATACCAGTAACAATGATGGGTCTCATTCTCCTAAATAGCCTTGAATATAATCTCAGGGCTAGGATGAAAGAGACGTTACTGGGGCCTGCTCGAGGCAATCGACGAATAACAGGATGATGAAATGAAATGATGATGAAATGAAATGATGATGAAAAAAAAAAAACAAGAAATTATCCACTTCTGGGCACCTGAGCTTCAAGCCTTTCATATCCTAATTGACTCTAGTTCACAAAGTCAATGTCTTTGTGAATCTTGTTTATAAGGTTGCCACTCACTTTGGAATGTGAGATTTTTCTTCTACCATTTGCTTCCAACTTTCGAGGTTGCAACTGAAACTAAGACATAGGTTTCAGTATGACATTCGTAATGGTCTCTTTATGGCATTCTCTAATGTACCTATCAGAGAATACTCTTTTCAGGAATACCCAAGGGGCAGGTGCCTCGTTGCCTCTAAGGGGAAGGTGGGCAAAGAGTGAAGGATATCAAGGAGACATCTCATTATTGAACTCCCTTAATATTTTGTTTAATTAAGCTAATGTATTTACAGTGGAATTGACATTTTTATTTAGTTACTTATACCTTTTACACTTTGTACTATATATGTTCATATTACCTGATCTTTACACTTAACAATCTTGTCTTAATAGTCTTCTCTGTTACTGTTTTTCAAAAGCAAAATTATAGCTTAAGGCACAGAGTGAAGAATTGATGCAATCATATGTATATTTTCCAGCCAAGAAAAGGACTTTATCTTTAATCCTCCTCATGTCTTACTTCTGGATTTTATTTTGTTTTGTTTGGACTAAATTATGTTGTCTCAATTCTTCACTGCATTTCTGCCTTCTCAGTATACCCAAACTGATCAGTTATGGCTGACTGACTTGTTTTTACTTAAATTCTATTTTAACATATGGTTTTGAGTCGGATTTTCTTTCTTTCCTCTTTGGTTTTGGAGACACATCTGGTGGGACTTGAGGGACCATGTGGTGCCAGGGATCAAACCCAGTCTTCTCACATGCCAAGAATGTGCTTCAGTCCTTTGAACTAACTCCCTCACCACACCCCCAGTCCTCGCCTTTTTAAAAGGCAGTGTTGGGGATGAAACCCAGGGCCTCATGTGCAAAGCAAATGTTTTAACACTGAGCTACATTCCTAGCTCTTCTTTTTTATTTTATTGATTTATTTTTGTTTTGAGCGTGAAACCTGGTGGTGCCTGCTTCCAGATTGGTCACTCAGGGGTAAGTCCTGGCAGTGGAGCATGAGGTACCAGTGATGGAACCTGGGGTTACTGTGTGAAAAGCGTATGCTCTTTGAGCCACTTCCATGACCTTCTTTGTTATTTTACTATTGTTACATTTTTTTGTTTGCTTGTTTGGGCCACACAAAGCAGTCAAGCAGTGCTCAGGGCTGACTCTTAGTACTATGCTCAGGGGGCACTCCTGTCAGTGCTCAGTGGACTATATGCTGTGCCCAGGACAAACTGGGGTCAGATACATGCAAAGAAAGTGCCTTTACCCTTATTCTACTTCTCTAGCATTTCTATATATATTTAAATTTTATTTTTATTACTTTTTTTAGTTTAGGGGCTATGTCAGGTGATGCTCAGGGCTTACTACTGGATCTGTACTCAGGGATCACTCCTGGTAGTGCACAGGGAATTAACTACATGCAGTGCCTGGGGATTAAACCAGGATCGGCCGCATGCATGGCAAGACCTGAGTAAGACTGTCCTCCAGTTGTTCATCGATTTGCTCGAGTGGGCCCAGTAACATCCCATTGTGAGACTTCTTGTTATTGTGTTTGGCATACTGAATACTCTCAGTAGCTGGCCAGGCTCTCTGAGAGGGGTGGAGGAATCGAACCCGGCTCGGCCAGGCTGGCTATGTGCAAGGCAAACACCCTACCACTGTGCTATCACTCCAGTCATGGCACGATCTTAACTCTGGTCTATTTTTTCAAGCCCCTCTTTTCAATTTTCAAAATAGTGGTGCCTAAAGAAATAGTGCACTGACTATAAGAGTTCTTGCCTTGCAAGAGTAAGGTCATGAGTTCAAATCTCTACTGTCGCACACACTGGGTGTGACCGAGCAACTGCATTGTTGCAACGTGACAGCTAGGCTGATGCCACAAGCCATTTCCTCTTACCTTGTAACCAGGTGTGTGTGAACACCACGAAAATGGTGGCAACCCCTGTGAGTACCACAGCTTAGAAGATGTGCACTCCCCACAACTTCTAAGGAATTGTGATCCCTGGCAAGCACCACAACCATAAGAGTGTGACCAGCGACGAACACGTGTGCAAATAATTAAAGGAGTGCAAAGCTAAGGGAGCATGTGTGAGCCCTGGGAAGAACCACAGATAAAATGTGCAAGAACCAAATCCAGGTGTGTGCAAGTTCTGTTACAGTAATAACATATCAACAATAACTAAGAGGAAGGAAGGGAGGAGAATTAAAAAATATTAAAGATAGGTTGGAGAGATAGCTCCAAGGGCTGAGTAGCAGGAGGCCTGCATTTTATCCCCAGAACTATCTGGCTCCCCCAAGTGTCACATGATCCCTCCAACACTGCTGGGAACCCCTGAGTGTTGAACAGCCCCTTGAGTAACCTCTGAGTGTTACCCAAAAGAAAGAAGTTAAAAAAAGGTGGGCTCGGGGAGTGGAGAGAGAGTTCTATTTCTTGCTAACTGCCCACCTGAGTTCTACCCCAGGCACTGAATGTGAGTCCCTGAACACTGCCAGGAGTGACTTCTGAGCAGGTCCTGAGCAGAGCCAGATGTGGCCCCCAAAACAAAAACAAATGAAAGAAAGAAAGGGGAAAAAGTAAAACAAGTATTGAAGATACATCAGTGTCTACTATATTATATAACCTAGTGACAGTTATTATTTCTGTCTTGCACTACCCTCAGGGTACAATTCAGTAGTTTGTCTTGTAACCAAAAAGAAAATCTACATGGCACCAGAGGGAAGATTTTGTAGAGACGATTGATGGGAGGATTATGTCATATAACACAGAGTAAAATTTAATAAAAAATCTTCCATTAACCAGTTCTTGGCTAAATTCATCCCCAGACACCACATGCCTCTTTTCCCTACTAAACTTTTATTCATGCAGCCTTGTCAGATATGGCTGCCATCAGTTTTAAGTCCCTGGCAACTGATAAGAATTCCCCCCGCCCCCAAACTCCTAAATGTGTCTTTTGTTCTCCTGCAGAGCACTTGAGCTCTCTCTTGCTTTCTTCAATTTTGCATCTTCACCTATGAAATATCATTCAAATAACAATGTATCTCTACTAAAAGGAAGCAAGTGGTAAAAATTTTTAAATCCTGAGTCACAACCATTTTTTCCCTATCAAATTATAACAAAGTGGAAACAAATAAACAGAATCCAATTTGATATGACTGAAATTCAGCGTTACGAACTCCCAGATATCAGAGGGGTTAAGGGGCTGATATAATAGATGAAGAAGTTGAGTCCTAGAGCAAGGTTCATGGAAAACTATTCGCTATCCTCCAAAATCTGCTTCCTTTTCTCCCACAGAAATAGATTTATAGCTCAGTATAGCCACAGGCCTACATTCTTAACCAATGGAACAAGCAAAGAGGTGATCTGTGATGCTTCCAAAAAATTTGCTCTTAACTTCTTTTTCCCTCTTCTCTCAAAGTAGGAAATTCGGCATGATTGTGACAACTCATAGCATGATTGTGACAACTCCTTTGAGACAAAGGAGTACCCCAGGATCTTGCTACTCTAAGTATAGTTCATGAGCTGGAAGTAGCATTAGTATTAGAACCTCTAAGAAAACTTCTCAGGGGGTCAGAGAGATAGTACAGAGGGTAGGGCACTTGCCTTGCACACAGCTGACCCTGGTTTGATCCCTGGCGTTCCATATGTGCCCCCACCCCCACCCCAGCAATTCCAGGGGTAATTTCTGAGTGTGGAGCCGGAAGTAAGCCCTGAGCACTGCCAGATGTGGCACTAAAAACAAAAAAAGAAAAGAAAAGAAAGAACCTTTCAGAATAGGTTCCACCACAAGTACCCTTATTCAGTCTGACTGAAATGTGAGTCATATTTTCATTAAAATTGGAAATTTGGAAAAAAAATTACTTAATGATGATCCTTAGATGAAAGTCATCAGGGTCCCTGACTATCATGAGCAGATCTACTTAACTCCTCTTCCCATTTTATATTGTGATGAAATGCACAGACCCTCATAACCATTTCTGGGTGTGCAGTTTGGTCTGAAGGATATACGCACTGTTGTGTAGCCTTCAGCATCATTCATCTCCAGAACTCTTTTAATCTTGCAAAATGAAAACCATTTTCCAATTAAACACCTTCTCAATCTCTCCTTCCCCAGTTCTTGGCAACCTCTCTTTCAGTTTCTCTGGGACCCACCTACATTTTGGAGGATGGGGGATCACATCCAGTGGTACTCAGGACTTACATCTGACTCTGTGCTCAGGGATCACTGCTGGCAGTGTTCAGGGGACCATATGTAATACTGGGGATCAAACTAAGGTCAGTCATTTGCAAGGTAAGCACCTTAACTCCTGTAATAATCTTTCCAACTTCCTTTAATTTTTCTTTACTTTTTTTTTCAGAGATGGGACAGCATGCCTGGCAATACTTGGGGTCACTCCTGGTATGGCACTGTGGAGTCACTCCTGTTGATGCTGAGGGGAACCAAGCAGTGCTGGGGAGGAACCTAGGAGAGATTCTATGTGCAAAGCATAGACTCTAGGTTTTGAGTTATCTGCAGGCCTTCAATTTTTTTTCTGTTCTTCCAGTTTTGTCTTGGGTATTTTAGATACTTTGCCAATACATACAAACTTTAGAATCATTTTGTCAATGTATGCAAATAAGATTGCTGGGGTTTTGATTATAATCCTACAACAAGTTAGGAATAATTATTATGTTTCGAACCAGAACACAGAATTGTTCCTCCAGAATTTTCTCCCCTCCCTCCCTCCCTCCCTCCCTCCCTCCCTCCCTTCCTTCCTTCCTTCCTTCCTTCCTTCCTTCCTTCCTTCCTTCCTTCCTTCGTGCAGTGCTGGGAATTGAACCCAGGGCCTCACATACACAAGAACACTACCACTGAGCTCCATTCCTAGTCTATGATCCTTTCCCCACATCTTTTATCTAAGCCTTGTGCTTTTATCCCACATAAATTCTGAACATATTTTATTAGATTTCTGCTCAACTATTTACATGTTGAGTGCTAGTAAAACAATATGGTTTCTTATTTTCTAAATTTGCGGTTCCAGGGTCTCACACATGCAAGGCAAATGCTCTACTGATGAGCTACAACCCCCAGTAATACAATGTTGTTTCCCAAATTTCAAATACCCATTGTTCATTGCTTGTATATAGAAAAGCAATGAACCTTTGTGTATTATTCTTGTGACCTTTTTATATTTGCTTCCAGTACTTTTTGTTGTTGTTAATTCTTTGGGATATTTAACACAGAGTATCATGTCTTTTAACAAAGATGGTTTTGTTTCTTTTTTCCCCAATAGATTTCCCTTTTATTTACTTTTATTTAATTTTGTTGTTTTAGGCCTCACCTGGTGATGCTCAGAGGTGACTACTGGCTCTGTACTTAGGAATTACTAGTGGCTGTGCTAAGGGGACTCTATGGGATGCTAGAGATCAACCACATGCAATGCAAGGGCCTTAACCCCTATACTGTCTCTGGTTCTTTGTTTCCCTTTCTTCTCATATTGCAAGAACTGATACTTCTGGGATTTTTTTTCTCTCCGGAAAAGCTGGTGTTCTCTCTTGAACATCTCTCTCTCTCTCTCTCTCTCTCTCTCTCTCTCTGTCTCCTCCTTTTCCTTCTCCCTCCCCTCCCCCTTTCTCTCTCTCTGTCTCTCTGTCTCTCTGTCTCTCTGTCTCTCTCTCTCTCTCTCTCTCTCCTCCTGGCACCACATTGTCTTTGAGCACTACTGGGAGTGAACCCTGAGAACAGAGGCAGTAGTAGCCCGTGTGCACTGCTGGTTGTGATCCAAAACCAAAAATAGCAACAACAAAAACAAAAACCCAAAGTCAGTTGGATCCTGAGGATGACACTAGAACAACCACAAAAGCAAATCAGCAATAACTCAACTTCACTTGCTGTACAAAATGCTATTTTTTTTCTAGAGAAAATTAAATCTCCTAAGATATATGATGCAACCATTGATCTGGAGAATAATTTCTGTTCCAAGATTATAAGAATAAGTTTGTGTATATTTACAGTCTAGCCCCTATTATGCTAAATATTTTCTATCCTTTTTTGGGTTTGGTTTTGTTTGGGGGCCAGGCAATTGCCCTACCTGCTATACTGTAGGATTATACTTCCTCAGGTGCTTAGGTTTATCGGGTCACACCCACCCTTCCCAGGACACTGAACTTATAAGTTAATATTGCCTTTCTCCTCTCCTTATGTCTTTTGAATAGTTTACCTTAAAGCAATGTCCTTTCTGTATGGACACAGGAAAACGGTTAATATTATGCTTTGTAACTTGGGAGTTGATTGACTCCAAATAATATTTACTCCTGGGCAACTGCTTTCTTGACTCAGTTACCCTTTAGTTCCTAGCACCCCAAAAGCAGAGGTCCCGATGAGGGACTGAATGGACCCAGGGCAACCTGTGAGCTACCCTGGCATCGAAATGGGCCAGGCCAAAGCGCCATGATACTAAACTATAAGTTGAGGGCATGATCATGGACAAATGCTGTCATGATCCAAAAATAAGTAACAACGACGAGACTAGGACCCTGCTGGGGCTAGGAAGACTAACCTGGCCTGAGGAACTGTGGAATGTATAGTGAGATGTTTATATCTCTTACTGTGCTCATACAGATTGACATTGCTAGAAATATTAGAAGTGGATTTACTACAACTATTTAAGTAGATTACTAGCTGAGGAAAGAACACACCCTTGTTAGGATCCCACCCTTGAGTGGATCTCCTAGTAATCTGGAGTAATCTCTTTAGATGAGATTTTATCCTTGAGTTAATCTCCTGGAGGAGTGGTCTTACCTCTCTCTGTTGATTTGTTAATGTTCAACCCACCTTTGTGTCACCACCCTACGTGATTGCTATATAAACTAAGAATGTAAACTCGAAGAGGGCAGAGTCAGAAGTGAAAGAGCTCGGGCTTGAGAGATCCAGAGTCAGAGCGAGAGGGGCTCAAGCTTGAGAGAGAGAACAGCCATCCTGATCCAGGCCACACACAGCGGCTCAAGAGCACCAAACACGGGCAGTGAGACAGAGCCCTCCAGAGAGCCCGTGAACACACAACCTTCAGCGTAATAAGATTTTACACTATACTATCACTCTGGCCCCATATTTTCCATCCTTATTATAAAGAGTTTTGGGTCACACGGACATTTACCATTAAATCGTATCATTCCATTTTATTGTTCATCATAATAATTTAATTTGGATGAGGAAAAACAGTGGCAGATTGGTGTTGGTGAAGATACAGTGACTTTATACATCAAAACTTTTTTTTTTTGAGGGGTGGAATTTGCATCACATCCAGCAGTGCTCAGGGACTATTCCTAGTTCTGTGCTAAAGAGTAGTGCCTGGAGGTGCTCAAGGGACTATATGTGGCACTGTGGTGAATGAATATGAGATAAGCACTTTATCTTATATACTTATCTCTTGACCTCAAACCATAAAGTTTTTGCTATAGCATACAGCTATCTGCTTGGGTTCCTGTGGATGGTATGTAAGATTAGCACACCAACCACCACAGGGTTTCTCTTTTACAACTCTTTTATTTAGCAGTTCAAATTGTTACAGGCAAGGCAGGCAGCACGGTCAGGAGAGGAGAAAAGGTGGCAGAAAAGGGTCTTTTTCTACATAGCGACCTAAGTTTATTCATCACATGTTCCCCACCTTTAGTTGTTTCTGCTGAACAGTTATGACCTATGATTCATCTGATTGGAACAACCAATTTAGTTACATATGTAAATAAAGATGTTGGTTGATTATGGGATGGCCAATTAGATTGTACATGGCCGTATATGTGAGATGCTATAGTGTGCCCTTATGCAAAGAAGGGCTGGAGTGATAGCACAGTGGTAGGGCATTTGCCTTGCATGCAGCTGGCTTGGCCGACCCGGGTTCGATTCCTCCACCCCTCTCGGAGAGCCTGGCAAGATACCAAGAGTATCTCACCAGCGTGGCAAAGCCGTGATGTATTCGATATGACAAAAATAGTAACAACAAGTCTCACAATGGAGATGTTACTGGGCCCGCTTGAGCAAATCGATGAACAATGGGAGGACAGTGCTATAGTGGACAATGCTATGCAAAGAAGATTGAGAGGTTGGCCACTTGAATCACATATATAAATTAGGGTGTGCAATATCATCTCTCAAAGGTAGGTCCCCTCCGTCTTCTTTCTAATCTCTCCCTACTCACTTCTTCCATAACACTACCTTTCTGGGGTCCAGGTAGCTTGGGGTATACTGGGAGAACCTCTGCAGTGTAAAAGACACAAGTCCATCTCAGTGTTGGATTCCCAAAAGCCAACTGGTGGCATGGGACCTGCTATTGTAAAAAGTTAGCCAACTGTAATTAACTCTGAACTTTGAACTCACTGAAAACTTATGCTTGGTATGCATAAAAGAGGACACTAAGGCTCAAAATGGTTAGTAACTTTACTAAACTACCAATAGTGAGTGTGCTGGAGCAATAGCACAGCTGGTAGGGCATTTGCCTTGCACGCAGCCAACATGGCCAACTCGAGTTCGATTCCTCTACCCCTCTCGGAGAGCACGGCAAGCTACAACCACACAGCAAAGCCTGGCAAGCTACCCGTGATGTATTCAATATGCCAAACACAGTTAAAACAAGTCTCACAATGTTACTGGGCCCGCTCGAGCAAATCGATGAACAACAGGAGGACAGTGACAGTGACTAATAGTGAGTGACAGAGCTGGGCTCTGAGCCCTGAATGTCTGCTCTCCAGAGCACATTATTAAATCATAATGTGCTATTGCCTCTCTAGTTCAAAGTCAAGTCAAGGGCAGAAACAAACCTGAAATTTGGATGTCCTAAATACCAGTTTAGTACTCTTTCAATTTCTCTTTCTTCTTTTACTGCATTTCCCAATTTCTGGGTAATGTTCTTATTCTCTGTTTAAGAATGTGTCCCCAAAGTAAAGTACATTGTGAGTTATGGTGTCAGCTAGACCTGCTTCTCTAGTACTTAATAGCACCTAATATCATAGAGAGTATTACTTACACTCCTCAGGTATTCCTAAGCAAGTAATAATAATAACTATAACAGTACCTGTTTTATATGGATGCTGTAAAAACTAGATAACCTGACATTTAATATTCAGGGTAAAGCTCTGGTATATACAAGCCTCAATAATACTGACATATTCTTGGAATCAGAGAAAAGTTCAGGGGAAAAGGCCTTGTCTTGCATGTAGTTGACCCCGGCATCAACATATGATCCCCTGAGTACCACCCGGAGAGACCACTGGATGTGGCGTTCCCCAATTCACCAGTAAAAGAAGCATTCTCATTCTTCTGCCTAGTTTTTGGAAAGCTCAACATCTCCATCTTTCTTTGCACTGTCTATTTTCTATTTGGTTTGGGGTAGGGAGATGTTTGTGTCCCACCTCACTATGCTCAGGGATTACTCTGTCTCTGTGCTCACGGGTAGTGCCTGGGAGACCATATGTGGTGCTGGGGATCAAGCCTGAGTAGGCTACATTCAAGGCCAGTACTTTATCCACTGTATTATTATCTCTCCAGCTCCTCTTTTCTTTATCTTAATATTAGCCTTGAAGACTCATGATTCCTGAAAGTTCATTTTAATTTAATGACGAGTTCAAATACTGGGGGGCTGGAGGGATAGTACAGACAGAAGGTAGGGCACATGCCTTGCACTTGGTCAACCGGGATTTGATCCCAGACACCTCAGATGGTTCCCTCAGCCCCATCAGGAGTGATCCCTGAGCACAGAGTCAGGAGTAAGACCTAAGCACTGCTGGATGTGGTCCAAAAAAACAACAAAAACTTTTAAACATTGATTGGAAAATGAAAAATTCAAAGAAACACTTTGAATAGCCCTGACCAGTAAACCCCATCGGGATTTACTTAAAGTTTAAAGGTATTCAGGATGGCATCACAGAGAATGCATACTTGATTCCATAAAACGGAAGCTCACTCGTTTGTGCCTTGAATCTCCCAAACATGCTGTTGTTAGGGAGACAGTTTTTCATTGAAGGCAGTAGTTCGAGGAGGATATCCTTCATTTTTGACAGATACAAATTTGACAAATACAATTACTTTATAATATGTCCCTTATTTTCTCAAAATAAGATTTATTGGCACAATAATCCATTCTCCATTAAAAAACAATGAAGCCCTAATTGAATATGAAAGAAAAATGAGGGGAAATATTTCATAATAAAATATGTATTTCAATATAACCAGGCTCAGGCCTGACTACAGTGCTAGACGATGAGGCAGGAGGCTGCCTGTCCCTGACTGCTTCTGGGAATTGAGACCAGAAGTACTCAGTGCAGGCCAAAGGCAGACAAAGTCAAATGCAGACTGCAATAGTCATGTTGGACTCTGAGTGTTATGAGAACTGTTTATGAATTTTTTTTCTTAAAATGGTTAAAAAAATTCTTACAAAATTCCAAAGAAACAACAAAACAGCTAGATTCTTTTTACCTAAGTAAGTGCATGAGTAACTTTTCTCTTTCAAACAGGATTAACTTAGGCCCATAATCAATGGTAAACCCTGTGCCAGCAGTAAGGCCAATATTTTATTGTAATGGTGGTACACATATGTGCTTGTGAAATCACAAACACAAGAATTATATTTGGAAGATGAGGGCTCCTAAGCAGTGTGCAGAAGGCCCATGGGCCTCCACAATTAGGTGCTGCTTGGGTCCTGCCCTGGTGGTATCTGGGGGTCTCCAATGTCATACCCAAAAATGCTCAAGGATATTTGGGATGTACCCTGCAATGCCTGAGGGACCATGTGGTACCTGTGATCCAAGTGGAGTCTGTCATGGCTGAATTATCTCTCTGACCCACAATTATTTTTTTTTTAATTTTTAATTTTATTTTTATAAAGTTGCTCACCATATTTGATTATGTTTAATATTCGAACAACAATTCCACCACTATTATACCTTCCCACCACCATATTTCTGTCCCGATCCCCAAACCCTGGCCCCAAAGCAGAACCGAAATAATTTATTTTGCATTGCTTGTTATGAATAATACACTAAAAATAAGACAAAAAATGTTTCTTAGAGGAAACAGTGTGAAGACTGTTCTGTTTCACCCAGGAGCCTGTAAGTCCTTTTATAAGAGATTACTAACATGCTGTTAAAGGTTGCGACTTGTGTGCTTATATCTATATCTGTATAAACATATTTCCCCCCAAATTGGTTGCCTTCTACTTTAAACCCCTTCAAATGTGGTGTTCTACTCTTGGTATATTGGTGGTGTAAAGTATGAGATGTCCAGGAATAGGTTCATTCATGGGTGAAGCTCTTCTGAGCATGTGGAGAGCAGCTGTGAGCATGGCAGCGGTTGAGTTCTGGAGCTTTTCAGCTGCTGGGGCTGGCTCCAGTGAGGCGGAGAAGGGCCTCACCCAACCCCGTCTGGGTTTCCCTGAATGAAACAGCCTGGCGGTCTGACCCACAATTATTATTGCACTGCCCTCCCGCTGTTCATCGATTTGCTTGAGCAGGCACCAGTAACGTCTCCATTGTGAGACTTGTTGTTACTGTTTTTGGCATATCAAATATGCCACGAGTAGCTTGCCAGGCTCTCTCGTGCAGGTGGGATACTCTCGGTAGCTTGCCGGGCTCTCTGAGATGGACAGAAGAATTGAACCGGGGTCGACCACGTGCAAGGCAAATGCCCTACCAAATAGCTGTGCATTTGGGGCCACACCTGCGGTACTTCAGGAATCACTCATGGCAGTCCTTAGGAGATCATATAAGATGCAGGACTGAAACCAGGATTGGTTTCCGGAAAGGCAAGTGACTCTCTGGCCTTCTGACCCACAATTATTAATCTCAATAGAACAAAGAAGTACATCAAGGGCTTAACATTGGTATTCATTTACTTTTCCGCTTTTTTATTTTTTAATTTTTGAGAGGGATGGAGCTTGGGGGGCACACTTGGTGGTACTCAGGGCTTACCTCTGCCTCTGTGTTCAGAGATTTCTCCTGATCAAACTTGTTGTATGCAAGACAAGATCACCCAGTGATGCACAGTGGTTATTCCTGGCTCTGCACTCAGGAATTACTCCTGGCGGTGTTCAGGGTACCATATGGGATGCTGGGAATTGAACCCGGGTCAACCCCATGCAAGGCAAACACCCTACCTGCTGTGCTATCACTCCAGCCCCGAACATCAGTATTCTTTTTTTTTTCCTTTTTTTTTTTTTTATTAGTGAAACACCATGAGGTACAGTTGTAGATTTACAATTTTTTGTGCTTGGGTTTCGATTATACAATTATCAGATACCCATCCCTCCACCAGTGCCCATTTTCCACCACCATGGATAATATCCCCCCCACCCCCATCCCCCCATCCCCCCGGCCTCTGTGGCAGGGCAATCCCCTGTGTTCTCTCTTTCCTTTTGGGTGTTGTGGTCTGCAAAAGAGGCATTGAGTGGCAAACATGTTCAGTCCATAGTCTACTTTCGACATGCATCTCCCCTCCTGGGAGGATCCTCCAAACACCCTTTATTTGGTGCTCCCTTCTCTATCTGAACTGCCCTTTCCTCTAGGATACCCGGCTGGCCTCTAAGTTATGGAGTAATCCTACTGGTGCTGATCTCAGCTATTCTTGGGTATTAATCTCATACTTTGTTACTTTATATCCCCCAGATGAGTGCAGTCTTTCTATGTCTATCCCTCTCTTTCTGACTCATTTCACTTAGCATGATACTTTCCATATTGTACCACTTGTATGTAAATTTCATGACTTCATCTTTTCTAACAGCTACATAGTACTCCATTGTGTAGATGTACCAAAGTTTCTTTAACCAGTCATCTGTTCTTGGGCATTCAGGTTTCTTCCAGTTTCTGGCTATTGTAAAGAGTGCTGCAATGAACAAACAAGTGCAGATGTCACTTCGACTATACATTTTTCCCTCTCTTGGATATATTCCCAGGAGTGGTATTGCTGGGTCAAATGGGAGCTCAATTTCTAATTTTTTGAGAATCGTCCATACTGTTTTCCAGAAGGGCTGAACCAGTCGACATTCCCACCAACAGCGAAGGAGTGTCCCTTTCTCGCCACATCCACGCCAGCATCGGTTGCTTTTGCTCTTTTGAATGTGGGCCAGTCTCTGAGGTGTGAGATGGGTATCTCATTGTGGTTTTGATCTGCATCTCCCTGATGATTAATGATGTAGAGCATTTTCTCATGTGCTTTTTTGCCATTCGGATTTCTTCTTTGAGAAAGTTTCTGTTCATTTCATTGCCCCATTTTTGGATGGGGTTGCATGTTTTCTTCTTGTGGAGTTTAACCAGTATTTTGTATATCCTTGATATCAACCCCTTGTCAGATGTGTATTCGGTGAATATCCTTTCCCATTCTGTAGACTGTCTTTGTATTTTGGTCACTGTTTCTTTGGAGGTGACATCAGTATTCTTAAATCAAGCTATTAATCCTTAGATAAGACCTCTCGTTGAGGAATAAGAAGCCTATGACAAGCTCAGTGGTACAGTACTTGTTTTTTTTTTTAATTTTTATTAGTGAGACACCATGAGGTACAGTTGTAGACTTACAAATTTTTGTGCTTGGGTTTCAATTATACACTGATCAAATACCCATCCCTCCACCAGCTCCCATTTCCCACTGCCACGGATCACAGTACTTGCTTTTAAGGTTTGAGGCCCTGGGTTCTGTGTGTGTGTGTGTGTGTGTGTGTGTGTGTGTGTGTGTGTAGTCAACTGAGTTAAAAATGCTTTTAGTAACTGAGTAGGTAACTCAAAGCGTTGGAGCAAGCTTTGTATGCTGGAGTCCCAGTTTTTATCTTTGGCACCATGTGGTCCCCTGACGACCACTGTAAGTGCTGGCCCCCACTCCAACAGCCATGTGTGGGCCAAAAGCAAAAATAAAACAAAACAAAAAGACTTGGGATCTGGCTCAGCACTAGTGTACTTCCCTGAATGTATGAAGCTTTGGGTTTGATCACCAGGATGGGACAGAAAAAAAAAAGAAAAAGAATGATTTTTATTTTGCTCATTATACTTTTTCTATATTTTTAAACTTCATACAATGAGATTGTTTTATTTATTTGTCTCTCAAATTAAAATAGAGTACTCTGAAAATTTAAACACTTGTGTGATAAAACTCATGATAAAATTTTAAAAATAGTTGAGATAATGGGATGTTAGTAATAAGTTAAGGAATGTGTATAGCAAAAATATTAATATCCACTAAACACAATATGCTACTATAAATCAATAGAAAAATAAAATAAAATAAAATTCCTAAAAGAGACTTTGTAGCTATATATAGTTAACTCTCTCAAAAGAGATAAAGATAGGTTGATTAATAGAAGTTTATTCTTAGTTACAATCAAGGGAATGTAAATTACAAAAATAAAGTATTTTGATCCATTTAATTGACAAAAATCAAAATGATTTATAGTATCAGCTTTGAACTATTTTTTTTTTTTTTGGTTTTTGGTTTACACCTGGTGATACACAGGGGTTACTCCTGGCTCATGCACTCAAGAATTACTCCTGGCAGTGCTCAGGGGACCATATGGGATGTAGGGAATTGAACCTGGGTCGGCCGCATGCAAGGCAAATGCCCTACCCGCTGTGCTATAACTCCAGCCCCGAACTATTTTAAACTATTGGTGTGCATGCACAGTAAAGTAAGTAAAGTAAAGGCCCTCCCATTGATCGTCGATTTGCTCAAGCAGGCCCAGTAACGTCTCCATTGGAGACTTTGTTGTTACTGTGTCTGGCATATCGAATACTCTCGGTAGCTTGCCGGGCTCTCCGAGAGGGGTGGAGGAATCGAACTCGGGTCGGCCACGTTGGCCGCGTGTAAGGCGAACGCCCTACCCGCTGTGCTATCGCTCCAGCGTGCACAATAGTGAAAAAAATTTATCAAATTGTTCGGTGTTGGGAATAAAACCCAGGGTCTTGGTCTTGAAAGACATGGAGTCTCGTGAGACACATCTTAGGCCCCAACAAGAACATTTGAAAATAAAAAAATTTTCTATTAAACTTAAAATTCATATATACTTTAATCAGAAAAATCTATTTCTAAGAATATATTCTTAAAAATACTCAAAGTAAAAAGATGTGATGTGAGATGTTTATTTCTTGATACCATTTTGAATTAATAGCAACAACAAAAAAACCCAACCCACAATAATTTCAATGTCTCTGGATAGAGAAATAAATAATGGTTTTCTGCACTTTGTTACAGTGTGCTGTAGTTTCAAATGAGTCCGTCATGGGGCTGGGGTGATAGCACAGCAGGTAGGGCGTTTGCCTTGCATGTGGCCGACCCGGGTTCAATTCCCAGCATCCCGTATGGTCCCCTGAGCACTGTCAGGGAGGGATTCCTGAGTGCAAAGCCAGGAGTAACCCCTGAGCATCACCAGGTGTGACCCAAAAAGCAAAAAAATATATATATCAAATTAGTCCATTGTGCCTTTATGTAATAGCCTGTAAGGAACTTATGAAGAGAGGTTGGGGAATATGATTTAAGTGGTAGAGAACACATCTGACTTATATGGAGCCCTAGGTTCAATCCCTGGTACCACAGTGACTCTCAGAGCACTGCCTGATGTGGCCCCTCACAACAACAACAACAAAAATCTTAGATACCAAAGAGATAATACAGGTATTAAAGTGCTTGTCTTGCATCCTGCTGACCCCAGTTTGAATTTCGAGTACCACATACATTTCCCTGAGCAGGGCCAGGGGTCACTCCTGAGCCCACAACTAGGAATAGCCCAGCATAGCTGGGTATAGCCCAACCCCTTCCCCACCAAAAACAAAACAAAACAACAACAAAAATCTGGAAGACCTGAAAAGAAAATTATTAAAAAAGAAAAAATATTTTATGGGTCTATATAAATAGATTCATACACAAAATTCACACCAAATTAGCTATTGAGAGAGGTTTTTTATCTTCTGGAGAAGAGAGAGGAATCTGAAGACAGATGAAGAGTGATTTGTATGTTTTTCTCTGTGTATTTCTCTATCGAAATACCTTTGGCAATAAGAATGTCCATGGGATATTCGCAAAGAGTTTTATAAACAAATAAAAACAAAACATTTTAGACAGTAAATGTATTCTCTAAATCAAATGAATGACTTTAGGAGGATAAACAAGATTTCGCTTCTTAAAGCAGTCTTATTTTCTAAAGTCAGAGTTCTGAGGACAAAAAGATCTGATCATATGTTTAGCAGGACTGGGAACAAAATGTCTTTCTCACTTTAGTGACATCTAAAAAAATGAATGTTTTTGTAAAGTACATTTGAATATGAACATGAAGTACATTTTGGTGGTATGTACATGTTTATTTTGGAGACCATTCACGTATAATTCTATTCAATCCACAGAAGTTTCTCAGCCATTTTAAGCAAATTTTTGAGGGGAACATGAAGAAGTTGATAGCGTTAAATGGCAGCCATTCAATATTTTGTACTCTGGACACGTGTTATTATGTAAAAATAGGATAATGTTTTAATAGTGTGGAAGTATGTCAGGTAAACATTTCCATCTGCAGATAACAAATGCCTAACTAAAGTTTGTTTAAAATAGGAGCAAGAGCAATAGTACAGTGGTAGGTCACTTGCTTTACACCCGAATTGCCTAGTTTTGATCCCTGGAACTTTATATGGTTCCCTGAGCACTGCCAGGAGTGATCCCTGAGTACAGAGCTAGGAGTAAGCCTGAAACACTGCTGGGTTGGCCCCAAAACCAAAGAGGGAAATAAACAAAATTTAAACATTGCTTTTTTTTTTCCTTTTTTTGCTTTTTGGGTCACACCAAAAAGTGCTCAGGGGTTACTCTTGGCTCTGCACTCAGGAACCACTCCTGGTGTTGCTTAGGGACTATATAGGATGCTGGGGATCCAATCCAGGTTGGCTGTGTGCAAGAAAAGAACCCTACTTGCTGTACTGTCACTCTGGCTCCAAATTTGCCTTAAAGAGTGATTCTCAGCCATGGGCACGACTCAAAGAACTGGAGCACATGCTATACATTTAGGAGCTCCTGATTTAATCCCTGGCATCACACGGTCCCCTGAGCATTAAAGGGAGTGACCTCTGAGCATCACCAGGTGTAGCCTCAAAACAAAGCTAAAAAAACAAGTTTGGGAGAGAACTGTTCTATCCATAAAGGGAGAGATAGCATCCTTTACCTCCAAGCACAAGTGTGTCTGCCTCCACCTAGTCATTAAATCTCTAAAATTTCTCCCCCAGCCCCATTAACATTTCCAAATTGTCTTATCTTCAGAGTATAATTTCTGGCAGAAGATGACTAGCTTAAATAGTGAGATCATTTATTGTTGTCAGATAACAAGAACCCTGGTTGATGAAGCAGTTCAAAGATGTTATGGAGGGGTCGGAGTGATAGTGCAGCAGCTTAGGCATTTGTCTTGTACGTGGCTGATCCAGGTTTGATTCCTGGCATCAATATGGCAACCTGGGTTCAATCCTGTCATCGTATATGGTGTCCGAGTCTTCCAGGAGTGATCCCTGAACATAGGGCCAGAAGTAAGCCCTGAGCATCACCAGGTGTGTTCCCAGAACAACAACAAAAAAGACGTCTTGGAAAATGCAGAATCTTTCTATATTTTTGAACTTTGCTTCTTACTACATTAAAAAAAATTTTTTTTGGAGTGAGAAAGGATGTTTGAGTTACAACTAATGGCTCTTTGCTTAGGGGTCACTCCTGGCAGTAGTACTCAGGAATCATATGAGGTGTCAGGGAATGAACCCAGGTTTTCTGCATGGCTGTCTACAACACAAGTGCCCAGTGCTGGGTAGTTGTTCCTGGCTGTACCCAGGGGACGATGCAGTGCTGGGTTGGTGAACTCAGCCCTACCCGCTGTGCTGCAGTCCTTGGTGCAATCTCTTTGCCTACCGAATTCCTAACTACCAGAATCAGGTCCTTGCCCATGTTCTCCCTATCTGCAGGGGCAGATCAGAGAGTAATAGCTGCCATTTGCAGTTTCTGTTAAGGGAATAGTAGGAAGCTTTTCGCATTCTAGTATCTTCAGATCTTCTGACTGAAGAAAAAGAAAGATTTGTTTTTCCCAGTCAAGGAAGTCTTTGCGGTCTGAAAATGGCTCAAGCTCCAATGACTTACTGCTTTTTGTTCCCCTCATCATACTACATTTCCATTTTCTAATCAATGGGATTCAACAAGAACTTTAGAAAGAAAGAAAAAACATAGGAAGTAAATGACTAGCGCTCAAGCAGAACACACTCTAGGCAAGAAAAATTAATGTCCACAGCTCTGTGTATTGTTTCTGTCTTACCTGTCCTCCTTTCCCTAGGTGGCTGAACTACAACAGGTAGTAACAGTATAGAAGAGTGGTTCTGGATCTGGATTACGCCTTCTAAAATATTCCTGGTTCTGCCAAATAGCACTAATATGGTTAGTTTTATTTTTAAGTCCTAAAAAAATGCATGAACATTTCTGCTCTTATGAAATAGATATATTTCAGTTTGGGGGCCACATTTGGCAGTGCTCAAGAGCGACTCCTGTTTCAGTGCTCAGGGTTCATCCTCAGGAATTTTGGGGGGCTTATGCTTATAAAGCAAGCACTCAGGCATGAAGCTCTCTCCTGCCCCTTGGTATTTGACTTTTATTCTGAGTCTGATGGGGAGACCTTGGAGGATTAAAGAGAGATAAGATCTGATGAGCTTCTCCCGACCCTGTTTTCCTTTGTGCAGGAGGGAAAAGGGTAGAAGCAGAGATCACTCTGCTTACCAGTGGGAGATGTGAGAAATAGTCATACTCAGAACGCAGCTTGCAAGTAGAATTAGCAGGAAAGCTTGAAAGACAGCCTATATGACTACTAAACAATTGATATATTTTTAGCTTTTAGGCCACATCCAGTGGTGCTTGGGGCTCCTCCTGGCTGTGTGCTCAAGGGTCTCTTTTAGAAATTACCAGGGGACAGTGTGGTACCCGGGATCAAACCCAAGCTTCCAGAATGCAAAGCATGAGCTCAGCCTATTGAACTATCTCTTTGGTCCCTGCCCTGAATGAAGTTGCCTTCATCCTAAAGGTCAAGAACGAGAAGGCAGGCTCAGAGCCATAGCACAGCAGGTAGGGCCCTGACTGAGCTTGATCCCTAGCAACCCCTATGGTCCCCACAGACGCCCAGGAGTAATCTCCAGGTACAGAAACAGTAATAAACCCGGAGTACAGCTAGGTGTGCCTCTATCCTTCAAAAAAATAATATAATAATAATGAAAGGAAGAACTCAGAAGTGCTACTTTTGACATTCTAAATTTGAGATGTCTGTAAAAAAAAAAAGAAGAGATGTCAATGTAAGAAGAGATGTAGTTGATATGACTCCACAGTTTTTGTTTGTTTTAAGGCATCATGATTTAAAAAGTTATTCACCCTGGGATGAATCATACTTAGTCGTAGTGCATGATCTTTTTGATATGATGTCAGACTTGATTTACTGATATTTTTGTTGAGGATCTTTGCTTCTATATTCATCAGGGTTAATTAGCTATAGATCTCCTCTTTTTTGTGGTGTCTCTTCCTGCTTTTGGTATCAAGGAATGTTTGCCTCATAGAAACTGCCTGGGGGATCAGTGAGACAATATAGCAGGCAAGGAGCTTGCCTTGCATACACGGCAGACCCAGGTTCAATCTCAGGCACCCCATATGGTAACCCTGAACCCTACCACGAGTGATCCCTGAGCACAGAGCCAGGAGTAAGTCCTGAGCACTTCCTGGTGTGGCCTTAAACCAAATCAGTCAAAACCAATTAAAAAAAAAACAACAACCTAGTGACCCAAGGAGAACATCTCACCAAGTGTGTGCAAGCTCTGGTCATCACAACAATAATGGTAACTTAAGGAAAAGGAAAAGTGTGTGTGTGTGTGTGTGTGTGTGTGTGTGTGTGTGTGTGTGTGGTGTGTTTGGGAATCAAACATCAAATTCAGGGTCTACATATTCAAGGTTTTTCTTCTATTGAAAAGCTATATCATCAGACCTAAACATCTCCCATTCAATGCCAGAAAAATAGCAATCTCAGAAGTGGTAACTACAATGGCCATATGATGATGAGGATGACAGTCACATCTGAGGGCACTCTGATGTTTAATTTAAACAACTTATCATTTCGTTCAGCTAAAATATAGTTATATATTTTATTACTCCATCTTGATTTTTACTTAGAGTGCAAACAAATTAGCAGATTAGAGCAACATTTTAAAAGAAATGAAAGTTTCATAATCTCAATCTCCACTCATACCATTAATTTTTATTTGTTTCTCTTTGTTTCACTGTGAGAACATAATTGAAAATGGCTGAATCATGAATTGAAAATGGCATGAACCATGATTCATTTAGGTATAGGACATATAGGTATATGGCCTGGTGACTTCAAGTAACTTTATCCCATAAACTATTTTCCAAGCTGTCATATAGTTTTCATGTTTATAATTTTTTGTTGTTTCAAAATAATTCACATTTACTTGCCCCTTTTGCTATTACTGCTCATTTAAACTGTTTACTAACCTGACACTTCTATAACTGGGACTGTAATCTCATGCATTTGCAATGTTTTTCCTCTTAGGATATATTGCCAAGAGCAGAAATACTAGGTCAAAGGGTATGGACATTTTTGTAACTCTTACAGAATGCCAAATTGTGAAAGGACTGTGCCAATTTGCAATGCCAAATATTTTTTCATGAGGAAAAAAATATCTGAACTCAAATACATAAAGTTAAGCAAAATAGATTTCTTAGTTCCATTTTAACAAAGCTCTACGCTTTGCTGCTTTTAAGTAAACTAAACAATTTCAATTTATTTTTCTATCCTATGTGTTCTCTCTTTATACTTAAACTTTAGCCTAAGTTAGGATTTTCTGTGAGACATAGTGAATGTGAAGATGTTACCTTTTTGTTACTTATACTGAGAATTGATTTTAAAAATTATTTATAATTAAAGCATCTTGTTTTCCTCTTTACTTCCTCACAACTCTTGTTCAGATGTTCAGAGATTTTTATCACCCTCCTCGTTATGCACCAGGGGATAATCAGTCCTTTAATCTGGTTCCACCCCCACTGCATTGGTTTGAGTTAGCTATTCAGAGATATTTAAGAGGTAGAATTAACTGGTCTTGGTAATTAACTGAATACCTCACCCTTTCCTCTTTCAAAGTGCAAGGTTGGAGGTTGAATACTACAATAATAACCAAGGAAACTGGCTCATTCTGGGTTGATTATATCTCAAGGGAACACTCTTCAAGCAAGAGCAGTTAAAACCAGCATATCAGTTTATTTAGGTCACAGTAATGTTGCTTAACCAGCTACCCTCTTATTGAGTATTTAAATAGCCAATCATTACTCTTTCCCTCTCCTTTTCTTTTCCCTTCTCTTCCTTTGCTGGTGAATTGCATTCTAAAGCTAATAGGTAGGCCTGAAGAACATGGCATCAGTGACTTACAGACGTAGGGGAACCATGGGTAGTAGAGAAACCTAATTCAGGTGAAGAAAGCATCTGTTTGGAAGTCAAGTCAGAGAGTATTCAATGAGCTGGAACCCTCTTTTTCATAGAGACCTGAGTTCATTCCCTAGCACCGCATGGTTTCCTGAGCAATACTTGCAATGACTCAATGACCTAGGAGCACCCAGAGTCAGGAGTAGTCTGTAAGCATCACAGGATATAGCTAAAAAAAAAAAAAAAAAAAAAAACAGGCAAAAATCAAGGTGTTGGCTTGGGGTATGGCCTTGTTAGAAATCATAGCTGAGTGAGGTAAGAGAGAAATGGATGGCAAGAATGTGGACAGGTTACATACTGGGAGGAGTGGGGGTGTCCTATAATAGCTATAGGGTCAAAGAAATAATACAAGGACTAAGACTCTTGCCTTGCATGCAGCTGACCCCAATTCAATCCCTGGCACAACATATGATCGCCTGAGTCCACCAGGAGTGATTTCTGACTACATAATCAGGAGTAAGCCCAGAGCACTTCCAAGTATGACCCAAAAACCTAAACTGAAAAAAATAAAATCTAACAGCAGCTACTTACAGATGGGTTCCAGTTTCACAGGTTAAGGGTTCTATCCTACAAAACACCCACTCACCACCTCTTCAGATACTGACCACGCTTGCCTGTGTTCCTGAGAGATTGATTATAAACAGTTTCCTGTAATCCCCTCCTCAGTTTCAATTGATTTGCTAATGCAGCTCATAGAACTAAGAGGTCAATTGCGTGCTGACTAATTTTTAATTTACAAAGGGTATTATTCAGGAGCAGCCAGTTGGAAGGGATGCAAAGGACGGGCATGGCGAAAAGACTTGGAGTTTTCATGATCTTTCTGAGTTAGCGACTCTCCCACCACAGCCAGGTGTTCACCAACCCACAACTTCTCTGAACCATCAAATCCTATGGGCCTTTTCTGGAGGCTTCATTACACAGACGTAATTTATCATCTCAGAGACCATTAACTAATTCAACCTCTAGACCTTCTTCCCTCCCAGAGCTCAGGGGTAAGAACTGAAAATTCCAGTCCTCTAATCACATGGTTGGTCCTAATCGCTCAGCCCTATCCATAGGTCCTTCCAAATGTCAACACATCCATCTAACAAAAGCCAACTCATTCATCTAACAAAAGATCTTGCCTTTTCTTGCAGAACTAGAGCAGAAAAGAAACAGAACTTCTCTTTAGTTCACCTACCAAGGAATAGATAGCAACCAGCTCCTGAGCCTGCTGTGGCATGGCAGCTGGTCCAGGGCTTGTGATGGAAGCAATGCCCCCAGCTGAAGCACCTGAACATTGTCAGGAAGACAGCCATGGCTGCAGAAAAGCTGTAGTTGGTGTGGAACTTGCTCAGTTTGTCTGAGATAGTGGCACTGGGGGGGAAGCTACAAGGGTAAGACCATCCTCCAGAGAGAAATCAAGCCTGAGATGACTGGCAACAACCTTAATGAGTGCTTCATCACCCACATGCCCAGAAATCATGGTCCACCCAGAGTCACCCACTCCTCCAGTGTCACCCATCTCAAGTTGTCTATTTAGTCCGTAAAGGCAGAAAGATTTAAAAATGGGGGAGGAGTCCCAGAAAGCTAGTTCAGGGGTTAAGGTGTTCATCCCGCTGAGTCTGGTTGGCCCCCGACACTGTATATGGTCCTCTGATCACTCACTAGGAGTGATCTGTGAGCTGAGAGCCAGGAGTCAGCCCAGAGTACTGCCAGGTGTGGACGCCTACCCTCTTCCTCAGCCCCACAAGGGCACCTTTATCACTCTCAACACAGGAATTTCAGGGGTGAAAGGTAGCTGTGAGTCAGGAACTGTGACCAAATACATATATATGAAATAAAATTTGGTCTTCAGAATGACCAACTGTATTTTTTTCCCTCTAAATCACAAATGTGTGCAGATTTCAAGGTATTTCTTATTTCTATCTGCTGAGAGGACTAGGAGTAGTGACACCCACAACCTATGCCCATCTCTGCTCAGATATTGATTTATAAATAGTTTTTTCCCTGAGGAAAAATCTGTTTCCCTGAGGAACACAGGTGTGCAGGACCTAGGGCATAGATCTCCAAACCTGCTCGAATTGGGACTGGGCCTCCTGCACCGAGATCCCCCATCTTCCAGCATGTAGGTGTTACACTCACCAACTGCTCCCAGCGCCGTGTAATCCCATCAATGGCCAAGATCCAGAGACTATAAAACTCAGCTCCCGGAAGTGCGTGGCCACATTTGTGGCCGCACAACATCTTATTATCTAATTCTCACTCTGGAGAACCTGGCAGGCTACCAAAAGTATCCTGCCCACACGGCAGAGTCTGGCAAGCTCCCCGTAGCATATTCAGTATGCCAAAAACGAGTAACAATGATGGGTCTCATTCTCCTGACCCTGAAAGAGCCTCGAATGTGGCACTTTCTAAAATCTCAGGGGTAGGACGAAGGAGACGTTACTGGTGCCTGCTCGAGGAAATCGATGAACAACAGAATGACAGTGATACAGTGATTTTCCCTTAAAAGGAACCTTGAGGACCTGACTAATTTCAGGACTGTGCAGAGGAAGTAAAAGATGAACTTGGACTATATTTAAATTAGAAAGTGTTCAAAGAAAGATGTCAGAAAGTCTCAGAAGCCAGAAAGAATGAGTTCCCACTGGCCAAATGGAGCGGGGGTAGGGGGGTGGGGATCAAACACCTTAGTAAAATAATAATTGCAACAGGTTGTAAGTCATTGAATAAAATGGGAACCATGGTTAGTATATATTGCTACAAATAAATGAGTAAATTGAGAATTGGACAAGGAAGAGGAAATTTCCATTGAATCTCTACAAAAGGTTTGTTGCAAAAGGGAAACAAAGGGGCTGGAGAGATAGTAGGAGGGTAGTGATGTAGGCAGATAGATAGAGAACGGCCCCCTATGGCTATGGAATTCCTGGAAAGTAATAATACCAAGAGCCCAAGGCTGCACAAAGCCCACCTTGCAGACAAAGAAGACCACCAGCCACTCCCAACTCTATTCCCTTGCTAGAATGGTGGTGCTATGTGAAATGATCCCTGAACACAAAGCCAGGAATAGCCCTTGAACACTGCTGGGTGTCACCCAAGCCCTCCCCATCCCCCCACCAACCCCAATGAAAAGCATCAACAAAAAACCTGGACCTAAGAGGTAGTACAGGGGATAAGGCACTTCCTTTCCCTGTGGCTAAGCTGAATTTGTGTTTGATACCTGGTACCATATATGAGTCCCTTGAGCAGGCCAGGAGTGATCCCTATGTATAGAACCAGGAGTAAGCCCTGACAAATGTCAGGTGTGACCTTAAATAAAAATCTGTATGGGGGTATGGTGCCGCCAGCAGGTCAATCTGTATCTGTGAGGTGAGTGCATCAGCAGCCTGATGGCAACGTCAGACTTTCAGATACCCCAAGACTGCTGCTGTGCCGTTGGCCAGACCCCAAAAACTTGGGGCAAAGTTTACCAAGAAAGTAAACGGCCAAAAGTTAGGTGTGTGGAGACACACCCACAAACCATCTCCGGCTCAGCTATATAATTGGAGGCATGGCCTCTCTGGTTCCTGATTGAACTGCTTAATGGCCATGATCCCAGAGTCTCAGAAACGAATCTCGGAACCCAACGGCTTTTGGCAGAAATGCGTCCTGTTCCTGCAATAGTTTACTGGGGCTTGGCCACTCCAGGTGGGTATAGGTTTCGTGTCTTGGCCTGTTCCCCCTGGCAGACTGGTGATCACCATCCTCCAGAGGCCACAGGACAGTTAGGTTTGGGCCTGCAGTGACGAGACACACAGGGCCTCACCACATGGGAGTGGAGCCGACTCTTTCTCCCTATCCCAACGAGACCCCGAGTCACCGCCTACAAACGGTCTTTCTGGCTCCTGATCAAGCTGATTAATAGCCATGATACCAGAGACTCAGAAACAAATCTTGAAACCCAGCAGCTTTTGGCAGAAATGCATCTGGACCGCATATAACGTGGCTGCCGGCTCAGAGCTTATTGGAAATCCAGGTATGAGCCGGCGGTGACAGGGCAACTGCAGTCTCATGGGAAAGTGGGCAGTACTGGCTCATCCTTCACACCCTACCAAGGTCACGAGATGCCCTCCACAAGCAGCTCTCTGGCACAGCCATAGCTCCAGAGGCAAAAGGACTTAATCCAGAGCCCGGAAGCTTGCGGCAGAAAAGTGAATGGACCATGCATTAAACTACGGTGCCATGCCTCCCCAGGAGGGAAAGGGTGTTGCTCCCTTCTGCCTTCCCCCCCCCCCCCCCCCCCCCCCGGCAGCAAGGTGGCCGCCGCCTCAGAGCTTATAGGAAAGCCAGGTACGAGCCGGTGGTGATGGTCAACCACAGTCTCATGGGAAGGGGGGCGGTACTGGCACGTCCTTCATGCCCTACTGAGGTCAGGAGTTGCCCCCCACGAGCGGCTCTCCGGCACGGCCATAACACCAGACACACAGAAATCAATCTTGTAATTACCTGGCTCTTTGCAGAAATCCAAAATCGTGGCTGTGTGACATTATATGATTCTCATAACCAGCTATAGAAAACAAAGTATTTCACAATGCCTTTTCATCAATTCTGATTGTTGGGGGGGAAATTCTAAACAATAATGGTGCATCTTTTGTCGAAATAATGAATGTAATCAATGTAGAGAAGAGTTAAGTAGAAATCATCTGCCTCACAGGCATTTGGAGGGGTGGGAGGGGGGATATACTGGGGTTCTTGGTGGTGAAGAATGAGTACTAGTGAAGGGAAAGGTGTTTGATCATTGTATGACCGATACTTAAACCTGAAAGCTTAGTAACTTTTCCCACAGTGATTCAATAAATAAATATAAAAATAAAAAAAAAGAAAAAAAATTAAGGCGAAATAAAAAACCTGTAAAGATACTCAGTAAGGGGGCTGGAGCCATAGCATAGCCGGTACGCTGTTTGCTTTGCATGCGGCCGACCCGGGTTCGATTCCCAGCATCCCATATGGTCCCCTGAGCACCACCAGGAGTAATTCCTGAGTGCAGAGCCAGGAATAACCCCAGTGCATCGCCAGGTGTGACTCAAAAAGCCAAAAAAAAAAAAAAAAGCCAAAGAAAAGTTTAAAAAAAAGATATTCAGTAAGCTGAAACTTTATTATATTTTTTATTTTTTTCTTCTTCTTCTTCCTTCCTTCCTTCCTTCCTTCCTTCCTTCCTTCCTTCCTTCTTTCCTTCCTTCCTTCCTTCCTTCCTTCCTTTCTTCCTTTCCAAAATGAGAGAAATGTTAAAGAGATATAAGTTAGAAACACTATTCCTGTCATGCTCAGGCTCCCAGACGAATGTCGACTTAGAGATATCTATTTTTTGTTTGGGGGCCACTCTCAGCAGTGCTCAGAGCCTACAAACCTAACTCTGTGTCTGGCATTGCTCCAAGTGATGCTCAGAGGACCACACAATGCCAATGATTGACCCCGGGTCACAGCATGTGAAGCTCCAACTCTTTGAGATAAGTCTCCATTCCAGTAAAATTTTTTAAAGGATAATTGAATATGTTAGTTCTCCCACAGTAGAATTGCATATGGCAATATTGCTTCTACCCATTAGTTTCTTCCAGTCAAGGGGCGGGAGCGACAGTAGGGCATTTGCCTTGCACACAACTGACCTGGGCTCAATCCCCAGGATCCCATATGGTCCTCCGAGTGCCACCAGGAGTAATTCCTGAGCACAGATCCAGGAGTAACCCCTTAGCAACGCCAGGTGTGACCACAAAAAGACAAAAAAAAAAAGAAAAAGCTTTCTTTCGGTCAGCTAGCCTTATCAAAGTCAAGTTTATCTGCCAACTATGTTTCTGTAACGTTTATTTTCTCTTACCTTTCCTTCATAGTTGTTGGGAAATTTTAAGTACTTGATTCAACAGAACTTTCTGGTATTGTGTTCATAAAACCAGAGGTATAAAGTAATGGTAAATATTTAACAAAGAAACAAAAATTAATGAATGCACTATGGGGAGGGACTTAGGTTGCACAGACTGCTTAAAATAAAAGCCTGAGTGCTTCTCCTGACCCCTGATGAGTCCAGGAGAACTTAAAGATTGTTGTTGGAAGGGTGTTACACGGAACTGGACAGGAACGCTAGAGTTTAAGCTTCTCTCAGTGTTTCTGAGTAGGTTTTCTAACTATATATAAAGAAAAAAAGGAATTTTAAAAACCATATAACAGTGTTTTATATCAAATCACAGAGTTGTGCAATTTCTCCTGTCTTCTATTTTGAAAAGACGTGTAGAGGACTCAAATATACTATGTGGAAAGGGTCACTTATGGTTTTTGAATAACACCTTTAGTGGACTTTAGTCTCTGAAGTGTTTTTAAGTCACTTGCCTTATATTTCAAATGTAAATTGACCCTATACTAGTTCAAGTCAGCACTCAAATTTCTTTCTCAACTTTCTGGTTCCATTTGCTCACTGTTTGGTAGTGACTATCATAGAAGATTTCATACCATTCCAGGAGTAATTTGGAATTATTAATAAAAATGCCAACAAGTAGAAACATTCAGGAAAACGTTACCATTTCAGAGGTACCTGATATAAAAGAGAATTTGGGGTTTTAGGAGAAGCTAAGTTTCTACTTTAATTAAAATAAAAATGTCAAAGCACCCCATATGGTCTCCTGAGCCCTCTAGGAGTGATCTCTGAGTAGAAGGCCAGGAGTAAGCCCTGGGTATGGCCCCAAAACCAAAAAAATTTTTTAATTAGTTAATTAAAAAGTTAAAAAAAATCAAAACATTTACACAATGGAGTACTATGTAGCTGTTAGAAAAGATGAAGTCTTGAAATTTACATACAAGTGGTACTACATGGAAAGTATCATGTTAAGCGAAATGAGTCAGAAAGAAAGGGATAGACACAGAAAGATTGCATTCATCTGGGGAACATAAAGTAACAAAACGGGAGACTAACACTCAGGAGTGGCCGAGATTAGTACCAGGAATTTTGCTCCATGACTTGGAGGCCAGCCACATTTGATAGGGGAAAAGGAAGCTCAGATAGAGAAGGGAGCACCAAATAAAGGGTGTTGGGAGGATAATCCCAGGATGGGAGAGGCATGCTGAAAGTAGACTATAGACCAAACATGATTGCCACTCAATGCCTCTCTTGCAAACCACAGGACCCAAAAGGAGAGAGAGAGAGAGAACAAAAGGGAATGCCCTGCCACAGAGGCAGGGTGGTCCGGGGGGATGGGGGGTCGGAGGGATGCTGGGACCCATGGTGGTGGAGGATGGGCACTGGTGGAGGGATGGGTACTTGATCATTGTATAACTGAAACCCAAGCACAAAAATTTGTAAGTCTATAACTGTACCTCATGGTGTTTCACTAATAAAAAAAAAAATCAAACTTTGGAGCCAGAGATAGGAGAGGGGGTAAGGTTTTTTTTGCCTTGCACATGACTGACCTGGGTTTGATCCCTAGCATCCTATATGATCCCCCAACTTTGCATGAGTGATTCCTGAGTACAGAGCCAAGAGTGACCCCTGAGCACCACTTGCTGTGGCCTAAAAACAAAAAACAAAACAAAACAAAAAAAAATAACTTATTTGAGCTAGCGAAATAGAACAGGAGTTAAAGATCTTGCTTTCTATCCCCTTCTCCACCCACTGCCGACCTGGTTCCATTCCAGCACCAAATACAGTTCCTGGAACACTGCCAGAGCCACTCCTGAGCACTGAGCTCCACAGAGTACGGCTCAAAACCAAAATGAAACAAATGCAAAATTAGGAGATGTAGTTCAGCAGTAGAGCACTTGTTTTGCATGGTTTGAATCCCTTGGCTTCATTCTGAGCACCACCAGCCCCCCACATCCCCACAAAAGTCTTCAAACCCCCACTCTTCTCTCCCAAATCTCCAAGTCTCAACTACTTGTTCTCTCTTTTTTTAATATGTTCTCTGATATGTGTCCTTGGAGACACAATTCCCGGGCTTGATTCCCTGAGACATGTATAAAAATAGAATCTGACCAAAATTCATTGCAGAAACAAACTTCTGAAAATAATGCAATCCCGGGTGATTTTTTTACCCTTTCTACCAATGAACACAATGTAGCTATGTACATGGGATTGATATTTCACCTTATTTTCACAATCGCTATAGATCATTTAGATATTTAATTTGACAGTATCTGAGCATCAAAGTTCTTTCTCATTTAGTAGTACTTCCTCCCGATACATATCCCAGAGAGTTGGAGATCTGACTTCTTTTCCTGTTTCCCTAGGCTTTGTTTTTGTCACTTCTGCACTGATAGGCAGTCACACACTTGGTTGTGGTGCTTGCACACACTTGATCAAAGTGTGCCACAGATGACACACTTTGTGAAGGCACCAGGGGACTATGAATGGTAGAGTTTTTTCTCATGTGGGGTGATGCCAGGGATTGAGCCTCACCAGTTTCACATGTGCTAGGCAGGCACTATACCACTGAACTATCTAGGGACCCCCTAAGGTTTGACTTTTGTCCTGTATTTTGTGAAGGGGGGAAATGAGGCTGGAGTACAGCAGGTAAAGTGTTTGGCTTAAATGCTGTTGATCTGGGTTTGAGCCACCATTTGCATGGTCCCCTCCCTGAGCACTGTCAGGAGTAATTCCTGAGTGCAGAGCCAGGAGTAGCTTCTGAGCATTGCTAAGTTTAATACAGAAAGCTAAAGAAATAGAAATAAATTAAAGAAAAAAAAGGAAAGAAATAAAGACAGAGAAAGAGAGAAAGAAAAGGAAGGAAGGAAGGAAGGAAGGAAGGAAGGAAGAAAGAAAGAAAGAAAGAAAGAAAGAAAGAAAGAAAGAAAGATTAAGAAAAAAATTGGAGGTGGAGGTCCATGAGATATGCTTGGACATACTTTGTGTGCTGTAGGACCAAGTTTGATCTTCAGATCTCCAGCACCACCCAAAGATTCGACTGATCCCCCCAACCCCCCACCTCCTACCTGCCTCTATGGCAGGTGCTTTTCTTCTCTCTCTCTCTCTCTCTCTCTCTCTTTCTCTCCTTTCTCTCTCTTTCTCTTTGGGCATTGTGGTTTGCAATATTGATATTGAAAAATTATCTCTTACCTACTTTTTGAGGGGCGGTCACACCCAGCGTAGCACAGGAGTTACTCCTGGCTCATGCACTCAGGAATTACTCCTGGTGGTGCTCAGGGGACCATATGGGATGCTGGGAATAGAACCTGGGTCGGCCACATGCAAGGAAAACACCCTACCCACTGTGCAATCAATCCAGCCCCCTTACCTACTTTTAACCCTCAAATCTTGTCCAGAGCGATTATTCTCAGTTATTATTTTCAGTTATTATTTTCATACCGGTCTCTCCTCTATCTTACCTACCCTCAGTCCCACACACACTTGTAGCTAGTTCCAACCATTTACCAGTCCTCCTAACCCCTGTTTTCCCTGACCATGAGTATTATTCTTCTACTATATATTTGTTTTATATACCACAGACAGCATTTATAGTTTTATACTACTGTGGTTAAGAGGCAGCTCTGACTTCTGACCATCTTGTTCAAATCTCTGCTTTCATTACTGTGTGATTAATTCAGTTCAATTCCTGGTGCCTTCGTTTTCTTAGTTCTAAAATGAGAATACTAATTTTTGTTTTTATTGGGGATTGGGGAATTTGGAGGCTACATCCAACTCTACTTAGAGTTTATTTCTGACTCTGTGCTCAGGAGTGACCCTTGGTAATGCTCAGGGGACCATGTGTCGCACCACAAGGTTTAAACTGGAGTCAGCCACATGCAAAGCAAGCACGTTATCTCCTATTCTCTCTCTCTCTCTCTCTCTCTCTCTCTCTCTCTCTCTCTCTCTCTCTCTCTCTTCTCTCTGACCCAGCAGTATTGAAATCTATCATTGTGAAGATCATATGATACATTGCTTAACACTTTGTCCCTGTCACAGAACAAATTGACACATGCAAATGTGCCTGAAATTGTATTAAACTTAGACTGAGGTGCAAGGCAGAATGATACCAATTTGTGAAAAGTTTCAAATCTTAAACAAGTTAGCTTGTATTAGGATAATTAAATGCTAAGATGTGAAGAGAATACATCTTTATGTTCAGAATGAGTTCAGAGTGAGGAAAAATCTTTGGGATTGAAGTCTTCAGAGGGGATAATATGGGGAATTGGGTCTTGCACTGAACTTTGAAGAAATAACTGATACTAACAGTATGCTTTGTAAAATAGAAGCAACTTTGAGTGTTTAGTATAAAACTATTATGATAAGGGTTCAGGAGTGGGTTATTGGTGAATACAAAATCAAATGAAAAAGACTACCTGTCTTTCTTGTGTGAGGCTCAGAGTTCAGTTCCTAGTGCCTTCCACAAGTTGTGCCCCAGTAGCAGAGTGTGCGAATGCTGATGCACAAGTGTGTACAAGCCTCTCTCAAGAGGACATATGCACACCATTATTCATTGCTGCACTCAGTACAATAGCTAAGATATGGGATCAACACAGGTGTCCAACAACAGATGAACAGATTATGAAGATGTGGTGTACTATAGAATACTAAGCAGTGGCAAGGAACCATGAAATCCATGCAACTTGCTGCAACCTGGTTGGAACTGGAAGATCTCATGTTGAGTGAAGTAAGCCAGAAGAAGAAAGACAAACACAGGATAATTTCACTTATCTGTGGAATAATGGAATACTGGATGAGGAAAAAAAGGGGAATCCTAGATTATCCTTGTCCCCAGTGTTTAGAGAGGAGATGGACCAAAAAAGGAAAGAAATCAGAGGGGGAGAAGAGAATTAAAAATAATGGAAGAACAGACATCAGGGCTTCAGTTATACCAGTGATACGAGTGAAGGGGTCTAGTCCTATATCTAAAACACAATCATCTACAAAGTGAAATATGAGATCTAAGCAGCAACCACTGAAATTTTGTAAAGTGCCTGTCAAGTTTGACAGGTGGAGGTGGAATGGGGGATGGGGTGAGGAGGGAATCTGAGAACACTGGTGGAGGAAAGTTGACACTGGTGGAGGGATTGGTGTTGAATTATTGTATGCCTAAAACTCAACTATCAGTAACTTTGTAAATGATGGCGCTTTAATTTAAAAAAAAAAGTGTGTATGCAAGCACCACAACCAGATCTGCAAGCCCCAGCAAGCTCCACAACCAAGCATTTGTGTGACCATTAGTCACTGGAACAACAAAGAAACTGAATAGAGGGTGGGGAATAAAATGATTTTGATTATTATCTACATGTAATATTTCTATTTGTTTAAATGATACATTTCTATAATAAATAACTTACTCACTTATAATTAGTGAATTCCAATTAAATGGTGAGCCCTTGATTACAGTTCTTTCATATCCAAAGAACAAACTAATTTCCTAGCTACTAATGACTTCTCAGCATGAAGATGCCTGTTTTCATCCATCTTCATGGAAAACTTGCATTTGTTATACACGTGAGAAAAACAAAATTGATCTGCAAGTACCAGGCTCCACAGAGTTACCAGTGTTCCAAATCAATAAAGGTATTATTTTCTGGTTTTTGTTTGTATGTTTTGGGGGCAACACCTGGCAGTACTCAGGGCTTACTCTTGACTCTGTGTTCAGTGATCACTCCTAGTGAGTTGGGGGGACCCTATGGGGTGTCAGGGATAGAACCCACTTGAGCTGCATGCAGGGCAAGTGCCTTCCTTGCTGTACTATCTCTCTCCATCCAAGTACTAACCAGACCTGATCATGATTAGCTTTAGAGACCAGGAGAGACCAGGTGGGTACAGGGTGGTATAACTGTAGGCTATACGATCTCTCTCACTATGAAAGTATTGTTTAAAAGTTTTGTTTATTGTTCAGGAGAGATATGAACACTCCTAATATATAGTAATTTCAAAAAGAGAAGTCAAATTTGGAACAATCTTTTACAATCAGTTAGGCAGATTGAACCTTCTTTGTTTTTAAATTAGGAGACTAAAGCAGTTGGGAGGTGGTATTTTGTTTTTGTGGGTCACACCTGGCAGAAATTTTTGTTGCTTGGAGGACTATGTTACTGGGGATCATACTTGGGGTTCCTATGTGTAAAGCAGTCATTCCATCCTTAGTGCCATCTCCTGGGCCCTCAGTCAGATTCTTTTAAGGATCTGAGTAATCCTGAGAGATGCTTTAATTCCTCTAAGTCCTCCACCCAGGCATCCACTTTGATATAACTGTCTTCTTAATCACCTACAAAGTGGGAAAACAGACTATGTTCTCAGATGTGATTCCTAAGATCAGATGCCACATGCTGAGAACAGAAAGTCTATAGCCACAACCTCAATCAAAAAGCACCAGCATTGGGGCCAGAGAGATAGTAGAGTGGGAAGGGTATTTGCCTTACACACGAACAGCCCGGGTTCGATCCCCAGCATCCCATAAGGTTTCCCAAGCACTGCCAGTAGTAATTCCTGAGTGCAGAATCAAAGTAACCTCTCAGTGTTGCCATGTGTGACCCAAAAAGCCAAAATAATAAATAAATAAGCATCAACTTTTAAGAAACACACTTTGCACAGGGCTGACTGGTGAGCACCCATATAGTTCCCAGATCACTACCAAGAATGATCCCTGAGCACCATAAAGTCAAGAGTAAGCCTGAGCAACCCTGGGTTTGGACCAAAAGTTAAAATAAAGAAACACACTTTCCTCTTTTTAATTTCCCCATTGAGTTCCTATAGCTTCCCAGAACATCTCATACTAGCAAGTCTTTCTATCACTGTAGGAATTACTCACCCTTCTTCCCTCTCTAAGCACTGTTCCATGCTTCCTACTTTCTATTCGTCAAAGCCAATCACTCCCATGACCTCTTCCTTTAGGGTTTTACTACAGAAACTACTAAAGTAATAAAATAATTATAATAGAAAATCAACAATTATTTCCTTCCAGCATTTTACTGAAGACAATGCTTAAGTTTTCTCTTGGAAATTAGGAATACTATATTGTGGGCCTGGGGATGTGACTTGAATCTGGTAGTTTGGTCCAGAGCACAGACCCATATCTCAGAACCATTCTTGGCTCTGCCAGTGTTCTCCCCACACACATCACTGCCTCAACAAAGGAACAGATATGTGTGTGGAGGAGAGGTGAATAATATGTAAAATTTAAAAAAAATACAGTGTTCTGTTTGGAAATTTTTCTTCCAAATGTTGATTCTAATGAGCTATTTTCACCAAGAGCATCATGGAAGGAACAATCACTTTTATCAAGCACCTATAATGAGATAGGACAAAGAAGAAATTAGGTAAAATTTAGGTCTGCTAAAATGTATTTGTGGCTTCGAAATCTATTGTTAATTTGCACAGCATGTTCTGATTGCAGAATGACTTCCTAAATTTGAACTTGAAGTTGACATAGTGAGAAGCAATCTGACACCTCTGCTGCAATCAGCCTATTTTCAACATTCAGGAAAACAAACCCAAATAAAAACTTATCTCTGAGTTTTTGCTAGGGTACAACTGAGAGGATGATGTCATTTTCCCTTTCTCCTGATTTAAAAGCTTCATGAGGCCATTTTCCAGGAGATGTGTACTTTAGTTATAATGCATGTGGCTGGCAGATACATCTATCTCACAGGGATAGTTCAATGTCTGAAAATTCGCAGTTTCTGGTAAGAGCTAGAACGCCTATTTTAGGTAGAGGTTTGGTAAACACAGTCCCAATAAATGTTTGCTAGCTTGCTTAAATCTTAAATATTTGATAGTTTTAGGAGCTGAGACTCACAATGAAGAAATTAAGAAGCCATTTTCCAGAGTCATAGCGATTGTTCTGTGGATTAAGTACATGTTTTGCATGCATGAGGACTGGGTTTAATCCCTAGCAACGTCTGATTCCCTGACTATCTCTAGGTAAAATTCTCAAGCTCAGAGCTGGGAGTAGTCCCTGAGCTCTGCCAGCTGTGCTCTCTCCACAAAGCTGTCATTCCGAAGTTCTACAATATAAATAATAATAATAATAATAACAACAACAACAACAACCACCATAGTAATAAACATTTTGAATAAGCACTTGTTTCAACAAATCAGGCTGCTGTCTTTAACAGGAGGGAGATTTTTGCTAATTAGATACATTGGCTTTATTGCTTTTATGATGAAAAATGACAGAGTGTTTTGGATGTTCTTTGCCAAGAAAAGAACGATGGAGTAATGCTCAGATGGAAATGAACTGTTTGGGAAATGATTCTTCATATTGCAAATGCTTGCAGGTATCCTTTTTTAATAAGTTAAGTGGGAAAAAGGGAACAAGTATATCACTTATTATATAAGTTGCTTATTTGAAAGGGATAAACAAGAACAACTTTTTAAAAGGTACCAGAGAGATAGCACGCGTTTAAGGCACTTGCTTTGTATGTGGCCCTCCCCAATTCTATCCCATGCACCACTCATATGTTCACTTGAGCACCACCAAGAGTGATTCCTAAGTACAGAACCAGAAGTCAGCCTTGAGCACAGCCAGGTATGGCCCAAATTAAAAAAAAAAATTAATTGGAGAGTCAAGGAAATGACTCCAGGGGCTGGTTGGTTACATGCTTGGCACGCAGGAGGTCCAGGTTTAAGAGCAGCACCACATGGAATATTGCTGAGACTGACCCCAAGCACTTCTGGGTGTACTTCCAAAAGTTATACCCCAACTGTCACTGTCATTGTCACTGTCCTCCCGTTGTTCATCTATTTGCTTGAGCGGGCACCAGTAAGGTCTCCATTGTGACACTGTTACTGTGTTTGGCATATCGGATACATCACGGGTAGCTTGCCAGGCTTTGCCGTGTGGGCGAGATACTCTCGGTAACTTGCCGGGCTCTCTGAGAGGGGTGGAGGAATCGAACTCGGGTTGGCCATGTTGGCTGTGTGCAAGGCAAATGCCCTACGCGCTGTGCTGTCGTTCCAGCCCCAGACCCAAACACAAAACAAAAAATGTTTTAATAAACGAAAAATTTTAAAAGCCACTAAAGAAACAAATGAGAGGACTGAGAGACAGTGCTGGGTTTAAGGCACCATGCAACCCACCTATTTCAATTCTCTGCACTGCATGATCCGCCCAGCACCACCAGGAGAGACCCCCTAGGCACAGAACTGAGTGGAGCTCTGGAACATCAACTGGATTTGGTTCAACCCTCACCTCAGAAAGAGAATTAAATGATTATGTATAAATCTTTTAATTTTTTCATATTCTCCAAGTACGTTTCCCTTTTTTTTTTTTTTGCTTTTTTTTGTGTCACACCCAGCGATGCTCAGGGGTTATTCCTGGCTCTGAACTCGGGAATTACTCCTGGAGTTGCTTGGGGGACCATATGGGAAGCCGGTGGATCGAATCCAGGTCGACCGCGTGCAAGGCAAAAGCCCTACCCACTATGCTATTGCTCCGGCCCCCAAATACGTTTTCCTTTGATTGACTTGATAAAAGTAGAAACAAATGCATATAAATGTATACAATAAAAATGTATATAAAAATTAAATTTATTCTCTATAGTAGTAAAATACAGTATATTTTCTGGAAAGAGGACAGCTCATCAGTAGTGCACTTGCCTTCCATGTGAGAGGCCCTGGGTTCAAGTTTTGTCATAGCAAAAAAATTTTTTAAACTAATGAACATAATTTTTTTGCAAATAAACACTGTCTTAGAGAGGTTTTGTAATTTTACAACAAATTAGAGAATTTGGAGAATTTTTCTTTTACACTAAAGATTAGAGAAATGCATTTCTTGGGGTTGGGATAGACGATTGGAATTTTCTATTTTTTCTTTCATTTTGGGGGCACTTCCAGCAGTTCTAGGAGCTTACTCCTAGCTCTGCACTCAGATATTACTCTTGGCTGGCTCAGGAAACCATATGGGGTGACATGAATCAAACTCAAGTTGACTGCATGCAAGGGTAAGCACCCTACCTGCTGTACTATTACTCTGGCCCCAAAGGTTGGAACTTTCTTGATCCTGGTATCTCCCCTGCCAGGTAAGAATCGAAGGTTGGAACTTTCTGAGGAAATAAAAAGTACTGAAAAGCCCTTCTGGAAAATACTATGGATGCTTCTCAAAAAATTAGAAATTGAGCTCCCATTTGACCCAGCAATACCACTCCAGGGAATATATCCCAGAGAAGCAAAAAATTATAGTCAAAGTGACATCTGTACTTGTTTGTTCATTGCAGCACTATTTACAATTAGCCAGAATCTGGGAAAAACCTGAATGCCCAAGAACAGATGACTGGTTAAAGAAACATTGGTACATCTACACAATTGAATACTATGCAGCTGTTAGAAAAGATGAAGTCGTGAAATTTATATACAAGTGGTTCTACATGGAAAGTAACATGTTAAGTGAAATGAGTCAGAAAGAGAGGGACAGGCATAGAAAGATTGCATTCATCTGTGGAACATAAAGTAACAGAATAGGAGAATAACAGCCAAGAATAGTTGAGATAAGTACCAGGGTGTTCACTCCATGGCTTGAGGCCAGCCGCACATGCTGGGGGAAAAGGCAACTCAGATAGAGAAGGGAATGCCAAATAAAGGTTGTTAGGAGAATCCACCCAGGATGGGAGATGCTTGCTAAAAGTAGACTACAGACGCAACATGGTTGCCACTCAATGCCTCTATTGCAAACCACAACACCCAAAAGGAGAGAGAGAACAAAAGGGAATGCCCTGCCACAGAGGTGGGGTGGGATGGGGGTGGTGGGGGTGGTGGGAGGGATACTGGGATGATTGGTGGTGGAGAATGGGCACTGGTGGAGGGATGGGTACTCGATCACTGTATAACTGAAACCCAAGCACAAAAATCTGGAAGTCTACAACTGTACCTCATGGTGTTTCACTAATAAAAAAAATTTTTTTTTAAAGTGCTGAAAAGTAAGAGGTAAACTCCACTTTTGGAAAGCAGTCTTTTTTATATATATATATATAACTGACTGGTTTATAGTCAAATCGTTGTCAGTTGCCACATTCTGTGTTAGCAGGAATTATAGCTGCAATCTCCACTGTCCTCAAAGCAATGCTACCAGTCCTTTAGAAAATGAAAGGTACAACTTTCTTCACAATTGTTTTATAGACGCGGGAGCTGGGGCAGGGGCGGGGCATGCATTTCCACTCTTTCACTGGTCTGTACTTACCTAAGTCATCTGGAGAGAGGACAACTATTTAAGCGAGAAAGCTATCTCTCTTTTTTTGGGGGGTGGGGGTCCATATTAGTGGTAATTCCTTCTTTATATTATGACAGTTCAATTTAAGAAAGGTTTTGAATTCCTGTATTCTAAATTTTTGCATATATATAACTAATTGCATGTTTGTATTTATTCTTATCTTCTAAGTTAATGGAAGCACATTATTCACATTGTTCCAGACTGTTTTGATTGAGGTAGTTTGGGGCTGGGGGTTACGCTCATGCACTCAGGAATTACTCCGGGGCAGGGGGAGGGAACCATATGGGATGCTGGGAATCGAACCCTGGTCGGCTGCGTGCAAGGCAAATGCCCTACCCATTGTGCTATCACTCCAGCCCCTATCCCTCATTATTTAAAACTCTCATTACACCTCTTTACTTCTACAAAAGACCAACATTAGTTTTCACTAAGCAAAATAAAGTGAAGAGGCCTGGGCCTGTCTCAGTGGGAGAATGGTAGAGTGCTCCCCTTGCAGATGTGAAATCTGGTGAGTCTGGAGGGGGATTGACTTCCATTCTTGGTACCATCCCACATGCCCGAGTGCCATCCCAGCAGCTCTGCTATTTTAAATTCCTGGAACCACACACAGCATGTGATCTCTGGTGTAGACAATCTAATATTCTGGGTGCAGTACTGAAGCATGTGACCTCCAGCTGCACGGCAAGCCGGTGCTTCTGACCTCTTATCACCGCATAAACTTTTTTTTAATGGGGAAGGAAATGAATGGGAAAATCAAAACGTAAAATATTTTCTTTTGCTTAATTTTTGATGAAAAAAAAAGGAATCCTCAAAGATGATCTTTTGTTTTTAGGACAAAAGGCAAAAGAGAAAAGTAAGTGTTCAGCAACTGTTTCTCAACACTCTTGCAGAGACGGCGAGTAATTCCCTGGGCACAGGGCCTCTGCCAAGTTCTTTCCCCAGAAACTTTTTTATACAGGCCATGTGAGTCTCATGAAACTCCAACTTCTTTTTATTCTATGTTAGTATTATTTTCAGTTTCATGTGTTATTTGGTGTGGTTTGACAGGATTTGAGTCTAGGAATGCTAAAGAAATCTCCATTAGTGGTAATTCCTTCTTCATATTATGCCAGTTCAATTTAAGAAAGGTTTTGGATTCCTGTATTCTAAGTTTTTGCATATATAATTGCATGTTTGTATTTATCCTTATCTTCTAAGTTAATAGAAACACGTTATTCACATTGTTCCAGACTGTTTTGATTGAGGGGCCGGGGGTTACTACTGGGACCCAACAGTGCTGGGGGTCACCTGGGCCATTCCAATGGTGCTGAAAGGAACAGATGATACAGGGAATTAAATGTGGGGCCTCTGCATGCCAAGCATGTGCTCCAGAGGCTGGAGAGATAGCACAGCGGATAGGGTGTTTGCCTTGCACGCAGCCAACCCGGGTTCGATTCCCAGCATCCTATATTGTCCCCTGAGCACCGCCAAGAGTAACTCCTGAATGCAGAGCCAGAAGTAACCCCTGTGCATCACCGGGTGTGACACAAAAAGGAAAAAAAGTGTGTGTTCCAGTCCTTTGAGCTATTTCCCTACACCCTATACTTTTTTTTTTTTTTTACAAGGTGAGGGCGTTCTGGTTTGGGGGCTATACCCAGAAGTGCTCTGGGTTTATTCCTGGCTATGTGCTCAGGGATCATTATTTCTGACTATGCTTGGGGGACCATATCCGGGGATTGACCTGAGGTCAGCAGCGTGAAAGGCAAGAGCCGTAACCCCTGTACTATTTCTCTGGTCCCTAGATGACTTTTTCCCTGAAAATTCTCTTTTTGTTAATCATTGCATACTAGTACACAAAATCATGCTTTATTTTATTTAATGGCTGCACATATCTGTTATATGGATGTTCATAATTTAACTGGGTTCCTATTGATGGTTTTTTTTTAATTCAATCACAGTGAGATACAGTTACAAAGTTGTTTATAATTGGGTTTCAGTAATACAATGTTACAACACCCACCCCTTAGCCAGAGTAGTTTCCCATCATATGATGCATAGAATATATTTGAATATACACATTATTTCATAAATATATGAGAATAGTTGTAATATAAATACCTTTGGGGCCAGAGAGGTAATACAGTAGGTAGGGCTGTTGCCTTATACTTGGTCAACCCTGGTTCAATCCCCTGCATCACATCTGTTCTTTTAAGCACTGCCAGGAGTAATTCCTGAGTGCAGAGCCAGGAGTATGGCCCCAAAATAAATATAATGATGATAAAATAAGATAAATACCTTTGCTTATTTTTTGGTATTAAATTGATCTTCATAGTGATGTATAAGGATTCTACATTCATTAAAAGGAGTTAGACTTTTATGTATGTCCTTAATTTTTTTTTTCTTTTTGAGTCACACCCGGCAATGCACAGGGGTTACTCCTGGCTCTGCACTCAGGAATTACTCCTGGTGGTCCTCAGGGGACCATATGGGATGCTGGGAATTGAACCCAAGTCGGCTGTGTGCAAGGCAAATGCCCTACCCGCTGAGCTATTGCTCCAGCCCCTGTATGTCCTTAATTTTAATTTACTTATTATTATAATTTTCTGGTCACCCCCAGTGGCAGGTAGAACCCAGATCATCTGCATGCAAGACAAGCACCTTACCCACTAAACTCTCCCCCCCACCCCTCTCTCTCTGGCCTCCTGGAGTCCTTAGCTTTTATAAGTTCATGCTAAATGCTAAAGTGGGTGGATGGGATTATAGAGATGACTCAATGGGCTAAGCACATGCTTTGTCTGCTGGGGCCCAGGGTGTATCCTGATATAGCACGGTCCTCCCAAACATTGCCAGAAAAAAAAAAAAAACCTGAGCACTACTGGGTTATAGCCTCAAAACCAAATCAAACCAAAAACACATAAACAACATATTTTGATATGAAGTTTTAAATTTTCTCTAATTTTTGTTTTGTTTTGTTTTGGATCTCCACCAGTGATACTCAGGGAATACTCCAAACTCAGAGCTTGGAGGGTACTCTTGATAGTGCTGAGGGGACCATAATGTGCTGGGGATCGAATTCAGATTTTCTGATGCAAAGTACATGCTCCAGTCCCTTGAGTTAACTCTCTGACCCAGTTTTTCTTTTTGAGTTTTTAGGTCATTTTTGGCAGTGCTTTGGAGCTATTCCTGGCTCTGTCTGGCGGCAAGGGGTCACTCCTGGCAGTGCTTGGGGGCCCTATAATACTGACTTAAACAAGGGTTAGTCACATGCAAGGCAAGTGCCTTAATCCTGTAATATCTCACTGGCCTTAACTCTTTTGAATAATTAATGTTCATAGTATAAGGGAAAGAGGGAGTTGTCCAGCTCTAAGATGAAGATCTTCAGTTAAAGTTTCTTTACTTAAATACAAATAAATAAAATTAATTAAAAATTTTTAAAAAATTAAAAAAGAAGTTTCTTTACTTAATATTTTCCTTTAAATTAATATCTGTAAGAACATAAAAAATGTATACAGACGGAGATATGAAATAAAATAATCGTTTTACTATTTTCCATTACATGAGAAAGATCATTTTCTACTTGATACGTTGTTTTATTCCAGGATGCCAGCCTTAAGGATATATTACTTTAATTTGAAATCACAGAAACAAAGCAAAACCTAAGCAAAATTAGGACTTTTGACTGTCGGACTAATTCCCACAGACACAAAGCTCTAATGTAATACAATATTTCTGGAGAAACAACAACTAGAAGCTACAACCTATAGCGTTACATAGATGTTTGTTGTGTTTACAGTAACTTTGAACTGAAGAATCTTAAAGCAGTTTTTTTTTTTCATAGCAAATGAAGTAATATCCAAGAAGCTCATTTATTACTGATCCTGTGACTCAGGATTAAAAAATTGTAGAAAACCCTTCTGCGTTCAGTGTTTAGAGATGAAGTTCTTTACTTTTCAGAACATTTTTCATTTCAGCAAGGAAGGAATAACCGTCACTTATTAAACGGTGCCAGTTTCCTTCTAATGCCAGCTTCTGAGAATTCTTTAAAGAACACTAACCTTTAGACACATGTTTATCTATTTGCAAGGAACACAACCCCCAGGAGATTTTTCTGGACTGTTCCCTAATATTTTTGGATTTTTATCAAATTTCCTGCATATGCTCATGGCACTCACAATTAGTCATAATATTCTTTCAAAAAGGCTGCTTTTAAAGAGAGGCACAACAACTGCCATATCTTTGAAACTTATAAATATCCAGTGTAGGATTTCCTTAAGCTTGTCATCTGTTTCCTCACATCTAAAGTTGAAAGTATTAGGCTGTGCTTTTAAAATGTCTGGTTTGTTTTGCAAATACAGGAAAAGCAACACTTCCTAATTTGCTTAGATGGCCAGCTAATTTGGAATTGTATCGGCTTTAAATAAGTACCGTTTTAGTAATGGGAATGATCTTGTGTGATAAATGTGCATACATGAGTCATATACCTATGGGGCAGCTTGAAAAAAATGAGATAGAAGACTTCAGAGAATTAAGCATGAAAACTAATTATTTCTTTAAATATTTGTGACAACCAGGATGACTGAACTAAAGTGAACACACTAAAAACAATTTTGCAATTATTAGAACTTTAGTGTGACTTTGCTGAGGTCATAAATTTATCTCTTAATGAATTTTATGCTCAAATGAAAAAAATAAACTCCCCTGGTTCTACTAAGCACTTTCTCTCCTTCAATCATTGATTAACTTATTTCCTTAAATGGAAAAGGAATAATAACCTTCCTTCCTTCCTTCCTTCCTTCCTTCCTTCCTTCCTTCCTTCCTTCCTTTCTTCCTTCCTTCCTTCCTTCCTTCCCATGTTGGGGATCAAACTCAGGGCCTTGCCCATGCAAGGAAAGTGCTCTCTAGCTGTGCTACAATGCCAACCTAGATTATTCTCATCTTGTTTGTTTTATTTTGTTTTTTGGAACCACAACCATCTGTGTTCAGATTTTACTCCTGTCTCTTTGCTCAGGGATCACTCCTAGGTGATCTTTTTGAATTAATGTTTTTGTGTTTAGGTGATTGATGACAAGAAGCGTTATCATTGGGTTGTATGGTAGTTCCATTTCTATTTAGATCTTCACTTTAATTATGCATGTTACTGTGTGCCATTATATTACTGTACCAGATATTTATCCAGAACCCCTATAGATACATAATTTCTTTTAAACATTTTAGCCATTCTGAAATCACATGCTGCTTTTATTTTGCAGTATCACCATTTAAGAAGTACTATCCACCAGACAACCGTTGTGACCTGGTTATCTTGCCTAAATCTCTTGTGAAGTCCTTTGTAATTGTTCAAACGCCATTACTTTTAATCAGTTATGTATTTTGTTAGTGCTTTAGGTGTTGAGTTTAAATAGACTGTTTAAAATGTTTGGGAAAGGACTTGAGATACAGCTTAAGGAACTCATCACATGCTTTGTATGCTTGAAGCCTGGGTTATATCTCTGAGGTCAAGCACTGCTAGGAGTGGTTCCAAAATAAAACAAAAAGTTTAGGGAAAAGATCTGACCAAAATTTCTTATTTGAACAAAGATGTGTCATTTAAGGAAAAATGTACAAGCACTAAGTAGCATGGTATTTTTGTGACTATTTTGTTAACCTGGCTTGATGTTTTGGTGATATTTGCCATTCATGGATTGCATATATACATATATATGTCATATATGTGCAGGTATATATGCATATATACATATTTTTGAAGAACTATTTTTCCTCTACCACCATTAGTTGGACCTCCTCCATTGTGTATGTTCTCCTACTCTGACAACTTTAGTTTTATCTATTTATTTATTTTAATGGACTCACCATGAAAAACCCTGTTACAAAGCTGTTCATGGTTGGGGTTCAGTAATACAATGTTCCAACACGTTCCTCCACCAATTTCCTACCACCAATTTTCTCAGTTTTCCTCCTGCCACCTCCCACCCCACCCCATCACCCCTAACTTGCCTCTATAGCAGGCACTTGTCTCTCTCTTTTCTTTTGGGCATTATGGTTTGCAGTACAGGTACTGAGAGATTATCATGTTTGTTCCTTTACCTATTTTCAGCAAGCAGTTCTTATCCAATGATATTTCCAACTATCATTGTCATAGTGGTTCTTTCCCTATCACAACTACTTTCTCTCGCTGCACCCCAATCCCCCAACGACCACCACCACCACCACCACCACTACCACCACCACCACCACTTGAAGCAAGCTTCCAATCATAGACTAATCCTCTTGGCCCTTGTTTCTACTGTCCTGGGTATTAGTCTCATACTACGTCTTTTATATCCCACAAATGAGCACAATTATTCTATGTCTGTTCCTCTCCTTCTGACTCATTTCAACACAGCATGATACTCTCCATGTCCACCCATTTATAAACAAATTTCATTACTTCATTTTTCCTGGTGGCTGTATAGTATTTCACTGTGGAGATGTATCATAGTTTCTTTAACCAGTCATCTGTATGGGCAACCTTATCTTGAGGTCTGAATTCATACTTGGTGTTGAGGGGTAAAGGCACATGCATATGGTGCATAGGGGTCATTTCCTATGGGACTGGAAAAACCACACAATGCCAGGGATTGACCCCAGAGATCCTTCATGCAAAGACTGTATTCAACCTGTTGTATATCCCTTGGTCCAGCAACTATTAGCTTTGTCTTGATTTTGTCTATTCCCTTGTTTTGTTTCTATCTCATGCAGGGCTGAAGCAATAGCACAGCAGGTAGGGTGCTTGCTTTGCATGTGGACAACCCAGGTTTGATCATCAGCATCCCATATGATTCTCCGAGCACTGCCAGGACACATTCCTGACTACAGACTTAGAGTAAGCCCTGAGCACTGTTAGGTGTGACCCCCCAAAAAAAAAACCAAACTAACAAACAACTCAGATATGACTATTGTTTTCTGTCCTCCTGTTGTTCATCGATTTGCTCGAGCGGGCCCAGTAACGACTCCATTGTGAGACTTTGTTGTTTGGCAAACTTTCTGTGTTTGGCATATTGAATACATCACCGGTAGCTTGCCAGGCTTTGCCATGCGGGCGAGATACTCTCGGTAGCTTGCCGGGCTCTCTGAGAGGGGCAGAGGAATCGAACTCTGGTCGGTCATGTTGGCTGCGTGCAAGGCAAACACCCTACCCGCTGTGCTGACTCAGCTTATTGCCCTCCAACTTAGACAATAAGTCATCTTTCCTTTCTTCCCCTCTTCTTTTTTTGTGATTTGTTTTCTTGTATGTGACGTATGTGATTTAATTTAAGGGCTTTATACATGCAAAGCATTCACTCTGCCACTGACATCTTTATCCACTCATCTATCATGAGGTACTTGGGATGCTTCTATAAATACTCCTTCAATGAACATAAAAGCACTTATATCTCTTTCTATTTTTTGAAGTTTATTATATTATAGTTTCAGTTACATGGTCACAACAATTTCAATGTTTATGAAATTGATGTACAAAGTTACTGCATCCCACCAGCATCAAAGTTCCAAGTACCACAATACATTATTGCTAGTCAGGTATATTTCTGCATTCCCCCTTATACCCTTCTTGAGTTCTTGATTGCAAGCATCTTTTCAAATTAGTGTTTTTATATCCTTAGGATAAATACCTAGGAGTGAAATTGCTAGATTATACAGTCCATTTTTAGCAATTTAAGAAACAGCCACACCAATTTTTAAAGAGTCTGGGCCATCATGCTGGAAAATTATGTAAATGTTATACATACATTTCTAGTTGAGTTTTTTTTAATGTATTAATTTTAGGCCAGGGCATTAAGGTGCTAGCCTTGTTTGCTGCTGGCCCTAGTTTTTATCCCCAGTACCACCAGGAGCTATCCTGAGCACAGAGACAGGAGAAAGCTCTGAGCACTCCTGAGTGTGGCCCATCCTCTGAAAATTATTTTTAGTATAGTCTTGGTTTACAGAAAAAATTAGAAAATAATGCAGAATTAGTATTTAATTCTCACATATACAAGATCTAGTTTTCATTATTAGTATTTAATGATGTGTTTCCATAGTTAAAACCAGTATTTATATATTTTTAATTGGAATCTAGAGTTTACTCAGATTTCCTCAATTTTACCTGGTCCACAGTCCCATTGAAATTTGCTTATCATAGCTAACTGAAGTTCTTGACAATTATCATTTGTCAGACTTTTCTTATTTTAATTAAATTTGAAAGATTTGAGGATACTTGTCAATTGTCTTGTAGGATACACCATTGTTTCTCAATCTTTTTATGACTATTTTCTCATTCATTTCTGTTTTCTTCATTTCTCATTTCCCTCTTTGGACACCTTGTCTCATGCCCACAACCCTTCACTTATGCAATTTTAACCTATAGCTCTCTTGGAATATCCTGGGGACTGACAGGGGGTCATAAGTGTAGGATAACATTGCCACAGGGAGCTTAGGTTTACACCCATCACAGTGCTCCTGCATCACTCCCATTCCTCTGTTTATCTATAAACTCTTCTCTGTGCTCTCCTCCCCAGCCAGTAAATCACCTTTTCTCCCTAATCAGATTCTGTTAGCTTGTAAGGTCAGATCCTTCTAAGGACACTGAACTTGTATTGTAAGTTATATCTTTTGCATAGTTTACCTTAAAGCAATATCCTTTCTGCATGGACACAGGAAGACAGTTAATGTTATGCTTTTGTAACTTGGAAGTTGACTGACTCCGAATAATATTTACTCCTGGGCATCTGCTTTCTTGACTCAGTTGCCCTTAGTTCCTAGCACCTCAAAAGCAGGGTCTCAATGAGGGAATGAATGGACCCAGGGCAAGTTGTGAGCTACCCTGGCATCGAAATGGGACAGGCCAACGCACCACAATACTCAACTATAAGTTGAGGGCATGATCATGGACAAATGCTGTCATGATCCAAAAATAAGTAACAATGAGACTAGGACCCTGCTGGGGCTAGGAAGACTAACCTGGCCTGAGGACTGCGAAATATATAGTGAGATGTCCTCAGGAAGAACCAAACTGTGAGTTTATATCTCTTACTGTGCTCATACAGAATAAAATTGCTAGAAATATTAGAAGTAGATTTATTACAACTATTTAAGTGGATTTTATAGTCTCTGAGTCTTGGCCGTTGATGGGATTACAAGGCGCCAGGGGGCCAGGTGGTGGGTGTGACCCCCGCCTACTGGAATTTGGAGGATCTGGGTGGAGGATGCTCGACTCCAATCCGAGTAGGCTTGGAGATCTCGGCCCGGAAGAGCCTTGAATATAATCTCAGGGCTAGGATGAAAGAGACGTTACTGGGGCCTGCTCGAGGCAATCGACGAATAACAGGATGATGAAAATTTAAGTGGATTACTAGCTGAGGGTAGTAATTCCAGTAGGCGGGGGTCACACCCACCACCTGGCCCCCAGGCGCCGTGTAATCCCATCAACGGCCAAGACTCAGAGACTATAAAATCCAGCTCCCGGACAAGAACAGTGCAGTCTTCTGCCCCCATGCCTGGCTGTTCCTCGCCGGGGCCCCTTGGAGGGGAGCGGGTTGAGCTTTCCTCCCCGCCCCGACCAGGGCTCCGGCAGCTGAAGACCTCCAGGACCAGCCACCACCATGCTGAGACCACTCTCCGCACACATGAAGGTACTGGCAGAGGGACAAAGCCACGCAGGTTTCGGGGCCGAGATCTCCAAGCCTACTCGGATTGGAGTCGAGCATCTTCCACCCAGATCCTCCAAATTCCAGTAGGCGGGGGTCACACCCACCACCTGGCCCCCTGGCGCCGTGTAATCCCATCAACGGCCAAGACTCAGAGACTATAAAATCCAGCTCCCGGAATCACGCGGCCGCGAATGCATCTTATCAGGACATCTTTTTATGACATCTTATTATCTCATTCCTACTTTGGACAAACTTGCAGGCTATCGAATGTAGCCTGCCCACAGGGCAGAGTCTGGCAAACTCCCCGTGGCGTACCAAAATATGCCAAATAACCAGTAACAATGATGGGTCTCATTCTCCTAAAGAGCCTTGAATATAATCTCAGGGCTAGGATGAAAGAGACGTTACTGGGGCCTGCTCGAAGCAATCGACGAATAACAGGATGATGAAATGAAATGAAACTAGCTGAGGAAAGAACGCACCCTCATTGGGATCCCACCCTTGAGTGGATCTGGAGTAGTAATCTGGAGTAATCCCTTTAGATGAGATTTTATCCTTGAGTTAATCTGGAGGAGTGGCCTTACCTCTCTTTGTTGATTTGCTAATGTTCAACCCACATTTGTGTCACCACCCTACGTGATTGCTATATAAACCAAGACTGTAAGCTCGGAGGGGGCTTGGACTCCGGCTCCAGAGGATAGAGTCAGAAGTGAGAGGGGCTCAGGCTTGAGAGAGAGAAGCAGAAGGAGAGTGAAGATTGGAATAAACTACAATTGATATCGACCAGCCTGGCCCTCGTTCCTTCCTTTACCTACCTCACCGTCGGCCTCCTGGGGGTGGGGGAAGCAGCCCAAGACACCGAATGCAGACGGTGAGAGAGATAGAGCACCGCCCGACTTTTGAAAACACACATCTGACGTCTCTGTGCAGGCATGAACCTCCAACCAGTGCGCAACTAAAGGTAAGAATAGCGTTCGGTATTCCCCTACTCTAGAAAGTGTGTGAGAGAACAGGATTTTGTGTGTGGTGAATTAGGATACTACCCTGTTCTCCCTCACTAAGATGGGACAGAAACAGTGCCGTGTCAAGCCCTTTCAAAATCTTTCGCGCCAAACTGAACATGGCCAGTTCTTTATTGATTAAGCATTTTTTTATTTTATTATTATTATTATTATTTTGCTTTTTGGGTTAGACCCGGCAATGCACAGGGGTTACTCCTGGCTCTTCACTCAGGAATTACTCCTGGTGGTGCTCAGGGAACCATATGGGATGCTGGGAATTGAACACAGGTTGGCGTGTGCAAAGCAAACACCCTACCCACTGTGCTATCACTCCACCCCAGATTAAGCATTTTGCACAGAGAACTGGACATCGTGTTTCTCGGGACAAACTGAGGTCCTGCCTAAAAACTGTCTATAAATTTCATCCTTGGCTTCCAGATAAGGGTACTTTGGAGCCTAAGGTTTGGGAAAGGATTAAGGAAAATGTCTTCAGGGAACTTAAAGAAGGGCTCGGATCCCCCAACAATTCTGGTTAAGTTGGGAAACTGTTAACTCCATTCTTAAAGCTTTGGAAGTTACCTCTGAGGAGGAGGTCGATAGATATATACTATGGGATACACTTTCAGTTGAGAAATTCTGGGATACACTGCTACAGGAACTTATGGTTTTCTTTTTTGATTGACATAAAGGATTTTGGGGAGGAAAAATCGCAGGATTGAAATACACTTTCAAAATACCACGTGAGAAGTATTCAGTATCAACCTGACTTCTCACTGATATAAATCATGGTCTTTTGGCTGAGATAGTATTTGTTAGGTCTCTACTGAAAAATTGCTTTCTTGTTGGTTTGTTTTGGATTCATACCCAGAGGTGCTCAGGGCTACTCCCAGCTCAGGGCTCAGGGGCCACTGCTGGTGGTACTCAGGGGACCATGTGATGGCAGGGACTGAAGCTGGGCCTCCTACATACAAAACATGTCTCAGCCCTTTGTACTGTCTTTCCACCCCGAAAAATTATTGTCCCTGACCTCATGCTGGATCACAAAGCAAACAAAATCAAGAAAATAGAAGTTACACCAAGGGTCCTCACATAATCCATAATCCTTTGATTATGGAAATTAACCCAAGATAGAAAATGCCTGGAAAGCTGAATAATACATGACTAAACAACCACTGGGTTAAAGAGGAAATTAGAGAAAAAATAAAAAGTTTCCTGGATTCAAATGAACATAAAGACATGCGCTCCCAGAACTTATGGAACACAGTGAAAGCAGTACTAAGAGAAATGTTCATAACAGTACAGGCTTTCATTAGAAAATAAGAATGGGCACAAATAGACTACTCACTGCAAATCTTAAGAAACAAGAAAGAGAACAACAAAAATATTCCAAAGTAAGCAGAAGGAGGGAAATGAAAATTTGAGTACAAATAAAAGAGATAGAAAAACATTTTTAATACAAAAGAATAATAAAACCATAAGTTGTCTTTAATTCAACCAGATTGACAAATTCTTAACAGAATGACACACACAAAAAGAGAAAACCTTGATAAAATCAGGTACAAAAGGGAAAAAAGTAAAAACAGACACCTCAGAAATGCAAAATATCAGACAAGAATACAGTGAATATGCCGCTAAAATGAAAAATCTGGGACAAGTGAATAAATTTCTTGAGTCCTATAATTTCCTATGACTATGTGAGAAAGAAGTAAAAAGGCATCAAGGAAGTTGAGACAGTAATCAAAAGTCTCCCCAAGAAGGAAGCCCAGCATCAGCTGGGTTCATGAGTGAATTCTAAAACTTGAAAGAGGACCCTCTTACCCATTCTTCTCAAACTCTTCCAGGAAGTAGAAGAAACAGGAATCCCGATGAACATTTCTATGTGACTAGCATTACCATGATAATAAACACCAACAGAGATATTACTAAAAAAAAATTTCAGACCAACATTCCTGATGAACATAGATGCAAAGATCCTAAAAAAAAAAATCCTGATGAATTGAAATCATCAGTACATTAAATGCATTATATAGTACAATTGAGATTAACACCCTTGATACAAGGATGGCCCAATATTCTGAAATAAATTATTGTGATATTCACATTCATAAAAGGAAAGACAAAAAACATAAGATCATCTCTATGAATACAGAGAAAGTGTTTGACGAGACTCAGCACTCATTCATGATGAAAATACTCAACAAAAATGGAATTTAAAGAACTTAACTCAATATTGTAATAGTGTAATTACAATATGCAACAACCCCACAGATAACATCATCCTTAATAGTGAAAAACAAACCCTTTCCTCTGAGATTAGGAACATCAAGGATGTCCACTTTCACCACGATTGTTCAACATAGTACTAAAAGTTCCAACCACTTTGATTAGACAGGAAGAAAGATGAAAGGAATTCAAATTGATAAGAAAATATTAAGCTTCTACTTGGGGTGCCCCAGAGTGGGGGCGGGAGGGATCCCTGCCTACCCTAGGGACCCAGCCCCGGCAGCCAACCTCCACTGCCCAACTGCCACCACACTCCAGGCCGCTTTCCGGACACATCATAAGACACTTCCTACCCATTTTCCATAATTACCACACCATATTTGATGGGGTTCAGGCAGTAGGCAATAAATCATATATATCACTTGATCACTTGATATCCCATTACTCATCTATTTGCTAGAGCAATTGCCAGTAATGTCTCCATTCATCCCTGTTGCTTGCTAGCGTAGCCCAATGGCATCTGCTCATTCTAGGAACATGAAGAGCCTCAAACCAATCATTCAGGGTCCTGCCGCGGTCAGGCTGTCCAAGAGGATATATATATATCCTCTTGGAGAGCCTGGCAAACTACTGAGAGTATCCCGTCCGCATGGGCAGAGCCTGGCAAGCTCCCCGTGGCGTATTCAATATGCCAAAAACTGTAATAACAGGTCTCCTTCCTCTGACCCTGAAGGAGCCTCTAATTGTTGGGAAAGATGAGTAAGGAGAGCCTGCTAAAATCTCAGGGCTGGGAGCAATAGAGACATTACTGGAGCCTACTCAAGTAAATCCACGAACAGGATGACAGTGATACAGTGATACAGTGAAGCTTCCATAATTTCAGATGACATACACTTATTGTGCATGGAAAACTCTAACGACTAAGTTTTTAAAAAAAAACCTCCTAGAGATTATGAGCCTGAACAGTAAAGCAGCATGTTACACAATCAATACAGAAAATGTTGCATTCTTATATGTAAACAACAATGCAGGAGAGAAAGAAGTTTCAAACGCTATCCCATTTATGTTTGTATAAAAAAAAAACCATCTAGTATCTAGGAATCAATCTAATAAAAGAAGTAAAATAATTCACTTCTGAAAGAAATGAAAGATGACACAAGGTAAAGGAAACATATTTGCTCATGGATTGGAAAGATCAGCATCATTAATCTTGACCAGCAAAATTTACAGAGGCCCCATCAAAATTCCCATGGAATTCTTTAAGGACTCGAACAAATACTTCTAAAATACCTTTGAAGCCATAAAATTTTCAGAATAGCCAAAATAATTTTGAGAAAAGGAAGATGAGATATATTACATCCCCAGACTTTATTCTTCATTACAAAACTATAGTAATCAAAATCACATGATACTGGAACAAAGATAGACTATCAATTTGAATATAATTGAACTTTCACATGTAAATGTAAGACAGCTAATTTATTAATAGAGGGCTAGGTGCATGGAGAAGTGGAGAATGGAAAGTCCCATCAACCAATGGTGCTGGGGAAGAAGAAGAGGGAGAAGGAGAAGGAGGAGAAGAAGGAGGAGAAATAGGAGGTGGCTATAATGAGGAGAAGAAGGAGGAAGGAGGAGAAGGAGGAGGAGAAGTAGAAAAAATGAATTATTTACACCCCTATCTCATACTGTAACATAAAGATCATCTTGCTATAAAACCTGTCTCTACAAAATACATTGAAGAAGACATAGGCAGGATTCTTCAAGATCTGGACCTCAAAAGGAGTTTTCCATACACAACTTGATTGGCAAAGAATACAAAAGCAAAAATAAACTAGACTGCATCAAAAAAAAATGCCTTCACTTACAAAAGAAATAAAGCCCCCCCCCCCCAAGGGGCTAGTACAGCAGGTAGAGTGCTTGCCTTGCATGGGGCTAATCTGGTTTCAATCATTAACACCCCATGTGGGTCCCTGATCCCCGCCAAGAGCGATCCTTGAGCACAGAGACAGGAGTAAGTCCTGAGCACTGCTGAGTGTGGTTCAAAATACAAAAAAAATTAATTAAAAAATAAAGACACTTTTCTGACTGGGAGAAAGTATTTGCACACTATACATCAGATAAAGAGCTGATTTCCAAGATTCACAAAGCACTAATTCATAAAGCATAAAGCTCAATGACAAAAAAATTAAACAATGCCATTATTCTTTTTTTTTTTTCGCTTTTTGGGTTACACCCAGCAATGCACAGGGGCCGTGTGCAAGGCCCGAGCCGGCCGTGTGCAAGGCAAACGCCCTACCCACTGTGCTATCGCTCCAGCCCATATATATACGTATATATATATGTGTGTGTGTGTGTGTGTGTGTGTGTGTGTGTGTATTATATATCTATGCAGAGTCTCCTGTCCCCGCGCCTGGCTGTCCTCGCCGGGGCCCCTTGGAGGGGAGCGGGTTGAGTTTTCCTCCCCGCCCCAACCAGGGCTCCGGCAGCCAAAGACCTCCAGAACCAGCCACCACCATGCTGAGACCACTCTCCGCACACATGAAGGTACTGGCAGAGGAACAAAGGCATGCGGGTCCTGGGGCTAAGATCTCCAAGCCTACTCAGATCGGGGCTGAGCATCCTCCAACCAGATCCTCCAAATTCCAGTAGGCGGGGGTCACACCCACCACCTGGCCCCCTGGCGCCGTGTAATCCCATCAACCGCCAAGACTCAGAGACTATAAAACCCAGCTTCCGGAAGCACATGGCCGCATTTGCGGCCGCACGACATCTTATTATGACATCTTATTATCTCATTCCTACTTTGGACAAACTGGCAGGCTACCGAATGTAACCTGCCCACATGGCAGAGTTTGCCAAACTCCCCGTGGCATACCCAATATGCCAAATACCAGTAACAATGATGGGTCTCATTCTCTCAAAGAGCCTTGAATATAGCACTTTCTTAAAAATCTCAGGGCTAGGTTGAAGGAGACGTTACTGGGGCCTCCTCGAGGCAATCGACGAATAACAGGAAGGTCGTAATTTGTGATATATATCTATATATATATATCACAGCTATCTATAATAGCTAAGATCTGGAAACAATTCAAATGTTCAAAACAGAAGGGTGGATAAAGAAATTGTAGTAGGGCTGGAATGATAGTGCAATGATGGGCAGGGCACTTGTTTTGCACAGGGTTGACCTGAGTTTGATTCCTGGCAACCCATAAATCCTATCAGGAGTGATCCCTGAGTGCTGAGCCCTGCTGAGTGTTATATATATATATATATATATATATATATATATATATATGTGTGTGTGTGTATATAAAACAAACTGTTATATATATGTGTGTGTATATATATATATGTATATATATATATCACGATCACGATCACGATCATGAACAAAGACATGCGGGTCCCGGGGCTGAGATCTCCAAGCCCGCTCAGATCGGGGCTGAGCATCCTCCACCCAGATCCTCCATCTTCCAGTAGGCAGGGGTCACACCCACCAACTGGCCCCCTGGCGCCGTGTAATCCCATCAACGGCCAAGACTCAGAGACTATAAAACCCAGCTCCTGGAAAAGAACAGCGCAGATTCTACTGCCCCCGTGCCTGGATGTCCTCGCCGGGGCCCCTTGGAGGGGAGCAGGTTGAGTTTCCGTCTCCCCTCGACCAGAACTCGGGCAGTCAAAGACCTCCAGAACCAGCTACAACCATATATATATATATATATATATATATATATATATATATTATATGCAAACTGTTGTGTATGTACACAACAGAATATTATTCAGTTTTGAGAAACGATAAATTTTTGCTATTTGCTGAAAGTTGGATGGAACTGGAGGGTCTTATGCTAAGTGAAGTAAATAAGAAAGTAAAGGATAAATATTAGGTGATCTTGATTATATGAGGAATATAGAGAAACAAGAAAGGATTAGACAATGTCCAATGCAAACAAACCCTGAGATATGATTTGTAGAACTGGGAACTGAGCTGGCTAGGGGAGAGTGCGGGGGGGGGGGGGGAAGGTTTGATTAATAATGTTGGAGGGGACAGAAAGTGGGTAGGGCGCTTACCTTGCATGTGGTCAGTGAGGTTCAATCCCCAGCACCCTAAATGGTCCCCCAAGTCTTGCCAGAGTACCAAAACAAAAACAAAAACAGAAAATCAAATGTTGGAGGAATCTTGAAACACTGGTGGAAGGGTTGATGACGTGCTATTCTTACAACCACAAAACATGACTCCAGTAGTATTGTAAATTGTAGTATCTCAATTTTTAAAAATTGGTTAAGGGGTTGAAGAGATAATACAGGTGTTAAGGTGACACCACCACTATGGTCTCAAGAGCACTGCCAGGAGTGATTTCTTAGAACCTTTCCCCCCGCACTCTCCCCTAGCCAGCTCAGTTCCCAGTTCTACGAATCATATCTCAGGGTTTGTTTGCATTGGACATTGTCTAATCTTTTCTTGTTTCTCTATATTCCTCATATAATCAGAGAGAGAGAGAGAGAGAGAGAGAGAGAAATTTATAGATACAAGGGTAGGGGTAATTATATTTATCCTTTTGTTATTTACTATACACTTACTATTATTTTGTTTTGGGGCCACACCTAGAGATCCTCAGGGCTTACTACCTGGCTCTGTACTCAGGAATTACTCCTGGCAGGTCTTGGAAGACCATGTGGGATTCGAGGATTCGAACCTGGGTTGGCCATATGCAAGGCAAGTACTATCACTGCTGTACTATCACTCCAGCCACTGCATATTTATTATTTTAAACATATATTTAAGTACAGTCACAGCCATGTCAACTCAGCCACATCCCTGCTCTTCAGGTTCATAAACTAAATCTCAGAGGAGATGCAAGCCAACCAGCTGAAATTCATAGACACACTCTTCCCGGTGGCTGAAAACCCTGGGCTGCCCGCAGGAGGGGGAGCAGGCAAGTCGAAGCCTTGGCAGTCAAACCCACAGTCCACTGCTGCTGCCACACCAATGGCTCACAGCCTAACCCCACAGCTCCACTAAGAATCTCTGCACACTTATCCCAGATTTACAGATTCTGAAGTTTCTGAATTGTGCAACACTTCCAACTTTCACAGTACTAAAATTCCAGTAGGAGCACACCAAATTATATGAGAAAGTAATGTTAAAGATAATTAAATTCAACAAACAAAAGCAATAATGCAGAAGGCTCAGCTAGTGAACAGCTTAGAAATCCTCAAAGGCTTAGCAACCCTATGGTGAGATATAAAATTTTTCACAAATTTTCATCTTGTTATAGCCATTTTGTTGTAGCAAGCAATACAAAACAAATTATCGTATGCCTGCTAAGGGGCAGTGTTGGGGTATGACTAGAAAAATGGGGACAATGCTGGAGGGAAGGTCACTCAGGTGGTAGGATTGGTGTTGGAACATCAAAAGCACATAACACCTATATTATGAACAACTTTGTAAATAATAGTGTTTATTTATTTTTTAAAGTTGTTCACAATAGTTTATTACATTCAATATTCCAACACCAATCCCACCACCATTACACCTTCCCATCACTGTATTTCGAATTTTTCCACTCTGATCCCCAAAGCCTGCCCCCAAACCGGGAACTAAATTATTTATTTTGTATTTCTTGCTGTGAATATTCTGCTAACAATGAACCAGAAAATTTTCCTTAGAGGGAAGTGTGTGAAGGTTGTTGTATTTCACCCTGGAGCCATTAAACCCTTGTCTTGGTACATCAGTGGTGCACAGTATGAAATGTCTCATTGCTGAGAATGTAGCCACGCACTCCAGGAATTCTAAAAGTTTAAATACTGTGATACAGCTGAGGTTAATTTAATTTTTTTTAAACTGGATGTTGACTTTGGGGTCCACAGGGATCTCTGCAGCATGTTGCTCTTGTGTTTCTCTCTTCTGAGAGAGTTATTCTAAATCTCTGGATCTTGGCTGCTAATGAGCTTATATAGCACCAGAGGCAGTTTATGTGCCTGACTACCAGACTACCAGAATTATTATTTTTCCTATTATATCAATTATATAAGAAATGCATTAATATACCGCATTTTTTTTTCTGGTCCTAGGAATCAAACCCTGGGCCTCATTAGAGCAAACATTCCAGCTTCTAATATACCACAATTTCATACATAAAATAATTTTTTTTTAATTTTTTTGCTTTTTGGGTCACATCTGGCGATGCTCAGGAGTTACTCCTGGCTCATGCACTCAGGAATTACTCCTGGCGGTGCCAGGGGGACCATATGGGATGCTGGGAATCGAACCCGGGTCAGCCATATTGGCTGCGTGCAAGGCAAACGCCCTACCCGCTATGCTATCGCTCCAGCCCCAAAATAATTTATGTTTTAAAAAATTTTGAGTAAACAGATTATATTTTTCTTGGCATGACTGAAATAGTCTACTGCAAAGAATGAATAAATTGACTCACTTTATTTTTATCTCCCACACCCTCTTCCCTTCATTGTTTTGGGTGATGCATTTGCTCTCACCAGGAGATGCACACTATGCCTAACTGTGGTGCTCTCACATGTTTTAGCTGTGGTATTATCACACTCAGCCTTAGCGCCCCCATGAGGATCACATCAGGCTGCAGGGCTTGCATACTTAATCAGTGCTTGCATACTTAATCAGTGCTTGCTCAGGTTGATACTACTCTAGTTGTGGGACTTGTCCACATGCCCTACTGGGCTCACCCTCTTAGTTAAAGCACACGAGTTATGGTTGTGGTACTCTCCTGGGGTTATTGCAGCATTACCACACATGTTTACCAGGGGTTGCACTTCCTAGACTTATTGTTCACTGAGAGTCACATCCCTTTTTTTGTGCCTTTTACACATACACACACACATACACAAACACACACACACAACACCAACACACTGCAGCCAGAAATTGCCTGTGACACCAGAGATCACAGAGTGTATAGTTGCCAGGATCAAATAGCAGAACTGCCAGAGTGGAACTTGGCAGATGTGGGACACTGGGGACTTTAACTTGTGATCATGCTCTTGCAAGGCAAACTATCTACACTCCTGAGCAATTCTGCCAAGCAAGGCAACTTCCTCCCTTTAAATGAAACTGTAGTCAATTTGCAGATCACAAATGGCCTTCACCATGTAAATTCTCCATATATTGATTAAGAATGCCTTCTTAGATTTTGTTGTACGTTTTGAAAATTTTGTTGAAATGCGAACTAATGGCATTTTTTTTTTGCTTTTCCATTTTATTGCTTCCTCCATAAACTCAGTCAGTCTTCTAATTGAGACCCCTCCTTATTTTTATATTTTGCTTTTTTTCTTTCTGCAAATACATTATTCTCCTACTATAAAAGAAAAATATATTTCCTCTTACACCTCTAATCCAAGTAGCAATTTTAGTAATGTTTTTTCCTTTATTTTAAAGATGTGAGCAGGTGTCTGTGCAATAGGAAAAACAACTCACTAAGACTGAAAGTATTTGAAGAGGATTTAGTGTTTCAAGAAACAAACAAGATGCACCACACTATTAATCTCAGCATATTTAATGATGTACCCAATCATTATGTTACATAGTAATTTAGACATATGGATGGTAAGCAGGAAACATAAATAACTATACTTATATTTATTGAAGGCAAAGTAGACATTTAGGGATCAGTCAAGGATAAGAGAGGTATAGTCTTAGGCTGAGCAGAAATATCTGATTATTAACTGAGAGGGATCCGAAGAGGCAGAACCCTACATTTTCTGGTTCAGGTATAGTCCCAACATATAACTGGGGGAACTGGAGCAATAGCACAGCAGGTAGGGCTTTTGCCTTGCACGCGGCCAACCCAGGTTCAATTCCCAGCATCCCTTATGGTTCCCTGAGTACCGCCAGGGGTGATTCCTGAGTGCAGAGCCAGGAGCAAACCCTGTGTATCACTAGGTGTGACCCAAAAAGTAAAACAAAACAAAATATAACTGGGGATTTTATATTCAGGACAAGACAATTCTTTTTTTATCAGGAAAAAGTGCTCCTTTTTAAATGTGGAATAAAATTTAAGAAGCTGGTCCTGACTAAAGTATCAAACTAAAGGTGGGGAAAGAAGTTTGAGTTAGAGAGGTACTGATTCCTGTTTCCAGTAGAGAAAGAGAACAAAAGGGGGCAGAGAAGGGAAATTCTTAGAGGCAACCATTTCCTTTTGTGGCTCAGACCTTCCCCTTTTCATTCCCACTTCGGCAGCTGAGCTCAAATGGGACGTGGAGCAATGTGACCCCAGATATCTTCTCCAAAGAACCTGAAACTTTATTAACTAGTCTTGTTCTGGGTTTTGAGGCCACACCCAGTGATGTTCCAGGCTTACTCCTGGCTCTGTACTAGAGAATCACTCTTGCTTGGGCTCAGGGGAGCATATGGAATGCCAGAGATCCAACCCGAGTAAACTCAGTGCAAGGCAAGTACCCCCCCACCATAAAATCTCTCCAGAGACATTTTTTAGCATTTAAATTCACCCAACCTTTGTTTGTCATTTTTGTTTCTAGGCCACGCCTGGTGGTGCTCTGGGCCTATTCTGGGTTCTGTGCTAGGAGTTGCTCCTGACAATGCCTGGTGTCAATCTGTGGAACCCAGACCTCACATATACAAATCATGTGCTCAACCTCTGTGAACTCTGTTCCTTAGCCCTCAAACTTTAACTTGGACCTCCCCCATATGTGTTGGGGTGGCAGAAGAGATCTCATTGAACCCTCAATTTCTCTGTGGGACAGGCATTATAGAAGTACATAGATAGGGAAGGTCACTTACTTAGGAAGCTATGAGGTATTTCTAAAGTCACACAAAAAAACAGGAGGTCTCTGGATTCCTTGTTATCCAGTTTTCTTTGATCACTTTCTGGGTGGGTCAAAGGACAAGAAAGGAAGGTTTGATTTACAGGGCTGCCGGGTGTGTGTTTCTGGCAATATTCATACTGCGGAGAGCTCAGATTTCTCTGTTTATTAAGATGCTCTACAGACATATGGCAGAAAAGCATGTTGCCTTCACAAAGTTGATATATTTCTGACAGATGGAAGCAAAGTGGCATGAGAAGTGCCTTTTCTAAGTCCAACAAAAGCTTTGTTTGGGCTGCTGGCTGCTTCAGCTATTTTGAAACAGAAGATTTTAAGGAATTTCTTTTTTTAATTTTGAATTTTTTAATAGAAGCCTCCCTGTGGGTGCTCAGGATTCCTGGGTGATACTACTCAGCCAAGTGGTTTGGTTCAATGCTCAGTCCTGTGATGCAGTTGTGCACTGATCATTGTGGTGAAGACCACTCTTGGAAGGGCTGGGATGGGCCTTTACAGTTTGCAATGGAACTGAGACCCTTCTGCATGCAAAGCATCTAGTTCATCCCTTTGATATATCTCCCTGGCCCTTATGGTATGTTTGAAAAAGTATATTTCCCTAATGATTAAATAGTGATTTACCAGGATAATGGGTATTTTGATCAAAAGAAAAAGCAAATTTGTAGAGTCCATGCCCAATTCAATCGGCTTAATCAATGACTGAATATATAGCAGTTCTCCTACATTAAATTTAAAAATAAATAAATAAACAAAAGAAAAAGTAAATTTGTTTTGTGTTTTGGCCACACTAGTGGCCTCGTGTTCAGGAGAGTACTTATGCAGTACTGGGATCAAACTTAGCTGGCTGCATGCGAGGCAAACTCCTTAACCCCTATATAATCTCTCCAGCCCAGAAGAAGCAATTTTGATGTTAATGGTCTCTGGAGGTTAGGTGGATATAGGAGTGGGGTGGGGACTCTTTAGGGTTCCAGTGTGTAATCTGAGGTAGTTTGGAGGAAAATTTTGAATGAGGAAAGAGAAAATAAGGTAGGGGGATGTAATTAAGGGGCAGAACAAAGGCATCAAGCAAGAATGAGTTTCATTCTAAACTTCACAACTCTACCTACACCTGCTCTTGCCCTAAAAGTCTTCCAAGTAGGGCTCTCAGTATGCTCCCCTGTCTCATCCCACACATTCCTTGAAGACAATTTCCTGTTTTTTATACTCTAGAGGAGTAGGATTGACATGTGCAGAGTAGGTCATAATGTGATATGACAGACCCTCACCCGGAGAATTTCATGAGCTCTGAGGAATCTGTGTTGAGGAGACAGAGATTTTGTTGTTGCTGGAGTTTGTTGGAGGCTTATATGGCTACATATGACTGAATATTTCACTTTATATAGTGGGGGCACAGCTTTTTCTTAATGAGCCTTACATGTGTCCTCCATTCTTTCACACATATGAGCGCAGAAAGATAGATGGGAGGGCGTGCATGAGAGAGAGAGAGAGAGAGAGAGAGAGAGAGAGAGAGAGAGAGAGAGAGAGAGAAAGAGAAAGAGAGAGAGAGAGAGAGAGAGAGAAAGAGAGAGAGAGAGAAAGCTCAGTAGGCTGGAGGCCCAGGTTTGATTCCCCCGGCACTGCATATGGTCCTCGAGTGCCACTAGAAGCAGCTCCCAAGCATAAAGCCCGTAATAGACCTTGAACACCACTAGGTGTAATTCCCAAAATAAGCAGGACTTCTAGTTCTGGTATAGAGGGAACAAATCCTTTAGAAAGCAAAGTGTGTAGGGCCAGCTCAAAGGGCTCATGCATTTGCAGGCAGGAGCCCTGAATTAGACCCTAAAATTACTTGACACAACTGGTACCCCTGGGAATATCTCCCCTGGTACTGAGCCAGAAGTATCCCCTCAGTACTGCACATATTTATAAAACAAATATAAATCAGGGACCTTCTATTTGGGGACTATAGTCAGTCATTTTGGTGACTCTAATGGGATGGCTGAGGTAAGTAGACTGAACCTCAGTGGTCTTGGGTAAAGAATGAAATCTGTCAAATCTCCACTTTCGCCAACTTCCATCTCTGTTCCCTTACTATAAAAGGAAAAGAGCTTGGAGAATGGCATCTTAGAGGGTTATCATATTCTATTTTGCATTTCAAGCCTATTCTTTGTTATATTTAGGACCTGATGCCTGATACCAGAAAAGCAATCCTCAATTTGAATTCTTTTCAAGGGAAATTAGAATTTCCTTTTGACTTCATGTTTATTTGTTTCATTTTATTTTGGGGTCAACCAAGAGCAAGAAAATGACCTTACCTTCTGTTCTCTCTCTCTCTCTCTCTCTCTCTCTCTCTCTCTCTCTCTCTTTCTCTCTGGACCCTATGAGTCCATGTTCTATAAGAAACATTTTCAAGTATGCACTTAGTCAAAATATGTTATTGGGGTAGAGGGTTTAGACCAGGCAGTCTGAGTGCAATTCAGTTCCGGCATTTATTGTGTAACTTGGAACATATTTCTTCATCTCTCTGTTCTTCAAATTCCCTCCTCTGTAAAATGAATTGTTAATCAAGTGTTTAGAACAGTGCCTGAGGTCAGAGTGAAAGTATAGTGGCTAGGGCACTTGCCTTTCAGGCAGTCAATCCTGGCTCATCCCTGCCCCACATGTGGTCCCTCATGCACTGCCAGGAATGACCCTTGAGTGCAGAGTCAGAAATAAGCTGTGAGTACTGCAGAGTGTGGCTCTAAAACAGAAAATAAAACAGAACTTGATATATGCGAGGATCTAAATAACACATGTGAGAAGCATGAATATCACTTAGCAGTGATGTATTCTATCAAAACTTCTTGGAGGCATGAATATTAAACCTTCACTTTGAAGTCTGGGTGGAATATCAATGATGAGAGCATGACATTGATGACACAGACACAGGACCATGGAGAAACAAAGGGTATCACTGGGAAAAGAGAAAAGCACTTTTTGGTGGAAACTTTAAGGCATATGGGAAAACAGCTAAAGATTTTATGGAATCTTACTATTTATTATTAATCAAGCCTGAGTCCAAGATTCCCCAAGAAATCCAGTGGCAAGAATCCTCTCCCGCGTAGGCAGACAAGTCTCCTTTAGAGGCAGGTTGATAGCTGCTTCCTGGGGCTGGCAGGACGTGAGCATCTGTGCCATGTAGGCGCTCTGAGCAAACTTTGCAGGCATTTCCCAAGGTTAGGTGACCAAGGTGAGTCGAGTAGAGAATTCTTGAATCTACCTCTCTTGTGGCCCAGTTTACTGAGCAACTGGCAATACGATGGTCCAATTCCAGAAGCTGTGGAGGGAGAACGACCTAGACAGCATGGGTAAGGGCAGGTCTTCACACACCAGCATCAATGCCTGGGCACAATGGATTGATCCAAACCAGAGAGACTTGCAGTTTTAGTAAAAGCTATGAAAATAATGTGCCAACGATTTAAAGGCTTCTTCAACCTTAATATCATGCAGGTGTCAGGTGATTGGATGTATTAGCCTCATCACCATTCTGGTAATAAATGGAAGATTTAACAAAGCTTTAGAAAAAGTGTAACAAAGACATCTTACTCCATGGTAAGATGAAGAAGCTGGAAAAGTCAACAAGATAGAATCTTCATCAGTTTTCTGCTCTAAGAGCTGAAACACCAGAGATATTTAATTTATGGCTATCTAGAAATAGCAGACCTTTAAATATGTATGCTATAGATCAAGATTATATATACAAAACTATACAATACTATACTTGGTGGGCAATTTGGATGATTTTCTTTTTGTTTGGGGCCATGCCTGACTGTGCTGGGGTGGTGATAGAAGGGCTACTTCTGGGTTCATTGTTCAGGGGGAAACTTTTGGAGGTGCTCAACCTAGTGTATGTGTGAATGTGTGTGTGTTACATTTGGGGGACACAGCTCTTTGAGCGATCTTCCTGGTGTAAACTGGAGTAAGGTAAAATGATTTTTATTTTGTGGAATAAATATTTGTGTGTGTGTTTGGTGGGGTGGTGGGGTGTGTGTGTGTGTGGGGGGGTATACCTGGCAGTGCTCAGGATTTCCTCCTGGTTCTGTGCTCAGGAATAACTCCTGGCAGTGCTTTGGGGACTGAACCTGGGTCTGCTGGATCTGTTGCTGCTTGTAAGGCCACCACATTTACCTCTGAACTATGTCCCTGCCTTGAATTTTTTTTTTTTTAAAGGAAGAGAAACATCTCTGGGCTGCAGAGAATTACTTGAGCTTTTCAGTTCTGCAAATATAAGATAATAGAGAGGCACTCTTGAAACTTTTTTTTCCATTCCAGCTGCCCCTCCCTGAGGCCTTGGGTTACAAAACTAAACTCCATGGAGAAGGTAGACTGTTTGCGCACAGTGACCAGGATCTCCAGGGCTAGAGGAAAACAAAGCTCCCTGCCAAATCTCACCTTCCTGATTTCTGTAGCTAGACACTTTTTAGTTAACTAGCTCTTGCCTCCCGACCAAATGCTAAGAAAGATTACCTAGTGTATGAAGGAAAACGAGAAGACCAAAATTCCAGCTTCCTTGAGGAAGGGGAGTGTGGGCTGGATGACTCAGACTCTGTGACAAAGTTTCAAAGATTTTCTTGGGAAGCTTTGGCATATTGTCTAAGAAGATAGACGGCTACTTCTCTACAACAATAACTTAGGGGTTCAAGGAGGGAGACTGAGTGAAGGAACACCGGGTGAGTGTGGGAAAAACAGTCTATAAAACCTCTTCAGAGCATGGCATGGGGTGGGGCTAAAAGTGGGGTGGTGGTGCCATTTCTTACATTCTCTACTTTCTTTACTCATATTTTAATTTTCTTGCATTGCCCAGAGGTTTCTTCTGAGCTCTGTGCTCAGGGATCACTCCTGGCAGTACTGGGAGAATCATATTGCGGTGCTGGGAATGAAATTAAGATCAACTGCAAACATGCTATACATGGTCCCAATCTGTAGTAGTCTTTTTCTTCTTTTTCTTTTTTTTTTTTTTTAGTGAAGGGAGGTAGTTTTTATTGAACAAAACTTATTTAGGCATGAGGGAAGTGAGAAGGAAAAGAATACAAGTTTAAGAGAGAGCAGGAGTTTGAAAGAGTAAGGAAATAAGGGACAGAGATAAGTGAGTTATGAGTTCAAGGGAGAACATGAGTTTGCAGAGCAAGTCTATAGTCTTTGTTTCTAAATGACTTTTACTTCTGTCTTTCCTCAGGCTCAAGGGTTCTTTCTTCTGGCTAATCCCTACACACCTTTCAAATTTCTTTACATTCACTAATTCAGGTTTGCACACAGTCCTGTGCTTTGAAGGCCCCTGAATGGCCTGATGATCTCTTGTCACCTTATTGAAGTCCTTTAGTCCTTTAGTTTTGCACTGCACCCTCCCCCCCACCCTCAGCTGGCCCTACTTATTGCTGCACCACTGTCTCAATGCTGGATATATAATGGAGTACAAAAGTGAAACGCTGTTAACTTTGTGGTGCTTTTAGATTGGTGGGAGTGAATGTTAAATAACAAGAAAATCAAATGGCAATTGAGAAAAATGCTACAGAAGAAAGACTGGGAATTTGGCTTAGTCAGAAATGAAGAAGTTCTTCCTGGAGGAAGTATGCAGGGAAGTCCTGAAAGGGTGAGATGTGAAGGCTTACAATAGCTCTCCATGCTCCCATTTGATTTGGTCTTCCTGTTCTGTCCCCACACTGTATCCTTGTATATCTCTTTTTAAAAATAATGCTTATAAATATAAAATTTTGTATAGCAGTCAACTCTCTCTGGGCTGGAGCGATAGCACAGCGGGTAGGGCGTTCGCCTTACAAGCGGCCAACATGGCCGACCCGAGTTCGATTCCTCCGCCCCTCTTGGAGAGCCCGGCAAGCTACCGAGAGTATTCGATATGCCAGACACAGTAACAACAAAGTCTCCAATGGAGACGTTACTGGGCCCGCTCGAGCAAATCGACGATCAACGGGAGGGCCTTTACTTTACTTTACTAGTCAACTCTCTAGATATAGTGCTTGGTACAGAACATTTATTTTTGAATAAAAAGTTATTACAGTTGGAGCTGGAGAGAAAGTACCGTGAGTAGGGCCCCTGCTTGAATGTGGCTGACCCAGGGTCCACAGAATCTGCCAGCAGTAGTTTCCGAGTGCAAAGCCAGGAGTAACCCCTGAGCATCATGGGTATGACCCAAAAATAACAAAACAAAACAAAACAAAACAAAAGGTCATTGTACTTTTTTTGCCATCTGGCAATATAACATCATCTTTTTCCAGTCCATATACTAAGAAATAACTTGGGGTAGCTGGCGGAGAGTCTGGTCCTTGTACATTATATGCTCAAAATTATATCATTAAAAGTATCACAAATCAGTGGGATTTAGGGGGGTATGGGGTCTCCTTAGTGGTGCTAGGGGAACCAGGGGACACTCCTGGCAATTCTTTTTTTGCTTTTTGAGTCACACCTGGCGGTGCACAGGGGTTGTTACTCCTGGCTCTGCAGTTAGGAATTACTCCTGGAGGTGTTCAGGGGACCATATGGGATTCTGGGAATCGAACCTGGTTTGGCCGCATACAAAGCAAAAGCCCTACCCGCTGTGCTATCGCTCCAGCCCCACTCCTGGCAATTCTTGACTAACTGGATGGCTGAATGCTAGGTCCCAGGGTTGGGGTACTACTTGGGCCCTGAGGTACAAGGGACCATCAGAATCACATTTAGGCATTCTCAGGAGTATCCAGGCATATACCTAGTATATAACTACATGGCTGGCACATCCATGGCACATCCGTGGCACATCCCACATCCAGGGATGGATCAAACTGGGTTCCCACACTTATGAAGCATCACCCTAACCCCTAAGCTCTCTGGCCCCAAACTTGAGATTTTTTTCTCCCATTTTTTTTTCTCTCACAAACCATTTAATAAGTAAACCGATGATAAAATTTCTCTCTTTTCACTTTTTAATAAAATGGTGAAATCCAGGACTTTGAAAAATTATCTGCATATTAGGATTGGAGAGGTAAAGATGATGGAGGCAAAGGGTGAAATTAGTAGACAATTGGTATAAAATGAAGGTGGATTTGAGTTTACTTGTCTAGCAATGTTTACAAAGGACTTATAAATACCAGTCACTGGATTAAACACTGGCAATGAAAAAGTGCTTAATACAGTGGGGGAGAGGAAAGACACAGAGATACAGAGAACAATGGATGACACTAACCCATGAGAACTCTTGTAGTGAGGACCAACATCAATGATAGAAAAAAAAACCTCTCTCTTCAGCTTCTTCATGGCTGGAGCAATGTCACAAATATGGAGAACGGAAGACTTCCTTTAGAGATAATCTAGAAAAATGTTTTGCAAACATTTAATAATTTAAAGTTTTACTGCAAGGTCCTACTGCACTCGTGGATTTTTCTTCTCTATTATTTTTGATTTTTTTCTTTCGAGTTATGTTTTGTCCTTAGTTGGTTCTTTTACCTATTGCTTTAAAAAAATTAAATGTAAATACTAAGTCAAAGGGAACAGCTAATATGCTATCTCTGAGAGATGTCTAGTCATTGTTTTGTTTTTCTATTTTGGAAGTCTTTTCAAAGGGTCATCCTCCATAACTGGAAGAAAACAACTGTCATTCCAAGAGGTTTTTTTCAACGGCCTCAGGACATGTTATTCTTTTTTCTTTTTAAAGCCCTTCTCCAAAATACTCTTCTCCCAGCTTGAAACACATTAGAGAATAAATATGTAATATTAAATATGAAGCAACCTGCCTCTCCCTTTGCCCCACGTCATTTGTTGCATTAGAAAATGTCTAGGGATAAATATACATGTGGTAAATTCAATCCTCTTAGTGAAGACCATGATGAGAACAAAGAAAGGGCACTTCTATTCCTCAAAGGTACTCAGCTACCTGAAGATTAAACGTTAGTTCAGGATGAAAGGAAATAGAGGAAATGAATATTAAAAAAGAAATCAACTCTCGAAAGATAGGCGTTCATCTTTCATCAATTCACAGAAGGTGAATTGTTTCCTAGGGAAATCAGGAGAGAGTGGGAATGCAGCCCTGAACTTTCCCCATAACCTTGGTAAGGGAACCGACACTTTTTCCCCCCGGAATCGGGGTTTTGGTCACACCAGGTTATGCTGTGCCCAGAGGGCGATGTGCTTTGCTGGAGATGGAACTCGGATCAGCTGCAATGCAAACACCTTACCCGCTCATCTGTCTCCAGCACAACCTGAATTTCTTTGAACGTCTGACCTACGTATTAAGGTAGCATTTGGTTCAAGGCCCTCTTTCTCTCCCTCTTTTTTTTGGGGGGGAGGTGTGGGTGGGGATGGCAGGTGGTGGTCATACATACATCTGGGATGCTCAGGGGTTTACTTCTAGCTCTGCACTCAGGAGTTACTCCCGGCGGTGCTCAGGTGACCGTTTGGGATGCTGAGGATCGAACCTGGGCTGGCAGCGTGCAAGGCATGCGCCCAACCCCGGTTCAAGGATCTCTTAAGGTTCTTTCATCTCGAAGATTCTGTGGTTCTAGTGATTCCGCCCTTTCAGAGGGGCCGTTCTGTTGACATGCTAGTCTCTAGGAGGGAGGTAACTCGTCTCTGGGAGTGGATCTGACTTCACTTGAAGAATTATCCACGCGCAGGTGGGTGAAGCTCTTGGGACTCTCCCCTTAAGAGGGTTCAGCCACATCTTACAATTCTGACTCTTTGGGATGGGCGAACAGGCAGCACCGAGTTTGGATGGAGAACTTGGGTCACTTGAAGCATTTTCCCCTTTTCCTTATTTTTGGACCCCTAAAAGATAAAAAAAAAAAATAAGGGAGGGGCTCGAAGAAACGGGCCCAAAAGGGAAATATGATTACGGAATCTTAAAACCTTGAGAAACCAAGCTTCCGCATTTCAATCATCCTTTCTTTGGGGGGGGCGGGGTCGGGGGGAAGCAGTCTCTTAAAAAAATATATATTATCTGGGTGGGTGGAGGGCCGCCGACTAGGCCTAAAGAGGTTCCGAAGCGTAGAGCGGGCGCCGAGCCGCGCTGCTCTGGCGGCGGGGCCGGGCGGACGTGCGGGAGCGCGGGGTCGCGTCCTCCCCTCCGGCCCCCGGGCGGCCTCGGAGCGCCCCGGGCTGCTGCGGCGGCGGCGGCGGCGGCGGCGGCGGCGGCCGGGGAGGGCCGGCCGCGGGGAGGGGCTTCGCGGAGCCTCCGCCGGCCCGAACCGAGCGGGGCCGGCCGGGCTGGGCGCGCAGCGCGGCCGGGCGGGCGGTGGCGCTGCGGAGGCGGCGGCGGCGGCCGAGGCCCGCGGGCGCGGAGGAGGGGCCCGAGGCTGGGGCAGCCGGCGGCAGCCGCCTCGGTGACGACTGCCCGCAGCGCGGCCAAGCAGCAGACGCGAGCGAGCCGCGGGGCCCCGGCGCCGCCCGGCCGCCGGCCTTCTCTCCCGCCCCTCGTCTACCTTCTTCTCGGCTGGGGCGTCAGGAAATGGGCGCCGACCGCCGCGGGCTCCGCACCCCGCGCCGCCCGTAGGCCCCAGCCGCCGCCGGCCTCCTCGCCACACCGCGCCGTCCGTCGCCCCCCGAGCCCGGCCGTCCCGCCCCCCTCCCCCACCCCCACGCCCCGGGAAGGAAGATGAGGGAGACGGGCCCGGCGCTCAGCAGCCAGAGCAGCCAGAGCAGCCGCGGCCGGGGGAGGGTGTTTGGCCGTTTCCTCTCAGCCGCCGGGACAAGATGGCAGCGGCCGCCGAGAGGGGCTGAGCCCGGGCTGGGTGGTGCCGCCTGCTGAAGCGCGCCAGGCTTCCCCCTCACCACCACCCCCGTCCCCGCCACACGGCCCCGCACCCCGCTCCGGACATGCTCAGGGCTGCGGCCGCCCGAAGAGGGGAGAGCGCCGGCCTCTAGGAAGGTAAGGGCGCGGGGCGAGGTGTGTGTGTGTGTGTGTGTGTGTGTCTGTGTGTGTGTGGGGTGGGGGTGGGGTTGGGCGCCCTCACTTGGGGCGCGTCTGGGGAGGAAGCAGCGGCTCGAGGCCTGCGGGCCCCGCGCGGCGCCCTCATTCCCCCCCACTCGCAGCCCCGTCAGCATCCCCAGCGCGCTGGTGGCGTCCGGGAGGCTCCGTCGAGGCCCCAGGCCCCGAGGCCGCGCGCGCGCGCGGTGGGTGCGCACGGAGGTGGCGCAGCCTCCGGGAAGCCGCCGCCCGGCCCGGGCAGCCCCCGGGGCCTCCCCCTCGGTCGGGGTTGCGCAACGGCTCTTCCCAGCAACCCAAGTTTTGTTCCGTGTCCCTCTTCTCCCCTCCCCATCCCCCCACGCCGCAGCGTCGCCCTGGGGAGGGAACGTACGTGTATGTGTGAGTGTGTGTGTGTGTGTGCGTGTGTGCGAGTGAGTGTGCGAGTGTGAGTGTGAGTATGGTGGGGGAGGCTCCTGCCCCCCACCGCAGCTCTCGGGCCGTCGCTACGGCGACCTCTGCTCTTTTCTGAAGGCCCCCCCCCCCCGTACACGCGCGCACGCGCACACACACATACACGCGCGCACACACACACACACACACACACACGCATGCACGCACGCCACTCGTGGAGGCGCCCGGGCGGCCGCGTCCCAGAGGCCGGGCAGCCGAGTCGCCGGCGTGGCTGGGAGGGCGGGGTGTCAACTCCCGGGGACGTTGAGTGCGTGTGATTGTTGGGGAGGAGAAATGTGATCGGCCGGCCCGCGCGTCCCCCTCGCCGCGGCCCGAGGAAGGCGTGGCGGCCGCGCGGCGGGGCTGTTGCCGGCTTCTCGCGTTACGGTGGCCGCCGCCCGCTTCCCCCCTCCCCACCCTCCCCCCCCCTCCGCTCCCCCCTCCCCCACCAGCCTCCCACCCCACCCCTCCCCCCCACCCGGCGCGGCCCGGGCAGCACTCGCGGGACGCCGGCCGACCGAGAATGTCTGTTTTCCTGCCGGCGGGGAGACGGCCCTTTTAAACATGGTACGTGGGCGCTCGGCCGAGTCCCGGCGCTTGGCTCGGCGGATCGCGCCGGCCGCGGTGTTGGTGCGCAAGTTCCCTTGGACCTGGAGACCGGCCCCGGCCCCCCCGGCACGTTCGAGTCCTTGAACCGAGTTGTCACAACCCCCCTGCCGCCCCGGTCGAATTTGTTTTTCCACCTGCCGGGTGGTTTGCTTCTAGTTCCGCGGCGCTCCGGGGCAGCACGTTTATTTATTTATTTAAAAAAAAGAAAACGGGCACCTGGTTAGTGGTGGTGTCAACTTTTGAGGTCTCTCAGGTCCAAGGGCAGAGAAGTTAGCTGGTGAAGCAGCAAGAGGGAGAGGGAGAGGGAAGGAGGAGAGAGAGAGAGAGAGAGAGAGAGAGAGAGAGAGAGTTTGTGTGTGTGTGTGTGTTTCTGGACCTTCTAGGAGCGTGGAGTTCGGCTGGATTCTCTCTTTATCCCTCCCTCTCTGTCTTCTATTTTAGATATTTGCGTGGTGACTTCTCAAGTGGACCTAGTTCTATTTAAAACCTTTGTAGGTCGTTTCCAAGTTTCTAATTGATATGAAATTGTAAGAGATTCCCTTTTTGATCAGTTTTTTTGGGGGGGGGGTTGGTGGTGGTGGAGGAGGACTATTTTGAGCAGGGTGGGTGGAGTTTCTGGTTCCCCAGCTACGACGTTTTCAATCCTGCTTTCTTGTTTAATTTTTCAGGAGCTGGGCAAGCCTGACCATATGTTTAATAAGTCTAGATTCTGCTTGTGTTCGCAAGTGCAGTGCTAATTTTATGCAGTGAGCCAAGATAAGGTTTTCATAGGTCATGCTTAAACTTAGTATATTTAAGTAAACAGAACCTGGGTGACCTTTTTAAAGGCTGCGTTTTATGGTTTTATTGGATACCTTATGTCTTCATACCTAACAGTAATTGAAAGGTAACCAACCAAATACAGTTCTTTACTTCAGAATCAACAAGGTGTTTCCTGGAATATTTATGAGTGCATTGATAAAATGTAGGGACTCATACAGAAATGTAGTGCCCCGCCTCCTCTAAAGTTTTCTTTCATTTTAAAATTTGTTTTTAATTTGTTTTAGAGATGTGCTAAAATATTTGAGATTTTGGACATTTCATTGGTTTTTTTCCCTTTCATCTATTTGTGGGAAAACTGAATAGCAATCAGCATCAAATTCTTTTTCTACTCTAAGGAGTATAATCTATATAAAAATTTAGGGGGAACCTTAGGTTAAAACTATATATTTGAAAAAGGAAAGAGGAACATGAAATACAGAGCAGCCAGCTACTAAATGGTTCATACTTATATTTGGACATTGCTGACTAAACTAGCTAAACATACATATTAGTCAAACACATCATAATATGGTGAGCCAGTCTTAGTTTATTGTCATAATACCTTTTTCACTGAACTAGTCATTATCGTTCTTATAAACCAGTCATTGGCTTCTGGGCATGGGGTTTTAGAGTTACATAAAAGTAGATGTTTTTTATGAGATAATTCTTATAAACATGCTTGAAAAGAAGCTTTAGATCCTACTATTTTAATTTTTTGGAAGTTCTGTCATGAGGTGCCATAAAAATAAGGTGCAAATTACTGAGGTATGTTGTTGGGGCTAGTATGTCAGCACACATAAGTGTTTAATGCCAAGTATTGAAAGCCTTTTTTTTTTCTCCTTTGAGCTTTCAGCTGGCAAATGAACATTTTTTTTTGGGGGGGGGATTTCTCTAGAAGTGCATTAGGTTCCCAGGTATACGCTTCTCTGTGTTGCTGATGCCCAGCAGTGCTAGTGGCCACCAGGAACTCCACATGTGCCTTTGAGCTATCTCCCTGCTCGCAAATGAACTTTTGATTGAGCTTATGTTTTACATATTGATATGTACTGAAGGTATATGAAGAAAGGGGGAAATAAAAATTTCAAATTGCTGAAATATTGTTTGCCAGCCTATTTCACATTCATCGAATATACTTGTTTGTATGCTTCTTTGTTTCTCTCTCTGCCTCTCTCTCTCTCTCTCTCTCTCTCTCTCTCTGTCTCCGTCTCTCTGTTTTCGGAACACTCCCGGCAGTGCTCAGGGGTTACTCCTGGCTTTGTGCTCAGGGATCTTGCCTGGGGAGCTCAGGGGACCGTATGTGATACTGGGAGTTGAACCTGGGTTGGCAACACGCAAGGCAAATGCCTTACCCACTGTACTGTCCCTCTGGCTCCTTGTGTGCTGTTTTCTAACAACTTTATTTTTGGGGGCCACACCCGGCAGTGCTTGTGGCTTACTCCTGGCTCTGTGCTTAGGGATCACTCCTGCTGGGGATGGAATCTGGATCGGCGGTGTGCAAGGCAAACACCCTGCAGTACTATCATTGCTTTGGTCCCTGAGCATACTTTTTTCTTTTTTGAAGCAAGGTGGTTTTCATTAAAACATACTTAGAAAGATATGAGGGGAAAGAGAGCGAGAAGTGTGTATTCAGAGAGAATACAGGCTCCTCTAGAGTGAAAATAAGCAAAAAAACAGACAAGCAAGTGAGATACATGTTTGAGGGAGAAGAGCCCTCACGTTGATCATCGATTTGCTCGAGCGGGCCCAGTAACGTCTCCATTGGAGACTTTGTTGTTACTGTGTCTGGCATATCGAATATGTCACGGGGAGCTTGCCGGGCCCTGCCCTGCGGGCGAGATACTCTTGGTAGCTTGCCGGGCTCTCCGAGAGGGGCGGAGGAATTGAACCGAGGGCGTTTGCCTTGCATGCAGCCAACATGGCCGACCCGAGTTCGATTAACAACAAGTCTCACGATGGAGACGTTACTGGGCCCGCTCGAGCAAATCAATGAGGGAGAAGAGCAAGCCTGAACATACTTTTTGAAGTTAATTTTATTAGGATTGAGGAGTTAACTTTCTAAATATCCTGTTCTCATTTAGCAGTTCAAGTCAACTAGTAGCTTAGATAATACATTATTGAGTGTTCATTGTGACAGCATATGTACAAAAATGGGAAGAATTGCAGTATCGGTAGTTTATTTAGAGACATAAAATGTAGTTTCTGGGGCTAGAGAGAGAGAGAGAGAGAGAGAGAGAGAGAGAGAGCTCAGTAGGCTGGAGTGCAAGCTTGTATGCAGGAGTTTCTGGTTAGGTTTTTCAGCACAGCATGATTCCCTGAGCTGCATCAGGAGGACCCCTGAGCATTGAACAAGAGTTGATTTCCTTACATAAATAAACTAAAAAAGTTTCCGTTTTATCTCCATGTTTGGGTTTGAGATGAAAAGATGCCATGGCAAAATGAAGTATTAGAGTGCTCTAAGAAACTTTGATATTCTTTGTATTTAAAATATTTCTCCAGGAGGTGTTTTTTGCCAAAATTTTAGAGGATACATTATAACTTGTTATAAGATATATTGTTGTTTCCAAAATAAATATTTGTGTAATTTTTTGGGTAAATTATTCATGTAAAAGTTTAGTTTTCCCAATTTTTAATATCTAAAGCTGAGATTTCCAGTTCTATGTTTTTATGTGTTGTTTTTGGGCCATTCAGGTGGAGCTCAGGGCTTAATCCTGAGTCTATACTCAGAGATCACTTCTGGTGGGATTGACCCATGTTCAAGGAAAGAGTATCTGTTGTATTATCCTTTTTTTGGGGGGGGGGTGTTGTTTTTATTTTTTGAAGCATCACACTCACTGATAATCAGGGATTACTCCTAGCTCTGCACTCATCAGTTAGTCCTAGTGATGCTTGTGGGACCATAAGGGGTGCTTGGGATTGAATCCAGTTCAGCCGTATAACAAGTCAAAGACCCTACCCACTGTATTATCACTCTGGCCTACTGCTATACTATTTTTCTGGACCCCAGTGTTCTAAATTTAACTTGGAAGTTATTTCTGAAGACAAACTATTAGAACTTGATTAAGTGAAGGACTCAGTGTTTTTTGGTCATACTTGGCAGTGCCAAGGGGGACTATGTGGTGTTAGGGAACCCTGGGCTTCTGCATTTTAGCTGTTGTGTATCGTGCTGCAGTGAACAAAGGAATGCAGATGTCTTTTCTGCATTGTGCTTTTGGGCCTTGGGAAGTTCAATTCCTAATGTTTTGAGGAATGTCCATATTGTTTTTCAAAAAAGTTGGACCAGTCCACATTTCACCAGCAATGAATGAGGGTTCTTTCCCCTTCTTCCCCCCACATTCTTGCCAATACTGGTGGTGGTGGTTCTTTGTGGTGAGTAGTCAGTCTGTGGTGAGATGATATTTCATTGTGTTTTGACATGCATTTTCCTGATGGTTAAGTGATATAGAGCACTTTTTCATATGTGTTTGGGCCATTTGTATTTCTTCTATAAAGAAGTTCCTATTCATCACTTCTCCCCATCTTTTGATAGGGTTGTATTTTTTTTTTTCTTATAGCGTATTATCAGTGCTTTATATATCTTGGATAGTAACGCTTTGTGGTGGGGTAAGTGGTGGGCTAATAATTTCTCCCAGTCTGTGGGCTGTCTTTGTATTTTGGTCATTATTTCTTTTCAGGTGCAAAAGCTTCTTAGTTTAATATAATCCTATTTGTTTGTCTTTGCTTCTACTTGTTTGTTTAGTAGTGTTTCATACTTTATGATGCCTCTAGCTTCAGTGTAATGGAGAGTTCTGCATATATTTTTCTCTATGTAACTTATAGATTCAGATCTGATATCTAGGTCTTTAATCCATTTTGGTTTGGCTTTTGTGCAAGGCCTTAGAGGTTTGAGTTTGGTTTTCCTTTTTTCGCTTGTGGCTCACCAGTTTTCCCAGCACTACTTGTTGAAGAGGCTTTCCATACTCTACTTTATATTTTTTGTTCCTTTATCAAAGATTAACTGACTATATACCCGAGGGTCTCTCTCAGGGTTTTCTCTTCTATTCCATTGATCTGAGGGTCTGTCCTTACTCTAGTGCCACACTGTTTTAATTACTACTGCTTTATAGTACAGTTTATTTTATTTTTTAATTATAATTTTTTGCTTTTGCGGTCACACCCAGTGATGCTCCGGGGTTACTCCTGGCTCTGCACTCAGGAATTACTCCTTGAGGTGCTTTGGGGCTCAAATGGGATGCTGGGAATCGAACCTGGGTTGGCCACGTGCAAGGCAAATGCCCTACCCCCTGTACCATCGCTTCAGCCCTATAGCATAGTTTGAAGTTGGGGAAAATGATGCCTCCCATCTTCTGTTTCCTAAGTGTTACTTTAGTGATTCGGGATGAGGGTGTTACTGTTCATATAAATTTCTGGAGTATTTGATCTCTTTCTTTGAAAAATGTGGGTATCCTTGGAGCTGCAGTGAATCTGTATAATGCTTTAGGAAGTATTGCCATTTTGTCGATGTTAATCCTCCGTCTTTACCTTTTTAAAGGTAAGAATTTTTCCCTTCAGTTCACTAGAGATTACAGTTGACTTATCTATTAAATTAATGAACTATTTTGGTAGCTTGAGGAGGATGAAGAATACAGTTAGTATTCCCCTCCAAACCACCCACCACATTTTTCTCTTTTACACGGTTTCAGTTACCTGTGGTCAGCTGCACACCAAAAATACTGCAGACAAAGAGAATGTTCACATAACTTTTATAACTGTATAATTGTACATTGCTATAATTATTCTGCTATCAGTTATTATCTTAGTGTCTGCATTTGGCCGACCCAAGTTCTATCCCCAGCATTGCATATGGTCCCCCAAGCCTACCAGGAATGATCCCTGAACACAGAGCCAGAAGTAACCTCTGAGTATTGCTGGATGCAGTCCCAAAACAAAATAAAACCTAAAAAAAAAAAAGGTTACATGTAAAAGAAATAGAGATTAAAAATAATAATACAGGGAAATGTAATATTTCATTTAAAAAAATACTTCACTTTTGAGCTGTTCCTTTTCATGTAGATAAAGATCTAGGTTGTGAGAGATTAATTCTTTAGTTATAATTATTTATCACTTTAAAAAGGATTGCGGGGGCTGGAGCAATAGCACAGCAGGTAGGGTGTTTGCCTTGCACGCGGCCAACCCGGGTTCGATTTCCAGCATCCCGTATGGTCCCTGAGGACCGCCAGGGTTAATTCCTGAGTGCAGAGCCAGGAGTAACCCCTGTGCATTGCCAGGTGTGACCCCCCCCCCAAAAAAAAGCCAAAAAAAAAAAAAAAGGATTGCTAAGGGTAGTTAGATGTGATTTTTTTTTTTTTTGGCATAGGTATTACTGTTGGAACGTTCTAATTGGAAAAGTGTTTCGATAATGTAAATATTGACTTATCAGATGAAACTATGAGTCACTCCTTCCTCTCCTTACATTTTATAATTATTATAAATTACATTTGATTCCTTACGGCTTGCAAAGAAAATACTATTTTTGGGTTTGGGGGCCAGTGGTACACAGGACTTACCCTGGCTGTAAGTTGAGGGATCTCTTTTGGTGGGACTTGGTGAACCATTATGATGATGGGGATTGAACCCATGTCAGTCCTCATGTAAGACAAACAACTGTACAGTTTCTCTGGCCCTAAGGAAAGGTTTTTTTTTTTTTTGGGGCTTTTTGGGTCACACCCGGCGATGCACAGGGTACTCCTTGTACATGCACTCAGGAATTAGTCCTGGCAGTGTTTGGGGGACCATATGGGATACTGGGAATAGAACCCGGGTCGACCGCGTGTAAGGCAAACGCCCTACCTGCTGTGCTATCATTCCAGCCCCTCTAAGGAAAGTTTTAAGATTTGATAAGAATTATAAATTTTGGCTATCGTTAACTAGGTAATTAGTCCATAAAAGCGTTTAATTTACAATAAAATATTTATGATAACTTTGAGTTCTTCAACATCACCCTGCTTTTGTTAAGTATTAACTGTGGGTTAGGCGTGACATTTTACAGTTCTCAGAAAAACAATATAGTAAACTTTGAAACATTTGTAGAAATAAATCGCTTAGAAAATTTTTCCCACCCTCCAAAAGAGTTATTTAAAGGCCTAAAAATTTTTTCTTGTGTGTTATTTTGGTCTCCACTTGAGCAAATCACAACGGGAGGACAGTACTACAGTGCTACAGTGTGTTATTTGACTGTGTAATCTGTTCAATATTACAATGAGTCTTGAAGGTTTGGTTAACTATACTACTTTAGCTATATAATGCTACAATCCTAAATATTTATTAGATGGAGTGACAACATTAAAAATTCAACTTCATTATCTAGAGACATTTCTTATATGATATGATTTAAATTAATCCTTCTGAGGACTTTGTAATGAGATTAAATAGTGTATAGCAGTATAAAATGGCACAAAAAGTTTGGGTGAGGGAGAGAGCTCAGTGGGCTGACACTTGCTTTGTATGCAGGAGTCCTTTGTTAATCCCTGATACACATAACTAACTTACTGCTAGCAGGCGCTCAGTGGTAGAGTATTTGCCTTGTATATTTGGAGCTGAGGGTTTGATTCCTGGAATCATCAGAAAACCAATATTAACAGTCAGTATGGCCTGCTCAATACACATACACACACACACACACACACAAATTAGATAATAGTAAATATAATATTTCCTCTTCAGTTCCAGCACTTGGGAAACCACGGTCATGGTGCAGACATAGCCAAGTCCAAGAACCACACCATGCACAACCATGTCTTGAAAATGGCACAGAAATGGCATTAAGAAACCTTGGTCACAGAGATGAGTTCCTTAAAGGGACGGACCCCAAGTTCCTAAGGAACATGCTTTTTGCCAAGAAGCACAATAAGAAGGGCATGGGGAAGATGCAAGCCAGTGCTAAGGCTATGAGTGCCCGTGCTGAGGTCATCGAGGCCCTGGTGAATCCCAGCAGACCAGGCCCATTATCACAACAGTCTCAAGCTCAGTCAACTTGTGTACATTTGCTCATCCCAGGCTTGGGAAAAATGCTCATGCCCACATAGACAAAGGTGTGAGGCTCTGCCAGCCAAAAACCAGGGTTGAAACCAAGGATCCAACCCAGGCTAAAGCCATGGTTCAAATGAAGGCCAAAGCCAAGGCCCAAAGAAGACCCAAGACAGTGGCTACAGCTCTAGCATGAGCTCAAGCTTCCAAAGATGCCTAGGCCCCTGCCAATGCTCCCTAAGAGGCTCCTCTCTGCCAGTGTGAGTGTGGAGGACTGGTGCGACCTCTGGGCTGTTTCCATCATGAATCCTCCTGTGCTATTTGTACAAATAAATCTGAGAGCAGGGTGAAAAAAAAAAAAAAGGAACTACACAACATAGCCTGTATTTAACAATTCTGTGCTTCGTTCTTAAAACCAAAGCAACCAAAATCATGTTTTGGGTTATGTTATGATCAATTTCAGTGGCATAATGTAATTATTTCTGTAGTATATTAGTTGTAGTTGTGTAGTTTGCATTAAAGTTAATTAGTATTGGGTTGGGCTGGAGCGATAGCACAGCGGGTAGGGCCTTGCACGTGGCCGACCCAGGTTCAATTTCTCCATCCCTCTCGGAGAACTTGGCAAGCTACTGAGAGTATCCTGCCCATACGGCAGAGCCTGGCAAGCTCCCTGTGGCATATTGGATATGCCAAAAACAGTAACAAGCCTCACAATACAGACGTTTACTGGTGCCCGCTCAAGCAAATCGATGAACAAGGGGAGGACAGTGCAGTGCTACAGTATTGGGATAAAGATGCTGCATTTAAAAATGTCTCTTTTTTGAGGAACAATCTGTCAAATGACAGTATCAGTACTGTTAATGGTGGTTTCATACATACATCGTTTCAACACCACACCCACTACCAGGTTCCCCAAAACCTCTTCTTTTCCTCTTTCCTATCCCCCATAAATTTAGTTTTGTGGATCAACTCTCTAATTCTGTTTCCTTTGGCTATTTGTCTTTCCCTTACTGTGTATCTTTAGGTCTTACATATGAGAGAGATCATTCTATATCCCTTCTGCTTCATTTAACATGATATCTTCTAATTCCATTTTGTGGCTAATTGCATGATTTTTTTCTTTCCTAGGGCTGCATAGTATTCCTGTGTGTGTGTGTGTGTGTGTGTGTGTGTGTGTGTACATACATATATATGTACCTCAACTTTTGGATCTTTTCATCTGTAGTTGGGCATTTGGGTTGTTTCAAAAAATGTTAGATTTTTAAAGTTTGGTAGACTTCATACCTTTTTTTGTGTGTGTAGCTGGGTCAATGAAATTAAATTGGCAGGTAAAACGGTAAAATATTTGTATAAAAAGTATTTTATCTAAAAAATTTTTAGTTGTGGGTTTTTGTTATGTTTTTTGGGGCCATACCTGGCCATGCTCAGGACCATATGTGATGCTGGGGATCGAATCATTTGCACATGCAAGGCAAGTGCCCAAGTACTGTCTCTCTAGTCCATATTTGGGTGTCTACTGCTAAATTCAAGAAACCGTGTATACTATTAACAAAGAAAGTAATGGTCTCTGCTTTGAGCAAGTAGCAGGTGAATTTAGCTAAGAACTGTGAACTTTTTAAAATCTTTGTGTTATATGATTTTATTTCTCTGCCTGAGAAAAGTTAAACAGAAAACATTTGTTTCTTAAGATGTCATTTTATTACATATGGACTATAAAAGTAATACTTATAATATCAGGTATAGTTCATCTTAAAATGTTAACATTCACTGTTCTTGCAGTGTATATAAAATCTAAAATATCATGTAGAAAATGAGCAGATGGGCCAGAGAGATAGTACAGCTGGTATGATCAGCATGCGACTGATCCAGACTTAATCTCCAGCATCCTATATGGTCCCAGAGCCCACCAGAAGTAATTCCTGAGCACTGTTAGATGTGGACCAACTCCAATCCCCCATTCCCCCGAACAGGAAAAAAAAATGGGCAGAAAAAAAGAAAATGAGCAGAAATTTTTCACATTTTTAAATGACTTTTTATGCTTTTTTTTTTTTTCAGTTTCCCTGTCTAAGCTTAGTATATTGTCCTCAGAGTATTTCTTCTAATGCTGCTTCATAATTTGTAAAACCTCTTCTCTAAATATACTGGACTGGGGTGAAAGTACTGTAGGGGCTGGAGCGATAGCACAGTGGGTAGGGCATTTGCTTTGCCGATCTGGGTTTGATCCCTGGCGTCCCATATGATCCCCCAAGCACCGCCAGGAGTAATTCCTGAGTGCAGAGCCAGGAATAACCCCTGAGCATTGCTGTGTGTGACCCAAAAAGCAAGCAAGCAGTAAATAAATAAATAAGAAAGTACTGTAGGTAGTATGCAGCCTATTCTGGTTTGACCACTACGCGGTCCCCTGAAGATATTGTCCCCTGAGAGCTGCCAGGAGAGCTCTTGAGCACAAAACCAGGCTTGAACCCTGAGCACTGCTGCGTGTGGCCCTCAAACTAAAAAATACCATCAAACAGACCCTCTTCCCCAGATCTGAGGTCTCTCCAGTTTGAAATTGTTTCCTGTTAATCCATTTGGAAGAAAATGAAATACATTATAACCTATTAGCAAATGAAATACCCCAAATGGTAACATTACATTTTGGGTTAAGTCAATACCAAAATAAAAGACATTGGGACCAGAGTGAAGTAGGGTGCTTGCCTTGCATGCGGCTGATCCCTCAAGTTGTGATCACTGAGTGCTCAGCAGAGCCAGGAGTAAGCCCTGAGCACCACCAGGTGTGGCTACAAAATAAAATTGGTGGCGGATGGTAGATAGCACTAGGGATGCTAGAGATATTGGTGGTAGGAAATGACTTGTGTGTGGGGGGATGGGTGTTGAAACATTGTATGACTGAAACGGGATCATGAAAGCTTTGTAACCTTGTATCTCATGGCGATTCGATAAAAACAAAACAAAACAAAATGAAAGTGTCTGACCTGTTCCTTCAGGGCAGAGGGGATCTAATATATTCTTTTTAAAACTAGCCAGTACAAGGTATGCTGTTCCTTAATCAAAGTATAGCATTATTGAGTAGCTTGACAACTGATTAGACACTTGTGTCTATGTCATACTGACATTTACTTCTTTAAAACACTGTGCCAACATTCTTCTCTTTCACTTTTTGCAGTTGAGTTTTTTTCCCTTTATAAAGGTCAGTAGGATTGAAATTCCTCCAGACTTCCAAATCACTATCTTTGAATATAACTTCTTTCAGCATACTTTGTTTTCACTGCTCTCTCAAGGAAACAACTACCCTCCTATATAATTCTTAACTGTACTGTGGATCTCATTCTGAATTGTAGTTTAGCATCTAGGACTTATCCAGTAACTTTCAAGTTCTTTTTTCCTTGGCTCTTTTTTTTTTTTTTAAACTTTGGGCCATACCCACTGATGCTCAGGGGTTAACTCCTAGCTTAGTGCTTAGGAGTTACTTCTTGCTGTTCTTGGGGGAGCGTTTGGAGGCTGGGGATTGAACCCTTGTCAACTGTATGTAAGGCTACCTGTGTGCCCTACCTTCCGTATATTCTCTCTGACCCCTTAGCTCCTTTTCTTTAGCCTTTAAGGAAGTCAGATTTTGGTGCCAGAGAGATCATGAATGGGTTAAGGTGCTTACCTTCCATATGGTTGACTCTGGTTAGGTCCTAGTACCTCATATGGTCCTCAAGCTTAGCTGGATATGGGGGTTATCAGTCTCCCTCCAAAAAGGTTAGATTTCTGGGGTCTTAAACAGCTACTTTTAATTGTGCCTCAAGTGTACTAATCTATGTTCCTTTTTCTATTTCTTCCAAGTGTATATTGCAACTTCTCTTTAAATGTATATTGCAGCCTCTCTTTGAATTTACGTTCACTTCTTGGCCTTTGGTGCAATATAAGCTCTGTCTGTGCTGATCTAGTGAAATTATTAAGCTCTTTAGTGGTTTTATTTGTGGCTTTTTTTTTTCTGTTAACTGCACCTAGAGATTGGTAATACTCAATTCTAATCTTTAATGTCGGAATTGCCTGTTGATGTTCATATTTACCCCCTAACAAGAAGCTCAAATGGAATTGATGGTATTTTCATTTATTTTCCTGTATTTCATCTTGGATGTATTCACTTTTTTTTTTTTTTTTTTGGTGGGAGTGTGGGTTTTGGTTCATACCCAGGGATGCTCAGGGCTTTTTCCTGGCTCTGACCCAGTAATTGCTCCAAGCATTGCTTGGGGGACCTCATGGAATGCCGGGGATTAAACCAGGCTTGCAGCATGCAAGGCAAATGTCATACCTGCCATACTATGGAAACCTTAAATCTCAAATCATTCCTCCCCCCCCCCCAACCCACCTCTCTCTGTATGCTTTACATGAGGGAGGCCAGGTTTGCTTCCGGAGCAGTACCAGGAACCACTGGTCAACACTGAGCAAGTGTTCCCCCAGAATAAACCAAAAAAAGGAAAACATCAGCACATTTCATTTTACAATGTAAAAATTGGCCTACTTTTCATATTCTGTTTCTGGAAATCAATATTAAGAAAGTTTTAAGAGTATACAAAAACTATATGAAAATATTCATTGCAACTTTATGAATAATGACAGTGTGGGAAAAGGCAGTTCAGCAAATTGTCATATGCTTAACTGGTAGAATGATGTGTTGTTTGTTTTTCTGGAATGCAAAATAACTAAGAGATATCTTTTTGTTTTGTTTTGGTGCTACACCTGACAGTGTTCAAGGATTACTCCTTGCACTAATCCCCGAGTTACTCACAGTTTACTCCTTGCATGGTAGGGGAACCATATGGGATGCTGGAGAATGAACCTGGGTTGGTCAAGTGCAAAGCAAATGCCCTACTCACTGTACTATCGCTCTGGCTTCATTAAGGTATCTTTAAAGGGAAGAAATTGGTAAGTTATCAAGTTATACATATGAGGGTCAGTGGTGTGGCTCAGTGATAGAGTATAAGTTTTACGTGTGTGGGTCCCTGGATTCTATTCCTGGCATTGCATGATGGAAATGACTTCTTAGCATTGAGCCAGGAGTAGCTCCCAGCTCTGCTAATATTGCCCAAAAGAAAACAGAAAACAAATTATACTTATATAGCTCTGCAGCACTGTCCTCCCACTGTTCATCGATTTGTTCGAGTGGGCACCAGTAACGTCTCCATTGTGAGACTTGTTGTTATTGTTTTTTGGCATATTGAATACGTCAGGGGTAGCTTGCATACTTATATAACCATTGTAGAAAGGTTAGGAGTTTTTCTGGAATATTTTTATAATTTGCAGTAGTTGTATAATAAGCTTTGGCCTGTTCATATGTAATTAATATGTAATCATTTTTATACCTAAAATTTTATGTAGTTTCTTATACAAGTGCAAAAATTAGCATGAGATCAGTCTTGGCCAATGAGAAATTTGTAGTTAACTGATAATAAATTTCTCATTAGTTATGTTTATTATTTTTATTTTTTCTATAGTTTGAAAAATGAAACTATTGAATGACGAATGCTTGTTTTTTGAGAATTTTATTGAATGGGATTAATAGTTTTCTTATTTTTTGAAAAAGTTTACAATGATTATCAAATGGCCAAAACTTCTGCAGTTCTACCCTTTCTTTTCCTCTTTTTTAAAAAATTTATTTATTTATTTTTTATTTTTAAATGAATCACCGTGAGCTCTTTCTTTTCCTCTTGATCTGAGCTTGGTCCTCAGTACTTCAGACCACTGCCAGGTGTGACCCCTGAGTACAAAGCCAGGAGCACCTGTGGCCCTCAATCAAAAAGAAAATACCTGACAGTTCACTTGATCACTTGACGTCCCGTTACTCATCAATTTGCTTGAGCGGACACCAGTAACGTCTCCATTTGCCCTGTCTCGTGCTAGCATAGCCCAGTGGGTCTGCTCATTCCAGGAACACAAAGAGCCTTAAACCGTTCGTTGAGGGTCTTGACGAAGAAGTCTGACCATCTCATAGGTGGGTGGCCACACGATCTTTTGACGTCCCGTGGAATCCAGTCAGTAACGGCTCTAGTCCAGTGGTCGTCTCCAAATTGGACACGTAGTCCAGCCCATCTGATTTTCGACGCCTTGGCAGACGAGATAGCGTCCCTGATTCTTGACCGTTGACAGAGGTCAGAACTCCGGATTCCTTCTCTCACTTGAGTGAAGCATGATACTCTTAAGCATAGCTCTTTCGATTCCTCTTTCAGAGACCTGAATACCGTTCTCATCCTGTTTTCATAGGGCCCAGGTCTCTGAGGCGTATGTTAATGCAGGAAGAACAGTGGAATTGAAGAGATGTGCCCAGAGCTGGAGGTTCTTCGTCCTTTTAGCTATTTCTTCGACGCTCTTGAAGGCATTCCACGCTGCTCTCTTCCTCCCTGCACAGCTCAGGTGCCAGGTCAATCACCTGACAATTAAAATTCAAATTTTTTTTTAAAAAAAGTGTTTCAATATTAGAAAGATTTTTGAAGGTTCTTTTCAAAATTTCAAAAAGTACATTTATATAACTAAAATTTAGTTGGCATATCTGTCAACTAAAATGAGTCAGTAGAGAGAACATAGTTGTTTGAATAAAGAAGAAGCTTGAAAGTTAGCAGAGTGGTGCCACATCACCGAAAAAGATTTTGATAGTGTTTAGAAGGAACCAGTTGATTTTTGTCAACTCGTGCTTATTTGTTGCTCTTCTCATCCCTTTGCTGCTGCTAAAGTCATAATTGAAAGCGACACACACATGCTTGGTTTTGGTGCTTACATGCTTCACGATGGTTCCAGGGTTTTCACATCTGGTGCAGTGCTTTTATATTTGACTGCTTTAAGTTGCACACTTTTAGTTGTGGGCTTGTGACTGGTCAGCGGTCAACTCCTTTGGTTGTGATGCTCACCAGAGGTATCTTGTGCTCCCTCACACATGCTCCTCTGTGGTTGTACTTCTTGACTACAAAGCTTGCACACTTTTGCAAGTGCAAGAACATGGCAGTAGTGGAGTAAAGATCGGAGAGCTAAGATCACACTTAGCTCAAGTGGGAGCCACCGGGGATCAAACTAACAATCTTAAGTTGGCAATGCAGATGCTTTGCTACTGAGGTATGTCCCTGGACCCTTTTCAATTTAATTTTTGAGGCCCCGAAAATGTCTTTCATAAACTAAAAGTAATAATGAACTTATGTGGCTGTAAATATTTATGTTTCTCTTTTATAGATATGAATGGGGGCAACTGCTGATTTTATATCATTAGGTTTTGGACTTTGTTTTTGTGATATATATATACATATTTATATAAAAAACTTTGGAGTGATCGATCCAGTTCACTTTCAGATAGGAAATTAGAAATACAAAATGAGACTCTCAGAAGTGTTTTTAGGATAGCCTATGAATTTGAAAAGTTTTGTAGAACTTGTCCTTTCATTCTGTGCTAATTTAGAAATTTGGAATTATGATTTACAAATTTAAATTTGTCAGATTTTTCCCCCTTAATTTTGTCAGCAGTAGATATCTGGTCAAAGTATTAACTTAATTAAAATATTATTTTGTTTGATTTTTGGGCCACACCCAACAATACCCAAAGGTTACTCCTGGCTCTGCATCACATATTGTACTTCTAGCACTCAGTAATTACTCATGGCAGTGCTCTGGAGACAATATAAGATGCCTGGGATCAAGCCCAGGTTGTCCAAGTTCAAGGCAAGCATCCTACCTGCTGTACTATTTTTCCAGCCCCTATTTGGTCAAATTATTAATATTAAAAAATTTTTTTATTAGTGATCACTGTCAGTTACAGATTTACAAACTTTTGTGCTTGTGTTTCACTCACACAATAATCGAGTATCCATCCCTCCACCAGTTCCCATTTTACACCACCAATGGTCCCAGCATCCCTCCTACCACCCCCAACCCGTCACCTCCAGCCCACCCCTCCTCTGTGGCGGGGCATTCTCTTTTGCTCGCTCTCTTCTTTGGTGAAATTATTAATCTAAGAATCAGTTTCCTCTAATTTGAATTGTTTGGAGGTATCTTAGATTAGAAACTTTTCTAGTAAAAATGATTTGTCTGTTGCTTTCCTAATCTTTAATATTTTTGATTTATCTTTGCTTGAAAGTTAGCTGCATGGATTATTTTTTTGATAAGCAATAAGAGTAGTTTGGTATTGATCTATAATAAATCATTTGGATTTTTGTTTAAATTTTTGTATCAAATTTTTTAATAAAAATTATTTAAATTTCTGTTTAGGATATTGCTCATAATCCAAAACTAATTTTTCTTTTCTTTATCCTCCTAGGAAATGTGTAGGTTCCCTAGGTTCCACTCTTGGTGATAGGTGCCTATCAATGTGGGCCTGATGTATTGCTCAGAACCAGCAATGCTAGAGACTAGCAGGGCCATACCTGGAAGTTCTGGGGATTAGGGGAGGTATTTAATTTTTGCCTGAGTAAACCCAGTGCTTCACATGTTAAAGCTTGCAATCTGCCTTAGATCTACAACCCTGGCTCTAGAAGAGTTTTGTTTTAGCAATTTGTTGGTAGACTTTGATATTAATATTGTATGAAGTATTTTAAAAATTATAATTTTTTCGCTCCAGGAGCGATAGCACAGCGGGTAGGCCGTTCGCCTTACACGCGGCCAACATTGGCCGACCTGAGTTCGATTCCTCCGCCCCTCTCGGAGAGCCCGGCAAGCTACCGAGAGTATTCGATATGCCAGACACAGTAACAACAAAGTCTCCAATGGAGACGTTACTGGGCCCGCTCGAGCAAATCGACGATCAACGGGAGGGCCTTTACCTTTACCTTTACCTTTATAATTTTTTAGTATTATAGTCTACATTTGAATTTTCTTTTTTTTTTTTTTTTTTGTGGGGTAGGAGGACCCACACCATGTGGGTCCTGGGATCAAACCAGGACTCCTACATGCGAAGTATGCCCTTCAGCACTTTGAGCTATCTAAGTACCAGTTTAATTAACTCTTTTTTAGTCTTTTTAACTTAACTATTTGAATTCACAGAATGATTTCTGCTAGCTTTTTTTTTTTTATAGCGTTTAGTAGGTCACTTTCTGTTTCAGAAGTTGGAATGTTTTGCTAAGTCAGATGAATCTTGTTATTTAACACTGATTTGTGTTACAGTCAACACATTCCCTAGATGCTTTGTTCACAATACTGCTGGAAAATACCCAATACTTTCAGATTTAGTGTTTTCAAATGAATGTTTTGTAAGTACTCTAGATATGTTTATTTTATGGAGTTCTTTAATAAGTGGTGGTTCACATAAGTGAAATGTTTCTTTTCTTTTTTCTTATCTTTTTGCCTTTTGCTTTTTGGCTCTTACCCGGCGATTCACAGGGGTTACTCCTGGCTCTGCACTCAGGAATTACTTGTGGCGGTGCTCGGGGGACCATATGGGATGCCAGGATTGAACCCGAGTTAGTCGTGTGCAAGGCAAACACCCTACCCGCTGTACTATCTCTCCAGCCCCCTGAAAGTGTTTCTTATGTGAAATATATGTCTTTTCTGGATAAAAATACATGACAAAAGCTGTTAATGATAGGTGTATTTTAAAATCCTGGATATAAATATGGTCATGAGGAGTTAAACTCATTACTATTTGCTCTAAATATTTATTTTCTAAAGCATCCTTTTATTTGTTAAATGTTAATTTTTTTTTACATTCAATTTCTTGTAATTTTCGTGTGTGTGTGTGTGTGTGTGTGTGTTTGTGTTTGTAGGGAACACTGTATAGTGCTCAGGGTGGGGAACCATGGGGTGATAGGAAATTGAACCCCAACCTTCTGTATGTGAAGCATGTACACCAGCTTGTTGAGCCTTCTCTCCTACCCCAGGACATGTTATTTTGTTTTGTATAAACATCTGCTTTAAACAGAGTAATTGAGAACTTAAACAGTAAGACTAGAAACTTACATTTTATCATCATAATACTGGTATTTATGGGCCTGGGGAAATGATTCAGTGGTCTGGAATGCATGCCTGGCATGCATTCGATCCCTGGGTCTGCACAGACCCCAAACAAGCACTACCCAGGTGGTCTTGGTGGACCTGCACAATTGAATTGATTATCTCCAAGAGTGGCCCCAGCTCCCTGCCTGCACTTCGAGATGTACTTCTTCCTTTCTCCATAATAAGAGAATACTGCTTATTGTGTAGGTCCGTTTTCTAATTCCCATTTGAAGATTCTAACTGTAGAAGGATGAAAAGCTTCTTGAAGCACAAAGTGCAGTTCTGTTGCTGATTAATAAAATAACGGCGATCAGATGTTCCAGGGACTACTGCAAACTCAGTAGTAAATTATTAGTTACTTGAGCCCCCTCAGCAGTGTCAGGGTCCTCGACCTTTTGGTGCTTGTATCCGTGGTCCTGGCAGGCAGGAGGGCTGCATCTTGTGTTTGGGAGGCCATGGTGAGCAAGGAATTGAAGTCTGGGACAGAGATATTTACTCTACCCTCTGAATAACTTTCCCAGTGTCAGAATTAATTTTTTTTTCTTTTTGGGTCACACCCGGCGATGCACAGGAGTTACTCCTGGTTCATGCACTCAGGAATTACTCCTGGTGTTGCTCGGGGGACACCATATGGGATGCTGGGAATCAAACCTAGGTCGGCTGCGCGCAAGGCAAACACCCTACCTGCTGTGCTATTGCTCCAGCCCCAAAGTAATATTTTTAAAGGAAAAGCTTATGAATACTTAAAATCAATGTTGGCAAATCTCTGGATCTCATTGTATGCCCTGCAATTGTAGATTTTAGGCAATATGCGACTGCCTAAAATACTCAGCATTGACAGCCAAATGAATAACCTTTTAAGAGGAACCCTGTGCTAGAAAAGTGTTATTTTTATGCCCGTTGCATTCTTTTTTTTCTTACTATGACAAAAATTCAGCCCTACAGCAGGTACAACAATAGTACAAAGAACTCCCATATCTTTCACCTGGATTCTTCAAATATCAGTGTTTTGTGCCATTTGCTCTTACTGTGTTTCTATGTAATTAATGTTTTCACGATAGTTTTTTTTCCAAAAAAAAAAAAAACCACTTCTAGGGGTCAAACTAAGGGCCTCACACATACTAAGAAGTGCTCTATTGCTAAAATACATCCCTAGCCTTCCCTGAAAAAAATTTGCAGACAGTGTTATTTTATCCCTAAAAGCAAAGTTTACTGAAATTTTGAGATAGACTACCTGTTTATAGAGTGGCTCTGGTGTGTGTGTGTGTGTGTGTGTGTGTGTGTGTGTGTGTGTGTGTTTGGGTTACACCTGGTAGTGCTCAACGGTTAGTCCTGGCTCTGTGCTCAGGAGATTCATGGAGGACAATAGGACCATATGTGGTGCTGAGGATCAAAGCAAGGTTGATGCCATACAAGGAAAGTGCCTAAACCCTTATACTTTCTAGCTCCAATAATACTCAATTTGAGTCTGTTTTCTTGTATAGAGGTTCTGTTATTTAATACATCGTATCAAGAATCACATGATGTTGACAGTTTCTTAGTAGTGATTTTATCATTGATTAAGGGTGGCATCTGCCAGTTTCATTTAAATACTATGCATTTTATAGTGGCTGGAGCAATAGCACAGCGGTAGGGCGTTTTCCTTGCATGGCCAACCCGAGTTTGATTCCTCCGCCCCTCTCCGAGAGCCTGGCAAGCTACCAAGAACATCTCGCCTGCACGGCAAAGCCTGGCAAGCTACCCGTGACGTATTTGATATGCCAAACACAGTAACAAGTCTCACAATGTTACTGGGCCTGCTCGAGCAAATCGATGAACAATGGGAGGAAAGTGACAGCATCTTATAGGGATGGACTTAGAAATTATGATTACAGTCTAACATATGGGGAGGAGATGCTTGAAGACATTGTGGAATCAGAGAAAAAAGATTTTTTTTTTTTATCATGACTGTAGTATGTGTGTCAGTATATGCCTACTGGTTCTTCATTCATGCATGCCACATCAGGTTTTAAATAGAGCTGAGTAGCTCTTGCACAAAAAGAGTAACATTACAGTGAGGGGTTTAGGAAACTGGAAGCTTTCGCAAGGAATAGTTTTCTGATATTTGTCCAAGAGAGAGTCATTATGTTATACTGGACATTAAATATAATTTGTCCTTGACCAAGGAAGAAGTCTTTATCTCTAATTTCCAAAAACTGTTCTGTATATAAATAATACTAAAAAGATACTACAGAACACAGGCAATGAGTGTCCCTACTTGAAAGAAACGGGAAAACTTATCATGGTGAGTCATCTCCCAATAGTTACATACCATTATTCTTCAAATTTCACCTGCTGTTGATTGTATCAGTTGATTCATTTGAATCACATGTGAAAATTTTCATTATTCTCTTCCCTTTGGTGATATTGTGGGGGCTTGGAGGGGGGCACTCACACTTGCTTGGTTGCATTGCTTGTACGTATGGTTGTAGTGCACAGTGGGGTTTGCACTTCAGATTACATTTTTTGATGGGGATCTCATTGCTTCCAGGGGTTACACAGTGCTCCCTGTTATGTACTCCTGGTCACAGTGCTTGCGTAACATTTTTGTTAAATACCTGGCGGTGGTGTGGCTGGAAATGCTGCACTAGGAATCACCAGGAATCATGGAATGACTGCCTGGCACAAACAACAGAACTGCTAGAATCTACTTGGTGCGTGTGGCATCTGGATTCAAAATTGTGTCCTCATGTTTGTGTGGCAGGCATGTTAGCAATTAAATGATCTTTTATCCTCTCAAATAGTGGATTCAGGGTGGAGGTTGGTAACAAGGGGTGAAATTCCCAAGCACGTCTCATGGGGGCCTAGATTACTGACAGTACCTTGTCAAATGGGCCAGATGGTTCAATGGTTCGGCCTGGCATTCTGGTGCTGCTTGAATCTGTCAGTGCTGGAGACTACCACGACTGAGTCCATTGGCTTATCCTCATGGCCCCTTAATAGTTCACGGATCACGGTCCTCCTGTTGTTCATCGATTCGCTCGAGCGGGCCCAGTAACGTCTCCATTGGAGACTTTGTTGTTACTGTGTCTGTCATATCGAATACGTCACGGGGAGCTTGCCAGGCTCTGCCGTGCAGGCGAGATACTCTTGGTAGCTTGCTGGGCTCTCCGAGAGGGGCAGAGGAATCGAACTCGGGTCGGCCATATTGGCTGCATGCAAGGCAAATGCCTTACCGCTGTTATTACATAAATATAAATGTTTATAATATTCATTGTATTTTCTGTTTCTCATGACTTCAGTGCCACCCTCTGGGATAATTTCCTAAGTAGCTATCTGAATAGACACCTTTCTTTAAGATTTTATATTTAAGAAAGCTTTCGTCTAGATGCAAGGTCTCTCAAATTCAGAAAGTGAAATTTAGTTTAATTTTTCCTCTAATCCCCTCTAATATTTTCCTTTTAAAAAGTAAATTAAAAAAAATAGGACAAAGGAAATAGCTCAAGTGGAAGAGCACAGATGTGCCAGACTCTGAATTTATTCCCTAACACCATCCTGGTCACCCTAGTGCCACCAAATATGGCTCTGGTGATATTCCAGCAACTGTCTCTCACTGTACTACCCCCAGTGCAGGTAAAAAGTTTGTAACTCATTGGGCTAGGAATGTGGTTCAGTGGAAGATTAAGTTTTCTAAGCTTCAGGTCAGAAAGATACCATGAATGTGTCTTTCTGAAGAAAGAATATCTCTCTTCTCATCTAGTTTTGTTTTTTGCCTGGCTTTCCGTTGTTAATCTTTTATTTATTTATTTATTTATTCCCTCCGTATTACTTTTGTTCAGGCGCTGATCAAGTCACCCTTGATGCTCCCTTCTACTTAATTTGTCTTTCACAGATTTGCCTGAGCAGTCTTTCGAAGTGTACTTATGATTGTATTGATATTTTTATTTAAAACTCCTCAGAAGCACTACTCTCTCACCTGTAGCATACCTTCCTTAGCATGGAAGACAAGACTTCTACTTTTAGCTTAATGGTTTCATAATGACAGTTTTAAACATTTTTCCTGAGATGCATACTGACTCCCATAGCATTGTCCTCCCGTTGTTCATCAGTTTGCTCGAGCGGGCCTAGTAACGTCTCCATTGTGAGATTTGTTGTTACTGTGTTTGGCATATTGAATATGTCACAGGTAGCTTGGCAGGCTTTGCCGTGCGGGCAAGATACTCTCGGTAGCTTGCCAGGCTCTCTGAGAGGGGCGGAAGAATTGAACCTGGCTCGACAGGGCTTGCCGCTTGAAAGGCAAATGCCCTACCGCTGTGCTATCGCTCCAGCCCATGCATACTGACGTTAATTTGAATTTATTTTACTGTGCATTCATTAGTGTTCAATTGCAGTGTTCAATTGCTGTTGGAATTGTGGTGTGTGGGTATTTTGTTTGTTTGTTTTTGGGTGAGGGGCATAACTGGCTTGCACCTTGTTGCTGGAGGGCTCACTCTCTGCCATTCCCTGCTGTGCTGAGAGAACCATACCCTGCCCAGAATCAAACTTGTATCTCTTGCACCAAACACTGTACTCTCAGCCCATTGAGCTATCTCCCTGACTCAGTGTAAGAATTTCTTTTTTTTTTTCTTTTTGGGTCATACCCAGCGATGCTCAGGGGTTACTCCTGGCTCTGTACTCAGGAATTACTCCTGGCAGTGCTCTGGGGACCATATGGGATGCTGGGAATCGGACCTGGGTTGGTCACTGCAAGGCAAACGCCCTACCAGCTGTATTATCGCTTCAGTCCTCTCGATGTAAGAATTTCTTTAAGCAAGATGTCTACTGGGGAAAATGGTTAGGTTATTTTGGGATATATCGATCTTCAGTTCTTAGAGTGAATGTAATGAATGTACTTTTTATTTGTTTTGAGGCCACACTTTGTGCTGCTCAAGGCTTACTCATAGCTCGGCTCAGTGATCACTCCTGGTGGGTTCGGGAACTGTATATGGTATTCGGGATTGGACCTGGGTGAGTCAGGCTCATGTAAGGTACCTTACCCACTATACTATCTTTCTGGCCCTGAGTCTACTATTGAGGGGGGAATTTGCTACACTTGCTTCACTCCTTTGGGGACCATGCAGTGCCCATGATCAAACCAGGACTCTTGCATGCAAAGAATTAGTTGAGCTCCAGTCTATTATCTTCTAGGCCTCTGAATGACTTTTGTTGTTTTATTGTTTTCTAGGCATACCCAACTGAGCTCAGGACTTATTCCTGGCTATCCACTACTGATCACTCTTGGTGAGGCTCTGGGGACCATATAGGGTGCCAGGAATTGAACTTGGATCAGAGGTGTGCAAGACAAACACCCTATTTGCTATATTATCTCTCCCCCACCTCCCCAATGTATTTCTTACAAGTTTTTTTTCCATTTTTTATAATTTTATTTATTGAATCACCGTGAGAGCAGTTACAAAGCTTTCAGGTCTAAGTTTCGGTCCTACAATGAAACACCGGTACCTTCACCAGTGCCCATTCTCCACCCCCAACAACCCCAGTATACCCCCATCCCCCACCCTCCCCCTACCTGTGGGGCAGATGATTTCCACATTACTCTCTCTCTACTTTGATCACATTCAATATATTGACACCAAACCCACCATTATTATTTGAGATTTTACCCCAACACTCAGCTCTGCTGAAAAGGCAACAGTAGACAATTTGTTTTCTATTGCTAGTTATGAATAACATATGATGTCGCGTGGCTGCAGTAGTAGCCGCGTGATTTTGAAATTCCGAAATTTTCACACTTAAATCTAGAGGGATTTCTGCCAAAACCTGCTGGGTTCTGAGATTTGCTCCTGAGTCTCTGGGATCATGACCGTTAAAGCAGCTTGATCAGGAGCCAGAGATGCCGTTCATGGGTGATGACTTGGGGTCTCATTGGGGTGGGGAGGACAGGACCAGCTTTACCCCCATCCTGTGAGGCCCAACATGTCTCGTCACTGCGGGCCCAAACCTGACTGTCCAATGGCCTCTGGAGTATGACGTCCACCAAGCCGCCAAGGTGGAGCAAGTGGAGGGACAACACCCTTTCCCCCCTGGGGTGGCCCAGCAACAGTAACCTACTTTGGGGTCCGGACACATTTCTGCCAAAAGCCACTGGGTTTCGAGATTTGTTTCTGAGTCTCTGGGATCATGACCGTTAAAGCAGCTTGATCAGGAGCCAGAGATGCCGTTCGTGGGTGATGACTTGGGGTCTCATTGGGGTGGGGAGGACAGGACCAGCTTTACCCCCATCCTGTGAGGCCCAACATGTCTCGTCACTGCGGGCCCAAACCTGACTGTCCAATGGCCTCTGGAGGATGACGTCCACCAAGCCGCCAAGGTGGAGCAAGTGGAGGGACAACACCCTTTCCCCCCTGGGGTGGCCCAGCAACAGTAACCTACTTTGGGGTCTGGACACATTTCTGCCAAAAGCCACTGGGTTTCGAGATTTGTTTCTGAGTCTCTGGGATCATGGCCATTTAAGCAGCTTGATCAGGAGCCAGAGAGGCCGTTTGTGGGCAATGACTTGGGGTCTCGTCGGGGTGGGGAGGACAGGACCGGCTCCACCCCCATCCCGTGAGGCCCTGCGTGTCTCGTCACTGGGGGCCCAAACCTGACTGTCCAGTGGCCTCTGGAGGATGACAGCCACCAAACCTCCAAGGTGGAGCAGGCGGAGGCATAGCACCCTTTCCCCCCTGGGGTGGCCCAGCGACAGTAACCTACTTTGGGGTCCGAACACATTTCTGCCAAAAGCCGCTGGGTTTCGAGATTTGTTTCTGAGTCTCTGGGATCATGGCCACTAAGCAGTTCAACCAGGAACCAGAGAGGCCATGCCTCCAGTTATATAGCTGAGCCGGAGGTGGTTTGTGTGTGTGTCTCCCACATACCTAATTTTTGGCCGTTTACTTTCTTGGTAAACTTTTCCCCAAGTTTTTGGGATCTGACCAAAGGCACAGCAGCAATTTGGGGGTATCTGGAAGTCTGAAGGCGCCATGAGGCTACTGATGCACTCGCCTCACAGGTACAGATTGACCTGCTGGCGGCACCATACCCCTGCTTACAAGTTTGTTTTGCCTGTCTAAAGCATTTGGATATTGCCCTATTTTTGATGGGCATAAAATGACACTTTACTGCAGCTTTTTATTATTAATATTTTTGGATCACACCTGGCGATATTCAGGGGGATACTCCTGGCTCAGCACTCAGGAATTATTCCTGTTGGTGCTCGGGGGACCATATGGGAATCTGGAGTCAAACCCAGGTCAGCTACGTGCAAGGCAAATGCCCTACCTGCTGTACTATCGCTCTGGCTCCCCCTTACTGTAGCTTTAATTAGCATTTTCCTTTTTGATGGTGAGGTTGAATAAATTAATTTTTTTTATTACTCTCTTGCAACAAATTTATTTCTCCTTTCCCTCCCTTTCCCTTCATTATTGTTGATGTTATTGTTGTGACTGGAGGTTCCACATCTGTCTGGATGTGTCATGCTTACATGTTCTTTTTGCAGGGTTGGGATTTGAAACCAAGGCCTGACACATGCGAGGCATTGCTGTGGTGCTGAGCCACATTCTGACCCCTAAATATATTTGTTTAGCTGTGATGCTTGCCAATGGTTGTGGGGGTGGGGGGAATTGGGGATATCACACATCCGGGTGTTTTGCACACTTGGCTGTGTTGCTCATGGAAAAGTTTTGTACTCCTTTAGTCGAGCTGCTTGCACATGTGTTCACTGGGATTGCACTCTTAGACACGTAAGTTATAGTTGTGGCACTTGCCAGGAGTCACTGTAGTTCTTGGTTGAAAGTTTAACAAATCTTTGTATTAAAACAAATACTTCTTTTTTATCTGCTATCAATTCTATTGAGTTTTTTGTGACATGATTTCTTCACACTTTTTGTTTCATGTATGTTATAAATATTTCCAATATCATTTGATATGAATAAAAACTAAATTTATATAAAGTCAGGTTTTCCAATATTTTTTCTCCCCTCTGTCATTTTTTTTTTTTTTTTATTTTGGCCACACTCAGCTGTGCTCAGGGCTTATTACTGACTGTTCAGGCATCACTTATGGTGGGGCTCAGGGGACTATAGGGTGCTGGGAATTCAACCTGGGGTCAGCTCTGTGCAAGGCAAGCATCTTAATTGCTGTGGTATCTCTCCAATCTAAGGTTTTCCTGACTTTCTCTTTTGTAGTTTATGCTTTTTGTGTCTTTAAAAATATTCTTTCTTTCATAAATTTATGATTTGTTAAAAATAAAACAATTTAAAATGGAACTTGATAAAAATTATTGAATTATCTTACCACATTTTTTAACTAAATAATCCATTTCTTCTATGTATTTTCAAAAAATAATAATCTGGGCTAACTGTGACCACAAGTGGAAACCTTTAGACCTACGTTACGCTTAGTATGAAATTTCAATTTCTGCTAATCAGATTTTTAGTTTTTTAAATGATAATTTGTCAAAGTTATTAAATTCATGTTTCTATATGTCATCTGTAGCTTATTTTCTGAGAATATTTTGAAATGTTTTTTTATTTGATTTAAAAATCTACTTTTATCATACTGAACCCTGACAACAAAAAAGTGTTAAAGTCCTATTGTAAGTTTGGTTGTTTAAAAATCAGTCACATGCTAAAGTGATAGTAGCAGTTGTTTTCTTTGTGTGGCGTGTGCTCAACCTAAATTCAATCTGGCACCACATATGGTCCCCCTGAATCCCATCAGGAGTGATCCCTAAGTGTAGAGCCGGGAGTAACCCCTGAACACTGGTGAGTGTGGTACAAAAACAAATCAGTGTGTGTGTGTGTGTTGGGGAGCAGGCCTCAAAGGGTTAAAAATAGATATTAAATCAGGCTTTGCATGCTAGAGTCCTGGCTCAGAACTGGGAGTAGCTCCAAAAACTGCTGAATATGGCTCAAAAATAAAAAATAAAAGTAATAATACTGAGTCACTGAGGGATAAGAAAATAAAGTTTTGGTTCATTTTATTTCTAACAGCGATGTACATGTCAGTGTTTTCTCTAATAAAATTAAAGAAATAGATTGTATTTTGTGGAGGAGATGTAAGAAAAACTAATTTATCGTTTGTTGTTGGGGCCTTACGTGACCATGCTTGATGATGTTTAGGGGTTACTCAGGAATCACATGGGATGCTGGATCAAACCCAGATTCGCTGGGTAAAAGCAAGGGTCCTATCTGTTGTACTATCTCTCCAACCCCAAGAAATTTTCATTTTCAATCTATTTTACTAGAAGCAGAGGAACCTGTTATTTGGAAGTTGCTCTGAGATAATCGGAAAGAGGTAGTGTTTCTCAGAAGAAATGATGGATAGCATTTTGAGGATAGAACATGTGGTACTGTGTTGATAAGGATAGGTCAGATCTTGGGGCTTGACTGAGATGAAGGAGAGAGGGCTATGAAAGATAAGTGGATATAGATGGTGACTTGGCAGTTACCATCTGGTAATAATGTGTTTATATAATTTGACTAAGACCACATCATTCTGTTAGTGAACACTGGAAAACTTAAGATACTACATTTTCACATAGGACAGTCCTCTAGCTCTACTAATTTCAAAGCAGTTGATCACTGAAGGATGTAAGGCATCATTTGTTTTTATTGAATCTTTTTGTGATGACAGTATATTTGGGTGGGGGTATGCCCAGTTTTCATACCGATGAGACATATATTCTGTCACTGAACTGCATTCCTTGTGAGATTTAATTTAAAAACAGAACCTGATTGCATATGAATAATATATAAATTTAGCAGTGACTAAATGACTTAGAATTGACTACAGTAACTTAGAATTTTGATATTGACTAATAGGTGGTGTGTATAATAATAAAGCATTTCTATCTCTGCCTTCACCCACCCACTTTTTTTAAGACAGCCTTTATGGTATGTATAAAAGTAAAAGAAATCTTACCTTTACTTTTAGGTGCTTATTTGGTCACTTTACTATTTTGGTTACTATTAAAGGACATGGATAACTCTCAATGTTGATATGAGTCTAAATGGCCTAGGGAGTGCATAAATATGCAAATACCCGGATCTCATTACGGACTTATTGAATCAGTTAATATATCTGGGTTGAGTTTTAGTTACTTGTTTTTATTCTTGTCTTTCTTTTTCCTTTATTGTTACTCTTGATGATGCTGTGATGACTGAGCTTGCACACATGCCTGGCCATGCTTTTGGTATGGGTGGAGTTTGTGTGTGTGTGTGTATGTGTGTGTGTGTGTGTGTGTGTGTTTCCCTTTCCTTTTGGGGGCGATTAGGGGGCATATTGTGCAGTAATGCTTATAGTTTACTCGTGATTTTGTGCTTCAGGTTCACTTCTGGAGGAGCTCAGGGGATATATGCAGTTCTGGGGATTGAATCAGGGTCAGCCACATGCAAGACAAGTGCCTTAATAACCTCTTTACTATCTCTGCCCCACCCCTATTTAAAAATAAACATTTTTTCCCCTTCTTTTTGGAAAGTAGAAGAATTTATTGGAAAGTAGAAGAGAAAGGAAAAAGAGCTCCCCACGTGGGGAGGAACTTAGTATAGGACTAAGTTAAAAGTCAAAACATTTTTCTTAAGGAAATGTGTAAGCAAATTCAAAAGCACTGCATGTCCTCAAATAACATAATTTTGTTCAATACAGTTTGCTATATACTCAAGAAAATAGAAAATTCATTAACCAAAATACTATTCAAAGTCCTGGTTCTGTTTCATTTTGATTAAAGAACTTATGTTTGATGTTACGAGAACTTAACTGTAAAAAAAACCAAACTTTTTACACCACCTTCAAATTTACATAATGAAGAATTTATGGTTAATGTGATTTATTTATTTGCTTTCTGTGTCACACCTGGTAATGCTCAGGGTTACTCATGGTTCTGCACTCAGGAATTATTCCAGTAGGTACATGGGGACCATATAAGATCCCGGAATCAAACCCTGGTTGGCCTTGTGTAAGGCAGATGCCCTACCGACTGTACTATTGCTTTGGCCCTGCTAATGTGATATCGACATCTGCATCACTTCTTCTCTGTATTATTTTTTTTTATTATTTTTTTATTAGTGAAACACCATGAGGTACAGTTGTAGATTTACAATTTTTTGTGCTTGGGTTTCGATTATACAGTGATCAAATACCCATCCCTCCACCAGTGCCCATTTTCTGTATTATTTAAAGTAAATCACAGATACATTGTTTGCTTCCTGGGGTTTGGGGTGGGCATCCTTTCTCCAGTTTTAGTTCTTAGTCCTGGCTCTCTGCTCTGGGATCAACTTTTTTGGTTTGTTTTGGGACCACATGTGGCAGTTCTCAGGGCTTACTTCAGCCTTTGCACCTAGGGATCACTCCTTGTAGACTCAACCATAGGGGTCCCTGGGTTTGAACTCTTGTCAGCTACATGCAAGGCAAGTGCTTAACCCTGTGTATTATCTCTCTGGTTCCCCAGGTAGATTTCATCTCTTAACTATAAAATGTACATAATAGGTTCTGTAGGTGATGTAAAACTTCTTTTTTGAATAGGGAATTGATACATGCATATAGTAAAGGTAAAGGTAAAGGCCCTCCCGTTGTTCGTCGATTTGCTCGAGCGGGCCCAGTAACGTTTCCATTGGAGACTTTGTCACGGGGAGCTTGCCAGCTCTGCCATGCCGGTGAGATACTCTCCGTAGCTTGCCGGGCTCTCCGAGAGGGGTGGAGGAATCGAACTCAGGTCGGCCATGTTGGCTGCGCGCAAGGCAAACGCCCTACCGCTGTGCTATCGCTCCAAGGCGTTTGCCTTGTGCGCAGCCAACATGCATATAGTAAAATATTAAAAATGTTTAAAAAGGGTGAGGGGACTGGAGAGATAGTACAAGGAACTTGTCTTGCATGTGATCAACCTATTTGATCATTGGTACCCCATTCAGTGATCCTAAGCTCCAGGAGTAAGCTCTGGCCACTGCTTTGTGTGGCCCATAAGAAAAAAAAGTTTAAAAAAGGATCTGCATTGTATGTCTGAGGACTCTGGGTGGTAATCTTACTATATATAGATGTTAATAATGACTATATTGCTAAATTATATTTAATGTCTTAAATCAATCTTCAATAAAAATAAAATAAAAACTTATATAGTGAAAAGTAACTTTCTCATTACTCTTATTATGCTCACTAATTATTTTCAAAAATAAAATAAAAAACTTATATAGCGAAAAGTAACTTTCTCATTACTTTTAGTATGCTCACTAATTATTTTCAACCCACAATTAAAGATATTCATTGTATAGAAATATATACAAATAAACAGTTTTTTTTTAAGTTAAACATAACAGATATTGTAAAGTACTCATTTTTTTCTGATTTTTTTCCCCTCCTCATGACTATCATTTTTGGGAAAAGAGCCACATAAATAAATAGTTGGATAAATAAGTTGTTTTATTCCCTTTAAAGAACCTGGTCTACGGCTGGAACAATCATATCATAGGGCATTTGCCTTATCATGACCAACCTGGATTTGATTCCTGGTACCCCATATGATCCCCTGAGTCCTCCAGGAGTGATCCCTGAGCCTGAGCTCAGAGCCAGCTATAAACCCTGAACACTGCTGGCTGTGGGCTCCCAACCCCCCACCCAAGAAAAGACATTAATCAATACATTTTGTTGTTGTTGTTGTTTTTGCTTTTTTGGGGGGGGCGGGGCACACCTGGCGATGCACAGGGGTTACTCCTGACTCTACACTCAGGAATTATCCCTGGCGGTGCTCGGGGGACCATGTGGGATGCTGGGAATCGAACCCGGGTTGGCCACGTGCAAGGCAAATGCCCTACCCGCTGTGCTATTGCTCCAGTCCCAATCAGTACATTTTGAATGGATGTTTAGATTGTTTCCAGTATGGTATTGCTTTACCCAGTGCAGCATTAATATTATTGTACTGTGACTGCATTGCCTAATTCTAAACCAAATTACATTCATTTGTAATTATTTTAATTGAAAAATTGCTTTGCCACATCTTTGTACAGTGGTAGTGTTTGCTTTCTACTTGTTTTATCCAAGGGAAAAAACTTAATAGATTGTGTTTTTTAAATTATGGATTTGACCCTAAAATGTGTTCTTCACAAGATAGAAAATTTTAAAAGCTTTTATAATAATATTTCCCTTTTCTCTTTTTTAGGTATGGCCTCACAAGTCTTGGTATATCCACCATATGTTTATCAAACTCAGTCAAGTGCCTTTTGTAGTGTGAAGAAACTCAAAGTAGAGCCAAGCAGTTGTGTATTCCAGGAAAGAAACTATCCTCGGACCTATGTGAATGGTAGAAACGTTGGAAATTCTCATCCTCCCACAAAGGGTAGTGTGTTTCAGACAAAGATACCATTTAGCAGACCTCGAGGACACAACTTTTCCTTGCAAAGTGCTGTTGTTTTAAAAAACACCGCGGGTGCTACAAAGGTCTTAGCAGCTCAGAAACAAGCCCAAGTAGAGGCACCTCAGATTGGGGTGTGGCGACACAGGTTAAATTTCCTAGAAGGCCCCCAGAGATGTGGATTGAAGCGCAAGAGTGAAGAATTGGATAATCACGGTAGCGCGATGCAGATTGTCGATGAATTGTCCATACTTCCTGCAATGTTGCAAACCAACATGGGAAATCCAGTGACAGTTGTAACAACTACCACAGGAACAAAGCAGAATTGTACCACTGGAGAGGGTGACTATCAGTTAGTTCAGCATGAAGTCTTATGCTCCATGAAAAATACTTATGAAGTCCTTGATTTTCTTGGTCGTGGCACTTTTGGCCAGGTTGTCAAGTGCTGGAAAAGGGGGACAAATGAAATTGTAGCAATCAAAATTTTGAAGAATCATCCTTCTTATGCACGTCAAGGTCAAATAGAAGTGAGCATATTAGCAAGACTTAGTACTGAAAATGCTGATGAATATAACTTTGTACGAGCTTATGAATGCTTCCAGCACCGGAACCATACTTGTTTAGTCTTTGAGATGCTAGAACAAAACTTGTATGACTTTTTGAAACAAAATAAATTCAGTCCCCTGCCACTAAAAGTAATTCGACCCATTCTTCAGCAAGTGGCCACTGCACTGAAAAAGCTAAAAAGTCTTGGTTTAATACATGCTGACCTCAAGCCAGAGAATATTATGTTGGTGGATCCTGTTCGGCAGCCATACAGAGTTAAAGTAATAGACTTCGGGTCAGCCAGTCATGTATCAAAAACTGTGTGTTCAACATATCTACAGTCTCGGTACTACAGGTAGGTGAAGTTACTTTTTGCTTACTTAAAGGAGATTAAATTTCTTTCTTATTTCTTTTTTTCTTTTCTTTTTTTTTTTGGGGGGGGGACCACTTTTGGCAATGCTCAGGGCTTACTCCTGTCTCTATACTCAGGACTTAACTCCCGGCAGTGCTCCAGGGACCATATAGCATGCTAGGGATTGAACCTGGGTCTGCTACGTGCAAGTCAAGCACCTTATTTTTCCAGCCCCCAAAAGTTGAGTTTCTGCTGAAGAAAATAAAAATATTCTGGGAAAAGAAATCAAGGCAAGATCAGATTAGGTTTCAGGCTCTCGGCAATAGTACCTGCTTAAGCAGTATAGAAATCTTTTTTTCAGCATTTCATGCCAAAGTGGTCTTTTTTTTTCTTTGTTAGTGGAAGACCTATAGGACTTATGATAGATAACTAACATAACTCTTTAAATATTGAGGCAGGACTTATATTGTTATTTATATGTATCTTTGGGCATCTCAGCACTCAGGGACTGGAGAGAGAGTACAAAGGATGAAGAGTTTGCCTTGCATGCAGATGATCCTGGTTCAGTTCCTAGTGCTTTAGGGATTCCCTGAGCACCATCAGGAGTAAGCCCTGAGCACTGCTGGGTGTGATCCAACCCCCTTCCTCAAAGTCAAGAAAAAAAAATAAAAAGACAAAGTCACATTTAACTGAGTGTTAAAAAAATTATAAAAGTTCACAAAATTATTATTAATGAAGATAAAAATCACTTCAGTTGCTGTCATGATCTGTTCAGGCTACCTCTTCATAACAAGTTCTGATGTGTTTTTCACACCTACATGTTGATAATGATGCTTTAGTGTTGGTGCTATGAAGAGAATTTTTTAATTTGGGGTAGGTGGGAGGGCCACACCTAGCAGACTCAGGATCACTCTGGTGGTGCTTAGGGGACATATGGGGTGCTGGGTATCAGACATGGTTGTCAGCTGTGTGCAAGGCAGTCGCCCTATCCTCTGTATTATAGCTCCAGCCCCTATGAAGGGAATTTAAAGAAAAGAATTCTGGGGCTGGAGAGATAGTACAGTAGGTAAGCTACCTGGTTTCCCTGAGTCCTGCCTGTAATGATCCCTGAGTACAGAGCTCAGAGTAAGCCCTGAGCACAGTTGGGTGTGGCCCCAAACCGAAACAAATAAAAGGGAAAAAAAATTGCTATGTAAATATAATGGGTAGCCATGTTCTGTAAATATAATGTTAGCCTAGAGTATGGCAGTAGTCTTAAGAGCTAGATAATGACTATCAAGATTTAAAATATGTACTTATATATGTGTTCTTTGATTTTAAGTCTTATAATTTAGAGAAAATTTTAATATTTCAGCCTGAAAGTATGGTTTCAATGTACTTTATTGTTTTAAGGTAGTTTTTGGGGTTTTTTTTTTTTTTTGCTATACCTAGTAGTGCTTAGGAACTACTCTAATATCTTGACATGGTATTCAGGGGGTTGTTCCCAGTGGTGCTTAGTGGTCTATACATTAGCCGGGATTGATCCCAGGGCACTGCATGCAAAGCTTGTGCTACCTCCTCAGTTCCCAATGTATTTGAGAGACACAGTAGGAAAATATAAGGTCTGCTAATAAAAGTGAGCAGGGAGTATCCCCGAAGCACAGCTGGGCGTGGTTCCCCTATCCCAGCCAAAAATAATCAGCTCCACATACATCCCTTAGTAGTAGATCATGGGAAAAAGTGGCTTACCACATTTATGTCATTTACTGGCAATTAAACTTATAAAATATACATTAGAAATTAGGACTAAAGATTAATTTAGCCTTTTTTAAAATTAAAAATTCCATATTTGCTACTGGTTTACAATACTATAGAATTTCAGGAAGTATAGCTTTACATTTGTATGTTTAGCATTCACTGCACCCACCATTGAAGTTTAGTACTATTCCACCCTGTAAAAGACACATTTACCCATTTCTCTCTCCTCGAGCTCCTTTCCTTTTTGTAACTACTATAGTTTTTTTCTTTTGTTTTTTTTTTCCGTGTTGTTGATTTTTGGGTCACACCTGGCTGGGATCAGAGCTTACCCCTGGCTGGGCTCAAGAGACCATATTGGGTGCTGGGGATTGAACCCGGATTGTCTGTGTGGTCTGTGTGCACGGCAAGTGCCCTACTCCCTTACTTGCTCTACTTTTCATTCTGGCCTCTAGTTTTGACCAGGTCTAGAATTTATATCTCCCTGCTGTCTCCAGTTTGCTTGCTCTGCTTATATTTCACACATGTGAAAACATCTGTAATTGTCTTTAACTTCTTATTTCAATGAACACAGTCACCCTAAGTTTTATCCATTTTGTCCAAAAAGGTATGATTTCGTCTCCCCTTTCCCCCTCCATTCTCTCTCTCCCTCTCTCCCTTCCTCTCCTCTTCTCTCTTTCTCCTTCCCTCTCTCTTGGTCTCCCTCTCCTCTGTCTCTCCCATTCTCTTTTTCTTTCTCATTCTCTCTCTGATTCTCTCATTTTTGGGCCACACCCGGTAGTGCTCAGGGCTTCAGATTCTGTGCTCAGGGATCACTTCTGGCAGTGCTGGGGAGACCATTTGGGGTGCTGTAGATCATACTCGGGTCTATCGGGCTAGGCAAGCACCCTACTGCTGTACTATCGCTCTGGCACCCCCACCCCCATTCTCCAGCAGAGTAATTTATCATTGAGCTTCTTTATCTGTTTATGGGCATTTAGGTTGAATATCTAGTTTATCCTTTAGCATATTCCAGTTGTATGATTTTTTTTTTTAGTATTCTGTTTATTATTCTTAAAACCTTCTAATTTAAGATGGTTTAAAATTTATTGTAATTGTGACAGGGTGACAAGTCTTATTTTAATTATGATTGATTTGGTGCTAGGAATAGAAGCCAGGGGCTCAAGTAATATTTACTGTCTCATAGGATTAGATTTGTGATCCTCTATGCAGAGGACAGGTTTCTTCACCTTCTCCCCCACTCCCCCCACATTGTACTACAAGACAAGCTTTACTTAAATTTTTTTCTTCAGGAAAAATTACTTTAAAATCTTAACATGGGGCAAATGCTGTTTTTCACTTTTTCCCTTTGTATTCTATAGTTTGGCCTTAAGAACTCTCATAGTCAGCTAGCATATTATATAACACCCCTGGCTCTTGCTGCTTGAGCTCTATATTTAGTTCACTTGTTAGTAATGACTTCATTTTATTTGGGTCTTGCATTCTATGTATCAAATTTAGCTCTGTGATGCCTTAACTCCTCTATTTGAAATCTTTTGCATTAGGTTTAAAATAAAGCATATTACATTCTTGGATGATTTGTTTATTAAATGTTTCTAGAGAGTAAGGGAAATTTTTTCAGTTAACTAAAATGCTTTGTATTTTATGATACTAGTTTCTAGTATTAAGCCTGGCACAAATATTAGCTGCTATGGAAGCAGCAACAACAAAAAGCTATGAGTAGTTACTTAGTACAATTAGTAATTTTTTAAAAAATATGTCAAGTGATTTACTTGAATTTTAGAAGCTATATAGTTGCTTTGCCAAATATAGGTTGTGTTTAGAGTAAGAAGAATGAGGTTCTTATAAACAATGGTGATTAACAATGTTTGCTTAATTTTACTGGGATTTAAAAGGAAAGCTTCGGGGGCCAGAGCGATAGCATAGCGGATAGGGTGTTTGCCTTGCACATAGCCTACCTGGGTTCGATCCCCGGCATCCCATATGGTCCCCCAAGCACCGCCAGAAGTAATTGCTGAATGCAGGACCAGGAATAACCCCTGAGCATCGCTGGGTGTGACCCCAAGCCCCTGCCCCCCAAAAAATAATAAAAATGGGAGCTTTATAAATCAGTTAGGTTCAGGAGTTAGAGGAGTTAGAAATGATGAAGGTACACTGATAAAATGTAGTATAGTTCATGATCAAGGGTTGTAAATTATCAGTGTAATTTTGCATGAAAATGGCAAGCAGGTAATCATTACTTAATTTCTTTAGTACTTAAATAGTAGGTAATCATTGCAAATAATTTTCACTATTTGATTGCAGTTTATATTTTGAACTTGACTACTTCTGGCTTAGTTTGTTTTTCTTAAAACTAGGATGCAGTAAGCAGAAGTATGTTAGACTTGATTTTTTACCCTATGTTAAAAACATAATGTATTTATAAAATGAAAGTAGGAAGGAACAACAGTACCAAATTATTTTTGAGCTAACCATAGTAGATACATTTTTACTTCAAGTTTGATGGTAAATGATCTGTATTTAAGTACAGGTTATGTGTTGTTTTATTTCTTTGAACTGTGCAACACAGAAATGTAGTAGGGCTAGCTTAAAATAGATAACAGACAGTGGCCAGAAATTGTTGACTACTATAGATGGTGAGGCTGTCTAGCTCTTGCAGTGAGATAAGCCAGAAGTACATGCTAAGGGCATTGATTTGCTCAAGGTCAGCATGTTCTAAATTCAGCTGCTTGAGTATGGTTTCTGTCAAGAGCACGTAGGGCTCTTGAATACATAAAAGGTTTTAGCTGCAGGAGGTGCTATATTTATGAAGCGTGGTGGAAACATCTTGGTCTTCAGTACATCCTCCCTCTTTTTTTTAAAGAAAAAAATTACAGAATTTTAGGGTCAGAGAGATAGCTAAATGATGCGCTTTGTATGCTGGTGACCCAAATCTGATCCCTAGCACTGCATCCTTGAGTACCTCTGGGAGCAGTCCCATGAGTGTGGAGTCAGGAGCAGCCTCTGAGCACTACTGGGTGTGGTTTCAAAACCGGAAAACAAACAAAAACAAAACAGACAAAAACACTCCCCCCAAAAAAAAATCCTAGAATTTTAGGCTGTGGTTTTAAGTTGTTTGAGAAAATAAGGACAAGAAAGGAGGCCATAAACTATAGTATTTGAGTCTTTGCTAGTTACTGAGTAGTTTAGCTTTGTTACTGAAATAAAAAATGTTTTTTCTTTTATATGTGGTAGTTGAAAATAGCTGTGGAATGGTACACAATTTATTTAGATTCATCAGTTTTAATTTAGGTCATTCCACCCTCATGTGTTTTTAGACCCTGGAGTATCAAAGAAAAAATTCCTGTAATAAAATTATATAGCTGCACTTGGTCTTTAAGCCCTTGTTCTCCCTTGAACATGTATCTCATATGCTTGTATCCAAGTCTCTTTACTTGCTTGTTTTCCTACTCGTAGGCCTGTGTTCTCTCTTGAACAAGTAACTTCCTTGTCTTTGTGTCTCTTTGTGGTTTTTCCATGCTGGGGAAACCTGTGTTCTTTCTTGAACACATTTCTTCCCTTTCTCTCCCCTTACATCTGTCTAAATTTTGAATTTTGTTTAATAAAAACTATCTTGCTTCACCAAAAAAGAAAAATTACAGAACAAGACCCATAGATAACAGCCAATGTTTTATTTAGAGTACTTTATAATGATAGGCTGTGTTCTATATCCTTTTCAAAGTGTTTGTATGTATATCACCTCATGTGTTTCATGTCTTATCTCTGTGAGTTAAGACAATTAATTAGTGAAATTCATGTTTAGTAAGTGAAAAACTGAGACTTAATATAATTCAGACTGTCCTAAATTCAAATGACAAATTTAACTTGATCTTTTATTGACCCATTTTTGTGTGCTGATACAGTGGTAAGAATCCAGAGATGATTGAAATATGATTTTATTATGTAATAGAAAAATTGTATTAAGAAGTTTTAAAATATGTACCTAAGGGATTGTAGGGGTCAAGGTGCTTTCCTTTCATGCATCCAACCCTGGTTCAAGCCCTGGCACTGCATTTGCCTTCCCCATCCCCTCCGAGGACTCCCAGGAGTGTCTCCCACACCATAGCCTTCGTCCCTTAAAAAAAAAGTATTAGGGTTAGGGCACATACTATTGGTATGGGAAACCGTCCCGGGAACATTTCACCTAGTCTGAGACTTCAGAGAAAACTTCAGTGGGAGGTGTCTGTTCCACTCCCCTATACTCCTACCCTCTCTACCCCATAAACTTTCAGAGTAGAGAAGGGATTTGTATTGATTTGTCTTTGTGAATATTTGTGAATATTCTTTTTTTTCTTTTCTTTAAATTTTTTTTTTCATTGAATCACCATGGGGCTGGAGCGATAGCACAGTGGTAGGGCGTTTGCCTTGCATGCGGCTGACTTGGCCCACCCCAGTTCGATTCCTCTGCCCCTCTCGGAGAGCCTGGGAAGCTACCGAGAGTATCTTGCCTGCACGGCAAAGCCTGGCAAGCTACCCGCGACATATTCAATATGCCAAACACAGTAACAAGTCTCAAAATGGAGACGCTACTGGGCCTGCTTGAGCAAATCGATGAACAACGGGAGGACAGTGACAGTGACAGTGAATCACCATGAGATACAGTTTCAAAGTTGTTCATGATCAAGTCTCAGTCATACAATGTTCCAGCACCCATCCCTTCACCAGTGCACATTTCCCGAAGTCAGTGTCCTTACTTTTTTCTCCTCCTCCTTTTCCTTTCCTTCTTTTCCTCCTCCTCCTTCTCCTCTCCACCCCCTTTCCTCTTTCCTCTCTATCTCTTTCTCTTCCTCTCTCCCTCTCCACCCTCTCCACCCTCTCCACCCTCTCCCCATTTTCCTTTTCGTCTGTGTGGTCTGCAGTACTGTTATTGAAAGGGTATCATGCGTATCTTGGTGATTATTCTTTCTAATATAAAACAGCCTCATATCTAAAAAACTTCATTATTGATCTGATATTGCTGGCAGTTTTTTCTCTGTGTCTTAGTTTTGTTTTGCTGGGATTACTTCCTAACTGGTGTTCCAGTACTACTCCTGGTGGTGTTGGCTAATCCAGCTGGCATTTCAATGTGCAGGCCTAAGGATGTGGTGCTGTTGGGACCCTGTGGTATTAGGGTATATCCAGGCCTTCTGGCAGTGTTCAGGGTTCAGCTGATGCTCATGATTCCAGGTGGTGCTGGGAATCAAACCTGGGTCATTTCATGCAAGGCATGTGCTTTAACACCTGCATTGTATCTCTGACCCCCTCATAAAATAGTTTTTGTTTGAGAATCTTTATTAGAAAAATAAAAAATACAACAAGGTTTTCAACTAGATTTAATTTTAACAAAGATCTCCAAAAAGGTTTTCGTTTTTTTTGGCTTTATGGGTCACACCCAGCGATGTTCAGGGGTTACTCCTGGCTCTGCACTCATGAATTAGTCCTGTCATTACTGGGGGACCATATGGGATGCTGGGGATTGAACCCGGATCTGCTGAGTGCAAGGCAAATGCCCTACCTGCTGTATTATTGCTGTGGCCCCTCCAAAAAGATTTTCAATGCTCCATATGATGGCTACGGATATAGATTATTTGATATATTAAGTCTTCAGATAAACATTTCAGCCGAGGTCAAGTCTTTTAAAAACAGCTTTATTTATAGTGTTAACATTCATAGCACATATATAAATGATAAAAACTATGCACATTTATAACGTACAGTATGTGACTTTTTCTTTACTCACGTTTGTAGGTCTTCCACAATTTTAGAACATAAAAATGTTCTCATAAAGTCTCTTTCATACCTTTCTCCAAAGAAATGTAATTTTACAATATGTGCCCCTTTTTGACTGCAGTTTTCCACTTAGCATGTTTTTGAGGTTCATCCACTTTGTGGCAATGTATCACATCTTTTTATTGCAATATAAAATTTCATTGTATAGGTATATGCCACATTAAAAAATTTTGTTCAATAGTTTATAGGGACTTTAAGTTTTACTACCAAAAAGATGCATGAATAGAGAGCTAGAATCCACGGTTGTGTCTTCAAAATAATTGAATATCTGTAAAGTATTGTGCTGTGCTAATTATGCATGGAAGAGCAGAGCAAATATCAGTTACCATTGTGGTGCTTATCCTTAAATGTATAGAAAGAACAAGGAAAGAGAATAAGAGGATGAGTCTAATTTTTGTTGACATCTTATTTTGAAATAAGTATATAAAAATGTTGCAAAAATAGTGTGTGGAATTCCTATTACCCTTAGATTCTTCCAGTGTTTCAGATGTAAACATTTTATCACTCATTCTTTGTTGTGTATGCTTCACAAGCCATTGCCACACACAGTTTTTTTCTTACAGTGAGAATAAGATTCAGACACAAAGCCCTTTTCCTTTTAAACACTTGTGATACTTGAGTAGCCAGCAGTGGTCAGTGACAGTACAGCTTCAGAGGGCCAACCTCAGGTTCGATCCTCTTATGTCCCTTATGGTCCCCTAAACACTGCCAGGAATAATCCCTAACCATTACCAGGTGTGGCCTCAAAACCAATAAAAAAAAAACTTCTTTTTGGGGCTGGAGAGATAGCACAGCGGGTAGGGCGTTTGCCTTGCACACGGCCAACCCTGGTTCGATTCCCAGCATCCCATATGGTTCCCTGAGCACCACCAGGAGTAACAATTGAGTGCAAAGCCATGAGTAACCCCTGTGCATCGCCAGGTGTGACCCAAAAAGCAAAAAAATAAAAAAACAAAAAAAACAAAAAAACCTTTGTTTTTGTTTTTATGACTATAAAACATTCTCTTGTTATAACGTCAGCACAATGATAAAAGTAATCAATGCTGTATTGATAAAAGTAATCAGTATTGATTTGATTAACTGTTATCAAACTGCTCAAAGTATGATTTGATTTAATGAAATTTAGTACTAGTAGATCTTTTGTTGAGATCTTGTTAGTCTCATGGGTGATCCTTAGCCCAGAAATCAACCTAAAACAAATTGCCATTTGTCTTTTTAGAGTCCTATAATCTTGAATAGTTAGTCTTTACCTTTCATGTTTATGCTGTACTTGTTCAGTTATCTTATAGAATTTTTTTTCATTCTGATTTGTCTGATATTTCCATATGTTTTGGAAGAATGTCACAGCAGTGAGGTTCTCTCATTGGGAGGCACATGGTATCAGTTTGTTCGTTATTGGTAATGCGAGCTTTGATTGCTTCGTTGAGGTGGTGATTGCTTTTTTCCCTCTATTTTATGGGGTTTTTCCTTTGAACACTGTTTACTTAAATAGCTTCTCATATTTTCATGGACCAGTTTTAGCATCCAGTGATGAATATTGCTTTTAAAAATTATGTGTGGGGCTGGAGTGATAGCACAGTGGGTAAGGCATTTGCCTTGCACTCAGCTGACCTGGGTTTGATTCCCAGCATCCCATATGGTCCCCTGAGCACTTTCAGGAGTAATTCCTGAGTGCAGAGCCAGGAGTAACCCCTGAACATTGCCGGGTGTGACCCAAAAAGCAAAACAAAATAAAATAAAAAGATAAAAATAAAAATTATGTGTGGGGTTGTGAAATGTTTTTTATTTCTCCATAAGGATTTTTTTTTCTATATGGAAGAATTTTCATTTTATTTTAAAAGTTGTTTCTTTGAAGACTTACATATGGACTTTTATTCAGTGAGTTATGAAGTTCCTTGTCATTATTTACTGCACAATTATTCTGAACTCTTCATCAAGAGCCTCTTTAAACTTTCCCCCATGTCCCTTTGACATGGACCTTCTTTGAGTGACTACTTCCTGGCATTGCAAGATGTTCCAGGCTGACTTTGCACTCTTAACTCTCATTCCTGGTACTGATCATTTCTCTGAGGATTTTTTTTTTTTTGGAGAAATTTAGAAAATAGGAACTGGATTGTAGTCCTAGATATGCTCCCAAGTACTAGGATATTACCGTTTTTATACTCTGGGTGCAAAACTAGAAAAAGTATGTGTGTGTATTTTTGTTTCTATATTAAAACCAGCAATACATACTACATTCTCAATTCTGACAGTTCAATTCATCCTTTCCCTCTTTCAATCCCTTCTCTAATATTGAGAGACTTGACACTCATTTTCAACAGTATGTTCTTTACCTAAGCAATTCTAGAATACACTTAATTTTGGAATAACTAACCTATTTCAGTGCTAATTTACTAACTAGTGCACAGCACGTATACAGTTCTTTTATTCTCTAGACTCAGACTTGAAGTATGTAGTTAGTGAATTCGCCAAGTTACTTGAGACCCTCTCCCTGATTTTCTTGTGATTACAATATTTGGCATAATTACTAAAGGCTTCATATAATGTCTGTGCCCCACTTTTTACAAAAATATTGGCATAAAACATGATGATTCTTCAGGGAAATGCTGTATGCCATTTGTTTGGAATACAGTTAAATTCATTTCATTGTATTTCATTTTGGAAGTTCCCATATCCTTGTTTGTTTATGTAGTGTCCTGAAATATTAACATAACAATCATTTCCATAACAATCAAGATTATACTGAAAGCTTAAATGTTGTCTCAAAAATACCCCACCCATTCTTTCCTGTCATTCTTAGATAAGAATGGTAGCACTGTAGCACTGTCCTCTCCAGCGGGGCCCAGTAACGTCTCCATTGTGAGACTTGTTGTTACTGTGTTTGGCATATCAAATACGCCACGGGGAGCTTGCCAGACTTTGCCGTGTGGGCGAGATGCTCTCGGTATCTTGCCGGATTCTTTGAGGGGGGTGGAGGAATTGAACTCAGGTCAGCCAGGTCAAACGCCCTACCCACTGCCCCATCGCTCCAGCCCAGATAAGAATGGTAAGCATTATTATTAGTTTGTGGTTTTATGTTTGTGTACTTGCCCTCAGCATGCAAGTATGTATATGAATATGGGGCGTGGTGGTGGGGTACTCATGAGAGAGAGATCGGTTTCCTTCATTTCTCTTTCTCTACCAGAAAGATAACATACTTTAGTATGTTTTAGCACTAGACTTCTTGGGGTGTGGGCTGGGACCACACCTGGCATGCGCAGGGTTTACTTCTTGGGGAATGGGGGGCCAGATGGGGTGCCAGAGATCATACTTGGGTCAGCTGTATGCAGGGCAAGTGTGCTACCCACTGCACTGTAGCTGTGGCCCCCTAGACTCTTTATTTTTTTTACATTTTTCATTGAGTTTTTACATTTGGTCACCATGGAATCACACAATATTCTAGATTGGGTTTCAGGCATAGCAATATTTTAACACTGATTCCTTCACCATATCTCATTATGTTTTAGTGTTGAAAAAGCACTTTGTGGGATTACCATGGTTTTGTTAGTAAGCCCTTTTCCAAATTATAGACTGTTTAAAATTACAAAGAATAGCTGTGCATGTGTAGTTTTAAATTGTTTTAGAGTATAAATTTCTAGAAAGAGAATTTAGTCAAAAGGCACATAGAGTTTGGTCAGATATCCCCAAATTTCTCAGTTAAGAAAGGACCAGTTTACATTTCTACTAAGTGGATAATTGTGCTTGTGTCTGTTCAACAGAATGTCTTCTTTTAAAAAATCTTTTTTTTTTTTTTAGATTTGTTTATATAACGGAGCCAAAGAGATACCTTGGCACCTGTTCAATCTGGTTTTAGTCACTGACACTGCATATGGTTTGTTGCCAGGAATGATTCCCGAACACAGAAATACAAAGCCAGGAGTCCTGAGCATCCTGAGTACTGCTTACTGTCGCCCAAAAGCCAAAAAAAAAAAAAAGGAGAAAAGGAAAAATTTGGGGCCAGAGCCATAGTACAGTGGGTTAGGGTGCTTACCTAACCTGGGACAGACCTGGGTTTGATCCCCAGCACCCTGTAAGTTTCCCTGATCCCCTCCAGGAGTGATTCCTGAGCACAGAGCCAGACCTGAGCTCTGACCACTGCCAGGTGTTGCATGCAAACCAAAACAAAATAAAAAAGAAAGAAAAGATTTATTTATAAGGGATGTTGGGCTGGAGCGATAGCACAGTGGCAGGGCATTTGCCTTGCACGCGGCCAACATGGCTGACCCGAATTCGATTCCTCCGCCCCTCTCGGAGAGCCCTGCAAGCTACCGAGAATATCTCGCCCGCACGGCAGAGCCTGGCAAGCTCCCTGTGACGTATTCGATATGCCAAACACAGTAACAACAAAGTCTCCAATGGAGACATTACTGGGCCTGCTCGAGCAAATTGATGAACAATGGGAGGACCTTTACCTTTACCTTTATAAGGGGTGTTAAAGAGATTTTAGCCCTTTATTCGTGGTATATGCTTCAGGAGTGCAAAGTTTGACTCCTTGGTGGGGGAGGGGAGTGCAACAGGGACGTATTTTTATTTTTTTGTTTTTTTGGGTCACACCCGGCGATGCACAGGGGTTATTTCTTTCTCTGCACTCAGGAGTTACTCCTGGCGGTACTCAGGGGACCATATGGGATGCTGGGAATCAAACCTGGGTCGGCCGTGTGCAAGGAAAACGCCCTACCCTCTGTGCTCTCTCTCCAGCCCCAGGGATGTATTTTTGACTGTAGTGGAGCCAGATCTGGTGGTACTGCTTGGCAAGCTCTGTAGTGCTGGGGGTCAGATCCAGAGTCTTGAACGTGCAAGGCAAAGTGCGCTGTCACTTGTCCATGTTGTGCATGGTCCCTTTTTTGACTTTTATGGTGTTATTTTGCCTTGTAAATTTTTTTTTGTATGGTCATTTTCATCAATATTTGTATTTATTGCCTGTGAGTTTTAAGTCATAATTAGAATGCCTCTTCCACACCAGATTTAAAGAATCATTCTATTCCAGTACTTATTGAACTGATTTTTTAATATTTAGATCTCTAATTAGAGTTTATGCTTATAATTGGTGGTAAGACGTGGATTTAATGTTCCTTTTTTTTATGGGGATGGGGCAGGTCTGGGATCAAACGTAGGACTTCTCATATACAAGGCTTTACTTGCTGAGTTACAGTCCTAACATCTGAACATCTTCTTGCTCTGCAATTTTATTTTTCGTTCAGCATACCAACACCAGACCCTCTGTAATGCCTGTTTCCTTCCACCATTGTCTCAGGGTACCCTCAACCTCCAATCCCATTCCTTAATGCCTCATTCTATTCTCTGGTCCTCCCTTCCCCTTCCGGCGGTGCTTGGGACTTGCTCCTGACTCATGACTGGGGAAGCTTGGGAGACCATATGGGGTGCCCGGGATCGAACTCAGGTCAGATGCATGCAAGGCAACACCTTACCTGCTTACTATCACACAGGACCCTTACTGGAGACCATTTCATAGGTTCTGTGGCTTTGGGTCATTTGCTGTTTATCTATTTAAATGTTCTTTTTCTAAGTAATCAGTTGGTTACAGGGGGCATTCATTTTTTGATGGGATAGATACAGGAAAAGTTCTAAGATTATGATACATTTATCTATGTCCTGAAAGGAATTTACTCTCCAGAGTGAGTGGAATAAGAGCCACAGGCAAAGGAAAAGCATGTGTGAAAACTCTGAGGTTGGAAGAAGCTTGGAAAGATAAAGAATCTGAAAGCCTGCCAATGAGACTTAGACCTAGTGGAAGTGGGTAAAGTAGCCATGTGACTTGGAGTTGGAGGGCAGCCATAATATGGTTTATATTTTATTCACTCTGCCTGCTACTTGGAGGGGGAAGGGAACTGTAATGAAAGCCGGAGGAGAGGAGGATACCATTATGCAGGAGGCATTAGGTAATCTACAGTGAGGAAGAGAGGTGCAGTAGAATGAAATGGATTTGACACACATTTTGTTATTAGTACAGTTATTTTGCTTTTCTCAAACATCTTTTCCTCTGAGAGGACAGATATTTGAGAGGCTGATTTAAATTGTGTATGAATTTAGATAAACAACCTGACTTCCACAATTTCAGTTTTCTTGTTTGATAAGTAGAAATATAGTTATGGCTCAGAATATGTATATATTCTTGTATTTTTAACTGTGTTAAAAGCTTTGTATTAGGACACATACAAGGATAACAAAGAGTTATTTTGAGGACTAAAATATAGCTTCCATGAAAAGCCCAAGATGAGGGAACATCTATGATGGTGAACACATGAACATTTGGAGACAATGCCACACTTGGAGAGGACACAGAATTTTCTGTGCTACTCTCTCCCCCTCCCAATCCTTGCCCTAATTGTCTCTTCTCTCTGTTCTTGAGAAATACCCTGTATAATAAATCAGTGACCTAGTGAATAAACTAATCTGAAGAGGGTGTCCTGAAAGTTTTTTATATTTAGTAAGTTGGTCAGAAGCACAGGAAACTGCCTGAGGTTGCGACTGAAGTAAAGGATAGTTATTTGAGACGGTCTTTAACCTATGGAATTTGTCTCTAGGTAATATCATAACTGGACTGAATTAGGTTGAATTTGTGGACATCCTGCTGATGTGAGGAAGCTGTCACCCACCCTTTTTGTTTTTGTTTTGGGGCCAGACCTGGTGGTGCTTATGGCTTACTCCTGACTCAACTGAGGGATCGCTTTTGTTAGGGCTCTGGGGACCATATGGGGCTCCAGGGATTGAACCCAGGTTAACCGCTTGCAGGGCAAATGCTGTACATGCTGTACTATTGCTCCAGCCCCCAAATTCCCTTTGGAAATTTGTCCTCAGATATATACCTATAAGTAGGATTGTTGGATCATGTGCTTCGACTTTTCAAAATCTCTACTCTTCTCTACTGGAGTATTTATCTTTTCACAGTCACAATGAACAGTATGCCAGGATTTTCTCAGTTATTATTTACAAGTTTTGACTCTTTTTTTTCTTTTAATTTTTATAAAGACACTGTTTTTACAAAGTTGTTCAGACATAAAAAAATTGATTTCAAGTTACTTGCTCCAACAAAACTTAAAGGAATGGCAAATGGAATTATCAAAAGATAAATCAGTGAAATTCAGTTTGTGATGATTGATTGCTATGTGGTTTAACCTATGTAAATAAATTCAAAATTTTAATACGATATAGTATTCTGCCTATTCTCTTTATATAACTAAAGTTTCAACTCTGGCATCTAAAATATATTGCATTAAATTTTGTTTTCTTGTCATAAATATATCATTTAATTTTGTTTCAGTTTTTGGTTTTGGGGCCACACCTGGCGATGCTTAGGGATTACATCTGGCTCTGCACTCAGGAATCATTCCTGGCAGTGCTCAGGGGACCTTATGGGATACTGGGGATTGAACCTGGGGTGGCTACATGCAAGGCAAGTGCTCTAACTGCTGTACTATTTCTCCAGCCCCTAAATAAAACCTTTAAAAGAAAAATTCTGTGCTAATTTTAGCATTTTAGCATTTTTATGAAATAGGCAAAACCTACAAATGTAGTTTAGTTGTGTGAAAAGAATTAAGAAAATTTAAATGGGAAAATATGATAGGCATAAAGTAAAAGCATTTGATCCTAATAAGGGGAATATTGATTTTTTTTTTCTTTTTGGTTCATACCCGGTGATGCACAGAGTTCTGTATACTCTTGGTTCTGCACTCAGGAATTATTCCTGGCAGTGCTTGGGGGACCAGATGGGATGCTGGGAATAAAACCCAGGTCAGCTGTGTGCAAGGCAAACACCCTGCCTGCCATGCTACCACTCCAGCCCCGGAATATTGTTATGTCAGAAAATATAAGAACTACTGAGTTGTCTATATTGATAAGTAAAAGATAAACCCTTTGGATGGAGGGAAAAAATCCTGTGTGATCAGACATAGATCAATAAAAATGAGAATTCATTTCGTTTTGACATTTTAAGAGTAGTCTTCTGAATGGGTTTGAGGCAATAGTTTATTGTTGGTTTGATTTTCATTAATCAGAAATGAGCTTATTTTCATATCTCTATTGGTCATTTGATATTGTCTTTAAAGAAATGTCTATTTTTTAGCTGGCTGTTTGGCAGTTTTTCTGTTGCATTATAGTTCTTTAGTGTATTGCCTCCTTACCAACTTCAGTTTGTAAATATTTTCTCCTGAGTTTGTAGATTGCCTTTTCACTGTTTATATTCTTTCATATATATAAAATTTGGATCTGGTCTTATTTATTTTTGCTTTTGTTGTTTGCACCTTTGATGTATCAAATAAATTATTGCCAGAATTGTGAATGTGACATCAAGGAATGAAGCACATGCCAGGTTGTGAGTTCATGTGCCAGTACTGCACTGTGGTTTGGTTGTGGTGCTCACAGACTTGGTGGTCCACCATGGATCACATATTTTGTTGTGGTGCTGGGGATCATACGGTGCTGCTGGGGTTGAATTCAGCTAGTGAAGAAGTCCTTGGATCAAACTTGAGTCCTCATGTCTGTAAAGCAAGTACTCTAACATTGAGCAATCCCAATGCTTCCAAAATTAATGAAAAAAGTTCAGTCACAAAGTAAGGGTTAATTCGGTGGTTTGTAGAGTGACCCCTCTAAGGCCATATAAATTGGGTTAATCTAATTTTATATCAGTTTTGTATGACTATAATTCTAGAATTGCCTATAAAAATTGTTTACATATTAACTACTTAGGATCGTTTAATGTTGAGTAAAAACATTTCATTTCCGAGGTTATTTATTTTGTTTCTTATGCTAATCTACCATTGATTTAATAGTGCATATAGCTATCTGTAAGAGAATCTGATTAGATGTCTGTCTTGATCTTACACACCTCAAAATATATGTTCCAGTTTGAGTCTTTGGAATTTCCTCACAGTGGAATTTAGTACCCAAGAGTTATTAACAGGGTGCCTGCTGCCCTGAAAGAGTGCCAGTTCAGTGACCAGTGAATAATTCAAGCATCAGCTGGTGTGGTGAGATTGTATTACTTAGGACAGGAATCTAATATGTGTTAAGTGTTGACATGAAAAAGTACAAATGTTTCTTTTTTGAGAAAATAGTGAATCACAAAATGTTTGGAATATTTCAAACCAGTATTAATAGTGATTTGAAAGTTATTTAAATAGTAAAAGTATGCTTGCTCTCAGAAAAAACGTGACAAGGGATTATAAAGCAAGAATGATTCATTCTTCCCCTTTATGTTGTGAGTATTTTATAATTTTTATTAAGGTCTCTCAGTGCTACTAACTCGTGTTCGTATGATTCATCTTTTCCCCAAAGTCCTTTTCCTTGTTCCGCATTACATATCAAGAAAGTGTATTTCTGGTTATATAAAGTTGGAAACTTTGAGTGTGTTTGGTTTCTTGAGTGCTGTATATTTAATCATTGATAACTAAGTCTTTGCCTCATATGTAAAATTTTCCATTATTTTCTTACTGTTCTGATCTGACTACAAGCACACACATACACACTGTCACACACTTTAGTTTCCCTCTGAAAGAAATTGATACTCAGGCATGGTATACCTTTCCCTGAATCCTTGATTTGAGAAGTAGCTTCTTCCTTACATACCATTTTGAAAAAGCGTATGCTGGTACTCTGTGCATATCATCTCACAAGGGCTCACTTATACTAACAATTACTTTCGTAGTTATTGAATAAAACTTAGCCTTGTGGTGAAGGGTATTTGGGCATTGTGTTATATGACCAATTGGGGTTTATCATATTACACCAAAACAAGTCATTTTACCATATTTTGTGCAAGTAGTACTAGCACAAATGAAGAAAAAGCCTCACATAATGGTTACATCTTACTTTGTGGTAATACTTGGAATAAATCTGCAATGAATGTGCAAGGAAATGTAATAACTTGCTTTCTTTCTCTAGGGTTCCTGAAAGCTATTTTTTTGGAGTTTATTCATTATCTTTGATTTTTACTACTCCAGGGTGATGCTGAGCTGAGTTTGATCTATAACCATAACTCCATTTATTTGAAGATTTTATTACCCTAGATATATTGTTATTGTTTTTTTCTTGTCTTGTTTACTTTCTAGTCTTCAGTTTGTTATTTAACTTTCTTCACAAGTGATTTCAACCTAGCTGTGTTTTATTTTATATTGTCTACATATTTTCTTTGGACAAGTCACTTTTTTTGTTTTCTATTTCATGACAGCTGCCACTTTTTCTTTTTTTTTTATTAACTCTTAGTCCCTCTTTTATTATCATGATGAAATGTTTACTGAATTTACTTTTATTGAAATTAATTTTCAAAGGGAGTGGTGTTGGAATTATGTTTGTGAGAAACCATAATTAACAGTATTGTCAGCCACAGAATCTCAACAAAAACCCAAAGTGTTCAAAAAAATTAATTTTCACTTAGAACTCATTTTCAGGTTAAACATGTTCATGGTAGAATGAACATCAGAAATTTGAAAAAGCAAAGTTAATTAAAAAGGATTAAAATACTTAAATGTGTAAGCGGAAGAATATTACTGTTTTTAAGAAGAATTTGATATTGTTCAGTAAGTAGGTTTATTGTGCACCTTGTGAGAACATAGGCCCAGCATCTTGTTTTTGTGTCAGGAACCTTTGAGAGACCACTCTGATGTGAATAGGAATGGTTTCATACTGTAGCAATTCTTCTACATTTTCTTGGCATCCTTAGTTTGATACCCGCAGACTAAATTAATGAGCAAGAGTCTACTTGGTGAGAAAAATATTTGTATTGAGTATTGTGATATAGAAGAAAAATCAGTCCAGGAATATCTACATAGAACTTAATCTTCCAATTAGATAAGCATTGGCACATAAACACTTCTGAACAACTTAATTTTTTTGAGAGCAAAGAATTTGAATTTAAAGATACAGCTTTTTAAGTAGTCATATGTAGTTTGTGAAAATTAGCAGTCTAGGACTGTGAATGTCACCTGAAATAGGCTATCATTTTCATGCAAAAGTTAACATACTTTCTGTTTTAACATAATAAAACAGTTAATATTTTAACATTTTAATGAAAGAAAAATCTCACTGAAGGAATTTGTATTGGAATGTTGTGGTAAGTCTATGTTATTGGAAAGAAATACTTGAATTGTATAAGAATTCTGTTTACTGCAAATTGCTCTGCATATATATATATGTGTATATATATATATACACACACATATACACACACTCACATGTATAAACTCCTTTAGAGAGAATGACATTAAAATAGTAACAGTAGTGTTATTACTGGGTTTGATAGTATATCTTTTTTAAAGGGCATACCAGAAATTTTATTATTTTTCAGTGATTTATATAAAAAATGTTTTTTTTCCCCATTTAAACACTGTAGTTCACAAAGTAGTTCATGATGTATTTGTTATAGGCATTCAGCATTCAGCACCAGTCCCACCACCACTGTTAACCTTCCTTCCATCATTGTCTCCATTTTCTCACCACCCCTCAAGCCTGCCCTCTGTAGCAGCCCAAAATAATATAAAAAAGTATTTTCAAAGAACAGAATTTAAGGTTTTTTTTTTTTTTAAAAAGGCAGAAAAGGGGCTGGAGTGATAGTACAATGAGTTGGGTATTTGCCTCTACTTCAGGGGAACCTGGGTTCGATTCCTGGCGAACCCCCCAGGAGTAGAGCAAGGAAAAGCATAGAGCCACTAGTAAGCCCAGAGCACTTCCTAAAACCAAGTGAAACCAATTTATTTTTGCTGAATAATATGAATAATAGCAAGTAACAAATTTAGTTTATTCTAGTTACTGGTTCATGATTCTGCTTTTTCCACTAATTGTATCACATTGAGCAAATGATTTAAATCTTTTGGTGTTAGTTACTCAATTGTAAACTAATGATGGTAGTAGTAGTTCACCTCAGTGGTTTCTGTGGAAGTTGAATTTCATAATGCACACAAAGCACTTAATACAAACTTAGTACTTTGTATCCACTTTGTAGGAACTATTAAAATCTGCAAAGAGAGAAAAATCACACTTGGATGGCAGGGAATCTCTCACAGTTGTTCCCTGATGTACCTCCTTTGTGTATATGTGCTGCCATTGCTCTTGAAAGCTGACTTTTTGAAAGCATACAAAAAAGAAGTTGACTTTGTGTTAATAATGAATAATGTATCTATTAATGTATTATTAATGTATCTATCCATCCTCGGCAGTAGTGTTTGGGGCTGGAGCAATAGCACAGCGGGTAGGGCATTTGCCTTGCATGCTGCGCACCCGGTTGGCCCAGGTTCAGTTCCTCCGCCCCTCTTGGAGAGCCTGGCAAGCTACCGAGGGTATCTCGCTAGCACTGCAAAGCCTGGCAAGCTACCTGTGACGTATTTGATATGCCAAACACAGTAACAACAAGTCTCACAATGGAGACTTTACTGGGCCCAGCTCCAGCAAATCAATGAACAACAGGAGGACAGTGCAACAGTATCTATTTAAAAAAAAAATACTCCTTAACTGTACTTTTGGGGAAAAAAATCACCATATCTTGTGATACTCGGGGTTCAGTCTTGACTGTAGTGCTCATACATCTTTTTAGTTGTGGCCCTCACACATCCAGAAATAACCAACGGTTACTACAGTACTCACAGAGGGGAGTTGCACCTTTTTAGTTGCATTGTGACTGTAAATCTATTGTTTTGCTAGAGGATGACAGACATCCGATCTGCCAGGATCTTGATTGGTGCATGCAGTTGCACCAGGGATTGCTCAGCAGTGTCCTTTGCAAGGCAAGCAATTTAGTCACCCAGCTGCCATCTCCTGGGGGACAACATGGAGAACATATGTGATGTCAGGGATTGAACTTGGGTTGGCTTTGTGCAAGGCAAATGCCTTATCCTTTGTGCTATCTCTCCTGCTCCAAGAAGTTAGGTATTTTCAAAAAGTAGTTTCCAGTTTTCTTGGGGAAGCTTTCCATTGTTTTGTCAATTTTCCTGACTGTTTGTTTTAGTAGCTGGGTATTATTATTTTGAACAACTGGATATTAGTTTGAATAGCGAGATTACTGTTGACTGCTCCTACTGATATTCCTCCCTTTGATTTTTGGTATTTGATTATATTTCCTGACACCTGATAGCTTTTTCTTCTTTGCTTGTTTCTTTGGGCACTGTACCTTAGGTAAAAAAGTTTTTTGACCCCCGAGTATCACAAGATATGGTTATTCTATTGATTCTATTTAATATGATGCCACTAATAACCCTTGAATATTTAGACAGAAAATTTAGCCAATTTAATGATTTGTTTCCCCAGTCATATTAGTCATGTCTTAGTGCTCTGCAGCTACGTGTGACTAGGGCAGATAGGGAACATTTCCATCATGGCAGAAAGTTGTGTTGAACAGTGTTATCCTCGGAACTTGGGATGTTTTCCTTCAGGGATAATTCTTTTATTCTGGAAGCCAAGTAGAGTGATAGATCATGTTGTTCCAAGTTAGGCTCTTCTATTTTGGTTTGCTTTGTTCCTAAGATATTGCCGTTTGTAGTTTCGGTTGAACACTTGAACACGCTTGGTCCTGCTTCCTCACAGATTTTTAGCTGGAGGCTCTAGGCCTATGTTTGTTGAACACCCTCAAGGCTACCTCTAAGAAATGTAATTTCATTTGAATGTTCCTCTTCCTTGTGGAATTTTGTTCTCTCAAGTCTTAAATACTTGTCACACTTTGACAAGCAGCTGCTCATGGTCTTTAAAATTTTTTTCTTTTTCGAGCTATTTTAGTGAAAAGACTGTTTTTACATTCTCTACTTTTGTATGCACTTATGAACTGTACAGAACACCATGTCCCCCAACCACACACACACAACATGCACACACTTAGTTGACATATCATTGGTAAATTTGTTATAAAACTATTCAACATATTATGATAATCCGAAGGTGATACATACCTGTAGCAATTTTTTGGCATATGTTTTATCCAGCTTTTATAATTGATCTTGCTGGGAATATTTATGGATCCTGATACCACTATTTTCCATGTTCTTTTATTAGCTTAAATATAAATCGGTATATATATATATATATATATATATATATATATAAATCCTGGCAATTTTATTTTATTTATGGATTTTTAAATACATGGGGGTAAAATAGCATTTGTGGCATCAGGCTGAGGTTATATAGAAAATCTTTATACTATTTCACAATTTTTCTTAAAGTTTTAAATTAATGTCAAAGCAAAAAACAAGTAAAAAAGAAAGCATTTGTCTATGAAATGATTAAATTTATCTCTAAGAAATGGCATGTCCCAGTGTGCCACTAGGTTGTATAAGAGATCATTCTATGAATCAGTAGTGGTTAACGCACAGGTCAGTGTTGCCTTGTGATTAAATAATAGATTTCAGTAGCTCAAATGTAGTTTTCTATCTATTATCAAGAAGTTTGGACTCTGCTTAAGTTTAATAAGCCCTGCCAATCACCAACTGAGACATCTTATAAAGTAACTTACTAGCTTTGGTTTTCTTGTCTATAAATATACAGTATCTACTAATTTAGGATTTTGTTAGAATTTATTAAGATTTTGAAAATAAAAACAAGAGAATATGATGATCCTAATGAATATTTTAAAACATTTTAATTGATTATTATGAAGCTTCAAAGTTGGGCCATTTATTATAGTTAAATTTTTTACCTGATTTAAATAAACCTTTTGACATTTTTTACTTATATATCATTTTTAATACATAACAGTTCCAATACTGTATGAAAAAGTATGCTTTATCACTTATTAGAGAAAACCATGAGCAGTGAGACATCACCTCATACCAGTGAGATTGACCCACATCAGACAGAATAGTAGAAGCACTCAGTGCTGGCACAGATGTTGGGGAAAAAGCAAACCCTCATCTACTGATGATAGCTGAGTCTCTATGGAAAATAGTATGAAGATTTATTAAATTTAGAATTGAGCTTCCATGCTCAGTAATTCCACTTCTTGGAGTCTACCCCAAGGGTCCCAAAACATTTATTTCAAAAAAGACATTTGCACTCAAATTCACAGCAGTGTTCATCACATAACCAAAATCTGCAAACGGTCCAAATGCCAAGAATAGATGAATGGATAAAGAAATTGTAGTATCTGTGTAGACAATGGAATACTACTCGCCTTAAGACAAGGTGAAATCATTCAATTCTCCACTCCACAGATGGAACTTGAGTGAAGTTAATCAGGAGAGGGACAGATACAGAATGATCTTCTCTCTTCATCTGTCTGTCTGTCTGTCTGTCTGTCTGTCTCTCTTTCTCTCACATTTTTTGGCGCTTACTCCTGGCTCTGCACCCAGGGTGATTCTGTGTAGGCTCAAGGGACCATTTGAGACGCTGGGGTCTGAATGCACACCTGCCAAATGCAAAGCAAGTGCCCTATTTGTACTATCACTTGGGCGCCTCATCTCTCAGGTGGGTGCAGAGAAACATAGTAAGCCAATAACGATTGGCCAAAGGTTACAGAACCTTAGAGTTGACCTACAGAACTGAGTTTACCAACTCAGCTTGTGTAGAGAGTGCCTAAGAGGGGACATTGGAACATTAAAAGAAAGGACAATACTCTAAGGGTGGGTGTGGTGTTAAGACATTAAATGCCTGAAGCATTTGTCATGCCTCGATGAAAATTCGGGGTGGGGGTGGGGAGTTTTATAATTTTAAATATAGCGCATGGGCTGGAGCCCAGTAGGTAGGGCATTTGCCTTGCTTGCAGCCGGCCCTACAGAGCCGGGTTCGATTCTTCTGCCCCTCCCGGAGAGCCCGGCAAGCTACCGAGAGTATCTTGCCCACAAGGCAAAGCCTGGCAAGCTCCCCGTGGCATATTCGATATGCTAAAAACAATAACAAGTCCCACAGTGGAGATGTTACCACTCGAACAAATCGATGAACAATGCGAGGACAGTGCTACAGTGCTAAATATAGCTCATACCAAATTTAAGGAATCTAGGGCTACATTTCTTCTCCAAATCATCTGTTGAATAGGGCTAACAACATTTATCTTGTTTCTGGAATACAATATTTGAAAGGGCTATAATACACAATTCTTATATAAAGGTAAGATTAATAATACTAAATATTGATTATTCTATGTCTAATATTATTTAAACTAATATATAAAGAACATATACAATTCAATTGTTATTTTTTTTTTATTTTCCACATATACTTTTTATCTTCTCCCACTAATTCAGCTGCTTACCTTCTCAGAGTTAACTTTTTTAAATTTCCATTTTCTCACTTTTTTATGTTTTAAAATTGTTAACTGTTCTTGAGAAATAAAAGATGAAACAATAATGCTGTCTATAAATATAGACAAATACATTTCTACCTTTACAAACTGTTACTGACCAATTATAGGTATGTAAGTTATTGGTCATTATTTTTGGTATTGGATTCTAGTCTGTATATTAGGCATATAGGTAATTTTTTTTAAAATCTCTCCTTCACCTCTTAAGCTTACATTTGTTTTGAAATATTACTGCTATTTGTTGTTACTTGATGGGGTTTCCCCCTAACCCCTCTTACCCCCACCTCCCGCCACACTTATTTCTGGTTCTGTGCTCAGGGATCACTCCTGGCTAGGCTTGAGGGACCGTATGGGATTCCAGGGCTCAAACTTGGGTCAGATGTTTGCAAAGCAAGCACCTTACCTGGTGTACTATTGCTCCAGCCCCTGTACTTGTTTATTTGATCTATAATATTGTCCTGCATACTTAAAAGATTAACCTTGCAAATAGGATATTTTTAATTGTGATATTTTTAGCTTATGGCTCAAGCTACATTTGAATAAGTATCTATTTTAAGAGCTTGTTCTTTGATTACATTTCAGCATGTTAATGAATTGTCAGAGTTAGTCATATACTCTATGAATATCTAGTATTCTTAATGTTGTTATTGAGTATAGCAACAAATTTCTTTTTGTTTGGGACCACACTCAGCTGTGCTTAGGGATCACTTCTGGGAGTGTTAGGGGGACCGTAGGGGATCCCAAGGATCAAACCTGGGTCAGCAACATGTAAGGCAAGAGCCCTACCCACTGTACTATCTTTCTGGCCCTAGCAACAAATTTCTTATATTAAAATATCATAACTTAGGGCTGAACCAATAGTACAGCAGGTTGGGTACTTGCCTTGTGAGCTGCCAACCTGGGTTTGATTTTCAGCATCCCATAGCCAGGAGTAAGCCCTGAACATTTCCAGGTGTTGGCCCCAAACAAAAAACAAAGTATTATTATTACCTTGGTCTTGAGGATGCAGCTCAGTGGTAGAGCATATCCTTTGCATGTGTGAAGTTCTGGCAACACACTACATACATAATTTATAAATGAAATATTCCTATAAATGGCTGATTATCTCTTGAGAATAATTTACTTTCTAAAGTTGTTCAAGTTTTCTTGGTTGTTTTTAAGAAGCACCACTCAACAGGATTTTGAAAGAATGCCAAGTTATCTGGAAATAAATTCCTTCTAGTATATGTTGCAGGTCATTCTTCTAAGTTCTAGTTGTAAAGATTCTCTGTATTGTTTTTTATAAATTGTAATTTCGTTATGGTTTGGGGGTTTTCTTGGAGATCTTAGAATGTTTACCTTTTATGGTTGGAAGTGTCTAGTCTCCTTTCTCCTTCATAGTTTCTCCTTTGATTAAGGATTGTAAGAAAAACCTCTGGTGTTGCTTCCTCTTAGAGACATTTTATTCCTACATCCAATGTTCTTACTAGAAATTTGTTCTTGTTCAATAGATGAAAATAAAAGTATTTAGTTAACACTAGTTGTGTAGTTTATTAATACTAGAAAACAAAATTTCTACAAAATCTGGGTGATTTTTAGCATTAGTCTTTTGTTATATGGTGCAAATATTTTTTAGAAACAAAGATTATGGGACTCTGTATACTTGCCAGCTTGATTATTCAGATTATTGCTGATAAAATGGGTATGTATCTTTTCTAGCTTTGCTATGCTGCACATGTTTATCGGTCTGTATTTTATGATTATGATTGTCTTTGCTGACTTTTGCTAAAAATAAGACTTTGACTTGTAAAAATTGATCAAGCCGTGATTTTGAATTGATATTTATGAGTACCCACACCTACAACTGATGAGTGGATGTTCACGCCTATTGTTGTGTTCATTTCCTAATTGTCTCTTTAAAAGGATGTTACAGTCATCTTTAGGAGCACAATGATGCCAAAATAAGAGCCTTATTTCAAAAGACATTTGTCTATTTAATGAGAAAGATAATTTGTGGCTCAGATGAGTAAATGCTTAAAGATCAGGAAGAGGGTTTAGTTTAATACCAACTAATAGTTTTAAAGACATGTGTATATATATATATATATTTCACATTTCCTAGTTTTAAAATTAAAGGTGTTATGTTTAAAGAGAAGAGCACATTAATTATAATGTTTCTGAGTGGGAGAGCCTCCATGAAGTAAAAGCCTAAAGTTTTAGTAATTTTAGAATTGTTTAAGATGTGACAGTTAAAAGCATGGATTTTAAAGCAATAAAAGTGGTCTTAATTGAATCCTCATCTATACCTGTAGTTAGCTATGTGTCGCCCCTTCCCCTGCCTGCCTTCAAAAGGATTGAGGTTAATATTTAAGAAACATTTAGAGCATTGCCTGTAACTGCTTGATGTTATTGTTGTAGGTATGGATTTTTTTTTTTAAAGGATTTATACAGAAAAGAGAGAAATGTTTTGCTTTAAAATGACTCAGGGCCAAGGAGATAGTGGAAAGAACCAGAGCACTTGCTTTGCATGTAGGAGACCAACATTGATCCCAGCACAAGGACCCTCAGACACCAAGTTGAGCCCCTGAGCTATACTATGTGTGGACCCTAAACAAAATAAAACATTAAAACAACATACAATGTGAACGTCAGGGTTTCTCTTAGTTTAACTTTCTGGTGTTTCTTTCAACCAGGATTTTGTAGGCTAGCATTGTGATATAGAGAAAGTCATTTTTGGAGTCAGGCATCTGAATCTCATTACTCCCTGGGTGACTGCAATGTATATCAATTTTCTATTGGTGTGCGGTAATTTCAAGATGTGGTTAATTGAAAAACTGATTTTTTAAAACTTTTTAATTTTTCTTTTTAGTGTTTCTGTGTGATAGCTATACTCAACTGTGGGATTCTTATATTTCTTATGAACCCTGTATCAGCATTATCTTTATATTGGAGCCAGAAATGCAAAGTAAAAATTATTTTTATAACATTTTTTGTTTAAAAAATATTTTTAAAAGTCAGGACTACTTCCAGCCATACTCTGCTCTGTGATTCAGGCACAGTAGTTTAGTGCTTGTGGTACTGTGGTGCTTGGTGCCTGGCAGTGTTGGCAGCTCCCAGGGCCAACTCAGCGTTGTTTGGGGGTACTGTATGGAATTGGGGAATAAAACTCAGAGTCTTGAACCTGTGAAGACTGTGCTTCATCCTTTTGAGCCATAGTCCTAGCCCCAGTTTTAATTTTCTTGCAGCTAGGAATCAGAACCAGGACTTCCATACATACATGTGAAGCTTACACTCCTTCACTGAGGTACATCCTATCTCTTTGGGCACCAAAGACTCCCTGTTGTAGCCTAGAACATTTTCTTTGAGTGAGATGACGCATCAAAAGTTACATCCATGATAAGACATCATTGGCAAAGCTCAGCAAATGGTACTTGCTTATATTATGTAGTCAGAACAATTTGAGTAACACAAGGTGGCATGCAAGACTTTCAGTTTGTACTTTTGGTTCATGTATTTGGTTTTTAGCATTCTCAGATGAATAACTATGTGCTAACTATTATTTTTGGTCAATGAAGTCATTGAAAAGTATTGGCTAGTAACTACAGGCAGTATTTGCAGTGCCGGGAAAATATAGTCATGAAAGAATTAAAGTACCAAATTTCATATTTTAATGGGGGAATGGAGAAGTAGTAATGAGCAGAAACATGTCAGTTGGTGGCATGTACTGTATAGAGCAATAAAGTAGGTTAATTGAGAAAACATAGTTCTGGCGTGATGGCAGAAGAGTAACCACCCAGGCTAACCACCTCCTCGTGTATATGACAGAATAGCACACAGAAAACAACAATTCTAGACAAGAGATAGAATGGGCGGAGGAAGTATCTCCTAGGAGGCAGAGACAGGAAACAATTGTTATGGTAGTAAAAATTACAGTTTTGCTTGGAGTGCCAGCAGGCTACCATGATCCAAGAGAGTGAGGGAAAGCTACTACAGGCAGTCTTTGGTGCCTAAAAGGCATGTAAGTGCCCTTATGATGCTTATACCAGCACCCTAATTCCTGGGCACTATGTCAGTTAGGGAAGTGCATACAATCAAGGAAGGAAAAATGTTGCCTTTCTCCAAAGAATAGTGGATACCAGGGAAACGGAGATCCATGGTAGAGTGATGGGGAAACAGATGAAAGCACGCATAGATGCCATACTACTACTGTAATGCCACAAGGTAGGCAGGGTTGGAGGGTGATGCCCTGCACCATTGTTGGTAGGGTTAACTGAAGGTGCTGAGTGCTTGTTTGGAGTTTCTAGCAGGGGAACGCAGCTACTCATATACCCTTGACCAAAGACCGGTCCGTCTCTATTTGGGGAAGGCCGTCCTCTTCGACCAAGCGTGCAGCTTCGGGAAGGACGCACATGGAGGGGTGAGGGAGGAAGGGGACGCCCGCCTATCCAGCCAGATCACCCAAATTAACCCTGCCAATCAACGGGGTGACAGGTTTTGCAGCCAGATCATCCATCCAACTGAAGCTATTGGACAACTGAAGCTTGTGACTTGTGGTGTGATTGTCCAGAGTAGTGACAATCAGCTGGAGCTCATTATCTCAGGTGTAGGCAACTGCAGTTTGATCCTTTGGGGGAAATCTGGTTATTAGAATTTATAGGGGGACAGAGAGAGCCCCTGGTCTCCTCATAAGAGAGGTTCCTTTCTATAGCTGACTTCTCTGTTAATGAAAAACATTGACTCCAGTCCTGACTGGGGCTATCACTGAACTTAGGTTACCATAACACTTCCTGTTCCTCGGTAGATTAAAGCACTTTGGTCCTGGCAGCAGAAGCTTGTGTTTCTAGGGAAAGTTGTTTTTGGGAAGTTGCTTAGAACAAGATCCATGCCACATCTCTCACCCCTTGCCTCCATTCCCTGAGACTAACTTCCTTTCAAGGCCATTACTCCAGAAAACAGATTGAGAGATCTGGAAGGATGACATAATTTTACAGACTACACTCCACCCAGACTGCCTGAGAAACACATTCCTTCCTTCTTCTGTGACTGCTCTTGAAACGCATATTTCACATGGTTCCACGCCTGTCCACGATGGTGGATAAATTACTTCGTATGAAATCAGTGAGTTTATTGACATTTGTTTTGTGTTCCAGGATGTCTTCAGTCCATGAGAATGCTTTATGTGCACTCAAGAAAAATGTAACTCATGCTGCTTTGGGGGTGAATTATTCCATAATTATCTGTTAAGCCTACCTGAGGCAGTTTTCTCCTTTTTAAATCTGTCTAGTTCATCTGTTCATGCTTGCGAGTGAGAACTAAAATTGCTTATTAGTATATTGCTATCAGTATTACTCTTTAGTTCTATTGATAATTGTATTATGTCTTTTGACAGTTTATCATTTTGCATTTATACATTAATAAGTTATATCTTCTTGCTGTAACAATTTATTAATCATATATTTACTACTGTCTTAGTATCTTTTGGGAAGGAAGGTGTTTGGGCCATACCTGACTCAGATTCCTGCTTCATGTTCAAATGATTTCTTGAGATCCCAGGCACTGCTGGGTCCACACCAACAGTCTAGTATCCCAGAGTGGCCTTGTAATGAAAAATGAGACGACCTAACTGAAGGTACCAGCGAGAAAGGAGGTGGTGGTTGTGGGATATAGATTTGAGTGTGTTTTTGTGTTTGGGGCCACACCCGGTGATGTTCAGGTCTTACTCTTGACTCTGTACTCAGGGATCATTCCTGACAGGCTTGAGGTGTCCATATGGGATGCTGAGGATTGAATCTGAGTCAGCTTTGAGCAAGGCAAGTGCCCCATCCCCTCTTCTCTCTTCCCAGCCCCTGTTAATGTTTTACTTTGTGTTTTTCAAAGGCCAGGGACTGTCTAATTAGATCATTTCTGAGCCAGAACATAAAGAATGAAGAAATTAAGTTATGTTTTGTTTTGTTGCTTTTTTTGGTCACATCAGGCAATACCCAGGGGTTACTCCTGGCTCTCCACTCAGGAATTATTCCTGGCAGTGCTTGGGGAACCATGTGGGCTGAGGATTAAAGCTGAGTTGGCCACGTGCAAAGCAAATGCCTTACCTGCTGCACTGTCACTCCAACCCCAGGAATTGTCTTCTCTATTCTTGGAACCACCTTCCTTATGGTAAATGTATGGATTGAGGCAGACTATGGCCAAAAATAATAAAGGGGTCAATGTGAGTAATTAGAGCAACGAACTGGGAAAATAACAGGAAATAATATTTGTAGCTAAAGATTGAATTGTATAACTATGCAGAAAGGAATTTTACTTTGAAGTGGAAAACTATAGTGTTAACATGTATTTGCTCCTATTTTGAGAATTGATTGTAGAGGATAGAGTAGGAAGAAGAACAGTTAGGAAACTGTTCAGATAATCTAGATGAGAGATGATGATCTCTGTTCAGGTAGTAACAGTACAGGTAGAGCAGAGTGGTCATTATGGCTTTTGAATCTAGTCATTGAGATTTACTGATTGATGTGGGAAATGAAAGCGGAATTAGGGTTTATTCTCTTAGATTGTCAGTTTCATGAGCCTGGGAAGGGAGGTCAGGGAGGAACGGTGTGTGTAGGGGGATTAGGAATTCTTTTTGAACATGTTCTGTTGGAAGTGTCTGATAGATATACGAGAAGAGATGTTGACTAGTACTTGGGAAGGTAAGTCTGAAGTTAAAGGACTAAGTTATAGGTTGGAGATACACATCTGCAAATCTTAAGAATAGACGTAGTATTTAAGAACTGAGTGCGTGAGATCACCAAAGGGAATTGAATGCAGATAGAAAAGCCAGATAACCAAAGAATGAGTCTGGGCTACTCTAGAAATTAGGGGTTGTGGAAATTAGATAAATCTAGAGAGACATATGAGAAGGGAGTGCTAGTGAGGCAAAAAAGAAACTAGTAGTATTCTGGAAGTCAAATACAGTGGGTACTTAAAGTGTAGAGCACAGTCAGTTGTCAAAGGCTATACAAGTCAAGTAAATGGAGGATGTGGCAATGCAGTGGTTGATGGTCCCCTTGACAAGAGCTATTTTGGTGGAGTGATGCGGTAATGAAAGACTGATTAGAGGGGAGCTCAAGACAGGAACAGAATTGGAGGGAGCTTTTCTAAAAATGGTTTCAAGAAGGGCTGTTATAAAAGGGAACAGAAAAAGGTTTATAACTGAAGGGAGAGTATGTAAAGCTTTCCTTTTCCCCCCCAAACTGGGAGATACTAGATGTTCCTATATGAAGAGATTGGTGATGGAAGAGTGGGAAATTGGTGGGATGATGCAAGTCAGTAATTTAGCACAGATGCCTTAGATGGAAGCACAGGCAGATGCCAGTGGGCTTGTAGATATGGTGAGAATGCAGAAGAGTTTTCAAATTATCTCTTAAAATTTTTGTTTTAAAAAGAATGGAGGGATAACAGGAGTGAAGACGAGAAAGGAAGGAGTTGGTTTAAGAGAGGAAATTTGAATTCAGACAGGGAGTGTGAATTAATTAGTAATGTGTATATAATGTTTCACATTTTATTCATTCTTTTAATCCTTGGGGTATTTAAGATTAGTAAACCTTGATTTATTTATCTTTGTTTGGGGTCCATACCTGGCAGTGCTCTTGGGCTCTGTGGCAGTTCTTGGGGTCCACTGCTGGCAGTCACTGTGAGAATCATGTGGTGTGCTGGGAATAGAATCTAGGACTCTCACATGTGATGAATGTATTTTGGCTCCATTTAAAAAGAATAAAAATTGGAAATATTATGGCTTAGACAAGTTACTTGCTGTTGGGTTGGAGGGGATTCTAGATGTCTATCTTCGGTTTTAAAATTTGATACAAGTTAGACAATTTTTTTTTAATTAGTGAAACACCATGAGATACAGTTGTAGACTTACAAGTTTTTGTGCTTGGGTTTCAGTTATACAATGATCAAGTACCCATCCCACCACCAGTGCCCATTCTCCACCTCCACCAATCCCAGTATCCCTCCCACCCCCCGCCATTCCCCATTCCACCCTGCCTCTGTGTCAGGGCACTCCCTTTGGTTCTCTCCTTTTGGGTGCTGTGGTTTGCAGAAGAGGCCAGCCGCACACTCTAGGGGTAAAGGCAGCTTAGATGGAGAAGGAAGCACCAAATAAAGGGTGCTGGGAAGATCCGCCCAGGACGGGAGATGCATGCTGAAAGTAGACTCTAGACTGAACATGATTGCCACCCAATTTAGACAATTTTTAAAATTTGAAGTCATTGCTTTCTTCCCAGTCATTCAGTATTTGTTTACTCATAAGTTTTTCTTGTATTACCATTTCCTCCAGTATAGCAGAAGATAATTATGACATTATATGGGTTTTTTTATTGGGAGGAGAGGGGGTCACACCTATTGATGCTCAAAAGATACTCTGGCTCAACAGTCAGGAACCACTCCTGGTGATGCTCAGGAAATCACATGGGATGCTGGGAATGGAACCCAGATCGGTGGCATGCAAGACAAGCACCTTACCCATTGTCCTTTCTCTCTGGCCCACAGTATCTGATTTCCAGAACAAGAGTTTTTTGGTTTTCTTTAAGTGCCCTAAATGTTTGGAAAAGCAGTAACAGGGTTAATGTAACTGTAAATCCTGGTGCATTGAACAGATTTGGAAATTCAGTAGTCCCTTTAACACCATACCTTCTTCTAGTCCCATCAAAGACAGGTATTTTCTCCTGAGCATTTCTAAGGCAGTATTTTTTAATTTTTCTTCTTATTAGTGAATCACAGTGAGGTACAGTTACAGACTTACAAACGTACAAACTGCTTGCGTTTCAGTCATACAATGGTCGAGTACCCATCCCTCCACCAATGCCCATTTTCCACCACCAATGGTCCCAGCATCCCTCCTACTGCCCCCACCCCATCCCCTCCACCCCACCCCGCCTCTTTGGCAGGGCATTCCCTTTTGCTCTCTCTCTCTTTTTGTGTGTTGTGGTTTGCAGTAGAGGTATTAAGTGGCCATCATGTTCGGTCTATAGTCTACTTTCAACCTGCACTCAACTCATCCTGAGTGGGCCCTCCTAGCACCCTTTACTTGGTGGTCCCTTCTCTATTGAGTAGGCAGTACTTCCTTTTGGTGTATATATATCCTGCTCTGAATTTCAGCGTTGAAGTATATTTTTGCTTAGTAGCTTAGTGAACTGATATAGCATCTCTTGGTTAACTTTACTCTTTTTGGCAGCTGGGGGTGAGAGAAGGCTCCTAGGGATGCTAGGAAGGTCTGCAGGCTCCTCCCAGTGATTTTTGGCCAGCTAAACTGAGGATACCTGGTGTTGTTCGGGGGGACTATGTGGTGTTGGGGATTGAATCATGGTCAGCTGCATATAACACATGAGCCTTAACCCCTGTATTATCTCTCTGACCTACCCTCATTTTTTATAATAAGAAGTGGGATTAACCCAAACATTCATCATCTGGCATGAATGGTTAAGTAAATGAATATGGTCCCTGGTGCACTGCCAGGGGACCATATTCATTTATGGTTACTGGGCCCACTAGAGCAAATTGATGAACAACTGGAGGACAGAGCTACAGTGGACAATGCTATTAAAACCAAATTTGTTTTACTTCTCCAAAACCCTGAAACACCATACGGGGTTAAGTGGGCACACTGAAAAGAAATTAAAAAGGTAAAAAAAAAAAGACTCTAAAGGGTATTAAAGCACCGAAATTTATACAATTATGCATAGTTGGGTTTTAGCAACACCAATTCCAGCACCAGTGTCTTCCTCCCTCCACCATGGTTAACAGGTTCCCGCCTCCTGCAATCCGCCCCCAGTCCCCTATTCCCCATCCTCAGCCTGCCCAACCTTGTCAGGCACATTTTTAAATTTGGTTGTTGAAATATGTATCTCTTTTTTTTTCCCCAGTGTTTTCGACTCTGTGGCTTAGATATTTAGTGCTACCACTCCTTTACACTACCAGTGTACTCGAATTCCCTTGCACACCCTCCCTGGTTATTCTTCCTGCCTTGATTTCTTTCCTTCATTTCCTCCCTATGCTTTGGGGCCAGGGGCAATAGAGACATACCTTCCCTCTTTCAAACACTGCATCCCTTTATCTAGTTATTCTAAATACTAAATATAAATGAGATCACCCTGTGTTTGTCCTTCAAAATAAATTATCTTAGGAACTAGAGGTTTAAGAGAATCCAAATCAGAATCCCTACTACGACCACTTTTGTACAAATGTATAATTTAGCCCAGCGGAGGAATTTGAGAATCGGTTAAGATGTAACTGAAATCAAACAAACCACTAAACTGTATTATATTATATATTATTATGGTATATTATTCTTTCAAATATAGCTGAATTTTGGAAGTTTACTGTAAGATCAGCTGGAAAAGCACACATCTTTAGGTTACTACTTTTTAACCTCCTCTTTTTATTTTTTTTTTAAATTTATTTGTTGAATCACCGTGAGAACAGTTACAAAGCTTTCCAGTTTAAGTCTCGGTCATACAATGATCAAACAACCATCCTACCCTTCACCAGTGCATATTTTCCACCACCAAGAACCACAATATACCCCCCCCATCCTACCCTCCATCCTTCCATGCCTGTGAAGCAGATGATTTCCACTTAACTCTCTCCGATGGAGACGTTACTGGGCCCGCTCGAGCAAATCGACGATCAACGGGAGGGCCTTTACCTTTACCTTTTTAACTCTCTCTACTTTGATTACATTCATTATTTTGACAAAAGATGCACCATTATTATTTGGAATTTTACCCCAACAATCAGACCTGCTGAAAAGGCATCATGAAATAATTGGTTTTCTATTGCTGGTTATAAAGACCATATGATGTTGCGTGGCCATAATTGCAGCCTTGCGATTTTGGATTTCTGATATTTTACTAATTAAGTCTGAGGGGATTTCTGCCAAAAACCTCAGAGTTCCGAGATTGGTTTGTGTGCCTCTGGTTCCATGGCTGTTCTGGAGAGCCACTTGTGGGTGCGTGGGGGTGGGGGGGGGGGGCGGGCAACAACTGGTGGTCTTGGTAGGGCAGGAAGGACGTGCTGGTTCCGCTTCCCATCCCATGAGGCTGCAGTTGCCCTGTCACTGCCGGCTCATACCTGGCTGTCCAATAAGCGCTGGGTTCCGATTTAGGTCCGTGTGCCTCTGGGGCCATGGCCTGGCGTGCCAGAGAGCTGGTGGTGGTGGTGGTGGGGGGGGTGGCTCTTTTTCTTTTTTTTGATTGAATCACCCAGAATTGCAGAATTACAAAGTTGTCTATGATTAAATTTCAGATGTACAGTGTTCCAGCACCAGTCCCTTCACCATTGTCCACTACCCATCACCAGTGTCCTCAATTTCCCTCCCACTCTCCAGCTTGCCTCTCTGGCAGACACATTCCCCCTCCACCATTGTCCTGGTGTTCCCTTAGTAATGAACAAAAATCAAAATTATAGCATATAGTGAAATAACGGGCTGGAGTGATAGCACAGCGGTAGGGCATTTGCCTTGCACGCGGCCGAGCTGGCCGAGCTGGGTTTGATTCCTTCCCCCCTCTCGGGGAGCCTGGCAAGTTACCGAGAGTATCTCGCTCGCATGGCAAAGCCTGGCAAGCTACCCATGATGTATTCAGTATGCCAAATACAGTAACAATGGAGACGTCACTGGGCCTGCTCGATTAACGGGAGGAGAGTGCTACAGTGCTACAGTGAAATAATAGTATCACCTCTGCAATAGTCCTCCCTAAGATTTGTAACTCAAATCTAAGAAACTAACAGACAATCCCCCACTGAATGACCTTCACACATATAAACTAATTCTTAAAGTTGATTTCCATTGAAATTACCTAAATCGACTAGAAAATATTGAATCCAGGGTCTCATGCTCAGATTATTTTGATGTAATTGCCATGGTAATGGTCCGGCCATGTTGTTAGAGTTACTAGACCAAGATTTTAAAAGCTTTTCAGATGATTCAAAGAAGGAAAATTTAAGAACCTCTATCTTTAGCTTTATATTGAAAAGAAAAAAACTAAAATATAGTAACTGAAGCCAATGCAAGATTTTAAGTAGGATTCTTTTCCATGAAGGGCATGATTAGCCTAAATTGAACCCTGATGTTTAGATGGCAGAAATAGGGGTTTATTTTCAGATTTTGATAATTATATTGTAATATAGGAGAATATTTTTATTTGTAGGAAACATAAAATGTACAGAAATTTGGCAGACTCTCTTAATGAGTCAGGGGAAAATGAGTCAATCTTGTTCTTACAACTTCTTTGAGAATTTTTAAAATTAGAAAATGCACCACAGGTCTAGGAAAACTCCATAGCTCTATGTGGAACTCTTTTAAAATGTTCATCTTTGCAGGGGTCAGTCATGTGAAGTAGCAAAGTGATTTATCCAGGAAGGATATCTTTTCCCCCCAACTAACTCTTTAAGTGCTTAAGTGCTTTTAAACTATTGTGTTATATATACTTTTCTTCCTTTTAAAGAAGAATGCATTGAACTTTGTCTTTTGAATGAATAATGGCTGTAATTATGTGAATATATGTATTATGTTCTAGATAATACATACTCGTAGTACCAGTCTAGATTTACTTTTAGACTTTGGGGGTTTTATTTTGGTCTTAGCTCTCAATGTCTGGTTTTCAGTTATGTTATATCATAGTGCTTTCCATTTCTCTTTTATTTCTTTTCTGCAGTCTCAAAAGCAAGAAATGTGCTTTTCCCCATTTGAAGTATGTTAGTAAAACTATTTAAGTATAGAGACTGAAAAATAATAATCAGTCTATATTCAGCTTTTTTCCAGTTGTGATTGTATTGATAGCACTGTTCAGTCCTACCACAATACTGAGAATTGATTTCAAAGAGTTCTAGAAAATGAAAAAGTAAATAGATGATTTCTTTGCTAACTTTACATAGATTGTTTAATCATAGATTGTCAAATAAAATTAGGTCATTTAAAGAAAAACCATCCTGTTTTTTTTTTTTTAATTTCAGAGCTCCGGAGATTATATTGGGATTGCCATTTTGTGAAGCCATAGACATGTGGTCATTGGGATGCGTGATTGCAGAATTATTCCTGGGATGGCCACTCTACCCAGGAGCCTTGGAGTATGACCAGGTAACAGAACTGAGGTGTCATGAACTGTATCAGAGTTGATAGAACATGAGGAAAAATCATAGACATAGGAATGAGTTTTCCCTGGTATTCTCCACAATACATGTGAAGATATTTAAATTTTATTTTTAAAAAAAATGAGGTCAAAGAAAGACAAAACCTAGGATCTTAGAAAATTTAAATCCAAGATCTCAAAGCGCTAGTATTCAGTTTTAAGAATCTCATTTATAATAACACTGAAGCTTGTATAAAGTTACAGTCCATGGACCCCAAAACTAGTTTTGTAAAACTAGGAAAATCTTATGGTTTCATTTTTATCCTTTAGACATATAAAGGGCTGGACTGTACATTTAAGTAATAGTGTTTTTACTTTGGTGGCAGTCTTTGATGATGGATGAAATAATATCAACCTCTCCCAGGGAAGTAAAGACTATGGCTTTTGATCTTGAGCCAATAGCTCTTATTGGTCTTAAGTACCTTCCATCTCCTGAATCCTTTTCAGTAGTATTAACTACTTTTTTTTTTCTTTTTGGGTCATACCCGGTGATGCTCAGGGGTTACTCCTGACTCTGCACTGAGGAATTAATCCTGGCGGTGCTCAGGGTACCATATGGGATGCTGGGGATCTAACCCGGATTGGCTGCGTCAAGGCAAACGCCCTACCCGTTGTGCTATTCCTCCAGCCCCAGTATTAACTACTTTTGAATGGTGCCAAGAGTCCAGTTTAATATTTTTTTAATGTCTTAGAATCTAGCAGAATTATCACCTGAAACACTTAAGATAGTTTTCAGGTAGTTCCTTAACCTTTCTAAATCATTTTTTTTTGTTTATTATTACTTTTTGAATAATTGGTATTTAGTATTAAAAAATTTCATAGTGTATAACTTAGTTTAAATAGAAAAGTTTAGTCAAAAATTAACATTAGTTGTCTATGTTACATTAATTTTGTCTTTTTATAATTGGTTTATCTTGATAAATTTTTATTTAAATGATGCACCATTTGTCTTTGGGGTGCTAAGGACTTACTCCTGGCTCTGTGTTCAGGGATGACTACTAGATGTGCTCAGGATACCATATGTGATGCTGGGGATTATACCTGGGTTGCTGTGTGCAGTGCAAGCATTTATCTGCTGTACTTTCTCCAGCCCTCCATTTAACTTCTAAGCATTGAAATTAGAAAATAGAATAATCTAAGGCATAAATGACAGTTAAAATATATGTGTTTTAATTCTAGTTTTTAGGCTTATTTTCCATATTAAAAGGAATACGAGAGGGGCCAGAGCAATAATAGTGGGTAAGGCACTTGCCTTGCACATGGCTGACCCAAATTCTATCTCTAGCTTCCCATATGGTTTCCTGAGCCCCGCCAGGGGTGATTCTTGAGTGCAGAGCTAGAAATAACCCCGGGCATCATTAGTTTTGACTTCAAAGCGACAACAACAAAAAGGGATACATGGGAAACAATTTGGATGGTATATCTTGCTGAAATTACAGGTTATTTGAAATTTATTATTAGATTATCTTTTGTTTATCACAAACTTTAATCTCTTTCTTCCAGTGACTTCCTACTTAGTAAAATCTTCCCTTTTAGATCAGAATTTTTTTCAATCTCTTTACCATCCATGTTCAAGATAACTCTTGAGACAGTTTCTATAGAAATTTCCATAAATTCTGTTTTCCTTTAGATTTTACCCTTTCTAGTAGTTTTAGATGCTATACTTGTGAGTTCTAAAATGTTGCTGATCTAGGTGAAGAGTTCCATATTCCTGCTAAAGTTCTGAGGCCCCAGCTAAATACTAGACAGAACTATACCTTTTACTTGTCATATTTTATGATATGCATACTTCTCTGGAGTAAGACGCCATCTAGTGGCAGTTTCAAGTTTGATTTTTATATTTTTACTCCGGATTTGAACTTTAGTTTGTCTTAGTCTGACAGTACAGCCCGTACCATATACTGTATTTAGTTGGTTTTACTTCCCATTTAAAAAAAATAGTTTATTTTTATAGTTTTTCACAATAATTTATTACATTCAATATTCCAGCACCATCCCCACCACCATTACAGCTTCACACCACCATTATTTTCCCATCCACCACCTAGGCCTGTCCCAATAAGCAGACCCTAAGTAATTTATTTTGTATTGCTTATTATAAATAATTTTCTAAAAATGATCAAAATATTTCCTTAGAAGAAAGTGTGTGAAGATTGTTGTATCTCACCCTGGAGCCATTAAGCCCTTATATAAGATTTGATCACTCACATGTTGTTACAGGTTGTGCCTTGTGTGCTAATATTTTTTTTTATTGCGATTGGTTTCCTTGTACTTTACATCCCATCCAATGTTGTGTGCTACCCTGGTACATAAGTGGTGTAAAGTATGAGATATCACTCCAGAATTCTAAAATTTTAAATAAGATGATACAGCTGGGGTTAAATTTTTAACTGGATGGTGATTTTGGGGTCTGGAGGCATCTCTGCAGTTTGTTGATCTCTTCCAAGATTTATTTGTGAGTCTCTGGATCACGGCAGTCAGTGAGTTTATATGGCACCAGAGGCAGTTCATAGGCATGATTGCCAGGCTCCAGGAAGAACGGGGATGAGGGGAAGTCTCCCATCCCCGACTCCCTGAGAGCCTAGAGATTTCTATCACAAATGTCACATACTTGAGTCTTGTTCATGGGTGATATTTGTCCAAGCCTGTGGAGATCAGCTTTGAGCCTGGTGACTGTTGGGTTCTTGCTTCCATTTTATAAAGAATAAAATTGAGACCAAGCAAATGAATGGACCCATTAAAATGCACTCTGGTAGTTTATAATAAAGCCCTGATTCAAAACCCAATTTTTCCTAAAATTCTGTTAACCAGTACCAAATTTGATCTGACGCAGATTAATATATTTTTAGAATGTTTATTAACTCCTAAAGGGCTATAGTAATTGAGAAAAGGTTTTGCTAGTACTTTCAGGAAATTTATATTTGTAAATGTCAATAGTATCAGTCATTGTGCAATTATCAATTCAGGGGTTTAAAATTCTTTGCAAAATACATGAGTATGATAAATGAGTGGTAATGCTGGTAGTAAATGTAATATAGTGCTAGTGAGGTCTGGGTGGGTGGGAGTTCAAGAAACATGGAAAGGGCAGGGGAAATCTAAAGCTGAAAGGCCTTAGTGCCATAATTAGGAGTTTGGAGTTGATTTCTATTTAAGGCAGTAGATTTTTACTGTGGAGTAGCAGTTATATTCACATTTTACCAAAAGACTGTTAACAGTGTGTAGAATTGGTTGTGAGGGGCTGGTTTCATGAGGCACTGGCTCATTAGGAGGTCTTTCAGATTGTTTAAGAATTGGGAAAAAAAGTCCTGGAACACAGGAACAGAGAGAAGAGATAGGAAAAATATATTATTAATGAGCTAAAATTATTAAGTTTTTGATGGTTGGGTAGAGAGGGTGAGACTCATAAGTTTCATGTTGGATTGGGTGTTTGTTCTTATTCATCAAGAGGGAAATAGAGGAAAATTAATATATTTTGCATGTTGATATTGGTATGTACACCAGTGACACATGCTTGATTGTGGCTTAATTAACATAAATTACGGCACTGTGATTCAGTTCATTAAGGGAAAATTGAACTGTTTCCTTTGAAATTCCTAAAGGTCAGCCAGTGGAGTGCTTCAGTAAGCAGTGAATCTTCAGCCCAGAAACTAGAGATAAATGTTTAGCTATTGATATGGAGATAAAAGTATGCTTTGTGCTTATAGATGATAAGAAAACTTTTGAAATGTGGCTTTATGTAAACAACAAATGGAGGTAGCAATTAAAGATGTCAAGAAAGATTAAATTAAAGATGTAGGAAGAGAACAAGGAAATTGTGTTGCAATGGAAGTGGAAGGAATAGGGGTGGTAAGTTGAGTATAATACTAGCATGTGTGAGATCCTGAGTCCAGCAATGCATGGCCACATGAGCACTACCAGTTGTAGGCCTGGTAGCTCCTGAGCACTGGACAAGGCCCTCAGTCCCCACCACCACTCTGCACCCGTCCCCCCCGTCCCCCAAATAGAATAGTAGTAGCCAGTACTATCAAAATAAGATATAGGTTAATATATGAATGTAAAGTCTTTTTTTTAACATATCATTACTCATTTTTGCACTGTATCTTGAGAGTGATGAATAAATAGTACTGATAGTTGTTGAGGTAAGACTGAAAAGTAAAATATGGCTGCTATCTTAAGACTCAACTGAATGGGGAAAAAAGGAACTGTTATTTTAATTTTGTTTCTACAGCAACCACATCCTGTAGTGATGCTAGGGTGGATGGTGGGGTGAGCTTCTAGTGATAAAGATTGAACCTAGGGTCTTGCGCATGCCAGGCAGATGCTGTTCCACTTGGACTGTCTCCTTGACCCTGGGGTCTTAATTTTTGAGTCAAGAAGATTAAGGAGAAAAACTTTATAGAGAGGAAAATAGAGAAAATGCAAAACCTGGACTACTGCAGAGGCAGTCTTTAAGGTTTTATTGAAAGTCTGTGTTCTCAGACACAGTTCAGACGAGATAAACCTTAAAGGACTGGGTGCTTTAACATTTAGAGATTTTTTCTCTTTATCTGATTTTTCCCTTTATTTTCTTTCTTTCCTTGGTTTTTTGTTCACATCTGATGGTGCTCCTGGCTCTGTGCTCAGGGATCCCTCCTGGCAAGGCTCAGGGTGTATATTTGTTGCTAGGAATAGAATCTGGTCCAGCCAAGTTCAAGGCAAGCACCCTACCCACTGTACTAACTCTCAGGTCGCCTTCTTTTTATTCTTTCTTAATGCTGTTCAGTTACTATGTCGGGGAACACATATTTGAGGGTCTCCTCTGTTCCAGACCGACATAGGTATCTGGACACTTATAAGTAAACAAAACAAAGAAAATATCTAACTTACTATCGTATAGCTTACTGCTGGAGAGTGGGGTAAGAAAACAAAGTATACAGAATATCAGGTAGTAAAAGGTGCGGTGGAGAAAAATAAGAGTTGAGTCTAAGAGATTACTGGTGCTTACCCTCCCACTCCTGTTCTCCCTCACCCCTGTTTTTCCCTCTGTTGATTCAAGTATACATTTTCCAATGACACAGTCCTGTCCGCTCCAGTACTCCTAGTCATAATCAACTAGGTTTTTACCATTCTGAGGTGTTTCATGTATATACTAAGTCCTATCACTCATTTTGGTTTGGGGCACCTCCAACCCCCATGCAGTGCTCAGGGACTACACCAGGGCCAGTGCTTAGGAGTCACTCTTGTTGGTGCTTGGGGGACCGTATGTGGCGAAATAGTATGCAGTGCTGGATATAGAACCAGGGTGGACCACATGCAAGGTAAGTGTCTTATCCCTGCACAATCTTTCCCGCCCTTAAATTTTTCTTCACCTTTTTCCTTTTTATCTCTGCACAGTCTCTCAGTTTTCATCTCTCCTTTGGCCTCAGGGCTCTTACTAGTTTTACACATTGCTTAAGAAATACAAGTATTTGGTTTCCCTTTACTACTTCCCAGTGTTCAACCCAGACTCTGTTTTTTTTTTTTGTTTTGGGTCTACATTTGACAGTATTCAGGGGGCTGATGTTGGTGGTTCTCAGGATATGAAACCCATTGACCTCCAGCATACAGAGCATGATCTCTGACTCTGAACCACTTCCATGCCTTCTGGACAAATTCCTTGAGGACAAAGACTGCATCATTTTATTTTTGAAATACATTAGTTATCTGATACATAGTAGATGTTTAAAAATCTATTGCATGAAAAGTAAACTGTTTTGCTAATTATTTTTCAGATTCGATACATTTCTCAGACTCAAGGTTTACCAGGAGAACAGTTGTTGAATGTGGGGACAAAATCCACAAGATTTTTTTGCAGAGAAACAGATATTTCTCATTCCGGTTGGAGATTAAAGGTAATCAGATAAAGAAATTTTGGGAAATTTTTCTAAGGTGTTTTATGTATGAAATATTCTCTTTCTCTTCTTATCTTACTTTTGGATTTTGGGTCACACCTGTTGGTACTCAAGGATCACTCCTGTAGTTTTCTCCTTGATATCATATGGGGTTCCAAGAATCTAACCTGGGCCCATTGCATGCAAGACAAGCATCCTGTCCACTGTACTTTTGCTCTAGTCCCCTTTTCTTTATATAATAAAATTTGTGTTTTATATTTAATCTTTTCTGGGTTCTCGCTTTTTAATCGTTATAGAGCAGGAGTGCAATGCCCTAATACATGTCATAAGTACCTAAAACTTATCCAAATTACCTAATTTATTTGAGGAGCAATAATCAATGCTTAATTTTATGATCACTTTGTATAAGGAGTTTTTGCTATTTTTTGGTCTTAACCTAGTTTAGTTTCTTTATTCTTGTTGTTCCTTAAAAAATATTTTTGGTTAATATTTTTTGAGACTACTACTTGCCCTGGAATATTCACTATATAAGACTAAATGCCATAACTTTAAAGAAATAGAAATTTACAAGTGGTGGATAATAATGTTTTTTTCTCCTTGATATATTTAATAAGACACTTGAAGAGCATGAGGCAGAGACTGGAATGAAGTCTAAAGAAGCCAGAAAGTACATATTCAACAGTCTGGATGATATAGTGCATGTGAGTAACATAGTGGCATTTGTCAGTCTTCCGTGTTCATGATGGAGTGCTTGCTAGTTCTAAACTTTTAAATGAAATTGGTATGGGGGGTTTAGGAACTAATTGCATTTGTTTTTATCAAACTTTTCTTTTATACTAACCCAGTCTTTATATAATGTGTTTTCTTGAAAGGAAAACAAGCAGCTAGATTTATTTTCCTCATATCTTGCTAAAAACAGATTTTTAAAAATAAACTAACTCTCTTCTTTGAATGCTATTTTATACTTAAAACATTCGGGGGGAATCGTTTGTAAATTCAGTCCTTGTTTAAGAATAGTAAATTTTGCCATGTTCGTTCCTATGTTGTGATAAATATTTTTTAAATTGTGAAGCTTTAACATGAACATCCTCTATGCCTTATTTTATTTGATGACTTGATTATTTCTTAGGTGAACACAGTGATGGATTTGGAAGGAAGTGATCTTTTGGCTGAGAAAGCTGATAGAAGAGAATTTGTTAGTCTGTTAAAGAAAATGTTGCTGATTGATGCAGATTTAAGAATTACTCCAGCAGAGACTTTGAACCATCCTTTCGTTAATATGAAACATCTTCTAGATTTTCCACATAGCAACCAGTATGTTACCTTAAAATCTTTTTAACTGATTATGGATAAATAATAATACCAGGTGTATAGAAGCTCATTTTGGTAGAAAAATGATTAAATATTTATGTAAGTTGAGTTGAAGAATGCCCAGTGACCCTGGGAAAGTGGCAGAGCAGAGTTTCAACACAAATCTGAATTGTATGCCAGTGTTCTTTTTAATTTCCTCTATACCCTTTCTCCTCTGTGTTGTAAAAAAAATTTTTTTACATAGGTTAGTAGAGGATATGTATACTTGATGATATTACAACTAAACGGTTCTTACAAATTATTTGAATGCTTAGGACTCTTTTTATAAAAACTAAAAGCGAAGTGACTTAAAACAGCTCCTTTTCATATTTAAAAAAGACTATGAAGAAAGGATAGGGATAAACCTGTATTTGTTATTGTGATTTCCCTAAAAAATTGAGATTTATGAAACCTAACTACTCCCCTTCCAAACACTAGAAACTTAAAAAAAGAATAAAAAAATAACCTTATATAGGCACTTTGAAAATAATGTAATAACCACTTGGTTGGCAATATCTAGTAGTTGGTGATATCAGAAATTTAGAAATTTATGGGAAAGTAGAAGAATACAAAATTACAGTATGCTGACAAAAAAACTTTAATTTTGATCACGATCATGATCATCCTGTTGTTCGTCGATTGCCTTGAGCAGGCCCCAGTAACGTCTCCTTTATCCTAGCCCTGAGATTTTAAAAAAGTGCCATATTCAAGGCTCTTTCAGGATTAGGAGAATGAGACCCATCATTGTTACTGGTATATTGGATACGCCACGGGGAGTTTGCGAGACTCTGCTATGTGGGCAGGTAACATTCGGTAACCTGCCAGGTTGTCCAAAGTAAGAATGAGATAATAAGATGTCACCACGCGCTTCCTGGAGCTGGGTTTTATAGTCTCTGGGTCTTGGCCATTAATGGGATTACACGCGCTGGGGGTCAGATGGTGGGTGTGATCCCTGCCTACTGGAAGGTGGAGGATCTGGGTGGAGGATGCTCAGCCCCGATCCAAGCAGGCTTGGAGATCTCAGCCCTGGGACCAGCATTCCTTTGTTCCTCTGCCAGTACCTTCATGCGTGTGGAGAGTGGTCTCAGCATGGTGGTGGCTGGTTCTGGAGGTCTTCGGCTGCCGGAGCCCTGGTCGGGGTGGGGAGGGAAACACAACCCGCCCCCCTCCAAGGGCCCCCGGCGGGGACAGCCAGGCACAGGGGCAGGAGACTCTGATAATTAATTTTGATACCTTAAGAAAAATACTGCAGGATCTAGTAGTAGTAGTACAGTACAGGGGTTTAGGTGTTCGTTTGCCTTGCACGTACTACTCCAGTTTCATTTCTGGCACCATCATTCTCACGTACTGCCTGGCATGATCCCTAAGCACAGAACGAGGCAGTAAACCTGAGCACAGCCAGGTGTGACCTCAAACCCCCTTCCCCCCAAAAAAATTGTAGATATAAGATGCTCTTATTTGCTTTAAAGTTTGATCTTTTCCTGTAGGATTTTCTAATAGAAATAGTACTTTATTTTTTTTTTTAATTTTTATTAGTGAAACACCATATGAGGTACAGTTGTAGACTTACAAATTTTTGTGCTTGGGTTTCTTCAGTTACACAATGATTGAGTACCCATCCCTCCACCAGTGCCCATTCCCCACCTCCAAAGCTCCCAGCATCCTTCCCACACCCCCCCCCCCCCACTAGAAATAGTACTTTAAATGAGCAGTTTAAATATAAGCCATAGAATATTTTTCTTTTGGAAATAATTTTAAAATGTTAATAATGTTCATTAATTTTAAGCTACTGAACTTCAAAATATTCTTATTTTGCAGTGTAAAGTCCTGTTTCCATATTATGGATGTTTGTAAGTCCCATCCAAATTCATGTGACAGAAATAATCACAATAAAACTTCACTTTTAAGACCTGTTGCTTCCAGCAATACTGCTAATCTGACTGCAAATTTTGCTAAAATTGGTACATTAAGAAGTCAGGTAAGACATTATAGTATTTAATAACTTACATTCTGTTATTTGTTCACTTTGCTTTTGAAATACACAGAAATTTTACGCCAACTGTAAGAAGTTGATGGTGCTTATGGGGTTTTACTATGACTATAGCGTTAAATCTCTTAATGTTTTAGGATGGAAGTTTAAACATCCGTTTATTCATTTTTCCCCCTCCTTTCACATTTTATTTGCTCAGTATCCTTTATTTCTCTCTTCTATGCCAGAGCTTTGTGGTCCTGTGAATGCAGAACTAGTTCTGAGCCAAGTATAGATACTGAATATCAAAGTTTTAGATAATGGCCCCAAAACTTGAAACCAAAAAAAAGAGAGAACATTTACTAGGCTCTATGTCTGTGCTTATTTTGTCACAGAACTGTGTATTTCTTTTTTTATTGTTGAAGCATACAATGTTTATACTTTATCATACCCACCTCCAAAGTGCCAGTATCTCTCCTATCTGTTCCTAGGTTTCCTTCTTGCTTACCTCATCCCTCTTTACCTTCTCAGATTTATCTTTTTTTTTTTTTTTTTGGTGGAGGGGGGAACACCAAAAAATAACCCAGGTTTTCTTAGGGTTTATTGCTGCTTTGCACTCAGGGATCATTCTTGGGCGTGCTCAGGGATCAGCGACCATATGGGGTACCAGGAATTGTGTCCAGATCGTGTTTAAGGCAAACACCCTACCCATTGTACTATAGCTTTGTCCCCCAGAACTAAGATTTTGGTTTTTTGTTGCTGTTTTTGGCTTTTTTGGTTACACCCGATGATGCTCTGGTTCTGCACTCAGGAATTACTCCTGGTGGTGCTTGGGGGACCGTGTGGGATGCCAGGGATTGAACACAGGTTGGCCGCATGCAAGGCTAATGCCCACTGTACTTTTACTCTGGACCTCAGAATTAAGATTTTAAGAAATGCTTTTGAATTCTGTTTTTTAAGCATGTATGTGTCAGTTAGGAAACTGCTCCACGTAATAGACTGTACATTGGTTGTTTCAGGCATTGAGTACATCTGCTCACTCAGTAGTGCACCACGGAATTCCCTTGCAGGCTGGAACTGCTCATTTTGGCTGTGGTGATGCATTTCAGCAGACACTGATTATCTGTCCCCCAGCTATTCAAGGTATTCTTTTATTCAAATAAATTTTTTTGAATTTAGACATTTATTATTGTAAACATACTTAAGTACCTTTTAATTGTGTTGCATAATTTTTGTTATATTAGGTATTGTATTTGAATTTAAGCTGATCACTAGCCTTTAGATTGATTATATTCATTCTTTCTTAGATAACAAGCATACAGTAGTGTTAACTTTTATGGTTTTTATGTACTTTCTATACTTCACCACTACTGAACTGTTGAAGATGCCCTTCATCACTGTCCTTATGTCTCTTCTTTCCCACCCATCCCCACTGCTTGGTAAGCTCAGTTCTGCAGTTAAAGGCCAAGGATTTTTTGGTCATTCTTTTGTTTACTTGTTTTGTTTCTCGTTATGCCATACATATGACTGAGATTATCAGTATTTTTTTCTCCCTCTGACTTCATGTCTCCTCAAACTGCAAGATTCCTCTTTTCTTTGGCTACGTAGTATTCCACTATATATACATACCTCAACTTCTTTATCCATTCATTGGTCATTGGACATTTGGGACATAGTTGTGCACATATGTTTTTGAATTAATGTTTTTGTGTTCTGGGAAGGTGCCAAGAAGTGGAATCACCGTATCACATGGAAACTCTATTCTAATAAAGCTTTTTTGAGAAGTCTCCATACTGTTTTCCATAGAGACCCAGGTGGCATTCCTACTAGTGGATCCTTTTTTACCACATCTCAGCCACTGCTGATTGTTTCTAGTCTTTTATGATATTTACTATTTGCACTGATGTGAGATGATTACATTTTTTTGATTCATGTTTTCCTCGTAACAAGAGATAGTGAACACTTTTTAATGTGCCTGCTACCTGTCTATATGTCCTCTTTGGAGCAAGAATCTACTTATTCATATCCCCCAGTTTTTTATGTACTTAGTGGCTTTTTTGGTTATTGAGGTTTACAAAGCACTGTCCTCCCATTGTTCATCGACTTGCTCAAGCAGGACCAGTAACGTCTCCATCGTGAGACTTGTTGTTACTGTGTTTGGCATATTGAATACGTCACGGGTAGCTTGCCAGGCTTTGCCTTGTGCGCGAGATACTCTCGGTAGCTTGCCGGGCTCTCCGAGAGGGGTGCAAGAATTGAACCCGGCTCAGCCAGGCTGGCTGCGTACATGGCAAATGCCCTACCACTGTAAATATTATCTCTTTGAGGTATGGTGTGTCAATAACTTTTCCCATTCAGTAGAGTTGTTTTAATTTTAGCCCTTGTTTCTTTTGCTATGCAAAAACCTTTTAGTTTGATATAGTCCATTAATTGTTTTTGTTGTCTTTGCCAATGGAGTTAAATCATTAAAGAATTGCCTAAGTCTGCTGGAGAGTTCTGCCTGTTTTCTCACTCCTGGTCTCATGTTGACGTCTTCATTCAGCTCAGGGTTAACTTTTGTTGCACTCATGTCTTAACTGAAGCTCATGTTCATTAACGAAAAGGGTCATATGATACTTGTATTTCCTGTCAAGCCTAGCATGATAAAATGCCTTAGTAGAAATTAATGAGCTGGCAAGCTATGGGTTTTCCTGTATTGGGTATCACTGTGTTCAGGTAAGTACATATCATCATTACTAAACATCGAGATGACTCAGTTCTCAGTTCTTTAAATTTTGGTCAAAGAAATTCTGTCTCCAAATGTCTTGAAACTTAGGTTTAAAAGAAGGGGGAAAAAATAACGGCCCCACTTAGACTATAGTATAAGAGTTCAGAGGGTAGAACACATTGGTAGTAAGTTAAAAGCCTCTGATGGAGGCCAAGAGATAGTACAGCAGGCAAAGTGCTTTATTTGCAGTTTAGCTAACCTAGGTTTGATCTGCCACACCACACATGGTTCCGTAAACTCTCCAGGTGTATGGTAAGCCTTGAGCCAGGAGTAACCCTCGAGCACAGCTGTGTGTGACTCCAACCCACCAAAATAAAAAGATCCTGATAAAATAAATACAAGATCCCCATTCTCTTTAGGATTAATTCTTAAAATATATTTGTGCAATAAAATGTATAAGGTTCTTTTATTTACGGGTGGAGGGGGAGGAGCTCCCAGGTGATGCCTAGGAGGCCCCGGGGCCCTATTAATGTAAAGCTACATAGGCCATAAAATTCCAGGGATTCCTGGGCTCACCCCAGTGGTGTTGGGGGCCTCCACATTTGCACCCATCACTCTTTGGGGAACTGTGTGGTGCTGAAGCCAAAGCTGGGTTGGGTACATACTTTGCATGTGCTACAGCTGCTGTACTGTCTCCTGTCCCTTCTTCTTTTAAAATTGTTAAATTGTACTTTGTTGAAATTAAAAGAGCACAACAGACCTGAGTGCATGCACTGTGTGTGTGAGGCCTGGGTTCATTGTCTTGTTCTGCATGGTCTTCCTAGTGCCTTTGGGAGGGAACCGCCCCCCGCCCCTTGCTCTGAGCTGAACTTCTGAATACTGCCGAGGGTACTTTCCCCAGAGAATTGACAGTAAGATGCAGTCATGTAAGACAGAATTGGTGAATACATTTTTGCCAGTAGAAATATTTGATAGAATATATTTTCATATATCTGGGAATATGCAGTTTCATTTAAAACCTGCAGTTGTTTTTCAAAAGGAAAACCATTTCTTTCTTTTCCTTTTCTTTTGATGGGGAGCCACACCGGCAATGCTGAAGGGTTATTCCTGGCTCTGCTCTCAGGACTTAATCCTGACGGGCTAGGGGGCTAAGGGGTGGCCTATATGTAATGCAGAGATCGAACCAGGGGTCAGCTATGTACAAGGTTTGCCTTACCTGCTCTACTATTGCTCTGCCCCCCCCCCCCAATTTTATTCTTTCTTTTTGTAGCTGATTAGGGACATCCTAGATCATTTTTTTTAATTTTTGTTTTTATAGGGTTGTTCACATTAATTGATTACATTCAATATTTCAACACCAATCCCACCACCATTCAAGCCTGCCTGCCAGGGGCAGGTGCTAGATAATTTACTTTCTGTTGCTTATTCTGAATATCATTAGAGGTTTGTAATTCTAAAATTCTAAATGGTAGGGGTCCAGAAATATCTCTGTGGGGAGTTAATCCATTTTGGGTATTTGTTTGTGAGTCTTTGGATCAAGGCTGTTAATGCGCTGAGGTGGCACTGAGGCAGTTTGTGGGCATGACAGCCAGGACTCCAAGCAGGCCGGGAGATACGAACGAACGGATCGGACCGTCTCCACTGCCACCATGTGGCCTGGGGTCTTAGTTCCAGATCTCTTGGTCCCTGGGTTTTTTTTCTGGAAGCATGTGGCCACCGGAGGTTTATCTGGAGTAGGCGGAGAGGGGACATCTGCTCCATTTGTGGTGCCCCCGTGGAATTGGCTCAGTATGGGGTCCGGAGAGATCTCCAGCAAGCTGCTATCTTCAGGATTCACTGCTGAGTCTCAGGTTCCCCAAGATCATTTTTATCCAAAAATTGATGCTTATTTTTGTTTTGAGGGCCACACCCAGTAGTAGTGCTCAGAGCTTACTCCTGGCAGTGTTCAGGGGACCATATAGAGTGCCAGGGACTGAGCCCCGGTCAACTGCAGGCAAGGCAAGTGCCCTACCTACAGTATGGTTCTGGCCCCACCAAGCTGATATTTAGGTGGGTACTGTTTAGCCACTGGTCAGCGGGCTGGTGATAGGGGTTTGAGTCAGTCCGTATTGAAAGTTATTGCTGCAGTAGATTGGAATGATGACTTAGTGACTTTTTCTTGTAACTAAACTTGGGAGGGTGTCCCTATAATCTTATTTGGAGTGATACTAAGTGACTTAGTGTCTCAAAAATTTAATGACATAAAGCTGAATATTTGCAAATGGCATTTGCAGCATATGATTCTACTATTAAGATTAATAAGCTTATTAACAGGTAATCCTGTTTTCTACTTTTCCCGGCGGGTATGCAAAATAGCAGGACATATTTGTACTGGTATGTCAGCAGTTCTCTACCAGAAATATAATACATTAAGCCACACTGGGTAAAGTTTTGTTATATCATTGTATATGGTAGGAATTATTAACTTTTTCATTTTCATTGGAGATTGAAATGAGTGTTCTGTTCCTGCATTTTCTTGATTCATATGTACCATCGTGTTCATTAAAGCGATGTACCCTCTCCCCCTCCCTGGGTGCCAAGAGTTTAAGATCTCTCTACAGTTTTAAAGCAGAGAATACTTAAAGTAGCTTAAAGATCTTGTGAGAAGATTAATATTCTAGGCTAGATTGATTTTTCCCACAGTGTTTTGCATTGTTTTGTTCCCCCTGCTATCTGTCCACCCAAGACTACAGTTGGGAGACCCTCTCTGTTTTCTTAAAGAAGTTAGATTTCCAGCAGTGCGGGTGCTGAGTAATTAATTTTTTTCTGAAAAGTGGGGGGGGGGCAAATAATTTTGGGAACATCTGTGTTAGATGGTCAGATTGTTAAATGAGATTTACCTTTATCAAAGTGGGAAAACTTTTTGAAAGGGCCTATAGAACATCAGCAGAATACTTAAAAGGGAATGGGAAGTTTCAAGAAAAATGATTACATTTTTCACTTGCATTTAAAAAAGTAGAAAGAGCAGTTTTATAATTTTTGGAATGTTTTCCTAAAATACTTTGTTAATGTGACCATTCTAATCAGAAATTCAGCACTTTTTCCCTTTAATACTTGTTTTTTTTTCTTGTTTTTAAAGTTTCGACACCAGAAGTTACAGTACTATTAATAGTAATGTTTCAGAAGTACAGTATTGCTACGCCTGGCAGTAGTGGATCAACATCCATCCCCACTATCTCTGGATCTTCTCCCTCTTCCTCTTCCCTCCCACTGTTGTTTAACAAACTCTCTTCTATGGGCAGATTTTCAGGGTCTCTAAACAGTAACCATTGTTTATTCCCTTACTGTCTTTCTCTGTACTTCATGTTTGAGAGAGATATTCAGTATTTATCCCCCATCCGTTGACTAACTTTGCTCAGTACAGTACTCTCCTGTTTAACAAGTTGTGGTAAGCTGCAGAATTTCATCTTTTCCAGTAACTGAGTAGTATTCTGTTATGCATATATACGACAACTTCTTTATCTCTTCATCTGTTCTTGGACATGTGGTTGTTACCTGATTTTGGCAATTGTGGGTAGTGTCGAGGTGAATGTCACAAATCAGAAAATCACAAATCATCCTGTTAATCGTCGATTGCCTCGAGCAGGCCCCAGTAACGTCTCCTTCATCCTAGTTATATTCAAGGCTCTTTAGGAGAATGAGACTCATCATTGTTACTGGTATTTGGCATATTGGGTACGCCCCAGGGAGTTTGCCAGACTCTGCAAGGTGAATGTAGGAGTGAGTATTTTAAATTCAAGAGCTTTACAAAGTCAACTCAGAAGATTTCATTTTAGAACTCTTTCTGTTTTACAGGTATTCCTGCAACACATGGTAAACCCACTAGCTATTCAATAAGGGTAGATAATACTGTTCCACTTGTAACTCAGGCACCAGCTGTGCAGCCGCTACAAATTCGACCTGGAGTTCTTTCTCAAGTTAGTAACAGTTCACTATTTTCACAATATGCTTGCTTCCATATACTCCATTATGAATGCTGATCCATTTATGACATCGGCCTGTGCTGATGAAAATGAAAATTATCTGTATGGTAATTTAGTCTTGTGTAGCATTGGGGCTTTAACTTTTGTAATTATTAGTTAATTATAACTTTAATTTATCTTATATTTTAATCATAGTAAAAAGTGAATTGCTTGTAACTTCCTTGCTTATCTGCTTTTGGCGCAGCAGACTTGGTCTGGTAGAACTCAGCAGATGCTGGTACCTGCCTGGCAACAGGTAACACCCATGGCTCCTGCTGCAACCACGTTGACTGCTGACGGCGTGGCTGGTTCACAGAGACTTGGAGACTGGGGGTAAGTGACAAACAGAAGTGCTTCTTCAGGAATAGTTTGCAGAGTAGGTTTTGGTAAAGAAGGGATTCAGCTTTTCTAAACTTTCTTCCTAGGAAAATGATTTCACATGGCAATTGTTACAGCTCAGTGGTGCCACAACCTCTTCTAACCAATCAGATAACTTTATCAGCCCCTCAGCCAATTAGTGTGGGCATTGCACATGTTGTCTGGCCTCAGCCTGGTACTACCAAGAAAAATAAACTGTGCCAGAACAGGTTGGTACTGATATTTTAAATTTTTCCTGCATTTTGAGAATTAAGTTTTAAAATAAAATTTGCATGCACACTCTGATGCTTTCAAGATGACCTTTCTGATAGCTTGTGACAAACATAATGGCTTCTACCTTCTCAATTCCTCAGAGGAATTTTGATAAAGCTAATTTGGATGGGAACCAGGAAAAGAGGAAATAAATAGTTTGAGTTGGTAAGATTGTCTTCATTGCCATCTTGATAATATTATCTTCTTAAAATGTAGCACTTTTAGATATTCAGATATTCACATTTACGACTACCCTCACCCCCCAAAACAATTTGAATGTGTGTAGATACAATTTACACCTAAACTTTTAGAGGTATTTTATGTTTTATAAAACTCAGGGTCTTTGTGTATTGTCTGCATGATATTGGACAAGTAGAGTTCATATCGCTTGGTTTAATTTTAGAAAAGTTTGTACATTTCTTTCATAGAAGTGTATTGTTCCTTTGCAGGAGTAATTCATTGCAGAATACCAACATCCCACATTCAGCATTTATTTCTCCAAAGATAGTAAATGGGAAAGATGTAGAGGAAGTAACTTGTGTAGAAACACAGGACAATCACGACTCAGAAGGCGAGACAAGAAATGGTTGTGAAACATCCATCAGGCAGGACTCAGACGCAGCAGTTTCAGACAGGCAGCGACAAACCATCATCATTGCTGACTCCCCAAGTCCTGCCGTGAGTGTGATCACTATTAGCAGTGACACAGATGAAGAAGAGACATCACAGAGACATTCGCTCAGAGAGTAAGTGTTGAATTCAGTATCCTATGTGCATCCTACCTCCTCATAGAATAAGGATGGTGCTCTCTGGTGTGCTGGGAAAATTAAAAGAAACAAAATTTCTTCAGCTTTTCTCTTTGTTCATCTGTCTTTGAAGTGTTCAAAATAGAATGTGAGATTCTGCACCGAGAGTACTTCCTAAATAGTATTTAACATGGTTATTGTAGCATTCTTTTCTGTATTTGTAATCTTTAGATTGTTTGTGTATGCAGCCGCTTTTTATATTCTTAATCAAACCATAGGTCTTAGCTACATAGGGAATATTTTCTCATTTTAACCCCCTTTTCCCCCCTCTTCCCTCTGCTACTAGATGTAAAGGTAGTCTAGATTGTGAAGCTTGCCAGAGCACTTTGAATATTGATCGAATGTGTTCCTTGAGCAGTCCTGATAGTACTTTGAGTACCAGCTCCTCAGGGCAGTCCAGCCCATCTCCTTGCAAGAGACCGAACAGGTACAAGGATTTCAGTAGTGGTATATGATAAATACTAAGACTACTAAAAATCTTACTGCTTCTTTTTGTTGATGTTTTGATTAGTAAATGTCTATTAGTTTGCTATAATGGCTACTGTTTAACATAATTTTTGAGTTCGATCAGTTTTTATAAACTCGATTTGAATTAGTATTTTTCCTCTATTGTTATAGAACAGATCTAAATTTAAAAAAAAAGAGCTAATTTTTTTTTTTTTTAAAAAGAAAGTGTCTAGGGCTGGAGCAATAGTAGAATGGGTAGGACACTTGCCTTGCATGCAGCTGACCCAGCAGATTCAATCCCCAGCATCCCATATATTCCCTTGAGCACCACCAGGAATAATTTCTGAGTGCAGGTCAGAAGTAACCCCTGAACATCACCACATGTGGCCCCCAAACAAACAAAAACAGATATTTTTGGATGAAACTTTTAGTTAGATGCTGTGATTTACAAGCTGTTAGCAGTACATTTGTTTCAGTTATTTAGTATTCCAACACTAGTTCCACCAATGTGCCCTTCCCTTCACCAATTCCCATCATCCCCCCACCCCTGCCCCAATCCTGCTCCCTTAACAGGCTTAAAATGTTTTACTTTATATTGCTTATTACAACATATATCTCATAATGGTGTTGCTAGAGTCATGGCCTGAGGATTTACTGAGCTGCTAGAGGTGGGCTGAGCCCTCTGTGTTACTGTTTTTACTCACTGGGTATAGTGCACTTTTACTCATTTTTCCCATCTAATTTTTTGTGCTTCTTTCGGACCGATGGTGCTGTGCGGCCAAATATGCTGCTGCGTGCTTTGGGACCTTTGGAGTTGGGACGATAGCTGCTGCCATCTCTGGCGCCTCTCTGAGATCAGTCATGAAACTGGCCCATTTTTCTGGCAGCAACAGGAGCTGGATATGGGTGGGTGGAGCTCTGGGCCTTTGACAGGGCAGGGACTTGGTCTAACCCTATCCTGCTAAGGTTCTGAGGCTACAGAGATCTGGGCCTGGTGGTGGCCGGGCTCTCCTGGGATACCTTAGCTGCTGGCATCTCTGAAATCAGTCGTGAAGCTGGACTGTTTTTCCGACCAAAAAACCCAACCCTTTTCCTCTTCTTCCCTCCCTCCCCTTCCCCTTCCTTCCCCTCTCTGCTAAAATGGGGAAACCTTTTAGGTAACCATTCAGTTTAAAAGGCCCCAGGTGGGCCAGAATGAATGTAGGGTTAAAGTGACACTAGTTCAATCCCTGGCACCACATATGGTCCCTGAGTACCTCCAGGAGTGGTGTTTGAGCACAGAGCCAGGAGTAAACCCTGAGCTTGTTGGGTGTACCTCTCCCCCACCTGCTGATAAATACCCCACATTGCCAAGTAACACATATGGACAAGATTTAATTGAAAATATTCAAAACACATGCTTATATAGTTTGTACCTTTTATACAAATTATCTGGAACATTGCTCTTAATGGTGTGGTTGAAATTTTTTGAATTCATACAGTAGAATTTTATGAACTACAGAACAATCAAGTGGGAAAGGAAAGGAGAAAATGAAGTGCTAAAAATGATTGTTTCTTCACAGATTAGAATTAGAGTTAGCAGTTGGGATAAGGAATTAGTGTGAGAGTCTAGAAAAATCCACAAAAAATTTTATTGGACAAGAAGAAATTGTTATTCCACAAAAGTGAAATAGCTGAATAAAGTCTTAACAATTTGCTGGAGCCTATTTAAAAACTTATTAAAAATTCCATTCTATTGTAGTATGTCAGATGAAGAGCAAGAGAGTGGTTGTGATACTGTGGATGGCTCTCCAACATCAGACTCTTCGGGGCATGACAGTCCATTTGCAGAGAGTAGTTTTGTGGGGGACACTCATCAAAACACTGAACTGGTAACCTCTGCTGACACAAAATCCAAACCAGCTGTTTGTACTGTAGTGGTGCCACCAATAGGACTAGAAAATGGATTGAACGCTGATGAACATATGGCAAACACAGGTAAACTGAGTTCTTTCTGTTTCTTAAAAGGTCTATGATGATCAGGAGACCTAGATTTGACCTTGGCACCACATGGTCCTTGAGTACCACTTATTGGGTGTGACCCCCCCATAAAAGGCAGGGGGTCTTAATTTAGAAACAACTGAATCAGAACGAAAGTCAAAAGGCATCTGAATTTTCAGCCTGGTCATATTGAATTTTACCAAGAGATCTCTTCTGATATCTTCTAGAGCTTAGAATCATGAGATCTCTCTTATTTTAATTTTAAGTCTTTCAAGTCACTGTTGTTTGAAATATCTTTTTAAATTTTTTTAATTAAAAAGACGTTTTAAATTTTTATGTGATAAGGGAAAAGCAGCAACTTAAATGTTTTTGTCTTGTTTCCAGAGTCTGTATGCCAGCCATCAATAAAGGAACGAACAGCCCCTGGCAGATTAAACCAGCCTTCTACAGTGGGTAATCGTCAGCAAAAATTGCCATCAGCATTCCAGCAGCAGCATTTGAATTTCAGTCAGGTATGTTTGCGAGCTTATATGGATTCAAATCCAGCAGTTTCTCACTTAGAGGGAAAATTGATGCTGAAACGCAATCAAGTTTTCATAAATTTCATACTTTTTATTATACCAAGTGCCTAGAGTAACTGGCCTGGTGAAGTTTAAGCATTATTATACATAGACTACGAATTCTTGGGAAAGGTTGGGCCCTTAGAATTCTCTTAAGTAATTTTAGGTTCTATAGGTCAGAACCTACATTAATGGGTGAATGGCTTTATTCCTTATTTCTTAGTAAGTGCTGATGGTGATTTTCTGTCCTTATCGAGTGCTATCTAGCCAGTTCTGTACACCAGTTGTTTTCTTTCTCTTGTGGAAAGAAAAGATTACAGGTATTAGAATCAGACCTGTGTAAATATCTCAGCATTACCAAACATTGAGTGTGTTAACCTTCGCTGAACGTCTTCAGCAAATCTGGATCGCAGTTAATGAGAGTAATAGCTGAATCATGTATGTAAAATATTAGCATTTTATATATATAGTTAAGTGATTATCATTAGTAACGATGGGGGCATTGATACTGTTGGTTGTAGTAACTGTTACTATTTAATAAAATGTAATGAGTATTAAAAGCTAATACCAGTATCTTAGAACTGATATTTTTCTCCTCTATGCCTGTATAAGCTCATATCTAAGATGTCTGTATGGTCTATTAGTCACAGAGCATATTATAATAGTCGTTTCTTCCTTTTAACTTACATGTTGTTAATTCACTTTTTGTGTGTGTGTTTTGGGGTTTGCAATAGGTCCAGCACTTTACATCTGGGCATCAGGAGTGGAATGGAAATTTTGGACATCGAAGACAGCAAGCTTATATCCCTACTAGTGTTACCAGTAATCCATTTACTCTTTCTCACGGAAGTCCCAATCACTCAGCCGTTCATGCCCATCTGGCTGGAAATACGCACCTTGGAGGACAACCTACTCTTCTTCCATACCCATCATCAGCTACCCTCAGTAGTGCTGCACCAGTGGCCCACCTCTTAGCCTCTCCGTGTACCTCAAGACCTATGTTACAGCATCCAACCTATAATATCTCCCATCCCAGTGGCCTAGTCCACCAAGTCCCAATGAGCATAAATCCCCGTCTGTTACCATCCCCAACCATTCATCAGACTCAGTACAAACCTATCTTCCCACCACATTCTTACATTGCAGCATCACCTGCATTTACTGGATTTCCATTGAGTCCAACAAAACTCAGCCAGTATCCATATATGTGAAAACTCGAGTATATTGAGGAAGCTCAATGATATAAACATTTGATTAAAAATAAAACATGGTATTTAATAAATATTAGCCATGGCACAAGAAAATTATTTTTGAATCATGTAGACTTGGGTGCAATTTAAACAACTTTGAGCTTTAAAAAAAACTCACTTTTAATGTGTTTTGCACATTTGGTATAACTTGTCTTTGGTCATGTTATCTTCTTATGTAGTAACTCTAGACAGGTGACTTATAGGAGCAGAAGTCCAGTTTTGCTCCTGCTATTTTTTATAAAATTGCCTTCTAACTAGTGCAAGACACGTCCACATTTGGGAAGCCATTCTGTGTACAGACTTAGAGCAACAAATGCACATATGTCAGAATTACAGCATACAAGTGAATTGTATTTTCTGTGTCTTAGTGTGTAAATGTTGGGTCACTTACCTAAGAAATTGAGCTATTGTTCTTTACATTTGCATGTGTCTTTGCATGGGCAAAATGTTGCCTAGACTTTGCTCTTAAATGTTGTTCTAATAATCTCAGCTGCATTGTAAACCGTTCCCACACATAGTGCCTTAAATATTTGAGGTTGTTAATGTTATTACCTATATATAAATGTTGAGGACTGCAGCACTTACAATTCAGACCTACACTTTAGTTTTTCTTTTGATAGAGTAATGTTCATTTTGGGTTTTGTGTGGTATGATTTCAGGTTGTAGCCGTTTTTCCATACTAAGAGGGCAGCATGTTTGCTATAGCTGAATTCTGCTGTCTGATTTTTCAGAATGATCTAGCTTCAAGAAAAGCAAGCAGTTAGTAGTGCTTAAGAAAAATTGATTCAGTATCTAATGGATAGTTAATAACTGTCACAATACAGCATTTTATATACTGTTAAGTGAAACTGCAATACAATCTAAGTTTATTTTGGGGAGTGTTTGCTATATAATTGGATTTAATAAAATGTTTAGAGGTGCAGTAGGCATGATTTTGAGTAGATAATGAAAGAAAATGCAAAATACTCATTGATTCATGATGTGGTTTCATCTTAGCTTGGGCAAACCATGCAGTATTTAATAAATAGTAGCAGAATATTTACTATTGAAGCTTGAAAAGATGTGAGTTCTTTGTGTGCAATTTTTCATTTATGCATGTGAGAGGGTTTTTTTTTTTAAGTATTTTTACATTGTAGTACTTGTTTTGTTTGTTGGTGGTGTTTGCTTATTTAATACATTCCGTCAGGGACAGAAATTACATGCTTTTTTTCTTAGGAAGTGTGTGTGTATGTGTGTGTGTGCGTGTGTGTGTTTGTGTGTGTGTGTATGTTTTTGTGGGGGGAGGGTGGTGGTTATGTTTAAATGAAGTTGCTTTTACAGCACCAAAGACTTAATCATCCGTTTCCTATATAAAAGGTAGCTACTTTTTGCATAGACCTCAAGTATATTGTAGTGTAGAGGTGGAATTTTAAGGAAAGGTATTAAACAGGCCGTGTTTTAGCTTATGGGCAAGTAATAAATTGTATCATTTATCTTGAATGTATCATAGATAAGCTGCTATATAACGATTGCCACTTCAGATAGCTGTGAAATTAGGTGATTAACTAGTTGTTATTTAGCCTTCTAATTTCTGTATAAGTCTAACTACATGAAATAGAAGTTGGGGTTTTGATTTTTTACTTTGCTTTTCTGTTTGGAGTGTCATTGTAACTACTGTATTGTAAATGATGGGAAAAACTGCATATGTTATTTTCGGGTGTGTTATTTGCATCAGTATTTTATCTCTATTAATGTTTGTGCTCATCACTGCATATAAAAACTTGGATGTATCAATGTAACTTAATTTTTTATTTTTCATACTGGCATTGTAGACACTTGAGAAAGCTGTATCTTGCAGGCTTGGCTTAACTTTTTTTTCCTTAAAAATCTGGAATATAAACTTAAGCATTTACTGGAATAAATAGTACAAAGCATTTGAGTGTAAAACTCTTTTGGATTTACAGCATTTCTTTGATAAATGAATGCATACCACTAGTACAGCTTTAGTACAGCATTGATAATAAGCTAATAATGGATAAACTTTTCTTTACTCCATTACACAAGCAGTGTTTTATTTAATAATCATCAATGAAATAAATGTGCCTCAAATTGATTTTAAAATTTACAGTATTAGATCATAAAAAAAAACCAGCAGTACATTTTTAGTCACACTGAAAATGAAGGACATAATTTTCCCCACAAGTTTCAGTGTTTTTAGTAATCAATTCTATGCATTTTATATAAATAGAAATATATATATAACACATAAAGGAATAGCTTAAGATTAATTTAAAAGATTATTTACAGATGGTAAATTTATGGAATCACGATTTCAGTAAACGTGCTGCCCTCCACAGCCTTCTCATTTTATTATTTATACAGTCCAGCAGTTTACTGGTATCTGCTCACTCCGTGGAAAAGAGTTAGTGCTGGCAATGGTTGTTTCAGAAACGCCAGATACAAGGAATTGATTGAAAATGTTTGTACAACAGCTGCAAAGCTAGCGCAGTTTTCTTTTTGTTCAGGACCATATTTACTAGCCCAAAGTCTCGTGGTTTCTGTTTTATCACTTTTGAGATTGAGATGGTCTTGATAAATTGACAGTAAATGATGAACTGGTAAACTTTAATGTTTTCATAATGTGATCGTAATATTTGATAAAGGTGTATTCCAGTTACACTGATCTCACACTGATTCTAATCATGGACTTTTTAATGTGTTTTTAAAAAAGTCTAAATTTAGCATGTTAACAAAAGTATCTGGATTAACCTCTTTAAAATATTTTTTTAAAACTGGTTTTCTTTGGTTTTAATGCTTCCTTAAATAAAACACTGCATGACTTCCAAATTGCATATTTGCATACTATTTTAATTCGCAAAATTATTTTTATCAAATACCCTGATACTTTTCTGTCGGGGAATTTATGTTACTGTAGTAGCAAAGCCTTTTCATTTTTCAAATCTCTACTATTTTAAACTGGGTTTGTGTTATGTCAAAGTTAAATCATACACTGCAAGGTGTAGGAAGATTTGATTACTGAGTTTGAACTGTTAACTGTTTTTAACAATTTTAGACTTGTGGCTTTCTTTCTTTGGTTTGTTTTTGCTTTTATTTCTATGCTACACTAGTTTGCCATGTAGCAATTGCACTGTGCAATATTACAATAAGGACTGGGAAAATTTTTATGGATGTAATGTCTATTACGGTTTGCGATAGTATTTCTCTCTAGTTCTCAGTGATTTAAATGTGACCAAGCCTTCTGTACTTTGTCACAAAAAGCGGGTTTTCCAGGTGACTATTTTGGTGAGTGTCAAAATAAGAATTTATGGTGTATTACTGTCGATTCACTTTGAATTAAAATATATATATTGCAGCAAACAGCTTGTTGGCTTTTTTTCCACCTCAGAACCATTTACAGGATAGGCAAGAAAAGGCTAGCAACACTGAGTACCTCATTCATACCATCTTGTTTGCTTCTCAGAAACTAGGAGAAAACTATTCTCTTCGTTATATAAAAATGAAATAGGTTAAAAATATGTTTAAGTTGCCTCAGCTTATATTGCCATCTGAGATATATAAAACTTCACTACCTTACCATAGCTAATCTACTTCCCACTGTACCTTTTAAACTGCAGTCTGAGGCATGTGCCAGAATATAGCCACAGAGGATCTAGAGCGCATTTATCTTAGTATTGTAAATAATATTTTAAAAATAATATCCTCTATACTATAATATGTTCTGAATATTTTATCCTGAATAAATTTATTCTGAATTTTCTGCATATTTTATATTTTCTAAAAATAATAGTATTTTCTGAATATTTTTGAGGCAAATATTTCTCTTCAATGTGCATTAATAATGAGGAATTGTGCACCTGTATGTTCTCAGAGGACTATATGCAGTGTCCAGGATTGAACTTAAGTAAGGCAAGCACCCTACCCATTATTATACTATATCTCGGGGCCCAAAACCAGAACCATATATTTTAAAGGCATAAAACATAATTTTAAGATAAAACATTTGTATGTGAATATGATTGTAGTAGATCTGTTAGGGTATATTCTCAAATATTAACACATAGGTCAAGTATCTAATGTTAAAGGAACAGCAATGGGAAAATTGGGGAGCATTTTACCTGATCAGACTATAGTCTCACATACTGAAAATACATTATTAACCTTCCTTAGGAGGCATTTTAATTGAAGCATTATATACATATACACAAGCTGTTGTGTGGTTTTCTTCTTCCACTATTTGGTTTGTAAGAAATATTCATGGCTAGGGCGTTTGCCTTGCAAGCAGCCGACCCTGGTTCGATTCCCAGCATCCATATGGTCCCCCTGAGCACCGCCAGGGGTAATCCTGAGTGCATGAGCCAGGAGTGACCCCTGTGCATTGCTGGGTGTGACCCAAAAACCAAAAAAAAAAAATTCATATTGTGTATAGTTGTAGTTCATTTGTCCTAATTGTATTCTTTTGTGTACGTACATTATTATGTTTTGTTCTTGGACATTGGACTTTTTTTGTATTAGGAGTTGTGTTACTATGAACACTGCTGAATTTCCTTTGGGTGTGTTTGTAGGTAAGGATTAGCTTGGTCATAGGATTTACCTATTATTTCATGTTATTTCATATTAAAAACTATTCACATTATTGCACCTTATTTGATATTAAAAACAGTATTCCAAAGTCACTTTACACTTAACAGTTTATAAGAGATTTAATTATTTGACACCTTTGCATATTTTTTTCTTCACACTTTTTTATGGGTGTGAGCTGTTCAAAATGTGAATATTTTTTATATATTCCAAAGCACTGATTTTACTTACAGATGAAGCCCAGGTTTGGCAGTTTACTTGAAAGTCAGTTGGCTTAGAATACTTATTTAGCTATTTAAATGAACCTAAATGGATACGCTTAAATAAATCTAAGTATATATATTTTTGCTAAGGACATGAAGAAAATCTTTACTTGATGCATACAAACCAGTCAGTATCTGTCACACCGGTTAGACATTGTAGGTTATGCCACGAAACGTTCAGTAATTAACTGAGTATAGCCACCTTCTAAGCAATCTATGTATCAATGGACAAAAGATTTTCTTCCTTATTGCTTCCCTCACTGTCTTTCTTATGCTCATTGGCATTTACTTTTTCAGTGGGAGAGAAATATTTAAGTGAGAATTGGTGGAATGACGAAAATAGTATACACTGCTTGCGAGAGGCCATGTTGGGGAATGCTTCTGTGAGATTCCAGCTGTGACAAGGCAGGCTCAGCCCCAAACTTCTTCAGCTTCATTTAGGGCCAGAGAGATAGTACAGAAGTTAAGGCCCAACTCTGGCTCAATCCCCAAAACTGTATATGGTCTCCTGAGAACCCCTAGGAGTGATCTCTGAGCACAGAGCCAAACCAGCTGTGACTGCTGGTCATTCACACAGGTGGATTTTCCTGGTAGAGCAGCATGTGCAGGAGCTCATAATCGGACTTTTAATATGGGCAAAACGGGAATGCGGAGAGTGACAATGTGAATGGGAGCAGGGGCAGGGGAAGTGGGCAGGGGACATTTTCCCAAAGGAAGGAAGTTGACATTTTTAGTGTATTCCATACATGTGTATACACACACACACACACACACACACACACACACACATAAATGTATGTGATCTCTTATGGTAGACCATGGAGAATGCTGGACAGAGGTGATCTGACTGTCACAATGATTGATCTCGGTGAGAGTGGAAGGAAACTTGGAAGATGTAGTTGTAGGTAGTCCGGATGAGATATGACGGATGCCAATCTTGACATCAAGACATTTGTATTCCATTTGTTCTTAGACTTTTTAAAATTCTATCTTGTTTTTGGGCCACACACCAGTCAGTGCCCACACTGACTGTGCTCATGGATCATTCCTGGCTGGTGATCCATGAAATCAAATGGGGTGCAGGGGATTGAATCCAGTGCAGGGCATGTGCCTTACTGCTGTACTATTGCTCTGGACTCAGGTGGTTGATTTGCGTTGCAGTCTGGCAGATTAAAATTTTTGCATTTTTCCTAGTTTATTAATGTTTTCTAATACACTTTATGTGTCTTAAATTTTTGTTTTTGTTTTTGAGGCCCTTGTCGGCAGTGCTCAGGGCTGATTCCTGCCTCTGGGCTCAGGGATCACTCCTGACAGGGCTGGATACCATAAATGCTACTTGGGAATTGAATACAGGTCAAGGATACCATCTGCAAGGATACAATCCCTCTGTCCCTGTCCCAGGAGGGTTTTTTCACCTGTCCCAAAGTTTTTTTTTTTCCCCTCACTAGAAGTTGTATGATTTTTAACTTTTAAGTCTGTGTTTCATTCAATGTTAATTTTCTAATGCTGCTTTTATTTAGTTGAATGACATTTTTTCAAGAACCTGAACTCCCTAATTAAAAGAAACATGACTCCAATAGAAAAGTAAGATGATATTTTTGTATCATAAAAATAATACATAATTACATTGTAGATAGAAATCTTAGAAAACCAAAGATTTAAATGATAGTGAAAATATAAAAATGTGGGCAATTAAAAATAAGTAATTTCAGGTAGATCCCCTTTTCTACTTCAATTTACAATATGAGCACTGTGCATGTTTCACCAAGTTCACATTTTGAATGCCAGAAAGTGAAATCTAGGGTGATCAGCTTTATTTTAATCACTGCTTGCTTAGTGACTATTGCAGAACCTAAAGAACTTTTTTTTTTTTTTTTTGCTTTTTGGGTCACACCCGATGATGCACAGGGGTTCCTCCTGGCTCTGCAGTCAGGAATTATTCCTGGCGGTGCTCAGGGGACCACATGGGATGCTGGGAATCGATCCCGGGTTGGCCGCGTGCAAGGCAAACGCCCTACCCGCTGTGCTATCTCTTCAGCCCCCCCCCCCCCCCCAAAGAACTCTTTTCTTGGTTTTGTTTCTGTTTGTTGGGGGCTATGCCCTGTGGATCTAAAACCTTACTCCTTGCTCTGCACTCCCCGTGGACTCCAGGGACCATATGCAGAGCCAGGATCTAACCTGGGTTTACCATGTGCAAGGCATGCCCTACACACTATACTGTTGCTCTTTTTACTTAAGTTGAAATTTATATTTACCTGAAATCAAGGTGTTTTTTTTTTTTGGTTTATTTTCTTTTTGGCTTTTTGGGTCACACCCCGCGATGCACAGGGGTTACTCCTGGCTCTGCACTCAGGAATTACTCCTGTTGGTAGCTCAGGGGACCATATGGGATGCTGGGAATCAAACCCGGGTCAACCACGTGCACGGCAAACGCCCTACCCGCAGTGCTATCACTTCAGCACCTCAAGTTTTATTTAAAAAAATACATGAAAAATAATAGTATAATTGAATACATATATTCTTCTTTGACTCACCAGTGAACGTTTACTCATTAGCCTTTTGGCTCCATACTTAACACGTACTTTTTTTTAGAAAATAAAAATGTTGGGGCCTGAATGATAGTACCAGTGGGTAGAAAAGCTTACCTCACATGCAACTGATCATACATCAAACAGGTTTGATCCTTGCCATCCCATGTGGTTCCCCGGGCACCACCAAGGGTGATTTCTGAATGCAGAGCCAGGATTAACCCCTAAACTTTGTCCTGAGTGACTCAAAAGCAAAAATGGAAAAGTTTGTTGTAGTAAGGAAAGAAATTCCCAACTGGGAGAAACAGTATAGAATTAAGTTCGAGTCATTTTTTAAAAATTTTTATTGAATATCTGTGATAGACCATTACAAAGCTGTTCATGATAGGGTTTGAGCCATAAAATGCTCCTGTACCCATCCCTCCACCAGTGTTTATTTCCCACCACCAATGTCTCCCATTTCCCTCCCACCATACCCCAAGACTCCTTGCACGCCCCCCTCCCCAGCCTGCCTCTATGACAGGCACTTTTCTTTCTCTCCTTTGGTGCATTATGGTTTGCAATATAGGTTCTAAGATTAGATCATCATGGTTGTTCACACATTTAGTAAGGTAAAGGTAAGGTAAAGGCCCTCCCGTTGATCGTCGATTTGCTCGAGCGGGCCCAGTAACGTCTCCATTGGAGACTTTGTTGTTACTGTGTCTGGCATATCGAATACTCTCGGTAGCTTGCCAGGCTCTCCGAGAGGGGCGGAGGAATCGAACTCGGGTCGGCCATGTTGGCCGCTTGTAAGGCGAACGCCCTACCGCTGTGCTATCGCTCCAGCCCCGATAGCACAGCGGGTAGGGCGTCTGCCTTGCATGCAGCCAACACACATTTAGTATTTCTTCAAAAAGGTAAGGGTGGAGTAGCTTTATTTATTTGGATGGCAGCTTTGGGGTGTGGCTGTGACTGCCGAGGCTTCTGGACATATAGGTAGATGGGGGGAAGTAGCCATTCCAAACCCAAGAAAGCCTGGAGATGTCAGTCACAAAACTCTTATACCAAAATTTTCAGGAGATTATATCTTGGTGAGGTATGTCCTGAAATGGTGGAATCCAGCTTGGGGGCATAGTGGAGATTTTGGATTGTAGAAGCTAGTGCCTGCTGGGGACTCTGTTCAGGCAGGCACCAAGCTGATCTCTCCACCGCCCCCCCCCACCCACACACACACACACTTCTGATTGACTCCAGTTCATTCAGCCTTTCATGGGCCTTTGATCTCTTTCGAGATTTATTTATGGTTCTCTGAAGCAAGGCCGAAAAATGAGCTTGTATAGTTGAGCCAGAGGTGATTTGCAGGTTTGTCTCCCATATACCTAACTTCTGGCCATTTAACTTCTTGGGAAGCTTGTTTCTGAGTTGTTGGGGTCTAGCCAGAGTCTGAGCAGCAGTTTTGGAGTATCAGCCTGAAGGCACCAGCAGTGAAGCAACTATTCCCGTAACTTCCACAAATATTCCCACAAGTACTACTAGCACTCACCCCCACGGATACAGGTTGACCTGCTGGTAGTACCACACACTCTCAACATGCCATTTTAACTTTCAACCATTTCCAGATAGTCATAAATATGCCCCCTAATAAATATTCTGTATGAATAATAGCAATCAGAAAACCCTATGACAGTGAACAATATCTAATTCCACTTCATATTTCAAATGTTCCTAGTGGCTCTGTCAAGTGTCTGTAATTCCGGGAAAAAATTACTTTGTTGTTGTGGGAAGATTGTCTCTGAAGTAGTGCTCAGGGAGCCCAGGAGCCTCTCCCAGTAACGGCTGGCCCAGCTGTGGGCTGAATGCAACCATTACTTGGGCCCCCCAGTGCTGGGTGCTATCAGAGCCTCTGGGGAATCCAGCTTTACAAAAACCTGGAGGTGCTCAGGAACCATGCAGTACCAGGGTTTAAACTCGGGTTTCCACGTATAAGACTGCATACTCCATGAGCTTCCTCTTTTTAAAAGTAACATTTTTAAAGACTGCAGGCTAGAATGTCCACATCCTGTATTCGTTCATGCTGTCTCCTGTTTTCTGAAGAGCACCACTTGTGTCTAATGGCTTGAACAGAGTCATTGTTAGTGGGAGTTATGGGAATGGTTGCTTCACGTCAAGAGGCACAAATGTCGGGTTGTCCATTATCAGTGATGTTACTAGGATAAACATCTGTGGAGTGATGGTGTGCCAGCTCCAGTCACGTGTTATTCATTGGCTTTAGAATCTATTAATAATTGTTGTGTATGATTACATTAGGGTTGGGAAAATGGTGATTTTCAATTTGATCATTCCTTCCACATTCATTACCTGACATTCTGCAAAGGCTTTTGGCTTTCTCCTTGTGGCTTGCTGACTTATGTGTCTGTCTCTGTTCCTTTCTATCTCTGCCTCTGTCCTCACTCTCTCCCTCACTCTCTCCCTCTCCTCTCCTCTCCTCCCCCCACCATTCTTTCCCCCCTCTCTCCTCCTCCCTTCCTCTGCTTGCTCTCTCCCACCCTCCTTCCCCTCTTACTGGCTTTCTTGTACCTCTCTCACCCCTCCTCTCGCCCTCCCTCCTCCTCAACCACCCCCTATCCATATTAGAGATTCATACAAACTTTTCTTTATTTGATAAGCTAAGAGTTGATAATTATCTTCAGCACTGCTGAGTTCCTGTAGTCTGCATTTTTTTTTTTCCTGCTCAAGGTGACTTAGCTCAGGTTTCAGATCCAGTTAGAGTAATGCTTTTGTCAAAAACAAGGTAAGGGGCTGGAGAGATAGCACAGCGGGTAGGGCGTTTGCCTTGCATGTGGCTGACCACGGTTCAATTCCCAGCATCCCATATGGTCCCCTGAGCACCGCCAGGAGTAACTCCTGAGTGCAGAACCAGGAGTAATCCCTGTGCATCGCTGGGTGTGACCCAAAAAGCAAAAACAAACAAACAAAAAAAAAAACAAGGTAAGTTTTTTTTTTGTAGGACTGTCCAAGTATGTATCATAAGTCTTAGCCAAATTTAGTTTCTATTTAGTTTAGCTTTAATCTCATCCCCATTATTCAAGCTGATTTCTACGTACATGTCATTTTCCTAGCAACTACTGCCTACCTCCTTTGACCACCTTGTGACTATGACTTGTGTCCCTCTTAGCCTCAAACACCTACTGCAGATGCTAATTCCAAAGCCAGGAGAACAAAGATAAGTGAGCAACTGTTTAGAGGATATGCATAGTATGCTACATGTAATGCTGTTTCACAAAGTTTATACTATGCCCAATGAGTTTTAAATTGGACTATTTAAATAAATGTCGCTTAACAAATAATAGTAATACTGTTATTTAACAAATAACAGTAATAATTTGATTTACATCCATCATGATGATGATGATGATGATGATGATGATGGTGATAATGGGTGATGAGGTATGAGCAGAATTGGTCCTTCTGTGTCACCATAGTTCTTTTCTTCCTGTCAATATTCTTTATTTTTGTACATTACTTCATTACTTATGGTTACCTCTCTAATAGGTAAACTCTGGCAGCAAAGACCATTTATACTCTGTAAATTCTTTGGAACTTAAGTGAGTGCCTGGCCAACTAAGTTTTTAAACATGTGTCAAATGAACACAATTGACAAATACTTGTTGAATAGAATTTAGGAGGATTTTATTTTATATCTGCCTTGCTACTAATGTGAAAGGGTTTTGTGCAGATTCGTCATTGGGAAAGAGAAAGGTTGGGGTGGTAGACTCAAATCCAGCAAAAATTAGGCAGATGACTTGGAAGTAAGCAAGGATGACTGAGTGAGAATTGAGGTTAAGGGAGTTGAGCCCTGCCCCAAGGAGCAGGAAATAAATGTATGGTAGCCAGTGGGTACCACTTCAGTTTCTTGGGACAACAGAAATAAGGATGTTGGTGAAAGATTGGCAACCTATCAAAGGATCTTTGCTGTTTTTGTTCAATTTTAAGTATGGTGCCAGCCAAGTACATGCTCTCTCTAGGCAAGTGTTGGTTTGTGGGTAGCTAGTTTGCTGAATTGTTATTTGAGCTGTCTTTGTTTTGACTTTTGAGAATTTTCTTCACAGTATTGTTATTCTATAGTATGACAGCAGGGGGAGAAAGAGTTCTCTAACGGTTTTCTTTGACTTTTGGATCCATAGCAACGCGAAAGAATATAAGGAATGCTGAAATAGGGACAGTATAGGCGTTAAAACAAATGCGAGGGGCTGAAGTGATAGCGTAGTGGGTAGGGTGTTTGCCTTGCACGCAGCCAACTGGGGTTCGATTCCCAACATCCCATATGGTCCCCTGAGCACCGCCAGGAGTAATTCCTGAGTGCATGAGCCAGGAGTAACCCTGTGCATTGACAGGAGTAATCCCTGTGCATTGCCAGGTGTGACCCAAAAAGAAAAAAAACATCAAAAGCGAGTGTTTTAAAAGGCTTTTGTAAGAAATTTTGGAGAATTGAGAAAGAATTTCTAAAGTCAGTGAATTCTCAGATTACCAGATTGGTTAGTTTATCATGGAATTAAAGGAAAATGACGTCCATGATTCTATTCAATTTTCTACTGCCATGTAGTCCAAAATGTGTAGGGTATGTAATCTCTAAGCAGAGGAGATCAAACCACAGAATTTGGTAGCTGAAAGGGGAGGGAATAGTAGCAGGAAGAATTACTTTGCATCTTGATTGTATCAGGGTTTTCTCTATACAGTTCTCCTCACAACAATTTGTGTAATATCCTCTAATTTAAAACAGTTTATTTTTCAGAAGAAGGAAAAAGATGGGGAGATGCTGGTTCATTAAAAAGATAAATCTGCTCTGCAGGCTGTGTTGAACTTCAGAGGTCACTTCATTCTCTAACCCCAGTGCTAGTAAATATTTGACAGCTTATCTAGGAAGGAGGCAGGGCACGTTGCCAATAAACGTGTAAGCATCGTTTGCATTATACTTGTCAGTTCTTTTTTCCCTTTATTTTAGTTTTTTCTTTTTAATTCTTTAGTAGTGCTCTATTGCGTAGGTTGGTCAGAAGTTTGTTTTTTCCTTTCACTGATCTGGTTGAGGGACCTTTGAATTGTTTCCACTTGTTTATTTTGGCCATACCCATTGTTGCTTAGGACTTACTGCTGTTCTCAGCTCAGGAATCATTCAGAGCAGGGCCTGAACTCCAGTCCATCTTGGGCAAAGCAAGCACCTTGCCCACTGTTCTATCTCATTGGCCCCTGTTTTCACTTTTGACTGAAAGTAAAATTGCATGAGTATTTGGGTAGAAATCATTTGATCAACACCTTCTTCCATTTAGTTCTCTTGGGAATAGCCTAGTCATATGGTAGGTCTATTTGGAATCTTTTTGTTCATTTACTTGGGCTACATCTGGCGGTGCTCAGGAAATCATGTGGTGCTGGGGACCCAACATGTAAAGCATGTGCTCTAGCCCTCCGAACCATCCCCAGCTCTCAGTTGCATTCAACTTCTAAGAAACTGTCGAATTGTTTTCCATGGTGTTGGTATCATTTTCAGTCTCACCAGCCATCTACACAAGTTCTGTTTGGTCTACATTCATTACCAATACTTGACATTGAGAATCTTCTAAGTTTTAGCCTGATAAGTATGTAGTGGTATTTAATTGTGATTTTAATTTCTATCTCCTTACCTTGAGGTTGAGCTGAGCAATAGCACAGTGGGTAGGGCGTTTGCCTTGCACGCAGCCGAACCGGGTTTGTTTCCTCCACCCCTCTTAGAGAACCCGGCAAGCTACTGAGAATACCTTGCCTGCACGGCAAATCCTGGCAAGCCGTGATGTATTCGATATGCCAAACACAGTAACAACAAGTCTCACAATGTTATTGGGTGGGTCTGCTCGAGCAAATCGATGAACAATGGGAGGGCAGTGACAGTGACAGTGACAGTTTGTTTAATTCAGTTTTAAATGATGAATATGTTTAATAACTGGCTCAATACATAATTGAAAATTTAAGACACCTCTTAGAAGGAGATACAAGACAGATACCAACTACACAAGCACCTTCCCTCAAACCTTATAGAGTATGCAACACTTCCACTTTCCTCATTTATATGAATAGAAGAAGAACGGTGGCTTGTTTAAATTCATAGGAAAAATGTTCTGAGCTTACATGCCAAGATCATTATTCTTTAGACTGTCCTGATAACTTGCATTCATATAGTCTCAAGGGATGAGTAAGCCTCCATAATACATAATTCATCCTCTTGTTATCTATTAGGGGTATATATATGTATATATATATTCTTGAAAAAATGTAACATATACTTTTGCTTTTCTTGCCTTATTCATTTTGCCAATAAACAAAGTATCTATTTGTCAGCTTTTGCTAGGTTGTAATGCAGTAACAAGTGAGCCCCCAACTCTTGGTAGCTGAAAACAACACAACTTTGTTGTTCATTGGGTGGTGTGTTCCTCCCTTATTAGCAGAGTTATTGTGTAGTTTGGATCTTCTTCATTTTTATTTTTGAACAAGTAGAGTAACCAATTCACACATGCTTACCTAATGGAAGAAGGAAAAGACAGAGTTGATACCTTGTTAATAAAACTGTCACTTTGGGGGCTGAAACAATGGTACAGTGGGTAGGGCACATGCCTTTATACAGCTGACCTGGATTCTATCTCTGGCACCCAATATAGTCCCCTAAACCCATCAAGAGTGGTCTAGGTGAGCAGAGCCAGAACTAAGCCCTGAACAACACTACAAACACACACACCACCCTCAAAATGAATCTACATCACTTGAGAGTTTTTCCTCCAGAAATGCATACCCGTGGATGAACCCAGACCCGTTAAATCAGAATCTTTATTTAAACAAGACTGTCAGATTTGTGTACACACTTAAATTTGTGATACATGTGATACATAACTTATCCATATTCCTTTTTTTAGTACTGTTTTCTTTTCCCCAAGTCACCTTTTCCTATATTCACAAGTCTTAGTCAATAGAATAATCCTAAAGCTAAATGCCCTCACATTTTTCCTTCTCACTTGTTAACTCCTGGCAGATCCACCTCAGCCTTATTTCTGTCTGCTTTAAGTTCATCCCACTCTCCCAACTCAGGTCAACCTCTTTATTATTTTCCAGGTTGTCTTTTAAAAATTAATTTCTGAAAAAGTTCATAGCCGCAGAGATGGTACAACTAAACAAAAGTCTTCTTTGGGGGTCTTTTTTTTGCAGGGGGGGCGCTTTTATTGGCACACCTTGCAGTGCTCGGGGGTTACTCCTTGCTCAATAACCACTCCTGGTGGGCTTAGGAACCCATTAGGGAAGCTGGAAAGTGAACTCAGATCAGCTGCGTGCAAGGCAAGTGCCCCACCCACTGCACTATAGCTCCAGCACAAAAGTCATATGTGAAAGCAAAATTCTGCAGATCAGATTCAGTTTCAAGGCAAATATTGACCATGAAGCTCATGTGGAAATTCAGTTGGAGTTGTCACTGTTAGTCTCTTTTAAGGAATCTTTATTTTATTTTAAATTTGAGGTCGTATCTGGTGGTGCTCAGGGCTCTGTGCTCGGCGATCACTCCTGGAGGGACTTCGGGGGCTGTCTGTGGTGCTGGGGATCTATCCAGGGCCAGCTGTATGCAAGGCAAGTGCCTACCCTGCTGTACTGTCACTCGGCCCCTGCTTTAAAACCCTGGCTATCACTTTGAGGATAATGTCCAGATCACTTAGGACAGTAAATACATTGTGGTATGTACCTCATTTTATTGATTTCTTCTTCAGAAGAAACAGCTACATGCTCTTGTTTGAAGATACCTGTTAATTTCTAATTCCACTTTTTAACCTGGCTCAGATGCCTTCTCTCGTCTCCTGTCATGTTGCAGTTCAAATGTCATCACCAGATGGAGAGACAGTACCAGGTTTAAAGCACTGGCCTTCCATTCCAGCGACCTTAGTTCAAATCTTAGCACCGCCAGGAGTCACTCCTGAGTCCAGAGCCAGAAATAACCCCTGAGAAGGTGTGGTTCAAATCCACCCCGCCCCCCCCAAATAAAATAAAAAAAATATCACCACTATGTCAATCTCAGAACCATGAAGAGCATCACCTTCCTCATATCATTTTCATATACACAGTAACTTTTTTCTAACTTGATTTTTCTTTTTTGTCTCTAAGTCATTTTGCCTCTTTGAGGACACTGAATTTTGTCTTTAATCTCACAGTGTTTGTGAGTGCAGTGTTGGACACAAAGTAACTGCTCAGTAATGGTTTGTTAAAGGAATAAAGTTCACAGGTATGGCTCAGTCAAAAACGCACGCAAGGGTGACTGAACCCATAGTGCTTTCTCTTTGTGCAGGACCAGGGGCAGCCATCTCTGTGTTGGTCCAGGGTTCCAAGATTCCTTAATATTTTCAGGAATAAAGATATTATATTTTAACATTAGATTGATAAGTTTACTGAAAAAAAATAGAAGAAAGGGCTTGGAGAGATAGTACATGGGTTAAGATGGTTGGGTTTGTGTGACCAGTCTGGGCTAGATCCTTCACACATCAAATATGATCCCCTGAACACAGAACCAGGAGGAGTAAGAGAGCCAGGAGTAGTCCCTGAGCACTGCCAGGTATGCCCCAAAGTGGGGTTGAGGGGAAGAAAAATGAAAAGTAGTAGAGAAAAAATTCTCCTTAGCACAGGGCAAAGTTAATGTATGACTTGTTTTGTAGAGATTTTTATAGAAAAGGTGAGTGCTTCTTATCAAGTGATTGGGTTATTACAAAAAAATGAGAAGGTTGGATTTGTTCCCCACAGATATTCAGCTCCCTAAACGTCTCTGTATTCCCACTTAGAACAGTGAGGCTGTCATCTTCCTTAGAAGTATTTTGGTTCTGTAGGACTCCCTTTGTGGTTTTTGTTTGTTTGCTTATTTGTTTTGTTTTTGCTTTTTTGGGTCACACTCAGTGAGGCTCAGGGATTACTCCTGACTCTGCACTCAGGAATTACTCCTGGAAGTGTTTGGGTGGACCATATGGGATGCCAGGGAGTGAACCTGGGTTGGCTGTGTGCAAGGCAAATGCCCTACCCGCTGTGCTATCGCTCTGGCCCATGCGGGACTCCTTTGACTGTTTGCCCTGGCACAGCCTGTTGTTATCTCTCAGCCTCCTGTGAGCCCCCCTGAGGCCTGGGGCAACGTTGAATCCATCTGTCCTAGGTATGACCTTGGGACACCATACACTCCCTCAGTTTCAAAGAGAGACCTACAAACCGCAGGAATACATAGAATATAGGATGGGGACAGCTAAAATGGCAGCTGACAAGGAGAAACTGAGGCATCATCTTTCACTCCCAGACCACTAGCAGGTGCTAAGGAACAGAAACTGGGGCTGAAACAATAGTACAGTGGGTAGGGTGTTTGCCTTGCAAACGGCCAACCCAGGTTCAATCCTCGGCATCCCATATGATCCCCCAAGCACTACCAGGAGTGATTCCTGAGTGTAGAGCCAGGAGCAACCACTGAGTATCACTGGGTTTGACTCAAAAAGCAAAAAAAAAAAAAAAAAAAAAAAAGAAAAGAAAAAAAGAACAGAAACCAGGGTTCTTATCTTGCATGTTACCTTTGGAGGGGTGATGTTGCCATGCCATTTGGTTGGATGACATGAAATAGAGGTGAGAATCTCTCTCTCTCTCTCTCTCTCTCTCTCTCTCTCTCTCTGTATTCCTGAGTACCTCTGGAGTAGCACCCCAAGATCGGAAAAGATAAGTGATTTTGGCAAATCCAAAGGTTGGAGGAGTAGCCACTCATTGTTAGAGTGCTAATAGCCTTTCTAGAGTCTGTGCTGTTTAGATTATACTTGTAAAGGCTTCAAAAGCCATAGAACTTTTAAGCGAAAATTTAAATATATTATTTGCACACTTGAGAGAAACACTTTAGATGATAGGAGTAAGGATTTATTGGGCAATTTTGTTTTATTATTTTAGTTTTTGTTTTTTGGGTCACACCCAGCTGCCTCAAGGCTGGCCGTGCTCAGGGATCACTCCTGATCTGACTCAGGGGACCTTAAGCATTGCCGAGGAGGATCTAATTGGGGTTGGCTTCAGCAAGTGCCTTTTTGCCTCAGTGAATTTTTGAATAATTACAACTATATAATCATTATCACAGTCTAACTTTAGAACACTTCTACAACCCTAACAAGAAATAAGAAATTCACGCTTTTCATGCCTGGGGTCTCTGACAAAACCATTATTTTAATTTCTATTTCATCGGGGTTGGATTTTCCTAAATATTTCATCCATATGGAATTGTAGAATATATGGCTTTTTCGTGGCTAATAGATTTCATTTAGCATATTTTCATAGGTCACCCACACTGTAGTATATTCAGAACTTACTCCCTTTTTATTGAAGAATAGCATATTGCTATAGCACATTCTATTCACCATGTGGACATGTGGATTGTTTATTTGGGGGTTATTGTGATAATGCTGCTTCAAATATTTTTATAGAAGAATTTATGTGGACATACATTTTATTTATCTTGTGTCAATACCCTGATGGTCTTTGGGAGATATTTGCAGTTTTCTGAAAGAGAGATACTGAGGTAAAGGTAAAGGTAAAGGCCCTCCCGTTGATCGTCGATTTGCTCGAGCGGGCCCAGTAACGTCTCCATTGGAGACTTTGTTGTTACTGTGTCTGGCATACCGAATACTCTCGGTAGCTTGCCGGGCTCTCCGAGAGGGGCGGAGGAATCGAACTCGGGTCGGCCATGTTGGCCGCTTGTAAGGCGAACGCCCTACCCGCTGTGCTATCGCTCCAGCCAAGAATTAAAATCCCTTCCCACCCCCACACCAAGGCTACTAGTTGTCAAGTGATAGAGTTGGTACCAGAACCCAGGTTGATAGTCATGGACACTTTCAATGACCAATCCTAGGTCTCACCCTACAGGACTTACATAGCTAAACTGGAACTTGAAGACAAAGGGATATAATAAAAATGAGCCATAGTCCCAAAGATTGCCCAATATTTCTGTTCTGTGATTGAATGAGCCCCAGAAGCAACACACAGAAAAATGCTTCCTTGATGGTCAAACAAAATTGCTTCTTCCTACTTGGGGTGGGAGGTGGGGGTGCTGGGGTGTGTCTGGGTGTGTAATGAATAATGACTTAGCCAGAGCCTACAAGTTTAAATGTCCAACTGAAGACCAATTAAAATCAAAACACGCTAAAAGGACAGAATCATCTGGGAGAGAGGTGGAGTGTGGGGCTTGGGAGTGGTCAGGGCAAGTCTAATGGACATTGGCACAACTTGGTGGGACTAGGAAAGGATGATCGACTCCTTCTGAGATGAGAGGGTGGGCAAACCACGAGGAAAGACATTTCTGCAGAAGACTTCTTTGGGTGGGTCTTCCCTCTCTCATCTTGTCCCCCCAGTTTATTCTCCAAGGTAGTCAGTGATCTTCCCGAAAGACATTTGATCAGGCCACTCTAACACCCCTGCCCCTCCCCCACCCCCAAACACACACACATACACACACACACACACACACACTGCCTTAGAACTGGAGAGATGGTAAGGGGTTAGGTGCTGCCTTCCATGAGGCCAACATTGGTTCTGTGCCCTGGTACCATATGTGGTCCCCTGACACCACTAAGGGTCACTCCTGAGCAGAGCACCCCTCAGCAATCCTGGATGTAACACCACCACAAAAACAAATTCCTCAGTAACTTTGTCTGACACTTTTAATTCAGGCATCTCCTTGTCCTCTAAGACGTTTCCTGTCCGTAGAGTCCCAACGTAGCTATGTTCCTCACTTTTCTCAGGCCCAGTACTATGAGAGGCAGGAAGGGTTTAGCAAATGTTTCAGCCCACTTAAGACTATTCTACAAAATGCTCTTTTAAAGTGCATTAAAAGCAAGTTGTTCAGATGATTCCCTCCCTCCCTCCCTCCCTTTCTCCCTCCCTCCCTTCTCCCTCCTTCCCTTTCTCCCTCCCTTCCTCCCTTTCTTTCTTTCCCTCCCATCTTTCTTTCTTTCTTCCTTCCTTCCTTCCTTCCTTCCTTCCTTCCTTCCTTTCTTTCTTTCTTTCTTTCTTTCTTTCTTTCTTTCTTTCTTTCTTTTCTTAGCCAAGATTCTGAAATATATATGCTAGGGCGCTTTAGGTGATTATAACATTTTTAATTACAAAGTTGATTTTTGGTGAGGTCCAGGAGAACTGGTCCATGGTAGGTCAGGCAAGTTGGTCCACAGCTTACCACAAGTGGGTGGGATGGGGGGAGGACAGTTAGGACAGAGAAGGGACCACTATGGCAATGATAATTGGAAATGATCACTCTGGACAAGAACTAAATGCTGAAAGGAGGTAATGGGACATACATGATAATCTTTCATACCTGAACTGCAAGTCATAATGCCCAAAGGGGAGGGGGAGAGAGAGAGAGAGAGCTAGAGAAGTGTCTGTCAGAATCATAGAGGCTGGGGTGGGGTGAGGACGGGGATGGTGGCAGAAGGGAAACTGGGGGACATTGGTGATGGGAAATGTACATGGGTGTTTGAACATTGTATAACTGAAACCCAATCATGAACAACTTTGTGACTGTATCACTGTGATTCAATTTTAAAAAAATAACATTGGTTTTTGTTTTGGGACACACCTGCAGTGCTCAGGGATTACTCCTAGCTCTGTGCTCAGGAATCACTTCTGGCAGTGCTTGAGAGCACATCAAACCTGCATCTTGCAAGGCAAGTGTCCTAATCCTTGTCCAATCTCTGGCCCCTAAAGGCTATGTGTTAGTTTCTCAGCATGGAGCCGTCCTTGCTGGGCTCTCTAGCTCCCCTCTCGGCTCTCACACGTCTGTGTGTGATTGCAGAACCTCCTCTTCCCCCATTTCGGACAGCACTTGCCAGCTGAGGCCTAATTGTATCTTCACTTCACTCAAAATACTGAGCTGGGGTTGGGGTTGGGGCAGGCATTGCTCACTATAAAGACCTTCGTCTTCGACCTTCACACCCCCCCACCAAACCCAGTCCCATTTGCTAGGAATAGTTCACCAAAGACTCAGGTTCTGAAGGACTAGAGAAGCCCCAGTATTGCAAAGATAATGAACAGAAGCCCAGATATTTCCTGGCTGTGGCAATGCCAGAAAGCTCAGTTGAGGGATTTAAATCATTGCCCAGAGATAGGTCTTTCTCTGATGCCAGACAAAACATTTTGCATGTAAGGTAGGGATTTTTATGTAAAAATTAATGGAACTTGAGGAAAGTTCCCATTTTGGAGGGAGGTGATACTAAGTTTTACTTTTTTATTAAAAAAATTGGAGGCTGTAGTGATAGTACAGCGGGTATGGCGTTTGCCTTGCATCCGGCCAACCCGAGTTCAACCCCTGGCATCCCATACAGTCCTCTGAGCACTGTCAGGTGTTATTCCTGAGTGCAGAGCCAAGAGTAACCCCTGAGCATGGCTGGTGTGACCCAAAAAGCAAAAACAAACAAACAAATAAACAAACAAAAAAACCTGTAGGGGCCACCAGTGGCATACCTGGAAGTGCCCTGGGGACCAAGAGGTGCTAGGATCAAACCTAAGTCCTTGTAAATGTCAGGTCTGCATGCTACCATTTCAGCTAACTCTGCAGTCTAAGTACTGGTTTTAATTTAGCTATCATTTAAGTTTAACTAACATTTAAATTAATTTAAAATTTGACTAACAAAAGTTTATTGGTTTTTGTTTTGTTTTGTTTTGTTTTGCGGGAGGGGGGTGGGGGGGGGAGGGTTTTGGGTCACACTTGGCAGTGCTCAGGGCTTGCTCCTGGCTCTGTTTCACAATCACTCCTGGCAGGCTCAGGGGATCAAATGGGTGCCAGGGATCTAATCTGGTTGGCCACATGGAAGGCAAGCACCCTACCCTCTGTACTGTTATTCTAGCTCCTGCTGGTTTTATTATGTTTTTGCCAAACCTGGTGGTGCACAGAGCATCTATTCCTGCTCAGGGCTTGGGGGTTGGTCCTGGTTGTGCTCAGGGGACCATGAGGTTCTAGGGATTGAACCCAGGTCTCCTGCATGCAGCTTTTACTTCAGCCATTTAAGCTGTCGTCACAACCCCAAGCTTATAGTTTTAGAGTGCTACAACTGTTATTCAACATGTAATGGATAATATTGGTTGTTACTGCATGTATGTCAAATGTATGTCTGAGTGCTTGGTATGCATGGACTCAATCCTTAAGTAAATCTTGGAGAGGCAGGATTTCCAGGATTTACCAGGATTCTGGGCTTATAGATGATTAGCATAGAAATGTTGGGATTTCCCCCAAATCATATAGCTAGTAGATAATAGAGCCTGAATTGAAATATGACAAAGTTTTTTTTCAACCATCAAGGACTGGATCTCATCAAGATTTCTACTCCAGCAGAAAAAATTTATTATTGTTTCCTCGAGTAGACCAATAGGAATTATGTTCAAATTTAGCCTCTCCATCTCTGCCTTCAGCTTAGGTCTCCCACCCGAAACAGCCTTTTCCTAAGATCCTCACCAGTACTTCTGTGCAAAGTACAATAAGTATTCACACTCTTCTACCATTCCAAAAACTCAATAATCTTTTAAAACTTCAATTTTTAAAATTTTCACATTTTGATGCACCAGGGATTTAGCCCAGGGCTTTCTACCCTTGGCCCCATATATTTCTCTTTTCATTTTTTTCTTATTCTTTCTCAACATAGTGAGGTAACATAACCTACAATAGTACTAATGCTAATGTTTAGCATACAATGTTATTGGATCATATCCCTGAACCACTTTTTCTAGATGCTTCTTATCACCGGCCCCTGGCAACTGCAGGTCTGTTGGCAGTGTCTTAGTGTTTATGTTCACTGGTCACAGCCTGTGCTCTTGATTTGTTTTCTTTATAATCCATATATTAGTAAAGTCTGATATTTGTCCTTATGACTCACTTCACTTAACAATATCCTCCAGTTCCAGCCAAGTCATAGCAAAAGGCAAGATTTCATCTCTTCTCATAGCTGAGTAGTATTCCATTGTGTAGTATGTGTGTGTTTGTGTGTGTGTGTGTGTCTCCTAATTTCTTTATTTTCTCATCTGTTCTTGGACATTTGAGTTTTCTAGATCTTGGTTATTGTAAATAATGATTAAATGAACATGTACGTGTGTATATATATATATATATATATATATATATATATTCAAAGTGCTGTTTTTATAGTCTGGCTAAATGCCTAGGCAAACACTAAATATTATTGTCTTCAACCAGAGAAGTAGTGCAGGGGGTAAGCTGCTTGCCTTGCATGCTGTCAACCCTGGTTTGGATCCCAGTACTGCTGTGATCCCCTGAGCACCATCTGGAGATGATGGTCACATGCTGTCCTGCATATTCACCACATAACTCTCCAGTGACCACGGAAACACAGACACAACACTGTTAGCTGATTTTCAGTCATTAAAAACATCCTTCATTTTTCATTTTGATGATGGAAAATTCAATTTTTTTTCACCTTGACTCAAGCACACATTTTTAACAGTCTACAGTCATCTTCCCCCTTAACTGTTCTTTACTAAAGATGAACGAAATAATGGTGAGGGAGGAAGCAGAGGAAAGACACAGTATTAGGATCCTCTACTGGGAGTTGGAGAAGATACGTTAATATGTATTTATTGAATAAGAAGTTCATCCACCCTGCCTCATTTTTTCTTTTTTTTGCTTAATGGGTCATACCCAGCGATGCACAGGGGCTACTCCTGGCTCATGCCCTCAGGAATTACTCCTGGAAGTGCTTGAGGGACCATCTGGGATGCTGAGAATCGAACTCAAGTCAGTTGCATGCAAGGCAAACGCCCTATGCGCTATGCTATCACTCCAGCCCCAACCACCCTGCCTCATGAAGCCATGTTTGGAGCAGCGGCACTTGCAGTTCATGCAGCCGGCAGGTACAGATGGGCTTACCCAGGTAGGCAGGCAGAGTCAGGACTTGACGGGTGGCTGCTGCCCTTGCTGAATTGGCCCACACGTCTCCCCCTGAAATGACATAACGTGTCTGTGTGAACTGAGAATGCTAAGAATAACAAGAGGGGTTTACACTGCCAATGGATGAGCCTGCCCCCTCCACACACCATACCCTTCTTAAGGGGGGATTGCATCTGGCCTGGAACCACCTCGAACACTAACAAGTAGCTTATAATTCATGTGTGCCTGGGAAGTGGTGTAGAAGAGAAAATGAATCCTTTTGCTTCACCGAGGAGGCCGTGTTGAGCTACGCAGTTGTTATTTCTCAGTCCCTTGGCACTTTCTTGTCAGATCTCTCTCCACTTGGTCTCTAACCGTTAGTTAGCATGGAGAACAGCATAGTCTGGCCACTGCCCTCTTCTTGATCTTTTCTAGCTCCACCTTGGCAAACTTCAACTACTAACTCTGAATATGGTGGTCCCCTGGCTCCCTTTCCCCTTCCTCCCTTTGTGAGGAGAAGCCCAAATTAACCCCAAACCTTGAACCCTTCCCTCTCTTCCAATCGTTCTCTTAAACGTTCTAGGGCTCCAGAACATTTCTTTCTCCGGCCTCCTGCCCCTCTTTGCTCAGCCTTCCTCTCTCAGAGCTCCATAATCCTCGCCCAAACTGACATGGCTCCCTGCAGTGACACTTCCCCCAGCAGCCTGCCACCACCCTATCCTGGGTCACAGCTGCAGGGATCATGCACACTTCTCTTGAGATGTTTGCAGTCTGTATCACATCATTTTCTCCTTAGTATCTCAAAGGGACTCTTTCAAATGTTTTTATGGGGATGGAGAGATAGTCCAGTGGGTAAGCGCTTGCCTTACACAAGGCCAACCTGGGTTCAACCTCCTGCATCCCATATGGTCCCCTGAGCACTGCCAGGAGTAATCCCTGAGTGCAGAGCCAGGAATAACCCATGAGCATCATTAGTGTGACTCCAAAACTAAAATAAAATTTAAAAAGTTATTTTCTGTGCCTCAAGGAAGACTGCTACTTACCTTAAAATAATTCTTAGGATTCGAGAGAGTACAGGGGATCAGATCTTGCATTTAGTCTACCCAGATTTGATCCTGGCACCACATATGGTCCCTTGAGCACTGCCAGGAGTGATCCCTGAGCACAGAGCCAAAAGTAAGCCCTGAGCACAGCCGGGTGTGACACAAAAACAAAAGTACAAAAAAAAAAAAAACCCAATTCTTAAATTAGTTGGAATTTAATTGAACATAATAATAATAATAATAATAATAATAATAATAAAAAGAACCACCCCAAGAATGCAGCTCTGTATTTCAATAAGTCAAGGATGGCTTCTCAGACACATTTGACTCCTGAGAAGTGACTGCATGAAACGAGGTGTCTGAGCTAGAATGTGGTACTATTTCCAGCGCTCAGATGAACCGCAACGCAGATGAGCAACTCCTGGGCCCACACGCGAGCCGGTGCCCTGGGCTGGGGCCGTCGCCACTCCCCAAGACTCTTCCTGGGGCTCATCTCTTTTGTGGTCTTTGCTCAGATGCCGGCGGCTCAGAAAACCTCCCTTCACCCCGTTCCAACCAGCAAAAACCCCACCCCTCACTTCCCATTGTTCCTCCGCCGATTTTTTTCTCAGAGCATAGAACACGCGCCAAGCATGCGAGTCCTTGCTGGGAGACCGCAAACTTCCACCCGACGCAGCTGTAGCAAGTCTGGCATCTAGTTCAGGCTGGCGCATTGTTTTCCGTGTGGGGTGCACCGGGTCACCTCCGGGTAGGCAAAGGTACGACCTGAGCAACCAGCAGGGGCCGGTGTCAGTGCTGTTTGATCGCGCCCCTTGCCCCCAACCTGCCTCGCTTACATCCAGAGTCTTGGCACAGGAGTTGGCATACAAACATTTATTGGCGCCCAACAAACATTTATTGGCCAAGGGGTGTGGGGAGCTCTGATAAACTAGCTCACTTGCTTAAGGCCACCTCAACTGGCCCAGGGAAAGGGAAGGGGGAAAATTCGCCTGACTGGGGGCTGGGGTTACTGGAAGGCGGGGGTGGCGTGGGTGGGGAAGGGCAGCTTTTGTCTAACAGGGTAGTTGAAGGCCAGATTTGTATTTTGGGGGAAGAGACCTTAATGGTAGGACGTTCCCGGGTTTCCCAGCACACAACACACTGCTTTGCACTGAGTATGACTACGGTCTGCATGCAACGTTCCAAGAAGCGTGCTGAATTGCAACGTGTCTCACACCTCGGCCACATCGGCCTCAGTTTCTCCGGGGGCACCGGCGGGCAGGTGTCCAGGGCTTCTCCGACAAGTGCCGTGAACCGGCGGTGCAAAGCACGCGCGCCCTCCGCAAAGGGCTTTTTCGGAACCGCAGGCTGCAGAGCTTTCTGGCCCCTTCAGCCCAAGGCGGTCGGGCTGTCACGGGCTGTCACGATCCCCTCACCCCCTCCCGCACCCCTCGCTTTTCGGGCCCCGGGACAATCTCTCCCGCGGGTGTGGCCGCCTCTAGCTGGACAGGAGGGAAAGGGAGGGGGCGAAGGAAGCCCTGGCAATCCGGCCCGCCAAAGCGCGCGGACGGCCGCAAGGGGTCCCCCCCCCCCGCCCCCCTGCACCCGCCCCAGCTCCCAGGCCCGCGGCCCGGCGGGGCGCGCGGGAGCGGGGGGCGCGCGGTGCCTCCTCGCGGGGCTGCGCGCGCGCGCCTGCCTCGTCTCCCTCGCCCGCTCGGGTGGCTACGTGCTTCCTTTGTCAATGAGGCGCCGCTCGCAGCTGCAGTAACACTCGCGGCCCGGGAGCCGGAGCGAGGAGCCCGCCGGAGAGCGCGCCCGAGAGGCAGCAGCCGGCGGCGGCCGGAGGGTCCCGAGCGCGCCCTGCGCCCGCCAGTCCGCCAGCCCGGCCCCGGGCTCCCCCCACGCCGCCGCCGCCTCGCCCCCCTGGGGTCTGCAGCAGCCGGCCTGCGGGGAGGGGGACCCCGGGCGGCGCCCGTCCCACCCTGCGCGGCCCCCGGCGCCGTGGGAACCCCGGCCGGCTCCCGCCGCGGCTCCATGCGCCGCCGTCCCCGGCGCCGGTGAAACCGCGGCCGCCGGTCCAGCCGCCCGGCACCCCCCGCATCCCGCTACCTCCGGCCCCCCGGCCCCGGCGGGAGATGCCCGGGGAGGAGCCGGGCGCCGAAGGCTGGGCTCCTCGGCGCGGTGCGCAGCGAGGCAGCGGCCTGGATGTGTGAAGCGTCCCCATGGCTCGGCAGGAGGCGAAGCCCCCGGGCCCGAGGGCCGCCGGGCGGGCAGCGGCGGGGCGCAGGCGCCGGAGCGGACAGCGCCGGCTCGGCCGGGCCGGCGGGAAAGCCGCGTGCAGCCCGGTAGTAGGATGCTCGGGGCCGGCGCGGGCTCCCCGCACCACCGCGTCTCGGAATGCGCCGCCGCCGCCGCCACCGCCGCCGCTGCTGCTGCTGGGACTCCTGCTGCTGGCGGCTCTCCCCGAACCCTGCCGGACCGCCCCGGGTAAGCGCTGGCGGCTGCGGAGCCCCTCGCGGAGCTGGGGGAGGCGCGGGGGGCCTCCCGTCCGGGCCGGTGCCGGGAGGTCTTTTGCACAGCACCCGCACCTGCATTTTCTCCGCCCTTTGCCGAGGCAGCGACCCGGGCAACTGTCAGAGCTCGGTCTCCCGGGAAGGCGCGGCGGGGCGGGGAAGTGGAGAGGTGCTTTCGCATCCTCTCTCAGGACAGGTTGCAGATGCGAGCCGACCGTCCCGCGGGCACGCTGCTTCTTTCCCATACCGACGTGGAGCATGCATGCGTGGGGTGTGTGTGTGTGTGTGTGTGTGTGTGTGTGTGTGTGTGTGTGTGAAACCTTACGAGGATGTGTCTTAGTAGGACACAGTTCAGGGTGGGGACGGCCACGCTATTTGGGGCTCCACTTTGTTTTAACTCCATGCGATGGCTGGAGACTTTTTTAGGTAGTTCTCGGTGCTGGCTTCCCAAATGATGTACCTCCCTACCTCCCCGCCCCTTCCCGCCTCCCACCCCCGCCCTTTTCTTTGGGGATTGAAGTATCTAAAATAATTGCTTGCATCTTGTAAATTAGGCATTGGTCTAATCCTCGGTTTTGCGGACGTTAGTTAAAAGTAATCACGCTTGGTTCTTAGACTCCCAGAAATCCCTTAAGAAAAAGATTTCTGTAATTCCTTAGGCGACTTGGGGAAATCGGTTGCAAGTATGGAGGTGGGTGGGGTGTTAGGGACTATTCTAATGTACTTAAAAACTTGCCCTGTGCCGTAGACAATCACCTTTGAAACAAGACTGGATATTCTGCCACTTGCAAAGGGCAGTATGCAATGAACTTCTGGACTCTCGGTACATTTAGTTTCTCAAGGAATATAACTCTTACTTTGTTCATACTATCTTGTGACTGAGAAATGTTTCCACACCTTTCCACCCCAGCCCCAGCCCTCTCTCTGCCCCGTCCCTCAAAATACATTAAATTTCCTAATTGTGACTACATTGCTAATAGATAAGACATCCCAGTTTACAAATATTTATTGTCTTCTTTCCATTCATTGAAAAGTGCCACTGACAGGGTGGTGTCCTTGCATGCTAAGTTGCTGTCAAGAATTTTCTATTATGATTATTGTGGTTACAAAGTGGGTACTATTTGGATATGTGCTTGAGACGTGAAAAAAGCCTCTGAGCAATGTTAAGCCTCGTTTGTTAAGCCCCTAGCAGTTTTTAGTACACACTGGTATAATTGTTAAAGGAAGTCATATAAATGCCTTAATATTTACCTGGGTCAGAGAAACACACTTTGTGAAGCAGATTCAGAATAACTTTTGCAAACTGTGTGCTGTACTAAGTTTTGGATACTGATTCTTTGAGGGCAGGTATCAAAACCTGTCCACTGATCTATCTACTATGTCAAAGTTGGGTTTTGTGTAGCACCTGCTCAGTCTGAATCTCTCTCTCTCTCTCTCTCCTGACCTTTATCCATTGGCGCTTCTGAACCTCAGTGGCTTTTCTTGGCTCTTTTCACACTGCTGGATCCTGACTCGGGGCTTTTCTCATCTCTACCTTTGGGTTTCTCCCTGGGTGTCCCCCTTCTTTTCTTTATGAGAGATCTTGGGGTGATGAGGGGAGGCTCTTTGATTTAAAATGGTGAAGGACCAGGTTGAGCACTCCAAAGGCTGGAGTGCATTCCTGGCACCACAAGGTCCTGAGTTCGATCCCTGGCACCACATAGCTCTTGGGCACCAGCAGGTAGAGCAGGACGTGGCCAGCACTGCACTGTCAGCTGCCCGGTGAATGGGAGTATCATCAGAAGTGGTCCCCCGTACCCCTGAGCTCAGCCTGAGAGGCCTCCCAAATAACAGGGAAATGCTGAGTATCATTGAAGTCAGCATTGCCCCTCAGAGTCCTGTCTTTTCCCCCTTCTCATTGGGGTGACCTGTTGCTTCCTCCCTCCTTTGGGTTGGGCGTGCCATTTCTGCCCTTTCCTCAAGATCCATTTCCCACCTGTGGCTCTAGGCAGCAGGGTCCCTTGTGGGTTTGCTGCTGATGACATTCGAGGGCTGTTTCTCTCTTCAGGGAAGAGTCAACTACCGGGGCTCCTTCCTGCCTTCGTTTTCATCTGCTCTTAGCTTTTGCATTTGTGGCAACTTTGGGTGGTGGTGAGGCTCATCCCAGCCATTGTGTTGGGTTTTGTCCCAAGGGGCTGGAATGAGGTTTCCAGGGTGAGGATGGAAAGAGGAGGCTGAACAACATTATGTCAGGCCCTGTGACTTGCAGGAATCAAACCTGCTTTTGAATTTTACCCTCAAGACAGCTGCTGTGTGGGGTGGCCACCCCTGGCTTGAGAGGCCACACAGATAACAATAAAAATGCCGGAGGTCAGAGTCCCGTCACTTAGCTTACTGCTGTTCCTTTCCCCACTCCCCTGTACCCCTATACTCAGTGAATCCAAATATCTGCTTTTTTGTTTTGTGCTGTCGTTGTTCAGCCTCTTTGGGTCCAAAGAGCTGGGGTTCCTTCTCTTTTCCACATCCATGAAAGTCAGCTGCCTCTAGCCTCCTCCCTCAGACACCCTCTCCAGGAAGCCTTGGAAAGCGATGTCTGTTTTTGGATATTTGAGGTTGGTGTGTGGTGGTGGGGAGACTTTTTTTCTAGCGTGGCTCTGACACCCTTCCCTCCCCCAAACCCCAATCCCTTCTGTCGTGGGGCTGCAGGCAAAATGGTCAAGTTGACATTTCACACTTCCGCCTTTTCCCTCCAGTGTGTGACAGTACCGTGGCCTGTTAGGTGCAGGGTTCATTCCCCTCGGGACCTCTGTTTCATCTGTGAAATGGACACAATAAGAGCTCCAGTCTCATTGGGTTGTTGTAAGGCTGAAATGGTGGAGTTTTTCAGATCAGGGCTGGGTGCACTGTCGTGGTCCAGGAATGTGGCAGATATTAGAGGAGAGCAGGGCTGCTTGTAGCCTGTCTGGGGTCTGTGCTGGGCCAGGGGGCATAGGCGAATGAGAAGGATAAAGGCAGTTGACAGGAGCCCCTCACAAGATGAGGCATGTGCACCCTGAACTGTGATCCTGGATGATCAGAGGCAATAAAATGAAGCGGTGGCTCATCCTGGGGGAGTGGGGACCTCGAGGAGTGAGGAGGTGTTGGAGGGCAGCTGGTGGCCTTTCAGGCAGAGCAAAGGCTGAGGGCGCTTTGTTCCAGGGCACAGAGTGCCGTAGGGAGGAGCAGCTAGACTTACTCACTGCCCTGTTACTCCTCTAACCCTCCCGAAAGGGTGCTCCATACCCCCCACCCTCTTCTGCTTTTCCTGCCGGCGTGTAAGTCTCCTCACACAGCATCGAGCAGGCACCTCATCCTTTTTCGGCCTTCATAGACTCCCATCTCCCTAGACTCAGCTTGGCTGATTCTCTCAGCTGTTGGAAGAATGATCTTTAAGTCATCGGCAGTAAGTTGTAAACGATGGCTTTGTTTCTGGAATAGATTCGCGTTCTGAAAGAAGGGTTTTGCTGATGTGATGTCAGGGACTCTAACTTAGCACACCATAAAGGGAAGTCCTTTTGACCTTGGGTGCTTTCCTAGCACCCTTGAAAACATCAGCAACTTGAAATCCTCTTTGGTAGAGGTGCAGCAGTTTCACTGTCCGCTCACCTCACCTACCCCAAGTGCCTTCATTTTCTGAAGTGGCAATGATGAGGGAAGACAAGCTCCCCTTCTTCTGGCCATTAGGTCCCAACCCAGTGCTTCCCAGACTCTCCCTGAGAATTACGAGAAGATCCTGTGCAGAGGCAGATCCTGGATTGGTGCATCTGGGATGAGGGTCTCCATTTCTAACAAGTGCCCTAGTGATACTCACTTAGATGGTGCGTTGACCCCACTTATGCCTGCAATATACTGTAAGCAGCTAAATGTAGAATGGACACGGGGAAGGGGAAAAATAAATAAGGGCAAAGGGGATAAAAACAATTTTGTGTGTGTGTGTGTGTGTGTGTGTGTGTGTGTATACGCACATGTGCACATGTGCCTCTCAGTTATAAACTCATTTATGGTTAGTGGTAGAGCAAGGATGAGATGACCTTTGAGTAGAAACCACCTGAGAGTGGATTTCTGTGAGTGGCTATTCCACACAACAGGAAAATTAAAATTACTTAAGGTTCGTGGAAACAACTGGGTGCCTGTGTGGAGCTGAGTGAACCAGGGGCAAGTAGTTAGGAGTACTGTTGAACAGGAAGCTGGGGACAGATTATATAGGATTTATTGACATAGTGGGCACTTGGTATTTTATTTTGAACTAGAGTAATCCAGAGGTGACATGCTGTGACTTCAATTTTGAAAGACTCTCTGTGGATATTGTGGATAGAAAAGATTATATGGTCAAGGGTGGAAGCCAGGAGATGGGGTAGGATGGGTTAGACCAGTAATTTCTGATCAAATACATGGACCTAGGCCCACCTACAGGAGTGAAAAAGTTGAAATCTATTAACTTAGATGGTGGTATAAGTGATTAGGATTTGGGACATCCTTTGAAGATAGAGCTAAAGGTATTTTCGGATGTAACAGAGGTGAGATGGGCGAGAAGGAGAGTTCTAAACACTTTGGTGAAAGCAGTTGGGAAGATGAAGTTACCATTAGTTGAGATGGGAAGGTTGTTGGAATCTCAGGATTGTGAAATAAAATAAAAACTTGGTTGACGTTTCTTCAGCTTGAAATGTTCACTAAAACTGAGATGTCTGTTGAACAAAGTAGTCTGAGTTCTGGGCAGCTATTAGAGGCAGAGATATACATTTGGAAACTGTCAGCGTAGAACTGGATAAGAAACCTAGAGAGTGTGTATAGAGAAAAGGAAGGCCTGAGCAATGAGTGTTGGGATACTGCAGCTTTTAGCGACCAGAGAGATGGGGGATAGCTAAGGAGCTGAGACATACTAGGCAAGAACAAACATTAAACATTGGGTTTGAAGATGTGGAGATATTTGGTGGCTGTGAGAACTCTTTGGACAAAAGTCTTAACTGCAGCGTTTGTGTGTATTTTTTCTCTACACTTGGCAGTATTCAGGGCTACTCTTTATTCTGTGCTTAGGGAACCATGTGGTACCAGGATTGAACCTGAGGCTCTTATGTTCAAGGCATACTCTTAAGTCTTTTGAATGCTCTACTGGTCTTTTAAGAGAGGGAGACAGATCGGAGACAGATGGGGAAAAAGAACAGCTATTTAGAGTCTTTTGAGGGGAGATCCCTGTGATGCTGTGGGGATACTCTAAGTATAGTGTGTGTGGTCACTTTTGGTTGTGCTCGTGGGACATGCAGAGCCAGGGACTAAACCTGGAACCTGGAGCTCCAGCATGCAAAACATATGCTCCAGCCCACTGAATTATCTCGCTGGCCAGTTTCTTTTCTTTCTTTCTTTCTTTCTTTCTTTCTTTCTTTCTTTCTTTCCTTCCTTCCTTCCTTCCTTCCTTCCTTCCTTCCTTCTTTCTTTCTTTCTTTCTTTCTTTCTTTCTTTCTTTCTTTCTTTCTTTCTATAAAGGAAAGTAGAGTAATAGGGGAGATGGGTGAGGAGAGGGTGAAGACAGGATATTTTTACATTCTGACTATCTATTCTTTATTCAGGTTTAAACATTAAAGGCGTAGAGCAAGAGTATTTTATTTGGTGTTTCATTTTCTCCCACCAGATAGAGTTGACTTCCTAAGATAGATTTATACTTGTTACTTCTTTCTATTAATTAGTAGTGCTCCAAAGATACATACAAGAAGTCCTAAACCGTGCTTTCCTTACACAAAGAAAAGAACAATGTGGGAACGGCATTACTGAATTATATTCACATCAAACAGGAGCCAGATAACCACTCCTGCCATATATCTTCCCTAAAATCTCACCCCACTGTAGAAGCAGTGACTGAAATCTGATGAAAACTAGTGACTCTCCCAGAAGCCTACTTACCTCAGTCTTAAATGACCGAATATGAGTGCAGAATATTAAGCATGAATGTGCACACTTCATTTTTAAATTTTCATTAGCCATTAAGCTGTATTGTGGTTTTCCTTTTTTCTCTTCCCTCTTTTATTGCGAAGGAAAAAAGAGCACACAACAGCTCGCCTCTTCTCCAGACTAGAATGAATAGTTGGAAAGGTCCTAAAACATTTCGGTTGCCTGACAACATATTACAGGGATTTCTAAACACACAGAAGGAGACATTATTCTGGGTCACAGGGTGGCGGCTGGGGTGGTGACTCTGTGGGGACTGAAGGAGCAAAGGAACAGCCAGTCGTCTGGGTTTTGCAAAAGTCAGTAATCATAGCTTGAGGGAAGGAGGCTAGTGAAAGACAGATTTAGCACTCTTTATCAAACACCTGGTATATGCCAGGGAAAACTCTTCTCTAGATTATGGGTGCTTGGTTTTTGTTTGGGGGTCACTCTTAGTGGTGCTCAGGGGCTACTCCCAGCTCAGTGCTTGGGGGTTGTACTTGGTGGTGCTTCAGGGCCCCCTCAGTGTTAGGGATTGGACAGGGACCACCTGCGTATCTGCTGCAAGCATGCACTCAATCCTTTGAGTTTTCTCTCGTGCCTAAAATTAAACCAGGGACAGTTTTTGTTGGTCATTTCATCCATCTCAGGGCCTCAGGCACATAAAGGGAGCGAATGCTCTCTTACTGAATTATATTCTCTGGCCTTAAAGCCTGGATGTTTAGTGGAACAAACCAAGCCTGGCCTCCCTTGTCCAGAGAAGCCATTTCTGCTCAGCTCTAGTCTGGGAGGGAACTTGTTCGGGTTTTTCTTAAGAAAAACTTCTGGGGCTGGAGCGATAGTGCAGCAGGTAGGGTGTTTGCCTTGCACAGGGCCTACCTGGGTTTGATTCCCAGCATCCCATATGGTCCCCTGAGCACCGCCAGGAGCAATTCCTGAGTGCAGAGCTGGGAGTAACCCCCGTGCCTTGCCAGGTATAACCCAAAAAGTAAAAATAAATAAATAAATAAGTAAAAAGCAAGCCACCTAAATTGGGGTTTGGGCCATAGTTCAAAGGACTGGATTGCATGTTTCACATTCAGGAACCCCAGATTTGATCCTTGAGCACCTTCCTGGGTGTGAGTGAAAAGGAAAAGGGGAGAAAAAGCTCTTTAATAAAAATTTTGCTTTTTAAATGTCACCAACTGATTTGGTTTTTGAAATGTCAGGTTGTACAAAGAAAGCTCACCCATGAGCCACCAGTTTCTTTCTTCTTTTAAGTTTGTAAGAGGAAATTTACAGTAAAATTCACTCTTTTTAAAATTATATTTTTATTAATTTTATGCATAGTTTATTCTTGCACCACACGTTTTTGCTTCTTCAGCGTCTTCTGTAATGTCTTTTTCTCCTGTGCAACCACCTCTTCAGGTGTAGGAACAATCTGCTCTTTTTCAGTCAGGATCATCTCAGTGTGGCTGGGAGAAGTCATGTAGGGGTTAATCTGACCTTGAGTCCTTCAAGTTCTGTGTTGCATCTTGGGGCACTTTGTTCACCAAGATATGTTCAATGACCAAATAATCTGGCATGGTTCTCTGCATTCTTAAGTATGTACAGTAAAAATTCTTTTAAGTCATGGCTTCTGTTTGGCCTGGGCACACCTTCCAACACCACCCCTGTAAAGACAGATAGCACATTTAGCTTCTGTGAAGTGACATTCATGGGGATCAGCCACACATGGTGGCTTTGGGGGTATACAAGCTTCTGATGATTTCCTGGGTCTTCTTAAAATGAACACAAAGGTTTGGGCCTCTTGATTTGTTTGATTCTGTAGATTCTTCTGGGTCAAGTGAATAACTCACCATCCTGGGGTGACCTTAGACAGCTTTACAAAGAGGAAGAATGATGGCTACTGGGAGTATTCTTAAGAACTAGAAGTCCACCCTTTTTGCATGCATAACAGGTTAAGTTTTGACTGAAGCCTATAATTATGTATTCACCTTGGTGGTCCAGATGAAGAACCCGTCTATCTCTCCTAAAGATACCTCTTCCCCTTGACACGAAGGCTTCTCCTCGACCTATTCGGCCCTGACAAGCACGGATGCATTCTCTGTCCATAGTTTTAGGCTTTACTGAGGGCCATGAAAATGGAATCAGAATGTTATGCATCTATCTACTTGCATGTTGTGTCTTAGTCCTGTCCTTCCTGCTATGGGCTGGCCTTCCATTGTCCCATAGTATGCTTGCCCACCCACCAGCTTACCACCGCTTGGTAAGCATGTGAGGCTATTTCCAGTTTGGGGAGGAAAATGTCTGAGTCTCTGTAGGTAATTTTTATCCTTTTGGGTAAAAACCCAGGAGTAGAATTGTTGGGTTATATGATGCAAAGTCATGAGCACCTGGTTTATTACCTCCCCTTGCCCCGCCACACCCACCCACCAAACTCCAACACAGACACACTTTCTGACTCTTTGGGGTTATTGATACTTTGATTGACTGGGGGGTGGGGCATGTGTCAACATTTGGTTGTGTAGCTCACCAAATGTCATACTCACACAGCTTTAGTTGCAGGGCTTGAACATTCCTGGCTGTAATCTGGTGTTACTCTTGGGAATTCCAGACAGCAGAACTGGAGGGACTGTATTCATGCATGTGGGTATCACTGGGGATCAGACTCAAAATCTCATGCATGCAAGGAAGGCGATTTTTGTCACTGAACCATCTCCTGGGCCCTCAACTTTAAAAAAATTAAATGGTAGCCATTCTAATAGTCATCTACTGGTATTTCATTGTAGTTTTAGTTTGTAATTATTCATGATGCTTTAGTTGTCTATCTCTTTATTGTCTTACTTTCCACTGATGTCTTTGTTCTAAAGTGCTTGTTAAAGTCTTCCACATATTTAATATTTTGGATTTATTTTCTCCTTTTATTGAGTTTTGAACTTTTTTCTGCATTCTGGATCCAAGTCCTTTATCAGATATTTTTGTGTGTGCAAATATTTACTCTCAGTCTGATTTATATGTTCATTTTATTAGCAGTGTTTTTTTTAAGAACAAAGGTTTTAAATTTTGATGAGTTCCAGTATATCAGCTTTTAAATTTAAGATTTGTGCTATTTGTCCTTGTAATAGTGAAATAGTGACCAAAGTTACCAACCTGATGCTTTTCTTCTAGAAATTCTGTATATTTTTTTAATGTAGGAGTACTGCAATTTATTCAGCCATTAATTAAGCTGATTTGAATTGGGTATGAATTCCACACTACTTTTTCTTTTTTTATTCAGAATGTTAATTTAATTTTATTATTATTTCCACCTACCCCCCCCCCTTTTTTTTTATTCACTGTGAGATACAGTTACACAGCTTTCAAGTTTGAGCTTCGGTCATACAATCATCAAACACCCATCCCTCCACCAGTGCACCTTTTCCACCACCAAAATCCCCAGTATTCCCCCTTCCCCACCCCAGAGTTCTCTATTTTTTTTTAACTCAAATCTGTATCATGTCACTTTTTTTGTGTAGTATAGGGAGAATCATTTTTATCTAGGTGTTTTATTCTTCTAGCACAATTTATTGAAAAGACTATCTTTACAACAAAGGCAGAGCTGCAGACCAATGGAACAGGGTTGAATATACTGATATCTCCCCTCAAACATATGATCATCTAATCTTTGATAAAGGAGCAAGAAATGTGGAGTAAGAAAAGCCTCTTTAACAAATTGTGCTGGCAAAACTGGATGGCTACATGCAAAGAAATGGGCTCAGATCTCTACCTAATACCATGTACAAAACTAAGATCAAAATGGATTAAAGACCTCAACATTAGACCAGAATCCATAAAGTTCATTGAAGACAAAGTTGGCAAAACCCTCCATGACATTGACGCTAATGGTATCTTCAAAGACGTCACGCCACTGGCCAAGCAAGTGAAAACAGAGATAGACAAATGGGACTATCTTAAACTAAGAATCTTCTGCACCTCAAAAGAAACAGTGACCAAAATACAAAGATAGTCTACAGAATGGAAAAGGATATTCGCCCAATACACATCTGACAAGGGATTGATATCAAGGATATACAAAGTACTGGTTGAACTCCACAAGAAGAAAACATCCAACCCCATCAAAAATTGGGGCGACGAAATGAACAGAAACTTTCTCAAAGAAGAAATCCGAATGGCAAAAAGGCACATGAGAAAATGCTCCACATCATTAATCATCAGGGAGATGCAGATCAAAACAACAATGAGATATCATCTCACACCACAGAGACTGGCCCACATGCAAAAGAACAAAAGCAACTGGTACTGGCGCAGATGTGGCGAGAAAGGGACCTTCCTTCACTGCTGGTGGGAATGCCAACTGGTTCAGCCCTTTTGGAAAACAGTATGGACAATTCTCAAAAAATTAGAAATTGAGCTCCCATTTGACCCAGAAATACCACTCTTGGGAATATATCCCAGAGAGGCAAAAACGTATAGTTAAAGTGACATCTGTACGTGTTTGTTCATTGCAGCATGTTTACAATAGCCAGAATCTGGAAAAAATCCTGAGTGCCCAAGAACAGATGAGTGGTTAAAGAAACTTTGGTACATCTACACAATGGAGTACTATGTAGCTGTTAGAAAAGTTGAAGTAATGAAATTTACACACAAGTGGTACTACATGGAAAGTATCATGCTAAGCGAAATGAGTCAGAAAGAGAGGGACAGACATAGAAAGATTGCATTCATCTGGGGAACATAAAGAAAAAAAAAAGGAGACTAACACCCAAGAATAGCTGAGATAAGTATCAGGAGGTTTACACTATGGCTTGGAGACCAGCCACACATGCTAGGGGAAAAGGCAGTTCAGATAGAGAAGGGAGCACCAAAAAAAGGGTGTTGGGAGGATCCTCCCAGGATGGGAGATGCATGCTGAAAGTAGACTATAGACCAAACATAATTTCCACTCAATGCCTCTTTTGCAAACCACAGCACACAAAAGGAGAGCGAGAACTCTGTGCCCTGCCACAGAGACTGGGTGGGATGGGGGGGGGGGGGATGGGAGGGATACTGGGATCCATGGTGGTGGAAAATGGGCACTGGTGGTGGGATGGGTACTTGATCATTGTATAATTGAAAGCCAAGCACAAAACCTTGTAAATCTACAACTGTACCTCATGGTATTTCACTAATAATTTTTTTAAAAAATAAAATAATAAATAAAGACTATCCTTACTCAATTGGACTCCCTTGGTATCATCTATGTGTGGGTTTATTCTGAACTCTGGTTTGTCCCATTTACAAACTTCTTTATACTTTCGGTACTTCTTTCCAGATGCCAATAAGACACTTCCTTGGTTTTCCAGCCTTGAATTTCTTTCTTTCTTTCTTTCTTTCTTTCTTTCTTTCTTTCTTTCTTTCTTTCTTTCTTTCCATCTTAAATTTTATTGAATCACCTTAAGATAGTTAGTTACAAGCTTTCATGTTTGGGTTACAATCACACAATGATCAAATACCCATCCCTCCACCAGTGCACATTCCCCACCACCAATATCTCTGGTATACCCCCCTTTTCCCACCCTATCCCTGCCTCCATGGCAGACAATATTCCCCATAATCTCTCTCTACTTTTGGGCATTATGGTTTGCAATACAAACACTGAGAGGTTGTCATGTTTGGTCCTTTATTTACTTTCTGCACACATCTCCCATCCCGACTGATTCCTCCAGCCATCATTTTCTTAGTGATCCCTTCTCTATTCCAGCTGCCTTCTCCCCTTTGCTCATGAGGCAGGCTTCCAGCTATGGAGCAATATACCTGTCCCGTGTATCTACTATCCTTAGGTGTCAGTCTCATGATATGTTGTTGTATACTCCACAAGTGAGTGCAGTCCTTCTATGTCTGTCCCTCTCTTTCTGACTCATTTCACTTAGCATGATACTCTCCATGTCTATCCATTTATAAGCAAAATTCATGATTTCATCTCTCCTGACAGCTGCATAGTATTCCATTGTGTAGATGTACCAAAGTTTCTTTAACCAGTCATCTGTTCTGGGTTGTTTCTAGATTTTGGCTATTATAAACAGTGCTGCAATGAACATATAGGTACAGATGTCATTTCTACTGTGCTTTTTTGCATCCTTGGGATATATTCCCAGAAGTGGTATTGCAAGGTCACATGGAAGCTCAATTTCTAGTTTTTGAAGGACTATTCATATTGTTTTCCAGAAAGGCTGGACTAGTGGGCATTCTCAGCAACAGTGAAAGAGTGTCCCTTTTTCCTCACATCCACACCAGCACTGGTTGCTTTTGTTCTTTTGAATGTGTGCCAGTCTCTGTGGTGTGAGATGATATCTTATTGTTGTTTTGATTTGCATTTCTCTGATGGCTAGTGATGTGGAACATTTTTTTCATGTGATTTTTCAGCCTCGAGTTTCTTAATCTTGGAAACTACTGACATTTGGGATGGCCAGTTCTTTGTTGTGGGGGCCTGGCCTGTGAGTGGTAGGATGTTGAACAGTATTTCTGACCTCTGCCCAGCAGATACCAGCATCTTCCTCCTTTCCCAGCTGTGACAATCAAAATGTCTTCAGACATTGCTGTCCTTATCCTGATGGCAGAGACAGCCCTGTTGATTCCCATTGTTTACCTTTATAATGAGTTTTGCAACTAGGTATTGTGAGTCCTCTAACTTTTACTTCTTCTCCAAAATCATTTGTGAAGGTCTGTCTTATATTTTTCCATATAACTCTACCATGTTTTGGACAATCTCTAGGGGGAAAAAATTCTGGAATTTTTCTTGGAATTTCATTTAATCTTATTCCATTGGAGAAAACGGAGATTTTTTTTTCCCCTCCTGTCTCTTTCTTTTTTTGTTGTGATGAATCAGGGATCACATACATTAGTTGTGATCCTTGTACTTGGTTATGTTTTGCTGGAGTTCACATATTTTGTCATGCTGCCCAGAATCACACTGGGCATGTAGGCAGGGTCTGGGGATCAAACTTGCAGCCTCAAGGTGAATGCTCTAGACAGAACCATCCTTATACCCCAAAAGTCATAACTTACTAATACTGATTTTGTGAATCAATACATGTCTTTCTTCATTTTAAAAGGTCTTCTTTTCTTTCATTGATGTTTTATACTTCCAGCATATATACTGTGTACATGTGTATCTCATGTTTTTCAGTGTGCTGATGCAAATACATTAAACTTTTCTTTGTTATCAAAGAAATATGATTTTTAAAAGGTTAACCTTCTACTTGACTACTATTCTATTTCTTTTTTGTTGTTGTTGAATCACCATGAGATACATAGTTACAAAGCTATTCGTGATCAGGTTTCAGTCATAAAATGTTCCATCATTCATCCCTCCACCAGTGCACATTTTCCACCACCAAAGTCCCCGGTGTCCCTCCCATCACCCTCCCCACAGCCTACGTCTCTGGCAGACACTTTTTCCTCTCTCTCTCTCTCTCTCTCTCTCTCTCTCTCTCTCTCTCTGTCTTCCATCTCTCTCTCTCTCTCTCTCTCTCTCTCTCTCTCTCTCTCTTCTTTTGGGCATCATGGTTTACTGAGAGGTAATCATGTTTGGTCCTTTGTCATAGTGGTCCCTTCTCTATCCCAACTGCCTTTTTTCCCAAGCATTCAAGGCAAGCTTCCAACCATGGATCAATCCTCCTGGCCCTTGTTTCTATTGTCCTTGGGTATTAGTCTTATACTATTTTTTTTATATCCCACAAATGAGTGCAATCATTCTATATCTGTCCCTCTCCTTCTTGATGATCATTCTAAACCCACTTTAGTTTTGGTAGATTGTGTTTTGTTTGGATAGGTTTTGTTTGGATAGAAAATTATTTTATCTATGAATAGATGCTTTTAGTTCTTTATTTTACATTTGTATCTTTTGTTTTCTTTTTCTTGTCTTATTGTACTGGTTAGAAAGATAAGTACATTGTCGAGTGGGAATAGTGAAATTTTGACTTGATCTCAATCTTTGCAAAAACATTCATCTTTCATTATGTTAGCTGTACTTTTGTTTTATTTTAGAGGGCTTTTTTAGACTCAGGCTGTTCCCTTCTATACTTGGTTTTCTGTGAATTGTAATCATGTATGGGTGCTAAATTTTATCAAATGTTATCTTACTATTGAATCATGAACCATGTTTTTCTTTTTTTTTTTTGACTATAAAATGACATAAGACGATTTGATGATATTCAACCAACCTTGTATTCATGGGAATTACTCCAATTTTTATCATGATGTAAGTTCTAGTTAGGTGATATTTTCTGATATTTTTACTAGGAATTTTCTAAGTCTTCTGTTCACAAAGGCTGTTGCTCTTTAGCTTTGTTTTCATGAAATATTTTATCTGGTTTGAGAATAGTGGTCATGTTGGTTCATAGTAGGAAAGTATTGTTCTCTCTTCTTTGGTATTATATGTCCCTTAAAACATAGATATTATAGTTGAAACTGAAGATTTCTGAAGTGTTTATTTAGGAAAATGAAAGTATCTGCTTGCTCTGGATATTCCCTTTTTCTCTGGACTTCTACCGGGTACTTCCTAGACATTTGGATGGAAATTTAGTTTCAGATTTATGGTGTAGATTGAAATGAGGAAAATTTATATTGGATCTATTCAGGAAATAGGCACCCCCACCCCTTCCTTGTGCTGACTGCTTATCAAGTGACTACTTTTCAGGGCTTCATTTTCTGATCTGTGAATAAGAGCCCCAACATTTTGCCTCTGACAATTCCACTGCTATGTGTCAGAGTCCAAAGTGGATGTTTTGTGATGTGCACAATGGTGTTCTTACCACTTCTGCTGTGAGTGGAGAGCCCAGACAAGGACCATCGTTACAACTATTTTTTAATTTGGGGGCTTGAACCCAGGTCGTCCACATGCCAGGCACTCACCCTTCCACTCAGCCACCTTCCCACCCATCTGCTCTCTCATTCTTAAGAGCTCGAGCTCCCAATGATCAAGTACCCATCCCTCCACCAGTGCCTATTTTCGACCATGAATGTATAACTGAAACCCAAGAACAAAAATGTGTAAGTTTACAACTGTACCTCATGGTATTTGTCTAATAAAAAATAAAAAAATAAAAAGACTGTGAAAGTTTCCAAATAAATTTTAAAAAGAATTTATAAGAATAAAGACTTTATCAATGTCACTGTCACTGTCCTCCCGTTGTTCATCAATTTGCTAGAGCGGGCTCAGTAACGTCTCCATCATGAGACTTTGTTGTTACTGTGTTTGGCATATCGAATACGTCACAGGGAGCTTGCCGGGCTTTGCCGTGTGGGACTTTATCAGTGAAGACAATAAAAAAAAAAAAAGCTTGAGCTTCCTCATATTTTGCTTTTATGGCTCCAACTTGAAACCCAGCTAAATATTGGCTTGTCTTTAATCCTCAACGACTTTTTAAAAAGTTGCAAAAAATTTAAAAAAAATCAAACTCGGGGCTGAAGTGATAGTCCAGTGGGTAGGGCATTTGCCTTGCACGTGGCCAACCCGGGTTCGATTCTCAGCATCCCATATGTTCCCCTGAAAAACCGCCAGGAGTAATTCCTGAATGCAAAGCCAGGAGTAACCCCTGTGCATAGTCAAGTGTGACCCAAAAAGAAAAAAAGAAAAAAGAAAAAAAAGAAAAATCAAATTCAAACAACAATGTTATGTACATAAAGCAATGGCATCAGTGACCCCATTGGTGCCATTGCTCTTTTGCCTACTAGACCTTTTATCATACAAACATTCATGCCCACCTACATATCCTCAATAATTATTACTGTTTTTTTGTTTGTTTGTTTGTTTTTGTGGGGGTGAGGTAGGGGTTTGGCCACCACACCCAGTTTACTCCTGGTTCTTACTCAAGGATCACTCCTGGCCCTGCTGGGGGATCAAATCTGGGTTGGCCTCATGCAAGGCAAGAACCTATCTGCTGTCCTATGATTCTGGGGTTTCCTCACTTTATTTTTTTTTTGGGGGGGGGGAAGATAAAGGATGTCATATTTAGCACCTACTTTTCCCGTTTAACACTGGCACAAGTTGTGGCCCTCTCCACGCTAAGCAAATTTTGTCATAAGACAATGTGAACTTCCTCTTTCTGAAATGGAAAAGCTATACTGTAAGGGAAGACAGTTTTCAGAGCACCGATCAGATTTAACCCTAGAACACTGAATTATCTCCCTAGACCATGTTCCTATTTTCTTTGCTCCCTGGCTTGCTTCCCTGGCACAAACTTCCACAGATGTTTAAGGAAAATCAGGGACCCCTTTAAACAGCCAATGGATAAACACTGTGTTTAAGCCAACTAATGCAGATGTAAATAAGGCCGAGTCTCTGCCTCAGGCGTTCAGCCCAAGGTCACTGCTGCACCTGCCCTCTGTCCACTCAGGCGAGACTTTGCCTAATGCATCTTAACCACAAGAGGGGAATTTGATTTTGACTGTGATTTATATACGTTAATTCTATTCTTAGCTTGAAATGAAAGTGCCTGACGTCAGAAGCACAAAATGGCTTTGGCATTTTTGCAGTAGCAGTAAATAGGAAGGTCTTGAAGATGTCTAACTTCACCCCTGCCCCGTGAGCTGTGGGGTTCAGGGCCAAGTGACATGGGCCTCCCACACCTGCTTCCTCTCCTCCGCAATGTAATGCGCCTGCCGGCTCACTGGCCCTTTTATTTACCAAATGTCAACAGCACACCAAAGAATGCTGAAGAAAAATGTGAAGTCGGAGAAGAAAATGTGTTGAAATTAGTAGTGCAGCCTATGAGTCCTTGTTGAAAAGAGCTGAGCAAAAAATATCTTGGAACCTACAGACTCCATGATAAAATAATGAAGCTTTGTTTTGAAAAGAATAGGAGGGTTTGGATTATGAGCATGATTTTGAATATAATTAAACTGGACGGACATGTCTTTTAAAAAAATCAGTGGCAGAGAGCCGTCTTTGGCAGTTTTCTGTAATTATCTTATTAACAGAGGAGCTGAACACTTATCAACTTGGTGAATCCAACAGAATTTAAATCTCAATTTCATTGTGATGGAGATCTTGTCCTTAGTACAGCATTAAAAGTGGCACTTTATTCATATGTTTGTAAATGGGGAGGTGATGGGACATGTGGCAGTACATGGTGGCTAATACTGGCTCTTGCTCAGAGGATGGGTCACTCCTGATGGTGCTTGGGTGGCCATATGTGGTGATAGGAATCGAGTAGAGTCAGCCACATTCAAGGCAAGTTCCTTACTCCTGTGCTCTCTCTGGCTCCTAAAAGTGGCATTTAAAACAAAAAGGAATCTATTCTTGTGGTTAAAACACCGTATTTATTTTTCCCTGCAAGGATAATAGTTCTTAGTTTGGTGGTTGGGATAAAACTTCCTGGTCAAGGTTTTACTCTTTTCTCTTACTTGAATCTTATTTCATACCAAATAGAGGATTGAGAAAGCGATTTGTTAAAGGTCACCCAGTGGTCCAGGGGATTCTATTATTTTATGATTAGGGGGACATGCTAGGAGCGTTTACCTAGCTACACAATTCAAACTAGCTCAAGTAAGAGCCCAAGGCCACAGGGGAATCGTGTGACATATTCAGAGTAGGAATGAAATATAACTAGGCCATGTCGACAGGGCCATGCATTGATAGAGCAGCCAACATTCTAGAGCATCTGCTCTCGGCATCTGCTAATTTGATTCTTACAGCAACCTTATGAAGTAATTATTACCATTCCCTTTCATCAGATGAGGAAATTGAGGCACAGAGGAATTTTAATTCTTCCAGTGTCATGTGGTGTTCAAGGTGCTACTTGAACACAGGCTGTTTGCTTGCCTATCTTCCTCCTCCTTCCTCCTCTGGCTGAGATAACTGACTTTATGTCTCCTGAATCTAGTAGCCTCTTGCCTCTCTCTCTTCCTGTATTCAGTCACTTCCTTTTGCAGACAGACCTTCTTTTTTTTTAAATTTTTTTTTATCAGTGGATCACCGTGAGGTACAATTACAGAGTTATAAACTTTTGTGCTTGTGTTCCAGTCACACAATAATTGAGTACCCATCCCTCCACCAATGCTCATTATCTACCACCAATAATCCCAGTATCGCTCCCATCACCCCCACCCTATCCCCCCCACCTCACCCAACCCCGCCTCTGTGGGGCATTTCCTTTTTTCCTCTCTCTCCTTTTGGGTGTTGTGGGACAGACCTTCTTTTAACCTGTAGTATTTTGGTTCTCCTCTAAGGCTTTTTCATGCTTCAGTGCTCACTGCCACCAGAGTTGGTAAAGATTTTAAATTTTGGTGTCCACTATGCTTTCTCTGTCCCTGGCTCTATTTCCTGGAAGGGAAATCCAGGCTGCAATAATCTGGCCAGCAAACTTGGGACATCTTTCCCTTTTCTGCTCAGCAGAGGTCAGTGGAAAAGGGGCACCATACTCAAGTAACTTCCAGGGATGAACTCTTTCATCCATGGTGTTTGTGGGAGATAGTTTTAAATAAGGTGGTGCAGTTAATGCAAGTTTTCCAAAACTTGTCTCCTTCCTCTTAGTAATAAAAAAAAAACGTGGGGGGAGGAGGTTCACTTTCATCACTGTTAGTGAGAATGTAAACCGGTTCAGCCTCCATGGAAACAGTATGGATGTTTCTTAAAAAACTAAAAATAGAACTGCCACAGGATTCAGGCAGTTCTGCTCCTTTTTGTGTGTCCCGGGAGCACAAAATAACTCTATCTGGAAAGATATGGATACACCTATGTTCATTGCAACCGTATTTATAACAGCCAATGTCAGAAACAACCCAGTGCCCAGTGGCAGCTGAGTGTGTGAAGAGGAGAATAGATACAAATAACAGAACACTGCTGAACTAGAAGAAAGAACGAAACGTTGCCTTTTGTTCCAAAGTAGATGGAACTAGAGAGTGTACTAGTAAGTGAAATAAGTCAAAAGGATGGGGCACCTCAAGAGGGTTGTGTGTGAGAGCCCTCCCCGTCCCAAGGGACCCAGCCCTTGCAGCCGAAACTTTAGAACTCAACCACCACCATGTTCACGGCCGCTGTCCACATGCTCAGGCCGAGCCTCACCCACGAGTGAACCTATTCCTGGAAGTCAAAACACTTAAGAGGAAACACCCTACCCATACTTCAAGAGTACCACACCACATTTGATGGGCTTCAAAGTAATAGGCAACCAATCTTAGAGGGAATTTTTTTTCAGATATATATATATATATATATACACATATACATATATCTAAGCGGTACCAGGTGGATGTCACGGAGAGCTGGAAACAGGGAAAAGCTACACCTTCCCATGCCAGACAATAGTCCTGCTGCCCCTCAAAGAAAATGGGGGCTGGCCTCTAAACTCAGAGGAAAGATTCAAGCTATCTCATAAGGGACACACGCCAGGCAAAGGCACTGCCATTTCCGAGAAAGCTCCTCATATGTACATATGTATATGTACATATACATATATATATATATATATACAGCTGAAAACATATATATATATATATATATATATATATATGCACACAAGGCTCAAAGGCTCATTGTGAGCTTGAAGTCTAGACTTAATAGGCCCAAGAAGGGTATCAGCAACAATCTTCACACTCTTTCCTCTAAGGATACTTTTCAATAGCATTTTCAGTGGTTTTTCATAACAAACAGTACAAAATCTTTTATTTCTGTTCTGCTTTGGGACAGGGATGGGTGTTCAGGATGGAACCATCTGAAATATGGTGGGGGGAAGGCATAATGGTGGTGGGATTGGTGTTTGAATACTAAATGTAATCAAATATTGTGAACTACTTTATGAAAAAAGTCAGAAGAAGAAAGAAAAATGCATGCTGGATGCTATCACTCTTAGGGTATCAGCTAATGTCCATTGAAAACAAGCCCTAGATTCTCACTACAGATCAGAGGTGACCTCAAATTGAGTGATGTGAACAGGAAGGGTCCTATGGACAGTGGTAGATGTATATTGGCACTTCGAATTTGTAACGGTGAATTTGTAACCATTTACACTCTTGTAAATCATTGCCAGTTAAGGGGCTGGAGTGATAGCACAGCAGGTAGGGCATTTGCCTTGCATGTGGCCGACTTGGGTTTGATTCCCAGCATCTCATATGGTTTCCGAGCACCAACAGGAGTAATTCCTGAATGCAGAGAGCCAGGAGTAACCCCTCTGCATCGCTGGGTGTGACCCAAAAAGAAAAAAATCACTGCCAATTAAAAAGAAAAGTAAGATGGTTGACATTTCAGAAATTTGGCTAGAAAATGGCAGTGATAAGTGGTGTGACCGGTAGTGTCAGGTCAACTTCTGTGGTATAAAGACTCGCACCACAGCGGGTATCAAACTACCATTGTGACAGTGGAGTTGGGAGGAGAGGCTCACAGTTGACTCGGTGCCAACAGGATCCTTTCCATCTGCTGACAACTGACACAGTAAGTGCAGATGTTTCCCACAAGTTTGAAGTCTTGACTTAATAGGCCCAACCAGGTGGGCTTGTAACAGGGTAAGAGGTCCCGACTGGGAGTGAAAGAATGGAAGTGAGATTGAAAGCACTCAGCTGAAAACAGAATGTTGTTTAAAGCATAATTAATCTTTTTTTTTTATTTCTTTATTGAATCACCGTGGGAAAGGTTACAAAGCTTTCAGGTTTAGGTCTCAGTCATGCAAATATCAAACACATTTCCCTTTACCAAAACTTATTTTTTACCATGAAGAACCTCAATAAAACCCCACCCCCCACCCCTCCCAGTCCCTGTGGGGCAGATGAATTCTAGTTAACACTCTATCTGCTTTGATTAGATTCATTGTTTCAATAAAAGATTCACCACTATTATTTAGAGTTTACCCCCCCCCCCCCCCAATCAGACATGCTGAAAAAGCATTGTGAAGTGATTTGCTTTCTACAGCTGGGTTCAAGAATTAAATGTTGGTTTTGGATTTCTGCTATTTTACTTATTGAACCTGGAAGTATTTCTACTGAAAGTCAGATAGTTAAGAAATTGGTTTCTGTGCACTGGAGACGTGGCCGTGCTGGAGAGCCGCTAGTGGGGGGCAACTGGTGGCCTCGGTAGGGCGTGAAGGGCGGACCGAAACGCCCCCCTTCCCATGAGGTTTTAGTCGCCCCCACTACCCCGGCTCATACCTGCTGTCCACAAGGCTCCCATGCGGCCACCATCTTTCTTTCCAGAGAGGAGAAGGCGACTGGGGCAACACCCTTTCCCCTCTGGACAGACCTGATGGCCTGGAAAAAGCATAATTAATCTTGAAGGTACACAGAGGAGCTTTCTCGGAAATGGCAGTGCCTTTGCCTGGCGTGTGTCCCTTATGAGATAGCTTGAATCTTTCCTCTGAGTTTAGAGGCCAGCCCCCATTTTCTTTGAGGGGCAGCAGGCCTACTGTCTGGCATGGGAAGGTGTAGCTTTTCCCTGTTTCCAGCTCTCCGTGACATCCACCTGGTACCGCTTAGATAACTTTCAGTTGACTATGTGCTATTCATCTTGGTTGGAGGCTTTGACTTGTGATCTTCAGGCCACCTCTCTGTTCAGGTAAAGGCCAAGACAGTATCATGATCTCCATGGATAGGGCGTCATATGCCTCAAGCCTGTCTGCTTGGTTATTTGCTCTTGCATCTCTGGGAAGGGGACAGGGAGTCTTGGCTGCGGAGCACTGCTTACAATTCTGCTAATGTTCCCTCTCATGTCACCTGATTGTCTGTGTCACTATCCATAGTTGGCTCTCCCCTAGGTGGTGTTGGCCAGTGGGAGATGGGGCAGGGAAGGATTCGCAGCATAGATCTCCCATGGGACTTGGAGTTCCAAGTGTCCTAGTAGAAAAAGGCTGGGTCTGTCCCTATAAAAATAGTACAATTAATTTATCCTTTTAATTTCCCCAGGGATGTGTGGTAAGGGAAAAGTTTTTTAAGACTCCTCTGCTTCATTGCAGATTTGTCCTAGTTTGTGAATATGCCGACTTCTGAATGGGATGACTATTATTTATGAAATAGCTACCGTTGTGTTAGTCATTGGATCAGGAGTTTTATTCTATTTACTCCCCATGATGTCACTACGAGAAAGTTCTTCCCCATTTTACTGGGACAAAGCAAAGATTGAGAGAAATGGAGTTGCATTAGGAATCTTTACCTGCAAGTAAATGTGGGATTTGAAAGCAAATCTTACTATAATTTAAATATTCTTTCAACTAGATTTTACAGGCTCACCCTGCTGCATTTTATTAAATTTCAAACATACTGAAGAGTTGAAAGTCTTGAAGAGCTAACAGTCTTGTAGCTAATCGCTTGGGAAATACGATGAACATTTTGCTATTTTACTATAACCGTCTGTCCTGTTATCCACCCGTCAATTTTTGCTTTTCAATATATTCAAAATAAGTTCTGGAAAGCAGAACTCAACTATCTAGGTCACCCCCTAGATAGTTAAGAATGCATGCCTATCCAGGGAGATAGCTCAAGGGTGGTAGCACAGGCTCTGTGTGCAGGAGGCCCAGGTTCCATTCCTGAACATGGCCTGGAGGGATGCCTGAGCATCTACTCAGAAATAGTCACTGAGCACCACCTGGTGTGACTCAACAACTGAAACAAAAACAACTGAAATAAATGCATGCCATTTATTGGAGTTCTACTTCTGTTTATTTTCTAAAGGGAAATTTTATAATGCAGAGAAGCTTTAAAATTCTGAAGCATATAATCTCAAATGTGAGAAATGTTGACAAATACACCAGTGTAAACTAAATCCCTAGTTAAAATATAGAGCATCACTATCGCCACAAGAAGTCAGTTCCTTCTTGCCCCTCTTTAGGTAGTTCACTCCCTGTTTACCCCACTCATTACACATCCCCCAGAAGTCAGGGGTTTTCTTTCTTCACCAGTTTCTTTTTGGGGGCTTCTGGAGGTCATACCTCGGGTGCTGGAGGGTATTTTCTGGCAGTGCTTGAGGAAACACGCAGTGTGGATAATTGAACCCAGACCTCCAGCTCCCCCCACCCCTTCCCCTTGAGCTCTCTTCCTAAACACAACATAGTTTGTGTTTAGACTACGCGGTCATAAATAAAGAGGCATTTCTTATATGTATCAACTCAAACAGTATTTATTGAGCACCTGGAAGAGTCAGGTCCTGAACTGAGTGCAGAGGAGTACAATGTGGAGGAAAAAGACATTAGCTCATGTAGAAGAGAGACATTATTCAACTCCTCTTAGGCATAAGGACATATTTAGCAGCAGAGATGAGGGCTGTGATGGTGTGTGTGTCTCTCTGTGTGGTGGGGAGAGTTGAGATGGGTTAAGGTAGGCTTGGCGATTGAGGATGATCAAGGAGGCTTACCTGAGGAAATGACATTTGAAACCCCAGCAGAAGGATGGATGACTTGGACATCACCAAGAAGGGATTTGCCAGAAGGAAAAATCTGCCATTGGTGGTGGAAAGGAGTGTATTTTTCTCCTCAGAACTAGGTAGGTGGTAGGTGTGATTGGTGGGCAGGCTGGAGGGGAGAGGGAGTGGTGGTCATTAGGAGAGGGGGGAGGGAATAAGTTCCAGAGGACACAGGCTGCAGACCCTTCTTTCAGCTGAACACTGACCCTAAGTCCAATAAAAAAAAGTCTTCTTGATTTTAGTTTTCCAATTAGTTGAGTTGGGTGAAAAAGAGATATGGATAGTATGTTCAGGAATCAGTGCTAAAATCACCATTAACATGAAGCTTCTGAATTTCAGGAAAACCCCGGCTGTATGAATCTTACAAACACCTTTGGATTTCTCATGTGATTTTTCTTTTTCACCTGTCTGCCCTGGCAATAATAGTTACTAAATAAAGACCCTCTGATTTTCTTTCATCTTGTTCTCCTTGCCTGCATTTAATTGTCTCCTTTGTACCTTAATTAATTCCTTTTCTGCCACCCACATTTCCCAGGAAGGGACCCCACTAAAATCACCGTTGACAGCTTGATTGCTTGATCCTGAGCCACTGGTTCTAATTCCCTTTGTTCTGTCATGCTATCATGTGATCTTCAACCACGGGTCCTCAGACTGGAGTTGATCTACAGGTGTAGAAAGCTTGAAAACCACTTGTCCTCGCCTTGATTATCCTTGCTGGTCCGCAGATGATATTCAGAACAAGAGTTGGTCAGCAGAAGTGAAAGGTTGGAAGCTACTGCTACAGACCCTTCTGGGTAGGCCTCATCTGCACATAGGGATTGGGCCACTACCTCTGAACCCAGAAAACTTGGGACTCTACTCTGAAGAGGTGATTCCTACCCAATCCTTTCTGAGCCATCTCTCCCCATCATTCCTGACAATTCAGTTTTTTGTTTGGGAAGGGGGGGATTCAAACCCAGCAAAGCTCAGTGTCACTCCTGGCTCTGCACTCAAAGCCAGGTAGTGTTTGGGGGGAGCATATAGGATTGAACCCAGATCCTCTTTGTGCAAGGCAAATGTCCTATCCACTGTACTATCTCGCTATCCCTAGACAACACAACATTTCTCCTCAAAGGAACCAGTCTTTCCCTGAGCTGTGCAGCCCATCATGTGCTTTCTATTTCAGGGAGTGTTATCACCATTCATTTGCTGCAACCCTAAATCTGAGCATTGCTCGAGATTCTTCTTTTTCCCTTCATCTGGTTAGCTACTAACTCTTGCTCATTGCATCTCTGAACCTCCTGTCGGAGGTTCTGTCCTGTTTCTATCTCTTCTGCCTTATTTCAGACCCTCCATCTTGCTCGTCTGTATTCTTCCCAAAGCACACATCTAAACTGGCCACCTCATCTCTATTCTCGGTTGCTTTCTAACCACTTTCGTCCTCCAGCTTGAGATCTTTATGAAGATCTTCTTGTACTCATGTATTTTTCAGTGGCCCCCTTCAAACATTCTGATGTTTGTGTGTGTATCACTTCCAGCTATGTTGATTCTCTAGCCCATGTCTGCCCCTTTCATTTTAATCTTTCTCTTTGGAAGCCCTTCCTTTATCTGTCTGCTTGATTAGCAGCTGATTCAGTTCAGATTGAGCCTCCTTCCATGGCCCTTCTGTCCTCAACTCTGCCCTCCACTGGGGCAGCAAGATGTTCTTCATCCCACTCCTCCAGTCTGCCCCCGGAAAGGTCCCCCAGCTTGCACTCTCACAACGCTTGGGCATCACTTAGAACAGCAATTCTCCAGAGGTAGTCTATCCTGTGGCCCTGGAAACCTTTTTACAATCATTATCCATGTGCAAAGTGATTTTTATTATAACAAGTAAGGACTTACACTGTCCCAGCCAAGAGCTGTTGGAGGAAAGTAGGTTAAGTGGCTTGTAAGACAGCTTGCTCAGAACAGGAGGGAAAATGTCCTAAAAGTCCAGTTGGCTTAAGGGACAAGCAGGATGCAGCTCTCAGGCAGAAGACAGCGGATGATTTGCTTGATTGTAAGGTTTTTTTTTTCTTTTAAAGCCATTTTTAATCTGTAGTTTTGGAAGATAAATGGTTGTTCCTTCAAATGAGACTTTTGTTTCTCTACATAACAAAAATCTGGTTATGATTCACTCAACTTTTCCTCGAATTAGCTATTTCTTATTTTTCAAGCTTTGTCACTTTTCATTTCTGAAAATTTTGTTTTAAGTACAGTGATTTACAGTACTGCTAATGGTAGGATTTCATACACAAAGTGTTCCAGCATCATGCACCAGAGTCCTCAATCACCTGCCCCTACTTTATAATTCGTTCCTCATCTACCCACCAAGCTTCCTACTGATGGCCAGTTCCCAGTCACTCTTGCTTTTGGGCATATGTTATTTCCTTCCTGTATTTCATTATATTCCACATATGAGGAAGATCATTCTGTGTCTGTCCCTCTCCTTCTGACTAACTTCACTCATCATTATTCTCTCTAGATCCATTCACGTAGCAGCAAATTGCATAATTTCATCTCTTCATATAGCTCACTCGTATTCCATTTTGCATATGTGCTATAGTTTCTTTGTCCTGTAATTTGTTCTGGGCGTTTGGGTTGTTTCCATATTTTTTGTATTGTGAGTAGTGTTGCAATGAACATAGGAGTGCAGATGTCTTTTCTTATATATATATTCTGATATATATATTTTTTGGGCCCTTGGGGTAGATACCCAGAAAAGGGATTGTTGGGTCATTTAGGAGCTCTATTCCTAGTTCTTTTCTTTTATTCTGTTTTTTGTTTGTTTGGGGGCCACATTGGTGGTGCTCAGAGCTAACTCCTGGCTCTACAATTAGGGATCACTGCTGTCAGTGCTTAGGGGAACACTTGGGGTGCTGGGGATCAAACCCAAATTTAATTGCATGAGAGGCAAGAGCCCTGCCCACTGTATTATCTCTCTGGTCCCCTCAATTCCTAGTGTTTGGAGAAGTGTCCATATTGGTTTCCAAGAAACATTGACATTTTGACATTTTCACCAGCAGTGGGTGATTATTTTTCTCCATCAATGCTAACACACGGCTATTTGGTTTTTGTGATGTGTGCCATTTTCACTAGTGTGAGGCAATATCTCATTGTTGCTTGGTTTTGCATTCTCTAATGATGAGTGATGCAGAGCAATTTTTGTATGTCTCTTGCCTATCTGTGTATCTTATTTGAGAAAGTTTATGGTTATCTCTTCCCCAAATTTTTTATAGGGTTTGTTGTTTTTTTTTCTTAAAAAGTTTTACCAGTGCTTTATAGCATTTGGATATTAGCTCTTTAACAAATGAGTGGTGGGCAAATATTTTCTCCCAGTTGGCAGAGTGTTTTTATTTATTCTGGTCATCATTTCTTTTGCAGTGCAGAAGCTTCTTAGTTTGATATAGTTCCATTTGTACATCTTTCCTTCTGTTTGCTTGGTCATTGAATTCTTGAAGATCCCTAGATTCATTGTCTTGAAGTGTTCTAACCATGTTTTCCTGAATATAATTTATGGGCTCAAGTCTTATATTGAGGTCTTTTTTGTTTGTTTTTTGTTTTGGGACCACACCCATTGGTGCTCATAGATTACTCCTGGCAGGGCATCGGGACCATATGGGATGTCAAGAATTAAAGCCAAGTAGACCAGGTGCAAGGCAAACTCCCAACCCACTGTACCATTGCTCCAGCCCAATATCTAGGCATTTAGCCCATTTTCATTTGTGCATGGTATGAGAAAAAGGGTATGAGTTCATTTTTTTTTTTTTACGTGTGACTGACCACTTCTCACAACACCATTTGTTGAGGAGGTTTTTCTTACTCCACTTCATACTCTTTGATTCTTTGTCAAATATTAGCTGTTGAATACCTGAGGATATGTCTCTGGGTTCTCAGTTCTTTTCCATTAGTCTGAAAGTCTGTCCTTATTCCACTACCACACTGTAGTTTGATCACTACAGCTTTGTAGTATAGTTTGAAGTTGTGAAAAGAGAAGCATCTGACCCTCTTTTTTCCCTAGGATTGATTTGGCAATTTGAGGTTTTATTGTGCCATATAAATTTTAGCTATAAGCATTGATTCATTCGAATGCCTAACAACCCTAATCGGACGATTACACTTGAATAGATGTGCCTCACTGCCTGCAGTTTCAATCTTCATTGTCTACACACCAACATCCAAATATAATGAAGGAGAAATTGAGAAGGTCTGCATGGAGCTGGAGAAGTTCTATAAAGAAGACCACACCTTCTATAAGATCATTGTTGGTGATTTTAATGCCAAGATAAGACCGAGAAGATCAGCCAAAGAACTCCACATTGGGACCCATGGCCTAGAATGGAACAAACAGGGTGAGAGACTATGTGAATTCATCATGTCGACCAAGACCATCCACTGGTAACTCACAGTTCCTAAAGGCTGAATCTAAACGTCGGACATGGGAGTCTCCTGGTGAACGGTTCCACAATGAAATTGACCACATCATATTCAATCAATGGTTTTGCCCAACCTATGTCGCTGTTGTCCCAAAATTCCAAATAGGATTGTACCATCATCTCCTTTGTGCAAAATTCTACTTCACAGAGTGGGGAGAAAGGGCTGCAAAGTTTAAGAAGAGAACTCCCACAACGACCACCAACTGGGAGCTCTTTGGCACCATTGCAGAAACATGGGAAGATGCCATCGTTGACAACATTGACAAAGAATACAATCGACTGGTTCAGCACCTCCATGATTGTGCAAGGAACACTGAGAGAGAGATAGCCACAAAAAGATGCATGTCTTTGAAAACTCTTGAGCTCATTAGCCAACGTGGCTTGGCGCAAGTCTCAGGCAACTATGAGCGAATGTTGGAGCTTGCAAAGCAGTGCAGAGAAGAAATAAAGGAAAACCTCAAAGAGAGAAGAGCAGCAGTGCTGGCAGATGTGGCAGAAGCCGGGAAAAGCATTCGCAATGCCTGCCTGTCCTTTGCCAGCTACAAGACCAAGATGACTGCCCTCCGACATCATGATGGATCTATCACATCTTCCAGAAGGGCAATGGAGGAGATTATCCAGGACTTCTACTTGGATCTCTTTGATAGCCACGTTCACCTGCCCACATACCAAATTCCGCACGATGGATATGTCGTTCCCAACGTTCTCCCTTCTGAAATCCGACATACATTTGGTCAGTAAAGAAGCAAATAGCACCCGGCCCAGACAAGATCAGACTCAAACACCTGGAGAACCTGCCGTCAGTACTCATCAATACACTGGCTCGGCTCTTCACTCGCTACCTGTCTGAATGCAAGGTTCCATCCCAATGGAAAACCAGCAGGACTGTACTACTGTACAAGAAGGGAGACATCCATGACATTGGCAATTATCGCCCAGTCTGCCTGTTGTCTGTCATCTACAAACTGTTCACTTGAGTCGTCCTGAATCGTATTGGCAGAACACTAGATGAAGGACAACCATGCGAGCAAAATGGGTTCCGCAAAGGATTGAGCACCATCGACCATATCCACATGATAACCAAGCTCATTGAGGTTTCTCGGGAGTTCAAGATGCCGTTCTGTCTAACTTTCATTGATTTAAAGAAGGCCTTTAATTCTGTTGAGACTGAAGCGGTCATTGAAGCCCTAGCCAAACAGGGTGTTCAAACTCAATGCATCAGGATCCTCCGTGAGCTGTATTACGGATTCACTACCAGGATCTTACCATTCTACAAGGAAGTCATCCTCCATGTCAAGAGAGGGATTCGGCAGGGTAATACCATTTCACCAAAACTCTTCAGTGCCACCCTCGAGAATGTCATGCGACAACTGGAATGGGAAGGAATGGGAGTTAAGATAGATGGTCGGTGGGGCTGGAGCAATAGCACAGCAGGTAAGGTGTTTGCCTTGCACGCAGCTGACCCGGGTTCCATTCCCAGCGTCCCATATGGTCCTCCAAGCACCACTAGGAGTGATTCTTGAGTGTGATTCCAAAAGTAACCCCTGAGCATCGTTGGATGTGACCCAAAAAGAAAAAAAAAGAAAGACGGTCGGCAACTACACCACCTCCGCTTTGCTGATGACATTGTTCTCATAACACCAAACATTAGCCAAGCAGCACAAATGCTGGCCAACTTTGACCGTGAATGTGGAAAGTTCGGACTGCAGCTGAATCTCAATGAAGACAATGTTTATGAGAAGCAGTTTCGTTCCTGACATTCCATTTGCTCTCAATGGAATGAACATCTCCGAATGCAACAGTTATGTGTACCTAGGTCAAGAAGTCAACATGATGAATGACCTGGCACCTGAGTTGCTCAGGAGGAAGAGAGTGGCTTGGAACACCTTCAAGAGCATCGAAGAAATAGCTAAGAGGACAAAGAAACTCGGCTCCGGCACATCTCTTTGATTCCACTGTTCTCCTGCATTAACATATGCCTCAGAGACCTGGGCTCTAGGAAAACAGGATGAGAACACTATTCAGGTCTCCCAAAGAGGAATTGAAAGAGCTATGCTTGGAGTATCACGCTTCACTCAAGTGAGAGAAAGAATCTGGAATTCCAACCTCCATCGACGATCAAGAATCAGGGATGCTGTCTCGTTTGCCAAGGCATTGAAAATCAGATGGGTTGGACACGTAATGAGATTTGGAGATGACCACTGGACTAGAGCTGTTACTGACTGGATTCCACGGGACATCAAAAGATCACATGGCTGCCCACCTACAAGATGGTCAGACTTCTTCAAGACCCTGAATGATCGTTTTGAGGCTGTTCGTGTTCCTAGAATGAACAGACACCATTGGGCTACACAAGCACGCGACAGGGACGAATGGAGACATTGCTGGCACCCGCTTGAGCAAATTGATGAGTAATGGGATGTCAAGTGATCAAGTGATCAAGTGATAAATTTTAGCAGCATTTAATCTTTGTCTTTAAATTTTTTCATGGGTATTTTTATAAAGACTACAGTGAATCTGTATAGTGCTTTATGCAGGACTGTCATTTTAACAATAATAATCCTTCCAATTCATGAACAGGGGATGTGTTCATTTCCTTATGTCTTATTTCTTTCAATAGTCATCTCTTCTCTTTGTAGAAATCTTTCACCTCTTTTGTTGATTTCCAGGTAGTTTCTGTGGTACATTGTGAATGGGATTGTTTTCTAAGTTTCTCTCTATTTATTGTTTACATAAAGAAATACCTTGGATTTCTGCTCATTGATTTTTTTAGGTATGGCCATTTTTCAGACACTTTGACTTTCAGAGGGTGAAAGGTCTCAAGAGTTCTCCTACAGTTTGAGTTCATTTATGATTACAAATATTTGATGAGATATTTTTTTGCTCTTGTTGCGACTATTATATTTAAGGGGTAGGTTTGGGGCTAACTAGAAGGAATAGTTGTCTTTTTTTCCCCTTACCCATAAAACTACAAGTAAAACCCTCCATCTCTTGTTATCCCTGGCACAGCATCTTTTCCAACCAGGGACCATACAGTCTGAAATTCTCACCGTGAGCAGTTTAAGGTAATTGAGCAGTTTAAGGTGAGCATGTGTAATTGCAGAAAGGAAGTTCAACTACCTTGTCATGAAATGTATCCTATTACATGACCACCAGGCCATTGGAAATCTACCTTTTCACTTATCACAGGGGGATGATTATGTTATAGAGGCTTAGGTGCAAGTCCCTGACTTGACTTTAATTCCTTTAAAAAACGATTATTCCATTAGGAAACTATCATAGGAAGATGGAAGACCATAATAAAAGCAGAAGTGTGTAAACCTGTCATCTAAGGAAATGGTTTATAAAGATCTTTTCTTTAGATAGTATTGTGAGATGGGAAGATTAATATGGGATGTGCTGGAAGCATTTCTGATGAACTGGGTTCATTTGAGCACTGATGGGCATCATAGTCATGGTGGTCCATTGAGGTCTGAGCAACAAACATTAGACTTGCACCTTTGGGTTGAATGTCACTGGACATCCTCTTCACTGGGTTCCAGAACTGTGTGAATTGCAAGATAACATTTTAACAGAAGATTCCCCACATTACTGACTCCACCATACACATTTTTATCTGGTTGGAACAATAGAGTTCCAATTTGGTGATTGTGGCTATTAAATAATAATGTTGGTTCTACATCCTCTACAGTCACTGTTACTGCTCCTCACCATTTTCTGCCAGAATAACTACAGAGACTAAATGTATGTAAATTTACGTGCAAGTAAACATTAGTGGGACATCCAGGTGTGTGTGATCCATGCACTTGGTCTAAGGATACAGGAATGTTGTTTGGGTGGGATTGAACCCAAATGATGGGTTGAGCTGTGGAACCATGGATTGTAGGTGTGGGATTATAAAGGAAAAGCAGACAGACAAGCCAAGAAACAAAGCAACCTCTGGTCCAGTGGATAGTGTTCTTTAATCACTGATCTGCAGGTGTAGAAGGTTGAAATCCACTATTTACTGCCCTGGTTTTAACGGCTGATTTATTGATCAATATACAGGACAGCTTCTGGTCCACATATGTGGAAAGGTTGCAGAACACTGTTCTAAACTGTTATTGACTTACTACTCACTTTTATAGTTGAAGCCTACTTAGAAGTAGAGAAAAATTGTCCACAATCCCAGCAATCAAATGCTACCATTCTTTGGATTGTTGCCTCTCTTTCCCTTCCTTCATTTTTCTTTTCTTTTAGGAATTTTAAGTTCCTTCAGCTCCAGATAGTATTCTAATATCTGAGATTTTTGCTTTGTTTTTTTGGGAGGGGGAGGAACAGGAGAGAGGAAGGGCATTTTTTCTTCTCTTTTCTGAATCTCGTCAGTTTATTACCATGTTGTCACAGGACAACTGCCAGAAATTATCCCAGTGCCTTTTCCCTTTTCAGGATTCTGCTTTCTATTCAGGTGAGGTAGCGTGTCCTCAGGTCACTGAGCTTACCTGGTGCTGTATGTAAACGGCAGGCGGTGAACTGGCCATCTGGTGAAATGGATATCACCTCCTACAAATGGATATCACCTCCTGTTGTGGGATGCCAGCCAGAGGGCCACCCCCTTGAACTCCCAACTCTGTCCACCACCCACAGGAGTCCATCTGCTCCTTCCTACTCCAGGCTTAGCTTGAATCTGCAGGCTGACAGGTTCCATACTTTCTCAGTTGCCTGGGCCCAACTTTCCAGTCTCTGAATGAAGTCTGAAAATGGTTCCAGTTTGTAATTACTCTTGTAACAATGACAGAGATGGAGAAGGAAAGAAACAAGGGCCTGTTTTGGTCACAACTGTTTTGGTCACGACTCTTCCATTTATTTTGTTTTGTTTGGGTCACATCTGCAGTTCCAATGCTCTGCACTCAAGGATCACTCCTGATGAGGCTTGGGGAAGCATATGGAGTGCTGGGCTAAAGTTGTAAGGTAAGACCTTCCCTGTTGTGCTATCTCTTCGGCCCCAGACTCTGTGTCTCATCTGCTTGGGGATTCAGCTCTTTGGCTCCCAGCACCCAGACAACCCTGGTGAACAGAGGAAAATCCCATTGCTACTAAAGGAAACTGACCTTTGATTTCTCACCAGTAATGTGCTTTTCTCAAACCTTCTTCAAAGAGGATGCTTAATAATCTGTCATGAATATAATACTAGCTGATAGGAAAGCATTTATTTCATTTTCAACAATAATTTGGATGGTCCTGTTGGTGTCTGGCCTTTTCAGTGCGACACATCTTTAAGAATCAGTGATACTTGCATAAGTGTCAGAATCACCCAATCTGAACAGAATATGTGCTAAGTAAGACCCTTGGTAGGTGAGGTTTGTAAAGTGATAACTTGAGTGCTTTATAGAATATAAAACCAAAGATGTGGGCTGGAGCGATAGCACAGTGGGTAGGGTGTTTGCCTTGCATGTGGCTGACCCGAGTTTGATTCCTCCGCCCCTATCAGAGAGCCTGGCAAGCTACCGAGGGTATCTCGCCCGCAGGGCAAAGTCTGGCAAGCTACCTGTGACGTACTTGATATGCCAAACACAGTAACAAGAAGTCTCACAATGTTACTGGGTCCACTCGAGCAAATCGATGAACAACGGGAGGACAGTGCTACATTGCTACAGAGCCAAAGATGTAGCTCACTGATAGAGTACTTTCCTTGCATAGGTGAGGCCCTGGGTTTACTGCCAATACCACAAATAGACAAACGACCCCAAATCTGGCGATCTAAGAAATATACTTACATAAGCACATGGTTTTATGCAAGTAGCTAATTTAATATGTAAAATAAGATTTTCAGGTGCAAAAATTAAAGTGGCACAGAGAATAAATGCTGAAGGAAATTACTTTTATTCCTCATGGACTGGCCTGTTTAGTGAAGATCCACTTTTACTCTGGGTTTTACTTTGCATGAACTGGTTGATCTCTGCTGCTGAGAACCTCTCTGAAAGTGCAGTGGTTACTGAATGTCTGTGATCTGGGAGTCTGTGGTCCAGGCTGCTGCACAAGGTCTTCTGGAAACTTCCAAATTGGTGATGCTACAGAGTAAGTCTTAGAGAGTCACAGAGCAGCAGTAACATCTTTCAAAGAGAAGTTGACATTTTACTTCCGAAATCTATTCTGACCACAGCACACTCTGGGAATTGGAGAATAATAGGATCTCTAAACTTGTTCTTATCTGAAGTGCCCAAACCTGTAGATTTTCTGTACTGAACAACTCTGTGGCGTGTGCGTCACAGTGAAAGTTATAATTTCCATTTCTTCTGTCAGCAAAGACCATGTTCCTGACATTGTTTAGGATGCCCGGCGTGATTTAGATGGCGTTTCAACTTTATGGCCATTTTATGATCTGTGAGCTACAGCAGTTCTCCCTTTGCAGACTAGGAAGCCAAGGCTTACAGAGTGAAGTAACTTGTCTAGGAGCTCACAACAGAACACCACTGTATCATGGAACCCTGGCCCCGGCTCTCGCCACTGCATGCTCAGTTAAGCCCTTTCCCCCTCCAAGCCCCATACTTGCTGGAGGTTGAGTGAAGCAGTTGCACCTGAAAATTACATAGTGTCTGCTTGGCAAAGGCCTTTTCCACTCACCCCTTCTGTAGTCGACTTCAACCAAAACAAGTGTGGCCGTGACCAGGACAGGGGAGCCAATTTCACATACCTGTAAATGACATTTTTTCACAGTAATATTGGATATAATAAGAGTTAAAATTGTTTTGGGATTGTGTTCTGATCTCCATCATTTCTGAAATTTAAGTACACACAGGAAAGAATTCTCAAGAATTTTATGCAGTTTTTTAAAAGCTCATAATATAGATATAAACAAATATGATTTGGTCTTACTCTATTCCTCAAAATTACACAGGCCTGAGTCACACTGAAACCACATGTAAATAAAATTTAGGTGCTACAGGATGTGGTCCTGACTTTGCCCTTTGTGTTTGGTGAATTATGAATTTGTCTTGGGGACTCATCGTTTTCTCTGCCCTTAGTGACCACTACATTTCTCCTGCTGGCAATACTAGAAATAACATAGTGGTTTCCAGGAACCTTTTATGGAACTGGGAAAGATTTATACCAGAGAACTGAATCTGATATGGATGTTGAGAATGTCTGGCACCTGTATACTCAGTGTAAAATTTCCATTAGATTCCCCCTACTGCTCCTTGTATTAACAGCAATGATTGAGAACTACTGTTCTCTTTTAGGTCATTACTTTCATTGGACAGTCTATTGCTCATGACAGCTGCTAACCACATTTGAACAATGAGCAGATACGTGGGAAGCCAGTTATCTATAGGGATTGTTAGACATTAGGTAGTCTAAGTATTTATAATGTAGTAGACTGAGACTTGGGGAACCTTGGCCAAAAAAAATTTAAAAATGCTACCAGGCTTTGGTTCACAGCGGGGATCTGCTGGAAGCAAGCAAACAAACTAACAAATAAAATAAAATAATGATGAGGAGACAGTCAGCATTAATCCATCCCCCTCATCTTAATAGATAAGACTCTGAGGCCGAATGGAAGTAACCAGTTACTTTGGGCAAAGGAAGTAACCAGTGATTTGTATATTTTTGTTAGAATTAAGCAACCTCTTTAGCTTTAAGCATCCCCAGCAGGATTACGGAATAAATGTTTTCTGCTTTGACCTATATTTCTCTAAAGAGTTGACCGGGGTGAAGAGAACGATCATCATCCAGAGCTGGAACCCACAAAGAAAGGACATACTCGTGGTCACTCCGCTGTTGGTGCCCCTGGCATCCTGTGCCCTTGTCCACAGTGCCATGACCACAGCAGTGCCCTGCATCTCCTAGGGTCCCAGGCCTTGCAGAAGAGAAGGAAGAGGATTGTTCTGCAGAGAGGTTGCTTGGTCCACAGCACTACATGGACTGTGGGGGTGGCTGCTTCTCCCACCTCCCTTCTTCTTTCATACTCATGCGCAGCTTCCTCTTCAGTTGAATTTCCTGCCTTTGCCCTTGCTCCTCATCGATTGAAGATCTGACCCACGTAGAGTCTTTTCATGCCAAGCCCTTCAGAAATCTGCCCCCTCCCCCACACCCAGTTTCAAAGCTTCTGGGCTTTTCCTTTGAAACTATTGTTACTGTCCCTTCACTTCCACCACCCTTCCCCAGTAGCCTCATTTTGGATCACTCTTGGGAGCTGTGTCCCCCTCAGATTGTGGTCTCTCCCTCTCCACAGCCTTAGCATTCTGGGGGTTACGCCCATATTCCTGCCCCAAGGGCCCAAGCCCCTCCACTCTGCTCCTAGCTTAGCCCACCTCCCACACCATGCTTCCTTGTTCTTTTCTATCTGCTCAAGGTCCATACAGATCTCAGCACCCTCGTTTCCTTCCTGGCTGCACACCTCAGCATCTGGGGACAACCCACTCACCATCTCCACTCCAGCACAGGCTGGTGCACTGATAAAATCCTGCCAGGGGTGGGATCCCTCCTGACGTCTGTCTCCGCTGTCCCCATGGCAGTCTGTTCAGCAGGGCCCTCCTCAGTGCCACAGTGGGCACTCACGTCTTCTCTTTAGCATCATCTCTTACTCCCCCAACGCGCTCTTCCATATTCCCACGTCTCTCCTGGCATCTGCTCACCTGCTTCCGGTCCCCCAGCTCCCCTTCTCCAGGGAGAACTTCAGTGGCAACTGCCTCATCTTCCCTCCCCACCCTCTCCCCTGCTGAAGTGCAGGTGTGCCCCCGACGTTCTGCCTTAGCCATCTTCTTGTCTTCTGGGTCTAGATGCATCAGGGCCCAATGAAGCATCTCCAACAGCTCTGATCTCTCGAATGGGCCCCTGCAGTGAGATGCCTCCAATCACCTCACACTCAGCTGTCTCGTCCTGTTTCCCTCTTTTTTTTTTCTTGTGTCCCTCTTGTTCTAGTCCTGGTAAGCAGGGTCTCTGCATGGCCATGCTGGCTGAAAGCCAGACTCAGCTGACCTTCCTCTACACCATCTAATTAGACTAGTCGGTTCTGTCTCCTCAATATCCAGGGTGCCCCCTTTCCTGCAACCTCTGCTCAGGGCCCCCTGAGCTCCCATCTGGGTGATTCCTGTATTCCTCCTCTCTGCTCTTCCTCCTCCCTTCCACCCCAGTCCATCCTGCATGGATCTTTCTAAATCATAAAAGCCTTGCTTTGCCTAAGGCTGCCAACTTCATCCAGTTTAGACAGACCCACTTGAATTCAGAGTGGTCATCTGCACCCTGTCTAAAAGCACACTTTCTTTGACTTTACTTTCCTCTAATAAAAGCCAAACTTGACCCAGGGAGATAGTATGGAATGAAGGTGATTGTTTTACATGCAGCTGAGCCCAGTTCAGTCTCTGGTACTGCATATGGTCCCGCAAGTATGCTGTGTGATCCCTGAGCACTGCTGGATATGGCCAAAACTGATGTAGGCAAGTAGACCAGGAAGGGCCCCCATGACAGTAGAATTCCTAGGATGCAATAAAATCAAGAGCCCAGCGCTGCTGCAAAGAGCCCACCTTGTGAGCTCAGGCCTGTTAGACTTTCACCTAGTGCATGCAGCAGACCCAGAGAAGGCTGACCCCCCCTCCAAGAGAAGCTCCAGCAGGAACAAAAGGCCAGGAAAGGAATTTCAAAGAAGGCCATCAACCACTCCCAAGTCAACCTCCTTGGCAACCGCCCTAGCAACAGACTTTTACTTAGGTAGAAGCGCCATGTGGGGGCAGGTTGGAAAAACCCTATAAAGGCCACCTTGAACAAAGGAAGGGAATCCATCTGCTGCCCGAGCCCATGTGTGCTGCTTGTGCCCACGTGGCTGAGCACACGTGGTGCCTCAGCACATGTGTCATCTGCATCTCCCCTCTTGAGATGTGTACTTTCCTATCTAATGCTGGGGTGTATATAGGAGCTCTCTCCGCCCTTGGAGAAGTCCAAAGTCTCTCTTGAGCGTGCTACTCTTTCTTGTTTTCTCTCCCTCCTTCCCCTTCCTAAAAACCTCCAAATAAAATCTGTGTTTACTTCGCTGTTTGTCTACTCCTGAAATTCTTTTCTACGAGGCAAGACAAGAACCCTGAAACCCTGGGTAAGGCCTAGGACTGACTTTCCTTTCCTGCAAAGAGCAAATCCTTGCTCCAACCTCTGTCTGTGACTCCCTGAGAAATCAGGTGATGAGGAACACCAACCCCACCCCCGCCCTGTGCCTAGAAGACCAAGTGCACGTCAGGTATGGCTTGACAGCCACCTGGTGAGGCTGGCAGGGGTGGCGGGGAGGGGTTAGGGATAGGGATGGGAGACTCTGGTCTGTGCAGTGCAGGGGCACATCACAGACTTTAACAGCCTTAGTCTTCTTCCCAGACGGCCTCTGTGTGACAGGGGCAGATCAGGAGAAAGTGACTATCTTTCTACCCCTTGCCTCACATAAGCCACCCATGGGGGGCCCACTGACTTCAAAACCACCCCTTCTCAAAAAAATGTAAATGATGAAGAATGGGCACTGGTGGAGGGATGGGTACTGGATCATTGTATAACTGAAACCCAAGCACAAAAATTTGTAAGTCTACAACTGTACCTCATGGTGTTTCACTAATAAAAATTAAATAAATAAATAAAATGTCATAATACTGAAAGAAAAAAAAACCACCCCTTCTCTGTGCTGGAGCGATAGCACAGCGGGTAGGGCGTTTGTCTTGCATGCGGCTGACCCGGATTCAATTTCTAGCATCCCATATGGTTCCCTGAGCACCGCCAGGAGTAACTCCTGTGCACAGTTGGGTGTGACCCAAAAGAAAAAAAAATGAAAACAACAAAACCACCTCTTCTCCCCCAAACAAAATAGATAAATGGCACCATATTTCATTACTAGTTCATTGAAAAAAATTTTTTTAAATCACAGGCTGTTTTAAGACTAGAGCTATAGTATAGAAGGCAAGGCACTCTCCTTACATACCGCTGGCCCTGCTTTGATTCCTGGCACCATGTATAGTCTCCTGAGCACCTCCCAGGGGCGGGGTGGGGGGACATCTGAACACAGAGCCAGGGAGTAGCTCCTGAACACTGCCAGGTATGGCCCCCAAATAAATCAGAATGTTTCACATAACATATCCAGATTTTGGATGGAAGCTCTGAAAACTGAGCTTTATTTACATTTCCCTAGGGCAGCAGCTGGTGGACAGAGGGACAGCTGTGTCTCTTAGATGGAGCAAGCTTACTCCTTCCCAGAGTCTGCCCTCACTCATCGCCAGCCTGCAACTGTTCACCTGTAGTTTGGGTATGTGGAATGAAGTCAGGCCTCCTCTAATGTTCCTGCTGCATCCTGGAATCTGGTGCCCACTGAGGGACGTTCTCTCTGGGCCTCTGCATTTGCGTCCAGTCACCCAATAGGTTAACCTTGTGGGAGAATCAGTCCTCTCTTGTTCTTTGCTAAGGACCTTGTCAGCTTAGCAAGATGATGATTTTGTCATGAGTCGTTTGAATCAGGGCTGCGTGAACCTATAGAACGCTCTTTTCTAAACTGTTCCAATGACTGTAGACTTGAAGAACTACATTTCATGGACTGGGAGACAGTAGAGCAGTTAGGGCATGCTCTGACCCGGGTTCAGTTCCTGGCACCACATGATCCCGAGGATTATAGCCTGGACCCTAGACCCTCCCCCCAGCACTCCCACTGCAGGGCCCTAGTAGCATGACATTCTTACACGGGCACAGCTGATCAGGACTTTCTGGAGGAGCACCCGGCCTCCTAAGCATCTTGGGAGTCACCGCCCTTAAAGTGCCATTTTATGTCTTGATCAGTGCCTGTTTACACACAAACACACAGCATATATGAACACACAACAAAAAACACACAACACAAACACACACACACTACAACTGAAAAAAAATTCCAGGAAATAATGCCATTACCTTTCTCCCCTCTCTCCTCTTTCTCTTTCTTTCATATTCTTCTTTCTTTTACCATCAAACTGGTCATGATCCACTGAATTGATTTCATGAGCAATGAGTATAGGATCACAACCTGTACTTGGAAAAACACGGCCCTGAGTACATGCATGTAAATTCTTCTAAAATTGAGTATATTCCATTTTAGTGCACATCACACCTACATTTATTTTTTCTGGGAGAGAAAAACTTCCATAGCATTCAGCTATCCAAGAGGCCGGACAAAAACTGGCAATCATAACCACTGATTTGGCGAATTTGTTCTCAGTGGGATTTGACATTGGCAGTTTCATGCACCCAAGCATAGAAATTAGTGAGCATTATTTTGAATGCAGACGCATTGTATCTGCTCTCTGACATGCCCTGTATTCTTTGTTGCTAAATGAGGTTAATATTTGCAGACATTCGGGGAGAGTGAGATGGGTCCCTTAAATCTTGTATACATGCTGGTGAGACATCATCAAAGGATTTACATGGTGAAGGAGGTTTAATAAAACCTTCATTTCAAGTCTGATAAACCAGAAAATTTTATTTTCATTTGGCTTTATTGAATCATTTATTTAACAACTGCCCTTGGTGATCGGAATGAAGAAAATTGTCAACAGAATAAATATTCTTGCCCTCATGGGTCTTTCACTCCAGAAAATAAAATAAGAAACAAAAATTGGCGCTGCGGCCAAACACTGATGTCAATAGAACAAATATCATAGCTTCACGGATGCCGAAATACATCATAGAAAGACTTGGATTTGCAAGAGAGGTGTGGTTGTAAAATTGCAGAAAAGGTGTTACACGATGGCGTCAGTTATTTTGAGCACAAGCATTATTTAAAATAGAGGTCTGAGTAACAAAATTTAAATGAAACGACCATAGGAAGGTAAGAAAAACTTTCTAGAGGCAGAAGCCTCTGTCATTTCCCTCCGTGGTGCATTTTCCAGAGACCCCAGCTGTCCCAGGAACCTTTGCAGGGAACGTTTGACTGACCTGGGGTTTGAAGCTGGGAAGCTCTGTGTCCAGGGCCTGCGGACTTGCCCTGCTGTGGGGAAGGTTAACGGCCTCTCCAGGAAGGGCTATTTATTATTACCCCGGAGTGCCCCTCCTCAGAGTCATTCTGGCCGGTGGAGCAAAACTGCCTCATTACTCCAACTGTCATAGCATGAAAAATGAGCCCTATGAGGAGTCCTCCTTTTTTTTGGCTTTAGTAACACAATGACATTTTTATTATAATGTGTGTGTGTGTGTGTGTGTGTGTGTGAGTAAAATAAACTGTGCTGCTTCCCCCTCCCCCAACGTGGCCTACAGAGAAGCAGGGAGACAACCCCAGACTCCCCCCCAACCCCCGCACACCTGCGTGAGGGGTTCTGTTAGGGACCAGGCATTGCTTTCTGGGAGGGGGGATAGGGGTGGGGGGCTTGGCTGGACTCCTGCTCCCGCAGCGTCACACGTGCCCAGCCATCTGGCAGTCCCAGCGTGCACACGTGCAGGGCCAGCCTGCATCCCGCCTTCCCATTCCGTGCCTCTCTTTTCAAATGATCTTTGGTCCAATTGCATGACCTTGTATGTCTCTAGGACAGCAATTGGGGGTGTAGTTGTGTGTGTGGTGGGGGGAGGGCAGAGGCAGAGCACTCGGTCACCTTTGCTGACCCCCTTGGTAGTGATTTAGTGGGGGAAATCCTGACCATCTCAGCAAAGTTCCCCCAAGCCCAGACATTTGCTGTCTGCCCTGCTCTCTTCTTTCTGACTGCGTCCACCCTCACACCTTTGAAAGGATTGCCTCCCAGTTATTCTTTGCAAATGGAATTGAAAAGACTCAGGGGTCCTTACCATTAGTGTGGTGATGCTATCTTCCCTCCCTCCCTCCCTCCCTCTGTCCCTCCCTCCTACCTTCCCTCTCTTCCTCTCTCCCTCTCTTCCTCTCTTCCCTCTCTCCCTTCATTCCTTCCTTATTCCAGATTCTATCTTCTTGTTCCTTAAACCAGAGCAGATTAACTCCAACCCTGGCTTTTATAGACTCCACATATAAGTGAAACCATGCAGCATTTGTCTTTGTTGATTAGCATAATGGCCTTAAGGACCACACTTGTGCTGAAATGGTGGGATAACTTTTTATAATGAGTGGATAGGATTTCACTGTAGACCTGCACCACATCTCATCCATTCTTCGTGTGCCTTGGCTACTGCAGATTGGCACAGGGATTGTTTTTTTTTTTTTTTGTATCTAAGTGGTTGAACTCTTGGATCAGATGAGAGCCCTACTTTTATTTTTTGAGGTAATACTGACTACCACAATGATTGTACCTGTCACTGTCACTGTCCTCCTGTTGTTCATTGATTTGTTCAAACGGACTCAGTAACATTGTGAGACTTGTTACTGTGCTTTGCATATCGAATATGTCACGGGTAGCTTGCCAGGCTTTGCCATGTGGGCAAGATACTCTTGGTAGCTTGCAGGGCTCTCCAAGAGGGACAGAGGAATCGAACTTGGTTTGGCCAACACAGGTCCGCGTAAAAGGCAAACGCCCTCCCCGCTTTGCTATTACTCCAGCCCATTTACATTTATACCAACAGTACACTAGGCTTTGTTATTCTCCACATTCTTGCCAAAAATTTTACCTGTGTTCCACAGCTTAAGGCAGGTTCTCAGCTGACCGGGCTGTCTCCCCAGGTTTTTTGGATGATAGCTATGCCTTGCCTTTTGGTGACAGCCATTCTGTTATCTCACTGTGGCTTGGATTTGCCTTTCCCTAATAATTAGTGGTATTAAATACCTTTTCCTGTACCTGTTTGACTTTTGTATGTTTTCTTTGGGAAGTGGTCTATTCCGTTCCTCTGCCCCCGCTCCACTCTTTTTGAAATGGTTTGCTATTGTTTTTACTTGAGTGGTGTATATATTGATATAGTTTGTGTGTTTATATCAAGGAAACCAAATTGTTTCAACATAATCACTTGTGAAAACTTAGACTTTCTCTTGATGTACAAAGATTGTTTTTATGGCTTCGTAAAATTATTCACCAAAGATCAGAAAGGTGGTAGCTCATAGTTTATTGTTCTTTACAAGAGTTTTTGTAGGAATGTAAAATAGATGACATTTACCACCCTGAAAGTTTCCATTGAATTCACTATTTTTCTTGCCTTTTTCCCCCCATGATGATTAAAGGGCATAGCATTTCTTCATCCTTCATGCTTCACTGATGTTTTTGTTAATCCTCTAATTTGAAGAAAAGTAGCCTCTACTGTCACACACTTTGGATTGTGACTTTTCCCAGAATCAAGTAAGAAGGTGAAAGAAAATCAATGAAGATAACTTTCCCAAACCAAGACCATTTTCCTTCTCTTCTCCTTACTCGTTGTGTCCTCTTTCTCTGGAAAATACCCCTTACCCCCTTTTGAATGACTTCATTTGATCATTATCATAATCCCCAATCTCAATTTAGAATGAACAACCAAAAGCCAGCCTTTGTGGTGTGTTCTCACCTCTTATCCCCCCCTCCCCTGCTCTTTTATTTCCAGAATCATTTTCTTCCAGTCCTCAGGGCATTTTGGGATGAGATTTGTTTGGAAGGAAAACTCAATACTGTATAAAGTTCCTTTACACCCATCTCAGAGTAGAAAAAGAACTTAAACAGTCAGGAAAAAAAAATTCCCCAGTGGAGTCTGGGTTGGAGAGGCTACAAAGGCATTTTGTCCTTCCTAGCTGTGCCTTTGTGTCTGTTATCACTGTCTTTCTCTCTTTCATTTCTCTGTGTTTATGTCTTTGCCTCTGCCCCCACCCTATCCTTTTTATTTTTTATTTTTTTTGCTGAACTGGGAAATGTTAGACTTGGAGAGTGGACCATGGGAATCACTAAAGTCAGTGTCCCTGGGCTTTTGAAAAGATTTGGGCATGTTTCCATTAAAGGGACAAGAGATTGTAACAGGAAACATTCTCTGCAGCTTTGGAATTGCAGAGTGTGGGCTCACACCCTGGCTCAGTCATTAACTTCCCGGGTACTCTTGGACTAGTCTTCTTAACCGCATTGCTGATGTCTACTGCATCCGAACCTGCAGGCAGGAAAATAGTGCAGTGGTTATGGGAATTAAATGAGATCATGATTCCATGTTCCTAAGCAGTGCCTAGGAAATATCTGCCCCCTTCCCAACCCCTGCAGAAAGTGACACCTATTATATCACAAATGAGTTGGAGGTAGAATCTGGATTAGTTCATGTTATAGGTTTCTACTCTAATGGACATCATTAACCACATTAGTTCGATCCATCTCTGCTTTCCAAGGTTTTCTGCCTTCTTGGCTTTTGACCTTGAGGTTGGCTGTTCTGTGTATGACCTCATCTGGTTCCTTGAAATTAATACTGCATTTAAAATTCTACCAGGCTCCCCGTGGACCACACATGTAACATGGATGGGCTCAGAGAGTAGGTAGGATTTTGACTTTGTCCTTGAAATGGATGTAGAAATTGAGCCTATGTAGGGGAGGCATAGGGAGTTCCGAGAAAAGGAGTAGCAAGAACAGAAATAGGAACTTGCAAACTTGGTGGTAGTGAAATAGTTTAGCAAGAACAAGCTATGCCAATTGGAGGCCAGAAACTACAAAGAAAGAGAGAGGAGAAATCAGGGGGAATGATTGGATTTGCCTACACACGGTTCCTTCCTAAACTTTGGAAGGACAGTTCTCTGGAGTGGTGAGGGCACAAGCCAGGATGCAAGGGTTTATATAAACAGGGTGAGGGATTGGGGTGCTGTCTGCTAGCAGAGACTGGATATTCCTGCTAATTCTCATCTACTAACTTTTCAGCCTAGATTACTAGAGATGGAATGAGAAATAAGTGGTAAATATAGTGTGCTTTTCATAATACTCATCCTGCAACCTGAGAGTAAAGCTTAACTTCTTTAGTTTATTTTTATTTACTTTATTATTAGTAGTTTTTACTTTTTTGGTCACACCCAGCAATGCTCAGGGGTTGTTTCTGGCTCTGCACTCAGGAATTACTTCTGGCAGTGCTAGGGGATGCCATATATGCCACATATGGGATGCCAGGGATTGAACTTGGGTTAACCGTGTGTAAGGTAAACGCCCTACCCACTGTGTTATTGCTCCGGCCCCAACTTCTTTAGTTTAGAAATGTCCTTTTTGGGGGGACTGGGAGTGTAAGTAGCTCACAGCAGGAGAGCACTTGCCTTGCAATGTGTGAGACCCTGGGTTCTATTGGTTTAGATTCTTGGCATTGCCAACAACAGGAACAAGAACAAGGCAGAAATGCTCTTTCCTTTTCTTTTTGTTTTGGGGCCACACCTGGCTATATTCAGTGGTTACTCCTGGCTCTGCATTCAGAAATTATTCCTAGTGATGCTCGGGGGACCATATGGGATGCTGCGGATTGAACCCAGGTTGGCTATGTGCAAGACAAGTGCCCTACCCACTGTACTATCTCTCTGGCCCTCAAATGGTTTCTTTTGTGAAGTGATGATGGTTGCATTGCAACCTTGTATGTTAGAACCACCAGGAGCATTTAGAACAGTGCTGGCAGCTTTACCTTAGCCAGATCTGAGTCTAGGGCGCAGATCTTGTACTGAGGTATGTGTGTGGGGGGGAGGGGGGCAGGGGGGCTGTATCACAGCTCCCTAGGTGAGTTTCCGGGGAGGCCATGCTTGTGAACCTCCCTCCTCTGCATGGCGGGATGTTTGTGGTGGTTTGTTTTCATGTTTGAAGTGCTGTTATTTAGAAGACATACAGATAATGTGCCGTAGGCATATTTTTTAAAAAATGATCATAGTCACAGCTCATTAGGGAAATGCAAATCAGGGCAACAATGAGTTATCACCTGACTCAGAAAGGCCAGAAACAACCAGCGCTGACAGAGGTGTGGAGGGAAAGGAGCCCTCTTCACTGTTGGTGGGAATGGAAGCTGGTTCAGCCTCTCTGGAAAACAGTGGGGAGATTTCTCAATGAAAAATGAATGTAGTGGGCCCAAGCTCAGTGGCTAAAAATACCTGCTTTGCAAGTGATGCTGCTAGCCGTGTACAGCAAAATCATTGCCCATGGATCTGCTGTTGGAGACCTCAGTGCCACAACAGGGTTTGATCTTTAGTGCACCGTCAGATGTGTACAAGCACCACAACTAAAGATGTGTAAGCTTTTGGCGAGGAGAGCAATTCCTGTCGAGTGTCACAACCAGGTATGTGCTCTACACACCTCCCCTATCACTGTAGCAACAGAGCACAAAGGGAAAGGATAAGGAAGGGAGGAGAGGGAGAAATCCACCTTATACTGCAGTAACACACTCCCAGGGGTCTGTCTGAAGAGCACAAAGACACTGATTCGAATGAATAGGTGCTCATCTTTGTTCGTTGCAGGGCTCTGTACAATAGTTAACATCTGGAAACAACCCAAGTACCCAATAACAGATGAGTGGATAAAGAAATTGTAGTCTATATGTCCAAATGGAATGGTGTTTAGCTATCAGAAAAGTGAAAGTTTGCCTTTTGCCTCAATATGGGTGGAACTGGAGGGTCATGTTATACAAAGTAAATCAGAGAGAGAAAGACAAATTCTGGACCACCTCACTCATAAGGTGGGTTATAAAACAACAAAACCCAGAATCACAGTGTCCAAAAAATACAAGTCCCCAGATTCTGACACAGACTGAGGTGACAAAGAGTTGAAGAGGGCTGGGTGGTGAGTAGAGAGTGTCCAGGGGACTGTGGTGGAGGGATATTGGCATTTTGGTGGTGGATATGATACCCTAAAATACAGAAACATTTACAGTCTTTTAAACTAACATTGCCTCAATAAAATGATGATGATGATGATAATGGTGATAACAACAACAACAACAACAACAATAATAATAATAATAGTAAAAGCTCTATTTGACAAAATTGAAAATTGGAGGCTTGGCTGAAGAGAAAGCTCAGGAAACTAGAGCACATGTTAGACGTGCTCTAGACCCTGGCATTTATCCTGGGCACTACTACACGGCTACCTGAGCAGCCTTGGGCGTAGCACCAGTGACCTCCAGCTCTGCCACCAAGTCAATATCACGAATGGGGGCATTGCACAGGCCCAGTAGTACTAGCGGAACAGGGCCACTCTGGTGGTTCTGCGGGTGTTGCTGGAAATTAAACTTGGTTCTAGAGGCTGCATGTGTTACAACCCTTTGATTTGTCTCCCCAACTCCTCTTTTCCCTCTTTTGTGTGGGAGGTTGTTGGGGTAAAGCTCTGCCTCCTCTCTAGCTGTGCATAGGAGGTGTTCCCCTTTCTGATCTTGAAGGAGAAATGCCATTTCTTCCACTTGTAGGTCTGAATTGTAGCACCACATAACTGAAAACCTCATTTCTGCTGTGTGGTGCTTTCAGTTACCTTAATGTTGAAAGGTCAGTGTAGGAAACATCGTAAATGCAAATCATTTAATTTCCATTAGTGTTAAAGGTTACTTAGCCTGTGTGTTATGGTCAATAAAAATGATGATGTTTAAAATCAGCTAATGCTCTTTTTCTTGCATGAATATTTTATATGAACTGCACAGGAAGAAAAGTTTATAGTTTACCCAACATTATGTCCATGGGCAACTGGAGACTTATTTTCTTGTGTTATTTTACAAATAACTCCTAGTATATGTGGATATTCAAATTGTAAAATGAATTACATGTGTTGTTCTTGGAGCGGAGCTTGTCTTGCAGACCAAGCTTCCTGGCTAAATCTTACTAATACAGACATTCTCTGAATTGCTAACTCCCTTAAGACTGTCTATAAATATGACTGTGTGGGCTGGACTCTGCTGAGGGTGTGGTTATGTTCTGCCACGAACAAACAAAAAGTGACAAGGGATAAGCTCTAGTATTATTTATAATACTTGTTCTGCACTGGTATTAGTACTGAAGTATACATTGTCGTATAGGCAGGAGTGTCTTGTCTTTACAGACCTCGTATTATGGAGAAACTAGCTTCAGTAATACCTGCTCCCCATTTTCTATGTGCTGATAGTCTGTGGTTCGAAAGTTAGTTCCTTCTCCTAGTCACGGTCACGGTCCTCCAATTGTTCATCGATTTGCTCGAGTGGGCCCAGTAACATCTCCATTGGAGACTTTGTTGTTACTGTGTTTGGCACATCAAATACATCACGGGTATCTTGCCAGGCTCTGCGATGCGGGCAAGATACTCTTGGTAGCTTGCCAGGCTGTCCGAGAGGGGTGGAGGAATCGAACTCGGGTCGGCCATGTTGGCTGCTTGTAAGGCAAATGCCCTACTGCTGTGCTATCGCTCCAGCCCATTCTACCAGGGAAAAATTAGGTATGTTCCGTCTCAAATCTGTCAACATCTTATTGGGACTTCTTAGTTTATTGACCATGGTAGGTGAAGTTTTAAGCATAGACCAGTGCTATTATTCTCTTCTTTTTACAGATAAGGAAATGGAATTACAGATGAAAGAGGTCAGTTTGCACAGGCCCAGTGGTACTAGCCGATCAGGGCCACCTCTGGTGGTTCTGCAGCTAGAGCATATGTTGCTGGAAATTAAACTTGGTTCTAGAGGGTGCATGTGTTACAGTTCTTTGATTTGTCTCCCCAACTCCTCTTTTCCCTCTTTTGTGTGGGAGGTTGTTGGGGGGTAAAGCTCTGTCTTCTCTCTAGCTGGGCATAGGAGGTTAAGTGGCAGTGAGGTTAACCTCAAGCAGGTTACTGGCAGTGAGAGGGGCTGACCACAGGTAAGTGGTTTCCTGCTTATGAGCTTTCAGATTTTGTTTTTGTTTCTGGCAGTTTCAGGGATCGAACCCTGAACTTCACACACTCAAACAGGTACTATATCACTGAACCATAACCTCAGTCTTCCCTCAGTCTAAATCTTACTAATCCAACCCCACTGCATCCCCAGTATGATTTTATCCATGCATTCCACAGTCTGGAAACACTGTTATAATGGATGTCTCTCTAGGAAGGTACAGGAACAAGATTTTCCAAAGCTGACTCGTGGAAACTGAGTGCCCCTATGCAAAATCATTTCACTTCAGATGGGTTAGGGAAATGATGCATGGACTTTTGCTTTCTGAAACTTAAGAAGTTTCGTGGCAACAAAACCAGTTTTTATTTTGTTTACCCCACAATTTCCCAAACTTATTTGAATATGGAATCCTGTACCAAGAATAACTATTGTGCTGGAGAGATAGTACAGGGGCTAAGGCACTTGCTGTGCACGGGACTGACGCCTTGGGCTGAGCACTGCAGGGTATAGTCTTGGAGACCCCTGAGCACTACCAGAGAGACCTTCCATTGGATCTTCAGCCCAGCTGGCCAAGAATCTTATTTGAGCCTTTCCTGGGTTTCTGTCCCCGCCAAAAGAAGAACTATAATCTTTCTGCAGAATAAGCTGAATTGCAACATAATTTTTGTTGGATGTGGCTTTAGAATAATTAATTCTAGAAGAAGGTGTATTTCATTAATCCTAACTTTAAGATTGCTTTGCGTGATGTTTCTTAACAAAATGCATTAATATTTAAAACACATAATAGCTTTGGTCTCTTTTTATCAGAGTTGCAGTCTCTATATTTAGCTATGTTTATAGGATGAATGATAATATTTCCTTGTTGGCACTGTCTCAGATGGGGGGGGGGGGCGGGAACAAAGATAGTAATAATGCTAATGAGGGATTGGGGAAGTAGGCCAGAATACATGGGTCCCCTGAGTACCACTAAGAGTGTTACTTAGCTCAGGTCTACTCCCAAGCAGAGTTGGGAGTTGACCTGAGCACCATCAGGTGTGGCCCCCCAAACAAAGAAAATAAACAAAATTTAATGAAAAAGTAAACATCTTAAGAAGTCTGAACTGTCGTCTCCCATGCTGCTCCCATGTGCTGTGGTCAGGACACAGCCTCCCTCTCTCCCTGAGCTGTCATTTTAAACAGTCTGTGTATAGAGTGTTGAGAATAGTGTCAGGACTAGTGCCTCTGATTAGGGTGTACATGCTTATGAGAAGAAAACCAAAGCAGGGTCTAACAGAAGATTTGTGGGTGATGACATATGTAAGCCGGCGGTCTTCAAGATCTGGATGTTTGTGGAAACCCAGCACATTGACATTCCCTGGAAATGCCTTAAAAAACCCTACACTAGCAGCTGGCAAAGCCTTTGTGAAATTATAATTTCTGAATTTAGTAAATATGTTATCTAGTGTTTTTATTAATTGCCACTTTCAATTAGCAGATGAGCCTAGCAGTCTATTACAGCCCTAACAGGTACTCATGAAGATCATTATTATAAATGCGTCTCACAACTTCCTAAGGAGCTTTCAGTGTCATATGAAAATTAAGTTTTGTACAGTATGGATGGAGCATGAAGCACATTCTGACAATTGGTGTTTTGTAATCCACAGAGCCTTGTAAAAGGACTTTTCAAAAATTGTGGTCAAAAAGCATGACGTGTATTTTACAGACAGTTGACCATTTTTCCTGATTGTAAAGCATATGGTTCAGTACTGTTAAGTAGACTCACATTATTGTGATAGAGATCTTCAGAATTTCTCACCTTGCAAACCGGAAACTCTTTGACCTTTACTTTACTTACATATTTATTTTTATGTGCCCCAAGCATGAAACAGCTCTAGCCACCAACCCAGGCACTGAGCTAGGATGAACAAAAGGCCATCTGCTCTGCCTTTGATAGAAGAGTAACTCCTGCAGTGAGGTGTCTTTTTGCCCATTGCCAGAGGTGTTTAAAAAAAACCTCTTTACCCTTTATTGTTTTTATTTTAAATTTTTTTGGTCACTCCTGGCTCTTTGAGAGATCATTCCCGGTGGGTTTGGGTGGGCCAAGTGGGGTGTTGGGAATTGAACCCAGGTTGATTGCGTGCAAGGCAAATACCCTGCCAGCTTGTGCTACCACTCCGGCCCTGAATTCATTACCCTTTAAACAATAACTCTTAATTTTCCTCTTCTGCTAGTCCTTGGTAAACATTGTCCTGCTTGCTGTCTATGAATTTGACTATTGCAGATATTTCATACAAATGGATTTCTGCAGTGTTTGTAGTTTTGTGACTTGTTTCCCTTAGTATTAGATCCTCAAGAATCACCCATTTTTGCAGTTTATGACACGATTTTCATTTTAAAGACTGTACATACACTGAATTTTATCCATTTATGAATTGATGGATATTTGGGTTACTTCTCTTGGCTATTGTGAATATTGTAAAGGGATTTGTAAAAATGAGATCATTTCTATCATAGTCTGTAACATAGTTTATTTAACAGTCCTTTTGCTGACAGATTTATCAGTGACTCTTGATTTCCCCTGCCATAAATATCTGATGAGTATCTTTCACATAAATCACTGCCTGTGTGTTTGATTATTTTCTTAGAATTAATTTTTTTCTTTTTCTATTTTGGCTTTTGGGATCACACTCAGTGATGCACAGTGGTTACTCCTGGCTCTGCACTCGGGAATATGCTCAGGGGACATATGGGATACTGGGGATTGAACCCAGGTTGGCCACGTGCAAGACAAACGGTCTACCTGCTATACTATTGCCCCAGCCCCTAGAATTAATTCTTGAGACAGTGTCGCTAGATCAAAAATTTTAAGGTTTTGGGCACATACTATCAAATTATCTTCTTTAACCATGTGAACATTTATTCATATCTTTGTCAATGTTGGGTAATATCATTAAGAAACAAAACGGCCAATGACTTGTGGCAATGTAATAGTTAAAAATGCGATCATATTGTTGTTTTAATGTATACTTATTTGATTACCTGCTGAGGTTAAACTTTATTTTCACATGTTTTTATTAAAAATTGTGTGTAGGCTCATTTGTGGAATATAGAGTAATAGAATGGAAAACTAATACCCAAGACCAGTAGAGATAGTACCAGGAGGATTACTCCCCAGCTTAGAAGCCAGCCTCTCATGCTGGGGGAAAAGGCAGCTCAGATAGAGAAGGGACCAGCTCAGATAAATAAAGGGTGCTGGGAGGGCCCTCTCAGGATGGGAGATGTGGGCTGAAAGTAGACTATAGACCAAACATGATGGCCACTTAATACCTGTATTGCAAACCACAACACCCAAAAGGAGAGAGAGAGCAAAAGGGAATACCCTGCTACAGAGGTGGGGTGGAGTGGTGGGAATGGGGTGGGGGTGGTGGGAAGAATTCTGGGACCATTGGTGGTGGAAAATGGACACTGATGGAAGGATGGGTACTCGACCATTGTATGACTGAAGCACAAGCATGAGAGTTTGTAAGTCTGTAACTGTACCTCATGGTGATTCACTACTAAAATTTTTTTTAAAAAATTGTGTGTAGGGCTGGAGCAATAGTATAGTGGGTAGGGCGTTTACCTTGCACATGGCCAACCCGGATTCAATCCCTGGCTTCCCATATGGTCCCCCTAGCACCTCCAGGAGTAGTTCTTGAGCGCGGAGGGAAGAGTAACCCCTGATCACTGTTGGGTGTGACCCAAAAAAGCAAAAAAAAATGTGTGTAATACAGTCTATATTGTTTCTAACAAGGTACTATATATTTTTCTATTGTTTTAACACTTTTTTTATAGAGTCCTGATTTTAAGTTTTTATCATATGATACAGTCTCCCCCACTTATTTTAATTTTCATGGTGTTTTTTTGACAACTGACATATAATATAGCCAAATCAAGGAATATTTTCCTTTATGTGTTTTTTTGTGTGTATGCATTATTAATAAGACTGGCGAAATACTAGGCAAGGCAAGCCTACTTTTCCTTACTTTCTGTTCCAATTCAGAAAGACAGAGTTGTAGATTTGGTAGGCTAGCATAGGAAATTATATATTTTATCTGAAATAAATTGTTCACTCTAAAAAGCTTATCTAGGGGGTCGGGGATGTGGCTTTGGTGGTAGAGCATGAGTTACATATGCCGGATCTGGGTTGATCCCCAGTACTATATGATCTGAGAAATGCTGGGGGTACCCAGGAGTGACCCTGGGCCTCCAAACACCACTGGATATGGCCCCCAAATATGCTTATGGAGGCCCACCTTATTCTAGGCACCGTCTTAGACACTAGATTCATAGTATGCCTCTGGATTCTTGAATAAAGTGCCCACAAACTCTGGATTTTCACAGCTAGCTCAAATTTCAGATTTCCCACTGTCTGTCTCAGGTTTCAGAGTTTGGCTCCCGAAAGGATGAGCTACTATCTCTGGAGCAGATGTTGCCTGGGAACCTATCTTTGCCTCTTCCACCGGGACCCTGGGTGCCTGCAAGTGCCAGTCTGTGCTGCAGGAGAAGGTGTAAATGCCAGGTGAGCTGGGTACCTCCTGGCTCAAAGAGGAAGCAGCATCTGGAGGTACCCGAGTAGAAAAGCCAAGCCACTGCCTTCTCTCCATGTCCATCCTATGCGTGCTTGCCTGCTGCCTTTCTGAGCTGCACAGCAAGTCAAAGCCTGCCATGGGACCTTACATCCACTGGCTACTTTTTAAAAAAAAAATTTATTAGTGAAACACCATGAGGTACAGTTGCGGACTTACAAATTTTTGTGCTTGGGTTTCAGTTATACAGTGATCAAGTACCCATCCCACCACCAGTGCCCATTCTCCACCACCATGGATCCCAGTATCCCTCCCACCCCCATCCCTCCCCATCCCACCCTGCCTCTGTGGCAGGGCATTCCCTTTTGTTCTCTCTCTCCTTTTGGGTGTTGTGGTTTGCAAAAGAGGCATTGAGTGGCAATCATGTTCAGTCTATAGTCTACTTTCAGCATGCATCTCCCATCCTGGGAGGATCCTCCAACACCCTTTATTTGGTGTTCCCTTCTTTATCTGAGCTCCCTTTTCCCCTGGGCTTGAGCTATAGCACAGCGGGTAGGGCGTTCGCCTTACAAGCGGCCAACATGGCCGACCCGAGTTTGATTCCTCCGCCCCTCTCGGAGAGCCCGGCAAGCTACCGAGAGTATTCGATATGCCAGACACAGTAACAACAAAGTCTCCAATGGAGACGTTACTGGGCCCGCTCGAGCAAATCGACGATCAACGGGAGGGCCTTTACCTTTACCTTTACCTTTACCCTTTTCCCCTAGCATGTGCGGTTGGCATCCAAGCCATGAAGTGAACCTCCTGATACTTTTCTCGGCTATTCTTGGATGTTAGTCTCCTATTTTGTTACTTTATATTCCCCAGATGAATGCAATCTTTCTATGTCTGTCCTTCTCTTTCTAATTTATTTCACTTAGAATGATATTTCATGACTTCATCTTTTCTAACAGCTACATAGTACTCCATTTTCTGCTTTTTGGTTCATACCCAGTGATGCTCAGGGTTTACTTCTGTCTCTGCACTCAGAAATTACTCCTGGCGATGCTCAGAAGACCATATGGGATGCTGGGAATCGAACCCGGGTCGGCCGCGTACAAGACAATTGCCCTACCCAGTGTGCTATTGCTCCAGCCCCTACTTTTTATTTTTAAAGTCCTTGCTACTCAAGCAAGCACCCTAGCATTTTAAAGGCCCTCCGGAAGCTGGTCTGGAGAGAGTGTATAGGGGTTTTGGCGCTTGCCTTGTGCATGCCTGACCCGACCTAGCTCAATCCCCACCACTGCATAGATTTCCCCCAAGCACTGCCAGGAGTGACCCATGAGCACAGAAACAGGAGTCAGTCCTGAGCACTTCCAGATGTGACCCAACCTCCCCCTATCTCCCCTTCCCCCATAGAAGCGACAGCATCCCAGATAGCCAAAGTCCAGTGACTGCCCTAGAGTTCAGATCCTGGAAATCTTTGATGGGCTGCATTTCTGCCTTCTCAGGCTGAGGGGTTATTGAGGAGAGGACACCCTGAGGGCTAGTCCTGAATATTCAGGAGGACTCGTGATTACTCACGGGAGTATTCTGCCTCCCTTGGATTTGGCTGCAGCTCTTACTCAGGGACAGGAAACGAATTGCTAAAATCACACCACTGTATCACAGTTGGTCCGCTGCCCATCCCTGAAGTGCTCTCCTTTAGGATTCCATAACTGTTGTAGGTTTTATTCCCCCTTTAGAAAGTCCTTATAATTAAAAGCAAACAATAGGTGATTATTTATTAATCGTTGCCTAGGGGGAGCTAAAATTGAGACAGAATGACTGGATCATCACATCCCAGGCAAGGCCAGTAAGTATCAGGGTGGTTTCAGCCTATTTTGTTTCTTTTTCTCCAGCTGGGTGCCAGCAGAATTATGAGACAGTATAAATTTAGAGCCTCCTATTCAGAAAATCCATTCAACTGACCATCCCGGACACACTGGTAATTCTATCTAGCGATATTACAGGGATCAGAAACACAGAGAGAGCAGAAGCCATAACTGTGCGCTCACAGAGAACTGCCTGTGTTCTGGTGGAAAGGTTTGATATCTGACCAGTCCAGGCTGGTACTCACCAGCTACCCATAGTTAGAGGGGCTGGGAAAGGAATTTTTATTTTTTTTACTTTTAAAATTATTTATTTATTTATTTTTATTGAATCACTATGAGACACAGTTACAAAGCTTCCATGATTGAATTTCAGTCATACAATGATCAAACACCCATTCCTCCACCAGTGTACATTTTCCATCGCCAGTGTCCCCAGTGTCCTTTCCGCCACCCCCACCTCATCCCACCCTCTGCCTCTGTGTCAGGCACCTTCCTTCTTATTCTCTTTACTTTATTTTTTAACATTTTTTTATTAAAATTTTTTTAATAGTCAGACATCATGAGGTACAGTTGCAGACTTACACATTTTTGTGCTTGGGTTTCAATTATACAATGATCAAATACCCATCCCTCCACCAGTGCCCATTTCCCACCACCACGGATCCCAGTATCCCACGGATCCCATCCCACCCTGCCTCTGTGGCAGGGCATTCCCTTTTGTTCTCCCTCTCTTATTGGGTGTTGTGGTTTGCAAAAGAGGCAATGGGTGACAATCATGTTTGGTCTATAGTCTACTTTCAGCATGCTTCTCCCATCCTGGGAGGATCCTCCCAACACCTTTATTTGGTGTTCCCTTCTCTATCTGAGCTCCCTTTTTCCCTAGTATGTGTGGTTGGCCTCCAAGCCATGGAGTAAAATTCCTGGTACTAATCTCGGCCATGCTTGGGTGTTAGTCTCCTATTTTGTTACTTTATGTTCCCCAGATGAATGCAATCTTTCTATGTCTATCCCTTTCTTTCTGAGTCATTTCACTTAACATGATACTTTCCATGTAGTACCACTTGTATGTAAATTTCATAACTTCATCTTTTCTAACAGCTACATAGTACTCCACTGTGTAAATGTACCAAAGTTTCTTTAACCAGTCATCTGTTCTCGGGTACCCAGGTTTTTTCCAGATTCTGACTATTGCTGCAATGAACAGACAACTGCAGATGTCACTTCAACTATACTTTTTTTGCCTCTCTGGGATATATTCCCAAGAGTGGTATTGCTGGATCAAATGGGAGCTTAATTTTTAATTTTTTGAGAATTGTCCATACTGTTTTCCAAAAGGGCTGAACCAGTCGGCATTCCCACCAACAGCGAAGGAGTGTCCCTTTCTCACCACATCCACGCCAGCACCGGTTGCTTTTGTTCTTATGGATATGGGCCAGTCTCTGTGGTGTGAAATGATATCTCATTGTGGTTTTGATCTGCATCTCCCTGATGATTAATGATGTGGAGCATTTTCTCATGTGCCTTATAGCCATTCAGATTTCTTCTTTGTGAAAGTTTCTATTCATTTCATCTCCCCATTTTTTTATGGGGTTGAATGTTTTCTTTTTGTGGAGTTCAACCAGTACTCTGTATATCCTTGACATTAACCCCTTATCGGATGTGTATTTGGCGAATATCCTTTGGAAAAGGAATTTTAACTTTGAATTTTTGTTGTTATTTAACCACATATGACTAATAGGTTGCATATTGCATCATGCAGATCTCTAAAGTACTACATGCTTTGCAAACTTTCGGATTGTAATTACCATTTCAGCACAGTTAATCTTGCCCAGAAACACAGCTGGTGTGTGACCACCCCCACCTCCACATCACCCAGGTCTCATAAAACTACCGTAAGCCTTATTCCAGGCCACTATTTTATTTTGTCCTGTTTCCTATTCAGAAGTGCTGGCTGTGATGATTTGCTTACTTGATGATCCCTAATTTGAAGACATTGCCCTATTATCTCACCCCCAACTGCCAGCCATTTCTTTGAGCTCATCTTTTATCTTTGCATTTTATCTTTGCAGGGCCTTTGCATTTTCTTAAAAAGCTTTTAATTTCAGGACTGGAGAGATAACATTTGTTTTGCACCCAAATAACCTAGGTTTGATTCCTGATACCCCCGTGTGGTCCCCTGAGCCTTGCCTGGTTTGATTCCTGAGCACAGAACTAGGAGTAAGCCCTGAGCCCTACCAGGTGAGGATCAAACCCCCTCAAACATTTTTTTAGCTTTTTATAAAATCTCTTTATTCTAGATGAACAATGATTTTAAAACAGTGTTGGTAATTTGAATAATATTTAGATTCATCTTAGTTTAGTCATAGCCTAATATACACACCATCCTTTTATGCATTAATCAATATTATAAAAGATTTCAATTAGTTTCCTATGTATTGGTATTCTTTAAAATGTTTTTAATTTATGCGCTGTGATTTGCAACACTTAATACTGTTGTTTCAGGACTATGCTGCTGCTACACCACACTCACCACCAGTGTTCCTCCACTACTATCGACTGGTTTCATCTCACAAATCATCTCCTGCCCAACACACACGCGCGCGCGCGCGCGCACACATACACACACACACACACATTCTCTTAGCAAGCTCAGCTTTGTTGGCATTTTCTCAGGGTCTGTTATCATTGGCCGTGTTCATTCCTTTACTGTGTATCCTCATATTTCACCTATGAGAGGGCTTTCAGTATTTGTCCTTCCCCCCTGTGACTGACTTCACTCAGCACAATACCCTCCATTCCTATCCATATAGCTGCCAACTAAGATTTCATCTTTTATTACAGCTGAGTAGTATTTCATTCTGTACATATACTACAGATTTTTTTTTTTTTGGTCTCAGGGAACAGGGTGGGAGCACCTGAGCACCTGGCTGTACTTTGGGCCATTTCTGACTCTGTGTTCGGGGACTTCATACCTGGTGGTGCTTGGGGGAGACACAGGCAGGGGCTGGACCTGAAGCACAATGGTGGCTGCAACTGCATGCAAGTCAGATGCCTTAACCTCTGTCTGTATCATTTTTCCTGCCTATCCCATCCCCCCTTTTTTTATGCCAAAGATTCTTTATTCATTCATTTGTTCTTGAGCACTTGGGTTTTTTCCAATGTTGGCTATTGTGACTGCTCTTTGCTTTTTCTGTTCCCTCCACCTGGGATGCTTTTTCTTGTATCATCTCAGGACTGTCTGTCACACGGCCTCCAGTTTCTGCTAAAATGTTCACCAGGGAGTTCCTCCTGCAACTCTGGTAACTTCTCCATCCCTCTTATTCCACTTTGCTTTCCTCTATGGTACTACTCACGCCCCCTAGTGTATGTCCTATTTGTTTATTTCTTACCTTTCTGACTGGAGCGATAGCACAGCTGGTAGGGCGTTTGCCTTGCACAAGGTCGAGAAGGCCTACGGGAGTTCGATTCCTCCACCTTCAATTCCTCTGCCCCTCTCAGATCGGAGAGCCCGGCAAGCTACTGAGAGTATCTCGCCTACACGGCAAAGCCTGGCAAGCTCCCCATGGTGTATTCGATATGCCAAACACAGTAACAAGTCTCACAATGTTACTGGGCCCGCTCAAGCAAATCGATGAACAACGAGAGGACAGTGACAGCGATACCTTTCTGGCTAGACTGTCAACTGCATGAGGGCAGGGACTATTTGGTTAACCAGTCTGTCCATGGCTAGAAGAAACTTTTAACAAATACTTGACTTATTGAGCACACACGGTCCCTTGACCTTACTCAGAATTGTCATTACTTCTCTCCATACTGAGCTATTTGTGGCACATTTGGTGAATTCCTTTGGAGATGCTGAGTTCCTACCAGTAGTCTGGCTCCTGTTCCCGCCACTTGGGATAGACAAACTCCTGAAGAAGGCAGACAAGTCTCTTCTCTTGGAAACTTGAATTGACCTTTTGGGCCTCTGCTGTATAGGGGGACAAAGAATGTTTTTTGGAGGTTGGTGTCTGACTCTCACCCTACAATCAGAGTCATGGGGAAATTTGGTATTTTCAATAGGCCAAGCAACCTTTTTGTAAGACTGCTGAGGGGTAGGGTCTACACTGCATGGGGGGTGGGGGATGGGAGGGAGGTGGGGCTAGGAAAATGACCACTCATGGGATTTTTCCACTGAAGCCCTGGGCCCTGAGCCTTCGCTTAGTTCATCTGTGAGAGTCTGAAACTACATTCTGTATGGTTTTCTCTTACATTTTCCTCTCAGCATTGAAATAAGGATGGCCAACTTAAAACAATTATGGTAGCTTCTGTGCTGAGTGGCCCGCATTATGAGGATTGAGTAATGGACTTGGTGGCTAGCTCTCATCATAATCATGTCTTACAATGTTTATTAGTTGATCTTTCTGCTTGATGGTTTCTGCTTACCCTACGGATATGTTGGTGGTTCTTGAATGCATTTTGAAGACACAAAGTGTTTCTATTTTTGGTTTATTTTTCCCCCCCTCGTCTTTTTTCTTAGGGTCAGACTTATTATTCCTTGCACTTTTCTCCCATCCTTCATTAGAGAGGGAGAGAGAGTACACGGGATGGTACTATTTTGTTTTTCTTCTTTGTTGAATGTACATTAAATGTATGTTGACTGACTTTCCTTTTTTTCTACGGGAAGTCTTCAAAGAGAATCTATTATAACATTAAGCCTCCTTGTAATAAACAGTGGAGCTGAGCCAATAAGTCTCGAACATCTGAGCAATCTCTTCCTATTGTACACTCAAGTTTTAGCTGCATAAATTTTATGGTGCATCCTCTGACACTGTTTGTGATAAGTTCCCCCCAGTGACTAAATCACCATTTTATGCTCTGATACGTCCGCTGCTCCCCACTCACCATGCCCGAATGGTTTTTTTTTTTTTTGCTTTTTGGCTCACACTCAGCAATGCACAGGGGTTACTACTGGCTCTGCACTCAGGAGTTACTCCTGGCGGTGCTCAGGGGACCATGTGGGATGCTGGGAATCGAACCCGGGCCAGCCGCGTGCAAGGAAAATGCCCTACCCACTGTGTTATCTCTCCAGCCCCGATGCTCTAATGTTTTGAGTCCAGTTTGTGTCTCAGAGGTTTTGTCTGTCGTATAGAATGGTGCTTCCAAAACGGGTCATGTAGAACTTCAGAAAACAGTTTTAGGTAAGAACTACCTTTTTTGGGGGGGTGGGGGGGAGTGCACAAGGAGGGATTGAATTGCCCTGCCTTGGAAAAACAGAAAAAGGACCCCAAAGTTGAAGGGAAGCTGTGATTAATATTTACAGCTAACTGGCGCGTGGCCACCCTGCAGTTTTGTTGCAGGAATAGGTGGTCACCCTGGACTGGTTAAAGGAGCTGATGGCGCAGGCCTTGGTGCAGGGACAGCAGGATGAAGCCGCACATACTCCCAGGGATGAGAAGGTGCAGTCCCCCGCCTCCCACTAGGTCTTTCATGTTGTGGCCTCAGCAGCTGAGATTTCCACTGGTCTCAGCTGGCAGCTCTCAGGGGAGGGTGACAAGGCCCCTCTCGCCTTGGAGGAAGAGGAATGCCTATTGATTTGCAGCCTCAGATGAAGTGCAAGCCCATAGTTTATGCTTTAAATAATGGATAGTTAGCTCTGCAGACAAATGAGCCAGAGCCTGCCTCCTGCCAGAGTCCCTCCCGGGAGCCTGGAGAGGGCTCGGGGTGCTGCATTAACTCCCACCGCTGGCCCTGGGAAGGCTCTCTGCTCCCCAGGGGACAGTCCCTGGGGGACACATGGATTCCCAGGGTGACCGGAGGAAGGGAAGTGACAGGGGGAGTGTGTGGATATGGTGGACTGTCTGCTGGCTGCTGCAGCCCCTCATGGCCTGAGGGAGCGGCCTCAGAGCTACATGGCCATGGGGAGTCCGGGGGTGGGGGGGAGGCATGACAGGGTGGTGATGGCCACCTACTCTAGGACTTCTGATCTTCTAGAATCAAGGCATTCCTTATTTCTTTCTGGCAATGGAGTGGGGGGTGGCTGGGGGTGGGGGGCAATTGCATCTCTTGTGAGCTTGTCAGAAACCAGATATGCAGACTCCCTGGGTGGGAGAAATAGTCCAGAGGCTAAGGCACTTGCCTGGCATGCTGCCAATCCCCTTTGATTCCTCAGCTCTCTATCTGGTCCCCAGAGCAGTGGAACACCTCCAGGAGTGATCCCTGAGCACAGAGTAAGACCCAAACACAACTGGGTGCGGGTCAAAAAGAAAAAAAAGAAATGCAGAATCCTGGGGCTGGGAATATAGGGTGTGCACTAGGCCCTGAGCTCCAACAGTGGCACTGCATGCTCCCCGCCCACCCCCTGCACCCCTGGCTGTTACCCTGCAGGCCTAAACACTCAACTGGGCCAGTGAGTCCTTGGGGTGGTGCAGACACTCCCACTGCTGGGAGTGACTGTGGAACCTCCTAGCACTGCTGAGGGCAGCCAATGTATCCATAAGAAGTACAGAGCTCATGGCCAACTTCAGATTCAGGGATTTGGAACTGCATTTTCTCAAGAGCTCTAGGTGATTCTGTGTAACAATAGAGTTTGAGAGGTACTGACAGGCCCCTTTTCTTTTCACACATTTGCAGACCGTTGGCCAAGCAGTAGATGTGAGTAACTAATTGTAGTCATATGCTGCTTGGCGGCCCAACTGCCCATGTTATGAAGAGGAGAGCTGCATATCAATAGTGATATGAATTGGGCTAGGATGAATTGGCAGGAATTTCCCTACCCTTTTGGCTGTCACACAGCCCCGTCAGTGTGAACTCAGTACTTTTCAGACCCAGATCAGGAGGCCTGGTTAAAACACAAATTGAGGGGCCAGAACGATAGTACAGCGGGTAGGGTGTTTGCCTTGCATTTCAATTCCCACCATCCCATATAGTCCTTGAGCATCACCAGAAGTAATTCCTGAGTGCAGAGCCAGGAATAACCTTTGGGCATTTGCTGGGTGTCATCCAAAAAGCAAGCAAGCAAGCATGCAAACAAACAAACCCCAAACCCAAGGCGTGCGTGCGCACACACACACACACACACACACACACACACACACACACACACACACCACAAATTGAGAGCCAGGGAGATAGCTAGTAGGCTGCAGTGCAGGCTTTGTAGGAATAACAAAGTGATGCTGGTGGGGTCCCTGGGTGACTTACCTGAAGTCGGGAGGAGAGAGGTGGTAGCTTTGAGAAGGGAACCTGCCACATTCTAATCACCTCTGCCACTGGGGGGGGGGGTGGCGGGGGAGGGGGCCGGGGGAGGGGAAAGTGGCTGGGGGAGCCTTGCTCTATAAAGGAAAGTCAGTCCCAGATCTTATGCCAGCCTTTTGGGCCCATTGTCTTTCCTTTACAGAGCAAGAATTTTCAGTGGGCAACAAGCAGTGAAGTAACAACAGGTTTTACTTGGAAGTTTTAACTAAAGGAGAGAGAGAGAGAGAGAGAGAGAGAGAGAGAGAGAGAGAGAGAGAGAGACAGAGAGAGACAGAGACAGAGACAGAGACAGAGACAAAGACAGACAGAGACAAAGACAGACAGAGACAGAGACAGACAGAGGGAGGGAGGATGTGGGCTTCCAGAATGGAGCATTAAAGTATAAAAGTACCCGTCTCAAGAGAGGAGATGCAGATGGCATATATTTGGGCAGAACATGCGCTGGGCAACACATATGTTTGGGCAGCATATCCGTGTGCACGTGCAGTTTTTTAGCGAGGTTCAGAGTTCATTACTGATGGTCTTCCTTGATATTCCACTCCATTCCTTTCATTCTTCCTTCTTGTTGTTCTCTTGCAAGGCATTCCACCTGCTGTACTGTCACTCCAGGCCCCTAGCTGCCCCCTTTTAAAGTCTTACACGCACTACCTAAAGTAGAAGAGAACCTTTTGCAAGGGGCCAGGGGCAGGTGGACACACTTGGTGGTGCTCAGGGGCTCTTCCTGGCTCAGTGGTTGGGGGCTGCTCCTGGCAGTGTGGGTGGTCAAACCCAGGGATCCTGCAGGCAAAGCCTGTCTCCCCCTCCCAGGAGAGAGCCGTTGAATAATAGCTTCGTTTTCTTGGTCCCACAGGCCTATTTGAAACATGGGTTAGCTCATTCTCTGCTGAATTTCTCTCTGCATTTTCAGTAACTAAAGTGCAGTTTCTGAAAGTGTTTCTGTTTCACCAGAATGTATTCAGGGATTTTCCTGTTGATACTTGCTTCGCACCCATAGCTGTGTTTTGTGCCTTGTACTGGAGCTTTTGTTGGAGATTTGCCAGGCTTCTATGGTCCATTTGTTGTGTCCGTTGAAATTAGGTAAGTGTTTGGGAGACATCTAGGTGCAGTAGTGAGTTGCAGGAGTATGGCTTTGGGGCCTGATCACTTGTGTTCAAATCCTGACTCAGACCCTCATTTGCAGAATGTGTCATCTTGGACATGCTATGTGTTTTTTATGACCTCTGTGAAGTGGGAACATACCACTTACCTCGTAGTCATGTGAATTTTCTTTTTCCACATAAGGAGTGGGAGACTACACCTGGTGGTGCTCAGGGCTGTTCTCAACTCTTCACTCAGGAGTAATTCCTGAGGGTTCCTGGGATTGAACCGTGGTTGACTGCATGCAAGGCAAGTGCCTTAATCCCAGCTTTATGAAATTTAAAAAGCGAAGTCCATGGGGTCAGAATGATAGAATAGTGGATAAGGCACTTGCCTTGCACCTGTGACTCAGGTTAGATCCCAAGCATCCCATATGGTCCCTGCAGTCTCTGAACACAGAGACAGGAGTCAGCCCTGAGCATGGCCAGGTATGCCCCAAAACAAAAACAAAAACATAATAAAAAGTGTATACTAGAGATATACCAGGCATATTCTAACTATAAGATTTTGTCATTATGATATGACTCTACCCTTTGTTGTTAGTTCTTAGAGATTGGGCCTCAGGGAAGCTGTTTTCCTCTCACATTAGCTCAGACTTAATGTTGCCCTGTGCGGCTGTGTTAGGAGGCTGTGCCTCAAATGACAATAAGTGAGAATTCCTGCTCTTCCACATACTAGTTTTTTTAATTTTTTACTTATTTATTTTTTAGTTTTTTTTTGTTTTATCTAGAGTTTATTTTTTATTGGAACATTTAATTTTCCCAATATTGATTTTTTTTTTTGCTTTTTGGGTCACACCTGGTGATGCTCAGGGGTTACTCCTTGCTCATCACTCAGGAATTACTCCTGGCAGTGCTCGGGGGGCCATACGGGATGCTGGGAATCGAACCCGGGTCGCCCCATGTTGGCTGCGTGCAAAAATTTTTTATTAGTGAAACACCATGAGGTACAGTTGTAGACTTACAAATTTTTGTGCTTGGGTTTCAATTGTACAATGATCAAACACCCATCCCTCCACCAGTGCCCATCCTCTACCACCACGGGTCCCAGTATCCCTCCCACCCTCCATCCCCCCATCCCACCCTGCCTCTGTTTTAAAATATCAAGCAAAGAACTTAAACTTTCGGAGCTTTCCTCCATCTCTCAAATGCAGCGAATACAGTTCCAAAATGGTGTGAAATAGAGATGGTGTAAGTAAAGAGCCCAGAACAGGATGCTTATCCTGGGGTTGCTCTACTATTGTTACTTTGATCTTTGAGTTCTCAGGTGGAACACAGGGGTGGGAGGATGCGGGGGGGGGGGGGGGGCAGAGGGTGGTGGTGGTGGGAGGGCACTTAGGTGTGAAGGGATCCTGGATGTGGCTCACTGAGCAAGGGGCAGGTGCTATGGGGCAGAATGTGATTAAATTTTTTTCCTTTAAAGAAATCTAAATGTATGTGGTAATAAAATCTAGAATATGATCAAAGGAGAATCAGAGTTCCATCAAGGGTACTGAGATAATTACATTGACTCATGTACAAGATGCTGAAACATAGATAAAAAGATCTAATTGTCTCCATCACAATCAAAGGAAAGTCTGGAATTTGATTTTTTTTTTATCATACCTTATAGGCTGCATGCAAGGCAAACGCCCTACCGCTGTGCACAGCAGGTAGGGCGTTTGCCTTACAAGCGGCCAACATGGCCGACCCGAGTTCGATTCCTCTGCCCCTCTCGGAGAGCCCGGCAAGCTACCGAGAGTATTCGATATGCCAGACACAGTAACAACAAAGTCTCCAATGGAGACGTTACTGGGCCCGCTCGAGCAAATCGACGATCAACGGGAGGGCCTTTACCTTTACCTTTACCTTTTACCTTATAGGACACAGGTAGAGAATCCCAAAAAACACCTTAACCTAAAAGATGACAACTAATGGGATGGATCATCAGGTACTTTCTCCTTGAATACACTGAGCAAACAAAATGCCACTTCTCAGGGATTTTTACTGGACCTGTACAACTTCTGTCTAGTCACAAGAAAACATTAGCCAAAAGCCAAATGGAAGTTCATTTTACAAAGTACTTGACCAGGTCACTTTGCAGGTATCAAACACAGAGGCAGGGTTGGGGGTGGGAGGGAAACTGGGGACATTGGTAGAGGTTAATGGGTACTGGTGAAGGAATTGGTGTTGGGACAAGATATATCTGTATCTCAATAATAGATATGTTTGTAGCTTGCTAATTCACCATGATTAAACTTTTTAAAAATTACACACACACACACACACACACACACAATTTGTCAGTTGAAATTTGGAAGTGATATTCTTTCTTCCCTATTGTACAGGATCAACTGGCCAATTATTTCTTCTTGGGTTTTGAAAAGTGTTTTTACATTTGAGTATTTTGGTATAGTTTCATGCCTATGAGTAGAGTGTATATTATCATTTGGAAGCATTTTTTTCCTAAAGTCCACTTTTGGGGTGTCAGCATCCTGCAGCCCCCTATTCCCTCCAGGCAACCTCAGTCATGTTTCAAGATTGGCACCCTGAGCCTGTCAGAAGCTGCTCTGAGGGGACAGTGTGTATTTCTGTTTGGTTCACTACTGTTTTCCCAAACTCTTGGTGCCAAGAGATTTCCATAGTAGGTGGTTAACATTTTCTTGAGTGAACCTTTGAAATAACACCAGGGAAATCTTATTTCACCTGACACTGCCTCGTGATGATTTACAGTGAAGATTCAGCTTCAGTGAATTTATAAATGGAAAATGGTGTGTAGTCCTTCTTGGTCATGATGCTTGTTTGCTTGTTTGGTCTTCCCTAAAGCTGCTGAGATGAAGACGGAGAGATAGTACAGTGGGTAAGGTGCTTGCCTTGCATACGATCCACTCAGGTTTGGTCTCTGGCATCCCATATGGTTCCCTGAGCACCATCAGGAGTGACTCCTGAGAACAGAGCCAGAAATAAGCCCTGGGCACAGCCGTGTATGGCCCCCGAAACAAAACAAAAAAGAAACCCAGAATAAATAAAGCTGCTGAGATTCTGAATGAAAAGCACAGATTCTTTCCCCTTTCATTTCTATGGTCACGAACAGTAAGATGGAAAATGCTAAGAAGATTCTTTAGCAGTTGGAATAGTTTGTGGCCCATGGATTCAAACAAAGGCCCTATTTTATTAGAAAACCACATTGCCATATAAAATAATTGGCATAACATATGTTTGACCTTCCCAGAAGAAAGTTGCTTTAATGGACCGTCCATATTGTTGTTTGAGTTTGCAAGATAGAAGGAATGCTATCGGGCCACACTGTAAATGGTAGTCTGGTATTTTATTTCCTAGAAACAGTCAAAGGAAAAGCAGTGCTACTTCTGGAAACTAGGGGGGGAAAAGATGACTTGGAAAAGTCCAAGAGTTTCGTATTGCAGCCTGCTTGCTTTAAGCACAGATTACTTCACCCTTTCCTCTGAGCGTTTTTAAGGCTGTTTCTCTGATTTTCACAGAAACAGAATTGCCAGTAAGAGGAATTGCCTTGTATCTGGCTAATTAACTCTCAGTGCTAATGTTTGAGTGTTAGTGTCTTGCTCTAATTAAGTTCAGCAAATTCCAAGGCCACCTTAATAAGGATAGGATGGGCCTTTGCTTTAGAGGAGAGGTGGGAACATCAAAGGTGAGGAAGCACATGGAACTGTGATTTATACCCTGACCTTAGTTCCTTTTTTGTATTTTAAAATAGACATCACTAGCTACTACATCTCTATAAGTCACTTATATATCCCCAAAAGGAAAACATAGAAACTTGGGTTGTAGGTATACGAATATAATCATGCCACTCAGTTCTGTATTTTAAAAAAAACTTTTTTTGTTTTTGACACTTTAGTGTTCTTTTAAAAAGACTCATAGGATTGGGATGTTAAATATCTTGCAGCCAAATATGTTTTTTGAGGCTTTATGATGTTTCAGGTTCTTTCCTAAGAATATTATTTAATTATTGTGAACATGAGATGGTATGTTAATCTGTTTTCTCCAGGAATACAGAATTGGATGCATAGCAGTCAATCTAGCCAAAACTATATGCATACCTGTATTTGTCTCTTCTTTAATACCTCTTTTATTTGTAGACAGATTTACTATTATGAATTGGCACCCAGTTATGGAGACTGAAAAGTTCATGATCAGAAGTTGGCTAACAGAAGACCATGATGTAGTTTAAGTCTAAGTCTGATTCTGAAGATTAGAGTCCTGCGTCCCATCCTGAAGATAATGTGCCAAAATGAATTCTTTCTTCATCTTTTCTTTTTGTTCCTATTTGAAATGATAGGATGAAGCCCACCTACATTGAAGAGGGCTGGATTTTTTATTTAGCTGATTGAACTGTTGATCTCATTCAGAAACATATGCACAGTTACTCTCTGAATAATGTTTTTTTTTAAATTGAATCACTGTGAAATACAGTTACAAAGCTTTAATAATTGAGTTTCAGTTATAAAATGATCGAACACCCATCCTTCCACCAGTGCACATTTTCCACCACCAGTGTCCCAAATATTCTTCCTGTCACTCCACCCGACCCCACCGCCTGCCTCTATGGCAGACAGTTTTCTTCTTACTCTCTCTCTACTTTGGGGCATTATAGTTTGCAATATAGATAATAAGAGACCATCATCTTTGGTCCTTTATCTACTTTCAAGCACACATCTCCTATTCTGAATGATCCCTTCAACCACCATTGACTTAGTGATCCCTTCTCTATCCCAGCTGCCTTCTCCCCCAGCTCATGAGACAGGCTTTTAACCATGGAACAATCTTCTTGGCCTTTGTCTCTACTGTCGTTGGGTGTTAGTCTCATTTTATGTTATTTTATATTCCACAAATGCAGCCATTCTGTGTCATAACATGTCCTTCTCTTTCTGACTCATTTCATTTAGCATGATACTCTCCATATTCATCCACTCATAAGCAAATTTTATGACTTCATCTTTTCTAACAACTGCGTAGTATTCCTTTATGTAGATATACCATAGTTTCTTTAACCAGTTGTCTGTTTTTGGGCACTCGGATTGTTTCCAGATTCTGGCTATTGTGAACAGTGCTGCAGTGAACATACAAGTACAGATGTCATTTCTACTGTATCTTTTTTTCGCTCCTGGGATGTATTCCCAGAAGTGTTATTGCTGGTCATATGGAAGCTCACTTTCTAATTTTCTGAGGAATGCCTATATTGTTTTCCAGAAAGGCTAGACTAGTCGGCATTCCTACCAGCTATGAAAGAGAGTCCCTTTCTCCCTACATCTACACCAGCACTGGTTGTTCTTGTTCTTTTTGATGTGTGCCAGTCTCTGTGGTGTGAGTTAATATTTCATTGTTGTTTTTATTTGCATCTCCCTGATGATTAGCGATGTAGAGCATTTTTTTCATGTGTCTTTGGCTATTTGTATTTCTTTTTTGAGGAAGTTGTTGTTTATTTCCTCTCTCTGAATAATGTTTAAGTGAGTATCTGGTACCCAGGGCCCCAGTGCAGTGGATGCATAAACTCATCAGCTTAGGCAGGTGCTGCTTGTGTACTTTGCAGAGATGAGGAAACAGTAGAGAATGATCAGGTGACTTGTTCATAGTCACACCTGGTGGCAGAAAAGAATTCAAACCCAGGTCATCTGGTTCCTCCTCTCCTCACCCTTCACTGGTGCAGGAAACTGCCCTTGAGAGGAGGACTCTCAGCTGGGGCAGGAAGAAAATAAAGGATTATGGCATTCTGCCTACACAGTCAACCAATTCAAAGGAGGAACTGAAGATTGATTGGCCCTAGGGCAGGGGTGAGGGGGATAAGTTAGGGAAGGGAACACTAGGACAATGGGGGAAAGGAAAAGTGCCTGCCACAGAAGCAGGTTTGGGACGGGAGGGAAACTGGGGACATTGGTGAAAGGTAGTGGGCACTGAGAAAGGATTGGTGTTGGAACAAGATATGCTTGTTACTCAACCATAAATATCTTTGTAACTTGGTAATTCATTGTGATTCAGTTTTTTAAAAGTTTTTAAAACACACATACACACACACACACACACACACACACACATAAAAGAACTGGAGTTTGAACACAGATTTCTCGGCACCCACCCTTGCCCCCAGAAGTCCTTCAGTTGCAAACTGGGGGAGCCTCATTTTGCTCATCAAAGGAAAAACCACCAATTTTTTCTTTTTTCTTTCTTTCTTTTTTTAATTTTTGGGTCACACCCAGCAATGCTCAGGAGTTACTCCTGGCTCTGCACTCAGGAATCACTCCTGGCAGTGCTGGGGGACCATATAGGATGCCAGGAATCGAACCCGGATCTGCTGCATGCAAGGCAAATACCCTACTCCTATCTCTCCGGCCCGCCAATTTTTTTCTTATATACTTGAACTGTGGATGTAAGTGATCTTCAGGAATTCTGATTCTCCCACCTTACCAACTAGAGCATTAGCACAGCAGGTAGGGTGTTTGCTTTGCACACAGCCAACATGGCTGACCTGAGTTCGATTCCTGCACCCGTCTCGGAGAGCCCGGAAAGCTACCAAGAGTACCTCGCCCTCATGGCAAAGCCTGGCAAGCTACCCGTGATGTATTCGATATGCCAAACACAGTAACAACAAAGTCTCACAATGGAGACGTTACTGGGCCCGCTTGAGAAAATTGATGAACAACGGGAGGACAGTGACAGTGACAGTCCAGTCCTAAAATATTCTGCCATGAGTTGGTCTGAAAGTATACATAGACAACCACATTTATAGTCACTGCCTTCCCTTGCCGCACAGCACTTCAGACTTTTTAGAGCACACTCAGAAATATGTGTTATTTAAAAAATGAATTATCATGACAGAAAGGGTTTACTCTAAACTGATGGTGGCCTTTCACGGATCTGAGTGGGGGGAAAAATCAACAACTTTTACCTCCTCTTAGTCAAGATGCAAAAAAAGGAAAAAGAAATGAGTCATGGAAAGATACCCTGGAAGAGATAGAAATGTTAGTTCCTGCTGTACTGGCCTTGGATGGAGGCTGAGGAGCCTGGACCAGCAGGTAGAGTCTGGAAAGTGCCAGCAGGTGGTTCTGCCTGGTAGACCAGGTGGTTCTGGGGTTGACTCTTGGCTCTTTGGCATACCCCAGACACAGTGTCAGAGAGTTGAACTCTTCTTCCTCTGTAAAAGGGGATTATCCTGTGCACCTTGTAGCATGGTGTTGAGGATGAGAAAGGCTGCCTGGATAAATAAGACCAGATTAACCGCCCCCCTCGATACCACTCCCCACCCCCCGTGGGGATGGGCCACCTATCCCAGCCCTGGGCTTCATGCTCCAAAGCCTTTCACCCACCTACCCTTTGTCACCGGATCTGATTGGTTCTTATAATTTATATCACCACCAGTGCTGGGGTTTGGGAGTTATCCTGCTGCCCCAGACCAAGTGTAGATGGACATCTGCTCCTCCCCCCTGCACCCTCTCCTCCCCCAGTGCTCAGACCCTAGAAAGGGGCCTCATGTCTGCTTCCTGGTTTGCATTCTGGATTCCTTCTCTAAACACAGTTTACCTGACCCCGCCCACCTGCCTACCTCTCTGCAGCCCTATCCAGGCTGCATTCCCTGGAGCTGACCCTGTTCCTGCTTTTCCACTGTGGGCTAATGTTGGTGTCAGATGGGGGCTCATCGTCCACCCTCCCCCTCCACTTTTTAACTTTTACCTGGACAAGAGATTGTTTCAGGCGGGTTATATGTTTCAAGGACTGTGGTGTCCAATTACTGGTCACTCTGGGGAAAGTTGATTATATTGGGGGCTCAATGGCTATATGGACCTGTTACTTCACTAACTGATCTCTTTTACCCCTCTTACCTCCTCTCAGTCAAGATTTAAAAAAGGAAAAAGAAACGAATTGTGAAAAGATATCCAGGAAGAAATAGAAATGTTAATTCCTACAGCACCAGCCTTTAAACAAGCTGGCAAACTGTTTAAACACAGACTTGCTGTTTCAGATCTGCTTTCGCCCTGATTTTCTTATGCTTGGAGCATAACACCAGAACTCCTTTGAATACAGGTCATTTCTTCGCTTTTACTGGGACTATTTCCAAAGGGTCTGAAAGCTTCAGCAGATGGGAGGCAGGCATGGAGAGCTCTCAACTGGGCAGGGGGTGGACAGGTGGGGGACCACTGTTTCCTTGCAGGACCCCAAGTGCTGTGCTAGAGGCCAAGCTGCCAAGTATACCCAGGCCAAGAAAAGGCAGGAGGTGGGGGGTAGGGGGCACCTGTACATGCCAACCGAAGGCAGTTTGAGGTAGCATATCTGCAATGTAACCTTTCACAATTGCTGTCTTTTGATTTTATGATTTTATTTAGTTCTGGAAACATCTCTCAGGAACCCAGGTTCTAGAGATGTTAGCACAAGAAAATCAGGGTGAAAGCAGATCTAAGACAGTAAGTCTGTTTAAACAGGTTGCTGGCTTGTTTAAAGGCCGATGCTATAGTGATGGACATTTCTAGAGCCTGTAAGTTGGAAGTGTTCTTCCTCTATGTCCTTTTCCCCTTTCAGCAACTCTGAGACCCAGTGCAGGGATTTGAGATCCTTTAAGGGTGTTGCCTTGGGGCTTTCAGAATCTCTAATTCTTTGTTGGAACAGGGCTAATCAGATCCACTATACACTGGTGAACATTGTGGCATGTTCTAATCAGTTAGTGACTAGAGGAAAGCTTATAAAAAGCTTTCCATATAATATTTCTCTGAACTGCCTGAATTTCTGACTCTTCCAATATCTCTCCTCACTATCTGGAATGGATCCCAATCTTGAGAAGGAAAGAGCTTGTGATGTTTGGTCCTTGATGGGTGTTTGATCATTGTGTGATTGTAACCCAAACATGAAAGCTTGTAGCTATCTCATGGTGATTCAATAAAATTTAAAAAAAAAAAGAGTGATGTAGCTTGTGGACCCGGTAAATCACAGTCATCACGTGCCATTCACTTGTGAGAGAATGAGTGAATCTCAGACCAAGGTGGAAATTATTTAACAAGATGTTTACAAAGGGGAGGCCAGCAAAAATAGCTCACAGAGGATTTGGCAAAGGTAGCATTGCCTTGACAATATTTAGTTATGGTGTTTACTGGGAAGAGTTTGGTTGCATTTGAGAATTTTGGGAATTCATAGAATTTTGCGGCACTCTGGGGCTGTACTAAATTATAGCAATTATAATTTGCATGAAGATCAGAGAATAAATTGTGCCCACCATTTCTTGGTTGAACAATTCATGGTTAGCTGTATCGAGTTTATTCCTTTTGTGAGTGTTGAGCCTCAGCTAGCCTCTCGTACCTTAGTTTAGACTTAATAGGCGAACTCAAAGAGAGATGTGCCCGGCCAGCAGCATTTATACTCAACTACTTAAATATTTCTTCTGAAATCTCAAATCTTCCTTTTGGATAATAGGCTATGACTTTCCTTCTTTCTGAATGCATTCTTTGAAATGTTCTACTGGTAATGACCTGGATCTATCCGTGCATGCCTGAAAATGTCTTTATCTCTTGAGAAACAGTTCTGCTTATTCTAGATTGACAGTTATTTTCTTAACTTTTTGCAGATGTCACTTTAGGTACTGAGAAATCAGCTCAGCTTTTGTCAGTGAGCTGCCTTTTCTCTTGGCTTTTATTGTCACCTCCTTCGTTTTGCTTTTTTCATCTTCACTAAAATGTGGAAAGTTTCCACATGTGGATGCTGATTTATTTCTTCTTTACTTTTCTTGGGATTCATTGCACTTTCTTTCTTTCTTTCATTGTTGGTGGGGGGGTGGGGGTGCACACTTGGTTGTAGTGTTTACACATTTGGTTACATGTCGTGCCTGCACACACTTGATCAGGGTGAACTGGATGTTGCACACTTGCTACAGTGCTGCCAGGGTCACACGCAGCTGGTGGGGCCGAGCGAGGGAGTGAATTGTGGCCTCATGCCTGCAGGACTCTCACTCTGTCACTCAGCTCTCCCCAGGTCCCTTATTGTCTTTAATCTAAGACATTATGTCTTTGATTTTAAAATGTTCTAACCCTTATTTTAAGAAATTGCCTTTAAGGAAGTCTCCTTTTGGAAATTTGTGTAGTCATGTTGAATCTCATTCTGTCCGCCTCATCTAAATATCTTTCATACCTAGCAGTTCGCAGAGGACCTTTTAGTGCTGGGCTTCCTGCAAAGCATCCACTTCTCCCTTCAATCTATCTCGTTAGTCCTTATCTCTCTCTCTCTGTTTTTTAAGTGGGGACACTCTGGACAGTGCTCAGATCAGTGGGCTACCGGTGCTTGTGGCTGTGGTGCTGAGGAGCTACCGGAATCACACTGCAGGTGCTAGGGTAGCCTTGTAGTGCTGGGAGCTTAAACCCTAGGTTTGTGCAATCCAAGCACAATCAAAGTTTGACCACTTGGGTCACATTCCTTATCTCTTTGTGTTGCATTCTGGGTAATTTCCTCAATTCTAACTTAAAAGTTGTAAATTCTTTGTATATCTAATATGCTACCTGTTTTTTTCATTATTATAGTTTACATTTTAGAATTCAGTCTAGTTATTGGGCTGGAGCTATAGCACAGTGGGTAGGGCATTTGCCTTGCACGTGGCCGACCCAGTCGACCCGAGTTTGATTCTTCCACCCCTCTAGTAGAGCCCGGCAAGCTACCCAGGGTATCTCTCCCGCACAGCAAAGTCTGGCAAGCTACCTGTGTCTTATTCAATATGCCAAATACAGTAACAACAAGTCTCACAATGGAGATGTTACTGGGCCCGCTCGAGCAAATCAATGAACAATGGGAAGACAGTGACAGTGATCTAGTTATTATTAAAAGTAATTTGCTTAGTTATCTTCATATATTAAGTCCCATATATTATTTCTTGACATATACTAAACATACTTGTTTTTAGATTTTTGTATTCTATAATTAGAATATCTCCATTTTTCTGATACCTTTTACATAAAGTAGCTTGCTAATCCTGACTGTACTTAGGGCTTAGTCCTGGTTCTGTGCTCAGGGATCACTCCTGGCAGGGCTTGTGTTCCATCTGTGGTGCCATGGGTTGAACTGCTGCAAGTTGGCTGCATGCAAGATAAGTGCCTAAACCCCTGCATCATCTCTTTGACCCATTTCTCTTAGTTTCTTAGTTTTTAATGTTTTTTTTAAAATTGCAAGCTTAGGGGCTGGAGAGATAGCACAGCAGGTAGGGCGTTTGCCTTGTACGCAGCTGACCCGGGTTCGATTCCCAGCAACCCATATGGTCCCCTGAGCACCACCAGGAGTAACTCCTGAGTGCAGAGCCAGGAGGAACCCCTGTGCATCGCTGATTGTGACCCAAAAAGAAAAAAAAATAAATAAAATTGCAAGCTTAGGTTGCTTGTGACTTTTACCTGTGGGGATTATTGAAGCCCTTTGAAGTGTCTAGGAAGAAAGGATTGTGTTTGTTTCTGTCAAGGAGTCATGACAATACAGGGTTGCTTTAAGCAATTTTCAGATCTGTGGTCATTGTTCTTTGAACCATACTTGTAGCATGATATCTGACCCTAAGTGATAAAAACACAGACTTTTGGTTAGGGATTCTTAGGAGAGTGATTTTGCTCTTTTTTTTCTACTTTACTAAGCACCAAGGCCAATGTAAGTAAGTCTTTTGTAATGGACAGAGGGTGGTTTTTTTTTTTTTTACTTGTTTTTTCCTGAAGTAGTTTAAATGTTTTCTCTCATTCTCTGAGCTAGTTTCAATGTGAGGATTTTGGAAGCGGTGTTTGCTGTAACTAGTGATCATAATCAGATCTCAAACCTTTGCCCTCAGATTCCCATAGTAAAGCAATACATAAAACTTCAGATTCTTGTATCAGCTTGTGGACTCGGAGCAAATACTAGCTCTGCATCCTATAAGAAATTATTCTTTTCTTAAATTTCGGGCCTCCAATTTTTCCCCATAGTTATCCCAACCTTAGCCATATTTTATGGGGTATTTTTGAAAAGCGTTTTATCCTTTTTTGTAAACAGTCTGTCTTAGAAGAGATGTCTTTGTCTATTTCACTGCAAGAAAGAGGCTCTGAAGTGCTGTGCATTATTTCAGATGTTCGGAATACTGTAGTGACTGAGCAAGAACGTAAGATCTCTCTCTGCCCCATATCTCAGAGAATCGGCACAGAGGAGGGGTGGAAAGAAGGAAAACTAAACCTCAGATAGTTTCAGGTAGTGTTGAGTTCTACTATCATATATATATATATATATATATATATATATATAGACTTTTTGGGTCACACCTGGTGAGGCACAGGGGCTACTCCTGGATCTCTTTAATATATTTTTAAAATTTAAAAAAATTAGTCACCTTGAAATTACAAAGTTACTCATGAGTAGGTTTCAGGCATACAGTATTTCAACATGGATTCCTCCACCAGTGTCTTCCCATTCCCCATTTGCCTCCCTACCAGTCTGCTTCTATTAGAGGCAATCTGGGCGTTTTATTTATTTATTTATTTATTTATTTATTTATGTTTTTGCACTGTGGTTTACTGTGCTGTTGTTGGTAGGTTTTCAGACATAACACTTTACCCCTCTCCTCCTGGTTGAATACTTTCTTCCACCATAGATGTCATTCCTTCCCTGTCCTATTCCATAACCCCCTCAAGTGGCATGTTTCTTACTGGGGACATTGGTGGTGGAAAATGTACACTGGTGGAGGGATGGGTAAAAATAAAAGTGGCATGTGTTTTGCTGAAGAACAGTTTTCATGTTCTTTGTTTCCATTGTCGTTGAGCATTTTTTATTCCACCAATTATGTTTCTTTATGCCCTGCATAGGAGAGAAATTGTCTTGTGTTGGGCTCTCTCCCTCTCTCCCTTCAGCATACTTTTCTCCGGGTCCCTCCATGCAGCAACAAATCTCATCACTTTGTCTTTTCTAGTGGTTGTGAATGCCACTATCTTTTAAGTGATGACAAAGATACTTTGCAAGGAATTGGTTCAATATTCAATATCTTTATGTACCTGTGGGTTTTTTTGTTGTTTTGTTTTGGGATCCACACCTGGTGTTCTCAGGTTTACTTGTCATTCGGCACTCAGGGATCACTCCTGGTGGTGCTCAGGTGACCCTGTCTGGTGTCAGGGATTTGAACCACGGTTGGTCACATGCCCTACCTCCTGTACTAAACACTTGTTCCCACGTGATAAGACAAAGCTAACCATTACTCTGTGAGAGCTGAATAAAAACCATTTAATCATTTAGTGATTTGCATTCGGGAGTCTGGGCTCATTCCCTGACACTACATGGTCCCTTGAGCACTGAGGGCTACCAGATTTGCCTGCAAGCTCCCCACCCCATACACAAAAAAGGTATGTGTATGATTGAAAAGGACTTTTCAGTAACATGCTGAAAGACATGGGCTTGAATATAAATCCTCTGCAATTAAACCACGTTTGGGGTGGGGGGGTCACATCCTGTGATACTGAGGGGTGAGTCCTAGCTCTGCACTCAGAAATTACTCCTGGTGGTGCTTGGAGGAACCATATGGGGTGCCAGGGATAGAACCTGGGTTGACCATGTGCAAGACAAGTGCTCTACCTGCTATTCTATCTCTCCAGCCTCTAAACCACATTTTAAAGCCATGTTTGCATTAGCAAAATATTTGAACTCATTTTTTCAGCAATATAGACAGATAAAAAAGCAACCTTCAAGTATTTAAGTAATATGCACCTTTTAAAACTGGGAGCATGGAGGTAGTAGAAAAAGCTGAAAATGCTCTTTTTTTTTTCAACAGTGAGACAGGCACTGCATCCGATAGTGAAGCTGATGTGAGGGATTTTGATAACCCAGTAATCTGCTCTGAAGTCAAATGTGGTTAGAAGGCTATTTTTATAAGCTAAGTCAAAATATCAAATCAAGAATCTGGTAAATGAGCTTGGTTTTCTGAGCGTCTTTCACCTGATTTAGAAACAGCTCTTGGTAATGAAATGTGTCAGCAAATTTTCAGAGGTGTTAATGTGAAGGGGTTCGGTTGCTTCATTTTTCAAGGAAGTTGATTCTGCTTGGCATCCCCAAATTGATTTTAACTCACTGGTAGTCAAAGAGTCTTACCTCTTTTGGTGCTACAGACCTTTTTTTCAGTATGATGAAGTTTATGGATCCTTTTCTGAATGATCATTTTAATACTTAAAAATTGGGGTTGGAGCAATAGTATAGTAGGTAGAGCATTTGCCTCACATGTGGCCAACCTGCATCCCTTATGGTCCCCTTGCTAGGAGTAATTCTTGAGTGTAGAGCCAGGAGGAATCCCTGAGCATTGCCGGATGTGACCCCAAAAAATAACACCCCCCCAATTTTTAAATCTCTAGAATTGAAAAGGAAGTTAAGTATATTGAAATGCAGTTTTATTCACAGATCCTAAAGAGATAGATGAATTATTAAACTTTGACATATATCTCTACTCTTGCTGGGAAAGGTAGTTTATAATAGGACTGATTTCCTTCATTTCCATTTTATTTTGTTTTGGGGCCATGTCTAGCAGTGCTCAGGACTATGCCCTCAGGGATCAGTCCTGGAAGACTCCATGTAGGGTGCTGGGATCAAACCCAGGTCAGCTGTGTGTCTTGACCACTGCACTCTCTAGGCCCTCCTCAATTTCTTTTTTTTAAGACAATTTTTTAATTAAATTTTAAAAATTTTAATTTAATCACTGTGAGATACAGAGTTACAAAGTTGATCATGGTCAGGTTTCAGACATACAGTGTTCCAGTATCCATCCCTTCACCAGTGTTTATATCCCACCACCAATGTCCTCAGTTTCCCTCCCTCTCTCTCTCTCTCCTTCTTTCTTCCTCTCCCTCTGTCCTCAATTTATTAAAATAGAAAATTGAGCTATGTAGATGCACTGTCGATTGAAAGTCTTGTATGTTATAATCACTCTCCTTCTGTAGTCATATGTATAGTCATGCAGTCTTATGTAGTCTGATCAAAAAAGTGTGCTTCTATTGTGGCATCTGTATTATATCTTGGAAAGGAAACTACCATTTTATCTGCTTTGTAACCCATAGAGTTTCCATGGCATATGAACTTTGATAAAATAGTGCTACCCAGTATTATTTACCTTTTATGTTAAAAATCACCCCAGAAAGTAACAAAAAGAAAATACACAGAATCGGGTTCTTAATAAAAACTGTGATTTATTATTATTACAGTAGGAAAAAATATTATTTATTGATTGTTCTTCTCACTGTCAAAGAAAACATTGAACTGCTCCAGATCTTTGGAAGCAATTTAACATTCTTATAGTATTGGTACATTATGTAAATTCTTAAGCAACCATTAGAAAGAATAGGGATATAGGTGCTCTTACAGAATGAGCTCTAAAATGTACCATAAAATGGAAAAGGAAAGACATAAATGAGTGCATTGTGCCTCTCATTTGTCGAAATATATCCATTCCTAAAGCGTGGTCTATTTCTGGGAAGAGCAGGGGTCATTTCAACAGTGATTATTGTTCCGAGGGATGGTGGGGGATAAATTGAGGTCTGAAGGACTGTAAGGAAGACTTAGATTTTATTGTATACCTATTTGTATTGTTTGATTGTTTTGTCATATGCCTGCCTTGGAAGTTCTAATTAATTTATTAAAAAATTAACTGTCCTTGCTTTTAGCAGCTATTGATACTGAAATGAAATGAAAGCGTATAAAGAATATGTACTAATTAAGTCTGTCAAATAACCTATTTCACTAACTAATACATTACTCTACGCACCCGAAATAATTTCTCAGCAATTAAGCCTGCTCCAAATAAGGCCAGATGGGGATGCCCATGGGTGTTCCCCCATGCCCTTGGGGTGTCCTCTTGGGCCTGATCTCTCCCCTTGCAGCCCAGGCCCACTGCTGTGTTTGTCTGCGTTCTCTCTCCTCATTGGTGTGTGGGGTCCTGGAAACCAGCATCTCCCACAGTGCCTGGCCCAGAACAGGCCCAAAAGGACAGGTGACAGAATGAGTCACTCTTGAGCTTGCCAGGAGGGATGTCTAGTGGTGCAGAAGTTAAGTCACGGGCCCAAGTCTTCCTATAGCCGAGTGCGTGGCACAACTAGACCAGGTGACCTGGCACCTCTCACCTGGATGGGGGCAGAGAGGAAGAAAGGCAGAGGTGATGAAGGAGAGTCAGGCAGGACTGAGCCTGGAGAGGGCACCAGTTCCTAGACTCTCTACTTTTCACTCCGGGGGCACAGTCTTTATTGTGGGAGTGGTCGCTGGTTGAAGGAGACAAAGGCAGCAGAGAAGCCGAGCAGTAGGAGGGGGTAAAGCAGAGAAGAGCTGGAAGCAGCAGTTGTTCAGTGAAATTTCACAGTGCCTTTCAAGAATGAAATTAAATTTATATTTAGAATTTGATTTTAATCCAGAAGGAATCCACCAACTGGTTAATATCAAGACTGTAAGAAATATTTTGTGTCAGTTATGGAAAGGATTTGTAATTAAGTAGGAAAAGAATGTTTAGTTATACTCATTTATTCATTCATTCATTTACTTTGTATTTATGGTTGAGACCTTGTGTCACCTGAGGGTGACAGCAATGACGCAGACAGATCCTCTTCCAAAAGTTGCTGATGACCAGATGATAATTTTTGCATGGTGGTTGAAAATGAAATTTTAACCTGGTTGTAATCCTGCCTCCACTGGTTGCCACCTGTATGACTTTAAGTTGTTTAATCTCTATCTATTTCAGTTACTCGTTAATAGGAATTAAGAGTAATATCTGTTTCATATGATTAAATAGTGTAGCAGATGTAGGGATGGAGCGATACGTAGTGGGTAGGGCATTTACCTTCCTCGCGGCCGACACAGCTGACCTGAGTTCGGTTCCTCCACCCCTCTCGGAGAGCCCGGCAAGCTACCGAGAGTATCTCGCCCACACGGCAAAGTCTGGCAAGCTACTGGTGACCTATTTGATATGCCAAACACAGTAACAAGTCTCACAATGTTACTGGGCCTGCTTGAGCAAATTGATGAACAACGGGAGGACAGTGACAGCAGATGTAAGGTTCTTAGGACAGTGACTAAAATAATCAAGATTCAATAGATGTCGGGCTTAAATAAATTCATTGAGGTATTGAGCATTTCTTAAGTTTGTGTTCTGTGCAAGGCATTGCTGTGGGTTCTGGGGATGGGCCTACTTCCTATCTTCAAAAAATTAATTTTAGTTGTTGTATTAATTAGCTTTCACTTTGTAACAGATTACCGTAGACATAACAGTTTGAACCCATGATGGATATCATTATCTCTTGATTTCCGTGGGTCAAGACCTGAGGAGTAGTTTGGGTGTGCAAGTTCTGCTTAGGGACTGTAATGATTTCACAGGCAAAATATGGTTAAGTTGCTGTCATCTGAAGGCTTAACTGGGGATGGGGGCTGGCTTTTATTTGTTTATCTTATTTTTTGTTTGGGGTCACACCCAATAATGCTCAGGGCTTACTCCAGGGTCTGAGCTCAGTGATTACTTCTAGCGGGGTTCAGACCATATGGGTGCCAAGGATTGAACCCGGGTTGGTTGTGTGCAAGGGAAGTGCCCTCTCCATCGTCACTTCGGCTCCTGAAGAATGGATCACTCATATAAAAGATGAGCAAGGTGATTTCTCTTCACATATGCATGTAATGCTTGATATGGGGGCTGGATGACTTCCTTCAGAATAGGTGAGGCAAAAAACTGCCAGAAACTACAGTGCGTTTTATATCTGTCCTCAGCAACTAGCTGCTGTGTCCACCTCCAGTTTTACTCAGCCTCAGAGCTTGTCTCTGATTCACTCTTTAGAGTGTGTGTATGAAACACACACTTATGTCTTCCTGAGGTCAGTTAGAAGGACTTTGCAAAACTCTTGCTACAGCATTGAGCTTTCCAGATGGGTGAGCTTTGATTGTGCCTTCAAATAGAGGAGATTTTGTGGGCAAGGGAATGGAGACATGAGCGCTCTCTCTCTCTCTCTCTCTCTCTCTCTCTCTCTCTCTCTCTCTCTCTCTCTCTTCTCCCCTCTCTCTCTGTCTCCATCATTGGTCAAATCAAAATTATAATTAGAAATAAGAAAATCCTTTTCCAGCAGTTACTAGTATATTATAGTTCATTTTATTTTATTTTATTATTTTATTATTTTTGCTTTTTGGGTCACACCCGGCAATGCACAGGGGTTACTCCTGGCTCATGCACTCAGGAATTACTCCTGGTAGTGTTCAAGGGACCATATGGGATGCTGGGAACCGAACCCGGGTTGGCCGCATGCAAGGCAAACACCCTACCCGCTGTGCTACCACTCCAGCCCCTTATAGTTCATTTTAAAAAGAAAAGCCATCATATAAAGTATCCATTGCAAGTTGTTCTGAACTTAAAACTCAGCTTGTCGGGTGTGTTTTGTGGCTATAAAATATGTTCAGAAGCACAAATACCAGAGTGGTATTTTCTTTCCCTTATGAGCCCTCATACCATGTGCGTATGAGGCTGGAGTGATAGTACAGCAGGTAGGGCATTTGCCTTGCATGCAGTCACCCCATGATTGATCCTCAGCATCTCATATGGTCCCTCAACCATTACAAGGAGTAATTCCTGAGCACAGAGCGAGATGTAACCCCTGAGAATCACCTAGTATGTCCACTCACCAAAAAACCCTCACATGGATTGTTTGTCGGTGGTGGAATTTATTTGTTTTTTTCTACTTTTTAATTCATCCCTTATCATGTCAATACTGAACATGTATCATTATTGTGCGGTGTCTTTTTTTTTTAGCCACATCCAGTGGTACCTGGTTTACTTCTGACTCTGCTTAGGAATCACTCCTGGTGAGCCACAGGGAACTATATGGGATAATGGGGATCGAATCCAGATTGGCTGTGTCCAAGGTAAGCATCTTACCCACTGTACCATCATCCCAGGCTCTCTTAGACTTAAGAAACACATGGAGGGCTGGAGTGATAGCACAGTGGACAGGGTGTTTGCCTTGCACACAATCGACCTGGGTTTGATCCCTAGCATCCCATATGCTCCCTTGAACACTGCCAGGAGTAATTTCTGAATGCAGAGCCAGGAGTAAGCCTTGTGCATTGCCAGGTGTAACCCCAAAACCCAAAAATAAATAAATAAAAGTTTAAAAAACAAGAAACACATGGAAGAGTCTTAATTTTAACATTTGTAATAGACAAGATCTCCAGGCATTCTTTTGCAAATGGATCCTGATTACTCACTCCTTTCCCCTGTTGGACACTTCTATAATGTATACAATGCTGGAGTGAGTGATCAGTTAAAACAGCAGAGGAGAGTTTTCATTTACTAACTAAAACTTATCTGGAGGTTTGTGAGCTGAGGCAGGCCCAAGCTAATGAGACCACTGGGTAATTCCAGTTGGGTCAGACTGCTTGAGACAGTACACGTCTATATATTCCTACTCCTTTCCTCTTATTTCCTGTTTAAGAGATCCAGCAATGAACATTTTTCTATGACTTTGTGTGGTATTTTGGGCGTGTGAAGCTACCAAGCCCTGTTTGGCCTTGGCAATACCTACTAAACTACCTTTTGACTGGTGCTTTTGAAAGAACATCTCTAGGCCATTCTCTTTGACATTGCTGTTGGAGCCTCCTCTCACCAAAATGACAAACATCAGGTAGGGACATCATCTCCATCTGTGCTGGAGTGGCCAGTGACTGTACACCTGATGAAGTCTTGGTCCAGAAGAAAGAGGAGATAAAAGTTTGAGCAAAGTAAGACAGCCTTGGAAATAAAAACCCCAAATATCTGACTCTCTCACCAATTTTCAACAATTCGGCTCTGATTTCTGCACTCCAAATGACAGAAATAGAATCAGTCTTCTAGCCAACCCTACTCTCTAGCTGCATGTCACCCTGTATCTTAGCAGACAGCTTTCAGCAAAGCTGCTTTGGTGGCACGGTGGTATTCTTGTACCTTTTCCTTGGATGAGGCTTGTGGAATATCTCATGAGTCTGATTCCTGAATATTTCAAGCTGTAACCTCAAAAACATCTTCCCCCCTTATTTCAGTGAAGTTTATTCCCACACCCTTTATTGTTGTTGTGTCAAGTGTCGCACACATTTAGCTGCTCTGCTTACCCCTCTGCTCATCAGGGGTCACGTACTTGGCTCTGGTGCTCACTGGAGATCATACGCTTTGTGTTGGCACCAAGAGCCTAAACAGCAGAGTCCCTGGGACTGCATTGGGGCATGTGGGATTGTACTGGGAATTGAACTTTTGGCTTTCCCGACTTCAGACTTGCAGGGCAGATGTTTTTGCCTTAGAGCTATCCTCAGGGCCGCAAAAATATCTTTATTATGAAGATAAAGACAGATAAATAGATAAAACTCTTTTGAGTGTTCACTGCTTGAGATAAAACTGCTTAGAAGAGGCAGGGTGGGATGAGGGGTGGGAGGGATACTGGGATCCGTGTTGGTGGGAAATGGGCACTGGTGGAGGGATGGGTATTTGATCATTGTATAATTGAAACGCAAGCACAAAAATTTGTAAGTCTACAACTGTACCTCATGATGTCTCACTAATAAAAATGAAAAAAAAAATGCTTAGAAGAGCTCAGAAGATGTTGTGTGCCCTTCCTAAGTCACAGCCTGTGAATCTTTGCTCAACTCCAAAAAAATTTGAGAAGGGAGGCTGGAGCCATAGTATAGCAGGTAGGGCATTTGCCTTGCACGTGGCCGACCCGGGTTCGATTCCCAGCATCACATATGGTCCCCCTCAAGTACCACCAGGAGTAATTCCTGAGTGCAGAGCCAGGAGTAACCCCTGTGCATTGCTGGTGTGACCCAAAAAGCAAATTAAAATAAATAAATAAATCTGAGAAGCGTCCATCCCTCCAGAGAGTGAGCTCTGTACTGAATCCCAGCTGCTGTTTCCCAGAAGTATCACAGCGATGCAAACTCTGTAACAGGGAGCCCCTACACTTACTGAGGATGGAAATGGCACCTTCACCAAAATCAAGCAAGACCCTGTTGCCTTGGCCCTACTGTGATGAAATCAGACCTTAACTGTGATGGCAACTTTGGTGAAATGATGACTTTGTCATGGTGGGCCATTTTTTTTTTTCTGCCTATACAAACAGTACAGGTTTTATTGTTAGGCTCCTCATTTGTAGGAGTTTTTTTTTTTAATTAGTGAATTACCGTGGGGTACAATTATAAACTTACGAACTTTCATGTTTGCATTATAGTCGTGCCCATTCTCCCCACCAATGATCCCAGCATCCCTCCCACCAACCCCCATCCCATCCCTCACCACCCCACCCTGCCTCTGCGGCAGGACATTCCCTTTTATTCTCTCTCCTTTTGGGTGTTGTGGTTTGCAATAAAAGTATTAAGTGGCCATCGTGTTCGGTCTATAATCTACTTTTGGCATGCATCTTTCAACCAAAATGGGTCCACCCAACATCCTTTACTTGGTGTTCTCTTCTCTATCTGAGCTGATGGTGGGCCCATTTCCATAAGTAAACTCAAGGTTCCCTTGCACCTGACTGGAAAACCCAGTTCCTGTCCTTGCAGCCTCCTAGCTCTATGAACTCCATAACCAGTATATACCCTGAACCCAGAGTTCCCACCACCCATGTGGACCACTCCTGCTCGTAATCATAAAACAGTGTCGCTTTTAGAAACATGTAGTCATGCAACAGACAGATTCACACCTCCCAAGATCCTCTGGATTGCAGGAAGTCATTAAGTTTCTTTCCCATAGTTGTCTGTGAGGGCCTACTGAGCACTCACAGAGGATTCAGAGAGGAAGAACAATTTTCCCCTCCAGGAATGCATAACCTTAGAATGGCAGATGGGGCCTACAAGCAAATAGATTTTCTAAAACTCAGTATAGAAACTGCCCTAGGGAAGGCACCAATTGTTATGAGCTCCTCTCTTAACTATTTACAAGCAGACACATAAACTACCAACCTGGAAACATTTATAAGCATCCACTGGGTACATAAAGAAGCTAGTTTATTTTCCTGAAGTTTCTCTAACATATGGCCATTTCCCTCTACATTATTTTCATTTATTGAACACATGGTGGCAAATTTATCATCGTGCATAGATGTCATCAAATTCTGCTCAGTCTTCGCTCAGGGTTAATTTGTTTGCTTTGTAGCTGAAGAGTGGGTTGAGAGATTGTTGATCGTCTCTTGTCTGGAAGAAGGCAGAAGTGTTTTCCTTGTGAAAACTCACCCCCACTTTCTCCACCTATCAGCCATATCTCAGAGAAAGAGGATTAAAGCTCCTCTTCAGAACAAACCCCAAATTACAGAACTGACTTGGATAATCTGAAAACAAACAAAAGAACAAAATTCAGTAGCCAGAATCTTTCTCCTCCTTTTTCAAGACTCCAAACTGCCAGCCTTGGCTTTGTTTCCTCTCTTTGCAGCTTTGCTGGTTCTGTGGAATATGTAGAACAATCAAGGCTGTGATGCGGCTTGGCAGTAAGGCCCTGGGTTGCCTCCCCAACACTGGAGGAAAAAAATGCAGCACTTAGATGCCATTTATTGAGTGTTTTCCATGTCCTAGGCATTAAGCATATATTAACATAAGCTTCTCTCATGATAGCAAATGAAGAAACAGGTCAAGGCACCAAATAATTTAGGACCGGAGACATGACTCAGAGCGTATGCCTGAGTTTGGTCCTTAGTACCACATCACCACCTGAGCCTTTCTAGGTCTGAGCATAGGCTTTGTCCTCCAGTACCCCCAAGAAGTCAAATAATTTGGCCAAGGTCACATGGCTCAAATTTGGATTTTTTTGCCTGACTCCAAAAACTCAATGCTTTTTCTATAGTGCTATCAAATTTAAAAACCCAAGATCCCAAATAAAGAAAATACCTTTTAGTTTAAAGAGAGAAAAACAAAAAAATGCCCCCAAACCCATGATGACTATTTAAAAAATAGTCATCTATCTGAAAACCCAATTGCCCAAGAATAGATGGTTGGATAAAGAAATTGTGGCATTTATACACAATATACACAACTATAAGAAAATGTCGAGATGTAGCAATATGCTGCAATGTGGATGGAACTAGAGCACATCATGCTGATTGAAGTCAGAAGGAGAGAGACAGATACAGAGTGATCTCTCTCCCAGTAACATCTACATCGTGAGACTTGTTATTACTGTGTTTGGCATATTGAATAAGTCACGGGTAACTTATACACACACACACACAAACACACACACACACAAAAGTTCACATCACTCAACTTTTAAAGATAAGATAAAGGCCCTCCCGTTGATCGTCGATTTGCTCGAGCGGGCCCAGTAACGTCTCCATTGGAGACTTTGTTGTTACTGTGTCTGGCATATCGAATACTCTCGGTAGCTTGCCGGGCTCTCCGAGAGGGGCGGAGGAATCGAACTCGGGTCGGCCATGTTGGCCGCTTGTAAGGCGAACGTCCTACCGCTGTGCTATCGCTCCAGCACTCAACTTTTAACAACATGTTTGTGTGGCAGATAAAGAAACATAGTAAGGGAGCAACAAATAGCCAAAGACATCAAGACTGCGGAGCTGGTCTACAGAACTGAGCTCACCTGAAGGGCTGGGGGTAGATAGGAGGACACTGGTGAGGACAGTGGGGACACTGGCGGAGCAAATCAGGTGCTCTGGTGGTGGGCTTGGTGTTGGAATGATGTGTGCAGGAAACTATCATTAACAGGATCGTAAATCATGATTCTGCAATTAAAAAAAAGGGGGGTGGGGGCTAAAGAAAAAATTGTCATCGCTTATCTTATTCTCCCGATGGTAACTGGGGGTTACTTGTTTGGCTGCTTGTGTCTCTTCAGGAAGAGCTGGGAAGAGACAGCCGGAAAGGGCAGATGTCTGTCAGAGCTGCTTCACCCGGGAAGGTTGTTCCACCATTTTCCTACACTATAAACCTGGTGGTGATTGGCTGGGAATGAATTGGGGCTACCTTGTACCACTGGGCATTTCTCTGAGGGACTCTGATCCCTCTCTGAGAGCCAAATGTGTATACCCCTCTCTTCCCTCATCACCCCTTCTCCCCACCACACACACAGCATCACCACCTATTTGGACCTTCCGTTTTGTGAGGACCTTGAGGTTGGAGTGAGCAACGTTGGCTGTGGCAGAGCAATCCTCCTGGCCCTTGTCTCTACTGTTCTTAGGTGTTAGTCTCATGTTATTTTATATTCCACAAATCCTTCATGCTTCTTCTTCTTCTGGTATCTCTGACCTGGCCCAGGTACACTTAGGCTTAAGCTTAAAAAAGAAACTTTAGCACAGCCATGCCACTGGACCCCACACTAGGCTGTTTCACTTGAGGCGCCCCAGAGGGGGACAGGTGAGAGCCCTCCCTGCCCCAAGGGACCCAGCCCCGGCAGACAAAAACTTCCACAACCCAGCTACCGCCATGCTCAAGGTTGCTCCCTACGTCAGGGTGAGCCTCACTCGTGAGTGAACATATTCCTGGACCGAGCAGCCGAAGCATATCATAAGACACTCCCTACCCATTCTCAATGAGTACCATACCACATTTCTTGGGGTTCAAATAGTAGGCAACAAATCATAAAGGGATATATATATGTATGCATATATACATATTTTCAGATTATATATATATATGTATATATGTAGGTCACTTCCCTAGAAAGTCGAGAGGAAGCAAGGTTTCCCATGGAGATGGAAGCAATCACACTAACATTTTTTGCTATTAGTTTCTTATTTGGCTTTGACGTTTATATATATATGGGATGGAGCGATAGCACAGCAGGTAGGGCATTTGCCTTTCATGCAGCTGACCCGGGTTTGATTCCTCCACCCCTCTTGGAGATCCTGGCAAGCCACCAAGAGTATCTTGCCTGCATGGCAAAATCTGGCAAGCTACCCATGATGTATTCAATATGCCAAAAACAGTAACAATAAGTCTTATAATTTGTTGTGAGACTTTTTGGTGCCTACTTGAGCAAATCGATGAACAATGGGAGTGCAGTGCTCTCTCTCTCTCCCTCTCTCTCTCTCTATATATATATATGTATATAATATATACAAAAGTTTACATCACTCAACTTTTAACAACATGTTAGTGATATTCTAAAGAATGTCTTAATGGCCCCTACCAAAATAGAACAATCTTCACACTGTTTCCTCTATGGATACCTTTCTGTAGAATTTTCAGTGGTTTTTCATAACAAACAATACAAAATATATTATTTTGGTTGTGCCAGGGATTGATGCTTGGGATGGAAACATCCCAGATATGGTGGTGGGAAAAAGGTACATGGTGATGGGATTTGTCTTTGAATATTAAATGTAATGGAATATTGTGAACTACCTTATAAAATAAAAAATTTTAAAAAAGAAAAAAAGAAAAAGAACCTTTTAGAATTGGAGAGACAAATCAGTGGACTTTTCATGTCCAGGTTTGATTCTGGGCTTTGCATTGATCAGATGTGGCCTAAAAGTAACAACAAAAAAGAAACTTTTAAAGATTCTTTTGATGAAACAATGATTTCCTGGAAAGTCAATTGCATACTCTGAGCGGTTCACATAGGGTGACAGTGCTCAGTCGGCTTGAAGCTGGATCCTGCATATTAAAAGATACAGGAAGAAAATAGGATGCTGAGAGTGTCCATCCTGGCAGAGTTATGAATACTCATTTTAATGGTATTAACTTCACGTTTACACCCCAACTGTTCTTTCTTTTGAGACATTCCTAACACTGCTTGTAGTACCCCAATGTTAGCAAATCAGAGGAAGCAAATGAGATGGGAAAACAGGCCACCAACAACTCAAGCAACTACCTTTTTTCTAACAAGGAAGGTAATACCTAAATGTAGGCAGACACCCTGACAATAATCGGACTTGACATTAATAGCTAGACAACAGATGTGGCAGAAAGCTATAAAACTCCGCATGTGGGGTAGGTTTAAATAGCCCCACTGAGCCCAGTGACCCTGAGGGCTTCATTGCATTAAGGTGCATTACAGTAATTGATGTATTTCTTCTGAGTATGATAGCGTGTGTTTATAATGATGACCCTGAAGCCTGCAGGAATGATTAAATTATGCTCAGTAGATGCTGTTTAGAAAGGTAAACGAATATATTGTATTTTTAAGATGATTTTAGAAAGATACCCTTAATGTCTAATGCAGTGGCATAGAAGACTTACCTTCTGAAAAGAAAGAAAAAATAGCATGAAAAGGATTTCTATTTAGAAAGATGGGGGCTAGAGCGATAGTACAGTGGGTAGGGCATTTGCCTTGCATGCGGCTAACCTGGGTTCGATTCCCAGAATCCTATATGGTCCCCTGAACACTGCCAGGAGTAATTCCTGAGTGCAAAGCCAGGAGTAACCCCTATGCATTGCCAGGTGTAACCCAAAAAACAAACAAAAAAAGATGTTGGAAACCATTTGGTGAAATGGAAGCTTAGTGATTTCTGTTAGTTTTCCTGAAAGTTGAGTTAGCAACAAGGACTCATTCTCCAAGGGAAGTTTTTGGATTATTAACAATAATGGGTGCTATAGATGTAGGTTATCCAAAATTCATAGTCACGTATGTCTATTGAAACTTAGGAATCCAGGTAATCAGTTATGCTAGCACATTTAAAATGCCCAGATGTGGTCCATGTCACCCATCTTGAACAACAGAGATAGGAAACATTTTCTTCATCATAACAGAAAATTCTTTTGCACGTCACTTCCCTAGAAAGTCGATAGGAAGCAAGGTTTCCCATGAAGATGGAAGCAATCACACTAACACTTTTTGCTATTAGTTTCTTATTTGACTTTGATGTTCGATATTTGAATTAACTTCCTAGTGAGATTCCAAGTTAGATTTAGTTTTATTAGAACCACACTCAGAAATAAATAAAAACTGGAATGATTTTATGAGTGTCAAATTTCTGCACAAACTTGGGATAGCCATAAAAGCGGTTTGAAAATGTGATACTTCTGAGAATATCCCCCCAATGCATAGAAGTTTCTGGAAAAAAATCAAGAAGTTACAGGCTTTTAGTTAATTCCATCTTGAAAGTTTTGGTAGTGTACTTTACTTTCCCCCTGATTTAACTCTGGAAGATAATGTTGAAAACAGTAGGAACAAATCTCAGCCAAGTCTTCCAAACATTTGGAAGTAAAAAATGTTTCCTCACAAATATGCCCACCTGAAACAGTATCATGCTGTAAATTACCTCAGGAGGAAATATTCGCCCACTCTTTAGTGGTCTTATCTGTGAATGATGGTACTGATAAAGAAGACATCTCTTAGGGAAAATGGAAAACTAGTGAATTATAGAGGAGATAAAGTGTCCAATTACTGACCAATAAACTTCTCTTTAGCTGGCTGATAGTCTTCCTGATATATGTGAACTTAAAATGAAAAGAGGAGAAACGAAAGTCAGTTTAATAGGTAACTGATAATTTGAGCAGGGAACAAAAAGACTTTTTCAGTCATAGGAAACTCAAATTGATGACCTAATTCATTTTGCCCCCAAGGGCTGCTATGGCTGTGCTGCAGGTGGGAGACATGAGAATGTCCTAATGGTCCTTGGGTGGCGGTGATAGTCTCGGTATTTTATATTGGCGAAGTAATGAAAACATAGTGGCTTATTGAGCGTGCTAAACTTAATGGAGTACATGGAAGAAACAACTTTGCTCTTTCCGGAATCCTTCCCTTTCAGTCTCTTAGCCTTTCTAGCCACAGGTAAAGAAATGGTGTCTTTTCACATGTACTAGAAGTTCAGGTACAGGGAATGGAGCGATAGTACAGCAGGTAGGGTGTTTGCCTTGCATGAGTTCACCTGGGTTCAATCCCAGGCACTCCATATGGTCCCCCCAGGCTTGACCAATAGTGATCCCTGAGCACAAAGCCAGGATTAATCCCTGAGCACAGTTGGGTGTGCCCTCCCCTCCACCCAACAAAAACAAAGCAAAAGAAAGAAAAAAAGTCTGAGGGTGTGGTGCTATGAGGGCTCTGTGGTGCCAGGGAGTACCCTGGCCATTTGGGGAGCCTCAAAGTATATACCCCGCCATACTTGGGGATCTTGTGGTGCCAGGAACCAAGCTGGGGTGAGCTGCATAGGCATCAAACTGGAGTCTGGTACATGTGAAGCTTAACCCCTGTACTCTTTCTCTCTCTGGTCTTCAGGCATAATTTTTTTTTTGCTAATGTTTGTGCTGACCAAGTGGCAGGTGTCCTTGTCCTGCCATGGTTGGGATGAGAACTGAAGACTTCTACTGGGCAGGTACTTCTTTTTAAGGAAAAAAATCTACAAAAAGTTAGGCAAATCAAGAATTGACAGTGTTAAACTTGAGAGCCTACAGCTTAGAATTTGGAAATGGTGGCATCTGAAAGTGACAGCTGGGATGGTAGGAGTGGCCAGATGAGGAGTTTTAAGTTTTAACACAACATGTTTATTACTTATATTGCTTTTTATAATCCTAAATTCCTGAGTTTTGATGCAGTTACCAGCTGCTGCGAGATGGGCTTTTTTGATGGACTGCATTGAAGTGTTAGTGGGGTGTTTATTTCATCTTTGCAGCAAACTGAATTGATCATCATATAAAGGGATGATGATCTTCACCAGGCAGCTCAAACACATACACCCAAAGGCTACAAACCCAATGGTTTGTAGCCTTTGGGTGTATGTGTATACGTGTATGATGGAGTCACATCTCTAACCATTTATTTCTGTATTTTTCGACACCATCTCTTAGAAGTGCATGTGTTTTTTTTTTTTGTTTGAGCACAGCAGATCTTTCTGAAGGGTGGTTTGTGTTCACCCCCTTGGTAAATGATCATATGCAAGTGGAGCTGTTATCTGACAGATCTGCCATCCAATGTCAAGTTGCCTTTGGCCACTTGGTTGTGCTCAGCCTCACATCAGTCCTATCTCATGATGCTCAGCCCAGGAGCGCTTGTCTGCAAACGTTAGCAGTATAACATACTGCTTTTTATTTGTCACTATAAAGGGACTGAGGATTTGAAAACCAGTGTCCCGGAGGATATGGAAAACTGCTTCTGATTCATGGCCTCCATCAGAATCAGCCATCAGTCTTGTTCCTTGTTTGCTTGTAGAAATAGCCTTCATCCCACCTGATTCTTTTATCTTTATTTCCTCTCTCTCTTGGCAACCCACAGACTGTCTTTTATGCTACTCACTCCTCTTCATGAGAGCATTCCTTTCAAAGAAAGTGCTTAAATTGTATGAGCTCTTCTTGACCATGGCTACTCGCTGAATGGGACTACTTGTCTGGCTAAAAAGTAGCAAGGAACAATTAATCCCCAATGCTTGCTGGCCTCATTGGTGTGGAATGAGAAAGGGGAATTTGCAGTGGAAACTCAGTGGGAGGGTGGGAATGCAGAGATTGAGGTGAGGCAGGGGCAGGGCTAGAAGGGTGAGCATGCCTGCATCTGATTTTGAAGTGCTTCCTAATTGACCACTACATATAACCCAGCCGAGGGGGGGCTGTTTGATGTTGTAAGGATGGGGATATGGGACGGAAAGAAATTCTATGTGTTGGATACAAACAGTTGTGATTATGTATATAAGGGCTAGATTTATGGGCTGTTGCTGCATCAGAGCCATTTATCTGTTGGCTCAAAATGTGAAGTGGTACCAGTACATTCAATCATGTCTTTAGCTTGCTTGAGTACATGAATATTTAATATATTTGGCTTGAGCATCTATTGTGAATGTGTGTGTATATTTGTCTGGTACTCAGTTACATATTATTGCTTGTATGGAGATTTATGCGTATTGGGGAGGTTGTGAGCCTTGGGATGTTATGTTTAATTAAAAATAATTTTCTTACCTTTGTGCTTCTACTAAATAAATGCATAAGCAAAATTCCTCTTTAAGAATTTGCATTTTGTTCTTTGCTAATAATGGTGCAGGCAGAGGTGATCCTGAGGGAAATGGTGGTCCTGGACTTTGCTGTGTGAGATTATGAGAAAGGATTTGCATGTATATGCTCATATGCAGAGAAAAGCATTTTGATATGGTCAACATCAAAATGCCAGTGTGGTTATCTCGGCAAGGTGGGGCTATGGGAGACTAATTATCTTCTTTTCATTTAACCTTTATTTTCTAATTTTTCTACAGTGAAATTGCTTTGCTAGAGTATTTTGAGGCTATTAAAAAAAAAGACGCTAAAAATGAGTTGGAGATTTGACTTTCCCTCTCTGTAAATACACACAATTCCCAAAATATAAGCATAATTCTCTATAATCAGTTCTAGAAAAGGTTTTTGTAAGAAACGGATTTTATTTCCCTTGGTAATAAACCAACACTTTTTGCATATCACTTTTCTTAAACTCCCTATCTATCCTTCTTTTCATGTGATGACCCAGGGTGGGACATATGCCTGGCTGTGGTACTCGCACACTGTTAGCCAGGATGCTCACCTGGGCTAGCACACCAAATTGAGATGCTTGCACACTCTGCCATGGTGCTCGCTGAGGTTGGCCCTCCTTTAGTTAGGGTGCTTGCTGATGTAATTACTAAGGGTCACACTTTCTGGCTGTGGCACTTGCATATTATTTCAGCTGTGGTATTCACCAGGGGCCACGCCCTTTTTGTGTTGCTTACCACCGCCTGGCTGTAGTGTGGCTGGAAATTATTTGTGGTATGGGGATCGCAGACAACAGAGCTGCCTGGGTCTGGCAGAAGAGTTGCCATGATCATTTTGCTGTCTATGGGACACTGGGAATTTGAACTCATGAACATGTACCTGCAAAGCAGGCACTCTGAGCCACTGCACTTTCCCCCAGAGACCTATAGATAACTCCTTAAATAAAAAGGAACATCAATACTTAGATGCATTTGATAGACTGCTATAATATTCATTATGTATTGAGCTCTAAGGTACTCCAAGTGCTTTACACAAATTATTTGTTTCTACCCTGGGTGTGGATGTCATTTACTTTTGAGAAACAGGGTGCAGGAGGTTAACCAGGCTGCTGTAGGTTACACAGCAAGTGAGTGATGACACAGAATTTGAGCAAACCAGACTCTAAGCTTTGGTTCTTCCCATATGCACACTGCCTCCCTTAGTGCAAAGACCCCCAGGATTTCTGGAATGGGATCTTGTAGGTGGTAGCTTTTTCCCAACTGCTGTCCATGGTAAGGCATTTCACTCTAGCTTGTGCTTATATAACAAAATGTCTCACATCTATGCAACCTTTTCTTCTAGTATCACTCTGGAGTCTGAGTACTACTACTACTAATTATCTGGTTAAAAACAAAGTAAACAAATAAATGAAAACAACCAAAGGTATCCAAATAATAAAATCATCCAGCGTATGTTGATGCTCACGGTGTGCCAGACATGTTAAGTCTTTGCTATGCAGTGTCTGATTATGTTCTTGGGATAACAAGCCTTGCGTGGTAGATAACAGTAAGATACTGATTGTGGCTCAGGATGTAGAAATTAAAGCGTCCAGACATTTCATCATGTGCAGGATTACTTGGCTAGTGAGGTGGGCTGTGGAGCTGGCTTCAGTATCTAGACAATCAACTCCAGAGCTTCCTGCCTCATCAGGACAGGATGCTGAAGGAAGCGTCGGCTTGTGTCTTGCTGGCTCACCATTGCTCAGATTGTCTCGTGCTGCAGCCAAGGCTGTGAAGAATCTTTCTGAAGAAGAGATGTGTGCGCTGAATCCCAATGAGGGTCTGAGTCATCTAGTATTAGCCAAATGCTAATTCCTCATTCATAAATGGATCTCTGGGGCTGGGGAGATAGTAGAGAGGTTAAAGCACATGTGCTGTCCCTGGGGACATTGGTAGAGGGAAGTGGACACTGATGAAGGGATTGATGTTGGAAGATTGTAAGCCTGAAACTCAATCATGAGTAACTTTGTAACTTTGTCATTCACAGTGCTTCAATTAAAAAAAAATAACAAAGCATATGCACAGCATGCGGGCTGGAGCGATAGCACAGCAGTAGGGCGTTTGCCTTGCGCCCAGATGGCCTGGCTGAGCTGGGTTCAATTCCTCCGTCCCTCTCAGAGAGCCCAGCAAGCTACCGAGAGTATCTCACCTGCATGGCAAAGCCTGGCAAGCTGCCCGTGACATATTCAATATGCCAAACACAGTAACAACAGGTCTCATGATGGAGACATTATTGGGCCCGCTGAAGCAAATTGATGAACAACAGGAGGACAGTGACAGTGACAGTGATGCACTGCATGCACCAAGACCCAGTTTAATTCCTGGCAGCAAATGGCTTAAGTTCCACTGAGTGTAGCCGTAAAGGCTCCCAAATAATGTGGGTATGGTCCAGGAGGCCCTCAGGAGAATGCCCACATCCTTAGGCTCTCACATCAAACTGCTGGCCTGGTGGGCTGAGAATCACTGGTAGTGGCCCCTGGGTCCCTTTAGGATAACACTGGTTTGTCCTTTCTCTTCTGCAGCAAGGAGCTTTATTTTATTGGGTTATACTCATCACAATGCTCCCGAAGCACTTCCATTTCCTCGGTATTCATCTTTATCTTCTCTGGACTCTGCTTTCTCTACCTCATTTCCCCTAACCAGAACCTGTGACTTGTAAAGTCAAATCCTCCACAGATCTCTGGATTTGTATTTGTAAGCGAAATATTGCTTCTCTCTTTTCCTTATGTCCTTCACATAGTTTACTTTAAAGCAATGTCCTTTTTGTATAGACACAGGAAAACAGTTAATGCTATGCTTTTAAAAACTAGGGAATTAATAGACTCTGAATACTATTTATTCCTGGGCACCTGGACATTTAATCGACTGAGTCTCAGTTGCCCTTTGTTCCTAGTATCTCTAAAGCAGGGTCCCAACAAAAGGACTGAGTGGTCCCAGGGCAAGCTGTGAGCTACCCTGGCATTGAGACGGGACAGGCCAAGCACCATAACACTTAACTACAAGTTAAGAACACAGTCATGGACAAATCATGTCATGATCCAAAGAGAAACGACTGAACAAGAACCCTGCTAGGGTTAGGAAGGACTATCTGGCCTGAGCACTGTGGTCTGGGATCTATAGCGAGATGTCCCCAAGAGAACCACCCTAGAAGATTAATATATCTCTTACTGTGTCCATACCAAATGACTAGAAAGATCATTAAGAAGTAAATCTAAGATGATTACAGACTAATCATTTATGGATGTTTATGGACTAAGGAAAGGAGAAGTATATCCTTAGATAAAGCATGGCCTTGAGCAAATCTCCTAGCAGGAAGAGATCTTTGTCTTAGAAGAGCATCCCCAGAAGGAAGGGAAGGGGATTGTAACATATGTTGATTGTGCTATCTAACCCAGGGGTAATTGCTACCCCCAATGCTTGGAGGTTGGGCTCTAAACTGAGGCTTCAAGACAGGAGCATAGAGAGACTAGTATGGGGTATAGGAGGAATATGGGAGTGGGTGAGAGTGGAAGGAGGCAAAGGGAGACAAGATTGGAATAAATTGCAACAGATCACCAACTAGCCTGGAGGCCTTGTTCCCTGCTTCATGCATCCGTTGGAGGTGGTGGCAGGCCAGGGTGGAGAAATGGCTGATGGCCACCGAACACTTGTGATGGAAGAGAGAGACCATGATGCCACACCCTCATTTATTTTGTGATCACACAGTCCCCTAACATGGGCATGGTCATGGACAAATTCTGTCATGATCCGAAGAGAAACAACTGGACAAAGACCCTGCTAGGGTTAGGAAGGACTATCTGGCCTGAGCACTGTGGTCTGGGATCTATAGTGAGATAGAGAGATCTATATCGGCCCCTTCTCCCCAAATGGATTACCAACTACAGAGAATGAATTAGTCTGCACTGTTCTCTCAGAAATGCCTTGAATTATCTAGTAAACCAACTCAGTCAAAAATGGATGAAGAAAAATGCCATTTAGGAAGAATAATTTGAAAGTCAAATTCTCTATTTCTACACATTAATCTAGTTACATACATGAATTGCTAATTGCTGTAAACTTTAAGCAAGTGACATTCTTGAGTAGCACACTGTAGACAAGCTTGACTATAGAGCCATGGGGTATGTGTGTGTGTGTGTGTGTGTGTGTGCGCACACGTGCGTGCACATGTGTGCACACACGCATGCATGCATGCATGAAGCTAATTGGAGGCCCTTTCACCCTTCGCATTCACCTAAGCATTTACTTACTCAGATAAGCTAGCATTCTCATCTCCCCATCCCTGACATTTCTCTTTGAAGTCATTTTCTCTGTTGCAGCTGGATTTTCCGGATACGTTTATCAATTTTCTTCCTTAAACCCTCTTGATGGCTCTTGATGGCCTCCAGATAAAGTCCAGACTTCTTAGCAGGGCTTACTAGCCCCTTGATGACCTGCCTTGTATCTCCCTCCACTTCAGATGTTTGATTGGGCTCTCCAGCATTTCCATGATGCCTGCAGAATATAGCTCACACTACTTATTCCTGCATCTTCTATCTTTAATGCAGCTCTGCTGACCTTATTGGAGATCTAAGAAACCTAAGAGCTTGCTGTATTAAGAGCTCTGCCCCTTTGCTCTGGGTGTTCTTCCTGCTTGGATCATCTTCACCTCCAGCTCTCTATGCCCACTTGATCTTCTAGTCTTTTTTTACCTTGATGGGAGGTATTTCCCCACTGCATCTTCTTGGTCAGGGATCCTGCTGCCGGCTCTGTCTGACCCCAGTCAAGGCACTTATCACATGGTTTTTCGATCCCCCCGGCTGCTTGATGAGCCTGTATGGGCCAGGGGTTTGACCTTGCTCTCTATGGAGTTGATAGCAGATTGCTTCCTCAGTGGCACAAAGTATAAGTTTAATAAACATTGCTGAGTGAGTGGGTCATAAATATATGTGCCCATATAAAGAAAACAGAAACCTTGGTGGTTTTTTTTTAACTGATATGCAATGAAAAATTGCTTTTTTTCAGATATTTTTGATAACCTATTAATTTTGGTGTCAGTTTGATGGGATTGCAGGGTGCCCAAATATCTTTGTGCTTGTGAACTCTTTCTAGAAGAGATTAGGATTAGAATTGGTAGATAGAGTAAAACCCTGAAATATGGGTGACTAAACCCAGAAGTCTATTACCCTACTATTCAAGGGTCTGTGATGGAGAGATACAGTGACATTGACAGATCAAAAAAGCTTTATTGGCAAGAAGCTGGCAGGATGGAAAATGGCAGACTCGTGTCCCCAAAGTAACCATGTTGCCTTCATGGTCACACAAAGAGGTTCTTCGTATTGGTTTGTTCTTGGGTGCCTGGCAGTGCTTAGGGCTTACTCCTAGCTACATCAGAAGTCATTCCCGGCAGTGCTCAGGGGACCATAGACAGTGCCAGGGATTGAGCCTCGGTATCCTGTGTGCAAGGCAAGCACCTCTCTGCTGTACTCTCTCTCTGGTCCTCACACAAGGAGGCTCTTACAAAGAAAAACTAGGGAAGTATGTTTTTAGAAAGGGTAGGTTACAGATTGGAAGATGCTAGAATGATCAGTAAATCTTCTGGTAGGTTGGTGTCCTGAGGAACACTCTGTCTTGTCTGTAAACCTAACAAAATAAGGATCAAGTTTGGGGGGGGGGGGAGGGTAGAAGACAAGAAGGGACAAATATCCTTATCTTTAGGCTTTGGGGGAAGTTGTCCTTGACTAGATAAATTGTTTGGTTTCTAATATTGAACTCAGTTCTTATTTAGGTTGATTTCAGGTGGGTATCATCCAATCCACCCTGAGAACAAAAGGAGGATGGGAGGACTCAGTCCCTGCTGTGGATGGAGACATCTATCTTTCCTTGCCCTTGATACTGTGGTTCTTGTATCTTGAGATTTGCACCAGATTCAACATCATTGACTCTGTCTTCCCTGGGTCTACAACATGCAGTTGGGGGCTGGAACGATAGTACAGTGGATAGGGCATTTGCTTGCATGCGGCCGATCCAGGTTCGATTCCCAGCACCCCATATGGTCCCCTGAGCACTGCCAGGAGTAATACCTGAGTGCAGAGCCAGGAGTAACTCCTGTGCATTGATGTGTGTGGTCAGAAAAGCAAACAAAACAACAACAAAAAACCCCATGCAATTGGGAAATCATGGAACTTTTTAGCGTCCATAGTCATATGGTCTGTTCTTTATGGTAATGTATGTTGTAGGATTGGGAATGATTTCTATTATATATCTTATTTATGTTCAGTTTCTCTAGAGAACCTTGCCATGGCTAACTGAATTGACCTACACCAGACTGGCAAGCACAACTAGAATGCATACTAGCTGAAATTTACGAGGTGTGGCAACAGGTAGAGGAAGACATAGGGGTCCAGAAAAGCATTCCAGAACCAGTTGAGATGAAGATGCGTTGAGATAAAGTGTGTTTTATTCTATAATAGTGATGCTGGTGTTGGGCTAGAGTGAAAGCACAGCAGGTAGGCATTTGCCTTGCACGTGGCTGACCCGGGTTTGATTCCCAGTATCCCATATAGCGCCCCCCGCCCCCAGCACAAACATTTCCATAAGAAAAGCAGATCCTTCCATTGGCTCCAAAAGGACTGGTTGGAGCCAATGGGAGGGTAATCCTAGAGTTTCAAGGAGGATTAGTTGGAGGCTGTTGCATGCGGCATTAGGGCATTAAATTGGTGTGAGGGACAAGAGAGAACTCCAGGACTCAAGAGTCCAGCACCAGATTAGTAAGTTTGTTTAGAGTCAGAGTTCCATCTGGGAGAAAGAGGTTGGTGAAGACTTCAGCAAAGGACCTTGGCTGCTTGTTGAGGTAATTTGTGATAAATACTCTGGTTATCTGGAGACAGAGCAGAATCCTGGACATTGGGTTCTGAAAAAATGTCTGTCATTTGTGTGTTTTCTTTATTTCTTTCTCTGGGTGGTGATGTGGTAGATTTCTTAAAAAGCTTATTTTTAGATTAGTTTTAACAAAATGCAAGTAGCTGGTGGCTGATAGATGCTGGCTTTATTTTGAGAATGCAATTAAAACAATGGTGATGCTCTATAGTGAGTAAAATATAACACCCTGGTGTCTGTCTTGCTGGCCTCATTCTATCTAAGTTCTGGCAGTCAAGAAGGTACAGAACCCTGCCATGGGGGGCGGGGGAAGGGAAGAGGGAACGTAAGAAAATCTAAAACAGGAAACTTGTCTTTTGAACTCCCTTGAGGAAGAACGTGGAGTGTACACAGCCACCCTGTCATGAATTCCGTGTGCGTTTCTACTGCCTTTTGCAGACAGCCATGGTCTCCACAGGCAAAACAGTGGGTTCCTAGTGACATTTCTCCATCATTATAAATAGCAGGGAGTTTTTAATCATTTTCTTAAGTGCCAAAGCTTTTCTTGCCAAGAGGGGTGATAGCCATTTGAGTAAAGCCACTTGGATCCTAAGGCAGATCGATAAGCATTACGCCTGACTCTTCAAAGAGAATTGCTGATTTGAGCATGTTGGGAAATTTCACCAGGGTGTCTTCATTTTCATATTTTTCTCCTGTCAGTAGTTTCCATGGCACCAAACATTTTTTTTTTGGCAGTGTGCTAATGACCAAACTTTGAAAAAAAAAAAAACCAATGATCAAAGGTCATTCATTAGTTGCAAATCCCTGTTGTTATGGGTTAATCCCTAGCTTGGGCCACTGTGACAGTGTCACCCAGCTCGCATGTGACATGGGGCCCTATGGGAGTTGGGGGTTGTCATCTCAAGATCTGGATGCTACTTTGGCCTGAGCTCTGCCCTGTTATCTGGAATGATGTATGTTCACAGAGTGCTCATCTTTTCTTGTTCTCTGCTATCTCCCCTTCCGGTCCATGGTTCCTTTTTTATGGACTGGAAAAGTGAGGTATGTTATTAATAAAACTTGGCAGAAAGCATCATGTATGCAGCGAGAAGATTACATTTTGTGAGTGTTGATTAGCATTCTCAGCACTACTTTAAAAATATATATTGTAATGAACTCTTCTGGGCTAAAATATGGCATTTCATGATCATAATTCTGGCTTCTGTGCTGCCATAATTTTCATGAGTCTACTTTATGGTTCCCTCGTCCTGAGTGGAATGAAGATGCTAAGCTTATTTTCCTTTTGAAATGTTGTAGGAACATCAACAAATGGTTTTTAAAGTGTCCCCAGGAAAGTAGAAGAAGTAAGTGTGGGAAGAGGGAGCACTAATGTTTTGGGTCTGACCATAAGTGGGCCTCAAGGGGAATTTTTTTGCTTGGGTTTTTTTTTTTCTTCTTCTCTCAAATAACAGCTTTACAGAGATATTATTTGCATATCATAAAATTCACCCATTAAACTGTACAAATCTGTGGTTTTTATTTATTCACAGAGTTTTCCAAGCATCAATATTATCTCATTTTTAAATATTTTATCATGGGCTGGAGCGATATTATAGTGGGTAGAATGCTTGCCTTGCATGCAGTTGACTTGGGTTCTATCCCAGGTGACCTATATAGACCTATATAGACCCCTGAGCCTGCCATGAGTGATCCCTGAGCACTGAGCCAGGAGTAAGGCCTGAGCACTTCTAGGTGTGCCCCAAACAAACAACAAACAAAAAAAAATAACAAAAAAATTCATCACTTTCTCCCCAAATCCCATACTCATGAGTAGTCACTTTCCAATCCCCCTTTTTACCAGTCCCAGGTAACTCTTTTTGGGAGTTGGGCCACACCCAGCAATGTTCAAGGACTATTCTTGGCTCTGTGCTCAGGAGTGACCCCTGGCAGTGCTAGGTGGGGGCCATCTGTGGTTCCAGGAATCAAACTGGGGTTGGCCATGTGCAAGGCCTTAACCACTATTCTCTCTCTCTGACACCTACTTTCTGTTTCTGTAGGTTTGTCTAATCTGGACATTCCGTGTAAAAGGAATCATACAATGTGTGGCCTTTTGTGTATAATTTCCTACTGAGTGTGGCAATTTTAAGCCTTTTCCATGTTTTAGCAAATATCAATATTTCACTCATTTTATTGCAAAATAATAGTGTATGTGTACATAAAGCACATTTTGTTTATCCACTCATTAGTTAGTAGACATGGGCTATTTCCACATTTTGGCTATTGTGAAATGGTACTATGCACCTTCATGTAGAAGTTTTTGTGTGTGTTTTTTAAATTTTCTCTAGAGGTAGAATTGTTAGTTTCTATGGTAACTGTGTTTACTCATTTGAGGAACTGGCAAACTGTTTTCCCAGACTTTCCAAAAGCACCATTTTATATTCTCTCTTGCTGTGTCTGAGGGTGCTAATTACTCCACATCATTATCAACACTTGACAGTGTCTGTCTTTTTTATCTTAGCCATCTAGTGAATTTGAAGTGGTATCTCATTGTGGTTTTGATTTGCATTTCCCTTGTGCCTAATGATGTAGAGAATCATTGCTTGTGCTTATTGACCATTTGTGTGTTATCTTTGTGGAAATATCTATTCAAATCATTTGCTTATTAGACTTTTTTTGTTTGTATTGGGTGCTCTGGGATTACTTAGACTCTGTTTGGAACTTTTTCTTGGTGGTTCTTTGTATTTAGGAGATCATGTGATGGTAGGGAAGAAAGCTGAGATTCTTGAGTTACACATTTTTTGGGGAAAAGTAGACTTTAGTGTATTGGAGTAGCTTTTGAGTAATAAGAATTCACAAGAATCACAAGTAGGTAGAAGAGTAACTGTATCTCCTGTCCACAGACTTTCATAACCTTTCCAGCTAACAATGTCTGTCACCAGAATGGTACCATTGTTCTAACAGGTGAATGTTTAACAGATGAATATCAACACTTTATTATCACCAAAAGTCTTTAGTCTACATTAGAGTTCATTCTTGGTGTATACATCCTATGGGATTTGACAAACATAAAATGACATATATTTGCAATTATAGTATTTCTCATACGGAATAACTAACCGCCTTAAAAGTCTACTGTCTACCCAATCATCTTCTAACTCTTCAATCTCCTATAGACCATTGATAATTGTAACTATTTCCATCATTTAATCTTTCCCAGAATGTCATACAATTCAAATCCTAGAGAATATAGCCTTTTCATATTAACTGCTTTCACTTGTAATATTTTAAAAATTTTCTTTCCTGTCTTTTTTTTTTTTATTTGTAGCATTGTGTAGAATAACATTGCCACAGGGAGCTTAGGTCACACCCACCCATCCCAGGGAGTTAGATTTACTACAACTATTTAAATAGATTACTAGCTGAGGAAAGAATACACCCTTGTTGGGATCCCACCCTTGAGCAGATCTTCTAGTAATCTGGAATAAATCTCTTTAGATTTAATCCTTGAGTTAATTTCCTCAAGGAGTGGTCTTACCTCTCTTTGCTGATTTGTTAATGTTCAACCCACCTTTGTGTCACCACCCTACGTGATTGCTATTAAAAACTAAGACTGTAAGCTCGAAGGGGCTTGGGCTCGAGAGAGCAGAGACTGAGGCTCAGGCTGAGGCTCGGGCAGAGGCTCAAGCTGAGGTGCGGGCTCAGGGCTCGGGAGCTTGGGTTCCAGAGGGCAGAATCAGGTGAGAGTGAAGATTGGAATAAACTACAATTGATACCGAACAGCCTGGCCCTCGTTCATGACTTCGCCTGCCCATCGCCATCGACCTCCCTGGGGTGGGGGAAACAGCTTGAGACTACCGAACGCGGGCAGCGGGAGAGATAGAGTGCTGCCGGACCTTCTGAAAACATACAGCATTGAAAAACATTTAATTGTCTCAGTGTACCACACTTTATTTATCCATTTTATTATTCAAGGACATTTTGGTTGCTTTTAAGTTTTAGCAATTGTAAGTAAAACTGATTTAAACATCTGGGAACAGGATTTTGTGGGGACATAAGTTTTGAACTGATTTATGCAGGTGTTGAGCTCTCAATATTGGTAGTGGATCATATGGTAAGAGTGCGTTCAGTGTAGTAAGAAACTTCCAAGCTGTTTTCCAGAGCAGCTGCGCCATTGTATATTCCATCCGGCAATGAATGAGAGGTCCTGTCACTCCATATCCTCGCCAGCACTTGGTGTTGTGTTTTAGACTTTTGCCATTCTATTAGGTTTATGGTTTTATCTTGCTTCTAGTTTCAGGTGGCCAGGATGTAATTATCACCTTAAGGCCCCTCTGCAATCATCTTTCTTCTTTGGCCAGCAGCATTTCCAAGTCCCCTTTGCTGAAAGAATACAGCCCCACATCTGATCATGGCCTTCAGAGCTCTGCAGTTTCCTCTTATCTGGACTCTGTACTAGGCCTTTTGCTCACCTCCCCATTCCCTGATCAAGTCTTCTGGACTTATCCTGTTTTATCTCCTGGAATAATCTTTCTCTCTTTTCCTCTCTTACTCCTGGAAATGCTACTGTTTGGGAATCTTTGATCTCTCCTGAATTGGCCTTGCTTCACCCACCTGGGTGTTCCAGAGGTGCCATCTTTCACCTTGAAGTGCTTGTCACTTTTTGTCCCACCCCTCATCATATTCTTCCTGTTTGAGCTGTGTCTCTTTGCTATGCAACTTGAAGAAATAGGAGCTGGGTTTATCTATATGCTCTGCATGGTGCCTGCCACAGACAAAGTTCTCACTAAAAGAGAAATGCCAGAGAGCAACCTTAGACTCCAGTTTGAGTTCCTTTCTCTGCTCAGGCAGGAGTGCTGTGCCCTGGGGAAGCCCTTTGTCCTCCATGGCCTCCCGGCTTGCATACATGTAAGAGAGGGAGAGTGATGGCCATGAGGAGCCAGTGGGATGACTGAAAATGACATAAGCAGTGTGTACTGCATGACATAATACCTGCCCATGGATATGGGCTGCGACCTGATTGCTGATCTATTTGCTTTGATCCTGCTTTTTTCACATCAGGAGGGAGTAAGGCCTAGCATCATCATAAACACTCTAGTGTAAGGATGGGATGGGAATTCTAATTATTTGGTGATGGGAAGCATCAGAAGAACTAAGATGGAGAAGGATGGCAAGCCAATGATGGGGGGGGGGGGGGGAATAACGCAGGGGGTGGAATATTATGCAGTCATGAAAAGGGAAGTAGCTTTTCTTTGTGCCTTGATGTGGAAAAGACAGGATACAAGGACAGGAGCAGCATGCAAGACGGCTACTATTTATATTCACTATTTATTTATTTGCTCGAGCGGGCCCAGTAACGTCTCCATTGGAGACTTTGTTGTTACTGTGTCTGGCATATCGAATACGTCACGGGGAGCTTGCCAGGCTCTGCCGTGCGGGCGAGATACTCTCGGTAGCTTGCCGGGCTCTCTGAGAGGGGCGGAGGAATCGAACTCGGGTCGACCATGTTGGCTGCGTGTTTATTTATTTATTATCTTCATTCAAAAAATAAATGCATTGGGATAGGAATTGGAGTTTGGGTTGAAAACATCCAAAATATGGTGATGGGAAGGTATAATGTTGGTGGGATTGGTTTTTGAATATTAAATGTAATCAAATATTGTGATTTTATTTGATAAAATTAAAAAATTTAAAAAAAGAAAATAAAGCATGCAATGCTGAGCTTGTAAATGTACCTCCTGTCCTCCAGGCTTGCTGGGAAATGTTTCAGGTGCACAGATTTTCTGCTGTTACTCAAGGTTTCGGTTCAGTAAATCTGGGAGAAACCGGTCAGATTGGGAATCTTCCGACACTCCCCAGAGATGCCCTTTTGCAATGGGAAAGACTTGCTCATCCTTTTGGTTTTTTAAACCCTGGAAATGCCACCTGACTTGTCCCAGTGACAGCCAGTGTGAGAGATGGCAAGTTTGGATGCCACTCAGGAAATTTGTTACTATGCTGAAAATGGCAGGCTGCCAAGCTGGTGGCATTAGAGGGAATGAAAATCTGCAGTTTTGTTGAAAGGGAAGTTTACTCTGCAATCAGAGCACTCAGCTAATGAGTACACAGGCCTGGCTGATTAGAGAGTCGGGCATTTAGATGAATGAGTGTGTATGTGGCGGGGGGGGGGGGCGGGGAGTGCTCACTGAGGAGGCTCACCTCCATCTCCCACTATGGACAGCAGGGAGCCTGGGGACAGATGCTGAACTAGAGAGACTCTCCAGTTAAGTTCACCCACACCCAAGCTCAGCAAGGTTATCCAAGGAACGGAGAAACAGGCGGATGCTATTGAGCCAGAATCCAGAATACACTTGGTGCAGCAATATTTAAAAAAAAATTTTGAGGAGTCAGAGAGATAGTACAGAAAATGAGGCACTTGCCTTGCCTGTGGCTACTTAGGCTCAGTTCTGCTTTGTTCCCTAGCACCTCTGAGCACTGCCAGGGGTGGAATCACACCTGAGTACAGAGCCAGGAATAGCCTCTGAGCACCAATGTGTATAAGCTCCACCTCTCACAAGTGAATCATACCACATTACCTTTTTTACTTAAGACTCTTTGGTGGGGAGATAAAAGGACAGGTCCATGGGTTGGAGTGCATGCTTTGCATACAAAAGTCTGGAGTTCGGTTCTTGTCACTAGTTATGGCCCTCCAAGAATCCCAGGAGTGACCCCATAACACAGAGCCAGAAGCCCTGAGTACAGATGCAACTAGAAAGTAAACCAACCAAGCAAACGAGTGAACACAACAACAGCAGAGAAAAATACTCTTCACTGGGTTCTCAATGTTCTTGAGAAGAGACCCAAACTCTGTCTCTGACCGTACCTGTCCAGCCTCCCTAACTTCTCTCCCTAGTTCACTACCCTCCTACTTCACTAAATCTACTGGAGGAAATGCACTAAGCTTCTCATCTCAAGATCTCGCACCTTCGCCTTCCAGGCTCCTTCCTACTTTCCTTCCATCTCTACATGACAGGCTTCTTTTCATAGTTCAGAGGTTTCTTGCTCAAGGACTCTGCCCCGTATTAGGAATTTCTTTCCCAATTTTACTGTGAAGCACATTACTGCCTTAGCTTTGCTTTCTCACGGGATTTATCCCCAAGTTATACCTGAACCCCGTTTGCTTATCTCTTCTGGGGCTTTTCCCCCTCCATTACAGTGCAGGTCCACTGAGTGCAGCCAAACTTGCCTGCTTCAATTCAGGATTGTTGACACCTTGAACAGTACTCAGCATCAAGTGGGAATGCAGTGAATAAGTGACTGAGGGAATGAATGAATGAGCACAGATTCAAAACCTGAAGCTCATAAAGGAGAAGGACTGCCCAGACTGAAGTTCTGAGCAGCTCTGAGCCAACCACCAGACCAAGGGCCAAGAAGAGAGCAAAGATGGCTTCTTCTCTGACAGTCTCCCTGCCCCTCTTGGTTTGCCCCACACTCAGGAGGAGATCTGTTCCCCAGGGATAAAATTCCTCCTCCCATACTTTAGGGACACTGAGGAGTGGAACTGGGCAGTCTGTCTCTGACACCTCAGAGAGCAAATGTACATTTAACAAGATGTAAAAATCCAGCGAGGTCTGACTCACAGAAATGTTCTTTCTGACCTTCTGCCCAGTGGGACGGAATACAATAAATTCCAGGTTGTAAGATGTTGAAAGCCAAGTGCTTAGAAAGGCACGGTGATAAATAATTTGTGGTGGAGTGTGTCCATGCGAAGTGCCCAGGGGACAGACTCACACAGACATACACACACACATACACACACAAACACAGACATCCCTTTGCACACCCTTCTCTGGCTGACTCCTTCTGGTTGTTTTGAGGTGCTTGGTGCTTGGTAGCTACTAGATGTTGGGGTCGGGGAAGAGGAGAGGAGGCATTCTGATTGGGTGATCCCTGTCAACTATTCTGTCTAAGCACAATTTACTCTCTGGGACTGTCAGTTACCTGCTGTGCTTTGTGTCTTTCTAACATTTTCCCCACGGTCTAGATCCCAGGCAGTAGATGCATAGCAAGTGCTGAATGCAGAAATCCACTGAGTGCGCACACGGACATCACTGCAGGAACTTAGTTTGGCTTGGTCTGTGTCCATGGCGCCAGGGAACAACCCCAGAGCTACAAGATACCTGCTATTGGAATAACACAAGTGTGAAAACTGGGCACCACAGGTCAATGAGCAGGCTGCGTGGGGATGAACAGAGGTTGGGGGCTTGTCCCAGAGAAGGGCACAGCTTGAGATTTTCCCTGGGATTCACTGCCCTGCGATAAAGGGCATGGAGGAAAAGCTCTCCAGCGTCAAAGTCATTGTTTTCAGTGCCATGCAGATTCCCCTGCCCTTGAACTCATGGTGACATGTATTGATTGCACCACTTCCTGCAGTCCTGCGCAGCAGCAGCGGCAGCCCGTGAAGAGTGAGTGCGGCTCTCCCGGAAACAGCTCTGTTTCAGCCCTATGCAGGACTGACTTTGCAGCCCCTGCAGAAGGACCAAGGATTTCTGCAAAACCAACCCTGGCAGGGAGTGCAGATTAGTTTTGGAGAAAACACAGATGGGTCGGAGCTGGTTGAGAAGAGGAGCAGAGAGAAAGTGGTTTTTAAGGCTTTGTGGAGTTCTTATGACCGTGGAGCAGATTTTTCCAAGTTAATGGGCTCCGCCTGCAGAAGGCTGCATAGCAACAAGGAGGCAAGGGGATGGGGAGCTGCTTAGAGAGCCGGTCGCAGATAGAAAGGGCATCACTCCCATTCAGTTTTTCTATTGTCCTTCATGTAATAGTAATCAGTGATTTTGCTCTACGTGGACTGATAGAATGACCTTGGCCCCTTGGATTAGAACTAACTCATTCAGTCCTCATGATGTGATTAATTTAGATCAATTTAGACCAATGAGAAAGAGTACTTGGAGACAGGAGGCATGTTGCTCCCTAAAGCCACCCATCTAGTGAATGCAAGGCTGGATTAGAACCCAAGAAAATTAAAGACATCTATGTGCTATGTACAACTCTGCACGACTACAGAATTTTCTTTTTTGCGAGCCATCCTTACAGTGCCTTTGTCATTTTTGCCTGTTTTGGGGGTGGATAAGAGGCATTGCCAAGGTTGGGGAAGTGGGAGTCTTTAGTGGATTTGCCAGGTGGAGACTGGTGAGGGGTCTTGGGGTATGAGCCATCAGCTATACTGGTGACCATTGTGCAGGCTCTGAAATAGGGCCAGAGGGCTTTCAAGCTGCACACAGACACCCCCAGAACTGCCAACTGGCCTTTCCTCAGCTAGAGTTGGTCAATGTTAGAAAGACCAGGATGTGGAATTTACACATGGCTTGTTGGGGCACATCCAGTTGGAGGGAAGTTGGCGAAGAATGAAAATGAGTCTTTGACCAAAAAGCAAGGCAGCAGTGGGCAGGAGGTCTGGGCTGCACAGATGACAAGCTGGTCCTTGGAGTGACTTGGCCAAAGAGCAAAGATAAGAGCAGCCAGAAATAGAATGGAAAATCAGTGAGACATTTAAAAGTTGAATTAAGGAAATCTGAACTGAAAAGTAACATCAAGAGATATGAGAGGACTCAGGGTGGGATGGGGGCATGGGGGGTGGGAGGGATACTGGGATCACTGGTGGTGGAGAATGGGCATTGGTGAAGTGATGGGTACTCGATCATTGCATAACTAAAACTCAAGCACAAAAATTTGTAAGTCTACAACTGTACCTCATGGTGTTTCACTAATAAAAATTTTTTTAAACAAAGAGAGATGACCCAGCAATACCACTCCTGGGAATATATCCCAGAGAAGCAAAAAAGTATAGTCGAAGTGACATCTGCGCTTGTTTGTTCATTGCAGCACTCTTTACAATAGCCAGAATCTGGAAAAACCTGAATGCTCAAGAACAGATGACTGGTTAAAGAAACTTAGGTACATTTACACAATGGAGTACTATGTGCGGTTAAAAACGATCAAGTCATGAAATTTACATACAAGTGATACTACATGGAAAGTATCATGTTTAGTGAAATGAGCCAGAAAGAGAGGGATAGGCATAGAAAGATTGCATTCATCTGGGGAACAGAAAGTAACAAAATAGGAAACTAACACCCAAGAATGGCCAAGATTAGTACCAGGAATTTTGCTCCAATTGCTTGGAGGCCAGCCACACATGCTAGGGGAAAAGGCAGCTCAGATAGAGAAGGGAGCACCAAATAAAGGTTTTTGGGAGGATCCTCCCAGTGTGGGAGAAGCATGCTGAAAGTAGACTATAGACCAAACATGACTGTCACCCACTGCCTCTTTTGCAAACCACAACACCAAAAGGAGAGAGAGAACAGAGGGGAATGCCCTGCCACAGAGGCAGGGTGGGATGGGGGGGATGGTGGGTGGGAGGGATACTTGGATCCATGGTGGTGGGAAATGAGCACTGGTGGAGGGATGGGTATTTGATCATTTTATAATTGAAACCCAAGCAAAAAATTTGTAAGTCTACGACTGTACCTCATGGTGTCTTACTAATTAAAAAAATAAAAGCGCAGTCAAAAAAAAAAGAGAGAGAGAGAGATGAGAGGACTCATAACCATCTACATGAAAGTCAGATCTTGTGATTCTTTAACCTTTTCTCTGGTTAAGACTGTAAACCTAGTTTATAGTCTATAGATATGGAGATTGGAAGGAGATGTATGTTTTTAGCAGAGTTATTGGGAGGAATAAACGCAAGTCATGGCTGATCCTATTTGGATGGGAAATCAAACTGATTTTAAAAAAAAGAAGAAAAGGTAGGACTATCAAGATCAAGCAGGGAGGAAGCAGATAAGTTGACAAGTAGGTCCTCATGTAAAAACTAATGTGTCTAGCAGATGGGAACTTCTCCACAAGACAGGGCTACAAGAAACACCACATTTGCTGATTTTCTTAAGTCAAGTTAAATTTGGCTGCAAGTCTCCACTCATCAGGGTCAAAGGGAAGTTGGGATAAATGGTGTATATTTACAGCTTTATGAGTATATAATCCACAGACTACACATTTCACCCTTGAGAATGTATAATTCAGTGACTTCTAGTAAATCAATAAGCCATACATATATGCAACGACCACAGTTTCAGAGTCTCCTGCCCCCGTGCCTGGCTGTCCTCGCCGGGGCCCCTTGGAGGGGAGTAAGTTGAGTTTCCCTCCCCACCCCGACCAGGGCTCCCGCAGCCGAAGACTTCCAGAACCAGCCACCACCATGCTGAGACCACTCTCCACAAGCATGAAGTACCGGCAGAGGAACAAAGGCATGCGGGTCCCGGGGCTGAGATCTCCAAGCCTGCTCGGATTGGGGCTGAGCATCCTCCACCCAGATCCTACATATTCCAGCAGGCAGGGGCCACACCCACCAACTGGCCCCCTGGTGCCATGTAATCCCATCAATGGCCAAGAACCAGAGACTATAAAACCCAGCTCCCAGAAGCACGCAGCCGCATTTGTGGCCATGCAACATCTTATTATCTCATTCTTACTTTGGACAAATTGGCAGGCTACCAAATGTAACCTGCTCACACGGCAGAGTCTGGCAAACTCCCCGTGGCGTACCCAATATGCCAAGTACCAGTAACAATGATGGGTCTCATTCTCCTATCCCTGAAAGAGCCTTGAATATGGCACTTTTTAAAAAATCTCAGAGCTAGGCTGAAGGAGACATTACTGGGGCCTGCTCGGGGCAATCGACAAACAACAGGATGGTCGTGATCGTCGTGACAGTTTCAGAACATTTTCATCACTCCAAAAGAAATCCTGTACTCATTTCAGGGGTGGGACTCATTAGCAAACAGTTCTTATTTTCTCCCTATTCTTCCTGATCGAGGCAGTTGCCAATCTGTTTTTGTATCTCTATGCCTTTGCCTTCTCTGCAAATGTCAGTAAATGAAGCCATACAATATGTGTGTTTTTGGTGGTTTTTTTTTTTGTTGTTTTATAACTGTCCTTAGAACTCCATTCCTTTACATTGTGAATCATGTTCCTCTGCATGGATGTGCCTTATTCTGTTCACACCCATTCACCAATACTAGATGTCATGACGTCTCTGTCATTAGGCTCTTTGAATAATGCTGAAAAGAACATGTGTGTGCACATGTTTGGGCCTGCGTCTCTGTTTTCACTTGTCTTTGTTATATCTCTAGTAATTTGGGGATCATGTAAGAACTCTAGGTTCAAGGTTTTGCTTTGGTGTTTTTGTTTAGTTTTGTGCCACACCCAGCAATGCTCAGCGGTTACTCCTGGCTCTGCACTCAGAAAGTATTCCTCGCAGTGCTTGGAAGACCATATGGGATACTAGGGATCGAACCCAGGTCAACCCTGTGCAAGGCAAACTTCCTACCCGCTGTACTATTGCTTCAGCCCAGGGTTTTGCTTTCTTATCCCTAAGGTTGGAATAGAGTTGAAAGGAATCACACAGAAATTTGGGGGCAGAATCTCTGATGCATGAATGCTGCAAGATGAATATTTGTTGGCCCAGTCCATTTGGCCTGTGAACAGTTACTGGTTGTCTACTGGTCCTGCTGTTTTTCTTCTTAGTCTCCATGCCAAGTCCTGCAATAGGACTCCACTGTTTGCTGAGCCGGAGCGCTTATGGTGCTGTTGCTCACAGCCATGTGTCACCCACCAAAGGCCAGATGACCTTCCAGGGTATCATGTGGAAGGAGAAACTGCGTTTGCTCTTATTGGACATGAGGTTATTCCTATTCTTTACTAACTACCATCAGCAACACACTTCTTTTCCTGGCTAGTTGTTGATGTGTATTTATTCTTAGCTTAATGTGTTCAGGGATGTCTTAAAATTGTTTATTTCTCTATAATGGCTACTTTTACCTTCATTTTTTTCTTTGTTATAAAGACCATCTCCTCTAGCCCACTTAATAAATAAATCTGGCCTATAAATGTATATATAATATATACATATTTATATCAATTATTTGGGCTGGAGCGATAGCACAGTGGGCAGGGCGTTTGCCTTGCACGTGGCCAACCTGGCTGACCCAGGTTCGATTCCTCCACCCCTCTCGGAGAGCGTGGCAAGCTATCGAGAGTATCTCACCTGCACGGCAAAGCGTGGCAAGCTACCCATGACATATTTGATAGACCAAACACAGTAAAAGTGTCACAATGGAGATGTTACTGGACCTGCTGGAGCAAATCGATGAACAATGGGAGGACAGTGACAGTGATATCAATTCTTTATGTGCTTCTTCATGTGCAATATTGCTTTTGTGTGGGCTGGAGCGATAGCACAGTGGGTAGGGTGTTTGCTTTGCACGCAGCCAGCATGGCCGACTCGAGTTTGATTCCTCTATCCCTCTTGGAGAGCCTGGCAAGCTACTGAGAGTATCTTGCCCGCACTGCAAAGCCTGGCAAGCTACCTGCGACGTATTTGATATGCCAAACACAGTAACAACAAGTCTCAAAATGGAGATGTTACGGGGCCTGCTCGAGCAAATTGATGAACAACGGGAGGACAGTGACAGTGATTGCTTTTGTGTGTGGTGCCAGGGATTAAACCCAGGCCCACATATGCGTGACACATGCTCTACCACTGAGTTCCATCTCTGGCCTCTCTGTGCCCTGTTTCTGAGAGGTGAAAGTTTTATTACTTAGGTTTGTCATACTACCACATTGGTGTCCTTTAATTTCCCCAGCCCATCGATCTTCTTTTTTTCCTCAGTAACAAAAATCATCCCCTCAGCTTCCCTTTTAATTTATTATATAATTCAGATAGTCTTAACACATAATTTGTTACTCTGTTTGGGATTTGTTGTTTCGTATAACCAGGATTTAAGGCATAGTAAATCTTTTTTTATTTAAGCTGGTTATAATGATAGCTTTCCCCCTCTGCTTTTGAATTGCTTCTGCTGTGTCACCTAATACATTGCTTTAATAATTTGAATGATTTCCAATGTGTGTGTCAGCCCCAGGATACTTGTTTCTAATATGGCTCTAAGAACCTGGATCTCTACAGTATTGTAATTTGCCAGATTTGAGAAGGCGTCGGGGGGCGGGGGGGCTACTCTCATTCATTCTTTACAAAATGTCCTGTCAGTGAATGGAGGGTGGAGATTTTAAAAAATCTCTCTTGGGGCCGAAGAGATAGTATAGAGGTTAAGGCACTTGCTTTGCATGCAGTTGACGCTGGTTTGATCCCTGGTACCACATGGTTCAATGACTCCCTCCAGGAGCCAGCCCCTAAGTAAGCACAGGGCTAGGAGTGAGCTCTGACACCCCTGAGTGTGGCCCAAATTGCCTTCCGCCACCAAAGTGTCTCTTATTCTTTGTTCTTCCAGATGAGTTGTGTACTTGCCGGTTCTGGAGTGTTAGATATGCCTTAACAGTTATTGGGTTAATTTATAAGTGAGTATAGAATATATGTATATTTATGCACACATATATCTCTCTTTATATATTTCTTTAGCTCCTGAGCTGGCTCTCTGCCCCTGTCTCTTTGCAAGTCCAGGGGTTCATCCTCTGTCCAACATCATGCCCAGTTCCTCTGCCTCCTCCTGTTCCTTGAGGAGCAGCTTGGAAATGCTCTCTGGAGCAGGTTAGCATTGCTCCATTTATTTCAGTTTTCTTTATTTTTCTTAATGGAGCTTATACTCTTCTTTAGGTCTTAAGCACTTCAAGTTAAATGACTGTAAAGGTAGTTGTATTTTGTATGACTATTCCAAACAGTGGTGTTCTCTATTTTTAAGCTGCCTGGCTTTCATATAAGCAAAGGTTATTGATTTGAAGGGGAGTTATTTTATAGTCTCAATTTGGAGAAAATAATTTTCTGGTTGATGCTCTTGAGTTTCTGGGTATAGAAATATGTTACCTGGAAATGTTGCTGCTTTTGGTTTTCTCCATTCACATTCCCCATCACTTTCTTTTCTTGAATAGTTATTTGCTAATATTGCTAGTGTGAGAGAAAATAAGATGACAAGGAAGCACAACTGTTTTGTGTCTTATGGAAATCCAACTAGGACTTCACAAGGAATGTGCTGGTCTTTTAAATCAGGCTAAAACAGAATGCTTGCATCACTTAAAAATGGAAATTAATTAAAAAATTTAACACTGAATTTCAGAGTTATTTATTGGAATAATTATATGTTCCTAACAACTTTTTTTACTTTGAGTATCTCACATTATAAAAATAGGGTGCCTTTTTTTTGGGGGGGGGATGGGGGTCTGGCATTAGATTTACATGACCAGAGCAAACTCTACTTGGTAGTTCCCTGTTCTCTACAGGGTGTTAACTTTTTCTAAGACCCCCCCCCCCAACAGTGGTTGCCTGAAACCATGGATAGCAGCAATTTCTTCAGGTTCTGTTATTTTATATGTACAAGCCTATGATAAAGTTTAATTTATGTATCTGGCATGGTGGGAGACTAACAACAATAACTAATAATAAAACAGAACAGATTTTCACAATATTCACTCATAAAAATTATGCAGATGAGCTCTCTCTCAAAATATCCAATTAATTATATATAGTGTTTTATGACCACAGTTTACTTGTGGAATTTAGATCCTAGAATGCTAAACCATGGATAAGAAGGGACTGCTGCGTTAATGCTTTCAAGTGTTCAGTATTTTGGGGCTGGTGCGATAGCACAGCAGGTAGGGCATTTGCCTTGCACGCGGCCAACCCGGGTTCGATTCCCAGCATCCCATATGGTCCCCTGAACACTACCAGGAGTAATTCCTAAGTGCAGAACCATGAGTGACCCCTGTGCATTGACGGGTATGACCCAAAAAGCAAAAAAAAAAAAATCAAGTGCTCAAGATTTTTCTAATATTTTCATAGGAAAGACAAACTGCTACTTAGCTCCCTTTTCCTCATTTCCTTTCACGCCCTCCCTCCCTTTCCTCTCTTCTTCTCTCTCTTTTCCCTTCCCTCCTTTTCTCTCCCTCCTGTTGTCCTCTTCCTCTTCTTTTCTGACTTTTCTTCTATACCTTCTCCATTATTTTTTCTGATCATACATTTGTTGCATCTGCGAGTCAAGGCCTTTAGGTTATTAGTTAATATTGCCATAATTCTGGAATAAAGATCTCAGAATAATTGGTGTGGAGAAATTCTCCTGTGATCCAGACTAAGGCATTTGTGGATAGGGGTGGGGACTTCCCAAGTGGCTCTCAGGAGGCCTGAAGGCCCCACCAGCTATTCTTGGCCAACTGTGCCAGTGGTTTGATCTAAGAACCCAAAGATGCTGTACTACTTGGGCCCTTTAATGTTGGGTATTACTTAGGTCACCTGGAAATTTTTAGGGGCCTCCAGGACTGCTCAAAGAATCATATAGTGCTGGAGACTGAATCCAGGTCTGCCTAATTGTCTTAATCTTTGTACTGTCTCCTTGTCCCCAGACTAATAAATACCATATTTGAAGTATGGACAAGGAGATTGGAAGTATTTATTGTTCTAGGAGATGAACACACCAGCCTGGAATAGAATGAATTTGAAGAACAATATGGAACGGTTGACTGTTGGAGTAGGACTTTCGCCTGGAGGGACGCTGACCTAGAATGGGGGGTGTGACATTTACTGATGGTGCATGTTTCCAACCTGCGTAAAAGTGGGTGACAGTCAAGGAAGCATACAGGCATTTTCCTATTTTTGGCACTCCTCTCTGGTGGTTCTTTTTCCTACAGGAAGTAATGCAGCCATTGGATCTTGGTCTTTGAGTACGGAAAATTATATTCTTGATTCTGTACTGTTCTCACCATGAGGTGATGTAGCCTCATTTTGAGTCGTTTCTTCCCAGATGTTTTTCTTTTCCTAAATGTGAAAAATCATGAAAAAAACCAAAAACACCTTTTTCCCTAAGGTTTTGCTACTATTCCACCTTTAAAACTCTGTGGCTCTTCTTTTGGATTTGACTTGTGAATCCTCTTTCTGTATTTCAGACCTGTAGAGACATGTAGAGCTCCACCCCTTTATACCAGAATGCTGTGGTCAGTTTTCCATTCTGACCTGGCTTTTCCAGTTAGATGATAGCAAACACAACACTGTCTGCATAGAGTTGTGAGTATAACATTTCCATTTAAGATATTTTATGCCTGATAGAGATGAGTGTTCATAAATACTACCTATAGTTTATTATTGCAGACTGCTGCAGTGGCAAAGCTACACATTGAGTTTTCTGTAGTTCCTTTATTTTATTTTATTTTTTTCTTTTTGGGTCACACAGGGCGATGCACAGGGGTTACTCCTGGCTCATGAACTCAGGAATTACTCCTGGTGGTGCTCAGGGGACCATATGGGATGCTGGGAATCAAACCCTGGTTGGCTGTGTGCAAGGCAAACACCCTACCCGCTGTGCTCCAGCCCCCCCCCCCACATTTATTTTAAACTTTTAAAACTTCAGACACCAATGATAATAGTTGTGTGTTCCCCCCCCCCCAAACAGCAACGTATTTATTATAATACCAGTAGGGTATGGTATAATCCAACTCAATTCTTTTTGTTTGTTTGTTTTGGGGGCCACACTTGGTGGTGCTCAACGCTTTCTTCTACCTCTGAGGTCAGAGATCACTTCTAGCAGGTCTCAGGAGACCATATTGGATGTCAAGGATTGAACCTGGGTCGAAGACATTTAAAACAAGTGCTTTGTCCATTGCACTATCTCTGCAGACCTCTCAATTTAATTCTGATACTACATACTCAAATATAATATATATATATATATATTTCTAAGAGTGCTAACTTCTTAAGTGGCTGGCTTTCACTTTATGATGCAAGTCAACTGCAACTGATTATTAACTGGGAGGAAACCACATTACAAGTATGAACTTCAATTATCAGATGAGGATAGAGGGGAGCGTATGAGCTACTTAAGGAGAATCAGAGACTGGCTAGCCTGCACATGGAAGTGACGCTTCAGAGCGTTTCTTTGTTGGTGTCCCTTCTCAGGAAGGGAGGAACATATTTTTGTGAGTGAGATTCTCAGGAAGTCCTCGTTGGAGAAGTTCCAGCATGTGGAATCCAGAATGCCTCTTTCATCTCGCCCAACTGAATGCCCAATTTATATAATATTTCAGGAGTATGATATTAGAATCACTTGTTAACTTTAATTCAGTCAGAGCCTCTCCCACACCCGGGTCTTTATCTGTATGTGCCTTTCACATGTCTGCTGATACTGATAACAAGTCATTCCAGCTATTACCTCCACCTCTGCGTCAGTGGGGTTCTGCCTTATTGCGATGAGCCCCAGCTTTTTATTAACCAGAATTACTACAGTGTCAAGGCACATAACATTTCTATTAAGATCATTACCGTAGCATATATCATGTGCAGAATTCATAGGGTAAAGACTTTGTCCCATAACACTGCCTCCTTTTCAGACGCTTATTCAAGTTGTTACCTGCTCAGCTTGGTTACTTCTGACCATCCGTCAATAGTACTGCCCCAAGTTTTCTCCTTGAGTTCAATTATTTGCTTAGAATGATTCACAAGGTTCAGGAAATCTGCTATCTTAGTAGAATGATTACACACAATATTAAAGGGTATGAATTAATGACCAGATAAAGAGAAGCAGCGGGTCTAGTCTTGAGCATAGAAATTTTTGTTCTAGTTGAGTTTAGGGTATGGTATGTAGCATTGAGAAGGATTCTAGTTCACCAGCTTAGAAGCTCTTAGAGTCCTCGGGATTTTATGAAGGTATAATTACATAAGTACACTTGATTAAATCATTGACTTGATTCACTCCATCTCCACTTCTTGGTTAATAGGGTCTTATTGCTGAAAATTCTAATCCTTTAATCACATGGCTGGTTCTTCTGTCAGCCAGACTCCATCCTTTCAGTGAGAACCCAAAGGTACTGGATTACTGTAACAAAAGACACCCCATCACTCTCAACATGGAAAATTCCAAGGGTTTAGACAAATACACAGTTCTTAATATAAATCATGATATCACACCATTTTACCAACATTGTGTCTTACTCCTCCTCCACCCGTCTTTCTTTCCAGTACTGTAGATTTATTACATTTGGTTCAGAGAAAAAACCCTCCAAGATATGCAGCTACTCAAGTGGGAAGGATCCTTATGAGGGATACCCAGGAGCTTGGAGATACTCGGTGATACTCAGTGGTATTGCTAATGGTGTTGGTACTCAGGGTTTGCAGTGCTGGGGTCACCAAAGCTGTACTCATGGTGTTCAGGGACTATGCAGTGCCAGGGATTGAATTTAGGCCCCCAGGCATGCCACACGGCACTCTAGTCCTTTAAGTTTTTTCCCAGCCCCTAACTCGACCAATTTATTTGGGAGGGGGGAGTGAAGGTTTTGCTGCAGCTGGTGGTGCTCAAGGGTTATTCTTGGATTAGTGCTCAGGGGACCGTGCAGTGATGGGGCTCAGACCTGGCCTTGTGCACATGAAGCATGCACTCTTGAGCTATCTCTTGGTCCTCAGCATTTTTTTTTCAAATGAACTACTCATGCATTTACTTTGTTGTGAAATTATAGTCTAAATAAGTAATCTAATTAAGTTTTCACAATTAGTGATGTTATACTCAGAACAATGTTTGATTAAAAGTTTACAAATAATCTCTAATATGGGAGACACCCTAACAGCTTTATACTTTGTCATCTCATGAAGGACAAATTATCCTTGAATCGTTGCCTATGTCTTGCAATTCTTTTAACATCTTTCAAATGTCAAGGTCTTTTCAGATTGAAAAAGAAAAGAATCTGTGAATAACTCAACCAAGGAGCTGCCTGCAGAACTCAATTTCTGATGTGATTAGGTATGTCACAGAAACCTGATTACTGATGAGGGGGCAAGTTTTCTCAGCTTCTCAGCCCTTGTTCTAGCCAAGACTTACTTTCACCCATCAGTTCCTAACAGTTTCACTAATTGGAACCACTAAATGGCATCTAGTACTTTGTGGATCCACAAAGCAAGTGGTTTTAAGATATTTTCCAGGAGAGGCTGCATGATGAATATCAAAAAGTATTAGATGGATCCCCCTAGTAATTGATTCTTCTCCCTGTCATAAATATATGCGTTTCTTTACTCTGACCTTTAGGAGGCCCACTAATGATGAAAAGATAACATCTAATCATGAAATGGCTGGTTGTTTTTCTAGATGTCAAAAGTTTTGAGGTCGGTTTCTAGCAAGGACAATTTCATTTGAGAAGGTCATTCATCAACTCTTTTCTCAGTCCTACTTACAAATTGCCTGCAAGACTCTTGGGACATGGAGACTGATTGGGAAGGGCAGGACAGTGAGGTGCTGAAGAAGGGGTGCAGTTCACTAGAAGGAGGCATTTTGCAAGCTGGTGAGCTGAGTCAGCAGGGACCCTGGTAGTCCACTGCTGTGATATTCTTTGATGGTTAGTGCCCATGTCTTGAATGCTTATTGAACAACTCAGTGAATGCTATAGCTCTTTAGAGAATGGGATATTCCAACAAATTTCTAGCATTTCAGTTTGATAAGCTCTTTTGTATGTTCTCAGAATTCTCTGGACTTAAGCATAATTTTATAACCATGAATGCATTTTAGAATCATTTTCAAACTTTAAAAAAAAAAACAACCACATAGTTGGCTGGGCCCTATACATAGAGATTCAGATTTACTTTATCTAGAGGTGGAATTCAGCATCATTATTTTTCAGAAGGTTTTTCTCATGAGAAAATAGCCAGGACTCAGGCCCCTAGACTAAGAGAGAGATTGATGCTAGGATGGGATGTTTCTTGCCCAAGATCAGAGGTGTATTAGGACTCACATTGGTGGGGATTGGTTGGAGAACCTGCTAATGTGTAAAAATGATGTCTTTGATGTGGTTAAAATCTTGGGGGTGATGTCTTCTAAATGAAAGCATTTGTCCATTTCCACTTCTTCTTGCTTTCTGTTGCTCTCTGGAGTCTTCGGTAGGTTAGTCCAGGAACAGGGTAATGAAGGATATGGGTGCTGATCTTCTAAGAAATAGCCTGTGATCCTGATCCAAACATTTAGTGTATTAGAATATCAGCTTTTTCATTAGTGAAACAAAGACTTTTAATTTTAAAATCTTTCTAATTGTATATGTGGCTTAGTCAGTGTACGCGTGAGTGCTCCCTTGGGAGAGAATCCCTGTTTGTGGCGCTCAAACCCCCAAACTGCATTACATTATCATAATTGTGTTTCCTGCTATAGTTAGTGGCTGTTTCTTGAATGTGAGGCAATCCATCTACGGGAATGTTTCCCCTCAATTTTCTTGAAGAACAAATCGAAAGGGCTGAAAAAAATGGCTGAGTAATTAGTTTAGTTGTCAACTTTTTAAGGGGAGTGAGGGATTCCACCAGACATTTCCAGCTCACTGGGTCTAAGCAAAGGGCTCAAGGTGTGAGGGGTGATGGTCCACTCCAACCATTCTGGGAGCGCTGGATGGTACCCAGAGTACTGTGTGCTGCTTAGAATTGAACCTGGGTCAGCACCAAACTGCTCTCTCCTAGCTTCCAGTTGTCAAACATCTGCTTTCACCAAATATGGTGTGTTTTCTTGGGAAGAGAGGCTAAAGTGCACAAAACAGAAAACTTTGGGTAATTTATCTTTCTTTTTTCCTCCCTCATTTCCCTCGCTTTTCTTGTGATGTCCAGGAGTCACACGCATGTGGTGCTTGCACACTTCAGTTGCTGCGTTTGTGTACACTTCAGTTGCCCCTTTAGTTGTTACGGTGCTTCCATACACGTCGTTACTGTATGTGGAAGATTGCACACTTTGCTGTGGTGCCAGGTATTGCTAACTGCAATCCCTCAGTGCTGCTAGGATCACCCTCGGCATGTGGAGTGATGCAGGAATTGAACTAGAGGCCTTAAGTTTTACCACTGAACCCTCTTAATTCAGAGGCTTCACTTATTTTTCTTTCCTTCTTTTTTCCAGTTTGTTTGCTTTTGCTTTTTGGTCAGCTCTGCTCAGTGGCTAATGCTGACTCTTCTCAGGGTCATCTCCAGTGACCTTAGGGAACCATATGTTGGCAGGGATTGAACCAGAGACAGGCAGGAGACCCTGGGAACTGTTTATTTGGCCTGCTCCTGTTCTTTTTTCTTAATGAATCCACTTCCTCACACCTGATTTCACCATCCCTTGAAGTTTTATTCTTTTTTTAAAAGAAGTTTTATTTTAACATCATGATTTACCAAGTTGTTCATAATACAATTGTTTCAGGCATTAAATGTTCCCCCATGAGATAACATGATTGTCTTCATGTTCTAGATTGTCTCAGAAAGTGTGAATAAGTAATGTAAGATCACCCAGTCTTTGTGCAAATGAGTTTGGGTTTGAACTTGGTCCTGACTCTTTAGATCTATTATGTGTGTGTGTTTTTTTAATTTCTCAAAACGTCTGCAATATACTTCACAGTTTATCTGGCACGTTCACATTTGTTACATTGTTAAATCATCACCTCAGTCCTGTGTGGTGAACCTGAAAACTTAGAACATTGTACTGGCCAACTGGAGTTAGGTGATACTGGCCACTGGGTTCAGTTATTTCCTGGAAATTCTGACAACACAATAGGTGTTTACTCCTCCCTCTTCTACACTGGGTCAGCAGAGCAGCGATAGCATGTTGGTGCTGTGGCTTTGTTCCATATTCAGGGGCCAAGGCTGATGGAGGTACTCACTTCTCACCCCATGAGTCTCAAAACCACTTTGGGTTTGGGCATCAGTATCCAGCAGCTCCCAGGGGGAGAGGCCACACCAGGGGGTTTTATGCACCAGACATTGGAGGTGGCATCTGTTTCTTTCAACTACATCCCCCTGGTCACATCATTCCATGGCTGCTCCACATCAAATGGAGGTCTGGAAAATCAAGTCTGCATGTGTGCTCAGGAATGAAAGAAAACAGGTTTAGATGAAAATATCAAACACTACTGATTCACAGTATATACTAGTTACTTAATGATAAAGATCTGTGCTTTCCAACTGGGAAACAGGCCCCCAGGATATCCCAAGGGGGCCCAAGATGAAAAATCATGTAGATAGGGGAACCCTGCCATAGAAATAGGGGATCAACTGGTAGCACTAGGGAACTCCAGGAATAAAATAAGGTTGAAAGAGGGGCACAGCTGGAAAAATTGATTTATATGTGACCAGCAATGATTCCTGAGCTAGGAGTTTCCCATACATTTACACAGTTGAAAACTCAGATCTAGATGAATCATTATCATTATCAATAAATTCTCACAGCTGTCTTTGAGGTAATCATCCTTCTTAGAGATGCATAATTTGAAGAGAAATCATTTTAAGAGAGGGGCTGGAGCAGTAGCACAGTGGGTAGGGCGTTTGCCTAGCACACAGCTGGCCCAAGTTCGATCCCCAGCATCCCATATGGTCCCCCGAGCACCACCAGGAGTAATTCCTGAGTGCAGAGCCAGGAGTAACCCCTGAGCATCGCTGGGTATGACCCCAAAACAAAACAAAACAAAATCATTTTAAGAGAAATGAAGGGACTTGCCAGATAGAACGATCCCAGTGGCCAAGCTGGAATTCAAACCCAGTTGAAATATGGTATTTATCACCACTCAAGAAGCTTTGTGCTAACCATAATGCCCCAAAGTAGAGAGAAAGAAGGAAATTGTCTGCCATAGAGGCAGGGGATGTTGTGGGATGGGGGTGGTGGGAGAGATACTGGGGGCATGGGTGGTAGAAAATGTACACTGGTGGAGGGATGGGTGTTTGATCATTGTAAGACTGAAACTTAATCACGAAAGCTTTGTAGCTGTCTCCCATAGTGATTCAATTAAAATATATAAATATATATTTAAAAAATTACCAGATGAACTGAGACATCATCAGACAAATAGAATATTGAAGTCATTCTGATGTTCACTGAGATAACAATAAATACATACTATTGCATATGTGTTGTTATACAAAGTCTAAAAAGAAAAAAAAAGTTTTGTGCTTTCCAGGCTAAATTGAGAGAGTGGGGTTCTGGGCTGGGAGGATGGCTCAGGCTTTGCATGCAGAAGATCAGGCTGGATCCTCACCACCATGCTGTCCTCTGAGCACCACCAGCAGTGACCCCCAAGCTCGGAGTATCTCATAAGTTTATTGTGGGTATAACTCAAAAACAAACAACCCCCCTCAAAAGAAAAAAACCCAGAGGATAGTTTCAGTCCCACATTTGCCATACACAGGACTTGTAGGATTTGGCAGGTAGTAATATTGGGGAACACATTATCTTACCTTTTCTTGTCTGAAGCCTGTTTTGACACAGTGTGTGAGTTGATGAAACTCCTTAATTCACTTGGAATTTGTTATTTTCTAAGAACTGCATCCATATGCATTTAAATAACCGTAAAATGTTCCCCCCTGGTGATTCTGGACACTTTCTAGTTGCAGCTGTGGTTAGGTGTGTCAGCAAGAGCTCGCTGCCGCCTTCTCACTGACATTTCACACAGTGTGTCTCAAATTCTCAGTATCCATAAATCACCCGGGATCTTCTGCTGTCCACTGACCGAACCAGCCTGCCAAGCACACACTGAAGAGCAAGAATCTGGCTTTGTACTTGGCTAACAAATAGTATCAGCCTGTTCCCTCTTTAGTTTGTTTTAGCACTTTGTTCCTGTCAGTTGGGTTTCCCCACTATGCAAAAGTAGAAAATTCCAATTTCATGTGATTTCTACTTTGTTTCTTGGGAATAATCTTATTTATTTATTGTTTTGAGTGAATGAAAAAAGCCTTTCCAGACTCCCAAAGCAACCTAACAAACCATGCCAAATAAGAACTTTCTCCTTTCAGATAGCAGGAAAAATTTGCTTTATAATGCTCTAAGGCCCCAAGTGTGTCTTTTCAACTGGACTCTGAATTTCTTAGGGCTCACACTATTTCTACTTGAAACTTTGGTCTGGGTAGAGCCTGATCCAGACTTTTGAAACCATGTGTTTTGGGTTGGAGTGATAGCACAGCGTGTAGGGTGCTTGCCTTGCACATAGCCGACCCAATTTCTATCCCTGGCATCCCATGTGGTCCCCATAGCCTGCCAGGAGTTAATTTTTGAGTTCAGAGGCAGGAGTAACCTCTGAGCATTGCTGGGTGTGACCCAAAACCAAAAAGTAAATAAATAAATGTGTTTTGGATTGATGACTAAAAATAATGCCTGAAAGAGTGGTGAGAGGTTTCCTGGAATCCTATTCTTGGTACAAGGGCATAGTTCATGCCTTGTGGGATGCTATCTGTAGACTCGTAGATGTTCTCTGTAGGCCATAAGCGTTTTATCTTTTTGGTTCCTTCACTGTTCATATGGCCATATGATCTGGTACAAGACCAGAGAGTAGAGGGGTATGTAGAAAATTACAGGGAGAAAGCTAATTTGGATCTGTGTGGGAAGGAAGATCTAGAAGACACATTCAATAACATTCCAACCAGCTAAGATACATTAATTGCAGTTTCTATTCGACTGTTTTCTCATATGTACTAGGATATGCATCTGGGAGGCCTGGTATAATGAATGCAAGCAAACAAACAGCAACAAAAAAAGCATATAAGAAGAAAAACACCCTAAAACACATACCCTTTCCTCAACAACAAAAACAAACCCCTTTTCACACCTATTTTTCTCCACACAAAACCTTTTCTCTAAGATACCAAAATCTCAGAGGGCCATAAATGCCTGGAAAGGGGTTAGGTATCAGCTGCTTTATAAAGACATCCTTCCCTTTATGTTCAGTAAAGTGGTTCCTCTGCTTCTGACCAGTGACAGGACAAGAGGGACATGATTGACAGGTTCTAGAGAAGAGGTGTGGCTTCTGTCAGAATCTCATATGACTTGTAGACATGACTTGTTTGCACTGCTGAATCCTATAAAAGAAGCCAGAAAAGACAAGAAGAGGTATCTATAAATCTGTGGGAATAAGCATTTTGTGGGTCAGTAACCCTTTAAACATCTGATGAGACCTGTATATATAGTCTTTGCACAAGGTGACATAGACATGCAATCTTTATATTTGACTTCAATAGATTTGTGGGTATCTTTGGAACTTGGATTAGGAAACTCCAGAATCAAGAAACATGAATATTATGTCTGGGTAAACTGGGACAGGAGTTATCCCCACCCCCCCACCACAGCCCCCAGATACTCACCTCAGTCCCTAAATGAGATTTCACATGGTACTAGCCATGGATATGGTTCTATCTCTTGTAATTTCGGTTTCTCAGAGAAAGCATAATGTCTTTACAAACTCTGAAACAATCTCAAAGATGATCAGAGATGTCAACAGGCATGATAATTGTGCTGCATAGGCCACTGTGTTAGTTCTGCTCCTTAGTGAGATAAGATTTTTATTGTCTCAGGAATGGTACTATGTTTTCTATCAAAAGCTACCCCACACACTCTATTTATTATTCTAGACACCTGCAGTACTGTCATGAGATGAATACCAATCATCCTGGTGGAGCATTCTCAGTGCTGTGTGGAGTAACTGCTTTACAGCCTAGTTAACATTAGTATTTGCAATAATAATGCAGAGGAGGGGAGTGGGAGATGCTGTTACTTATGTTCATCTTCAAGAAAACAGTTTTTTTTTCTTTGCAGGAAATCTATGTAGTTTTCATGGTTTCTAATGAAAAATCAGAAAAAAAAAGAAAAACCAGGATTTAAAAAAATTTTTTTTAATTTAAATTTTGTTGAATAACCGTGAGATAGTTACAAGCTTTTATGTTTGGGTTACAATCACACAATGATCAATCACCCGTCCCTCCACCAGTGCACATTCCTCACCACCAATATCCCCGGTATACCCCCCTACCCCCCTCTTTCCCACCCTCCCCCTGCATCCGTGGCAGACAATATTCTTCATACTCTCTCTCTAGTTTTGGGCATTATGAAAACCAGGATTACTTAATGTCCATCCTGCACTTCCAATTCATGAAAGTGATGCAGATGATCTTTGTCCCTCCTTTGAGTTTAGTTCATTGCTGCAATCATGAGTTTTTCATTTGAGCTGCAACTGGATGTGAACTTGACTGTGCATATTAATTCGATGCTAAGAGACATTTACCTCTGAGTTCCTGCTCTGTGGATAAGGACAGTCCTGGTGAAGCACAACATTCTAGAATCATAGAAATTATATCTCTTGAGTTCGTAGATCAATTTTTTTTTACTATATCTGTTAAAAATGAAGGAGAATTGTAATTTTTGTATTTGGGTTGTTTAACATCCATTTTTTCTATTTCCTATCCCAATAGTACCCCCTCTTATTTTGGGGTACCACATCTTCTGCAACATCACAGCCTGACTGGGCTGATAAGCTGGTGTGCTTCCCTCTCCACCCCCACTAGTGGGCAGATTGAAAACCAAACTAAGTCAGTAGTACCTCTGTCCCCTGGAATTTCCTGTTGGTCAGTGTGAAGAACGGACTAGAAATGATTTTTTTCTTTAGTGTAAGTCCATTAGCCTAATTGCACACTTATTTGCATTTCACCAGACTCTTGGCTATTACTCCAAATTTTCTGTTAGGGAGTCCAATTCAGCATTCCCATTTAGCCTCCTTGCCTCCCCAACTGCTACAATTTCCTCAGTTTTCCCTTGCCTTTCATGACCCATCACTTCCGAAGAGAGCTGATCAGGTATTTTGTTGAATGTTTCTCAGTTTGGCTCTGCTTTCTCGTGCTTCGATCAAGGACCTGCATTTCTGGGAAATGTACTGTAAAAGAAATGGATCCTTCTTGGTGCATCAAGAGATACTGAAGTTCTGGAGAACAGTCATTTCTCATAGCAGGTCTCCAGTTAGAGCTGTCCCATCCAGGGTCAGTTAAATCAGATTCTCAGAGGAGGGTCTCAAGACACAAGTGTTCTTAAAGAGCTTTAAAACCTCTTTTCCAGAAGCTTTTGCTGTGCAACCACTGCTAAAGAGGTGACCACTGGAACCACCAAACTCCTTGGTCTCCACACTCACTTTGCTATATTTTTGGGTTCAATCTCCGACTTCCTAAGACTTTCTTTTAAATTCTTGCATGAGTAGGCTGGAGAGATAGCTCCTGGGCTGAGTGAGCATGCTTGGGATGCAGAAGACCTGGATTCAGTTTCTGGTTTCACTGGTCCCTGGGGCACCAATGAGGAGTGACTCTGAGCAGCCTGGTGAAGAATTGAGCATGGCTGGGGATGGATGCCAGACCAAACCACAAGTTATTTCTTTTTTAAAAAATAATTTTATTTATTGATTTTTTTACAAAGCTGTTCATGATTGGATCTCAGCCACTCAGTTTTCCAACACCCATCCCTCCACCAGTGTACATTTCCCAGCACCAGTATCCCCAGGTTCTCTCCCATCATCCCACCCCCCACCCTCTGCCTTCCTCTATGACAGACACTTTTCTTCTCTCTCTCTCTCTCTCTCTCTCTCTCCCCCCCCCTTTTGGACACTGTGGTTTGCAATATTGATACTGAAGGGCACACGAAAAAATGTTCTTCATCACTAATAATCAAGGAGATGCAGATCAATATCATCTCACACCACAGAGACTGGCACACATCCAAAAGAACAAAAGCAACCAGTGTTGGCATGGATGTGGGGAGAAAGAGACTCTCCTTCATTGTTGGTGGGAATGCCTACTGATCCCGCCTTTTTGGAAAACAATATGGATGTTTCTCAAAAAAAACTAGAAATTGAGCTTCCATTTGACCCAGTAATACCACTTCTGGGAATATACCCTGGGGGACTAAAATCACACAGCAGAAACATCGTCTGTGTTTCTATGTTCATTGCAGCACTATTCACGATAACCAGAATCTGGAAACAACCTGAGTGCCCTAGAACAGGTGAATGGAAAAAGAAACTGTGGCACATCTACACCATGGAATATTATGGACTACTATGCTGGAAAAATAAAGTCATAAAATTTTCCTATAAATGGAGATTATCATGTTGAGTGAAATGAAGGAAGGGGACAGATACAGAGTGACTGCATTCATTTGTGATATATATATATGTATCATATACATATATGATATATACATGTATGTATATATACACATATATATCACATGTATATACATGGCCAGGGAAAACAGGAGTTAGGAAGACTGGTCAGTGGTTGGAACTAATCAAAAGTGTGCGGGTGGCTGAGGGTAGATAAGATAGAGAAGAGATCACTATGACAATAATAGCTAGGAATGATCATGCTGGACAAGAACTGGGGGTTAAAAGTCGGTAAGGGATATTCTGGATAACCTTTATGTGATTTCTTTACTTTGTTTTCGTCATGGCAGCCACATCTATAGTATTGGGTCCGGGGACAGCAACAGTGATGCAGGTGAGGCAGAGCGACAGCAGCGGTTCTCTGTTCATTTGCGATTCCCAGGTTCTTCAATATTTTCAAGAATGAACAGACTGAAAAATAAAGGTGCTCAGACTCAGAGTTGGAAAGTAGAGAAGTTTATTGGAAAGTAGAAGAGAAAAGAAAAAGAGCTCCCCAAGTGGGGAGGAACTTAGTAGAGGACTAAGTTAAAAGTCAGGGTTTATGTAGGGCCCTTTTAAAGGCCCTTTGCATTTCTTATCAATTGACAGCTATTACAAAGAATGCAGGGAATCTACAGGGTGGTCCAGCTAGTTTGAGTCTTTCTGGCCATCTGCCTCCGGTATTGCCCATTATCTTAGCCTTCCTGTGAGCTTAAGCTCTAGGGAAAAATTTTATGATGAACAATTGTTAACTCCCTGTTTATCAGAAAAAGCCCAGGAATTTACAGAGAGTCAAAATGTAGGATGGGCCAGCCGAAAGCGGTATTGCTCACAGCAACTGGCCAGGGTAAACTGAGGTCTCCTCTTTCAATTGGAGTGTTGGGGATTGAACTCAGGGATTCATACACGCAAGGCACGTATGTGCTCTACTACTCCCATCACCTACAGTTATTTATCCGCATAAATTCTCAGGTAACTTAAATTAATCAAAATTAGTTTGTTTCTTGTGGCAGATGACCCCAATACTAAAATTAAAAACAAACAAAAACCAGAAACCAGAACTCCACACACCAGTCTTGTGACTTTTACTACATCACAGTCAAGCAAGCTACTTTGCCAAGAAAACCAAAACTAATGTGTTTAACTACTTAAAGCCCACAAATAATCTCCCTTTCCTTACGGGAAAATCCAAATCCATTCATGGAAGATAAAACCATTATTCCACCAACACATTGACTTGGATTTGCATGGTATTAGGGGAAATATTTTAAGAATCCCCTGCAAGCTTAAGTAAAAGAATACTCTAAGTACATGGCAGGTCTTCTTTGCCTTCTCTGCCCCTGTGTGAGATAAATTAACATGTAGCCAAATAGCTTCTTACTGGCAGCCAACATGTGTCAGTGAAAAAGAGCTTTGCTGTACATGCTTGAAAAGCGATTGGCAACAGGCAGATATTCTGGACCTTCAAAGAGTTTCTAAGTGCCTTCGATTTTCCAGTTGACCTCACACGAGAAGAAATTGTGTTTTAGAGAATAAGGGTGATAAGTGGTCAGTGAAAATGGAAATTTTTCCAGAAGTCAGATTTCATTTTGATTGTGTTGCCAATTCAAAAACATCACACCACGCTGGCTGGCCGCTTCTCCCCCGGGTACACAGCTGAATTCCAGACTTCAGAACAAAGGTGCAGAGACATCTCCTGCAGCTTCCCTGGGAGAAGAAAGAATGTGCAATTTGGCAGGCCATCCTGTGAATAATTTATTGGCATTTATCGTTACATCGCTTTTAATCATAGTCAAGTAGAGCAATCTTGATAGGAAATAAACGCATCTTTTATTAAGTGTGAAGAATGGAGAACTATACTTTGTTGTAAAAAGGTTCACACATGTCTAGTCTTTAGGGGTTGTTGTCAAATCAGTCAACAGCCTTCTAAAGACACACGCAGAGATCATTCCAGCGCTCAGAAGTCGGAGTGCAATTGCCGCGTTAACTGCTTTCACCACAAACAACCCCTGAAGTGCCTGGACCTCCTTGCAGCATCTGTGATGGGGAGACTCAGGATCCCAGGGTCTGCCAGGCCTTTTGTTGCTGCTGCCATGAGTGCAGACAGCATCTCTCTTTAACTCCCCTTGCAGTCTGAGACAGAGCCCAGTATTACATGCGCAGGCACAGGCTTTTGAGTTCTTGCAGACACGTTCTTCCCCTCTCGGTAGAGAAGGTTTCTATGTGTCTTCCCACCCAGCTTTTTCTTCACAGCATCTCCACTTCCACAGTTGCCTGAGTCTACCCCCAAATTAAAATTCACTGTCTATGATACAACCAGTGTTCTCTGGAATAAGCGGTTCCATTTGTTTCACTCTCCTGTTTGTTTAGTTTTTATGTTTTGCTTGTATGATGGGGGTGGAGTGGGAGCTCCACACCCAGCTATGCTCAGAGCTTACTCCTGACTCTGTGCTTAGGGATCACTACTGGTGGTGCTTGGGGGACTGAACTGGAGTCAGTGTGGGGGCTGAACTGCTGCATGCAAGACAAGTGACTTTATTCCTGCATTCCTGCATTCTCTCTCTGTCTCTGTCTCTGTCTCTGTCTCTGTCTCTCTCTCCTCCCACTCCCTTATTTAAAAGACTCCAGTATGGGCCAGAGAGATAGTTCAGTGGGTAAGGCAATTGCCTTGCACATGGCGGACCCGGGTTCTGTCTCCAGCACTTCTTATGATCCCCAGAACACTGGCAGGAATGATTCCTGAGTACTGAGCCAGGAGTAGCCCCTGAGCATAGCCATACTTGGCCCCCAAACAAAAAAACAAACAAACAAACAAAGCCTCCAGTAATTTTCTATCTTTACAAGATTAAAATACCAATTATTCCTGGTAACCATTAGGCCCTATGATCTTTCTTCTGGCTCCATATATAATTCTCTTCTTTGTATGATGTGTTTCAGCCACAGTCACAATTTCCTCCATTTTTTTTTTTTTTTTTGCTACTCTAGAACCCCTGCAGTTGGTGTTTTCTTAGCCTAGAATCTCTTCCCTGGATCATTCTTGATCATTCCTTATCATTCAAACCTCTTATAAGAGGTGACCCTGGAGTTTTCCTCCAACTCCCCAACCTAAGGTACCCCAGGACTGAGGGGTCCTGAGGGGCACAAAGTCCTCCATCTTCTCCAGACACTTTGCCACTATGTGCACATTTGATTCCTGAGAACTCCCTCATGGATTTCCGACAGTTTCACCTCTGGAACCAGAGGTGAGGACAAGAACAGAGACACTTTTAAAAAAGACCCTATAGTTATATCTCCAGTACTTCAATACTGCCCATCATAAGGTGGGTCATGGGGCCAGAGTGATAGTACAGCGGGTAGGGCATTTGCCTTGCATGCGACCAACCTGGGTTCAATCCCCCAAGCACTGCCAGGATTAATTTCTGAGTGCAGAGCCAGGAGTAACCCCTGAGCATCGTTGGGTATGACCCAAAAAGCAAAAATAAATAAAGTGGGTCATGGTAACCCCTGAAGGAAAGCCTAATAGTCCCCAGTATTCAAAAGGAGAGCTTCTACTGCCACTTCTAAATATATGCATACCTTCACTGATGAGCAGTGACATTTTTTGTATACTTCTGCCCATTTTATTTTTTAAGCCTTAAATAATTATGTAAATTTTAAGCACATAAAATAAATATAATAAACCTTTATGTACCTATAACTCAGCTTTAATAATTATCAACATTTTACTAATTTTATTTGACTTATTGTGCCTCTTTTCAGAATGGCATATTTTATTTTATTTTAAAAAAATTTAATTGAATTACAGTGATACACAACATATACAAAAGTTGTTCATGGTTGAATTTCAGTCATATTTCCAACACTCTTCCCAGGTTTCCTCCTGCCACCCCCCAGTCCCACCACCTGCAATTGTGGCAGGCATTTCTCTCTCTCTCTCTCTCTCTCTCTCTCTCTCTCTCTCTCTCTCTCTCTCAGTCCTTATGGTTGAGCAGTGACATTCTTTTTGGGAAAATGAAAATGCCATATTATTGTAACCCATAGAAAGCCCAGTTGTCTTTCTGGATATTCAGGGAGGATGTCACTTTTAAAGAAGCATCATTCCATCCTCCAAAACACTAAAGAAGGAATAAGAATTTTACTGCAATCTGAAGTAGAAACTCATACCGTAAAACTTCTCATCTTACTTTTGCTCTTTTCTTTGTTTTTATTTTGGTTTTGGATCACACCCAACAGTGCTCAGAGTTTACTCCTGTCTCTATGCTCAGGGATCAGTCCCAGTGGTGCTCTGGGAACTTTTAAGTGTTGCCAGGGATCTGATTCAGGGCAGTTGTGTGCAGATGCCTTCCATGCTGTACTATCTCTTAGCATCTTGAAGATTGAAGAGTGATAGTCTGCTTAGTAGTACTTTCTCTTTTTCTGATTTATATTACAGAAATACATTTTGAAAATCAAAACATAGTAAAGGAACACAGTTGAACAAGAAAGTAATACATCAGTTCTGTCACGCTTTATATTTACTTGATCTTTCTTGAAATTGCCTGTGAAGTTTGTGTTAAATACATATGTGTGCACCAGATAAAACTGTTTTAGACTTTTAAGTATGCAATTAAAGTAATAGCTATTGTACTGAAGCTCTTATCTTGATATTTCTTTGAGCTATGTTGTCAGACTGACCTGGATTCAGATCCCAGATTTTCCTTTTGATGTGTTGTTAGTTCTCTGAGCCTAGTTCCTATAACTGAGATGCTGATAGGACTTTATGGAACCCTTGGTGGGGATTAAATAAGGTAAAATATGGAAAGCATTTAGCTCAGTTCTGGACCAGTTATGACAAGGTTAATTTGGGAACTACAAGCTACTTCTGCCAGTAGTTGCAATGTCAAGCATGTTGGTATTACTAGGGAGTGCCCAGTTAGCTCTCCCACCTTCTCTTTCTCCATCACCACCCCGCAAGGACCACCTCAGAATTACACTGCTTTCTTTTCTATTTACAGTCTTCGCTGTCTTCCAAACAGAAGGGTGAACGTGGGAGAATTCAGTTGTGCCTAGAGCACTAGTTATAATACTAGATGAGAAGGGTTAACTTTGCCATGAGAGTCCGAATTTGAGTCTGATGTAGCTTTCAGTGCTCTCCTGATGTTAATATGAGATAAAGGATATGTAAAACTCCAAAAGAGAAAGTGGCACACAGTTGTTAGTTTCCTTACAAAGAAAGAAGTCTAATAAATTTAAAAATCCATTCCCTTTTAAAACTTATGCAATGTGTGGGCTGGAGTGATAGCACAGCTGTAGGGTGTTTGCCTTGCACACAGCCGGCCCGGCTCAACTGGGTTCAATTCCTCTGCCCCTCTCGGAGAGCCCAGCTAGTTACTGAGAGTATCTTGTCCGCATGGCAGAGCCTGGCAAGCTACCTGTGATGTATTTGTTATGCCAAACACAGTAACAAGTCTTACAATGGACATGTTACTGGGCCCACTCGAGTAAATCGATGAACAACAGGAGGACAGTGCAGTGCAGTGCAGTGCAGTGCAGTGGGTTGCAAAGCAAAGGAATTTATTGGGATCATCCTTAACTCTGGTCATCTACATCCCTCAAGGTTTGAACTTTAATAAAATTGATCTTTAAAAGTGCCTCCTGGCACTGGTCAATGGTTGGAAGTGTGTGTGGGAGCAAAGGGCAGTTAGGGTAGAGAAGAGACCAATATGACAATAGTAGTTAGAAATGATCACTTTGGACAAGAACTGAGTGTTGAAAGTAGGTAAAGGGGGGCTGGAGCGATAGCACAGAGGGTAGGGTGTTTGCCTTGCACGCAGCCAACATGGCCGACCCAGGTTCCATTCCCAGCATCCCATATGGTCCCCGAGCACCGCCAGGAGTAATTCCTGAGTGCATGAGCCAGGAGTAACCCCTGAGCATCGCCGGGTGTGACCCAAAAAGCAAAAAAAAAAAGTAGGTAAAGGGATATAGATGATAACCTTTCAGTATCTGTATTGAAAATCATAATGCCCAAAAGGGGAGGGGGGAGGATACGCTCAGGTGCCTGACATAAAGGCAGGTAAACGGGAGGGCGACTGAGGACATTGGTGGTGAGAAATGTACACTGGTGAAGGGACAGTTAACCAGTAGAAGAACTTTGTAAAATAAACTAAAATGAATAAATCTCAAAGAAAAAAAAATGCTTCCTGGCTTGTGTTGCTGTCCATGGTCCTGACACATAGGTGCTCTCTCTTAGAAATTATACTCTAAAAGGCAGAAGGGCCTGAGCTCTATACAGTGGGTAGGGATTGCCTTGCATATGGCCAGCTCATGTTCAATTCCTAGCATTCCATACGGTCCCTCCAATCGTGCTGGCAGTTCAGAGTCAGGAGTAAGCCCTGACCATAGCCAGGTATGGCTCCCAAACAAAAACAAAACTAAATAGTCAAAAATAAATGGTAGGAGAATTAGTAACAATGAGAGGGAACAAGAGCACAAACAAAAAGTAGACAAAAGGTGTTGGAAAGGCCTAATTTACTGACAGAAATTTCCAGGGGAAGAAAAAAAAGGCCTTTGCTCGCTGTTCTTTTCTAATACAAACATCCTTTGTCATTCAAACTCCAGAATGAAATCATGAGGAATACATTTTCAGGTAGATTCCCTGTTTACTAAACTCTTGCAATCAGAGCTATTAGAAAATCAATCAGAAAATCAGAAATCTAAACATATGTGTATAACATAGTATCTCACTCTTTAAAATTGCTATTCGGTCTTAAAAACTGACATAAATTTACTAATGAAGGCCATTTGTAATTGCATTTCAGTTTTTCTGGTAACATTTTTTTTGAGCTTTCAGTAATCTTGAGGGTGTGCTTGGCAACCAGAATACAGAGTAGTGAGCAAGAAGGATAAGGTCACTGTTGTCATGGAGATAGCATTTTTGTGGGAGAAGACTAAACATAAATATAAATAATTGATATACCCTGAAGTATCTTGGGTTGAGATACTATTATCTCAAATAAACAAAGAAAATAATATCATTTATCACAAAAAATAAGTCTTTGAAGGGGAATTATATGTGGGACATATTATAATAATGCTAACAATGACTAGCACTTACTTAGTGATAAGTTCTTGGTACTATTCTGTTATGTTACATGTATTAACATGTGTTAATTTATTAAATGGTTACAACGACTCTATGAAGTGGCTACTATTCTCCCATTTTATAGATGAAATGGCTGGGTGCAGGAAGTTGAAGTACTTGTTTAAGGTCATGTGATAAATCAGTGGTCGAGCTGAGACTTGAACACAGATAGGATTGTCAGTTTCTAGAGTCCAGCCCAGAACCGGAGCCACCCAGAAGCCAGTAGTGAGGGAGAAAGAGGAAATGATAGGGAAGTATTGAGGGAAGCAAACTGTTTTGGCACACAGGCAGAAGAGTTGAGAATCCTGGAAGAGGAGGATTTTCAGAGAAAAATCAGTGCATTTTGCTTTCACAGAGCTTAACCTTCAGGTCTTCATGAATCAGTCTTCATTTTCTCCTCTTGTTACACCATGATTCAGTTGCTGAGACCTGATTCCTGATGAGATTCTGCTTCACTAGCTCCTAGATAGAGCTACATCCTATCACTCATGAAAAGCCTGTTTTAATAGGGGATTTTTCTGTCACTACCTTCAGTTTCTGAAAGGAACCTCAGAGTCGAGGAAAGTGTCATTTTGGTTTATGGTACGTGTTGCAGTGAAAGCTTTTAGCACTTCCCTAGATGATCCATTTTCCTTTGTGTGAAGGAAACATGGTGATAGCTGAACCCGACTCTCTCTAATCTGTCCTCAGGCATGCGTTGTAGCCTTTTTCACTTTCTCAAATTGACCATGGAGCTTCTGTCATTTAGCGCCATTTATGGGGGCATTTTAACCGTTGCAGTCACAATATCACATTTGAGGAGAATATCAGTGTTCCCTTTAAGTGTTAAAGAAGCCTGATGGACAAATACCAATGACAGATATATCAAAATAATAGTTCTTTTATTACTAAACCATGATTTACTGAGTATAATGTCGTTTCATAGAAAAAGCATAAAACTTTAAATCAGTGAGATAAAAGTCCAAACCTAAAATCCTACACCTGTGAGCGCTGAGACCTTGTGAAAGTAATCTCTTGCTGGGAAACTTGGTCATCATGTGTACAATGGAAATACTGTCATCTTACCTAGTTATGCCTCAAGGTTGAGTGAAAGTTGAGCAGATTAAATTTCATAGCACAGGGCCTACCTGTAGATAATGCTCTCTGATCTCATCCTTTTTAATGCAAACTTAGTATGACATATACACAGTAGAAAAATACATATCCCAGGTTTACAACTTGGTGAGTTTCTGTGAATCGACACAACTATATAACTAGTACTGAAATGAAGAAAGAGAACATTACCGAACACAAGAATAACACCAGACTCCTCTTCCAAACACTCTCTCACTTTACCCTAGAGAAGTTCAGAATATTTTTGAAATGTATATAATTGAGTTGCAGCTTATATCTTCTTTTGCTTGACATTACGTTTGTGGGGTTCATCCATGTTGTATCTATCTCTGTGGTTTGTTCAATCTCTCTGCTCTGTAATGTAACAGTACATGAATAAGGCACAATTATTAGTCCATCCTGCTGTTAATGGCTGTTTGGTGTACTCAGTCAATTCTCCAGCCCTGATTTAGGCTGTTTCGAAGACAGAACTTTTGAACTGTTGTTTGGTCCAAATAATGAAAGTGGATATACTCTGTTGACAATTCCTTCTGTATATTAGAGCACCAAGCCAAGACTTAGTGAGATGAAGTAAATAATTCAAGGGTTACATTCACAGAATGGAGAGGTGAGAAAAGCTTGAAATAAACACTGCAAGCATTACTGTAAATTAACCAGCTTAATCCTTGCCATATTTGAAACTGTCACATGAGTTTTTAGTGGCTGAGAGAGGAATTTCCCCTCAGAAAAACAAACTCCCAGAAATAAAGTTATAGGCTCACTGAAACATGCTTCACTTTATACAAATACTGTAGATTATGGATACAAGTTTGGCAAATAGATTCATATGGTAAATATGCTAACCGACTTACTGAAATATAAAAGCAAAAGATGCTCTGGACTGGAGATATGGCTCAGAGGAGTGGAGCATATGTCTGGTGTGCTTGAGGCCATGAGTTCAAGTCCCAGCACTGCAATGTGGCCCTGGTGGTCGTTAAGCACTATCAGATACTAATTACTGAGTACCTTATGGTCCAGAGCACAGCATGCAGGAGGTCCAAGTTTGGTCCCTGGAATTGCGTAGTTCCCTTGAGCTAAGGCTAGCTCCTAAGCACTGCTGGATATGGCCCAAACGCCAACAACCAATCTTCTGTTTAAACAAACAAAAACAACAACAAAAACAAAAACTTGCCTAAATTGTTATTTTAAAATCTTCCTAATCCTGGGCTGGAGCGATAGCACAGCGGGTAGGGCGTTTGCCTTGTACGCAGCCAACATGGCCGACCTGAGTTCGATTCCTCTGTCCCTCTCAGAGAGCCCGGCAAGTTACCGAGAGTATCTCACCCGCTGGCAAAGCCTGGCAAGCTACCCGTGATGTATTCAATATGCCAAACACAGTAACAAGTCTCACGATGGAGATGTTACTGGGCCTGCTTGAGAAAATCGATGAACAACAGGAGGACAGTGACAGTGACAGTGACTTCCTAATCCTGTAAGTTTCATTCTTCTGTGGAAGAAGTTTTAGGGCTGGAGAGATACTAAGGTGTTTGCCTTCCATGAGGCCGACCCAGGTTTGATCCTGGCATCCTGTATGGTTCCCTGAGCACTGTCAGGTGTGATTCCTGAGTGCAAAGCCAAGAGTAACCCCTGAACATTACCTGTGTGGCCCCAAAACAAGCAAACAAAAGTTTTATGTTATCTCCTTACATAACAAAAGTCAAAATGCCTCTTACCCCAAAACCTCCAAGTGAATCTTTTTTCTTTTTTTCCCTGCAGTGCTAAGGGGATTGTTCCTGGCAGTGCTGGGAACCATGTAATAGTGGGGATTGAACCCATGACTCCCACCTGCAAAGCATGTGTTCCAGCCCTTTGAGCTCTCTCCCAAACCCACTGGAAGTGAATATTAACATGTGAATCATACCTTAATGTAGCTGTTCTTTGATGTTCATTGGCTGTCAGGGAAAGCTCCAGCAAATGCTGACTGCCTGGACTTTCATCTAGGGGAGTTAACACTGCAACAGACTCTGTTTCTCTTCTTTCCTTGCCAGTGGCTCAGTATTCTGCAGTCAGCACACCTTTTTCTCTCCTGTTCCTACAAGTGACACGACCAGGCTTGAGTTACTCTGGATTCCTAGTCACTCTTCTAAGTTTGGACTCTTTCATTCCTGCACTGCCCCATGCCCTCCCTCTGATTCTCTCTCTCCTGCTCTCATCAAACCCTGCCTTCCCCATTATTTCAGATCTGAGCAAAGCAATGGTTTCATTCACCATCTGTGCTCACCAGGAGGCTAATCTGGCCATATTTGTAACAATTAGTGGGAGAGAGTCTTCTTTTTGAGCCTCTTCACCTGAAGCTATCAGTCTTGTTTGTGAAGCTTAAGAAAACTTTTTTTTAGAAAGGATGCAGCAGTTGAACACCAGTTCGAACAGCTTAGTGGCTTCAGATATCCTCTTGATAGACTTCAAGGTTGAATTTTAGCTTGTGTACTGCCTTGCCTTTCTTAAAACCTCAATTCTGCCTGGAGTTGAATAGAAATACAGTCTCTGGTAGGGTGGGATTTTATGGATAAATTTTTATACCTAAGAGTGCACTGTAGCATTATCCTCCCCTTGTTCATCGATTTGCTCGAGTGAGCTCCAGTAATGTCTCCATTGTGAGACGACTTGTTATGGTTTTTGGCATATCAAATACACCACAAGGAGCTTGCCAGGCTGCGCTGTGCAGGTGGGATACTCTTGTTAGCTTGCTGGGTTCTCCGAGAGGGACGGAGGAATCGAACCCAGGTCGGTTGCATGTAAGACAAACGCCCTACCTGCTGTGCTGTCACTCCAGTCCATTAGGATATTAAGAGGACATTATTGGGCTGTGGGATTAAATGTCTATTCAAAGCTGCACACAGCTTTCTTTTTCCTATTTAATTTTTTTATCTAATTACCAAAAATCTTCACAGTCACGGTCATGGTCCTCCTGTTGTTCATCGATTTGCTCGAGTGGGCCCAGTAACGTCTGCATCATGAGACTTGTTGTTACCATGTTTGGCATATCGAATACGTCACGGGTAGCTTGCCAGGCTTTGCCATGCAGGCGAGATACTCTCGGTAACTTGCCGGGCTCTCCGAGAGGGGCGGAGGAATCAAACTCAGGTTGGCCATGTTGGCTGCGTGCAAGGCAAATGCCCTACCACTGTGCTATCGCTCAAGCCCAAAAATCTTATTTAAAAATAAATTTCTGGTATGCAACCAAACTGACATAATTCAAACGCCCTACCCACTGTGTTATTGCTCTGCCCTAAATCATCTAAGAATATTATTTGAAAAATACAAAATATTTTTGTGACAGAGTGAATGATTTGAATGTTGTCTCTTTACAAGAACCACAGCTTTTCTTTATTGAGCACCTACCATGTACTAGTCACTATTCAGAGTAAATAATCATATGTTACATTAATTTATCAACACTACAATACTGTAGATTTTATTATCAGTCCCATTTTACAGATGAGGGACTGGGGCAGACAGAAGTATGAAAGTGACCCTTGATTATCAGCTTTAAAAGGATAGATCTAAGACTTGAATGCAGGCATTTAAATTCTGATAATATTTTGTTATTACTCTATAGTGGGAAAAGCTGTATATATGATAGTGGGAAACTGGATGGGTTCTGCCCCTGTCATTTATTTATCAGATAGCCATTTCAGGGAGAAAGAATCATCAGTTTCCTTATTGGTAAAATGAAAACATGCGAGGTTAATGTGATATTGAGTTTGAGTGCTTCATGCAGAAATGCATTGTGAGCCACCCAGTAACAGTGATAGTAGTCTGTGAATATGTTTCCTGATATTCCTCACCTTTGGAATCAAGCCCTGATTTGACTCCACACACAGGATACATAGTGCTGGCATTAGCATACCCTCTGATATCCTGTCAAGCTGAAGGGTTGTCTTTTCTACTACATTCTGAACTATGAAAATATCCAGTTTTGACCCATTGGAAGAACATAGAAATATTTGGAGGGTTTCTGAAACCGAACTACTTTTAATATTTTAGTCCACTTGGAGTCCTACAGGATCCCCGCCTACCCCATCCAGGGCTCAGATGTAGAGCAGATATAGTATAGAGGCATACTGGAAAGAACTATCCTCAAAAGGCTTGGAGACCCTTGGAATAGATGAGGCTCAGCACTGCTCAGTTTTATGTGTCAACTTCCCTAGCAACCTGATTTAAAGGAAAATGCCCAATTGCTGGCATGAGCAGTGCCTTAAGTGGGAACATCAAGGTGTGGTGGAAAGAAAGCCAGGCGACTTGGTATTCGGGTGCTGGATCTCCGTAATTCCACCAAATTCCCTACAGCTGAAACAAGGCTTTTGCATAGGTGAACCCCACTTTGAAGTCTTATTAGTATCAGAGAGAAGAGAGGAAGAGTGGAGTGTTTAATTAATGAGGCTTGGGGACCTTGTTTAGCATTGGGTGAAGATTAGGATATGAGTGCAAAATTTGTGGAAATAAGGCAATATCAAAGGGTCTTAGAGTATCATTTGTCATTTGAAGCTATACATGGAATCATTAGGTAATTTTAAGTAGGTTTGGGGGGAGTCCCTGAAATGAATCATGTTATTCACAACTTTCATTTTCTTGGATAAAAAGATATAGAGAGGAGCAAAATCACACTGACAAGAAAAGTGCAGGTATAATGTCCTGGTAGTGAAGTTAGTTGACTAGTCTACATGTTAGTGTGGACAGGGAGCTGTGTGTATGTTTTGAGTTCTCAGCCAGATCCCTGGAAGTGATTCACCAGCTGAGGGACTTCATTCCTTACCAGTTAACAGAAATATTCATACCTACATTCCAAGAGAGTTTTGGGGATTGAATCACATGCTGTGTATGAAAAACCTGATGATATAATTACTCAATTTTTTTATTAATTCCTAATCTTCACCTATTAGTACAAAGGAGCCCCTCCACATATCCTAGCTTATTTATGCAGAAATGAGATTTATTAGAAATGTAACTACTAAGTTGACTTTCCAAGTGAATGTGGAGTGGACTCTCAGAGACAGGGAGAGAGTTCAAAGGGCTGCAGTGCCTGACCAGTTTGCAGATCAAACCCCAAATCTGATCTCTGGCACTGCATGACCCTGTGACTACCAGCTTCACTGGGACAGAGCAGCACAGAATTCTGGCCTGACACTCAGCCTCTGGCCAGCAGAGCTGGGCTGATTATTATGGGGAGTCACCTCCTGGACCCTCTGATTATTGCTTAGAATCACCCCAACCATAAAATAGAATAAACTCTCAGTCGAAGTTTTCAGAATAACTCATCTTAAACAACTGGGTCTCCAGAAAAAAAAACAGGTATGCGGGAACCCGTGACTGAAATCTCCAAGCCCACTCGGATTGGGACTGGACCTCCTCCCCCCAGCTCTCCAGTTTTCCAGTAGCTTGGCAGTCACACCCACAAACTGCCCCCAGTGCCATGTAATCTCATCAACGGCCAAGATCCAGAAACTATAAAATAAAGCTCCTGGAAGAGAATGCTACAGAATTTCCTGGAGTGCGCAGCTGCATTCACGGCTGTGCAACCTCTTACACTCTATCTCACTTACTTATCAAAAGTATCACACATTTGTTTGGTTTTAACATGCTTGCTTGTGTTCTCTTACATTCGAGCTTAAATGGCTCCAGAATGAAATACAACAACCGTCACACACTTCCCTCTTACTGTGGTGGGAAGGTGTCGGTGGAGAGTTTGGTGTTTGACTATTATCTGTAATGAACTACTGTGAACTATTTTTATGAATATAAAATATAAAACAACAACAACAACAAAACAACCGGTCTCTCTAAATGTCAAAGCTGCTGCCATTGGCATTAGTCTGAAGTCACACTGCTTTAAGGCACAAGCCAGGGCAGAAGAGACGGTGCCCTGCCCTACCCTTCTCTGTGCACTATTAGCTCTGGGTCACAATCTCATGCCCCGAGTTCACCTGACAAAATCCACTTCATACACAAAACCCCAGTTGCAAGGGCATCTGGGAAGAATTTTGGAGAACCTCTGCATGATCAAAAGAGGTTGGATCGGATGTGGAAGTCAAGTGCTCCACCTTATCCATCCCAGTCTGACTCTCAGACTTTACTCGTTAAGTAATGCTGAATTTCTGCATGAGGAGCCCCAGGCGTGGTTCTCTCCTCTTTCCCCATCTTTATCAGTTCACTGCCTTTTAGATTCTGAATCTCCGAAGGGAACAGGAGCAAGCAGAGAGGAGGAGAAATAAATTGCTCTGCTTTGCAGATAAGAGAGGAAAGATTCCAACTTAATGGCTGTCTGATGCACAGTGTACCGAGCCTGAGTTGAGGAATGATGGCAGAATGGCCTCAGGTTCGCTGCCCTCATTCTGCCTTTGGGCGAGCTGCTTCCTCCCATTATTCAGCCATAGCTCACACCCGTTCACTCCACCTCCTCCACACCTTCTACTTGGCTCATTCTCCATTTACTTGTTCCCCAGTCATGCCACATCACACAGCTGTTTGCAAATCAGGTATCTTTGTTTTCCCTCCAGATTTTCCCCACTGCCACCTTGCCAAATCCCTTTGAAATCTGTTCTCTGATGAGGAGGGGGAATGAGTAATATTTCAAGGAAGTGGAAGCCTTTGTTTTTGCCTTCTCTCCCTTGCTGTGTGCGTGTGTTACTTTGCTAGGACTACCATAACAAACCCTCCCTGCCCTACCCCTAGCCCCCACACTTTGGCAGATGAAGTTTATTTTCCCACAGTTTTGGAGACTGGAAGTTCATGGAGGCCTTCCTGTTCTGCCCTCCCCTGTTCTGTTCTCCCAGTGTACATGTCCCTAGGTGTATCTCTCTTCTTATAAGAATACCGATCCCACTGGACTGGGGTCACAACCTTCTGATGTCTATGAGTCTTAATTCCCCCCAAAGGCTTTATTTCCACATGCAGTTACATTGGGTGGATAGGTCTCCAACATACAAAATTGGGGAAGGGGAGAATGCATCTAGTCAATCCATGATATCGTGTCTTCTTTTTTTACTTATTTTTTAAATTTTTTAAAATTTTAAAATTTTAAATTTTTAAATTTTGATGAATCACCATGAGATCCAGTTACAGACTTACAAGTTTTCATGATTGCATTTCAGTCAAACAATGTTTGAGTACCCATCCCTCCACCAGTGCCCATCCTTCACCACCAATGTTCCCAGTATCCCTCCCCCAACCCCACCCTTTCCCACCCCCTGCCTCCATGGCAGGCACATTCCCTCTTGCTCTCTCTCTCTCTCTCTCTCCTTTTGGGTGCTATGGTTTGCAATATGGGTACTAAGTGGACATCATGTTTGGTCCATAGTCTACTTTTAACACGCATCGTGCTGATATCGTGTCTTCTTGTACAAGTTTAATCTCTGGCTCCACTTCTCCATATAAACTCAAAGTATCAGGACTCACACTCTCTTTTAGTCCTGGCTTTGGCATTGCTTTGGGAGATTGGACATGTAAAACAGCATTGAATGGGGTGACTCATTTTTTGCAGTGGGATCTGGGGGTTCTGCCACTTTCTTTGCGACCTTGATACTGCACTAGAGAGTGCCTCCCTACTGGCTTCCCACCTCTCTCCTCTAACACTTTTTGTATTTGATGCAGATCCAGCGATGGCCTGTGTATCTCCCCCACAGTCTTTCCGAATAAGCATGGCTTCCTCCACTTCTGAGCTTCTGGAGGAAAGACCTCCCAGCCCTAGCAGACAGAAAACATCAATCCAAGGCCCTCCTGTTCGTGTTTGTGTATTTTACCTCCAGTGAGCCTTGCACCTGCTCTCCCCTTTATTCTCATTCCTCCTTCCATCCCCCCCCCCCAGAAAGACACCAGTTATTTCCAGGGATAATGGCACTGCATCAGATAACACTTGTGATGGTCACAAAGTACAAAGTCAAGCCTGCTTCCACGTTATTACAAAGATGAACTATTGCTTTTGTGAGGCAGCATAAAGGGACCTCTACAAAAGTGAAGGCTGATGTCGGTTTTCACAGTCAAGTATCAAAGGTCATAATGAGCAATAAACACGATAAAATTTTCATAGTCTTTTTGTCCTGTCTCCTCTGGCTTGGCCTCAGCTCTACGATCCCATCTAAGGCAGGAGGTATGCGATTTAGAGCTTCCTCTGATTTGCATAATCCATTAAAATGTCACTCTCTTAATTGCAGAAGCTATTCCTCTGAAGGCACACCTGCTCCTGCTGGAATTTATAACCAGGACATGGTGTGATTTTGTTTGGGAGGAATGTAGCCACCTCTGCCATTCCGAGCTGCCCTCAATAATACCTCAGATTATTCGCAGAAACCGGAAGTACACAGAAAGGAACTCCCCCACCAGGATGGGCTGAGTTATCTTGGTACCTCTGAAGACTCACATTGAAAACTGCTGTGCTGGTGCCATGTTTATACTGGGGACGATTCTGTGTGCGGCATTAAATGAGTGAACTTTAGGGAAGGCTTTGGAGATAGTTCTAGCAAAACGGTAACCACAGTCTCAGTGAGGCAGAAGTGAGAGAGCTTCCATTAGTGTGCATGAGAGAGAGGACCTTGCTGGTACGGGCTGGAGCTGTTTCTAGCATATCGGGGCTGTTTGTCTTGTCCTAGAGAGTAACCAGACTTCAGAGGCAGCAATGGTGAGCTCAGGCTTCTGATATGCTCCCCAGAAAGAGTGGGGGCCTCTTGGACTGGGGCAGGTGAGGTGAGGCATGGTGAGGGCAGGTGAGGTGTGAAACCTCTGGATAGCCAAGGGGAGTGAGGCCATGACACTTATGAATGTCACATAAAACACGAGGACCTGAAGGCCCCGAGCTTGCAGGGGGTCAGAGACAGAGGCGCTGGACAGTGTGACTCAGTGGGCATGGGGTGGATGTGGCCAGATGTGCAGCTGCATTTGAGAATCACCCAGACAGGGGGCGCAAACTGACAAGCTTCATGGTCTTGTTTAAGAACGTTGGCTCAGGAGTCACACAATCTGGGTTCAGGTCCCACTGAGGCAAGTCATGTCTGAAATTCTGTTTTCTCAGGGCTGGAGTGATAGCACAGAGAGTAGGGCCTTGCATGCAGTTGACCCGGGTTCGATTCCCAGCATCCCATATGGTCCCCTGAGCACCACCAGGAATAATTCCTGAGTGCAGAGCCAGGAGTAACCCCTGTGCATTGCCAGGTGTGACCCAAAAAGCGAAAAAAAGAAAATCTTTTTTCTCTTCTTTCTCTCTTTTTTTTTTTTCTTTTTGGTTCACACCTGGCGATGCACAGGAGTTACTCCTGGCTCTGCACTCAGGAGTTACTCTTGGCGATGCTCAGGGAACCATATGGGATGCTGGGAATTGAACCCGGGTCATCTATGTGCCAGGCAAATGTCCTACCCACTGTGCTGTCACTCTAGCCCCATTTTCTCTACTTTCTAAGTGTGCCTACCTCAGCCTCAGAAAGCAAGCACCTCCCATTCTTCTCAGTCTGAAGGAGGGTTGGCCCCAGAGGCATGTCCTGGGTACCCTGAAGCAGAAAGCACCCCTCCAAGCCTGCTGTCTTCCCATGTGAATGAGCTGCTTTTCCACAGGACAGCAATTTTTTTGCTGTGACTTTGGGGCAGTTTCCTGGGAGGTCTGTCCGTAGAGGTTGTTTTAAATCACTCAATAAATTTCTTAATCCACTTATCACTGGGAAACCCCTTCAAGCTGAGACCGGCTTCTCCGAAGTGTGACTGATACCAGGAGACAGTGATGTCTTATAAAAGTATCTTTGGGAGGATTAACAAGCTAACCTACATCAAATACCGATAAGTAGCTGGCTCTTGGTGAAATTAATTTCTTTTCAGGAAGGAGCAAATTTCCAACTCGAAGATGTGGGTGGAGACCATTGAGACCCTGTAATGAGGGGATGGGCCAGGCACTGTAATTGAGCACTGTGCAAACTTTCTCCTCAACATTGAACTTCCTGACTTTCAGGGAACCTGAGCTCTCTAGGCATCTAAACTGCAAAACAAGGGATATTCATGTTAACTTTATAGGACTTGTACTGCAAACCATATTGACCAGAAGGAAAGAGAGAGAGAGAGAGAGAGAGAGAGAGACAGACAGACAGACAGAGACAGAGACAGAGAGACAGAGACACAGAGACAGAGAGACTGCAAACCATATCGATCAGAAGGAAAGAGAGAAGAGAGAGAGACAGACAGAGAGACAGAGAGAAACAGAGAGAGCAAGGAAAAAGTGTCTGCTACAGAGGCAAACTGGGGATGGAGGGTGGAAGGAGGGAAATTGGAAACATTGGTGGTGGGAAATGTACACTGGTAAAGGGATGGGTGCTGGAACAGTTTATGACTGAAACCCAATCATGAACAACTTTGTAACTGTTTATTCATGGTGATTTAGTTAAAAAAATTTTTAAAAAAGATAAACTGCAAAACAAAGCCAGGCCAGAAGGACAGATGGCTGTAAAATCTACGCCCCACTGACAGTCCTGTGTCTGTGTGTTCTTACTGCTCATGGGAGAATCTCCCTGCATAGCTGCCAGATATCAAGGACATCCAAACATCTGGAGTCTGGTGGCACAAGTTCAAATGTTTTGTGACCCTCTTCAGTCCTCTGAGCTCGCGTTTTGCCCCCTGCACCGTGGTGGCACATAAGAGTACTTTAGGGGCCAAAAAGATAGTACCACAAGCAGAGTGTTTGCATGTGGCTGACGCTGGTTTGATCCCCGGCATCCCATTTGGTCCCCTGAGCATCACCAGGAGTGATTCCTGAGTTGAACCCGGAGTAATCCTTGAGTATGGTGGGATGTGGCCCCAAAACAAAACAAGAATACTTTAGCATATCTGTGAGGATTCTATGCCTTAGTGCTTCTGAAAGGCCCAGTCCAGTCAGTCATGTTAAATGTATCTGATAACTGTGGGCTATTGCTAAATAGAGGATGATCATTTATGATCATTTAATATCATTTATCAAAGAGTTTCTTCTTTGTGGGGTGGGGTGGGCTCTTGGGGTACTCTATCAACCAGGCTGGCCGTATGGTGCTGGGGATTACCCACGCCACTGTGTCGTGCTCAGGGCCTCCAGGGACACACCTGGTAGTGCTACCATATCCAGACATGCTCAGGGACTGAGGGTGGGGGAGAGGGTAGGGAGAACTTTGTGGTGCCAAGGAGGGAACATGCTAGCCACCAGCAAGCTGTGTGCTTTAACCCCTGTACTATCTCTGACCCTAGAGATCTGCTTTTAAAAAAAGAAATCTGCCTTGAATCTTCTCACACACTAGTTAGCCATTTCTCCCAGGTAGTCTTGATGATATGTCACTGAAGGGACATGAGTGTCTCCAAATATTCTGATTTTTCTCCCTATAGATGGTCAGGTTAAATTCTAGTGGCTAGATGTTTCATTAATTGCTATATATATACATATGACTCAATTTATAATTGGAGAAATAAACGAGTATAGTTATCCTGATGTCTTTCTCAGGGTGACTGGATGTTGGAGTTTAACAATTTAATGAACATAAATAATAATGCCATAATTGTCTCATTAATTTTAATAGGCACAATTTGCTTTTGCATTTTCCCAGTGTGTTCTTAAAAACATTTACATTTTTCTTAAAACATTTACTTTTTAATAATGTAAATGCTGATAATGACTGATAAATGTAATAGAGTTTGATTTTGAGATAAGTAGTTTATTGCTCTCTACTTAGTATTCCAAAGAGTAGTTAATTCTTTGGAATTAAGGGCAGGCAAGGAGGTGATCTTCTCTTTGAAGCCATCCAGACCCTCAGATTCTCTTCCTTCCTTCCTTCCTTCCTTCCTCCCTTCCTTCCTTCCTTCCTTCCTTCCTTCCTCCCTTCCTCCCTTTCTTCCTTCCTTCCTTCCTTTCTTCCTTCCTTCCTTCCCTCCCTCCCTCCCTCCCTCCCTCCCTCCCTCCCTCCTTCCTTCCTTCCTTCCTTCCCTCCTTCCTTCCTTCCTTCCTTCCTCTCTTTCTTTCTTTCTTTCTTTCTTTCTTTCTTTCTTTCTTTCTTTCTTTTTCTTTCTTTCTTTCCTTCTTTCTTCCTTCCTTGTGCGTGTTTGTACACATCAGTAGTTAACTCTTTGGAATTAAGGGCAGGCAAGGAGATGATCTTCTCTTTGAAGCCATCCAGACCCTCAGGTTCTGTTCTTCCCTCCCTCCCTCCCTCCCTCCCTCCCTCCCTTCCTTCCTTCCTTCCTTCCTTCCTTCCTTCCTTCCTTCCTTCCTTCCTTCCTTCTTCGTGTTGGTACATATACATCAGGCAGTATTCAGGGCTTTCTCCTAGCTCAGTACTCAGGGATCACTTCTGGCAGTACCCAGGAGACAATATGGGGTTTTAGGGATAAAACCCAAGGTAAGTACCTTGCCTGCTGTCTGTCTCTCTGGTCCAAAGAGACTATTTTAAAACCAATGCACTGGCTCCTTTTGCCCTTTCGTTAGCTGTGTGAAGAGTTAAAGGGACTTGCCCAAGCTCACACAGCAGGAAAACGTAGATTGAGCATTTCCATGTGGGTCTATCACGTTTGTACCCACAGAGACTCAGAGAGTAAAGAAAGCCAAGGGGTAATGTGTAGAAATCTTAGCGAGGCCAGCCTTTACAGTGACCACATTGGCTCTACCCGCAAGCCTAGGACCTCTCAGTGGTGTAGTCACACTGACCTCATGACACAGGACCAGAGAGCATAGCTGTACCTACTCCCATATGCCTCCTCCACATTGTTTGGGAAACTCCTCACAGTCTCAAGATCATAATAAATTCTCATCAGACATCATCAAGAAAAAGTGTGTTTCCGGGGAGGGAAGAGTTTGTGACAGTCCTGAACCAAGTACAACTAAAATGGGGTCAAATGAAAGTGAAATAAGTTTCCAGCTTAGTAGAAGATCCTCTCATAGCAGTATGAGATAGCAGGGTGGGAGATGGCATTTTCCCGCACAAGAGTGGGGCCAGGTTGGCTTTGCAAGAGGTCATAGGGCTGAATAGCAAGATGAGTCTTTGGTCACTAGTATTGCTGAAAATGCACAGGACCGACTGAATGGAAAAGAGCAACTTTATTGGCTAGGCAACAACTTTTTTTTTTTAATGTTATTGAATCACTGTGAGAAAGTTACGAGCTTTCATGTTTGGGTTACAATCACACAATGATCAAACACCTATCCCTCCATGAGTGCACATTCCCCACCACCAATTTCCCCGGTATACACCCTTCCCCAACCCTCCCCCTGCCTTCGTGGCAGACAATATTCCCCATACCCTCTACTTTTGGGCATTATGGTTTGCAATACAGACACTGAGAAGTCATCATGTTTGGTCCATTATCTATTTTCAGCACACATCTCCCACCCCAACTGATTCCTCCAGCCATCATTTTCTTAGTGATCCCTTCTCTATTCCATCTTCCTTCTCCCCTCCACTCAAGATGCAGGCTTCCAGCTATGGGGAAAGTATCCTCCTGGCCCTAGTATCTACTGTCTTTGGGTGTCAGCCTCATGTTATGTTATTCTATACTCCACAATTGAGTGCAGTCCTTCTATGTCTCTTTCTGACTGATTTCACTTAGCATGATACTCTCTGTGTGGCTAGACAACTTAAACTGAGAAGAAGCATGGCCTAGAGAACAGCTTCGAGAGAAGGGAGTAGAGGTCTTATTTTATGTTCAGCAGAGATAGTGATGTCATCTCTTATACATAGACTAGTAGTATTCCAGCAAACTCTTAAGTATTCATGAGGGCTAAAGAAAATCATGCCCAGCTGATAAAGTAAAAATCATCGCAGGTGCATACAGTTGAACATCATCACAGGTACAGAAAATGGCAATTTAATTAAATAGTGCCTTGGGACCAGAGAGATGGTACATCAGGTAGGGCACTTGCCTTGGGTTTGATCCCTAGAATCCCATATGGTCTCCTGAATACTGCCAGGAGTGATCCCTGAGACATGGAATGTGTTTTCAGTGTGACGTTCGAGGGAGGAGAGCTGGGGTCAAGAAGGACTTTGCTGGCCAGTACTGTCAAGCCAGGAGCCTGGGGTCCTTATTGGTGCAAAAGTATTCTTAAAGCTCCACTTTTACCCAATGAGAGCCAAGTATATGCAGTGGAGTGGCTTCTTTCAAAGACAGCCTTAGTCTAGTCTGTTTAAATTTTTCCTAAGTCTGGAAGGTCTTAGAATTGAAGGCAATTTTAAGATTGGAAGGCTGGAAAGATAGAGTATGGATACCCAAAAGAGAGTACAGCTGGGAAAGGTAACAGAGCTTTCAGATCTGGGACCCTATTCCTTTCTACTCGGCTTTCGATTTTTTCACCCCCGTTCTTTCATTTCTCCTTTCTTTTCCTCTCCTATATGGTTATCTGGGAAATTTCTCTAATTCTCAGTACACAGAGCCACCCAGAATGACAGCCTGCAGTCATTCAGCACATAACTCACTGAAGTTCTGTGTCCTGGCACCTCCTGGTTGTGTTGAGACCAAATAGAGACTTTCCCCAGGCAGGTGTTTGCTCCTGGGCCAGGGGGAAGCAGGAAGTGGTAGTGAGCCAACTTCATAGTTTTAGGCAGGAGTAAACACATTTGTTAGCTATGGGTTATGTGCTGACAGAGATTCCAAATGATGTCTTCCACTGTTTGACAAAATGCTGTCCAGTTATTGGCCATTTCCCTTGGACAAGACTCTCTACTGGGGCTGGAGTGATAGTATAGCGGGTAGAGTGTTTGCCTTGCATGTGTCCGACCCAGGTTCAATCCCTGACATCCCATATGGTCCCCTGAGCACTGCTAGGAGTAACTCCTGAGTGCAGAGCTAGGAGGAACCCTTGAGCATCACTGGATGTGAGCCCCCCCCAAAAATAAAAAAAACCTGAAAAATAAAAAGACTCTCTGCTATTTGAAATTAAAAAAAACTAAGACTGTCCAGACTATATCCTATTATTTTGTTCATACGATATGAGTACACCTAAAGGTATTTGGACAGGCAGGTGTTTGAGGAAGTCACAACAAAAGGAAGGTAAAGCTACTACTATCTCTCCACTAGTTACAAGGGAACTGCACTTAAACAGCTGAGTTGTGTTGCAGTATGAATGGCTTACGTGCTTCTTTTTTTGTTCCCAACTAGGGACTTCCCCCACAGCAGTCCCAGTTCCATGATACTAAGCCTGGTGGTGCTAAGGAATTGCATGTGATGACAGAGATAAAATTCAGACCCTTGCACATTCTAAGCATGTTACCCTCCACCATTTTGATCTTTCTTTTTGGCCCCATCACTTTTCCTTCGAAATTCGCAATGTGGCCCAGTGCCAGTGGTCTATCTCTTTAGAGGTTAAACTCTGGGCATAGTTTTGCAATAAATGAGGAGGGGGGAGCCCCAGCACATCTAGAGTTGTGTTTTAGGAAAAATCACTGAAAAAAATCATCAACAATGAAGAATTTAAACCAGAGAATTCATTTCCTAACTCTTTGGTGGAAGACATAGATTGAGAAACGCTTTGTGGAATGAGTTTCACCAATTTGTGCTGGTCTTGGTGACAGTAGGAGTTTCAAAATCTCAACATTCTTTTTTAAAATTTTTTAAATTTTTTTTATTAGTGAGACACCAATGAGGTACAGTTGTAGACTTACAAATTTTGTGCTTGGGTTTCAATTATACAATGATCAAATACCCATCCCTCCACCAGTGCTCATTTCCCACCACCACGGATCCCAGTACCCCTCCCACCTCCCATCCCCCCCATCCCACCCTGCCTCTGTGGCAGGGCATTCCCCTCTGTTCTCTCTCTCCTTTTGGGTGTTGTGAAAACCTCAACATTCTTTATTCTCTGTACCAGATTTGGAGGATAACCGTGAAAAACCCAACCCCTACAAAAGTGATCCGCGTTTTAAAAGATTTTCTTTCTCCCAACATTATATCACTCTCCTTTCTCTCAAGGAGACTACAGAGCAGTCTCTCAACAGGCTTTTCCTAAGCACTTGCTGGTGCTTTATTTAATCACAGTTTTATGAACTCCTCATATACCGCCAGCCAATTTTACAGCCCCAGAATCTTGCTCAGGAGACAGACCCAAAAAAACCTGTGGTATATTCTGCAGTAGATTTTAAAGGCTTTACAATCTGGGGGTTCTAGTGCCTTGTGACTAGCCAATGAATGCTATCGTCTCAGAACTTGGCAGTCCAAGCTCTAGGGTTGTTGTGCAGAACTGTGTAGTAATAAATAACATAAATTTGTTTCACATTAATTTGTGGAGCTAATCATCAAAATTAATTAAAAAGCTATCTTATTTAGTTTTATTTTTGCCTTGATGCCTTACTTGGTAGATGGGAAGCACTTAGTTATTACAAAGGTTAGCATATTGATTTGGACTTTCTGAGATCATTTGATCACTAATAGGGTATCTTTTCTCATCTTCTTTCCATAATGCCACTGTATTCATGAAAGTTAAAAAACAAACAGGGTTCAGTAGACTTACCTTAGGGTCATATTTACTTATAAGGAACAGAACCCTTTGGGGCCATTTGAAGCCAAAAGGAGTTATATTTGGGAAAATGTGCCAAGACATCTCATGATATCCGTGATTCGGAATCACAGCTCGGTGTCTCCTTAAATGTGGAACAGAGCAGCTCAGCTTTTTCTTAGAGACACATAGTCCCTTGCCCTTGAAACTTCTTGCCTCTATTTCCAATTTCTCTCCATCTGTTGCAGTCAGCATTCTCTGTTTTGACCTGGATGTGTGCCAAACACGGCTTCCTGTATTGTACCACTTCCCTTGTCAAACACTGAATATAGAATGACAGATGTCACCAGGTCCCTGTTTCAAATTCCTGTATGGGGGCAGATATGTTCAGATAGGCCAGAGTGGACCAGTTATCCATTCCCAGTTCAAGTAATTATGATGAGGAAGCCACCTGCACAGGATCCATGATCTGCCTCTGATTTGGAGTGTGGGGGGTGGAGGGGGAGAAGGGGGAATAGAAGGATACAAGGAGGCTCTTTCAGGTGGGTGGAGAGGAGGAAATTATCAGACGCTTTGATTCACCAGGTGTAGATAGAATTTGTTTGCATACCAGCTGAAGCCTGGAAGTAACATCTGTTTCCTGTCCCATCTCTTCTTAATCCCATTGATGTTTTCCTCTTTTTCACATGGTACTTCAGTCTTTATCTTCCTATTTTTGCTTCTCCTCACTTAATTTACTCTCTTCAGTCTCTGTTGATGTTTTATGAAAATAGCATGAAGAATCTAATGGTAGAAAAATCCAAGGCAAGTTGCAAGTTCAGACTTGTCCAGCGCTAGACCTTGGGCAAGGCACTTAACCATCTTTGGCTCAAATCTTATCTGAAAATTAATGCAGCTAAGCTAGATGCTAGAAGTGACCTTAGAGAATCACTTTGCCCAGTATACTGAATATTTGTCCATTCCTGGGCCCATTCTGCAATGGAAGACACTATTTTTTTTTAATTTTATTCAATCACTGTGAGACAGTTACAAGCTTTCAAGTTTGGGTTACAATCACACAATGATCAAATACCCATCCCTCCACCAGTGCACATTCCCCACAATCAATATCCCTGGTATACTCCCCCCTTCCCACCCTCCCCCTGCCTCCATGGCAGACAATATTCCCCATAATCTCTCTCTACTTTGGGGCATTATGGTTTTCAATACAGACCCTGAGAGGTTATCATGTTTGGTCCTTTATCTACTTTCTGCACACATCTCCCATCCTGACTGATTCTTCCAGCCATCATTTTCTTAGTGATCCCTTCTCTATTCCAGCTGCCTTCTCCCCTTCGCTCATGAGGCATGCTTCCAGCTATGGAACATTCTACCTGTCCTGTGTATCTACTATCCTTAGGTGTCAGTCTCATGATATGTTGTTTTATACTCCACAAATGAGTGCAGTCCTTCTATGTCTGTCCCTCTCTTTCTGACTCATTTCACTTAGCATGATACTCTCCATGTCTATTCATTTATAAGCAAAGTTCATGACTTCATCTCTCCTAACAGCTGCATAGTATTCCATTTTGTAGATGTACCAAAGTTTCTTTAACCAGTCATCTGTTCTAGGGCACTTGGGTTGTTTCCAGATTTTGGCTATTGTGAACAGTGCTGCAATGAACATATAGGTACAGATATCATTTCTAGTGTGCTTTTTTGCATCCTCGGGATATATTCCCAGAAATGGTATTGTGGGGTCATATGGAAGCTCAATTTCTAGTTTTTGAAGGACTGTACATATTGTTTTCTAGAAAGGCTGGACTAGTGAGCATTCCCACCAACAGTGAAAGAGCGTCCCTTTTTCCCCACATCTACACCAGCACTGATGCTTTTGTTCTTTTGAATGTGTGCCAGTTTCTGTGGTGTGAGATGATATCTCATTGTTTTGATTTGCATCTCCCTGATGGCTAGCAATGTGGAGCATTTTTTCATGTTCCTTTTGGCTATTTGTATTTCTTTTTTGAGGAAACTTCTGTTCATTTCTTCTCCCCATTTTTTGATGGGGTTAGGGTTTTTTTTTTTTACAATTCTAGTAATGTCTTGTATATCCTTTATGAGATATTAATCCTTTATCAGATGGGTATTGGATAAATATTCTTTCCCATTCTGTGGGCTCTTTCTGACTTTTGGTCACTGTTTCTTTTTGAAGTGCAGAAGCTTCTTAGTTTGATGTAATCCCATTTGTTAATGTTTGCTTCCACTTGCATGGTCAGTGCTGTTTCGTCCTTAAAGATGCTTTTAGCGTCAATGTCATGGAGAGTTCAATGGCAGACACTATTAATGGGTCACAGCACATCTTCCTGCAGATCTAGGTCTGTGCTTCAAACACATTACAACAGTTGAGGCAGCCACTACAAACCATTTGGAGCTAACATGCCTTTGCTTATTTACTTCTCTTTTTTCTTTTCTTTTTTTCTCTTTTTTTTTGGGGGGGGGTATTACACCCGGAGATGCACAGGAGTTACTCCTGGCTTTGCACTCAGGAATTGCTCCTGATGGTGCTCAGGGGACCATATGGGATGCTGGGAATCGAACCCAACTCAGCCACGTGCAAGGCAAACACCCTACCTGCTATTGCTCCAGTCCCTCCCTGAAATTTTTAAGGAAACATAAATACTGATCTCTGTCCCTTCCTAATTATTCATTCTTCAAAACAAAACAAATTTATTTCCTAGCTTCCAGCCCATTGGGCCTTTAATAAATTGTTCTTGTGTTTCAAGAATTGGGGTTTCATTTCATTTAGTTTTTTAAAAATGAAGCTCTGGAATTAGCCATATTTGTCAGAGTGCCTCAGAATTAGACTGTCTCCCTTTTCAACATGGTGGCAGGCAACAGTGAGAGTTATTTTACTTTTTGGAAATATGTTTTTCTGCAGTTATATATAGACCGAAGAAAGATCCTTGCATTCTCAGCTCAAATTATATTCAATGTTCCTAAATTGCTATTGCCCTCAAATATGATATTGAGTGAGGTCACCTCTTCAATTCACATTTCTCATCTATATTTACAAACGGCCCAGCTTTGGAACATCTGCTCTGCCTATGGAACACTCATTTTTGCAGATGATGCAGCTGTAATGGCTGGTGGCAGGATTGTTTCCTCGAAGACGCTGCTAGGAAGCTTCTTTCCCCTTCTGTCTTTCCTACAAGATGCTGTTTTTACAAGTTGCCTTCTGGAGTTCATTTCCCCTGGAGAGTTGGGTTTAAAGTTCTAAAACAGCACATTTCTGTTATTTCTGCTAAAAGACTGCTTCCTGTAAGAGTTACTGATGGTGACTCCCCTCAGTCTGACCACTTTCTGTAGCAGCCCTGTAGGAAAGGGTATGGGTGATCCAGAAACAAAGCAATGCATGTAAGTAGAGAATTGAAGGAGAACCTTTGCGGAGAATTACTCGTAGCGGTGCTCAGGGGAGCATATGGGATACTGGGGATTGAACTCAGGTCGGCCACATGCAAGGCAAATGCCCTACCCACTGTGCTATAGCTCCAGCTCCCAAGTATTCCCATTTCTAAAGTCAGTTGTCCACTGCAGGAAATCAGAGGACAGAGGAACCTGAGGAACCGCACCATGAGTAGGTATTGACTACAAGTCCAAGGGCCTGAATTTTTTGTAAGATATGTTGTAGGGAATGAAAGTCACAAGAGGCAAATAGATATTAAAAGACTTAAAAGAGTAATTTTTTTGGTGGTAGGAAAAAATATGTCTATGTTGATCAGCCTATTTAAAAGGTGATTTCTTGGTTCAAATGTACCACAAATAATGAGCTCTTGTAGATAACTTGATTTTAACCTCTCACATTATAGAGAGTGAACTAGAGACTAACTCAGGAAAAACGATTTGCATCACATCTTTAAAAAAAAAGCAGTTGAGAAAATGTCACCAGAATTTAGGTACCTGGTCTATGTAGGATGCTGTTTCTACTACTTTCTCTGACTGTAGACTTTATCACAGTCAGAGAAAGTAGTAGAATGAATTTCATACTTGTGTTCATGGAGACAGTCACAGCAGAATAGACTACATCTGGAAACTATTTTGTGTTCATTTGTTGTTAATTTCTTTTCAAGTAGTGTTAGCTCTGGCTTTGTCATATATATATATATATATATATATATATATATATATATATATAGGCAGTAAGCCCAGGAGCTATGATAGTCTCTGATTCACAGAATAAAGTTAGACTTTTGCTTTCTACTTGCTTTGAAATTTTAAACTCAGTTTCATTGTTCAGCACTATTGAAGTACTCTAAGTTACAATTAAAGCTATAAAATAATCCTTGCCTTTGTTATTAAATTTCATTTTCCCCCAATTGTTCTTCTGGCACTGATTTAAATTACTTATTTTCACATGTGCAGCACTTTTTCTTAGGGAATTTTTTCTTAAATAAACTGAATATTTCAAAAACGGGAGCTGTGTAATGCAAGTTGGCATTACAGAAACCAGTTACATTTTCAAAATTCAGAAGAGACATATTTATGACAACCACAAAAGCAATGTAATCAACAAATTCTCCTTACTGAAATAGACGTAGGGTTTGATTATTTAATACTTCAGTCTAATTTGAAGGAAAATTTTACCGAAATACCTGTAATTTAATTTTTATATGCTATTGTATTTTCCACTGATTAGTTCTATTTTTGAAAAGAGCCAGGATTTCAGGTTCAATTACAAGTAATTAACAGCCCAGCCAGTGTGACACAAGAAACATTTAATTCCTCTTGGAATTTGTAAGTTCACAATACATGGCACTATTTCACTAATAATGGTTTTAACAATTATTTGCTGTGAAAATAATAGCGTTAACAATTCAGGAGAGGAGACAAAATTGCAAGTTATTTATCTTGTGGATAATAGCATGCTTTTTGTTTTTTAACTTTAAGAGGCTGTGCGGGGTGGGGGTGGTGGATGACTTGAGGGTTGAAATTTTATGTGTAAGACCCTAAGTTCAATCTCTGGTACTGCCTGGTCCTTTGAACACCACTGGCTAAGGCCATGGTGTCCTCCAGAACTGCTGGGCCTCTCGGACTGTTTGGTCAAGAGCACTTGTTGGAAGACCCCCAAAAGTTCTAAGAAAGGAAGCAGTATAATGATACTGTAGCAAGACGTATGGAAAAATCACAAGTTGGATAAACTCTTTATTTTGGGTTTGGTATTGTTTGTTTGTTTGTTGTTTGTTTGTTTGTTGGGCCACACCCAGAGATGCTCAGGGCTTACTCCTGACTCTGAGCTCATAGATCACTCCTAGTAGAACTTCAGAAGAACAAGTGGGAGGCCGGGGATTAAACCCCGGTTGCCATGTGCAATCCAAGCATCCTATCTGCTGTGCCATCTCTCCAGCCCCTAGCTAGATAAACTCTTGATCTTAGGGCTGTTCTGTCTGTTGCAAGAAGTGTCTACTCAGGGCCACTGGATCGGGAGGTGGGATGGAGGGGACCAGGTTCATTAGACCTGAACAGAAAGGAATTCAGGCATGAATCAGAGAAGCAAATGATAGAAAAAAGATTTACTAAAACCTAGTATGCACTTGAGAATCAGAATACAGACGTGAGTGAGTAACATTATATCTAATTAAGAATATAGACTAGGGTGTAGTGGGGGGCTGGAGCAATAGAGTGTTAGGGCATTTGCCTTGCACACTGCCGAGCCGGGTTTGATTCCCAGCATCCCATATGGTTCCCTGAGCACCTCCAAGAGTGCAAAGCCATGAGTAACCCCTGTGCATGGCCAGGTGTGACCCAAAAGGTCAAATAATAATAATAATAATAATAATAATAATAATAATAATAAAGAGTATAGACGCAGAACTGAGTTGTTAAGAGTATAGACTCAGGACCAAGTGATAGTACTACAGGGCACTTTTCTTGCATGCAATGGACCTTGATTTGATCCCTGGCATCGTACATGGTCTTCCAAGTCTGCCCAGGAATGATCCCTGAGCATCACTGGGTGCAGCAACACCCAAAATCAAAATAAAGAGAGTACAGACTCAGAGTCTGAATGTGGACATACTCTGGAGATTGTAGTGCTGTTTCTGCAAAAATTTCTAGGGACTGGAGCAATAGGCAGTAGTATAGTGGGAGGGCACTTGCCTTGGCTGTGCCTGACTCGAATTTGATCCCCAACACCCCACATGATCCACTGAGCCCCACCAGGATAGTAAGTCCTGAGCAGTGTCACCAAAACTAAAAAACTCGTTTATATAGGTATCATAATGTGGTAAATTAATAAGGGAAGAAATAATCATGATTATGTCAGAGAAGAGGGAGGACTTGGGGGTGGTGATTTCCTGGAATCAAGTATCACTCAGATTCTAACCATATTTGGTCATTTCCTGGGGATTGCCATAGCAATTTAAACTGTCATGGTGCAAGTGGGTGTGATTTTTGCCATGTGAAGGCATCAGAATGTGCATATAATGAAGCTGGAAGTCATCCATCAGTCACTTGATCCTACATCTTGGGTTTTCTCAACTCCAACTGACCTTAATTCCAACAAGTCTCAGATATTATCATTCTCACCTTTTATACTTTGTATGTTACAGTGGTGTTCAGCATCTGTAACATAGTAAAGTAAAGTAAAGGCCCTCCCATTGATCGTCGATTTGCTCGAGCGGGCCCAGTAACGTCTCCACTGGAGACTTTGTTGTTACTGTGTCTGGCATATCGAATACTCTCGGTAGCTTGCCGGGCTCTCCGAGAGGGGCGGAGGAATCGAACTCGGGTCGGCCATGTTGGCCGCGTGTAAGGTGAATGCCCTACCGCTGTGCTATCGCTCCAGATATATGTTATCTGTAACATATAAAGCAGTAAACTTCCCAACATCATGTGTAACTGCATCAGAGGAACATGATCAAAGGTGGGAGGGGTGTAATGCTGACATGTTAAAGGATGGGGCACAATAGTTACTACCCTTGTATAAACACAAAAAATGTTTCTTAAGGGAATAATAGAATGTGTGGTTATTATGTTTTGTGGTGACTTCCCAAAGGAATCTGTTTTGCATGAAAGGCAAAATTTTCTGAGTCTTTCTCTTTTCAGGTCAGTTATTTACCACATTCACACTGACTGTTGTTCTCCCATCTCATTGCCATCCTTTAACAAGTCTTCGTGTGTCTGGTTTCCCTGACCATCCAGACCAGTCCTTCACAACTCCTGATGTCAGAATGTTCTGTGGAGGCTGCCGCTTCCTGCCAAGCCGTCTTTACCTTCCATTCTCTCCCACAGAACCTCCTGTTCCCCAAGTCTCCCTGAAATAGCAGGTGTGTTGTTCCTTCCTCAGTGTACTTATCTGTGAAATGAAACGTCTTTTATATGAAGATTGGGGGCTGGAAAGATAGTATAGGGTTTAAAGAATTTGCCTTGCATGCAACAACTCCCAGTTTAATCCCCGGTGACTTGCTCCTGGTTTAATCCCCAAGCACTACCAAAAGTGGTAAGCACAGAGCCAGGAATAAACACTGAGCTTCACCAGATGTGGCCCCAAACCAAACTAAATCAAACCAAACAACCCTCTAAGGAAAGAATCTTTATGAACAAATCCTAAACTACATATTAATGAAATTAGACTTTTGCCATAAAACATGTCCAACTGAGTCATTATCTAGGATATTTATCTAATTCATGAATAGGAATTAAGAATAATAGCATTATTAATGTTGGCAGCATGTTCAGCTTCTTGGTTCCCTGTATAAATGCTTGCATGTTTTTAGTGCCTAATTGTAAGAAGAACATTAATATTCATGAAGCATCACACAGCCTTTTCCAATAGCTTTGTTTTCCCTATATGTTTACAGTCAGAAAAAAAACCAGCAAGTTTTAATATGATCATTTCACCTAAATTCACTTAATGCCCAATGAAGTGCTGAGAACTCACCAGCACAGTGAGGATGATGCTTTCCATTTGTTGTACTTTAGATTCCTGGGGCCCTGCCTTCTGCTCTCTCAAGTATGTCCATCAATAGAAGCGTTCAGGGATAAGTTTGCTAAAAGACAACAAGCACACAAAGGGGAGCAGAGTTTGCCAGGAGCACAATGACAAAGAGCCTGTTTTCTGAATCCATAATAGACTCAGTCCACCTGTCAGTTCTTGTTCTCACTCCTCGTCTGGCATTGCGCAGGGACAAGGCCTTTAAACTCGAAATGATCTAAGCTAGATTCCCCTGGTGGTGCTCTTCAAAGGCGTGGCTCCTTGCAATGTTAATTGATACTAGAATTTTAAAAGAAAGGAAAAATGAAGGCGTTCCTTACTCAACAAGTTAGGGGATTTTCTAAATGAAACGGTACTTTGTTTACAATCAGGACTTTTCAGAACCTGTAGTATACTTTCTGCAAATCTCCCAGAAGAAATTTCCGGAACTGTTTTGAATATAGAACCTTTTTTTTTTCTTTTCAAATTATTGCACAGGACCAGTAGCATGTAGTTATCTTTGTTTATTCTGTTTTAGAAAATGTCAGGTTATCTAGATGTCCATAATAAAGAATTCTTTTCCTTTCAGTCCAACAAAATACTCTGTGAGATTCGAAGTCAGTCTGTTATGAGCAAAAATGTAGATGGTGCAAATTGGATTTGCAGATAACCTTCAAGAAAATATTCAGTCCTCAGGTTAGCCCCAGAGTATGTTATTTGATTAGACAGTGAAAACCCCTACATTCTTTTTGTGTATATTGTATGTATGTTTTGTACATGTGATTGTGTATCTCTCTATGATGTTGGTACTAGACTCTATGAAACTTTATTGATTGATAATATGTGCATCAAATTTATTACTATAGTTATGCTGTCATTTTTTTAATTAGTGAATCACAGTGAGGTACAGTTACAGATTTATAAACTTGCATGCTTATGTTTCAGTCATACAATGATCGAGTACCCATC